>NC_134397.1:52249138-54683076 GCF_050003625.1 Haematobia irritans
CGCTTAAGAGTTAAATTCAATTACAATTCTAGTGACACCTGAGATGTTAAGAGTTTAATAACACTCTCGACTTTAATAATGCTCATGTTTTCAGACACTTCGGTAAGGTAAATCTATATATATAAAATTCAGGGATCCGGAGCGGAGCGGAGCGGAGCGTGGAGCGGAGCGGAGCAAGCCCTTTTTTTGCCGGAGCGGGAGCGGCATTTCTAAAATCCGGAGCGGAGCGGGAGCGGAGCGGTTTCCAAATGAAAAACCGCTCCGCTCCGAATAAAATATTACTTGAATGAAATGTGTAACTTTGAAATTACACTGTGTAGGTAATTTCAAATTTAGTTAGTACTTAGCGTAGTGTGAGTAAACGTTTAAAATGTACGATATGTATTTTTGTACGTACGTACATTGGGGAAAACACAACGTGTTTTTTAGTAATTGTTTTCAAAAACGGCGAATGTCAAAATATATATCTAGTATGTGTTGTAAAAGTAACAACAGTACTTTCGATCAATTTCATCCCGTATTACTACAAATATGTTTGTAATGAACGTCAAATAAATGCAATTAAACGATCTTATTTATATTTAATTTTTTAGTTTTCTACACTGAAAAAAATATTGTCGTGAAGTCAAAGATTCCATGTCCTTAGAATAAGAATGCAAATTTTGCTTAACATGGAAGACGCATTTCTCTAAAATAAAGTTTTTTTTCTTGTCCAAAAGGCAATAAACTTTTGAATGAAGTTGTAATGTCCTTATAATTAAGTGATTTTACTTAAAAATGTGTATCATAACATGAAAGATACAATTTTTGAGGTAAGGTCAACATGACTTTAATAATTAAGAAAAATTCTTTAAAATTAATAAAATTGTCTTTAAATTTGTTTCCTTTTTGCATCTTGCCTACAAAGAAAAAATCGTTAAAAAATAAGACATGTTTTTCAACAATTTATTTTAAAGACGCTTTTTACTTGAAACATAGCACAATTTCTACTGGAAGTCGAGTCTTAATATGGAAAAAAATAACTCGTTAACTCGTTTTTAAAGGATTTTGATAACAACTGACGAAAAAAATCTAAAAAAAATAAAAATTAACATTTGCTTCCTAGAACCCCCAAATTTAAAAGAGAATTACGTCTTTAAAGTATCCTTACTTGTATTCTCCGCTTCTTTGGCTCGGAATTAATACCCAAACTGTTAAAGTAAAGACAAAATCGTTGGAACCGGGCATGCTTTTTTTCATTCACATTTGCTTTACTATTGTACTATATCCTAGCATTCTCTTATTTCTGATATTAGTTCTCGAAAATTTAATTAAAATTATGGCTAGTTTCAATTTTGGTTGAAAAATGTGCGCATATACATTTATTATACAATAAAGGGGAAAAAAGCGAAATTAGGTAACACTAGATCTGAGTAAGAATATTCGTAGGTATACCACGGACTGATGTCGATGGAGGTTGTTGCAAACATAAACATACACACACACATTACAAATATAACAAAACCTCTTCTCTACGTCTGTTGCAAAACAAAAAAAACTTTCGGAGAGTAGTTACTTATACTCTGTGTATAGACTTTCAATTCCAATCAGCGTTGCCGTTTTGGTCCGATCGGACCAAAATTGGTCCAAAAGATTTCTAATTTTTAAATTTAGTCCGATGGTCAGACCAAACAGAATTTGGTCCATTTTGGTCCATTTTCATAAATTTGGTTTGTATCACATATTAAATAGTAGATGGTGCACCGCAAAGAATATTGTCGGGAGGTCAAATATTTCACATGCTTAAAATACGAATACGAATTTTGCTTAGAATAGAAGACGTATTTCTCTGAAAAAAAGTTTTTCCTTGTCTAAAAGTCTCTAAACTTTTCAATGAAGTCTGTTTGTCCTTATAGCTAAGTGATTCGACATAAAAATGTGTATCCTAACATGAATGCAAATTTCGTTTTAATGAAGTCAAATTGGATTTAATATTTCTGAAAAAATCTTCAAAATTAATAAAATATTTCAACACATTGTTTTAAAGTCATTATACCCTAAACCACATAGTGGTTAGGGTATAATAAGTTTGATTTGTCAAAAAATGTGCCTACAAGAAATATTGATTTTAGACCCCATAAAATATATAACGATCGACTCAGAATCACCTCCTGAGTCGATCTAGCGCTTGGCGTCTGTCCGTCCATCCGTCCGTCTGTCCATGTATTTGTTGTTCACAGGATTTCGGTCGCAATTATTAACCGATTTTGATGAAATTTGGTACAGGGAGTTTTTTTTGGGCACAAGGACGAACGTTATTGAATTTGGAAGAAATCGGATCAAATTTAGATATAGCTCCCATATATATGTATTGCCCGATTTCGACAAATGGGGTCACGTTGCACTTTTTTTACTAACCGATCGTCGTCAAATTTAGCACAAAATAATCTTCTGTATCACCCTTTAAGTCTGCAAATTTCATCGAAATCGGTTCAGATTTAGATATAGGTCCCATATATATGTATCGCCCGATTTTGTCAAATTAGGTCATAAAACCCTTATTTATCAACCGATCTTACTCAAAGTTGGCGAAATGTAATCTTCTATAGCACTAACTATATGTGCAAAAAATCATCGAAATCGGTTCAGATTTAGCTATAGCTCCCATATATGTACCGCCCGATTTTTCTAAATAAAATAAAACTCAATTGAACAAATAATACAATGTTTGTACTATAATTTTCTCGAAGAGGAGCGGAGCGGAGCGTGGAGCGGAGCGTGGAGCGGAGCGGAGCGATTTTTTTTTTCTCGGAGCGGAGCGAGGAGCGGAGCGGTTTTTTTTTCTCCGGAGCGGGAGCGGAGCGGAGCGGAAAAAATGGACCGCTCCGGATCCCTGATAAAATTCAATCTATGTTTGTTTATTTGTTTGTTTGTATTTTCCGAGTTGGCTCCGAAACGGCTGAACCGATTTACTTGAAACTTTCAGAGATCGTAGGGGGCGTTTATGTGGTGAAAATAGGGTACCTCATTTTTTGACACCTGGTCGCGGAGGGGGCCTCCCCTTTGTCGGACTTTTTGAAAATTGGACCAAAGTTGACCGATTTGCTTGAAATATTCATTTAAGGTTGGGGTTGGCATCTAGACAAAGATCCTCTACTTTATATTCCGATATTTGGTGGCGGAGGGGGACCTCCCCTTTGTTCGACTTTTTTTAAAGTACAGTGAAAAAACTAAAATTCTCTAAATTATCTGAGATTTACAGAGAACATGCGGTGAGGTTATGGAATTAATATGGGGTACCTGATGGTTTCATATGTTGACGGGGAGGGGGACCTCCCCCTTGCCCTACTTTTTGAAACTTGGAACAAAATTATGCGACTTGCTTGAAATTTTCATTGAATGTTGGGGTTGGCATGTAGACAAAAATCCGCTACATTATTTTCCGATATTTGGTCGGGGAGGGGGACCACCCGTTTGCCCAAATTTTGTTTTTTTTTTTTTTTTTTTTGAAAGTTCAAACAAAACTAAACTCCCCCGACTGATATTTTACAGCAAAAATGGGTTACGAAATTTATATCAGGTTCCTGATTTTTTAATAAAAATAAAAGGGCATAGGGAGACATCCGCTTCTCTTAAGTACATACAGAGAAACAATTAAACTTTACCGAGTTACTTGAAATTTACAGAGGACTGGGGAGAGATCGTAACCTCCGTCAACCGTAATAGTTGATACCTGATTTTGTGATATTTGGACGGAAGAGAGGCCGCCCCTTTAGGCTTATAATTTGCTTGACATTTTCTGGGACGTTTACAAAAGATACGCTTTTCGACATTTGGTCGGGGAGGAGGTCCTCCTCTAAAACTACAAAAAAAATTTAAGTTTTCTTGAAATTTACAAAAGCAGTAGGGGAAGGTTATGAACGAAGAGGCAACCTTCCTTGCCCCACACTTGAAGGAAAGTTTCAAGAATTTTCAGGGAAGGTTAGGGGTGTCGATATTGTATCGGGGAAAGTGACGTCCCTTTAAAACAATAGAGCAAAATTTAAACATCTCCGATCTACTTGAAATTTACAGGGACGTGGCAGGAGGTGATTAAATTTATACATAATTTTTAAATTAGTATATGATTTTTCGATATCTGGTTGGGGAAGGGGAAAATTGAAATAAACTTTATCGATTTACTTCGATAGAATTTATATGGACCATTGAGTAGTTGCGAAATTAATATAGGGTACGTGATAGTCCGATATCAGGTCGGAGTGGAGCGAAGGTGGGGAGAGGGTTCCCTTTTGTCCGTTTTTTTTTTTTTTCTTAAATTGAAAGTAGAGGGTTGTCCGTAAATGGGAACTCGGTACATAATTTTATGATTTTTGTACAGGCTTCTGCCAGACTTCTTTTTAGTAAAGAACTTAAATTTACATGAAATTGGCAGCCAACGTAGAGGGTGCATCATTTTAGCAAATGTTAATGTGGTAAAATTTTTTACTACTTTTGCTTTTTCCGATTTATTGGATGGGAAACAGTAATACTTTGTATGCTATTATAATATAGTGCTTAATATTCAGATATGTTGAGGAGAAGGATACCTTTCCTTGACAAACCACACTTAAAATTCACAACAAATATAAACGATTGTCCAACTACTTGAATACAGAACATTATTTAAAAAAATTTGGTGGAAAGGGTACACCCTCTCCCCGACATTTTGTAAAACGAACCGTTTTACATATGCATATCCGCCGTATTTGTACCTATAAACGAAAAAGCAAGTAGTCCGATTTGTTTGAAAAAATTCAAATCTTTTCGAATTTGTTTTCAGCACGAAGGATATGGTTGACTAAGTTAACGCAAAATGTTCCTACAAATACGCTTCGGAAGGCGCAGCGAAGCGGGCCGGGTTACGCTAGTTAATCATAAAATTATTCGTGAGTTACGATATTTTTCGTGATTCACGGTATTTTTCGTGAGTCACGGTATTTTTTGTTAGTCACGAAGTTTTCGTTCGTGAGTGTGCGTGAATACAAAGTTTCTTTTTGTGAGTGTGCGTGGACGTGTGCGTGAGTATGATTTTTCTGTCGTGAGTGTGCGTGAATAAACTATTACTCACGTGCACACCTCTAATACAAACAAATATCAGTTTAAAAATCCAAATTATGACGGATACTTCGAAGTAAAAAATATTTTCTTAATTCCAAAAAAAAAAAAAAAAAAAACTTTAAACCAAAGATGCTAAATCCTTAAAATAAGTCTTGGCCTATATTTGAAGCGTTTTTATCTTAAACTAAAGTTTCAATATTTAATTTAAGGACAATTTCTTTAAATCAAAAATGTGTTTCTTTATTTTAAGGAAAATTTGCCTTAGTTTAAAGACATGCAACTTTAACGAAGAGATGCAAATTTTCAAAATGTGTGTCCTAAATTTAATGAAATTTTTGAAGCAAAGATTAAAAACTTTCTTTTATTTAAAATTTCCTTATTTTAAAGAAATTTGTCCTTAATAGTGTGTAAATTGCGCATCCTAAAATTGAGATTGCGTAATCTTTAATATCACGTAAAAATGTTTTCAGTGTAGAAAACATATATGAACTTTGCGCCTCCAAGTCCCCGGAAGTTAAATCTAGGGATCGGTTTATTTGCAGGCTATATACAATAATGGACCGATAGGGGCCAATTTTTATGTGCTTGTTAGAAACCATATACTACACAGAAAAAATATCACCAAAATATTTCCAATTAAAAAGTTAATTGAAGTTGAATGTTTTTTTAATTAATAAATTAATTGATACAATTAACTTTTTAATCAAGATAGAAACATTAAGTTAATTAAGTCAATGATTGAAAATTTTAAAATTTTTAATTAAAAAATTAATTGATACAATTAACGTTTTAATCAAATTCGGAAGACTAAGTCAGTTAAAAAAGTGATGAACATTTCTTAATCCAAATAAAAACTCTAAGCCAATTCAGAAAGTAATTGAAAATAGGTACCTTTTTAAATAAAAAATTAATTGGGGTTTGCTTTTAAAATCAATTAAATTTTGATTGAATCAATTAAAAAATTAATTGAAAATTGCTAATGACATCAATTAATTTTTTAATCAAGAATTTTTTCTATGCCCAATTAATACTGTGATTGATACTATCATTTTCGTGATTGAAGACATTTCAATTAAAAAATTAATTGGATCAATTAATTTCGTGATTGAATCAGAATTTTTTTTTTGCGTGTACGTTCTAAATTTCCACCGGATCGGATGATACTCGTACATGAAGGAGGCTTCAGGAATCAAATCGGGAGATCGATTTATTTCAGGCCTCTACCGATATTACCAGCTGACCGACATCAATACTAACTTCTTGTGAGAAGTTCCCAGCTGATAGATTTTGTGGTTCGGAATTTCAACAGATGGATATCGCTGGATTGACAGAGATTTCACATGACCAAGAGTATATATAGTCTATTGGGTCCAAGACCAAAATTTATTTGTGTTACAAAAAGAATGCGTTCTATGGTGGAGTCAAATAGAAGTTGACCCTTAATATGAACTGCGATATTCTTATCCGATTTTCTTGAAGGTTTAGACGAAAAATTGATATAGAATCTCTGATAATATCTTCAAATCTTCACATTTAAATTTAATTTCAGAAGACATATCATCCATACTCTGCAAATCCTTGTGAGGAATTAGATTTTAAATAATGCGCCGGAAATTCTATAAATAAAATTTACAACCTCAAACGAAATGGTCTGTAAAAATCCATAATTTACTATAGACCCCATAATAAGTGTGGTTCCACCATTTCATATTTTGATGATGAGGTTTCTTTCAAAGGAAATTATTATATGTAATCCATGGTGGCGATTGCTTAAGATTCGTCCAGGTCCCACTTACGGCCATATATGGTATACTTCGTTAAAAATTAAATCTAACCCACTTTAGGTATGTCTCACTTGCTATATTTGGCTGTACATAAATTTTTAAATAAAAAATGTAAAAAAATTACTTGAAAGCGAACTTTCGCATAGACTGTGGATCCCATAGTTTCCTTTTGGATGAAATCATTGCTTACCCATCCATAAAAATGTTACAATTTAAAATCAATGCTAGCAAATAAATGTCAAGTAAAAATATATAGTTTCATCTCCAACAAATCGTTGAAAGTTGCACCAAAAAAAAAAAAAAAAGCAGCGAGGATTGACACAGATTCTTGTGGAATGAAATGCAAACAGGCATCATGAATCGTTTAAGTGAAGGTTTTCGTATGTCAGTGCAGGGCTGGATTTGCAGTAAGAGATGCATTAAAAGTTCACTTAGGCTTTTCTTTTAAAATAAATTTATTTGATACCCTACAATAGGCCCTGGTCGGAGTATAATATATTTGATTTGCATGAATATCTTATATTATACAAACGATGGTAGATTTTTGGTACGTTGGTAGAATTCTTGATTTTGCAAAATATCCCTCTCCAACTAAGAACTACTTCTCCAGTTTTCTATAGAACTAAATTTAAATATAGAAATAACATTTTCTATAGAAATAAAATTTTGACAATATTTTCTATAGGAATAAAATTTTGACAAAATTTTCTACGGAAATAAAAGTTTGACAAAATTTTTTATAGAAATAAAATTTTATAGAAATAAAATTTTGACAAAATGAAATTTAGAAAAAAATTATAGATATAAAATTTTGACAAAATTTTCTATAGAAATAAAATGTTGAAAAATTTTCTACAAAAAATAAATTTTTGAGAAAATATACTATAAAAATAAAATTTTGACAAAATTTTCTATAGAAATATAATTTTGACAAAATTTTCTATAGAAATATAATTTTGACAAAATTTTCTATAGAAATAAAATTTTGACAAAATTTTCTATAGAAATAAAATTTTGACAAAATTTTCTATAGAAATAAAATTTTTGCAAAATTTTCTATAGAAATAAACTATTGACAAAAAATAATTCTATAGAAATTAAATTTCCACAAAGTTTTTAATATAAATAGAATTTTGAAATAATTTTTAATAAAAATAAAATTGTGACAAAATTTTCAGTGGATAAAAAATTCTGACAAAATTGTCTATAAAAGTTTGACATCATTTTCTATAGAAGTAAGATGTTGACATTTTCTATAAAAATAAAAATTTTTACAAAAATAAAATTTTGACAAAATATTCTATAAACGTAAAATTTTGACAAAATTTTCTACAGAAATTAAACCTTGACATACAATTTCGACGAAATTTTTTATAGAAGTAACATTTTCATAAAAATTTCTATAGAAATAAAGTTTTGACAAAATTTCTATAGAAATAAAATGTTCGCAAAATTTTTAATAGAAATAAAATATTGACAACATTTTCTGTGAAATAAAATTTTTACAAAATTTTTAATCGAAACAAAATGTCGACAAGTTGAAATTTTCTATAGAAATAAAATTTTGACAAAATTTTCTATAGAAATAAAAGTTTGGCAAAATTTACTCTAAAAAAAAAATTGACAAAATGTTCAAAAGAATTAAAATTTTGAAAAAATTTTCGAAAGAAATAAAATTTTGACAAAATGTTCTATAGAAATAAAATATTGACATATTTTTCTATAGAAATAAATTTTGACAAAAAATTTCGATAGAAATAAAATTTTCTATAGAAATAAATGTTTGGCAAAATTTACTCCAGAAAAAAAATTTACAAAATTTTCTATAGAATTAAAATTTTTATAAAATTTTGACAAAATTTTCGAAAGAAATAAAATTTTCTATAGAATTAAAATTTTGACAAAAGTTTCTATAGAAATAAATCTCTATAAAAAATTTCTATAGAAATTAAATTTTCACAAAGTTTTTAATAGAAATAAAATTTTGAAAAAAAAATTTAATAAAAATAAAATTGTGACAAAATTATCAGTGGATAAAAAATTTTGACAAAATTGTCTATAAAAGTTTGACATCATTTTCTGTAGAAATAAAATGTTGACAAAATTTTCTATTTTTACTTTTATTTTCTACTTTTATTTTAAAAGTTTCTACAGAAATAAAATTTTGACAAAATATTTTTTAAACGTAAAATTTTGACAAAATTTTCTACAGAAATTAAATGTTGACATATAATTTTGACGAAATTTTTTATAGAAGTAACATTTTGATAAAATATAGAATATAGAAATAAAATTTTGACAATATTTCTATAGAAATAAAATTTTCGCAAAATTTTTAATAGAAATAAAATGTTGACAACATTTTCTGTGAAATAAAATTTTTAAAAAATTTTTAATCGAAACAAAATGTTGACAAGTTGAAATTTTCTATAGAAATAAAATTTTGACAAAATTTTCTATAGAAATAAACGTTTGGCAAAATTTACTCCAGAAAAAAAATTCAAAATTTTCTATAGAATTAAGATTTTTACAAAATTTTCAAAAGAAATAAAATTTTGACAAAATTTTCGAAAGAAATAAAATTTTAATCAAATTTTCTATAGAATTAAAATTTTGACAAAAATTTCTATAGAAATAAATTTCTATAAAAAAATTCTATAGAAATTAAATTTTCGCAAATTTTTTAATAGAAATAAAATGTTGACAACACTTTCTGTGAAATAAAATTTTTACAAAATTTTTAATAGAAACAAAATATTGACATATTGAAATTTTCTATAGAAATAAAATTTTGGCAAAATTTTCTATGGAAATAAAAGTTTGACAAAATTTACTCCAGAAAAAATTGACCAAATTGTCTATAGAATTAAAATTTTGACAAAATTTTCAAAAGAATTAATATTTTGACAAAAATTCCAAAAGAAATATAATTTTGACAACATTTTCGAAAGAAATAAAATTTTCGAAAGAAATAAAATTTTGACAAAATGTTCTGTAGAAATAAAATATTCACAAATTTTTTTATAGAAATAAATTTTGACAAAAAATTTCTATAGAAAAAAATTTTCACATAATTTTTAATAGAAACAAAATTTTGAGAAAATTATTAAAAAAATTGCGACAAAATTATCAGTGGATAAAAAATTTTGACAAAATTTTCTATAAAAGTTTGACATCATTTTCTATAGAAATAAAATGTTGACAACATTTTCTATGAAAATAAAAGTTTCTACAGAAATAAAATTTTGACAAAGTGTTCTATAAACGTAAAATTTTGACAAAATTTTCTACAGAAATTAAATCTGGACATATAATTTTGACGAAATTTTCTATAGAAGTAACATTTTGATAAAATATAGAATATAGAAATAAAATTTTTACAAAATTTCTATAGAAATAAGATTTTCGTTAAATTTTTAATAAAAATAAAATGTTGACAACATTTTCTGTCAAAAAAAATTTTTACAAAATTTTTAATCGAAACAAAATGTTGACAAGTTGAAATTTTCTATAGAAATAAAATTTTGACAAAATTTTTTTTGGAAATAAAAGTTTGGCAAAATTTACTCAAAAAAAAAATTGACAAAATTTTCAAAAGAAATAAAATTTTGACAAATTTTTCGAAAGAAATAAAATTTTGACAAAATGTTCTATAGAAATAAAATTTCGACAAAATAGAAATAAAATTTTGACAAAATTTTCTATATAAATAAAATTTTGACAAAATTGTCTATAGAAATAAAATTTTGACAAAATTTTCAAAAGAAATAAAATTTTGACAAAATTTTCGAAAGAAATAAAATTTTGACAAAATGTTCTATAGAAATAAAATATTGACATACTTTTCTATAGAAATAAATTTTGACAAAAAAATTTTGCGAAAATTTTTAATAAAATTGTGACAAAATTTTCTGTAGATATAAAATTCCGACAAAAATTTCTATCAAAGTTTGACATCATTTGCTACACAAATAAAATGTTGACGAAATTTTCTACAAAATTAAAATTTTGACAAAATTTTCTACAAAAATTAAATCTTGAGAAAATTTTCCATAGATATAAAATTTTGACGAAATTTTCTATAGAAATAAAATTTTGACAAAATTTTCTATAGAAATAACATTTTGATAAAAGCTTCTATAGAAATAAAATTTTGACAAAATTTTCTATAGAAATAAATTTTTTACAAAATTTTTAATAGAATAAAATGTTGACAACATTTTCTATAGAAATAAAATGTTGACAAACTTTTCTATAAAAATAAAATTTTGACAAAATTTTCACAAAATTTTCTATAGGCATAAAATTTTGATAATATTTTCTATAGAAATAAAATGTTGGCAAAATGCCTGAATTTATTCTGATAATTGGTTGATAGTTTTGCTGCCAGTAGAGGATGCTGATGAGGAATGTGGTAATTCCGGAACGTGCGTCCATCCAACCATTTTGCAGTCTATTTGGGATTTGCCCAAATAAATTTGACAAACATTCTTTTCCTCTGTTGGTTAAGCTACACTTGTAGTTGAGTCAATGTATGGTTTTAAGCTGAAATCAAAAAAAACAACAACAATGATAAAAGAACAAAACCAACGAATGTTTACAAAATTTTCGATAGAAATATAATTTTGACAAAATGTTCTATAGAAATAAAATTTTGACAAAATTTTCTATATTTAGAATTAAAATTTTGACAAAATTTTCTAAAGAAATACAATTTTGAAAAAAAAAATCTATAAAATTAATATTCTATAGAATAAATTTTGACAAAATTTTCTGAAGGAATAAATTTTTGAAATAAAATTTTCACAAAATTTTCAATAAAAATAACATTGTGACAAAATTTTCTATCGCAATAAACTTTTGACAAAAATAGAATGTTGACAAAATTTTCTACAGAAACAAGATTTTTCTACAGATATAAAGTTTTAACAAAATTTTTCTATAGAGTAAATTTTGACAAAATTTTCTGAAGGAATAAATTTTTGAAATAAAATTTTCAGAAAAATTTTCAATAGAAATAACATTGTGACAAAATATTCTATTGCAATAAACTTTTGACAAAAATAGAATGTTGACAACATTTTCAACAGAAACAAGATTTTTCTACAGATATAAAGTTTTGACAAAATTTTTTATAGAAATAAAGTTTTTACAAAAATTTCTATAGAAATAAAAATTTTCAAAACAAACTCTTCATTAGCCTTTGATTTTTCTAAAGCCTAAACATATGCTTTAAAACTATTCAATTAAAAAATTTTTTGGGAATAAACAAATTGTAATAATGTGGCAAATCTATATGAGAAAACATGTGATAGGAGATTAATGGAACATAAAAAGATAAAACAAGAAATAATTTAGCTCAAGAGTTGGAAAAAATCAATAAATAGATGTAACATAGCTGCACTTGATAACCCACTTGTAGAAACAGATTTACGCTATTTAGACTCACAAAGTAACCATTAGTTCCGAGACAAACCTAATATAACTCACAAAATTATTAAGAGTGGGTTGATAATCAAATCTCAACCGCATAAGGTTTCCCAAACGATACTCAATAGTGATCGATGTCGAAGTTCGCAAACATGCCTTATTTGACCTACGACGATTCTATACGAACGTATGACTCGCTCTCTCATATCGTATATACACCTGTAGGGTGTAAAAAAAAAACTCGAATCGTTTGTACTTGCCCCTAATTCCTTCCATAGTTCTATTGAAGAATATATCCCCAAAGGATATTGCACTCATCCTCTCAACATCAACACTCACATCCTATCCATCGACAAATCCATCGATATTGGCAAAAGAAAACAAATCGAACATTCGAAGAATCAACAAACCAGCATGCGAGAATACGCGTCTAAAGGTATTCTTTACCTCTAAGTGCACACATGACCATGACTATGGAGGTGAGTGGAAATATGGAAGTGTTTGGTTGGTTGTTGGTAAATGCACTGAAGCATTTTACATTTGTCTTATCCATCAGTGCACCACCCTCTCTCTACCCTTGGCTTGTGCATCCATAGATTCAAAGTGTTTCATTTTTGGGCTGGTGGTTCTTCACTTCGCTCACTCGATTGATTGTGAAAGTGCATCTGATGATGGTGGTGCATGAAGAAAAGAAAAACATTTGGATTTTCCGGTACTTTACCCCCTTCACGTTTTTTTTTTTTTTTGTTTTTTTGAAGATTGTTGATTCTCTTTGTGCATTTGTTCATGTTTGTGTTTTTTTGCTTGTTTCCATAAAAATGTAAAGATGATGCGAATAAAACGGTGATACCATTGGTAAATGTTATAGATGGAGGGAATGGTAGAGTCAGCAGAGCATGGTATCGAATGGAATTTTTTTTTTCCTATTAAAATAGACGATGACACAGGGAATTCGCAGACGCATCTGAGTTCCTGCATATCCCAGCAGGAGATTTCAGTTATCAAAAGGCCCAGAGTCATTATAATTTCTACATCCTCTCAAAAGAGAGTAAATTAAAAATTTTGCACTAAAGCAACAGTTGTTAGAATTCTACACAAAATAGTAAATTTTTTACTGTTTGTTAGATTGATAGAATTCTTGATGTTTTGGTAGATTTTTCAACATCTTCATCTCCATATAGGAGGTACTTTAATATATAATATATATATATATATATATATATATATATATATATATATATATATATATATATATATATATATATATATATATATATATATATATATATATATATATAAAATTTTGACAAAATTTTCTACAAGAACAAAATTATCTCAAAATTTCTGCAGGAATAAAATTTTGAGAAAATTTTCTATAGTTATAAAATTTTGACAAAATCTTCTATAGAAATAAAATTTTGACAAAATTTTCTATAGAAACAAAATTTTGACAAAATTTTCTATAGAAATAAAATTTTGACAAAATTTTCTATAGAAACATAATTTTAACAAAATTTTCTATACAAATAAAAGTTTGTCAAAATTGTCTATAGAAATAAAATTTTAACAAAATTTTCTATCGAAATCAAACGTTGACAAAATTTTCTATAGAAATAAAATGTTGACAAAAATTTCTATAAAATAAAATGTTGCCAAAATTTTCTGTAAAAATAAAATTTTGACAACATTTTTATAGAAATTAAAGTTTCACAAAATTTTCTATGGAAATACAATTTTGACAAAATTTTCTATAGAAACCAATTTTTGACAAAATTTTCCATAGAAATAAAATTTTAACAAAATTTTCTATAGAAATAAAACGTTGACAACATTTTCTATAGATATAAAATTTTAACAAAATTTTATATAGGAATAAAATGTTGACAACACTTTCTATAGAAATAAAATGTTGACAACGTTTTCTATAGAAATAAAATGTTGACAAAATTTTCTATAGAAATAAAAGTTTCACAAAATTTTCTATGGGCATAACATTTTGACAAAATTTTCAATAGAAATAAAATTTTAACAAAATTTTCTATAGGAATAAAATGTTGACAACACTTTCTACAGAAATAAAATGTTGACAACATTTTCCATAGAAATAAAATGTTGACAAAATTTTCTATAAAAATAAAATTTTGACAAAATTTTCTATAGAAACATAATTTTGACAAAATTTTCTATACAAATAAAAGTTTGTCAAAATTGTCTATAGAAATAAAATTTTAACAAAATTTTCTATAGAAATCAAATGTTGACAAAATTTTCTATAGAAATAAAATGTTGACAAAATTTTCTTTTGATATAAAATGTTGACAAAATTTTCTATAGAAATAAAATGTTGACAAAATTTTCTATAAAAATAAAATTTTGACAAAATTTTCTATAGAAATAAAAGTTTCACAAAACTTTCTATAGACCTAACCTTCTATAGACATAAAATGTTGACAAAATTTTCCATAGAAATAAAATTTCAACAAAATTTTCTATAGGAATAAAATGTTGACAACATTTTCTATAGAAATAAAATGTTGACAACATCTTCTATAGAAATAAAATGTTGACAAAATTTTCTATAAAAATAAAATTTTGACAAAATTTTCTATAGAAATAAAAGTTTAACAAAATTTTCTATAGACATAAAATTTTGATAATATTTTCTATAGAAATTTGACAAAATTTTCTTTAGAAATTTGACAATATTTTCTACAGAAATAGAATGTTGGCAAAATTTTCTGTAAAAATAAAATTTTGACACAATTTTCTATAGACATAAAATTTTGACAATTTTTGTAATAGAAATAAAATTTTGACAAAATTTTCTATAGAAATAAAATTGTAACAAAATTTTCTAATAAAATAAAATTTTAACAAAATTTTCTATAGAAATAACATGTTGACAAAATTTTCTATAAAAACAATTATATGCGGCTGGTAAGTTAGTCCATACGGGGTATATATTAAACAAAAAAGGCCGATTAAATACGTATATAATTAAGTTTGACAAAATTTTCGCTAGAATTAAAATTTTAACAAAATTTTCTATAGAAATAAAATTTTGGTAAATTATTTTTGGCGATATGGACCAATTTTTGTGTGATTGGCGATCGGCTATACAACTATAGACCGAAATGGACCAATTTTTGCATGGCTGTTAGCAATGTACAATATTTCAACCGAATGGGATGAATTTTGCCCTTCCAAGAGTTTTCGGAGGTCATATCTGGGGATCGGGTTATATGGGGACTATATATAATTATGGACCAATTTTTGCATGGATATTGAAGGCCATATATAAACCCCATGTATCAAATTTCAACCTGATCCGACGAGTTTTGCTCCCCCAGGAAGCTCCGCAAGCAAAATCTGGGGATGGGTTTATATGGGGGCTATATATACTGATGGACCGATATGGACCAATTCGTGCATGGTTGTTAGAGGCCGTATACTTATATCACGTACGGAATTTCAATGAATTTTTCTCTTCTAAAAGGCTCCGGAAGTCAAATCTGGGGTTCGGTTTATATCGGGGCTATATATAATTATGAATCGATATGAACCAATTTTTGCACGGTTGTCAGAGACCCTACGTACCGAATTTCAACCGGATCGGATGAAATTTTCTCTTCCAAGAGGCTCCGGAGTTCAAATCTATAGATCAGTTTATATGGGGGCTATGTATAATTATTGACCGATATAGATCAATTTTTGCATGAATGTTAGAGGCCATATATAAATACCACGTACCGAATTTCATACAGATCGGATGAGTTTTGCTCCCCCAAGAAGCTCCGCAAGCCAAATCTGGGGTCGGTTTATATGGGGGCTATACGAAAAAATGGTCTGATATGACCCACGTGCAATACCATCCGACCTACATCAATAGCAACTACTTGTGCCAAGTTACAAGTCGATAGTTTATCTCGTTCGGAAGTTGGCGTGATTTCAACAGACGGACGGACGCACTTGGCTAGAGCGACTCAGAATTTCACCATGACTCAGAATATATACACATAATGAGGTCTTGGAGTAATATTTCGATGTGTTACAAACGGAATGACAAAGTTAATATACCCCCCATCCTAAGGTGGTGGTTATAAAATTTTTTTATACAGCCCTTTAATTGGCGACCTATGTATAATTATTGACCGATATAGACCAATTTTTGCATGAATGTTGGACGACATATATAAATTCCACGTACCGAATTTCAAACGGATCGGATGATTTTTGCTCCCCCAAGAAGCTCCGCAAGCCAAATCTGGGGTCGGTATATATGGGGGCTATACGAAAAAATGGTCTGATATGACCCACGTGCAATACCATCCGACCTACATCAATAGCAACTACTTGTGCCAAGTTACAAGTCGATAGTTTATCTCGTTCGGAAGTTGGCGTGATTTCAACAGACGGACGGACGCTCGTGGCTAGAGCGACTCAGAATTTCACCATGATTCAGAATATATACACATAATGAGGTCTTGGAGTAATATTTCGATGTGTTACAAACGGAATGACAAAGTTAATATACCCCCCATCCTAAGTTGGTGGTTATAAAAATTTTTTATAAAGCCCTTTAATTGGCAAATTGTAGTTTTAGTTGTTCCACTGGGATGGTAGAATATTTAGTTCAGGAGTACATTGGAATGAATATATGGTTGCCTCCGTTGTCCATTGAGTAGTGGATTTACTGTCCTTTCGCCTTTTTTGGGAAACCACATAGAGACATATTGAAGAATTTTTGGAAATTTTAACGTCAGCAGACAAATTTATACCACACCAAAATAAATATACCTCTACAAGACCCTCAAAAAGTCAAGACAAGATTTTGGGTATATCAGTACCTGAATCGACATTGTCTATTTCCGAACATTGCCTGCATACAGAAAGAAAATATATAAGGAAGAAAATTGCTGACTAAGGATCAGAACAAGTTTTGGTTTTGATCTCATACTAGCTAGTTGCTAGTTGCTCACTTCTTTCATTCATATGCACTCCCCCATATGTCCTTCATATCCACGATAAAGGATCCATTTATAGTTCTATACGAATGTATGACTAGATGAATGTACACTCGACAAATGTATGGACGTAAACATCCTTGCAATGTTGTACTTGACTGACTGCCTGCTTGTCTGTCTCACCGTGTGGCATGGATGGATGAATGAATGAATCAATGGATCTTTGGATGCAATGATAATTTTTTACACAACCCTGAAGTCTAAAGTCAAGCCAATTGCTTCTTTAAATGTTGTTGCTTTTGATGCTGCGTAAGGAGTAGAAGAATGGAAAGTAAAGTAGATTTCAACTTTTGCGACATTTGCTTCCAACTTACATGCATTCAAGTTTATTATGCGAAGTAAAGCAAAAAAAAAAATGTAAAGTTGCCTGCACACACACACATTGGAAAATTTAAAGGAACAAAAGTGAAACCTACGAATTGACAATACCAGATCTCATGTCAATGTTTATACAGGGTGACAATAAAAATGAAATTCGGGTCAAAGGTGTAGAGTGATGGCATCCAGAGTAATAAATTTTGTATTGCCAAGCAAAAGATAGCAATATTTTACATTACAATACGAATGGCACATAGAATATGAAAATTATGGGATATATCGGATAGAAAATAAAATCTCTTAAAGCCTGATTTCAAAACAAAGTGATAAGAAGTGCAGTAAACGCTCCATGGTATGTCCGAAAAAGTGACCTCCACCGAGAATTAAAAATGAGCACAATTATGTTAAAGAGGAAATCTATCTAATCTCTAGATTTGCAGAAAAAACATTTTATCTGCCTCCAGGACCATACTAACCGTGAAGCCATAATCTACTCCAAACCTCCAATCAACGTTTCAAACAACACGATAATTGTCTTAGTTCATCTATATCTTAATCTTGGGATATTTTAATTTATATTTTTTCATAATTAAGACTAGTTGTAGTATAAGTTAAGGATCAAATATGTATTTGCCTCAATAAATAAAACAAGTATATACTCGTACAGCAGTATGTTCGGCCGGGGCGAATTTTAAATACCCACCACCATGAATCAAATATTATAGTTACCTTTGAAATTGCAGAGGGGTTTGATGACAGATAACAGGTTGGCTGATAAGTTCCTGGTCTAACAAAGAAAAACACATTTTTTTGTTAAAATTCGTTTTTATACCCTCCATCATAGGATGGGGGTATATTAACTTTGTCATTCCATTTGTAACACATCGCAATATTGCTCTAAGACACCATAAAATATATATATTCTGGGTCGTGGTGAAATTCTGAGTCGATTTAAGCATGTCCGTCCGTCCGTCCGTCTGTTGAAATCACGCTAACTTCCGAACGAAACAAGCTATCGACTTGAAACTTGGCACAAGTAGTTGCTATCGATGTAGGTCAGATGGTATTGAAAATGGGCCATATCGGTCCACTTTTACGTATAGCCCCCATATAAAGGGACCCTCAGATTTGGCTTGTGGAGCCTCTAACAGAAGCATTTTTCATCCGATCCGGCTGAAATTTGGTATATGGTCTCTAACAACCATGCAAAAATTGGTCCACATCGTTCCATAATTATATATAGCCCCCATATAAACCGATCTCCAGATTTGGCTTGCGGAGCCTAAAAGAGAAGCAAATTTCATCTGATCCGGCTGAAATTTAGTACATGGTGTTGGTATATGGTCTCTAACAACCATGCAAAAATTGGTTCACATCGGTCCATAATTATATATAGCCCCCATATAAACCGATCCCCAGAATTGGCTTGCGGAGCTTCAAAGAGAAGAAAATTTCATCCGATGCGGCTGAAATTTGGTACATGATGGTGGTATATGGTCTCTAACAACCATGCAAAAATTGGTCCATATCGGTACTTAATTATATATAGCCCCCATATAAACCGATCCCCAGATTTGATTTGTGGAGCCTCTAAGAGAAGCATATTTCATCCGATCCGGCTGAAATTTGGTACATGGAGTTGGTATATGATCTCTAACAATCATGCAAAAATTGGTCCACATCGGTCCATAATTATATATAGCCCCCATATAAACCGATCCCCAGATTTGGCTTGCGGAGCCTCAAAGAGAAGCAAATTTCATCCGATCCGGCTGAAATTTGGTACATGATGTTGGTATATAGTCTCTAACAACCATGCAAAAATTGGTCCATATCGGTCCTTAATTATATATAGCCCCTATATAAACCGATCCCCAGATTTGGTTTGTGGAGCCTCTAAGAGAAGCCTATTTCATCCGATCCGGCTGAAATTTGGTACATGGTGTTGGTATATGGTCTCTAACAATCATGCAGAAATTGGTCCACATCGGTCCATAATTATATATAGCCCCCATATAAACCGATCCCCAGATTTGGCTTGCGAAGTCTCCAATAGAAGCAAATTTCATCCAATCCGGTTGTAATTTGGAACATGGTGTTAGTATATGATCTTTAACAACCGTGCCAGAATTGGTCCATATCGGTCCATAATTATATATAGTCCAATCACACAAAAATTGGTCCGTATCGGTTCATAATCATGGTTGCCACTCGAGCCAAAAATAATCTACCAAGATTTTATTTCTATAGAAAATTTTGTCAAAATTTTTATTTCTATAGAAAATTTTGTTAAAATTTTATTTCTTTAGAAAATTTTGTCAAAATTGTATGTCTGCTTTGTCAAACTGAATTATATACGTATTGGATCGATCTTTTTTGATTTAATATATACCACGTATGGACTTACATACAATTTAGAAGACGGTGTTAGGAGGTTTTAATATACCTTGCCATCGACAAGCGTTACCGCAACTTAAGTAATTCGATTGTGGATGGCAGTGTTTAGATGAAGTTTCTGCGCAATCCATGATGGAGGGTACATAAGCTTCGGCCTGGCCGAACTTACGGCCGTATATACTTGTTATTATTCAACATAGTTCTCTTCAAGAGCGATACAACGATTATAACGACCTTCCAATTTTTTGATACCATTTTGGTAGTACTCCTTCTGTTTTGCCTCAAAATAGGCCTCAGTTTCGGCGATCACCTCTTCATTGCAGCCAAATTTTTTCCCTGCGAGCATCCTTTTAAGGTCTGAGAACAAGAAAAAGTCTCTGCGGGCCAGATCTGGAGAATACGGTGGGTGGGGAACAATTCGAAGCCCAGTTCATGAATTTTTGCCATCGTTCTCAATGAGTTGTGGCGTGGTGCGTTGTCTTGGTTGAACAACACTTTTTTCTTCTTCATATGGGGCCGTTTTGCCGCGATTTCTAACTTCAAACGCTCCAATAACGCCATATAATAGTCACTGTTGATGGTTTTTCCCTTCTCAAGATAATCGATAAAAATTTTTCCATGCGCATCCCAAAAAACAGAGGCCATTACTTTGCCAGCGTACTTTTGAGTCTTTCCACGCTTCGAGACGGTTCACCGGTCGCTGCCTACTCAGCCGACTGTCGATTGGACTCAGGAGTGTAGTGATGGAGCCATGTTTCATCTATTGTCACATATCGATGGAAAAACTTTGTACAGAGCTTCCGCAACACGTTTCTTTGATATCTTTAAGGCCTCTGCTATCTCGATCAACTTCATTTTACGGTCATTCAAAATCATTTTGTGGATTTTTTTGATGTTTTCGTCGGTAACCACCTCTTTCGGGCGTCCACTGCGTTCACCGTCCTCCGTGCTCATTTCACCACGCTTGAATTTTGCATACCAATCAGTCATTGTTGATATCCCTGGGGCAGAGTCCGGAAGCTCATTATCAAGCCAAGTTTTTGCTTCCACCGTATTTTTTCCCTTCAGAAAACAGTATTTTATCAAAACACGAAATTCCTTTTTTTATAAATTTTTTCACAATAACAAAAGTTGCTTTACAAAAGACGCTCTATCTCACAAACTAATTGACTTACCGATGTCAAAGTCTGACACGAATCATTTGAAGGTTGGTACTATATAGCAAGAATATGCGGCCGTAAGTTCGGCCAAGCCGAATCTTATGTACGCTCCACCATGGATTGCGTAGAAACTTCTACGAAAGACTGTCATACACAATCGAATTAATTGGCTTGTGGTATCTTGAAACTTCTTAACATCGTTTTCTATATATTAGACAAAAAAAGTATGTATAGGAAAGTCTACAAATAATTACGAATCGATATGGACTTTTGCACGGTACGTAGAGAGCCAGAATTGAAATATGGGGGTCGCTTATATGTGGGCAATATACAATTATGAACTTGATATGGACCAATTTTTGTGTGATTGGGGATCGATTTATCTGAGGGCTATAGATAACTATAGACCGATATGGACCTAGTTAGGCATGGTTGTTAGCGGCCATATACTAGCACAATGTAGCAAATTTCAACTGACTCGGATGAAATTTGCTTCTCCAAGTGGCTCCAAAACCAAATCTCGGGATCGGTTTATATGGGGGCTACTTTTGGCATGGTTGTTAAATATCATATACCATATATATCGTACCAAATTTCAACCAGATCAGATGAATTTTGCTTCTCCAAAAGGCACCGGAGGTCAAATCTTTGGATCGGTTTATATGGGGGCTATATATAATTATGGTCTGATATGAACCAACTCCTGCATGGTTATTGGATACCATATACTAACATCACGTACCAAATTTCAACTGAATCAGATGAATTTTGGTCTTCCAAGAGGCTCCGGAGGTATAATCTGGTGATGGGTTTATATGGGGGCTATATATAATTATGGACCGAAGTGGACCAATTTCTGCATGGTTGTTAGAGACCATATACTTACATCATGTACCAAATTTCAGCCGGATCGGATGAAATTTGCTTCTCTTAGAGGCCTCGCAAGCCAAATCTGGGGATCGGTTTATATGGGGGCTATATACAATTATGGACCGATGTGGACCAATTTGTGCATGGTTGTTAGATACCATATACTAACACCATGTACCAAATTTCAGCCGGATCGGATGAAATTTGCTTCTCTTAGAAGCCTCGCAAGCCAAATCGGGGGATCGGTTTATATGGGGGCTATATATAATTATGGACCGATGTGGACCAATTTTTGCATGGTTGTTAGATACCATATACTAACACCATGTACCAAATTTCAGCGGGATCGGATGAAATTTGCTTCTCTTAGAGGCCTCGCAAGCCAAATTTGGGGGTCCGTTTATATTGGGGCTATACGTAAAAGTGGACCGATATGGCCCATTTGCAATACCATCCGACCTACATCAATAACAACTACTTGTGCCAAGTTTCAAGTCGATAGCTTGTTTCGTTCGGAAGTTAGCGTGACTTCAACAGACGGACGGACGGACATGCTCAGATCGACTCAGAATTTCACCACGACCCATAATATATATACTTTATGGGGTCTTAGAGCAATATTTCGATGTGTTACAAACGGAATGACAAAGTTAATATACCCCCCATCCTATGGTGGAGGGTATAAAAATAGAAAGTTAAAAAAATTTGTAGAAAAATGTTTGCTAAAAAAATTGCTTCTGGTGAGATTTGAACCTGCTTTTCTTTTTTTCGTTCATACTAATAAAGAACATCTCGAGAAGCAATTAGAATTTTATTATTTGGTGTCGTATTACGATCATATCACAAACATTTGAATTGACCTGAGTGTGCTAAGGCGTTCTGTTATGGTGCCATCAAACCCATGTTCAACCCCTGGTCGGAGCGAAAAAGTTTTTCAAATTCAAATTCAAAATAGGAAAATAATAGTGTAATAAAAAATATGGTTGAAAAAAAAAAATGAAATTGGTTGAATTTTTTTTTTTCGCGTTTTAAATTCCTTCATGCAAAATAACTTCCGGGGCACAACTTCTAAAGCAATGCAAAGGATCCAAAAAGGGAGTACTTCCGTCCTATGACAAGCCCATGTAAAATTTATTGGAGATAATCCAAGTTTGCACTACTTCCGGATCACAGATTGGGGATCCAAACTACTTTTTTGGAAGCTCTTTTTTTGCTGGGCAATGTTACTCAAATTTCAAATTTTGAAGCATTAACCGATCGTAGTTAGACTTACGTGTAGCTCTTACATAAATATATTTCCCAAGTTTCATAAATTTGAATTTATTACCCAAACTAATTGAGCGATTTTCTCAGTTTAGGGAGCCACCGTGGTGCAATGGTTAGCATGACCGCATTGAATACACAAGGTCGTGGGTTCGATTCCTACGTCGACCGAACACCAAAAAGTTTTTCAGCGGTGCATTATTCCACCTCAGTAATGCTGGTGACATTTCTGAGGGTTTCAAAGCTTATCTAAGTGGTTTCACTGTAATGTGGAATGCCGTTCGGACTCGGCTATAAAAAGGAGGTCCCTTATCATTGTGCTTAACATGGAATCGGGCAGCACTCAGTGATAAGAGAGAAGTTCACCAATGTGGTATCACAATGGGCTGAATAGTCTAAGTGAGCCTGATATATCGGGCTGCCACCTAACCTAACCTACACTTTCTGGAACTGGAATAACGTTCTCGCGATGAGTTCGGCTCACGAGCAAGTTAAAAAGGAGTCATTCGGTGCCAAGTTATGGCGGATGACCCACCAAATCGATGTTTTGAGTGCTCAAAAATGCAATTGATTAAGCCGATATGTGAGAGCTCGCATTGTCGTAGTAAAAAGTGATCAGTCTTCGATGATTGGTTTTTCTGATTTCTGGAAAGACCACAGACAAATAATGGTTGTTTACAAATTAGAATTAACTGTTCTGCGTTATTCTATTGGTACGATGACGACATGTCCAGTTCCAGTGTCCAGTTTTTTTAAGAAAAAAGACGATCTTTTTTTTTGAAGTGCTTCGAGTTTGCATCATCGCGAAACACCCATACAGTCAGTTGTTATTTACTACAATTGTGAAACGCAAAAAAAAAATTTGTCTGCTCATGCTCGCTTTGCATACAAGGGGTCGGGCGTTCAATCCCTGCTTCAACCGTACACCTAAAAGCTTTTTAGCTCGTATGTCAAAATGTTCTGAGTACGTCTAACCACAAACATGTCAAGTTTTACGATAAGTCAGTTGGCAGATTGCAACACTATACACAAAAAAGTATCAATTAATTTGATTGTTAATACAATTAAAAATATGTTTAAATTTGAGCTAACAACGTAATTTGTAAATACAATTACGATTTTAGTCACTTTAGCAACCAATTTTGTTATATCAACAAACATTTTGTTATATCAACAAAAATTTTGTTGAATTTAAAAATTTTCTGTAACAACAATTTATTGATAGCTCAAAAATTATAATATTATTTTCTGTGTAGGGTTTCCCAAAAGCGAAATATGAAAAATAACCCTCGCTTCCTTTTGAGTGTTGCAAATATAAGCAACCTGTATAGTAAAAACTCCTTCAATTTGGACATCCTTTCCAATGTGGCACCCAGTATTATTATGCAACCTTACTGGTCACCATTTCAGACATTGATTGGTTCTCTTATTGGTTCAATAAGTTCCTTTTTGACTATTTCATTTCCAGATGCATTCACTTAAAAGCTGTTGGCGTTGTAAAGTGCAATCCAAGGTGTAAATCATCAGCGTCAGGGAACAGATACTCTTAAGATATTTATCCACCATAAGGTCCATTTGATGGAGATATAAAAGTAAACCTCTCTGAAGGTGTAACTGAAAAGAAAAAAGGAAATAAAACTCAAGAATGTAAGATAAAAAAATGAAATTTCCATAAAATCAAGTGGAAGTGCACAAAGCATACAAAGAGAAGACTCTCCACATCAAGCGTGAAAAATCAACAGTTTTTAATAATGGTGCAAAATACTAAAGCCCTGGAATATCGACATCCTTCTTAAGAAATATTTAAGTTATCGTCAAGAAAAATATTACCATAAATATCTTTAATTTACTGACAAATTGCAAACATAATTCATATTCAGGATGAGGAAATGTTTTTGCTTTTATGCCCAAAACCACTTTAGGCATTCAAATGATGGAGGATGTATGACGATAGACTACACTCATCGACTTCAAGTAATATTTCATAGCAATCTCAAAGCGTCGTTTTGATATGTACTAGTAGTATCTATGAGTGTGGGTGTGTGAGTTTGAGAGAATGGGCCATACTACTTCAGTTACAGGAAACGGATATTCTGGCATCGTGTATGAAGCTTTTTAAGCTCTTGTCAACACCATATGTGCATTACGTTCTTTCATTTTCCATTGCATTTATCGCAACGTCTTAAGATTACTTAATGACATGACTGGAGCCGAATCGCAAGGGCCGGAATTGTAATCGAAAGGATTTTCCTTACAGTAAGGTGGAAAACTACACATTGCTGTACTACCACAATTGGGGTAGATAAGTCAAAAATCGACTTTGTCTAAAATCGAATTTTTGTCAAAAATTACATCGAATTTTTGAAAATCGAGTGTTTTCGAGTCCAAACAAGTATATACGGCCGTAAGTTCGGCCAGGCCGAATCTTATGTACCCTCCACAAATCCACAAATTTCAACAAACTCGGATGAAATTTGCTCCTCCAAGAAGCTCCAAACCCAAATCTCGGGATCGGTTTATATGGTGGCTATAAATGATTATGGACTGATATGGACCACTTTTGGCATGGTTGTTAAATATCATATACTACCACCACGTACCAAATTTCAACCAGATCGTATGAATTTTGCTTCTCCAAAAGGCACCGGAGGTCAAATCTAGCGATCGGTTTATATGGGAGCTATATATAATTATGGACTGATAGGAACAAATTCCTGCATGGTTGTTGGATAAAGGGTGATACGGTCAAAATTTGGTCAATATAAACTTGACGTATTTCTTTCAATTTTGCATTTAAAAACCTGAACACAACTCATTTTGAAGGTGTGTGTGTGTAAAATGTTGCTCCTATTTTGATTTTGGAATTCACTCTTCAGTTGTAAAAATGCCGTCCAAGCAAGAAGAGCAGCGTATCAAAATTTTGCTCGCGAATCGCGAAAATCCGAACTACTCGCACGCAAAACTGGCAAAATCGCTAAAAGTTGTCAAATCAACCGTTACAAATGTAATTAAAGTGTTTGGGAACGTTTGTCGACAGCCAGCAAGTCTGGATCGGGGGGAAATCGAAAACCGGAAGCCGCTGACACGACAAAGAGAGTTGCCGGTAGTTTCAAGCGAAACCCTAACCTCTCTCTCCGAGATGCCGCAAATAAGCTGGGTGTATCGTCTACAACCGTGCATCGAGCCAAAAAACGAGCCGGACTAACGACTTACAAGAAGGTAGTGACTCCAAATCGCGATGATAAACAAAATACGACGGCCAAAGCGCGATCCCGGAGGCTGTACACGACGATGCTGACGAAGTTTGACTGCGTGGTAATGGACGACGAAACCTACGTGAAAGCCGTCTAGTTTTATATGGCAAAAGGAAGGGGAAAGGTAGCAGATATTTGCAAGCACATAAAACTGTCAAAGTTCGCAAAGAAATATCTGGTTTGGCAAGCCAACTGTACCTGTGGCTTGAAAAGCAGCATTTTCATAGCTTCCGGGACTTTCAACCAAGAAATTTACGTGAAAGAGTGTTTGAATAAACGCGTTTTTCCTTGACCAAATTTTGACCGTATCACCCTTTACCATATACTAACATCACGTACCAAATTTCAACCGAATCGGATTAATTTGGCTCTTCCAAGGGGCTCCGGAGGTCAAATCTGGGGATCGGTTTATATGGGGGCTATATATTAATATGGACCGATATCGACCAATTTTTGCATGGGTGTTTGAGGCCATATATTAATACCACGTACCAAATTTCAACTGAATCAGATGAATTTTGGTCTTCCAAGAGGTTCCGGAGGTCAAATCTGGTGATCGGTTTATATGGGGGCTATATATTATTATGGACCGATATCGACCAATTTTTGTATGGGTGTTTGAGGCCATACATAAACATCACGTACCAAATTTCAACTGAATCAGATGAATTTTGGTATTCCAAGAGGCTCCGGAGGTCAAATCTGGTGATCGGTTTATATGGGGGCTATATATAATTATGGACCGATATGGACCAATTTTCGCATGGTCATTAGAGACCATATACTAACATCATGTACCAAATTTCAGCCGGATCGGATGAAATTTGTTTCTCTTAGAGGTTCTGCAAGCCAAATCGGGGGATCGGTTTATATGGGGGCTATATATAATTATTGACCGATGTGTACCAATTTTTGCATGGTTGCTAGAAATCATATACCAACACCATGTACCACATGCTAGCGAAATGTACCAAATTTCAACCGAATTGGATGACATTTGCTTCTCTTAAAGGCTTCGCAAGCCAAATTTGGGGGTCCGTTTATATGGGGGCTATACGTAAAAGTGGACCGATATGGCCCATTTGCAATACCATTTGACCTACATCAATAACAACTACTTGAGCCAAGTTTCAAGTCGATAGCTTGTTTCGTTCGGAAGTTAGCGTGATTTCAACAGACGGACGGACGGACGAACAGGCTCAGATCGACTCAGAATTTCACCACGACCCAGAATATATATACTTTTTGGGGTCTTAGAGCAATATTTCGATGTGTTACAAACGGAATGACAAAGTTAATATACCCCCATCCTATGGTGGAGGGTATAAAAAGACCGATTAAATACGTATATAATTCAGTTTGACAAAATGTTCTATAGAAATAAAATTTTGACAAAATTTTTTATAGATATAAAATTTTGACAATATTTTCTATAGAAATGAAATTTTAACAAAATTTTCTATAGAAATAAAATTTTAACAAAATTTTCTATAGAAATAAAATATTGACAAAATTTTCTAAGAAATAAAATTTTTGACAAAATTTTCCATAGATATAAAGTTTTGACAATATTTTCTATAGAAATGAAATTTTAACAAAATTTTCTATAGAAATAAAATTTTAACAAAATTTTCTATAGAAATAAAATATTGACAAAATTTTCTATAGGAATAAAATTTTGACAAAATTTTCTATAGAAATAAAATTTTGGTAGATTATTTTTGACTCGTGTGGCAACCATGATTATGAACCGATATGGACCAATTTTTGTGTGATTGGGGATCGGCTATATATAACTATAGACCGATATGCACCAATTTTTAGTATGGTTGTTAGTGGCCATATACTAACACCGGGTTCCAAATTTGAATCGGATCGGATGAATTTTGCTCCGGTGGTCAAATCTGGGGGTTATATATATATATAGTTATGAACCGATTTGGGCCAATTCTGTCATGGTAGTTAGAGACCATATACTAACACCATGTTCCAAATTTCAGCCGGATCGGAAAAAATTTGCTTCTCTTTGAGGATCCGCAAGATAAATTATGGACCGATGTGGACCAATTTTTGCATAGCTGTTAGAGACCATATACCAACACCATGTACCAAATTTCAGTGGGATCAGATGAAATTTTCTTCCCTTGGAGGCTCAGCAAGCCAAATCTGCATTTGCAATAGCATCCGACCTACATCAATAACAACTACTTGTTCCAAGTTTTAAGGCGATAGCTTGTTTCGTTCGGAAGTTAGCGTGATTTCAACAGACGGACGGACGGACAGTCGGACATGCTTAGGTTAGGTTATGTGGCAGCCTGGTACAGGCTCACTTAGACTATTCAGTCCATTGTGATACCACATTGGTGAACTTCTCTCTTATCACTGAGTGCTGCCCGATTCCATGTTACGCTTAATGACAAGGGACCTCCTTTTTATAGCCGAGTCCGAACGGCGTTCCACATTCCAGTGAAACCACTTAGAGAAGCTTTGAAACTCTCAGAAATGTCACCAGCATTACTGAGGTGGGATAATCCACCGCTGAAAAACTTTTTGGTGTTCGGTCGAAGCAGGAATCGAACCCACGACCTTGTGTATGCAAGGCGGGCATGCTAACCATTGCACCACGGTGACTCCCTGACATGCTTAGATCGACTCAGAATTTCACCACGACCCAGAATATATATACTTTATGGGATCTTAGAGCAATATTTCAATGTGTTACATACGGAATGACAAAGTTAATATACCCCCATCCTATGGTGGAGGCTATAAAAACAAAAGTAGGATTTGAAATAGTGTCGCCAAATTTTAATGAATCGCAAATAGAAAATCCCTATTCACTGGTTTAAGAGCTAAATAAATTATCTTATCAATTAGTCATCCATCAATGCATTTTTTCTCTTCACTGTTCAATTAAGTAAGGATTTCATGCATTCATATTTTCCGCCTTTTTTAAGTAACCAGAAAAACGGCTCATCTTCAGAAGTAGTTCACTTATAGGCGACATAAATAAGAATCAGTATTAAAAATGAAATTGATTTTTACATGAGTCATTAAATTGCTTAAATGTTGGTAAGATACAGATAGACGCGCATAAAAGCAAAGGGAAACACAGACAATGATGTAACTTAAATTACCGGCAATTTTGTCCTTGAAAGTGTTAAAGGCAAATAGAAGATACATGAGAAGATAAGTGGGCAAAGCGAAAGAGCTTAATTATCGTGAAAAATGACTGGCAAAAAGTTGCAGACACAAAGGTAGAATTATTGTTTTTGAATTTAAGGAAGAGAATAGAAAGGAAGGATCATTAGCAGTGACTATTACATACTGTTATGAGACCGCTTGAAGGTGGAAATTACAGAAAAATGACAGCATTGGATGAAAAAAGAAATGAGTCGAATATTCTAAATTCGATGAAAACATTGACAAAAATCTTAAATTGGATTTTGAATGACCAAAACCATATTATTGTTGATACTTAAAATATTCATTCACGGGGTATCACTAAGACTATATTTTTTCCTTCAGAATAATTTTATAAAAAATTGTAGTTTTAAATCTAGTGTGTAATTTAGTCTACATGCATATTCAAAACAAAAAAAGAAAGTGAATTCTACATGGCACTAACGCTAATTTTATTCTATTTTAATTCAATGAATTATTATGATTTTAGAAAATTTTAGCTTAAAGCTTAAAGTTTTACTAAGCTCGCGTCTCCCACGAAATAGTCCAGAATTTCTTAAAATTTTCAAATTTTACCAATCATGAGACCATCATGATCAATAAAGACATATTTGCAATTTCGAACTCCAAAATTTTCCTATAAACTTCGAAATTTTCTTTAACAAATGCAAAATAGTAATTATGATCTGCGTTTGTAATACATTTTATTTAAAATTTTCTAAAATTAACCACTAACTAACAGCAAGCATTGAAAAAACTACCAATGCATGCAGAAAATGTCACATTTTGATGCAATGTAACTTCCGTGAGATGATATCCAAAGAGTATGACAAAATTAGACTAAGCGGATGGATCGTTTGGGGCGCAGTCGTTGTCAAGATTTGCATGAAATAATCTTCAAAATTTAAATTATATGGACCGTACTTGGGATTTCTGAATTTTATGTTTTTTATATTTATTTATTGTTTTGTGTTTTGAAAAATTTTCCTATAACTCTAAAAAGTCACCCTTAATTGAGTTACCTATTATGTGGATGTTTGGTGTCACTTCCTCATGTTATCTAACAATCCACGTTGATGACATATTCCTTCCTTTATATGTAATCTAGTTATCCATTTCCTTAAAGTCTTATCAATGAGATACAATTTTATTTAATTGGACTAACTGCATGTCAGCCATATAATATTCCATGTGATACACTCAGGCAATCTGAAAATTTTTTAGCAATATATCTTCTTAATGGCTGCATCGTCATAAATGAGAACAACACACCGCAAGACTTCTTAAACTCCAAGAGGGAATACTTTTTATTTCGAGTTGTATACCATTGTTGGTGAGATGTATTTAAAATTAAAAAAAAATGTAGACATTAAAATAAATAGATACAAATTAAATATAATCGTTTAAATTAGAAGAGCCTATGTGTTGGTTTATATATTTTAACGGAAGATGAATAATAATTTTCCTCGATAGGTGAACCATTCTAGTCTTCGATACCAAATGATATGGGTTATCAGCTTATGCAAATCATGGTACGTCAATTTTCGTTTAAAGACGAAAGCAAATAAATACAGCCAAAAGTTCAGCAGGGCCGAATCTCGTCAATTTTATACTGATAAAATAACGTCTCTAGCGGTAATATGGTAGAAGGAGTTACAACAAAATCAGTGTTATCAGGTGATTTTTGAACATTAACCCCAAAATAAAAAAACCTAAATTATTCTAGACTTTTATTCAAAAACCTCCGAAAAAAATTTAGGAATGTAAATGCACAAAATGGGTTTCCATAGAAACAATCCTGTATTGATGCACTTATACACAATATGTATATCTATTTAAAAACAAGACAAAACTAATTAATTAAATATATAAATCCTAGCGTAACCCGGCCCGTTTCGCTGCGCCTTCTGAAGCGTATTTGTAGGAACATTTTGCATTAACAATATCCTTCGTGCTGAAAACAAACTCGAAAAGCTTTGAATTCTTGAAAATTTTCTATAGAAATAAAATTTTAATAAAAATTTTTATAGAAAAAAATTTAACAAAATTTTGACAAAATTTTCTATAGAAATAAAACTTTGACAAAAATTTCTATAGAAATAAAATTTTGACAAAATTTTCTATAAATCTAAAATTTTGACAACATTTTCTATGCGAATACAATTTTGACAAAATTTTCTATAGAAATAAAATTTTACAAAAAATTTTTATAGAACAAAAATATTCACAAAATTTTCTACAGAAATAAAATTGTGACAATATTTTTTAGATATAAAATAAAATTTTGACAAAATTTTCTATAGAAATAAAAACTTTTATAGAAAAAAATTTTGACAACATTTTTTATAGAAATAAAATTTAGACAAAATTTTCTATAGAAATAAAACAAAACTTTCTATAGAAATAAATTTTTTTTTCGTTTTGTTTGTTATTGTTGGCTTCTCTTCAATCGTTATTGTTGTTTTTTTTTATCTCAGCTTAAAGCCATGCATTGACTAAACTACAAGTGTAGCTTAACCAACAGAGGAAAAGTATGCTTGTCAAATTTATTTGGGCAAAGCCCTATAGACTGCAAGATGGTTGGATGTACAGCTGTTTCGGAATTACCACAATTTTGACAAAATTTTCTATAAATCTAAAATTTTGACAAAATTTTCTATGGGAATACAATTTTTACAAAATTTTCTAAAGAAATAAAATTTTAACAAAAATTTTTTATAGAACTAAAATATAAAATCAATGATATTTCGGTACTCGCAAATGAAAATAACTATAAGATTATTAAACAATTTTTGCTGGATATTGATGTGTATAAGTCGATTTGAAAGTAAATTCAAAATAATTTTGAACTGTATATAATTATCTGGATATATGAACTATTTTAAGAACTGTAATTGTAGCTGCGGGTCTATATAACCTATTTGTGTTGGGCCCTTTTAAACCATAAATAAATAAATAAATAAAATTGTGACAACAGTTTTTTTGATATATAAAGTTTTGACAAAATTTTCTATTGAAATAAAATTTTGACCAAATTTTCTATAGAAATAAAATTTTGACAAAATTTTATATAGAAATAAACTTTTAATAAAAATTTTTATAGAAAAAAATTTTGACAAAATTTTATATAGAAATAAACTTTTAATAAAACTTTCTATAGAAATAAAATGCTGACAGAATTTTCTATAAATCTAAAATTTTGACAAAATTTTCTTTGGAAACACAATTTTGACAAAATTTTCTATAGGAATAAAATTTTAACAAATATTTTTATAGAACTAAAATATTCACAAAATATTCTACAGAAATAAAATTGTGACAACATTTTTTAAGATATAAAATTTTGACAAAATTTTCTATCGTAATAAAATTTTGACAAAATTTTTTATGGAAATAAAATTTTGACAAAATTTTCTATAGAAATAAAACTTTGACAAAACTTTCTATGGAAATAACATTTTGACAAAATTTTCTATAAATCTAAAATTTTGACAAAATTGTCTATAGAAATAAAGTTTTACTAAAATTTTTATAGAAAAAAATTTTTACAAAATTTTTTATAAAAATAAAACTTTCTATAGAAATAAAATTTTGACAAAATTTTCTATAAATCTAAAATTTTGACAAAATTTTCTATGGGAATACAATTTTGACAAAATTTTCTATAGAAATAAAATTTTAATAAAAATTTTTGTAGAACTAAAATATTCACAAAATTTTCTACAGAAATAAAATTGTGACAACATCTTTTTAGATATAAAATTTTGACAAAATTTTCTATAGAAATAAACTTTTGACAAAATAGAAATTAAATTTTAATAAAAATTTTGACAAAATTTTTTATGGAAATAAAATTTTGACAAAAATTTCTATAGAAATAAAACTTTGTCAAAACTTTCTATAGAAATAAAATTTTGACAAAATTTTCTATAAATCTATAATTTCGACAAAATTGTCTATAGAAAAAAAATTTTAACAAAAATTTTTATAGAAATAAAATATTCACAAAATTTTCTATAGAAACAAAATTGTGACAACATTTTTTATAGATATAAAATTTTGACAAAATTTTCTATGGGAATACAATTTTGACAAAGTTTTCTATAGAAATAAAATTTTGACAAAATTTCTATTGATATAACATTTTGACAAATATTTCAATTCCTGCTCTAGAGCAACCAAAATGGAAAAATTATTAAAAATTGTGTTGAGTGAAAAAGACCCTACATTGTGTTCACACCTCCCTACAAGACGCTAGATATTAAAAAATAACCTACATGTAGGGAAGTTCCCCTACTTCTGGCAACATTGGAACCCTCTCCCCACCTTCGTTCCACTCCGACCTGAGATCGGACTATCACGTACCTTATATTAGTTTCGCAAACTACTCAATGGTCCCTATAAATTACATCGAAGTGAATCGACAACATCGAAAAGTCATATACTAATTTAAAAATCATGTATTAATTTATTCACTTCCTCCCACGTTCCCTGAAAATTTCATCGGAGAAGTTTAAATTTTGCTCTATTGTTTTAAAGGGACGTCACTTTCCCCGATACAATATCGACAAACACCGAAGTGAATTGCACCCTTAACCTTCCATGAAAATTCTTGAAACTTTCCTTCAAGTGCGGAGCAAGGAAGGTTGCCTCCCCGTTCATAACTTTCCCCCACTGCCTATGTAAATTTCAAGAAAACATAAGAATTTTTTTTTCAGTTTTAGAGGAGGTCCTCCACCCCGAACAAATATCGAATAGTGATGTAGCGTATCTTTTGTAAACGTCCCAGAAAATGACAAACAAATTATAAGCCCAAATTTCAAAAAGAAAGGCAAGGGGCGGTCCCTATTCCGAATATCACAAAATCAGGTATCAAATATTAATATCGTAACCTCACCCCAGTCCTTTGTAAATTTCAAGTAACTTGGTAAAGTTTGTTTCTCTGTACACACTTAAGAGAAGCGGATGTCTCCCTATGCCCTTTTATTTTTCCCCGACCAAATATTAAAAAAAACGCGAACCTTACATAAATTTCATAACCTCGCCCATTTTTTCCGTAAAATTTCAGTCGGAGGAGTTTAGTTTTGTTTTCACTGTACTTTAAAAAAACCGTCTGGCAAAGGGGAGGTCCCCCTTCGCGACCAAATATCGAAAAATAATGTAGCGGATCTTTGTCTAGATGCCAACCCCCAACCTTCAATGAATATTTCAAGCAAATCGCCTAATTTTGTTCCAAGTTTCAAAAAGGAGGGTAAGGAGGAAGACCCCCTTCCCGTCCACATATGAAACATCAGGTACCCCATATTAATTTCATGTTCTCTGTAAATCTCAGACAATTTTGAGAATTTAAGTTTTTTCATTGTACTTTAAAAAAGTCGAACAAAGGGGAGGTCCCCCTCCGCCACCAAATATCGAAATATAAAGTAGCGGATCTTTGTCTAGATGACAACCTCAACCTTCAATGAAAATTTCAAGCAAATCGGTAAACTTTGGTCCGACAAAGGGGTGGTCCTCCTCCGCGACCTGGTGTCAAAAAATGAGGTACCCTATTTCCACCACATGTGTGCCCCTTACGATCTCTGAAAGTTTCAAGTAAATCGGTTCAGCCGTTTCCGAGCCTACCCGGAATATACAAACAAACAAATAGATTTTGAATTTCAGGTAAATCGGATAAAAATTGCGGTGTCCAGAAGCTCAAGAAGTCAAATCGGGAGATCGGGCTTTATGGGAGCTAAACCAAACCGTGGACCGATACACACTATATTCGGCACACTTATTTGTGAACCCATGACTTATTTGTGAACCCTCGATTTTGAATTTCTCGACAGATCGGATATAAGTTCGGATGTCTAGACACTCGGGTGTCTAGAAGTCAAATCGGGAGAAAGGGCTATAAGGGGGATAAACTAAACCATGGACAGATACACACCATATTACGCCCGCGTTTTTATGGACCCAAAGTGCCTCTAGATTTTTAATTTCAAGTAAATCCGATAAAAATTGCGGTGTCTAGAAGCCCAAGAAGTAAAATCAGGAGATCGGGCTATATTTTCAACACACCTATTTGTGGTCCTACAACACCTCTAAATTTCTAATTTCAGACAGATCGGATAAAAAATACGGTTTGTAGAAGCCCATGAAGTAAAATCAAGAGATCGGTCCATATGGGACCGATACACAAACATGGACCGATACACACCATTTTCGACACTCCTATTTATTTATTTACTTATAACTAATTAAATAAGTTTGTGGTCCTAAAATACCTCTATATTTCCAATTTCAGGCAAATCGTATAAAAACTACAGTTTCTAGAAGCCCAAGAAGTAAAATCGGTAAATCGGTCTAGGGGCTATACACTAGGGGCTATACACGCCATTTTCGACACTCCTATTTGTGGTCGTAAAGTATCTCTGAATTTCCAATTTCTGACAATTGGGACAAAAACTACGGTTTCTAGAAGCCCAAGAAGTAAAATCGGGAGATCGGTCTATAAGGGGGATCTATTCACACAATTTTCGGTACACTTATTAGTGGTCCTAAAATACCTCTAGATATCCAATTTTAGGTAAATTGAATAAAAACTACGGTTTGTAGAAGCCCAAAACCCCAAATCGGGGGATCGGTTTATATGGAGCTATATCAAAACTTGGACCGACATGGCCCATCTTCGAACTTGACCTGCGTACTGACAAAAGAAGAATCTGGCCAAATTTCAGGAAGATAGCGCCCTTATTGAAGATTGAAGCGTGATTACAACAGACAGACGGACGGACAGACAAGCTTATATCGTCTTACAATTTCTCCTCAATCAAGAATTTATATACTTTACTAGCGTAACCCGGCCCGCTTCGCTGCGCCTTCCGAAGCGTATTTGGAGAAACATTTTGCATTAATTTAGTCAACTATATCCTTCGTGCTGAAAACAAATTCGAAAAGATTTGAATTCTTTTAAACAAATCGGACTACTTGATTTTTCGTTTATAGGTACAAATACGGCGGGAGAGGGTGTACCTTCTTCTATATTTCTTGCGAATTTTAAGTGTGGTTTGTCAAGGAAAGGTATCCTTCTCCTCAACATATCTGAAAATTAAGCACTATATTATAATAACATATAAAAAATTACTGTTTCCCATCCAATAAATCGGAAAAAAATTTACCAACTTAACATTTGCTGAAATGTTGGAAAATGATGCACCCTCTACGTTGGCTGCCAATTTTATGTAAATTTAAGTTCTTTACGAAAAAGAAGTCTGGCAGAAGCCTGTGCAAAAATCATAAAATTATGTAGCAAGTTCCCATTTACGGACAACCCTCTACTTTCAATTTAAGAAAAAAAAAAAGAACAAAAGGGAACCCTCTCCCCACCTTCGCTCCACTGCGACCTGATATCGGACTATCACATACCCTATATTAATTTCAAAAACTACTCAATGGTCCCTATAAATTCTATAGAAGTAAATCAACAAAATTTATTTAACTTTTCCCCTTCCCCAACCAGATATCGAAAAATCATATGCTAATTTAAAAATCATGTATAAATTTAATCACCTCTATCTATCTATTGCACTGCAATAGATAAAGTAGACGAGAGCAGTGATGCTCCATTAGAATAATAATTGTTTTGTGATCATTGTCTCATATATCAAATAACCCTCTGAAGAAGCAATTCAGTGAAAATTGCGAAATATCAGGAATAATGGATTAAAAATAAAAAATAAAGGAAACGAAGATCTTAAGCTTGAAAAACTATTGACTTTTGTTTAATTGTTTCTCTGTATGTACTTAAGAGAAGCGGATGTCTCCCTATGCCCTTTTATTTTTATTAAAAAATCAAGAATCTGATATAAATTTCATAACCCATTTTTTCCGTAAAATTTCAGTTGGGGGAGTTTAGTTTTGTTTGTACTTGCAAACAAAAAAATTCGGGCAAAGGGGTGGTCCCCCTCCCCGACCAAATATCGAAAAATAATGTAGCGGATTTTTGTCTAGATGGCAACCCCAACATTCAATGAAAATTTCAAGCAAATCGCATAATTTTGTTCCAAGTTTCAAAAAGTAGGGCAAGGGGGAGGTCCCCCTCCCTATCCACATATGAAATCATCAGGTACCCCATATTAAGTCCATAACCTCACCGCATGTTCTCTGTAAATCTCAAATAATTTAGAGAATTTTAGTTTTTCAACTGTACTTAAAAAAAAAAGTCGAACAAAGGGGAGGCCCCCCTCCGCCACCAAATATCGAAATAAAACGTAGCGGATCTTTGTCTAGATGCCAAACCCAACCTTCAATGAAAATTTCAAGCAAATCGGTCAACTTTGGTTCAATTTTCAAAAAGTCCGACAAAGGGGAGGTCCCCCTCCGCGACCAGGTGTCCAAAAATGTGGTACCCTATTTTCACCACGTGAACGCCCCCTACGATCTCTGAAAGTTTCAAGTAAATCGGTTCAGCCGTTTCGGAGCCAACTCGGAACATACAAACAAACAAACAAATAAACAAACATAGATTGAATTTTATATATATAGAAGAAAGATACAGTCGGATATCGATATTTCGATGTCTTAGAAACGGAATAACAAACTTATTATACCCCCATCCCATGGAGGAGGCTATAAATATAGTTCTTTACTTTGCTCCATTGCATACCAGCCATCCGCTGTAGCCTCTCTAAATTTAGCAATATTCAAAATTTCATTTGAATTGTAAAATTCTAGCTTCTACTTCCCTTTAATTATTGGCACCTGAACGATGTGTGGGGGTGGCTATGACAAAGGGATACTTGAAATTCTTACACAAAAAGGAAAAAATAAAAATTTTTACCAACAAAAGGCATATTGTTATGATGATATAAAATTTACATAAAAAAGAAAATATTTTCACACATACTTCACAGAAAATTATTCTATGCCATCGTACCATCCATACATTTGTAATGCACAACAATAACAACAACAACAATAATATAAGATCATACATTAAAGCATTTTCTTACAATTGTCCTTAGACTACGATATAAAGCGCTTAACTTTTAAAGCAAGAGAAATCGGCACAGACAATGAAAAAGAAAAAAATACTAAACAATAGCAATAAGATTTCATTTCTACTTACATCGAGAAAATTTTTACATATCCCTGAAAAAGTCACATTTTATAGGATTAATAATAATAAAATACTTTTTATACCCTCCACCATAGAATGGAGGGGGGAGGGGTATATTAACTTTGTCATTCCATGTGTAATACATCGAAATATTGTTCTCACGAAATATATATATATATTCTAGATCGTGGTGAAATTCTGAATCGATCTAGCAATGTCCGTTCTTCCGTCTGTACGTCAGTCTATGGAAATCACGCTAACGTCCGAACGAAACAAGCTATCGACTTGAATCTTGGCACAAGTATGTTAGTTGTTATTGATGTAGGTTGGATGGTGTTGCAAATGTTGCAAATAAACCGACCTTCAAGTTTGTCTTGCGGACGCTCTTGGAAGAGCAACTATTATCCGATCCGCTTGAAATGTGGTACGTGATATATGTATCTCTCAAAACCATAACAAATTTAAGATCTTTAAAAATTTTATGAAAATTAAAAAAAACACAAGTAAGGAAAATCTAAAGTCGGGCGGGGCCGACTATATTATACCTGCACCACTTTGTAGATCCACATTTTCGATATCATATCAAATCCGTCCAATGTGTGTGTTCCCATACACATATATTTAAATCTGACCAGATCTGGACAGAGTTCTACAATATTTATAAATTTTAAATTTAAGTCGGCTAATGCCCTGGGGTGGAACAAAATGTTAGTAAAAAATATGGGAAAAAATGTATTTATGATTCATCGGTCGATAGATATGTATTAGAAGTATAGGAAAATTGGGGTCACTTTTACAAGTTTTCGACTTATCAGTGACGTTTTTACAAGGAAAATGTGGGTATTTTGGCCAATTTTGCCGAAATCAGAAAAACATATATATGGGAGCTATATCTAAATCTGAACCGATTTCAGCATGCAAAACTAGAATATTAATTCTACTCCCTGTGCAAAATTTAAAGCAAATTAAGGCAAAATTCTGGCTTCTGGGGCCATATAAATACATATCGGGCGAAGGATATATATTGGAGCTATATCTAAATCTGAACCGATTTAGGGTTCTATTCTGACCCAAAACACATACTTGTGCCAAATTTTAAGTCGTTTGAACTTAAATTGCGACTTAGACTTTCATCGCAAAAATGTGTTCACAGACAAGCGGACATGGCTAGATCGACTCAGGGGCCGGCCCTGAGCAATATTGCCAAAGACACCATATGTCTATCTCGTCTTCTTCCGGGTGTTGCAGACATATGCACTAACTTATAATACCCTGTACCAGAGTAGTGGTGAAGGGTATAAAAAACAAGTAAGAAAAGTCTAAAGTCGGACGGGGCCGACTATATTATACCCTGCACCACTTTGTAGATCTAAATTTTCGATACCATATCACATCCGTCTAATGTGTTGGGTGCTATTTATAAAGGTTTGTCCCAAATACATACATTTAAATATCACTCGATTTGGACAGAATTTGATAGACTTTTACAAAATCTATAGACTCAAAATTTAAAAATATGGGAAACATTTAAATCTGAAGCAATTTTAAGGAAACTTCGCAAAAGTTTATTTATGATTTATCGCTCGATATATATGCATTAGAAGTTTGGGAAAATTAGAGTAATTTTTACAACTTTTCGACTAAGCAGTGGCGATTTAACAAGGAAAATGTTGGTATTTTGACCATTTTTGTCGAAATCAGAAAAACATATATATGGGAGCGATATCTAAATTTGAACCTATTTCAATCAAATTTGGCACACATGACTACGTTACTAATTGTACTCCTAGTGCAAAATTTCAACCAAATTGGGCCAAAACTCTGGCTTCTGCGGCCATATAAGTCCATATCGGGCGAAATATATATATTGATGGTATATCTAAATATGAACCGATTTCAATCAAATTTGGCACACATGACTATACTACATATTGTACTCCTTGTGCAAATTTCAAGCTAATCGGGATAAAACTCTGGCTTCTGGGGCCATATAAGTCCATATCGGGCGAAAGATATATATGGGAGCTATATCTAAATCTGAACTGATTTCCTCCAAAATCAATAGGGTTCTATTCTGACCCAAATTAAGAACATGTGCCAAATTTGAAGGCGATTGGATTTAAATTGCGACTTAGACTTTGATCACAAAAATGTGTTCACAGACAGACGGACGGACGGACAAACGGACATGGTTATATCGGCTCAGGGACCCACCCTGAGCATTATTGCCAAAGACACCATGTCTATCTCGTCTCCTTCTGGGTGTTACAAACATATGCACTAACTGATAATACCCTGTTCCACAGTGTGGCGCGGGGTATAAAAACAAGTATATATGGCCGTAAGTTCGTCCAGTCCGAATCTTATGTTCCCTTCACTATGGATAGCGTAGAAACTTCTACTGTCATCCACAATCGAATTTCTTGGAATGGGGTAGTACGTGGCGACGGTAAGGTATCTCAAAACTTCTTAACATTGCAATTTAAATTGTACGTTAGTCCATGCAGAGTCTATATTGAACCAAAAAATAGAGATTAAATCGGATGAATTTTGTTCCCCAAGAGGCTCCGGAGGTCAAATCAGGGGATCGGTTTATGTGGGGGCTATATAATTATGGACCGATATGTACCAATTTTTGCATGATTGTTAGAGACCATATACTAACACCACGAAGCAACTTTCAACCGGATCGGGTGAATTTTGCTCCTTCAAGATGCTCCGGAGGTCAAATCTGGGGATCGGTTTATATGGGGCTACATATAATTATGAACCGATATGGACCAATTTTTGCATGGCTGTTAGAGACCATATACTAACACCACGTACCAAATTTCAACCGCATGGGATAAAACTTGCTTCTCTAAGAGGCTCCGCAAGCTAAATCCGGTTGTCGGCTTATATGGTGGCTATATATAAATTTGGACCTATATGGACCAATTTTTTCATATACTAACAACACGTACCAAATTTCAAATTTGCTTCTTTAAGAGGCTTCGCAAGCCAAATCCGGGGGTCGGTTTATATGGGGGCTATACGTAAAAATGGTCCAATATGGTATTGCGTACCATCCGACCTACATCAATAACAACTACTTATGCCAAGTTTCAATTCGATAGCTTGTTTCGGTCGGAAGTTAGCGCGATTTCAACGGACGGACGGACGGACATGCTTAGATCGACTCAGAATTTCATCACGACCCAGTATATATATACTTTATGGGGTCTTAGAGCAATATTTCAATGTGTTTCAAACGAAATGACAAAGTTGAGATACGCCCTTCCTATGGTGGTGGGTATAAAAATAAAATAAATCAAATTTAAAAATATTCCCAATTTCTTTAATTCAATATTAGGTTTTTTACATTAAGTTTACGATTATTGCGACATACTAATTATACCGTCGTAAACGTATGTCTCAAAATTCACAGTTTGCGGGCATTTGACAACCCTGGTGTCAATTGCCCGAATTCTCTAGTTGATATCTTCAGTATATAAAAGCCGTACGTTTGATCCTATTTGACAGAAATTTCATTTATTGTGTTTTTTTGGGTCCATAAAAGATATTACAACATTGGTATGTATCGATCCATATTCTGGCACAGCCACCACATAGCCCGATCTCCCGAATTGAATTCTCTTGAGAACTTAGAATTAGAAGTGTGTACGTGAGTAATTTTTTTCTTCACGCTCACGCAAACTCACAACGGAAAAATTTTACTCACGCACGATATTTTTGTTTGGAATCATTCCCACCCACACACACTCACGAATAGCAAATCCGTACTCACGAATGAAAAACATTTAACTACTCTCACTCATGCATACTCACGATGAGAAATGTTGTGACTCACGAAAAATCACCTGATTCATAAAAATTGTGACAATCGTATTTGACATTCATTTTTGAGTGCGCATAAATGCGAATAAGAGTTGAAACCCCCTATGTACTGAAAATTTATTTACTTGATATTAAAGATTATGCAACCTAAATTTTAGGACTTGGAATTTAGAAAATATTAGGGACAAATTTCTTTAAAATAATGACATTTTAATTAAAACAAAGCTTATAATCTTTACTTAAAAGATTTTTTTTTATTAAATTTAGGACACAAATTTTGTAAATTTGCGTCCCTCCATTAAAGTCGCATGTCTTGGAACTAAGAAAAAATTTCCTTAAAATAGAAAAACACATTTTTGATTTAAAGTAATCGTCCTTAAATTAACTGAATTATTGAATCTTTAGATTTAAAATAAAAAAGCTTCAAATATAGGATAGGACTTATTTCGTGGATTTAACATCTTTGGTTTAATGTTTTTTTTTTTTTTTTTTTTTGAAATGAAGAAAACATTTTTTTTTGAGATATCCGCTATAATTTGGACTGGCATTTTTTTGTACGTGAATAGCTTTATTAATATAGCACGAAAAGAAAATTAAAAAATCGATAAATGAGATCTAAATCCTAATTTTAATTTTATTGATCCTAGATTTAAGGCCAGATAGGTTGCTAAAAAGCCGCACCTTTGGCCCGGAATCAATACCAAAATCCTTAAGAGAAAGTCAAAACCTTTGCATCAAAGTAAACTTTTTTGTGGCAAAGAAAATAATGCGGAAGTTGCAGAAGTATGATTAAAATCGAGAGCATTATTAAACTCTTAGCATTATAGGTGTCACCGAAACTATAAGCGAATTCAACTCGTATAAGGTATTGTGTTCGTGAGCGGGATTATTTTCATGAGCGTATTTCCGAATTTCAATCTCTATTTCTTTTATTCCTTATAAGACTAAATCGAAATCGTACAAATACATATTTCTCTTAGTGTATAAAAAGAAATTTCCATTGAAGTGAGCGAATATTATATGAAATATACAATAACATATACATTCATGTTGAATTTCCTTTTTAAAACAAGCATACACACACATACCTATGGGTGGGTATGTGTCAATACAAAGAAAACTGAAATTTAGGCTCACACCCCATTCAAAAATGAAACGAAATGCGACATCTCCATGAACACATATCTTCATATGAAGTGTGGAGGCATACCATCTATAACAACGAATAAGAAGCACCTCTAGAGATGAATGAATGGCAAAGTGTAAATTTATTATAATGGTACCAGGAATTTTCGTTAAAAATAAAACACAATTGAAAGCTATACTAATATGCTATACATATAAGAGGACAGCATAAGTTTGGTTATAAATACAAACCGTTCTAATATGAATAGCAAGTGTATACGGTCGTAAGTTCATCCGGACGGAAACTTAAATACCCAATCGGAATACCTTGGTTGTGGTAACAATCGCCGGTGATAAGGCATCTTAAAAATGTTTGACATTGTCTTCTAAAATATTCTTTTTGGATCCGGAAACAGATATGGTCTGTATCAAACTTTTTTTTAGATTTGCGACTGTCGCAAAGTTGTAAACGTCATAAGCGTCATATACGCGTCGTACATCTCGAAAAAGTAGCAAAACTCGCAAACTCAGGAAGGAAGGAAAAGTACTTAAGTCTTGCATAAGTAAATTAATGTTTAGAGAGAATTTAATAAAAAATCACTTTTTGGTTTATTAGAGCAATTTCAACTAAAGCTTGGATGGACATTATGGATCACTCAAAGGAGAGCTTGAAGTTACGAATGAGATATGTAAAACTAGCAGAGTTTTGAATTATTGTATTTATTAAAGTATTCTTGTCTCACTGCTATCGTGGGCTTAATTAAGTTAAAATAAAACATAATGGACACAATGGACTGAATAGTCTAAGTGAGCCTGAATCTTAATCGGTGCCACTTTAACCTAACCTTTGAGACTTACGTATCACACCGCCGCAAACGTAGGTTAGGTTAGCCAGCCCGATTTATTGTCAGGCTATCTTAGACTATTCAGTCTATTGTGATGCCACATTAACTAAAAGTTCCAACGTATGTCGCAAAAGTCATATATTTCGACCGGCCAACCTTATGGACCGATATGGACCAATTTTGGCATGACTGTTAAATACCATATACTAACACCACGTACCAAATTTTAACCGGATCGGATGAATTTTGTTGCCCCAAAAAGGCTCCAGAGGTCAAATCGGGGGACGTCTTTATATGGGAGCTATATATAATTATGGACCCATATGGACCAATTTTTGCATGGTTATTAGATGGTTATTACACCACGTACCAAATTTCAACCGGATCGGATGAAATTTGGTTCTCGAAAAGGCTCCAGAGTTCAAATCTGGGGACCGGTTTATATGGGGGCTATATATAATTATGGACCAATATGGACCAATTTTTGCATGGTTATTAGAGACCATATACATACACCACGTACCAAATTTCAAATGGGCTAGATGAATTTTTCTCCTCCAAGAGGCTCCGGAGTTCAAATCTGGGGAACGGGTTATATGAGGACTGTACGTAAAAGTGATCCAATCGGGTCCATTTGCAATTCCGTCTGACCTACATCTGTAGCAACTACCTATGCCAAGTTTCAAGTCGAAAGCTTGTTTCGTTCGGAAGTTAGCGTGATTTCAACAGATGGACGAAAGGATATGCAAACGGAATGACAAAGTTAATATACCCCCATCCTATGGTGGAGGGTATAGTTAATTCCCTTTTTGTGGTTGTGCTTCGTTTTCAAGAGGGGCCTATTTTTGTTTTCCGCTATTTAAAGAGGTCGGGGTTCAAAGTAATACAAGTGACAGATCTTTGGCTGGAGTTTAAGACTTTCTTCTATGAACAGAGACCTACGCGATTGCAAATTGATAAACCTTCGCAGGCTCACGGCCGGGGCTGAGGACACTCTTCTATGGAAAGATTGAAAAGTTAGCAAAGTGAACGGCCTTATGAGGTTTATGTCGTTCTTTTATTGATACAGTCCAAAGTGACATAAGCATCCAGCCTTCATAGTCGGCTATTAATATTTAATATTAATATTTACAATATCATCAGACCTACATAAAAAAAAATAAAAAAAAAAAAACAAGTATATACGGCCGTAAGTTCGCCCAGGCCGAATCTTATGTACCCTCCACTATGGATTGCGTAGAAACTTTTACGAAAGACTGTCATCCACAATCGAATTGTGGTATCTTACAACTTCTAAACATCGTGGACTTTTCCACGATACGTAGAGAGCCAGAATTGAAATATGGGGGTCGTTTATATGGGGGCTATATAGAATTATGAACTTGATATGGATCAATTTCTGTGTGTTTGGGGATCGATTTATCTGAGGGCTATATATAACTATAGACCGATATGGACCTAGTTAGGCATGGTTGTTAACGGCCATATACTAGCACAATGTACCAAATTTCAACTGACTCGGGTGAGATTTGCTCCTCCAAGAGATTCCAAAACCAAATCTCGGGATCGGTTTGTATTGGGGCTATATATGATTATGGACTGATATGGACCACTTTTGGCACCATGTACCAAATTTCAACCAGATCGGATGAATTTTGCTTCTCCAAAAGACACCGTAGGTCAAATCCAGGAATCGGTTTATATGGGGGCTATATATAATTATAGACTAATATGAACCAATTCCTGCATGGTTGGTAGATACCATATACTAACATCACGTACCAAATTTCAACCGAATCGGATGAATTTTGCTATTCCAAGGGGCTTCGGAGGTCAAATCTGGGGATCGGTTTATATGGGACCTATATATAATTATTGACCGATTTCCACCAATTTTTACATGGGTGTTTGAGACCATATATTAATACCACGTACCAAATTTCAACTGAATCAGATGAATTTTGGTCTTCCAAGAGGCTCCGGAGGTCAAATCTGGTGATCGGTTTATATGGGGGGCTATATATAATTATGGACCGATTTCGACCAATTTTTGCATGGTTATTAAAACCATATAATAACACCATGTACCAAATTTCAGCCGGATCGGTAGAAATTTGCTTCTCTTAGAGGCTACGCAAGCCAAATCTGGGGATCGGTTTATATGGGGGCTATATATAATTATAGACCGATGTGGACCAATTTTTGCGTGGTTGTTAGATACCATATACTAACACCATGTACCAAATTTCAGCCGGATCGGATGAAATTTGCTTTTCTTAGAGGCTCCGCAAGCCAAATCTGGGGATCGGTTTATATGGGGGCTATATGTAATTATGGACCGATTTGGACCAATTTTTGCATGGTTGTTAGAGACCATATACTAACACTATGTACCAAATTTCAGCCGGATCCGATGAAATTTGCTTCTCTTAGAGCAATCGCAAGCCAAATTTGAGGGTCCGTTTATATGGGGGCTATTCGTAAAAGTGGACTGATACGGCCCATTTGCAATACTATCCGACCAACCTAAATAACAACTATTTGTGCCAAGTTTCAAGTCGATAGCTTGATTCGTTCGGAAGTTAGCGTGATATCAACAGACGGGCGGACGGACGGACATGCTCAGATCGACTCATAATTTCACCATGACCCAGAATATATATACTTTATTGGGGTCTTAGAGCAATATTTCGATGTGTTACAAACGGAATGACAAAGTTAATATACCTCCATCCTATGGTGGAGGGTATAAAACTACCCACCAAAAAAAGCGTCGCCTAAAAAGTAATGAAAATGATCTCTTTGGATCCGGAAGTGGTGCAAAATTGACGCAGAAGCGATGAATTTAACATGGGCTTGTCATAGGACGGAAGTCCTCCATTTCAACAGCCGTTGCACTGAATTTGCATCACTTCTTTAGGTTTGATCCGAATTCAATGTTTTGGATGTACATTAAAATATTCTGTGATATTTTGTCCAATAAATAAATTTTATAATTTTTTATAATTTTTAATGGATTCTAACGCTTGTTGGAAACGTTTGACCTCAAATATTTTCAAAAATTCACAATTTTTTCAGATTGCATTTAGCATTTTTTTCGACAAAATTTAAATGATTTATACCATTTTATGAATTCTTACTCTGTTTGTAACCTATTTGAAACAAAAAAAGTTAAAATTACCCATTAAAATTATGAAAAAAACCAAGTTATAAAAATTGCATTAAAAGAACTTCCTGGGTAGTTAAACCAAAGAACATCATTGGGAGTGCATCTTCTGGAAGTGCTTTTAAAGTTGTGCCTTTGGAAGAACTTCCAAATTTTTTTGCTGGGTAAATGTGCCAAGTTTAAAGCCGATTCCTTGTGTTGTTCGGAAGTTACTGTGACTTAAAGAGACGTACGGACGGATATCTCAAGATCGACACAGAATTTCACCACAACCGAGAATATACCATATATACATACGCCATGGGATCTGAGACCAAAATTTCCAAATATTTCCAAAACTTAATAACAAAGTTTTTTGTACCTATAGTGGAGGGTATCAACAAATGCTTTCCTTGGCATAGCAACCACTTAAAGTCTTCTTTACGCCTAAAGGCAAATTGGAGTATGCCTTTGTAGTAATCTTGCACGAATAAATATTATTTAATAAATATTTTATTATAAGACTCGTTCATTTTGTTACCCAACATACGTGAATTATTTAAGTATTTTGATTATTGAGTTATTTGTTTCTTGCTCTTTTCTTATTATGCAGGCTTTTGTCTGTTCTTTGAAAGGCAATTACATTTGGCCTCAGTGATTCAGTCTACACGAAAATACAATAAATAATAGTATTTGCATAATAAATTAATATTTTTATTAGTATTTTCTATTGCTTCTTCAATGGACACTATAGTGATAAATCTGTTGAAGTGTGAGTTGGAGCATTTTAATAGGATTGTCTGCATGGAGAATTATAATACAATATTTATTGTCTATATACAGTTTGATATAGGTTTAGTGAAATGAGCAATATTCCGTAAATTAGTGGAACTGTGTAATTTGTAAGGCAACCAAGATATCATATACAGAAAAATGGCATGTACTTAGCTTCACCGCTTGACACAAAAGTATAGCAAAAGCAATCTGAAAAATTGATGCTAAATATTAGAAATTATATTTCCATAGGGGTTCCAGCATTGCTAGTGAATCGTGTTTTAAGAGAGTATGAGTTTCCGTTATTCCTAAATTTTTCTTCCATTTTCATATGTTATAAATAATAATGATATTAGCATTTCGACAGAATCAAATATAAAAGCTTCCTTCGAAAAAATTTCCATTGTAATGTATTGTTTGTAAGCATATATAGAATTTCAGGAGGATTTGATGAGAGATACTCTCTCATGCAGAGGATGAGGACGACCCATTTGTGTGGACGGCGGCTGACACTAATTTTATTATCTGCTCCCATGTAGATCGGCTCAGTTTCGTGCGAGTTTTAACGCAATCTTAAATAGCTTGTCTAAGCATGCAAACCAATCCAATGAAACTATGCCTTTCATATGATTTGAAATCGATATTCTATAGATTTTTATCGCTATTACACGAATGAGCACGAGATGTAAAATCGGGAAATTTTACTTCTGGTTTCGAGCAATTTGAATGGTCAGTACGCCTTCTATCCCCTCAAGAAGTTTAAACAGTAGACCGATATATATAAGAATTGTGTAGAACCCTTACCAATATAAACCAAATTTGACACATGTCTTACTTCTATATTTACAATTTAACAACAATAGGATAACAATTGCCTCCAACAACCATGCAAAAATATATATAGCCCCCATATAAAACGACCCCCATATTTCACTCCTCTAATGAGAGCACAAATATAATTCAAAAATTGAAATATATCGGTATTTAATCTGCCATTTTTGTTTAACATATACCGCATATGGACTAACTTACAATTTAGAAGGCGATGTTAAGAAGGTACCTTGCGATCGGCAAGCGTTACCAAAACTTAAGTAACCAATTTTGAATTTTAGTGGATTATAGCCTTTAGTGGAAGTTTCTACACAATCCATGTTGAAATCACGCTAACTTCCGAACGAAATAAGCTATCGACTTGAAACTTGGCATAAGTAGTTGTTATTTATATAGGTCGGATGGTATTGCAAATGGGCCATATAGCCCCCATATAAACCGACCTCCAGATTTGGCTTGCGGAGCCTCTTAGAGAAGCAAATTTCATCCGGTCCCCAGATTTGACCTCCAGAGCCTCTTGGAGGAGCAAAATTCATCGGATCTGGTAGAAATTTGGAAACTGGTGTTAGTATATGGTATCTAACAACAATGCAAAAATTGGTCCATATCGGTCCATAATTATATATAGCTCCCATATAAACCGATCCTCAGATTTAACCTCCGGAGCCTCTTGGAGGAGCAAAATTCATCGGATCCGGTTGAAATTTGGAAAGTGGTGTTAGTATATGGTCTCTAACAACAATGCCAAAAATGTGTCCATATCGGTCCATAATTATATATAGCTCCCATATAAACCGATTACCAGATTTGACCTCCGAAGCCTCTTCGAGGAGCAAAATTCATAGGATCCAAAAATAATCTACCAAAATTTTATTTCTATAGAAAATTTTGTCAAAATTTTATTTCTATAGCAAATGTTGGCAAAATTTTATTTCTATAGAAAATTTTATCAAAATTTTATTTTTATAAAAAAAAAATTTGTCAAAATTTTGTTTCTATAGAAAATTTTGTCAAAATTTTATTTTTATAGAAATTTTTTTTAAAATTTTATTTTTATAGAAAATGTTGTCAACATTTTATTTCTATAGAAAAATTTGTTAAATTTTATTTATATAGAACATTTTTCAAATTTTAATTTTCATAGAAAATTTGGTTAAAATTTTATCTCTATAGAAAATTTTGTCAAAATGTTATTTCTAGAGAAAATTTTGTCAAAATGTTATTTCTGTAAAACAAATTTTTGTCAAAATTTTGTTTCTATAGAAAATTTTGTCAAAATTTTATTTCTATAGAAAATTTTGTCAAAATTTTATTTCGTTTTGTTTTGTTATTGTTGGTTTTTGTTCTTTAATCACCCAGCAAAAAAAGCGTCACCAAAAAAGTAATGAAAATGTTCATTTTGGATCCGGAAGTGGTGCAAAATTGACGCAGAAGCGATGTATTTAACATGGGCTTGTCATAGGACGGAAGTGCTCCATTTCAACAGCCGTTGCACTGAATTTGTATCACTTTTTTAAGTGTGATACGAATTCAAAGTTTTGCATGTAAATTAAAAAAATTTGTGATATTTTGTTAAATAAATAATTTTTATAATTTTTTATAATTTTTAATAGATTCTAACGCTTGTCGCAAACGTTTGACCTCAAATATTTTCAAAAATTCACAATTTTTTCAGATTGGATTAAGCATTTTTTTCTACAAGATTTAAATGATTTGTACCATTTTATGAATTCTAGCTCTGTTTTTAACATATTTGAAACAAAAAATGTTAAAATTATCCATTAAAAGTATGAAAAAACCAAGTTATAAAAAATTGAATTAAAAGAACTTTTTGGGTAGTTAAAAAAAGAACATCATTGGGAGTGCATCTTCTGGAAGTGCTTTTAAAGTTGTGCCTTTGGAAGAACTTCCAAATTTTTTTGCTGGGCATTGTTGTTGTTTTTTTTTGATTTCAGCTTAAAACCATACATTGACTAAACTACAAGTGTAGCTTAACGAACACAGGAAAAGAATGTTTGTCAAATTTATTTGGGCAAAGCCTATAGACTGCAAGATGGTTGGATGGACGCACGTTTCGGAATTACCACATTCCTCATCAGCATCCTCTACTTGCAGCAAAACTATTGCACTATATCGGTCCACGTTTTGATATAGTCCCCATATAAACCGACCTCCCGATTTGGGGTCTTATAAAAACTTTAATTTTTATCCAATTTGCCTCAAATTGTAAATCTAGAGATATTTTAGGACCATCAAAAAGTGTACCGAAAATGGTGCATATCGGTCGATTACACGATTTTGCCCCTTGGGCGTCTAGAAAGTGTATTATCTATCCGATTTGCCTGAAATTGGAAATCTAGAGGTATTCTAGGTGTGCCGGAAATGGGGTGTATCGGTCCATGTTTTGATATAGCCCCCATATAGACCGATCTCCTGATTTTACATCTTGGGCTTCTAGAATCCGTACTTTTTATCCAATTTACCTGAAATTTGAAATCTAGAGGGACTCTAGGACCCTAACGACTTGTACCGAAAATGGTGAGTACTGGGCCATCTTTTGATATAGCCACCATATAGACCGATCTCCCAATTTTACTTCTTGGGCTTCTAGAATCCGTAGTTTTTATCCAATTTGCCTGAAATTGGAAATCTAGAGGTATTCTAGGAAAATAAAGAGATTTACGAAAATGGTAAGTACCGGTCCATGTTTTGATATAGCCCCCTATGGACCGATCTCCCCATTTTACTTCTTGGGCTTCTAGAATCCGTAGTTTTTATCCAATTTGCCTTAAATTGGAAATCTAGAGGTGTGCCGAACATATTGAGTATCGGTACAGTTTTTGATATAGCCCCCTTATAAACCGGCCCTCCGATTTGGGGTCTAGATTGTAGAACTACAATTAAATGTGCTGAATACTGTGTGTATCCTTCCATGTTTCGGTAAAGCCCCCATTACATCGAACTCCCTATTTAACTTCTAGGGTTTCTAGAAATTGTAATTTTTATCCGATTTGCCACAAATTGAAAATATACTGGCATTTTAGACCCATAACATTGTGTATATGATTTAGTTTTATCGGTCCATTTGGTAAGGCCTCCATATAGACCGATTTCACTTATTGAGGGTATAGAAGGCGCACTGATCATGAAAATTGCTTGAAATTGAATGCAAAATTTCCAGATTTTACTACTCTTAGTCATTTAAATAATTGGGATGAAAATCTATAGATTTTAGATTTCAAATCAATGCGTTATGTTATTTCATCATTTTCTTACACACTTACAAGAGATGTTTATGATTCCTCTAAAACTCAAACAAAAAATGGTTCTTATAAATTCAGAATCTGATCTGGTCTTCATAGAGAAAATCTTTACATTTATCTGTGGGAAGCGTACTGGTTGAACTGATCTGCTTGGGAAAATATATGTCATAAAACCCTCCTGAAATTTTCAAAGGTAACTAATATATTTGATTCATGGTGGTGGGTATTTAAGATTCGGCCCGGCCGAACTTACTACTGTTTATACTTGTTTAGTTTAATATATACCACTTAGGGACTAACTTACAATTTAGAAGACGGTGTTAGGAGGTTCTAAGATAACTTGCAACCCAAGTAATTCGATTGTGGATGACAATCTTTAGTAGAAGTACGCACTCCATGGTGGAGGGTACATAAGATTCTTGTATATACTTGTAATATACTTGTTTTTATTTCAAATATTAGGGTTTAATATCATAACGAAAATAAAATGAAGTTACACCCCAAAAAGCATATCAATTCCTACTTCATTTAGGTTTAAGGGTAATTTTAATGGGCCCTGTTCATAGCGCCCCCAACACTGCAGGCCAATATTCCCCTCCAATCTGAAATCCATAAGATTTATTGGATTTTTTTTCTATATTAAATATAAATCTAAGTTAACCATTTAGATTTTTTAGAGAGTTGCCATGAAAACAAACTACCCGGACAAGAAGATGGACGAATATGTCACATTAAGCTCACAAAATCATGAAAGATATTGAAATATACTTTCTGTCCTCATCCAAGGTAATTTCCTTTTTTTTTGATATTTCCATTCTTTACTCTTTGCAATTAATTGGAATATATAAATTACGTTCACTCACATTGCCAATTCATGCATTGATCTTCGGTGGTAAGTTATCCAGTGGTTGCCAATGACTCAAAAATTCTTTGCCATTTCGAATAACAAGCAATTTAAGTAAATTCATTTGCCGTAGAGAACGACGCTAAAGGAGTCGAGAGTTCACCCAGCAAGAAAACAAAATCCTTTCGTTCATTGAAGCATATATGAATTTATTGTTCTGCATATTTATTTCGACGTGAATTGTATTTATTTGCATTTAAATCGGATTTATATTATATAGGTGGGTATGTATGAAAAAAATATATATAACTACTGCAACATATATACGGAGAGAGATATATATGTTCGTACATATATGTATGTATGTATATTCGCATTCATTCATTCGTATCTAAGGTATGGCATTGTAGCCAAGGATACCATTCCCATTTATTTTTTTTCCAAATCTATATCCTGCCATCCTTGTATTTGTCATATTGCATACTTTTAAAAAGTCATCAATGGACTTTAGGTAGCTCGTATTCTATTTGTAAACAAGGAAGAATGAACAACGTTTGGTCTGGACTAATACTGTGGACCAATGGTTGTCATGACCCCCAATGATACAAGCGAGATTTAATGCCGGTAGGCATATACAAATTTGAAGGTAAGGGAAGAGAATAAATTTTGTCTTCGTGAAATTTTGTCTTCGTGAATAGGTTTTGATACCATATTATCACGCGTAAATCATTAGAAACATACCAATTGAAAAAGCCTCGGTGTGACACAAGTAGTTATAGCTCTACCGCAATTAAATGCATATGTTTTTATACCCTGCACCATATGATGGCGGGTTTATGAACGAACGAAACAAGCTATCGACTTGGCACAAATTTTTATACCCTTCACCACTACTGTGATACAGGGTATAAAGGGTGATACGGTCAAAATTTGGTCAACTTGACCAAACTTGACGTATTTCTTTCAATTTTGCATTTTAAAAAACCTGAACACCCCTCATTTTGAAGGTGTGTGTGTGTAGAATTTTGCTCTTATTTTGATTTTGGAATTCACTCTTCAGTTGTCAAAATGCCGTCCAAGCAAGAAGAGCAGCGTATCAAAATTTTGCTCGCGCATCGCGAAAATTCGAGCTACTCGCACGCAAAGCTGGCAAAATCGCGAAAAGTTGCCAAATCAACCGTTACAAATGTAATTAAAGTGTTTGGGGAACGTTTGTCGACAGCCAGGAAGTCTGGATCGGGGGGAAATCGAAAACCGGAAGCCGCTGAGACGACAAAGAGAGTTGCCGGTAGTTTCAATCGAAACCCTAACCTCTCTCTCCGAGATACCGCAAATAAGCTAGGTGTATCGTCTACAACCATGCATCGAGCCAAAAAAACGAGCCGGACTATCGACTTACAAGAAGGTAGTGACTCCAAATCGCGATGATAAACAAAATACGACGGCCAAAGCGCGATCCCGGAGGCTGTACACGACGATGTTGACGAAGTTTGACTGCGTGGTAATGGACGACGAAACCTACGTCAAAGCCGACTACAAGCAGCTTCCGGGACAGGAGTTTTATACGGCAAAAGGAAGGGGAAAGGTAGCAGATATTTTCAAGCACATAAAACTGTCAAAGTTCGCAAAGCAATATCTGGTTTGGCAAGCCATCTGTACCTGTGGCTTGAAAAGCAGCATTTTCATAGCTTCTGGGACTGTCAACCAAGAAATTTACGTGAAATAGTGTTTGAATAAACGTCTGCTGCCTTTCCTGAAGAAACATGGTTGTTCCGTACTGTTTTGGTCGGATTTGGCATATTGCCATTACGGTAAAAAGGCCATGGAGTGGTACGCCGCCAACAACGTGCAGGTGGTTCCCAAGGACAAGAACCCTCCCAACACGCCAGAGCTCCGCCCAATTGAGAAATACTGGGCTATTGTCAAGCGGAACCTAAAGAAGACCAAAAAACTGCTAAGGACGAGTAGCAGTTCAAGGCAAAGTGGCTTTCTGCGGCGAATAAGGTGGACAAGGCGGCTGTACAAAATCTGATGGCAGGTGTCAAGTGTGAGGCCCGGCAATTCGGATTTGGAAAAGCGAAAGCCTAACTGAATATTTTTCCTGAATTTTATACTAATTGAACTTGAAAAAGAAATTTAATTTGATTTTTTAAATAAACGATTTCACCGATTTACACGCGTTTTCCCTTGACCAAATTTTGACCGTATCACCCTTTAATAAGTTTGTGCATTTGTATGTAACGCCGAGAAGGAGTAGTCATAGACCCATCTTTTAGTATACCGATAGTCTTAGAATTAAATTCTGAGTCGATTTAGCGATGTCCGTCTGTCTGTCTGTCTGTCCGTCTGTCTGTCTCTTGATGTATTTTTGTGTGCAAAGTACAACTCGCAGTTTTAGTCCGATCGTCCTCAAATTTGGCATCCTTTTTCGGCTCGAAGACGAATAGGGATCGATTTTGGAAAAAATCGGTTCAGATTTAGATATAGCTGTCATATATATTTATAACCGATCTGCTCATAAAAGACGTATTTATCAAACGATCTTCTTCCAATTTCGTATAATCGAATATTTTGTGAGTCTCGTAAATTTTGAAAAATATCAGTAAAATCGGTTCAGATTCAGATACAGCTGTCATATATAGCTTTCGCCCGATTTACACTCCTATGGGCCCAGAGGCCAAAGTTTTACCACGAGTTACGTAAATTTTTGCACAGGGAGTAGAATTAACATTATAAATATGCATACCGAATTTAGTTAAAATCGGTTCAAATTTAAATATAGCTCCCATATAAAGGGTGATACGGTCAAAATTTGGTCAAGGGAAAACGCGTGTAAATCGGAGAAATCGTTTATTTAAAAAATCAAATTAAATTTCTTTTTCAATTTCAATTAGTATAAAATTCAGGAAAAATATTCAGTTAGGCTTTCGCTTTTCCAAATCCGAATTGCCGGGCCTCTCGCTTGACACCTGCCATCAAATTTTGTACAGCCACCTTGTCCACCTTCTTCGCCGCAGAAAGCCAGTTTGCCTTGAACTGCTGCTCGTCCTTAGCAGTTTTTTTTTGGTCTTCTTTAGCTTCCGCTTGACAATAGCCCAGTATTTCTCAATTGGGAGCAGCTCTGGCGTGTTGTGAGGGTTCTTGTCCTTGGGAACCACCTGCACGTTGTTGGCGGCGTACCACTCCATGGCCTTTTTATCGTAATGGCAAGATGCCAAATCCGGCCAAAACGGTACGGAACAACCGTGTTTCTTCAGGAAAGGCAGCAAACGTTTATTCAAACACTCTTTCACGTAAAAATCTTGGTTGACAGTCCCGGAAGCTATGAAAATGCCACAGGTAAAGATGGCTTGCCAAACCAGATATTTCTTTGCGAACTTTGACAGTTTTATGTGCTTGAAAATATTTGCTACCTTTCCCCTTCCTTTTGCCGTATAAAAATCCTGTCCCGGAAGCTGCTTGTAGTCGGCTTTGACGTAGGTTTCGTCGTCCATTACCACGCAGTCAAACTTCGTCAGCATCGTCGTGTACAGCCTCCGGGATCGCGCTTTGGCCGTCGTATTTTGTTTATCATCGCGACTTGTAGTCACTACCTTCTTGTAAGTCGATAGTCCGGCTCGTTTTTTGGCTCGATGCACGGTTGTAGACGATACACCCAGCTTATTTGCGGCATCTCGGAGAGAGAGGTTAGGGCTACCGGCAACTCTCTTTGTCGTCTCAGCGGCTTCCGGTTTTCGATTTCCCCCCGATCCAGACTTCCTGGCTATCGACAAACGTTCCCCAAACACTTTAATTACATTTGTAACGGTTGATTTGGCAACTTTTAGTGATTTTGCCAGCTTTGCGTGCGAGTAGCTCGGATTTTCGCAATACGCGAGCAAAATTTTGATACGCTGCTCTTCTTGCTTGGACGGCATTTTGACAACTCAAGAGTGAATTTCAAAATCTAAATAGGAGCATCATTCTACACACACACACCTTCAAAATGAGGGGTGTTCAGGTTTTTTAAATGCAAAATTGAAAGAAATACGTCAAGTTTATATTGACCAAATTTTGACCGTATCACCCTTTATATATGACCACCGTAGATCAAAATTTTCCTCCGATTTACTTAAAATTGTGAACAGGGAATGGAAATAACATTTTTACTATGCATGCCAAATTTAATTCAACGTTCCAATTTTGGTTGAAATCGGTTCAGATTTAGATCTAGGTCCCATATATATCTTTCGTCCGATTTGCACTCATATTTTACATCGGACTGCCACATAACCTAACATAAGGCACACTTATAGTCCAAACTAGATGAAAATAAATTTCTCGATATACGTGGAGAATTAAGATCTCAGGCCATCTGAAAGCCATTATTTCATGCGATTTTCTTGCAAATTTAGGCGGCTAATTTAAAACTCATCTAAGGGCGTTTTCGTTTCGCAAAAAATAGGTTGCCCTGGTGTTACACAGCTTTTTCCCTCATTGTATTTTCGCTCAAATAATAGTGTCATTCCAAAGTTATTGTTAATTCATAATATTGTGAGGGATACCGGATCCAAAATCTATGACAGTGTTCTTTATATTTGGCAATCAATTTCGAGAATGTCACACCTTTTTCCCAATCGAAATCGCCATAAATCTCAACAAAAATTGTCAATGTTTTTACCCTCCATCATAATATGGGGATAGGCTAACTTTGTCATTCATTTCTAACAAATCAAATTATCAATCGCAGACCCCATAAATTATATATGTTCTGCGTCGTGGTGAAATTCTGAGCGGATATTGCGATGTTCGTCCGTCGGTTTGTTAACACCCAGACTTCCTGAGTCTCTTGAAAGAGCAAATTTCATTCTACATATTAATAAGTCATATAAGTATACGTCGAACTTACGACCGTTACTATGGAATAAAGTACTCCTACCGCTTTAGTTTTACCTGCAATCACGTTTAAGATTGGATATATGGATACATACAGACTGACATCCTAAAAGATCTAAAATAGCAATGTCCTATGTTTCGTCCATGCTTAGGTGGGATAATCCACCGCTGAAAAACTTTTTGGTGTTCGGTCGTAGGAGGAATCGAACCCACGACCTTGTGTATGCAAGGCGGGCATGCTAACCATTGCACCACGGTGGCTCCCTAATCATGGGTTTAATCCCAGCTTCGACCAAACAACAAAAAGTTTTTCAGCGGTGACATTTCTGTGTGTTTTCAGGCTTCATTTAGAGAAGTTTCATCATAATGTGAAATACCACTTGGACTCAGCCAAAAAAGGACATCCGTTGTAAAAAAACATTAAATCATTCAGCACTCTTTGATTAGAGAGAATAACATGCTGCCTTTATAGCTAATATAACAAACATTACTTTGCCTATAGTAAGGATTTCATTTTCATATATCGTAGTCCTGCACAGGACATTCGGAAGCCCTGTTGAATTTTTCTTGGCAATTTAAAATATCATTCGACCGCAAACATAATTCTTTTTTTTAACAACCTTTTCATAAAATATAAAAATCTACGAGTACGTTACTGTACCTTTCTTTGGAATTTATAAAACTGAATCATTGAAGCTTAAAAACTATCTACAACAAAAATTAGAAAGCCTGAATCAGCAGAACATCATAAAGAATTCCAGGTACACATAGACACAAGTTCGTTCATACCCATGAGTGAGGCAATGACAAAGGGCAGGACCCTTTCCTCATCTTCGTATGAATAAGGCAATAGTGTTTATATTTTAATAAATGCCTACTTGGCCGTTTTCTCCATGATACAGAGAAAGCAACAACTTTGGCACTTTATATTCGTCTATGTTGGTTTTAAAATAGGTAAACATAATTAAAGGGTGGTGCAAATGTAATGAATAATGTGCAATAATATCTCACACAACTAAATAGATACGCGTGTGAAGATTTTCTGGTATGCTACCTTATATAGAGGCTCTCTTATGATAATGCCATAGAAATAAAATTTTGACAAAATTTTCTATACAAATAAAATTTTGACACAATTTTCTGTAGAAATAAAATTTTGACAAAATTTTCCATAGAAATAAAATTTTGACAACATTTTCTATAGAAATAAAATTTTTATAAAATTTTCTATAGAAATAAAATTTTTATAAAATTTTCTATAGAAAAAACAAGTATATATGGCCGTAAGTTCGGCCAGGCCGAAGCTTATGTACCCTCCATCATGGATTGCGTAGAAACTTCTTCTAAACACTGCATTCCACAATCGAATTACTTAAGTTGCGGTCACGCTTGCCGATGACAAGGTATCTTAAAACCTCCTAACACCATCTTATAAATTGTATGTAAGTCCATACGTGGTATATATTAAATCAAAAATGATCTATCCAATACGTATATAATTCAGTTTGACAAAGTAGACATAAAATTTTGACAAAATTTTCTACAGAAATAAAATTTTAACAAAATTTTCTATAGAAATTAAATTTTCACAAATTTTCTATAGAAATAAAAATTTTGACAAAATTTTCTATAGAAAGAAAATTTTGACAAAAATTTCTACAGAAATAAAATTTTAACAAAATTTTCTATAGAAATAAACTTTTGACAAAATTTTCAATAGAAATAAAATCTTGGTAGATTATTTTTGGCTCGAGTGGCAACCATGATTATGAACCGAATAAAATTTTAACAAAATTTTCTATAGAAATAAAACTTTGACAAAATTTTCTATAGAAATACAATTTTGGCAATAATGAAAATTTTATTATGAACGGAATAAAATTTTAACAAAATTTTCTCTAGAAATAAATTTTCTATAGAAATAAAATTTTGGTAGATTATTTTTGGCTCTAGTGGCAACCTTGATTATGAACCGATATGGACCAATTTTTGTGTGATTGGACCAATTCTGGTATGGTCCTTAGCGACCATATACTAACACCACGTTCCTAATTTGAACCGGATCGGATGAATTTTGCTCCTCCAAGAGGCTCCGGAGGTCAAATCTGGAGAACGTTTTATATGGGGCCTATATATAATTATGGACCGTTATGGACCAATTCTGGCACGGTTGTTAAAGATCATATACTAACACCATGTTCCAAATTACAACCGGATTGGATGAAATTTGCTTCTCTTGGAGACTTCGCAAGCCAAATCTGGGGATCGGTTTATATGGGGGCCATATATAATTATGAACCGATGTGGACCAATTTTTGCACGGTTGTTAGAGACCATATACCAATATCATGTACCAAATTTCAGGCGGATCGGATGAAATTTGCTTCTCTTTGAGGCTCCGCAACCCAAATCTGGGGATCGGTTTATATGGGCGCTATATATAATTATGGACCGATGTGGACCAATTTTTGCACGGTTGTTAGAGACCATATACCAATACCATGTACCAAATTTTAGCCGGATCGGATGCAAATTGCTTCTCTTTGAGGCTTCGCAAGCCAAATCTGGAGATCGGTTTATATGGGGTCTATATATAATTATGGACCGATGTGGACCAATTTTTGCATGATTGTTAGAGACCATATACCAACACCATGTACCAAATTTCAGCCGGATCGGATGAAATATGCTTCTCTTAGAGGCTCCACAAGCCAAATCTGGGGATCGGTTCATATGGGGGCTATATATAATTAAGGACCGATATGGACCAATTTTTGCATGGTTGTTAGAGACGATATACCAACATCATGTACCAAATTTCAGCCGGATCGGATGAAATTTTCTTCCCTTTGAGGCTCCGCAAGCCAAATCTGGGGATCGGTTTATATGGGGGCTATATATAATTATGGACCGATGTGGATCACTTTTTGCATGGTTGTTAGAGACTATATACCAACAACGTGTACCAAATTTCAGCCGGATCGGGTGAAATATGCTTCTGTTAGAGGCTCCACAAGCCAAATCTGAGGGTCCCTTTATATGGGGGCTATACGTAAAAGTGGACCGATATGGCCCATTTTCAATACCTCCGACCTACATCGATAACAACTACTTGTGCCAAGTTTCAAGTCGATAGCTTGTTTCGTTCGGAAGTTAGCGTGATTTCAACAGACGGACGGACGGACGGACATGCTTAGATCGACTCAGAATTTCACCACGACCCAGAATATATATACTTTATGGGGTCTTAGAGCAATATTTCGATGTGTTACAAACGGAATGACAAAGTTAATATACCCCCATCCTATGATGGAGGGTATAAAAAATCGGATGAATTTTGCTCCTCCAAGGGGATCCGGAGATCAAATCTGGGGAACGGTTTATATGGAGGCTATATATAATTATGGACCGATATGGAGCAATTCTTGCGTGCTTGTTAGAGCCCACATTCTAACACCATGTTCCAAATTTCAATCGGATCGTATGAATTTTGCTCCTCCAAGAGGCTCCGGAATACAAATCTGGGGATCGATTTATATGGAGGCTATATATAATTATGGAGCGATATGGACCAATTCCTGCATGGTTGTTAGAGACCATATACTAACACCACGTACCAAATTTCAACCGGATCGGATGAATTTTGCTCCTCTAAGAGGCTCCGGAGGTCAAATCTGGGGATCGGCGTATATGGCGGCGATATATATAATTATGGTCCGATGTGGACAAATATTTGCATGGTCATTAGAGAACATATACCAACACCATGTACCAAATTTCAGCCGGATCGGATGAAATTTGCTTCTCTTAGAGGTTCCACAAGCCAAATCGGGGAATCGGTTTATATGGGGGCTATATGTAATTATGGACCGATATGGACCAATTTTTGCATGGTTATTAGAGACCATATACTAACACCATGCACCAAATTTCAGCCGGATCGGATGAAATTTGCTTCTCTTAGAGCAATCGCAAACCAAATTTGGGGGCCCGTTTATATGGGGCTATACGTAAAAGTGGACCGGTATGGACCAATTTTTGCATGGTTGTTAGAGACTATATACTAACACCATGCAGCAAATTTCAGCCGGATCGGATAAAATTTGCTTCTCTTAAAGCAATCGCAAGCCAAATTTGGGGGTCGTTTATATGGGGCTATACGTAAAAGTGGACCGATATGGCCCATTTGCAATACCGTCCGACCTACATCAATAACAACTACTTGTGCCAAGTTTCAAGTCGATAGCTTGTTTCGTTCGGAAGTTAGTGTGATTTCAACAGACGGACGGACGGACGGACATGCTCAGATCGACTCAGAATTTCAATACGACCCAGAATATATATACTTTATGGGGTCTTAGAGCAATATTTCGATGTGTTATAAACGGAATGACAAAGTTAATATACCCCTATCCTATGGTGGAGGGTATAAAAAAAAAACAAAACGAAATAAAATTTTGATAAAATTTTGAAAAATTTTCTTAAGAAATATAATTTTGACTAAATATTCCAAAGGAATAAATTTTGACAAAATTTTCCATAGAAATAGAAATTGGACAAATTTTCTATAGAAATAAAAATTTGATAAAAATTTCCATAGAAATAAAATTCTGACAAAATTTTCTATAGAAAAACCATTTAGACAAAATTTTCTATGTAAATAAAAAAATTTACAAAATTCTCTATATAAATAAAATTTTGACAATATTTTCTATAGAAACAAAATTTTTACAAATTTTTCTATAGAAATAAAATTTTCTATAGAAATAAAATTTTTACAAATTTTTCTATAGAAATAAAATTTTTCTATAGAAATAAAATTTTAACAAAATTTTCGATATAAATAAAATTTTGACAAAATTTTCTATAGAAGTAAAATTTTGACAAAATTTTCTATAGAAGTAAAATTTTGACAAAATTTTCCATATAACTAAAATTTTGACAAAATTTTCCATATAAATAAAATTTTAACAAAATTATCCATATAAATAAAATTTTGACAAAATTTTCCATATAAATAAAATTTTGACAAAAATTTCCTATAGAAGTAAAATGTTTTCAACATTTACTATAGAAATGATATTTTGACAAAATTTTCTATGGAAATAAAATTTTTCATAGAAATAAAAGTTTGACAAACTTTTCTATAGAAATAAAATTTTAACAAAATTTTCTATATAAATAAAATGTTGACAAATTTTTCTATTTCGATAACAAAATTTTAATAATATTATATATAAAAACGAAATTTTAATAAAATATCATATATTTTGAAAAACTTTTCTATAGAAATAAAACGTCGGAAAAACATTCTGTACAAATAAACTTTTGACAAAATTTTCTTTAAAAATAAAATTTTTTATAGACATAAAATTTTGACAAAAGATTCTATAAAAACAAAATGTTGACAAAATTTTCTATAGAAATAAAATTTTAACAAAATAAAATTTTTACAAAATTTTCAATAGAAATAAAATTTTGACAAAATTTTCTATAGAAATAACATTTTGACAAAATTCACTATATGAATAAAATTTTGACAAAATTTTCTATAGGTATAATATTTTGACAAAATTTTCTATAGAAATAACATTTGGAAATTTTTTCTGTAGAAATAAAATTTTTAATTCAAATAAAATTTTGACAAAATTTTCTGTAGAATAAAATTTTAACAAAATTTTCTATTCAATTTAAATTTCGACAAACAAATTTATTGGAGTATAATTTTGACAAAGTTTTCTATAGAAACAAAATTTCGACAACGTTTACAAAATTAAAAAAAAAAAAAAAACATTTTGACAAAATTTTCTGTAGAAATAAAATTTTAACAAACTTTACTATAGAAACAAAATTTTCTATAGAATAAAAATTTCGACAAAATTTTTTACAGAAATAAAATTTTGACAAAATTTTCTACAGATATAAAATTTTGACAAGATTTTTTATAGAAATAAAAATAACAAAATTTTGTACAGAAATACAATTTTTAAAATTTTTTGTAAAAACAAAATTTTAACAAAATGTTATATAGAAATAAAACGTTGAAAAATATGCTTTAGAAATAAACTTTTGACATAATTTTCATTAAAAATGCAATTTTCCATAGAAATAAAATTTTGACAAAAGTTTCTATAAAAATAAAATTTTGATAAAAGTTTCTATAAAAATGGGAGCCACCGTGTTGCAATGGTTAGCATGCCCGCCTTGCATACACAAGGTCGTGGGATCGATTCCTGCTACGACCGAATACCAAAAAGTTTTTCAGCGGTGGATTATCCCACCTCAGTAATGCTGGTGACATTTCTGAGGGTTTCAAAGCTTCTCTAAGTGGTTTCACTGCAATGTGGAACGCCGTTCGGACTCGGCTATAAAAAGGAGGTCCCTTATCATTGAGCTTAACATGGAATCGGGCAGCACTCAGTGATAAGAGAGAAGTTCACCAATGTGGTATCACAATGGACTGAATAGTCTAAGTGAGCCTGATACATCGGGCTGCCACATAACCTAACCTAACCTTCTATAAAAATAAAATTTGGACAAAATTTTCTATAGAAATAAAATTTTAACAAAATTTTCAATAGAAATAATGTTGTGACAAAATTTTCTATAGAAATAACATTTTGAAAAAAAATTTCTATATAAATAAAATGTTGACAACATTTTGTATAGAAATAAAATTTTTACAAAATTTTCTATAGAAATAAAATTGGACAAAAATGTCTACAGAAATAACATTTTGAAATTTTTTATATAAAGAAAATTTTAACAAAATTTTCTATAGTAATAAAATTATCCAATTTTCTCCGATCTTCGTTGAACTGGATTATGTGTTTATGGTAGGATCACCCTTTTTCATAGGAAAAGGGAAATTTTATTTATAGGGTTGTCAAAACATTATTTGTAAGCAAAAGACCCATTCATACCGGATAATTTTCATGGAAATAAATGAATGAGCAGGGTTTACTAAATTGCAATACTTTATTTTTACTACTCGTACTGGGCTAAAACAAATATATTTGTTTAGTATAATTGAGCTCAGGTAGAATATATACAAGTAAATATCCATTTAATATGAGAAAAAGAAGTTCACATAGAAAATGAGTGAAATGGAGATCATATCTTGCCAGCTTTGAAATTGGCAGTGAGCAAAAAGTCATTTCTATCAATGCTTTTGTAACCTTTTCAACTATTCCCAATCTCTTTGGTTTCATAAAGCTCACACATATGCCCATTTGTTGCTCTTTTGTCTATACCCTAACCAGTTGATTTTATCTTCAGTCTATCTTTGCTATTCTGTCAGGATTAAGGACTAAAAGGTAACAGCAACAGCTATCTATGCTTGACTGAAATATTCTTTGGCTTTTTGCCTGGATGTCCATCTGGACTACCCAATTTTTCGATGGGCTAGCACAAAACCTTTATCATTCATTAACCATGGAAATGGACATGACAGTTTGACTTGAATTATGGTAAAACCCCATCGGTTTTTGAATTCTTCTTCTCCTTACCCATCTCTTCTTATTAACTTTTCTGATTCGTGAGGATTTTCTTTTTCAAAAGGGAGGGAGGTGAGTTATTTTACTTGATATGTTTTGCGGTTACTATTGGTTTATTTGTTTATAAATCTAAACAACAAGTCTTTAGTTAAAAATGACTACAAATAAAATTCTTAGAGACGGGTATAAGAATATTTGTTGTTTGTTTGTTATGACCACATTAAATACCTAGTGGGGGTTATTCTCAGAAACATCGTATAGAAAACAAGTATATACGGCTGTAAGTTCGGCCAGGCCGAAGCTTATGTACCCTCCACCATAGATTGCGTAGAAACTTCTTCTAAACACAGCCATCCGCGATCGAATTACTTGGGTTGCGGTAACGTTTGCCGTTGACAAGTTATCTTAAAACCTCCTAAGACTGTCTTCTAAATTGTAAGTAAGCCCATACGTGTTATATATTAAATTAAAATTTAATATATACCACGAATGAATACATATATAATACAGTTTGACAAAATTTTCTATTGAAATAAAATTTTAACAAAATTTTTTATAGAACTAAAATTTATACAAAATTTTCTATAGAAATAAAATTTTGACAAAATTTTCTATACAAATAAAGTTTTGGTAAATTATTTTTGGCTCGAGTGGCAACCATGATTATGAACCGATATGGAGCAATTTTTGTGTGATTGGGGATAGGCTATATATAACTATAGACCAATATGGACCAATTTTGGTATGGTTGTAAGCGGCCATATACTAACACCACGTTCCAAATTTGAACCGGATCGTATGAATTTTGCACCTCCAAGAGGCTCCGGAGGTCAAATCTGGAGAACGGTTTGTATGGGGGCTATATATAATTATGGACCAATATGGACCAATTCTGGCATGGTATTCTGGCATGGTTGTGAGAGACCATATACTAACATCATGTTCCAAATTTCAACCGGATCGGATGAAATTTGCTTCTCTTAGAGGCTCCGCAAGCCAAATCGGGGGATCGGTTTATATGGGAGCTATATATATAATTGGATTGATGTGGACCAATTTTTGCATGGTTGTTAGAGACCATATACCAACACGGTACGTAGGGAGCCAGAATTGAAATATGGTCGCTTATGTGGGGTCTATATACAATTATGAACTTGATATGGACCAATTTTTGTGTGATTGGGGATCGATTTATCTGAGGGCTATACATAACTATAGACCGATATGGACCTAGTTAGGCATGATTGTTAACGGCCATATACTAGCATAATGTACCAAATTACAACTGACTCGGATGAAATTTGCTCCTCTAAGAGGCTCCAAAATTAAATCTCGGGATCGGTTTTGACATGGTTGTTAAATATCATATACTACCACCACGTACCAAATTTCAACCAGATCGGATGAATTTTGCTTCTCCGGACACCGGAGGTAAAATCTGGGGATCGGTGTATATGGGGACTTTATATAATTATGGACCGATTTCGACCAATTTTTGCATGGGTGTTTGAGGCCATATATTAACACCACGTTCCAAATATCAACTGAATCAGATGAATTTTGGCCTTCCAAGAGGCTCCGGAGGTCAAATCTGGTGATCGGTTTATATGGGGGCTATATATAAGTATGCACCGATGTGGACCAATTTTTGCATAGTTGTTAGAGACCATATACTAACAACATGTACCAATTTTCAACCGGATCGGATGAAATTGTCTTCTCTTGGAGGCTCCGCAAACAAAATCTGGGGGTCGGTTTATATGGGGTCTATATATAATTATGGACCGATATGAACCAATTTTTGCATGGCTGTTAAAGCCCACATACTTACTCCATGTACCAAATTTCAGCCGGATCGGATGAAATTTGCTTCTCTTAGAGGTTCCGAAACCCAAATCGGGGGATCGGTTTATATGGGGGCTATATATAATTATGGACCGATGCGGACCAATTTTTGCACAGATATGGCCCATTTGCAATACCATCCGACCTACATCAATAGCAACTACTTGTGCCAAGTTTCAAGTCGATAGCTTGTTTCGTTCGGAAGTTAGCGTGATTTCAACAGACGGACGGACATGTTCAGATCGACTCAGAATTTCACCCAGAATATATATATATATATATATATATATATATATATATATATATATATATATATATATATATATATATATATATATATATATATATATATATATATATATATATATATATATATATATATATATATATATATATATATATATATATACTTTATGGGGTCTTAGAGCAATATTTCGATGTGTTACAAACGGAATGACAAAGTTAACATACCCCCATCCTATGGTGGAGGGTATAAAAATGTTTTGTCTTAGTATACTCCGCATTACTGTGTGGTACAGGGTCTTATAAGTTAATGCATATGTGTTCAACACCCAGAAGGTGATAGACACATCGTGTCTGTGACAGTCTTAGTCCCAGTTTTTACATTTTGAACATCTAGAAAGGTGAACTTCGATGTGGCTTTTCCAAGCCCCTTGTAAGAGAAAATTTCATCCAATCCTATGTAAAGTTTGTACGCTAATATGCTCTCTAACAATCATGGAAAAATTGGTCCATATCGGTCCACAATTATATAGATCCCACATAAGCCGACCCCAGGTTTTACTTCTTGAGCATCCTGGAAAATCAAATTTCATCCTTCTTATAATTCTTTTAATAATTATGCAGAAAATGGTCTATGTAGGTTCATAAGTACCCAACAAAACAAAAGAGCTTCCAAACGTGATCCGGAAATAGTGCAAATTTGGCTCACCTCCAATGAATTTTACATAGGCTTGTCATTTGGATGAAGAAATTTAAAAAATTAACAAAAAAAAAAACATTTTTTCTCTAACTTAAATTTTTCTTTTTTCAGTTTGTTACAATTTTTGATAATAAGAATCTAATTTTTATACCCTCCACCATAGGGGTGGGGTATATTAACTTTGTCAATCCCTTTGTAACACATCGGTATATTGGTCTAAGACCCCATATATTCAGGGTCGTGTTGAAATTATGAGCCGATTTGGCGATGTCCGTCCGTCTGTTGAAATCACCGCAGCACCTTGAGGAGCAAATTTTATCCGTTGAATTTCGGTACGTGATGTTAGTATATGGTCCCTAAAATTCATGCAAAAGTTGGTCTATATTGGTCCCTAATTATATATAGCCCCCATATAAACCGATCCCCACACTGAAAAAACAGTGAACCCTTTTCCATTGCAAAATGAACTAAACTGTAGTAATATTGACCATGATTTAGCCCTTAAGATTTTTTTTCAACTTGTCTAGTTTATAATTATCTTAAATTTTAGTTCATCTATAACATTGTAGTTTAGTTCATTTTTATAACACCATAAGATTTATATACCCTTACCAAGTTAAAAAGTCAGTATTATTTTGGTTTACTTGCTTATTTTGTGGGAAACCCGATAATAAAAATTGGTTAACAGTCTCTTTAAAATGTCGACGACTAAACTATTGTTAAATCAATCATTCCACAGTACAGAGAAATTAAATAATTAAAGGAACAACAAACCGTTTTACTATTATGAAAATTTTCATACATTAAAACTTATGATGAAAGTTCTTAATACAACGTTTTTTGTGAATAAAAATTATGACCACGTGGAACAGAGAGTAGTTCATTTGAACCCGCTGTTTGGACATTTTGATTTATCCTTTTTTATTCATCGTAGGTATTTTTTCACATATCTTCCTGGAAAAAAATTAACACCATGTAATGAAATATAATTTTTAATTCTTAATTTTAGCTTGTAACTTACCATATTTGGGGGCATTTTATAAAATGGTGTGTCTAGGGTTATCAAATACTCTTGATAACCCTAGACAGTCATCATTCGTCAAAAAGACGACACGCAATTTCATTTTCGATTTAAAATGCATTTTAGTCTATTGGGAAATGGTAAATTTAAGTTATACTAATTCGGCCGTTTTATGAATTTTTGTTTTATACTACTTAAAACCAAATTGAATAAGAAAATAAATTCAAGTTTGGTTCACTTTTTCGCTCACGATGAAAATTATAGCGTCTTGAAATCAGCCGTAGTCAAAATGACGAAGGATGACGTTATTGTACAAAAAATAAGGATGACTGTCGAGGGTTAAAAGAAAGTTAAAGAATCCTTACCAATTCACTATTAAATTACAGGCAAAGGTGTACTAAAAATTTGTCCAAATTTTTAAGGGGTTATTCTGAAATTAGATATTTGTTTTTACATTAAAAATATTACATTGGTTTCCAATAAATTTGATTAAAGAAACACTAGAATAAGGTATTAAAAACCTGTAATTTTGATGATAAAAAGGTCACAAACTTCCAATTCTCTATTTTTTAAATTTGTTCGAATCCATCTGGAGTTGCCCTGAAATCAAATATTGTTTTTACAACAAAGAAAAACATTAAACTGGTTTCCAAAAAAAACAAAAAAAAATAATTAACAAATAATAATATACATAAAAAATATTCTTTTTAAAAGAAAGTCATATTAAAAACAAGTATATACGGCCGTAAGTTCGGCCAGGCCGAATCTTATGTACCCTCCACCATGGATTGCGTAGGAACTTCTATTAAAGGCTGTCATCCACAATCGAATTACTTGGGTTGCGATAACACTTGCCGATGGCAAGGTATCGTAAAACTTTTTAACACTGTCTTCTAAATTGTAAGTTAGCCCATACGGGGTATATATTAAACAAAAAAAGGCCGATTAAATACGTATATAATATAGTTTGACAAAATTTTCTATAGAAATGAAAACTTGACAAAATTTTCTATAGAAATAAAATTTTGACAAAATTTTCTATAGAAATAAAAACTTGACAAAATTTTCTATAGAAATAAAATGTTGACAAAATTTTCTATGGAAGTAAAATGTTGACAAAATTTTGTATAGAAATAAAATGTTGACAAAATTTTCTACAGAAATAAATTTTTTACAAAATTTTCTATAAAAATAAAATTGTGACAAAACTTTCTATGGAAATAAAATTTTGACAAACATTTCTATAGAAATAAACGTTTGACAAAACTTTCTATAGAAATGAAATTTTGACACAACTTTCTATAGTAATAAAATTTGACAAAATTTTCTATGGAAATAATGTTTTGGTAGATTATTTTTGGCGATATGGACCAATTTTTGTGTAATAAGTCATCGGCTATATATAACTAAAGACCGATATTGACCAATTTTTACATGGCTGTTAGAGGCCATATATTGACAAAATGTACCAAATTTCAACCGCATCGGATGACTTTTGCTATATATAATTATGGACCGATATGGACCAATTTTTGCATGGTTGTTAGATACCATATACTAACACCATGTACCAAATTTCAACAGGATCGGATGAATCTTGCCCCTCCAAGAGGCTCCGGAGGTCAAATCTGGGGATCGGTTTATATGGGGGCTATATATAATTATGGACCGACATGGACCAATTTTTGCATGGGTGTTAGAGACCGTATACTAAGACCACGTACTAAATTTCAACCGGATCGGATGAATTTTGCTCCTCCAAGAGGCTCCGGAGGTCAAATCTGGGGATCGGTTTATATGGGAGCTATATATAATTATGGACCGATATGGACCAATTTTTGCATGGTTGTTAGAGGCCGTATACTAACATCAGGTACCAAATTCCAACCGGATCGGATGAATTTTGCTGCTCCGGGAGGCTCCCCAAGCCAAATTTGCGGATCGGTTTATGTGGGGGCTATTCGTAAACGTGGTCCGATATGGCCGATTTTCAATACCATCCGACCTACATCAATAACAACTACTTGTGCCAAGTTTCAAGTCGATAGCTTGTTTCTTTCGGAAGTTAGCGTGATTTCCACAGACGGACGGACAGCCGGACAGACGGACAGACGGACAGACGGACGGACGGACGGACATGCTTAGATCGACTCAGAATTTCACCACGACCCAGAATATATATACTTTATGGGGTCTTAGAGCAATATTTCTATGTGTTCCAAACGGAATGACAAAGTTAATATACCCCCATCCTATGGTGGAGGGTATAAAAATACTTACCAATTTATGAATAAACTATACGCTGAAATATAACAAAAATTTTCCAAATTCATCTGGAATTGAATACTAATTTTTTACATAGAATAATAAAAATTTCAATACACATATTTTCCTAAATATTCTTAATAACTGTTTTCAAAACTACCGATAAAATATTAATAACTTTCATTTAAAAGTTTTAATAAACAAACACCAATATACAGTATGTCAAGAAAGTCTTTTGACATTGCCATCTATTTCAAATTCTAGAAATAATTGAAATATTAAATATTTTATTAAATTTTTAATTCTGTGTACGTATATATACTTTGCAAAATACATAATAAAATATTTTTTTTAAAATTTCATTATATTTAATTTTGGAACGAAACATAATTTTTATCCCATTGTCAAAACACTTTCTTGACAAACTGTATGTCTCAAAAATCCAAAATATTCCATGCCTTTATATTCCCTTGTTGCATACCTACTTAAAAGATGCAACAGCCCACGCCAACGCCAACGCCAACTATACAACTGAAGCATGCCAAACAAAACCAAGCAAAGCCAAAACATTTCTACAACAACAAAAATACATGTGCCTTTATTGAAAACAACACCTCATCCAGCCAAATAAACCATTCGCGAATAATAAACACACACACACAAACCACTAAATGAACAAAAATAAAAACATCCCCACGCTCATGTATACACAACAAAACTCAAGTAACATCATCTTTACATTAATTACATTCCACTATGCCGATAAAGATCTCTGTACTATGCATTAGTTCATTGCATCTGCTGACAATTAACTCTAAGAATAATATTCGTAAAGGCACACCAGTTTATGAACGATGAAACGTTTAACTTAAAATTTGCAAAATTTTCATGAAATGTTATCTACCATTTTTGACGAAAATGTCTATAAATTTAATTACATGTGAACTAAAAATATTTCATTGGGTAATTTTTTACCAACAATTATTAACTATAGGAATTGACAGTAAGAAATTGCTATCCACTTTCAAGTTCATTTTTCGTAAAAAAATATTTTCTCATACAAAAAAATCTTATAGTAAATTGCACTTATTATTTAGAAAATACTTTACATTTCACAAGTAGTTTTATAACATGACAAACGAATTTTTAACTACCAGTTAAGAAATTTTTTAAGGAAATTTCCATCGTATTTTGTAGGCCATGAACTAAACGATAGCTACTTAGAATTTGTAAAATTTCCTTTCGAGTAGTTAATTTTCGTTGAAGATACGAAAAATGAACTAAAATTCTGGAAAATTCTTGTAATAAATTATTGTAAAAATCTTCTTAAATTTACGAGACACTTTTTTTTCTGTGCAGATTTGACCTCCGTAGACTCTTGAGGATTCACCCAAATCGATTAAAATTTTGTAGGTTGAGTTAGTATATGGACTCTAACAACCATGCATAAATTCAGTTAAATTCAATTGCATATCCGTCCAAAAAAGAATGAAGGATTAAAAATGGTTATATCTTTTTTGTTTTTAATATTTTTTTTGTCTTTTGCAGGTTATTTACTGGTTTTTGGAGATAGATCATGAATGAAGAAAAGAATGAAGGATTAAAAATGGTTATATCTTTTTTGTTTTTAATATTTTTTTTTGTCTTTTGCAGGTTATTTACTGGTTTTTGGAGATAGATCATGGCTACATATGATGGCTGCAACGCGTCAAATTTTTTTTAATCTTCTGGAAGGTCAATTATTACAACTCAACGAAATTATCGTCGTCATTTTAATGTCCGAGCAGCACCCAGTCACAACATGATTAGGAACTTAGTCTCCCTTTTTGAGGAACATGGAAGAGTGTCAGATCTTCCAGGACGAGGAAGAGGTCGATCTGTGCGCAATGAAGCAGTTGTGGAGGCTTTACGACAGAGTGTAAACGAAGATCCATCTGTCTATACTCGTCGTCGTTGTACTCAATTGGGAATCTCCAGAACATGCCTGCAAAGAATTTTGAAGCGGGATCTTAAAATGTTTCCGTATAAAATTCAAATGGCACAGCAACTGCTCCCCTGCAATATGCTATTCGTTTTAGTCAAATAGCCAGAGAAAATGATAACTTTTTAAACAATCTTATAATGAGCGATGAAGCTCATTTCCACTTAAATGGCTATGTAAACAAACAAAATTTTAGATTTTGGGGCACTTACAATCCTAGGGCATTACATCAGCGTGAATTACACCCCGCCAGATATAGTGTTTGGTGCGGTGTTATGGCTGATAAAATTGTCGGTCCCTATTTTTTCGAAGATGTGGAGGGTTACCCAGAAACGGTTAACGGGGCTCTGTATAGGACTATTATAGACAATGAGAATAATCAAAACATATGGCTCCAGCAAGATGGAGCAACTGCGCATACAGCAAGAGCGACAATGGAACTTCTTCATAACATTTTTGGTGAACGAATAATTTCCAGAAACTGTGATTTTGCTTGGCCTCCACGTTCACCAGATTTGATCGCTCCAGACCTTTTTATGTGGGACTATTTGAAAGGAGTTGTGTATATCAATAAACCCCAAACAATTCAAGAGCTTAAGCACAAAATTCAAGCAGAAATAAGCAACTTGGAACTAGAAACTCTACGGGCAGTAATGGAAAATGCGGTTAAAAGAGCCAATTTTTGTTTGCAAGAAAATGGACACCATTTAAGAGATGTTATATTTCACACTTAAATGTAAAAAATTTCCATGAATTAAATATTTAAAAACATAAAAAAATCAATAAAAAATAAAAACAAAAAAAAAAAATACAGTTATTTTTAATCCTTTAGTCCTTTTGGGCCACCAGTATATAGCACCCATATACACAGATCCCCAGATTTGACTTTCGGAGGACGAAATTTCATCAGATCAAGCACACTTAGACTATTCAGTCCATTGAGAAGTTTTGAAACACTCGGCAATGTCACCAGCATTACTGAGGTGCGGTAATCCGCTGCTGAGAAACTTTATGGTGTTTGGTTGAAACTGGGTTTGAACCCACGACCTTGTGTATGCAAGACGGGCATGGTAATCATTGCACCTGGTCATAACAGAACGCTTTAGCACAACTAGCCAATTGCAAACGATCCATCAAAACTTCTATATTTGTGATATGAACCTAAATAATATGACCCCTCGGCACGACACTAACTACCTTCTGCGATGTTCTTTATTAATATGAATGCAAAAATGAAGAGCGCTGGTTCAAATCTCACCAACGGCAATTTTTGCTTTCAACATATGAAATTTTCTTGAACAACAGAAAAAAATTAATTATTTTTAAAAAAATTTCTTCAGTTTGCCAAAAAGGACTAACTTATTTATAACATGTTGCAATTAGAAAATTATTTTTGTTAAAATTTTCTAAAATAAACCTACATTTTCCTCCACGGTGGGTTCACTTTTGTTTGGGTGCACCATCAAACATACATCGCGTGCAAAATTTGAAGTAAATCACGGCAAAACTGTGGCTTTTGAGGCCATATAAGTGCAAATCATGCAAAATATATATATGGGAGCTATATCTAAATCTGAACCGATTTCAAACAAATTTAGCACAATTAACGATACTATTAAACGTACCTCTCGTGCAATATGTGAAGCATGTCAGGGCAAAAATCTGGCTTTTGAGGTCAAATCGAACGAAAGATATATGTGGGAGCTATATCTAAATCTGAACCGATTTAATTCAAATTTACCAAGCATTGGTAGAATATCAATACTGCTCTCTATGCAAAATTTCACGAAAATCGGTAGTAAACTTTGGCCTCTGTGGTCATATGAGTCTACATCGGACGAATGATATATATGGGAGCTATATCTAAATCTGAACCGATTTGGCTGATATTTTGCAAGTTTTTTGAGACTCATAAAATATTCGAATGTACGGAATTTGAAGAAAATCAGTTGATAAACACGCCAACTAATACCAGATTGGGGATATATATGACAGCTATATTTAAATCTGAACCGATTCAAAATCATTAGTGATTGTCTCTGTCCCAAAAAAAAAAAAAAAACAAGTAAGGAAAGTCTAAAGTCGGGCGGAGCCGACTATATTATACCCTTCACCACTTTGTAAGTCCACATTTTCGATACCATATCAAATCCCTCCAATGTGTTGGATGCTATATGAATCCATACACATATATTCTGTATATCTGAGCAGATCTGTACAGAGTTCTGCAATACTTATAGATTTTACATTTAAGTCGGTTAATGCGATGAGGTGGAACACAATGTTAGTAAAAAAATATAGGAAACATTTAAATATGAACCAATTTTGAGGCAACTTCGCAAAAGTGTATTTATGATTTATCGGTCGATAGATGTGTAATAGAGAAATAGGAAAATTTGAGTCATTTTGATAAGTTTTCGACTTAGCAGTGGCGATTTGATAAGGAAAATGTAGGTATTTCGGCCAGTTTTGCCTAAATAGGAAAAACATATATATGGAATCTATATCGAAATCTGAACCGATTGCAATCAAATTTCACATGCATAGTTACTATGTTGGATCTACTCCCTGTGAAAAATTTCACGTAAATCGGATAACAACTTTAACCTCTGTGGTCATATGACGGAAAATCGGGCGAAAGATATATATGGGAGCTATAACAAAATCTGAACCGATTTCAACCAAAATAAACACGCATATGCAGAACCTTAATTGTACGGCCTGTGCAAAGTTTCAAGTTCAATTCTACTCCCTCTGCAAAATTTCACGTAAATCAGAGTAGCACTTTTGCCTCTGTGGGCATATTAGTCCAAATCGGGCGAATGATATATATGGGAGCTATATCTAAATCTGAACCGACTTCAACTAAATTTTGAACAATTAACGATACTATAAAACGTACTCCTTGTGCAAAATTTCAAGCAACTCATGGCAAAACTCTGGCTTTTGAAGCCATATAAGTCAAAATCGGACGAAAGATATATAGGGGAGCTATATCTAAATCTGAACCGATTTCAACTAAATTTGGCACAATTAACGATACTATTAAACGTACTCGTTGTGCAAAATTTGAAGCAAATCAGGGCAAATCTCTCGCTTTTGGGGTCATATAAGTCCAAATCGGACGAAAGATATATATGGAAGCTATATATAAATCTGAACCGATTTAGCTGATATTTGGCAGTTTTTACGGGACTGACAAAATATTCAGATGTACAAAATTTGAATAACGTCGGTTCATGATCAAATCGGTAATAACTATGTATGGCAGCTATATCTAAATCTGAACCGATTTTTTCCAAAATCAATAGCGATTGTCTTCTACCCGAAGAAAGACGTTATATCAAATTTGACGACGACCGGACTTAAACTGCGAGCTGTACTTTGTCCACAAAATTACATATACAGACAGACGGACGGACAGGCAGACAGACAGACAGGAACTTCACTGTAACAACAGTTTTCCTACTGCTAAAAAAAAAATTTAAACCAAAGATGCAAATCCTTAAAATAAGTCGTAGCCTATATTTGAAGTGATTTCTTTAAATTGAAAATGTTTTTCTTTATTTTAAGGAAAATTTGCCTTACTTCAAAAATCTACAACTTCACCAGAGAGACGTAAAATTTCAAGATTTGTGTCCTAAATTTATTGAAAAATAATTTTGAAGCAAGGATTATAAGCTTTCTTTTAATTAAAATGTCATTGTTTTAAAGAATTTTGTCCTTAGCATTGCGTAAATTTTGAGTTCTAAAAATTAAGTTGCATAATCTTCCATATTAGGTCAATATTTTTTTCAGTGTATGGCGGAAGTAAAAAATATTTTCTTAATTCCAAAAAAACTTTAAACCAAAGATCCTAAATCCTCAAAATAAGTCTTTGGCTGTATTTGAAGCGTTTTTATCTTAAATATAAAGATTCAATATTTCAGTTAATTTGAGAGCGATTTCTTTAAATCAAAAATGTGTTTCTTTACTTTAAGGAAAATTAGCCTTAGTTCAAAGACATGCGATTTTAACGGAGGGACGCAAATTCACAAAATGTGTGTCCTAAATTTAATGAAAAACATTTTTGAAGCAAAGATTATTAACTTTATTTTAATTAAAATTTCATTATTTTAAAGAAATTTGTCCTTAATATTTTGTAAATTTCGCATCCTAAAATTTAGGTTGCGTAATCTTTAATATCACGTAAATATTTTTTTCAATGTATAATATAGTAACCCACACCCCACTTTAGACTTTTCTTAATTGATTTTATTTACTTCAGCTTGTTCCGAAAATATATGGAAGTTCAAAAAAATACCAGATCATTGTAGTTTCCTTTTTAACAACGAATTGTGGAAATCTCAAACTCACATATTAAATTAAATTCGTTTCAATTTTCACATGGGATGTATCATTTTGTTATAAACCCATTTACCTTTTTTCTATGTATACACAGACAATTATGAGCATCATAATCAACTCCAAACGAACTCCTAGAAATGCGATAATACAAAAAACAAGTCATCCCCACAATACCGACATATCTATTCTAAGAAATCATTAACAATGGAAGGATTTAAATGTCTCGATTAAGTGTCTCATTAAAGGCCACCAACTGTTCAGTGTTTTCATCAGAATTGTATTTTTTAATTGTGCGGGGAAGTCGTCGTAATTATTAAACACTTCTAAATAGTTGAAGTAGTACAGCTAAAGAGTAAGAACGTGATAACGTGACGGGCATGCATTTTCCAAGAACTATGCACTGGTATTTATACTTCAGAATATGAAGGGGGGGAAGTGGGAAGTAAGACTATGTTGTCAGGTTTTCTTATGCTGAGTCTTTGCAATTAGAAATCAATGCATCTTTTGCTAAAGTGCTATGTTTGAGTAAATCGAGTAAATAAAAATAAATAACCTAGAACTACTGATTGATTTCCAAGAGACTGTAGGCCTTCCATCTTTGTTGACTAATGCCCACAGTGATTCACAAAGCATTTCTCCGATCTAAAATTAAAAAAATTAATGCTTCTTTAGTTTGGTATTTTTAAAATTGATGCCAAATGATTTCATCAGTTGCCAATTGGAAAATTTGTTAGGAAATTGGGGTGCTAACAAATAAGAAAATGTCAAAATTTGTTATATGATTAATTTTGAGATTATTTTCTATAGATCTTTATTTACTGACAACAACAACGACAAATACAGGCAATCATACAAATCGAGGGAAATGAGTATTTATGTGTATTTCAAAAATTTTTAGAACAAGGTTTCGCACACTTTGATCTGGAACACATACACCGAACCGTTTTATAGGAAGAATGAACTATCACGCACGAAAATTGAACTAAATTTTACTCCACATTTTGAAATTCCCACAAAGCGTTGTTAAAACTAGAAAACTTTAGTGCCTTGTCAGAAAAAAAAACAAGTATGTAAAGTCTAAAGTCGAGTGGGGCCGACTATATTATACCCTACACCACTTTGTACATCTAAATTTTCGATACCATATCACATCCGTCAAATGTGTTGGGGGCTATATATAAAGGTTTGTCCCAAATACATACATTTAAATATCACTCGATCTGGACAGAATTTGATAGACTTCTACAAAATTTCTAGACTCAAAATTTAAGTCGGCTAATGCACTACACTGAAAAAAATATTGGCCTAATATGGAAGATTATGCAACTTAAATTTTAGGACTCGAAATTTATGCAATGTTAAGAACAAAATTCTTTAAAATAAGGACATTTTAATTAAAAGAACGTTTATAATCCTTGCTTCAAAAAAATTTTTCATTAAATTTAGGACACAAATCTTGAAATTTTGCATCCCTCTGTTGAAGTTGTAGATCTTTGAAGTAAGGCAAATGTTCCTTAAAATAAAGAAAAACATTTTTAATTTAAAGAAATCGTCTTTAACTCAATTGACATATTGAATTTTTAAATTTAAGATAAAAATTCTTCAAATATAGGCTAAGACTTATTTTAAGGATTTGCATCTTTGGGTTAAAGTTTTTTTAGCATCAAGAAAACAACGATATATATGGGAGCTATATCTAAATCTGAACCGATTTCAATAAAATTTGGCGCACTTGACAACACTTCTAATTGTACTCCTAGTGCAAAATTTCAACCAAATTGGGACCGTATTAGTCCATATCGGGCGAAATATATATATGGGAGCTATATCTACATCTGGACCGATTTCAATAAAATTTGGCACACTTGACTATAGTTTTCTTCTTGTTCTTCTTGTGCGAAATTTTAAGCAAATTAAGGTAAAACTGTGGCTTCTGGGGCCATATAAGTCCATATCAGGCGAAATATATATATGGGAGCTATATCTAAATCTGAACCGATTTCTTCCAAAATCAATAGAGTGTTATTCTGACCCAAAACAGGAACTTGTGCCAAATTTGGACGTAAACTGCGTCTATACTTTGATTACAAAAATGTGTTCACACGGACAGACGGACATGGCTATATCGACTCAGGAGCCCACCCTGAGCATTTTTGCCAAAGACACCATGTGTCTATCTCGTCTCCTTCTGGGTGTTGCAAACATATGCACTCATAGAAGAAAAAATTAACTAAATGTAATGAAGACAAGTATATACGGCCGTAAGTTCGGCCAGGCCGAAGCTTATGTACCCTCCATCATGGATTGCGTAGAAACTTATTCTAAACACTGCCATCCACAATCGAATTACTTAAGTTGCGGTAATGCTTGCCGATGGCAAGGTATCTTAAAACCCCCTAACACCATCTTCTAAATTGTATGTAAGTCCATACGTGGTATATATTAAATCAAAAAAGATAGATCCAATACGTATATAATTCAGTTTGACAAAGTAGACATAAAATTTTGACAAAATTTTCTACAGAAATAAAATTTTAACAAAATTTTCTATAGAAATAAAATTTTCACAAAATTTTCTATCGAAATAAAAATTTTGACAAATTTTTTTATAGAAAGAAAATTTTGACAAAAATTTCTACAGAAATAAAATTTTAACAAAATTTTCTATAGAAATAAACTTTTGACAAAATTTTCTATAGAAATAAAATCTTGGTAGATTATTTTTGGCTCGAGTGGCAACCATGATTATGAACCGAATAAAATTTGAACAAAATTTTCTATAGAAATAAAATTTTGACAAAATTTTCTATAGAAATAAAATTTTGACAATGATGAAAATTTTATTATGAACCGAATAAAATTTTAACAAAATTTTTTCTAGAAATAAAATTTTGACAAAATTTTCTATAGAAATAAAATTTTGACAAAATTTTCTATAGAAATAAAATTTTGGTAGATTATTTTTGGCTCTAGTGGCAACTATGATTATGAACCGATATGGACCAATTTTTGTGTGGTTGAACCAATTTTGGTATGGTTGTTAGCGACCATATACTAACACCACGTTCCTAATTTTAACCGGATCGGATGAATTTTGCTCCTCCAAGAGGCTCCGGAGGTCAAATTTGGAGAACGTTTTATATGGGGGCTATATATAATTATGGACCGATATGGACCAATTGTGGCACGGTTGTTAAAGATCATATACTAACACCATGTTCCAAATTACAACCAGATTGGATGAAATTTGCTTCTCTTGGAGACTTCGCAAGCCAAATCTGGGGATCGGTTTATATGGGGGCTATATATAATTATGGACCGATGTGGACCAATTTTTGCATGGTTGTTAGAGACCATATACCAACAACATGTACCAAATTTCAGGCGGATCGGATGAAATTTGTTTCTCTTTGAGGCACCGCAACCCAAATCTGGGGATCGGTTTATATGGGCGCTATATATAATTATGGACCGATGTGGACCAATTTTTGCACGGTTGTTAGAGACCATATACCAATACCATGTACCAAATTTCAGCCGGATCGGATGAAATTTGCTGCTTTTGAGGCTCCGCAAGCCAAATCTGGGGATCGGTTTATATGGGGGCTATATATAATTATGGACCGATGTGGACCAATTTTTGTATGATTGTTAGAGACCATATACCAACACCATGTACCAAATTTCAGCCGGATCGGATGAAATATGCTTCTCTTTGAGGCTCCGCAAGTCAAATCTGGGGATCGGTTTATATGGGCGCTATATATAATTATGGACCGATGTGGACTAATTTTTGCACGGTTGTTAGAGACCATATACCAACATCATGTACCAAGTTTCAGCCGGATCGGATGAAATTTGCTGCTCTTTGAGGCTCCGCAAGCCAAATCTGGGGATCGGTTTATATGGGGGCTATATATAATTATGGACTAATGTAGACCAATTTTTGTATGATTGTTAGAGACCATATACCAACACCATGTACCAAATTTCAGCCAGATCGGATGAAATTTGCTTCTCTTTTAGGCTCCGCAAGCCAAATCTGGGGATCGGTTTATATGGGGGCTATATATAATTATAGACCGATGTGGACCAATTTTTGCATGGTTGTTAGAGACCATATACAAACACCATATACCAAATTTCAGCCGGATCGGATGAAATATGCTTCTGTTAGAGGCTCCACAAGCCAAATCTGAGGGTCCCTTTATATGGGGGCTATACGTAAAAGTGGACCGATATGGCCCATTTTCAATACCATCCGACCTACATCGATAACAACTACTTGTGCCAAGTTTCAAGTCGATAGCTTTTTTCGTTCGGAAGTTAGCGTGATTTCAACAGACGGACATGCTTAGATCGACTCAGAATTTCACCACGACCCAGAATATATATACTTTATGGGGTCTTAAAGTAATTTTTCGATGTGTTACAAACGGAATGACAAAGTTAATATACCCCCATCCTATGATGGAGGGTATAAAAATCATTGGCGCCAAATCATGATCATTTTAACCATACAGTAGTTCATTCTTACTATTTTTGGGAATCGTACGAAAATTTTCATTTGTTTTAGTTCATATTGAACTTATGTGTACGGTCATTGAACTTTATACTCAAGTTTAGTACATAACATTTTTGATACATACTTAAAAAAAAGTAAGATTTCATTAAGCTGTGGAAAATTTCGATAAAAATAATAAAATTTAACTACAAGCAAATAATTTTTTTCCAATAAAAACAAGTTAAATTTAGCGTTAGTTTAAGTACGGAAATTTTTTTCTGTGTATCTCAATTATCAAACTTTACGATACCTTTATCCAAATATATTAAGAAAATGGTTTGGGAAATAATGATGTGATTGACTCAGAATCAGCTCATGTATCGATCTACCACTGGTTGTCCATCCATCTGTAAATTTCTTCGGAAAGAAATTAAAGACGACATAATAAATTGTGCGACCAAAAATTTAAGAAAAACCATTTACACGATATTAATGATGAATTTCTTTAATATAAGGACTCTAAAAGAAAGTTGAACTTTGCTTTACAAATTGTTTTCTTGAAATTTATGACAAGAATTATTGAAATTTTGAGTTCCTCCGTTAAACTCATAAGTCTTTGGAGAAAGGAAAAGTTTCCTTATAATAAAGAAAAACGTTTTTCATTTAAAGAAATGTCTTTTTTTGGTTTGAAATCTATTTTATAATTTGGGATTTTTAAATTTATATTTATTTGTACATGAATTGCTTTGCTACTATGTCGTAAACCGAGAGCGAAGAAATGGATAAGTGAGATCTGTATTCTAGCTACCTAGATAGTTTGCTAAAAATGATTTACTTTTAAAGAAACAAGCTCTAAAACCCTATAAACTATATATATTCTGGGTCGTGGTGATATTCCGAGTCGATATAAGCATGTCCGTCCGTCTAATAATTATATATAGCCCCCATATAAACCGATCGCCAGATTTGGCCTCCGGAGCCTCTACGAGGACAAAATTTATCCGATCCGTTTGAAGTGTGATACGTGGTGTAAGTATATAGTCTCTAACAACCATGCCAGAATTGGTCCATATCGGTCCATAATTATATATTGCCCATATAAACCGATCCCCAGATTTGACCTCCGGAGCCTCTTGGAGGAGCAAAATTCATCTGATCCAGCTGAAAATTGGTACATAGCGTTAGTATATTGTATCTGATAACTATGCCAAAATTGGTCCATATCAGTTCATTAATATATGTAGCCCCCATATAAACCGATGTGATACGGGGTGTAAGCATATAGCCTCTAACAACCATGCAAAAATTGGTCCATATTGGTCAATAATTATATATATTCCCCATATAAACCTATCCCCAGATTTGACCCCCGCAGCCTCTTGGAGGAGCAAAATTCATCCGATCTAAACGAAATTTGGTATGTGGTGTTAGTATATGGCCGATTACAACCATGCCAAAATTGGTCCGTTTCGATCTATAGTTTTATATAAAAAAATCAAAAATAATCTACCAAATTTTATTGCTATAGACATTTTTTTAAAATTTTCGTTCTATAGAAAATATTGTCAACATTTTATGTCTATCGGAAATTTTGTCAAAATATAATTTCTATAGAAAATTTTGTAAAATTTTATTTTTGTAGCAAATTTTTGTCAAAATATAATTTCTATAGAAAATTTTGTAAAAATTTATTGCTATAGTAAATTTTGTCACATGTTTTTTTCTATAGAAAATTTTGTCAGAATTTCATTTTTGTAGCAAATTTTGTCAAAATATTATTTCTATAGAAAATTTATGAAGCACTTCGTAGTTGGAGAGAAATATTTTGCAAAAATTTTCAAAACATCAAGAATTCTACCAATCTAGCAAACAGTAAAAAATCTGCTATTTTTGGTTGACTTGTGTTCATAATTGTATATAGACCTCATATAAAGCGACCCTCATATTTCAATTCTGGCTCTATAATTACAGCACAAAGATTCATATCGGTTCGTAATTTTTCCTTTCCTATATACACCGGTCAAGAACTCAATATACACGTATTTAATCGACCTTTATTTTGTCTAATATATATCCCGCATGGACTAACTTACAATTTGGAAGACGATGTTAAGAAGTTTTAAGATGCCTTGCCATCGGCCGCAACCCAAGTAATTCAATTGTAGATGACAGTCATACGTAGAAGTTTCTACGCAATCCATGTTGAAGGGTTCATAAGATTTGGTCTGGCCGAATTTACGGCCGTATATACTTGTTATACCCACCACCATAGAATGGTGACGGGGGTATAATAAGTTTGTCATTCCGTTTGTAACACATCGAAATATCGATTTCCGACTATATAAAGTATATATATTCTTGATCAGGGAGACATTCTAAGACGATATAACGATGTCCGTCTGTCCGTCTGTCTGTCTGTTGTAATCACGCTACAGTCTTCAATAATGAAGCAATCGTGCTGAAATTTTGCACAAACTCGTCTTTTGTCTGCAGGCAGGTCAAGTTCGAAGATGGGCTATATCGGTCCAGGTTTTGATATAGTCCCCATATAAACCGACCTCCCGATTTGGGGTCTTGGGCTTATAGAAATCGTAGTTTTTATCCAATTTGCCTGAAATTGGAAATCTGGAGGTATTTTATGGCCATAAAGAGGTGTGCCAAAAATGGTGAGTATCGGTCCATGTTTTGGTATAGCCCCCTTATGGACCCATCTCCCGATTTTACTTCTTGGGCTTATAGTAACCGCAGTTGTAATTTGATTTACCTGAAATTGGAAATCTAGAGGTATTTTAGGACCATAAATACGTGTGCCAAAAATTGTGAGTATCGGTCCATATTTTGGTATAGCCCCCATATAGACCGATCTCCCGATTTTACTTCTTGGGCTTATAGAAACCGCAGTTTTTATTCAATTTACCTGAAACTGGAAATCTAGAGGTATTGTAGGACCACAAATACGTGTGAGTATCGGTCCATGTTTTGGTATGGTCCCCATATAAAACGACCTCCCGATTTGGGGTCTTGGGCTTATAGAAATCGTAGTTTTTATCCAATTTGTCTGAAATTGGAAATCTAGAGGTATTTTAGGACCATAAATAGGTGTGCCGAAAATGGTGAGTATCGGTCCATATTTTGGTATAGCCCCCATATAGACCGATTTCCCGATTTTACTTCTTGGGTTCTAAAGGGTGATTCTTTTGAGGTTAGGATTTTCATGCATTAGTATTTGACAGATCACGTGGGATTTCAGACATGGTGTCAAAGAGAAAGATGCTCAGTATGCTTTGACATTTCATCATGAATAGCCGAACGATCTGCCACAACGTCGAATTTTCAGTGAATGGGCCCTAGAAAAGTTGGCAGAAAATCCGCTTTTTTTATCGACAAATTTTGTTCAGCGATGAGGCTCATTTCTGGTTGAATGGCTACGTAAATAAGCAAAATTGCCGCATTTGGAGTGAAGAGCAACCAGAAGCCGTTCAAGAACTGCCCATGCATCCCGAAAAATGCACTGTTTGGTGTGGTTTGTACGCTGGTGGAATCATTGGACCGTATTTTTTCAAAGATGCTGTTGGACGCAACGTTACGGTGAATGGCGATCGCTATCGTTCGATGCTAACAAACTTTTTGTTGCCAAAAATGGAAGAACTGAACTTGGTTGACATGTGGTTTCAACAAGATGGCGCCATTTTGAGGGAAAACTTCGGAGAACATTCATCTCAAGAAATGGACCGGTAAGTTGGCCACCAAGATCATGCGATTTGACGCCTTTAGACTATTGTTTGTGGGGCTACGTCAAGTCTAAAGTCTACAGAAATAAGCCAGCAACTATTCCAGCTTTGGAAGACAACATTTCCGAAGAAATTCGGGCTATTCCGGCCGAAATGCTCGAAAAAGTTGCCCAAAATTGGACTTTCCGAATGGACCACCTAAGACGCAGCCGCAGTCAACATTTAAATGAAATTATCTTCAAAAAGTAAATGTCATGGACCAATCTAACGTTTCAAATAAAGAACCGATGAGATTTTGCAAATTTTATGCGTTTTAAAAAAAAAAAAAGTTATCAAGCTCTTAACAAATCACCCTTTAGAATCCGAAGTTTTTATCCTATTTGCCTTAAATTGGAAATCTAGAGGTATTTTCGGGTCATAAAGAGGTGTGCCGAAAACGGTGAGTATCGGTCCATATTTTAGTATAGCCCCCATAAGAACGATCTCCCGATTTAACTCCTTGGGTTTCTAGAAACCGTAGTTTTTATACCCTTCACCACTACTGTGGTACAGGGTATAATAAGTTTGTGCATTTGTATATAACGCCAAGAAGGAGTAATCACAGACCAAGCTTTTAGTATACGGATCGGCTTAGAATTAAATTCTGAGTCGATTTAGCGATGTCCGTCTGTCTGTCTGTCTGTCTGTCTGTTGATGTATTTTTGTGTGCAAAGTACAGCTCGCAGTTTTAGTCCGATTGTCCTAAAATTTGGAATAGGGTCCTGTTTCGGCTCAAAGACGATCCCTGTTGATTTTGGAAAAAATCGGTTCAGATTTAGACATAGCTGCCATATATATTTTTCACCGATCTGGTTATAATTGGCGTGTATATCAACCGTTCTTCCTCAAATTCCGTACATACGAATATTTTATGAGTCTCGAAAAACTTGCAAAATATCAGCAAAATCGGTTCAGATTTAGATATAGCTCCCATATATAGCTTTCGCCCGATTTACACTCATTTGCCCACAGAGGCCAATTTTTTGCTCCGATTTAGTTGAAATTTTGCATAGGGAGTAGAATTAGCGTTGTAACTATGCGTGCCAAATTTGTTTGAAATCGGTTCAGATTTGGATATATCTCCCATATAAAGCTTTCGCCCGATTTACACTCATATGACCACAGAGGCCAATTTTTAACTCCGATTTAGTTGAAATTTTGCACAGGGAGTAGAATTAGCATTGTAGCTATGCGTGCCAAATTTGGTTGAAATCGGTTCAGATTTAGATATAGCTCCCATATATATGTTTTTCTGATTTCGACAAAAATGGTCAAAATACCAACATTTTCCTTGTAAAATCGCCACTGCTTAGTCGAAAAGTTGTAAAAATGACTCTAATTTTCCTAAACTTCTAATACATATATATCGAGCGATAAATCATAAATAAACTTTTTCGAAGTTTCCTTAAAATTGCTTCAGATTTAAACGTTTCCCATATTTTTTTACCAACATTGTGTTCCACCCTAGTGCATTAGCCGACTTAAATTGTGAGTCTATAGATTTTGTAGAAGTCTATCAAATTCTTCCAGATCGAGTGATATTTAAATGTATGTATTTGGGACAAACCTTTATATATAGCCCCCAACACATTTGACGGATGTGATATGGTATCGAAAATTTTGATCTACAAAGTGGTGCAGGTATTGAAAAAATACGGTCCAATGATTCCACCAGCGTACAAACCACACCAAACAGTGCATTTTTCGGGATGCATGGGCAGTTCTTGAACAGCTTCTGGTTGCTCTTCACTCCAAATGCGGCAATTTTGCTTATTTACGTAGCCATTCAACCAGAAATGAGCCTCATCGCTGAACAAAATTTGTCGATAAAAAAGCGGATTTTCTGCCAACTTTTCTAGGGCCCATTCACTGAAAATTCGACGTTTTGGCAGATCGTAAGTCTATTCATGATGAAATGTCAAAGCATACTGAGCATCTTTCTCTTTGACACCATGTCTGAAATCCCACGTGATCTGTCAAATACTAATGCATGAAAATCCTAACCTCAAAAGAATCACCCTTTACTTGTTTTCTGTATATACTTGTTTTGACTTCAATTTAACTTTGTTTGTGTAGTCTTGCTAATTTTAGAGTTCCCCCTTAAATTTTGCAAATTTTCGAGTTGAAGACCTAAGAGTTTAGGATTTCATATACCCTCCACCTAACCCCCTTGTCATTGAGCTTAACGTGGAATCGGGGAGCACTCAGCGATAAGAGAGAAGTTCACTAATGTGGTATCACAATGGACTGAATAGTCTAAGTGAGCCTGATACATCGGGCTGCCACCTAACCTAACCTAACCTAACCCATAACCCCTATGGTGGAGGGTATATGAAAACATTTTCATTCCTGATTCCCAAATGTCCTGGGCAGAATTGCGCAGTTGTTCTACGTGATAAGAATAATTTTTAATTTTTTGAATTTTTGTGATGAATGTGATATTATTTTCTGAAAGTGTGCTTCTTTGCTTTTCTTGTGTTATTTATTTATTACCGATCAAAGTTATCACATATCAATTAACCCATTCGGTATGCGGCAAAATCTGCCTGGTTCGTGTCTTAGCTAATTACAATTTATGTTAACGGACATAATAAGATTCGGATTTTAATTGGATATTTTTGGGGAAAAGAACGTCCCAATTTTCGTAACAAGTGCAAGAAAAATACCGAAAGGACTGATTTGAACAGAGGGAAAGAATATTTAACATTATGGCTCGAACATTAAATTATATTAAATTTAAATAATTTAATTAATATTATGTTAATTTCAATACGTTTAAATCAGTTTTATAATTTATTAATTTCAATAAGTGTGATTTAATTAATTTATTTAATAAATCTACGTTTATTTTTATACCCTCCACCATACGATGGGGGGTATATTAACTTTGTCACTCCGTTTGTAACACATCGAAATATTGCTTTAAGACCCCATAAAGTATATATATTCTGGGTCGTGGTGAAATTCTGAGTCGATATGAGCATGTCCGTCCGTCCGTCTGTTGAAATCACGCTAACTTCCGAACGAAACAAGCTATCGACTTGAAACTTGGCACAAGCAGTTGTTATTGATGTAGGTCGGACGGTATTGCAAATGGGCCATATTGGTCCACTTTTACGTATAGCCCCCATATAAACGGACCCCCAAATTTGGCTTGCGAGGCCTCTAAGAGAAGCAAATTTCATCCAATCCGGCTGAAATTTGGTACATGGTGTCAGCATATGATCTCTAACAACCATGCAAAAATTGGTCTACAAAGGTTCATAAAATTATATATCACCCATATAAACCGATCCCCCGATTTGGCTTGCGGAGCCTCTAAGAAAAGCAAAGTTCATCCGATCCGGCTGAAATTTGGTACATGGTGTTAGTATATGGTCTCTAACAGCCATGCAAAAATTGGTCCACATCGGTCCATAATTATATATAGCCCCCATATAAACCGATCACCAGATTTGGCCTCCGGAGCCTCTTGGAAGACCAAAATTCATCTGATTCAGTTGAAATTTGGTACGTGGTGTTAGTATATGGTCTCTAACAGCCATGCAAAAATTGTTCGAAATCGCTCAATAATTATATATATAGACCCCATATAAACCGATCCCCAGATTTCACCTCCGGAGCCCCTTGGAAGAGCAAAATTCATCCGATTCAGTTGAAATTTGGTACGTGGTGTTAGTATATGGTCTCTAACCGCCATGTAAAAATTGGTCGAAATCGCTCCATAATTATATATAGCCCCCATATAAACCGATCCCCAGATTTCATCTCCGGAGCCCCTTGGAAGAGCAAAATTCATCCGATCTGGTTGAAATTTGGTACGTGGTGGTAGTATATGATATTTAACAACCATGCCAAAAGTGGTCCATATCAGTCCATAATCATATATAGCCCCCATATAAACCGATCCCGAGATTTAGTTTTGGAGCCTCTTGGAGGAGCAAATTTCATCCGAGTGAGTTGAAATTTGGTACATTGTGCTATTATATGGCCGTTAACAACCATGCCTAACTAGGTTCATATCGGTCCATAGTTATATATAGCCCTCAGATAAATCGATCCCCAATCACACAAAAATTGGTCCATATCAAGTGCATAATTCTATATAGCCCCCATATAAGCGACCCCCGTATATCAATTCTGGCTCTCTACGTGCCATGCAAAAAGTCCATATCGATTCGTAATTATTTGTAGACGTACCTATACATACATTTTTTGTCTAATACATACCACGTGTGGACTAACTCACAATTTATAAAACGGTGTTAGGAAGTTTTAAGATACCACAACCCAAGTAATTCGATTGTGAATGACAGTCTTTCGTAGAAGTTTCTACGCAATCCATGGTGGAGGGTACATAAGATTCGGTCTGGCCCAACTTACAGCCATATATACTTGTTTGTATCTTTATTTACAATAATTTTATATTTTTTAAAACATTTTTAGTGAATTTTTTGCTTCAAGTTTACAAATATATTTATAACTTAATTGTAAATGTAATAAATCAATAAATAAAAAAAGTAAATATTTCTTTCTGCAAGAGATTTCCGGAAGGCATTTATTATATGTTCACTTAAATCATTATTCCCTGAATACATTATATGATTGGGAATTAAAAAATATATATATTCCCTCGTCATTCCTATTATATTGTACCCTATAGACATTATTAACCCATTTCCGACCCACTTCACTATTAAAGAAGCCACAAACTCACACATACTCTACAAATCTTTCATGTCCATACCACAAATCCCATTGTAATGAACTCTTTTGGAAATTATTAATATGAACAAATTAGTTTCTGCTGCTATTGCCACTGATGCTTTTTGTCTGTTTTTCATTGTTCTCCACTTGAAAGGGAACATATTGTTGATGCCATCACCTCCAATTGGCATGTGGTTTTATTCTAGTGCTGGAGAATGTGCACTTTCATTTGTGTTAATTTATGATTTCCGATAAATGGAAATTATAGCATTCATCCTCCATTTCGATGTTAGATGGTGTAAAAAAATGGGAAATATGGAAATGTCACATATGGCCAGCATAATTTCATTTTTATACCCACCACCATAGGATCGTAATAAGGGTGTATAACAATTTTGCTATTTTCCAGTTCGATTGGCAAGAGCCAAGGAGCTACTTCGCTTGCACGAAAGTAGCCAGTTACTGAATTTGGTTATTTCCGATGAGAAGTCATTCTAAATTTCTAAATCTGAACCGATTTCAACCATAGTTGGTACAGACAGTTGAAATGTTAATTCGAGTAAAAGATTGGCCACTGTGGTCATATGAGTGACAATCGGGCGAACGATATATATGGAAGCTATATCTAAATCTGAAGCGATGGCAATAAAATTTGGCACACATGACTACACTACTAATTGTACTCCTAGTGCAAAACTTCAACCAAATTGGGGTAAAACTCTGGCTTCTGGGACCGTATTAGTCCATAACGGGCGAAAATTATATATGGAAGATATTTCTAAATCTGAACCAATTTCAACAAAATTTGACACACTTGACTATAGTACCAATTGTTCTTCTTGTGTGAAATTTTAAGCAAATTAGAGTAAACTCTGGCTTCTGGGGTCATATAAGTCCATATCGGGCGAAAGATAAATATGGGAGCTGTATCTAAATCTGAACCGATTTCTTTCAAAATCAATAGGGTTCTATTCTGAGCCAAAACACATACTTGTGCCAAATGTGAAGTCGATTGGACTAAAACTACGACCTAGACTTTGATCACAAAAATGTGTTCCTAGACAGACGGACAGACAGACTTGGCAATATCGACTGAGGAGCCCACCCTGAGCATTTTTGCTATAGACACCATGTGTCTCTCTCGTCTTCTGGGTGTTGCAAACATATGAACTGACTTATAATACCCTGTTCAACAGTGTGGAGCAGGGTATAAAAAGCATGCACGGTTCCAAAGATTTTGTCTTCATACTAATTATTTTGGTTTTGATTTAAAAAGGAGAATTGAATGCATTTTTCGTACTAAATTCTAAGAAACAAATTTTACTTTATTCGTTTATATCAGAGAAATGCATCTTCTATGCTAAACAAAATTCGCTTTCGTATTTCAAGGACATTAAATCTGTGGCCTCAGGATAATATTATTTATACCCTCCACCATACACACAAAAAAATTTCACGAAAAATTTTCCACTTAAAAATTTTATAGAGTTTTAAAAAATATTCAATTACAAATTTAATTGATTCAACAAATTTTTTAATTGAAACAAAAATCAATCACAAAAATAATAGTATCAATTAATTTTTTAATTGGATCAATTAACTTTTTAATTGACCTTCAATTAATTTTTAATTGATACTATCATTTCTGTGATTGAAGACATTTCAATTAAAAATTAATTGGATCAACTAATTTCGTGATTAAATCAGAAAAAAATTTTTTGTGTGTAGGATGGGGGTATATTAACTTTGTCATTCCGTTTGTAACACATCGAAATATTGCTCTAAGACCCTCATAAATATTCTGCGTCGTGGTGAAATTCTGAGTCGATCTAAGCATATCCGTCCGTCGGTCTGTTGAAATCCGAACGAAAAAAGCTATCGACTTGAATCTTGGCATAAGTAGTTGCTATTGATGTCGGTCGCATGGTATTGCAAATGGGTCATATGGTATTGCAAATGGGCCATATAGCCCCCATATAAACCGACCCCCAAATTTGGCTTGCGGAGCCTCTAAGAGAAGCATATTTCATCCGATCTGGTTGAAATTTGGTACATAGTGTTGGTATATGGTCTCTAACAACCATGCAAAAATTGGTCCACATCGGCCAATAATTGTATATAGCCCTCGGATACTCTAAGAAAAGCAAATTTCATCCGATCCGGCTGAAATTGTGTACATGGTATTAGTAGTATAAATTGGTCCATTGGTCTGGTTGAAGTTTGGTACATGGTATTAGTATATGGTCTCTAACATCGAGGCAAAAATTGGTCCATCTCGGATCGTAATTATATAGCCCCCATATAAACCGATCCTCAGATTTGACTTCCGGAGCCTTTTGGAGGAGCAAACTTCTTCCGATCCGATTGAAATTTGGTACGTGGTGTTATTATATGGTATCTAACAACTATACCAGAATTGGTCTATAAAGGCACCGGAGGTCAAATCTGGGGATCGGTTTATATGGGGGCTACATATAATTATGACCGATTTCGACCAATTTTTGCATGGGAGTTTGAGGCCTCATATGAACACCATGAAATTTGCTTCTCTTAGAGGCTCCGCAAGCCAAATCGGGGGATCGGTCTATATTTGGCTATATATAATTATTGACCGATGTGGACCAATTTCTGCATAGTTGTTAGAGACCATATACCAACACCATGTACCAAATTTCAGCCGGATCGGATGAAATTTGCTTCTCTTAGAGGCTCCGCAAGCCAAATCGATAGATCGGTTTATATGGGGGCTATATATAATTATGGACCGATGTGGACCACTTTTTGCATGGCTGTTAGAGATGATATCCTGACACCATGTACCAAACTTCAACCGGATCGGATGAAATTTGCTTCTCTTAGAGGCTGCGCAAGCCAAATCTGGGGATCGGTTTATATGGGGGCTATATATAATTATGTACCGATGTGGACCAATTTTTGCGTAGTTGTTAGAGACCATATACCAACACCATGTACCAAATTTCAGCCGGATCGGATGAAATTTGCTTCTCTCAGAGGATATGCAAGCCACATCGGGGGATCGGTCTATATGGGGGCTATATATAATTATTGACCGATGTGGACCAATTTTGGCATAGTTGTTAGAGACCATATACCAACACCATGTACCAAATTTCAGCCGGATTGGATGAAATTTGCTTCTCTCAGAGGATATGCAAGCCAAATCGGGGGATCGGTCTATATGGGGGCTATATATAATTATTGACCGATGTGGACCAATTTTGGCATAGTTGTTAGAGACCATATACCAACACCATGTACCAAATTTCAGCCGGATTGGATGAAATTTGCTTCTCTTAGAGATTCAGGCAAGCCGAATTTGGGGGTCCGTTTATATGGGGGCTATACGTAAAAGTGGACCGATATGGTCCATTTGCAATACCATCCGACCTACATCAATAACAACTACTTGTGCCAAGTTTCAAGTCGATAGCTTGTTTCGTTCGAAAGTTAGCGTGATTTCAACAGACGGACGGACGGACATGCTCAGATCGACTCAGAATTTCACCACGACCCAGAATATATATACTTTATGGGGTCTTAGAGCAATATTTCGATGTGTTACAAACGGAATGACAAAGTTAATATACCCCCATCCTACGGTGCATTGAAAAAAAAACATGCCCGGTTCCAAAGATTTTGTCTTTTCTTTAAAAAATTTGGTATTGATTCCGAGCCAAAGAAGCGGAGAATACAAGTAAGGATACTTTTAAGACACAATTCTCTTTTAAATTTGGGTTTTGTGTACTTGCTTCTAGGAAGCAAATTTTAATTTTTCGCTTTCTCAGCTTATTTTCTTCATATGCTATCAAAGTCCTTTTAAAACGAGTTAAGGGCAACTTTATTTTCCAAATTAAGACTCGACATCCAGTAGAAATTATGCTATGTTTCAAGTAAAAAACATCTTTAAAATAAAGTTTTGAAAAACATGTCCTAAATTTGAACGATTTTTTGCTTTATAGTCAAGACGCAAAAAGGCAACAAATTTAAAGACAAATTTATTAAATTTAAAGAATTTTTCTGAATTATTAAAGTCAAGTTGACCTTAGCCCAAACATTTTTTCTTTCATGTTATGATACCCATTTTTAAGTCAAATCATTTAATTATAAGGACATTACGACTTCATTGAAAAGTTTATCGACTTTTGGACAAGGAAAAAAACTTTATATTAGAGAAATGCGTCTTCTATGCTAAGCAAAATTTGTATTCGTATTTTAAAGACATGAAATCTTTGACTTCACGACAATATTTTTTTCAGTGTGGAGGGTATACAAATTATTTAATTGTCAAAATATCACAAAATTTCTTAATTCAGATCCAAATCACTGAATTCCCATCACACCTTAAGAAGTGATGCAAATTCAGTGCAACGGCTGTTGAAATGGTGGACATCCGTCCTATGACAAACCTATGTTAAAATCATCGCTTCTGCGCCAATTTTAAACCACTTCCGGATTCAAAAAGAAAATTTTCACTACTTTTTTGGGGACGCTTTTTTTTGCTGGGTAATCAATTAATCTTATGTTTCCAGATTCAATTGTTTAAAATGAGATTTTAGCTGTGTTGCATTTAATTTTACTTCAAACATAAAAAGGGTAAAATTTTCATTACTATTTATCTTCAAATTTATTTTTCATTGTAATTTCTCTTTACTTTGAAAGGAAATAAATAACACTCTAATTAGCTTTTTCTGTACATGCTGGTTACGCATAATTATTTTTATTGCGATGGGCGAGTCCTACATATATGAGTCAATTATTGTAGAAAACTGGTAAATTGCAAAATAGTATTTTAATAATTTTAAAGGGCTTTTAAATTTTGACTTTAATGTTTGACGTACACATTTACACTACACTGAAACAAATATTATCGTGAGGCCAAAGTTCTCATGTCTTTAAAATACGAATAAAAATTGTGCTTAGCATAGGAGACAAATTTCTTTAATATAAAGTTATTTTCTTGTCCAAAAGTCGATAAAATTTTCAATGAAGTCGTATCGTAATTAAGCGATATGACTTAGAAATCGGTATCATAACATGAAAGAAAAACTTTTTGGGTAAGGCCATCTTGACTTTAATAATTCAGAAAAATTCCTTAAAATTCCTTAAAATTAAAATTAACACAAAACCCACATTTAAAAGAGAATTGTGTCTTAAAAGTATCCTTACTTGTATTCTCCGCTTCTTTGGCTCGGGATCAATACCAAAATCGTTAAAATAAAGACAAAATTTTTGGAACCGGCCATGCTTTTTTCAGTGTAGATTTAAAGCCACATAGGTCGCAAAAAATTGCTTATTTTAAAGAACCCGCATGTTTGGCTCGGAATCAATACCAAAATCCTTAAAGGAAGTACAAAATCTTTGGATACAAGTAATTTTTTTTAGTGCATTTAAGGTACATATATTTTTGGTCAAGATAACACCCTGACTCGATCTAGTGATGTTCATCCGTCTATCCGTTTGTTAAAATCTAATAATTTTGGTTTTGATTCCAAACGGAGAAATGAAGTAAATAAATTAATTTTTCGTACTCAATTCTAGGAAACAAATTTTAATGTATTCGTTTATATCAGAGAAATATCACAGAAATGCATTTTCTATGCTAAACAGGATAATATTATTTTATGCCCTCCACCACAGGATGGGGGTATATTAACTTTGTCATGCCGTTTGCAACGCATCGAAATATTGCCCTAAGACCCTCATAAATATTCTGGGTCGTGGTGAAATTCTGAGTCGATCTAAGCATATCCGTCCGTCGGTCTGTTGAAATCACGCAAAATTCCGAACGAAACAAGCTTGAATCTTGGCATAAGTAGTTGTATTGATGTAGGTCAGATGGTATTGCAAATGAGCCATATCGGTTCACTTTTACGTATAGCCCCCATATAAACGGACCCCCAAATTTGGCTTACGGGGATTCTAACAGAAGCATATTTCATCTGATCCGGCTGAAATTTGGTACATGGTGTTGGTATATGGTCTCTAACAACCGTGCAAAAATCGGTCCAAATCGGTCCATAATTATATATAGCCCCCATATAAACCGATTCCCAGATTTGGCTTGCGGAGCCTCAAAGAGAAGCAAATTTCATCCGATCCGGCTGAAATTTGGTACATGTGGTTGGTGTACGGTCTCTAACAACCATGCAAAAATTGATGAAATTTGGTACATGGTGTTGGTATATGGTCTCTAACAACCATGCAAAAATTGGTCCACATCGGTCCATTATTATATATAGCCCCCATATAAACCGATCCCCAGATTTGACTTGCGGAGCCTCAAAGAGAAACAAATTTCATCCGATCCGGCTGAAATTTGGTACACGATGTTGGTATATGGTCTCTAACAGCCTTGCAAAAATTGTTCCAAATCGGTCCATAATTATATATAGCCCCCATATAAACCGATTCCCAGATTTGGCTTGCGGAGCCTCAAAGAGAAGCAAATTTCATCCGATCCGGCTGAAATTTGGTACATGTAGTTGGTGTACGGTCTCTAACAACCATGCAAATATTGATGAAATTTGGTATATGGTCTCTAACAACCATGCAAAAATTGGTCCACATGGTCCCATAATTATATATAGGCCCCATATAAACCGATCCCCAGATTTGGCTTGCGGAACCTCAAAGAGAAGCAAATTTCTTCCGATTCGGCTGAAATTTGGAACATGGTGTTAGTAAATGCTCTCTAACAACCGTGCGAGAATTGGTCTATATCAGTCCATATTTCACATATAAACCGTTCTCCAGATTTGACCTACGGAGCCTCTTGGAGGAGCAAAATTCATCCGATCCGGTTCAAATTTGGAACGTGGTGTTAGTATATGGCCACTAACAACCATACCAAAATTGGTGCACATCGGTCCACAATTATATAGACCCCACATAAGCCGACCCCAGGTTTTACTTCTTGAGCATCCTGGAAAAGCAAATTTCATCCTTCTATTAATTCTTCTATAAGTATGCAGAAAATGGTGTATGTAGGTTCATAAGTACCCAGCAAAACAAAAGAGCTTCCAAAACGTGATCCGGAAATAGTGCAAACTTGGCTCACCTCCAATGAATTTTACATGGGCTTGTCATTTGAATGAAGAAATTTTAAAAATTAAAAAAAAAAACACATTTTTTCTCTAACTTCAATTTTATTTTTTTCAGTTTTTTGTTACACTTTTAGATAATAAGAATCTAATTTTGATACCCTCCACCATAGGGTGGGGGTATATTAACTTTGTCAATCCCTTTGTAACACATCGAAATATTGGTCTAAGACCCAATATATTCTGGGTCGTGGTGTAATTATGTGTCGATCTGGCGATGTCCGTCCGTCTGTTGAAATCATGCTAACTTCCGAACGAAACAAGCTATCGACTTGAAACTTGGCACAAGTAGTTGTTATTGATGTCGGTCGCATGGTATTGCAAATTCGCCATATGATATTGCAAATCGGCCATATAGCCCCCATGTACATATATTTTTGGTCAAGATAACATCCTGACTCGATCTAGTGATGTTCATCCGTCTATCCGTTTGTTAAAATCACGCTAACTCACAATTTAGAAGACAATGTTTCATATACCATGTCATCGGTAAATATTACCACAACCCAATAATTCGAGGGTACATTCGGATTCGAGAGTATATTCAGCCTGGGCGAACTTTCGGCTTTATATAAGGACAATTTCATTAATATTGATGACTTTTTTCAGATTTCTCAGTACAAATTACAAATCAGTTCAGACGAAGTTACTTTTATGTAAAGCTACCCTAAATTCTTAAAGTCGAATCTCTTGGAATAATTTCGGTCATAGGCATTTTTTTCTGTGTAGGGATAAATTTTCACTCATTCTACGTATTTTGAAAAATTTGTGAATGATAAAGTGAGCAATGTTGTATTACTGTACATTCGTTTAATTTATAACAAATTAAATAAATCTGTATTTTTTTATTATTATTACAACAATGACGCGTTTTTTTATTGCGGCTAATTTATTGTCAACAACAGTTGTTTTCAGCATCACATTTTTATTTATATTTGTATATGGTGTTTTTTTTCGTTTCATTTGAGTTTTTTCCTTTTTGTACATAATTTTAACAAATTGGCAAATGAAATTGTAACAAAATTTTCCTGCAACGATAGACAGGCATTAAGAGATATATGAAATAATTTATTTTTTGTTTTATTGAAACATAAAAATCTGTCAAAGACTAGGCGTTCGCATAGCTATACGTTTATTTGCTTTCCCCTTTATGCCATTAGCCTCAACTCACCCCATTTGCTTTTATACAACCAACATCCAAAGCAGAATATATATTCGTTTGATTTTGAACAACGAGTGAAAAAAAAATCAAACAAACAAAATTCGTACAGAAAATACAACGCCTACACCCCATAATGAATAAAGACTGTGTCGTGTTGCCATCATCTAAAAATAATCCCCCCTAAAAGAAAGACAAAAGTGAGGCGGCATTTTTATCATTCAATGGCTACGTATCCATGCCAATGTTGGCTCATTAACAGCGTCAACGACACTGGTTGTGCGGGTGATACGCAGTATATGTACACTTGTGGGCAGGAGTTCAGGGGTAATTTTATACCAGCAAACCATCGAATGCCAGACATGGAAAAAAATCTTGTGACGTCTAACATAAAGTATCAGAAATTAGAGTGCTTGGCGACCGAAACATCAGATATGATTACATACAACTACAAACAAGTATATACAGCAGTAAGTTCGGCCGGGCCGAATCTTAAATACCCACCACCATGAACCAAATATTAGGGTTTCCTTTGAAATTTCAGGAGGGCTGAGGACTTGAGGACACTTCCCGAAGATAAATTTAAAGATTTCACCTATGAGGACTATATCAGATTCTGGATTTATAAGAACCATTTTTGTTTGAGTTTTAGAGGAATCATTAACTTCTCTTGTAAGTGTGCAAGAAAATTATAAAATAACGTCTTGATTTGAAATCTTAAATCTGTAGAAGTAAAATCTGGAAATTTTACATTGAGTTTCAAGCAATTTTCATGATCAGTGCGCCTTCTACACCCTCAAGAAGTGAAGTCGGTCTATGTTATATGGAGGCATTACCAAATGGACCGATAAAAACCTAATCCGATACACATTTTTGTGAGCCTAAAATACCAGAATATTTACAATTTCAGGCAAATCAGATAAAAACTACGGTTTCTAGAAACCCAAGGAGTTAAATCGGGAGATCGTTCTTATGGGGGCTATACTAAAATATGGACCGATACTCACCGTTTTCGGCACACCTGTTTATGACCCGAAAATACCTCTAGATTTCCAATTTCAGGCAAATAGGATGAAAACTTCGGATTCTAGAAGCCCAAGAAGTAAAATCGGGAAATCGGTCTATATGAGGGCTATACCAAAATATGGACCGATACTCACAATTTTTGGCACACGTATTTGTGGTCCTACAATACCTCTAGATTTCCAATTTCAGGCAAATAGGATGAAAACTTCGGTTTCTATAAGCCCAAGAAATAAAATCGGGAGATCGGTCTATATGGGGGCTATATCAAAACGTGGACCGATACTCACCATTTTTGGCACACCTCCTTACGGTCACAAAATACCTCCAGATTTCAAATTTCAGGCAAATTGGATAAAAACTACGATTTCTATAAGCCCAAGACCCCAAATCGGGAGGTCGGTTTATATGGGGACTATATCAAAACCTGGACCGATATAGCCCATCTTCGAACTTGACCTGCCTGCAGACAAAAGACGAGTTTGTGCAAAATTTCAGCACGATTGCTTCATTATTGAAGACTGTAGAGTGATTACAACAGACAGACAGCCAGACAGACGGACATCGTTATATCGTCTTAGAATTTCTCCCTGATCAAGAATATATATACTTTATATAGTCGGAAATCGATATTTCGATATGTTACAAACGGAATGTCAAACTTATTATACCCCCGTCACCATTCTATGGTGGTGGGTATAAAAAGGGGCAAAGTTGGGTTGAGTCGAATTTCATATACCCTCCGTCATATATCATATCTCTTTCTCCAATATCATAGTTGAAACAATAACATAAAACGCAAATATATACGGCCTAAAGTTTTATATCTGGCCATGTCGGTTGTTTCGTACCCTACACCATGGGTTGCGTACTAAGTTCTACTAAAGGCTGTCATTAACAATCGATTTACTTGGTTTGTGATAAAAATTGACAAAGACAAGGTACCATGAAACTTCTTAACATTGTATTCTAAATTGTATGGTAGTCCATATGAAATCTATGTTAGAAATGATGGATATCAAACACCATTTTTGGCACAATGTTACTGATGAAAAGTCAAATCGTATAAAAATTATGGTGTTTAAAAGACCAACACTTCAAATTGGCAGATCGGACCATATATGGGCTTTAACAAAACATGGAACGATACAAACCAAAATCGACACAGGCGGAAGCCAAATTTTTAAGCATATGCTGCTATTTCAGTATATCGGTTTTAATTTAAACAAGTATATACAGTAGTAAGTTCGGCCGGGACGAATCTTAAATAGCCACCACCATGAATCAAATATAATAGTTTCCACCATGAATCAAATATAATAGTGAGGGTATCTTGATAATTTAAGGGGGTTTGATGACAGATATTCTCCCAAGCAGATCAATTCAACCAGTACACTTCCCGAAGATAAATTTAAGATTCTGCCTATGAAGACTAGATCAGATTATACCCAGCAAAAACTCCTATTACCAGGTATGAGTACAAGTATGCCTGCGCCAAATTGGTAACAACTTCCTCGTACATATATCAGTAGTAATACTTTTACACGGGCATGACATTGGAGGAAAGTACTTCCGTGCAAGTATACCAGCAGTCGAAAAATAAGTACTTCTTCGCAAGCATACCAGCTCTCCAAAAATAATATCTTTACCATAAAGATACCCAAAATTGCGAACTCACCCCTGTTGTTTTGTAATCCAACACACTATACCACGCACCACGACATGGAACTGTTCAATGATATTATTTTGTAATATAAATTATGTACTATACAACTTTAGAAAACGAAGGTATATTTTATTGGCAATTTTTTTTCTGAAATATAATTTGGCATTACTTATCGCTACTATTAACGGTGCCCACTGTAGAGCCGAACCCGGACCTCAAGATATGATTTTAATTACCGGTATTAATAGAAAGAATTACTTTTTGCCTACACAGGTAAGTTATTATTTTTAAATCCCAGGTAATATTACAAGTAGTAACTTTTTTATCACCGGTATTACTGAAAGAATCACTAGTGCTTACCCAGTTTTTGCTGGGTAGGAACCAATTTTGTTTGAATTTTAGAGAAATCATAAACATATCGTATAAATGATGAAAAAAGCCTTGATTTGAAATTTTAAATCCGTGGATTTTTACCGCCATTATTTTAATGATAACGAGGAGTAAAATCTGGAAATTTTACTTTTACTTTCAAGCAATTTTTATGATCAGTGCTCTTGCTATACCCCCAAGAAATGAAATCAGTCGATCGATCAATGTCTTACATAATGGACCGGTAGAATTAAATGCCATACAAATTTTTGAGGGTCTAAAATACCAGTATATTTACATTTTCAGGCAAAGTGAAAAAAAAACTACAGATTCTAGCAGCATAAGAAATAAATCCGGGAAGTAGGTCTATATGGGGGCTATACCAAAACATGGACCAATACTCAAAATTTTCGATGTTCTTAATGTTCCACCACAAATACATCTAGAATTCCAATTTCAGACAAATTGGGTAAAAACTACGAAATCAAAAGTCGGGCGATTAGTCTATTAGGGGGCTATACCAAAACTGGGACCAATACGTACCATTTTCGACACATCCCTTTATGGTCCTAAAATACCTCTAGATTTCTAATTTCTGGCAAAGTGGGTAAAAACTACGGATTCTATAAGTCCAAGAAATAAATTTGGGAGATCGGTTTATATAGGGGCTACAACGAAACATGAACCGATACACCCCATTTTCTGCACACCTATTTGTGGTCCTAAAATACATCTCGATTTCCAATTTTAGGCAAATCGAACAAAAACTACGGTTTCTAGAAGCTTAAGACCCCAAATCGGGGGATCGGTTTATATGGGAGATATATCAAAACTTGGACTGATACTTCCCATTTTCGTCACACCTGTTTGTGGTCGTAAAATACCCCTAGATTTTCAATTTCAAGCAAATCGGATAGAAGATACAGTTTCTAGACGCCCAAGATATAAAATCTGGAGAGCGGTCTATAGAGGGGCTGTACGAAAACATGGACCGATACTCCCCATTATCGTCACACCTATTTCCGGTCATAAAATACCTCTAGATTTCAAATTTCAGGCAAATCGGGTAGTAAATACAATTTCTAGAAGCCCAAGAAATAAAATCTGGAGATCGGTCTGTAGGGGGATACGAACCATTTTCGACACACCTCCATATGGGGGCTATACCAAAACATGGACCGATAGGCACCATTTCCAGCACACTCTTTGATGGTCCTAAAACACCTCTAGATTTCCAATTTCAGGAAAATTGGATAAAAACTACGGGTTTTAAAAGCTCAAGACCCCAAATCAGGATGTTGGTTTATATGGGGTTTATATGGGGACTTGGACCGATATAGCCCATCTTCGAACTTGACCTGCCTGCAAACAAAACACGCAAATTTCATGACGATAGCGCCATTATTGAAGGCTTGAGCGTGATTACAACAGACAGATAGACTGACAGACGGACATGCTTACATCGTCTTAGAATTTCTCCCTGATCAAGAATATATATACTTTATGTAGTCGGAAATCGATATTTCGATGTGTTACAAACGGAATGACAAACTTATTATACCCCTATCACCAATCTATGGTGGTGGGTATAAAAATAAGAATATACGACCGTAAATTGGGCCAGACCGAATCTTATGTACCCTCCACCATGGCTCCAAAGGCTGTCATCCATAATCGCGTTACTTAGGTTGTGGTAACACTGGCCAATGGAAAGGTATCTTAAAACTTCTTAACATTGTCTTCTAAATTGTAACTTAGTACACATGGAGTTAGTCCAGTCAAGTTCTTGACCGATATAATTAAAGGAGTCTATAAATAATTAATAACCGATTTGAACCAATTTTTCTGCGGTAATTAGATAACCAGAATTGAAATAAGGGGGTCGGTCTACATGGGGGCAGTATATAATTATGAACTGGTATGGGACAATTTGCTTAATTAGTACCATATTTTATATAGATCAAATGAAACTTGCTTATCCAGGAAGCTAAAGAAGTAAAATCTGGAGATCGGCTTACATGGGGGCTCTTAAAAATGTTTGCATGGTGGTTAGAATCCATATATTTACCTCACGTACCAAATTTCAACATGGTCGGATGAAATTTACATCTCCTGGTATCTACGGAGATTAAATCTGGGGATCAAATAATATGGGGGCTATATATAATTATCATCCGATATGGACCAATTTTAGCATGGGTGTTGGAGACCATATACCAACACTACGTACCAACTTTCAACCGCATTGGATGAGATTTGCGCCTCCAAGAGGTTCCGCAAAGCAAATCTGGGGATCGGTTTATATTTTGGGCTCTATATAATTATAGACCGATATGGGCCAATTTTTGGATGGTTGTTAAATGCCATATACTAGGTTTGGTTAGGTTATGTGGCAGCCCGATGTATTAGGCTCACTTAGACTATTCAGTCCATTGTGATACCACAGTGGTGAACTTCTCTCTTATCACTGAGTGCTGCCCGATTCCATGTTAAGCTCAATGACAAGGGACCTCCTTTTTATAGCCGAGTCCGAACGGCGTTCCACATTGCAGTGAAACCACTTAGAGAAGCTTTGACACCCTCAGAAATGTCACCAGCATTACTGAGGTGGGATAATCCACCGCTGAAAAACTTTTTGGTGTTCGGTCGTAGCTGGAATCGAACCCACGACCTTGTGTATGCAAGGCGGGCATGCTAACCATTGCACTACGGTGGCTCCCATGCCATATATTAACACCACGTACCAAATTTCATCGTTTTATATGGGGGCTATATATAATTATTGACCGATGTGGAACAATTTTTGCATGGTCATTAGAGACCATACACTAACACCATGTACCAAATTTCAGCCGGATCAGATGAAATTTGCTTCTCTTAGAGCAATTGCCAGCCAAATTTGGGGGTCCGTTTATATAGCCCCCATATACTTAAAGTGGACCGATATGGCCCATTTGCAATACCATCCGACCTACATCAATAACAACTACTTGTGCCAAGTTTCAAGTCGATTGCTTGTTTCGTTCGGAAGTTAGAGCGATTTCAACAGACGGATGGACGGACATGCTCAGATCGACTCAGAATTTCACCACGACCCAGAATATATATACTTTATGGGGTCTTAGAGCAATATTTCGATGTGTTGCAAAAGGAATGACAAAGTTAATATACCCCCATCCTATGGTGGAGGGTATAAAAAAATCGGATTAATTCATAATTGTAAGCAGGGATGCAGTTAAATTCGTGATTGGAAATCATTAAAATTTTTGATTGCAAAAATTTATATATTTTTTGGCTGTCAAATAAAACAATAATTTACAAATGAATAGACAAGCTGATTATATTCTACATTCTATGCCACAGGCCGTACAATCGATGTACATCATTAACAATAAATGAGCAGTTAAAGATTTTTGTTTTCAAATTGCAGCCTTGATATTTGTGTGATTTTGTCGAAACGCTTTCACTGCATATAGTGACACTCTCACTCTGACCAAACACCCGCCATTCACAATCGTTCGAGACACACATTTTCATTAGGTCTAAATTTAATTAACTTTCTCTGCCACATTTAATGTAAATGTGAAAAACCAAAAAATACGACTAAATTAAAAAAAAAAAAAAAACACTAAGAGAAACAGTAGCATAAACATAAACAAACGTATTCGCCGAATGAGCGTACACAAAATTGTAGAAGGTGTGAATGAAATTGCAAGTTTATATGTGAACAAATATTTTTCACATTTTGTTTATTTTGGGGTTCATTTGTGCATAGAACAAAATAATAAAACACACACACACAATAGTGTGAAGAAGAAATTAAAAACAAATTCCCATTCGTTTTCAATCATAAAATATTTAAAATCATATGCAAAATAACAAAAATAAATTCTCCACTAACCTCTATATGCGTTGGCAGGTGATAAGGCCAATATTGCTTAGAATTGGCCAAAATTTTCTAATTTATATATATAAATCATTGAGGTGTGACGTTGATGTTTGGAACATAATCTATAAATTATATTGTGGAAATTTTGTTCTGTGTGTTTTTTTTTTTGTATTTTAATTAAGTCCGTAGAATATTATATAAATAGATAATAAAGTCGTAAATAAAAATTTAAAATTAATTAAACAAATGAGAAAGAAAATTCGTGAAAAATAAGACTTTAGGATTCATAAAAATAGAATCTGGTTATCAATACATATTTGTCCATATCTCTACAGGGTCCTATATGCTCCATCATCAATAGGCGGCAACATACGGCAGTAAAAAGTAATTGTGCTAGAGTCAAGTCGAATTCTCTTGACGCCAGTAAGCAAGTGCAATTTTCTATTAAAATTTGTATTTAAACAACAAGTATATACGACCGAAAGTTCGTTCAGGCCGAATCATATGTACCCTTCATCATGGATTTCGAACAAATTTCTACTAAATACTGTCATACACAATAAAATTAATTGGGTTATGGTAACAATTGCCGAGTGCAAGATATCTTCGAACATCTTAACATTGTTTCCTATATTGTAAAATAGTCCACATGGAGTCTAAATTAGACCAAAAAGCAGATAACATTCCTACACTGAAAAAAATATTGACATAATATGGAAGAATATGCAACTTAAATTTTAGGACTCGAAATTTACGCAATGATAAGGACAAAATTCTTTAAAATAATGACATTTTAATTAAAAGAAAGTTTATAATCCTTGCTTCAAAATATTTTTTTCATTAAATTTAGGACACAAATCTTGAAATTTTGCGTCCCTCTGTTGAAGTTGTAGATCTTTGAATTAAGGCAAATGTTCCTTAAAATAAAGAAAAACATTTTTAATTTAAAGAAATTGTCTTTAAATCAATTGACATATTGAATTTTTAAATTTAAGATAAAAACGCTTCAAATATAGGCTAAGACTTATTTTAAGGATTTGCATCTTTGGTCTAAAGTTTTTTTAGAATTAAGAAAACAGTTTTTACTTTGAAGTACTTGGCATAATTTGGATTTTGAAACTGGAATTTGTTTGTACATGAATAATTTTATTAATATATCGCAAACAGAGAATAAAAATTCGATGAATGAGATCTGTATCCAATTATAATTTTATCGATCCTAGATTTAAAGCCAGGGAGGTCTGTAAAAAATGTCTTTATTTTAAAGAAGCCGCATCTTTGGCTCGGAATCAATACCAAAATCCTTAAAGGAAGGTCAAAATCTTTGGATCCAAGTAAACTTTTTTTTTGAGTGTACATAAGCCACTTTAGTTCTTGGTCGGTTTTTAAGAGGAATCTACAAATAATTATAACCAAGATGAACAAATTTTCGCATGATAATTAGAAAACCAAAATTCAACATGATCCGATAAAATTAGATCCCATTTGGTCAATATGTAAAATCTGGGGATCGGATTATATGGGAGGCTAGGTTAGGTTAGGTTAGGTGACAGCCCGATGCATCAGGCTCACTTAGACTATTCAGTCCATTGTGATACCACAGTGGTGAACTTCTCTCTTATCACTGAGTGCTGCCCGATTCCATGTTAATCTCAATGACAAGGGACCTCCTTTTTATAGCCGAGTCCGAACGGCGTTCCACATTGCAGTGAAACCACTTAGAGAAGCTTTGAAACCCTCAGAAATGTCACCAGCATTACTGAGGTGGGATAATCCACCGCTGAAAAACTTTTTGGTGTTCGGTCGAATCAGGAATCGAACCCACGACCTTGAGTATGCAAGGCGGGCATGCTAACCATTGCACCACGGTGACTCCCATATATAATTATGCACCGATATGGACCAGTTTCTACATGGATTTGAGAAGAGAGATACAAACTTTACATAGCAAATTTCAATGGGATTGTCTGAAATTTACCCCTCCAAGAGGCTCCGAAAATCAAATTTCGGGATCAGTTAATGTGATGCCTATACATAATTATGGACCGATAGACTTACACCGTGTATCAAATTTCAACTGCACCGGATGATTTTTTTTTTCCTCCAAGATGACCCGTTTGAAATTAACCTCTTCGCGAATCTCGAGAGGTTAAGTCTGGGGATCTTTTTATACGGGGGCTATATATAATTATGGACCAATTTTTGTATGATTGTTATAGGGGAGCCACCGTGGTGCAATAGTTAGCATGCCCACCTTGCATACACAAGGTCGTGGGTTCGATTCCAGCTACGACCGAACACCAAAAACTTTTTCAGCGGTGGATTATCCCACCTCAGTAATGCTGGTGATATTTCAAAGCTTCTCTAAGTGGTTTCATTGGAATGTGGAACGCCGTTCGGACACGGCTATAAAAAGGAGGTCCCTTGTCATTGAGCTTAACATGGAATCGGGTAGCACTTCGTGATAAGAGAGAAGTATCACAATGGACTGAATAGTCTAAGTGAGCCTGATACATCGGTCTGCCAAATAACCTAACCTATACGACGTATACATACATCAAGTACCAAATTATAACCGGATCGTATGAAATTTGCTCCTTCAAGAGGCCATATATAATTACGGTATGATATGGACCAATTTTGGCTCGGATTTAAGGGGAATATACGGGATCTGGTGAAAATTGCTCTTCCTAAAGGATCCAGAAATCTGAAATTGGTTAATATGAGAGCTATACACGGTTGCCACATGCGCCAAAAATATGCTAACAAAGTTTTAAGAAAATGTTACCAAAACAAAGTTTTAAAAAAATTTCACCGCATGTTCTCTGTAAATCTCAGATAATTTAGAGAATTTTAGTTTTTTCGCTGTACTTTAAAAAAAGTCGAACAAAGATTGAATTTTATATATATAGATTACTAGAGTAACCCGGCCCGCTTCGCTGCGCCTTCCGAAGCGTATTTGGAGGAACATTTTGCATTAACTTAGTCAACTATATCCTTCGTGCTGAAAACAAATTCGAAAAGATTTCAATTCTTTTAAACAAATCGGACTACTTGATTTTTCGTTTATAGGTACAAATACGGCGGGAGAGGGTGTACCCTTTCCTCCAAATTTTTTTAATAATGTTCTGTATTCAAGTAGTTGGACAATCTTCTATATTTCTTGTGAATTTTAAGTGGGGTTTGTCAAGGAAAGGTATCCTTCTCCTCAACATATCTGAAAATTAGGCACTATATTATAATAACATACAAAGAATTACTGTTTCCCATCCAATAAATCGGGAAAAGCAAAAGTAGTAAAAAATTTTACCACATTAACATTTGCTAAAATGTGGGAAAATGATGCACCCTCTACGTTGGCTGCCAATTTCATGTAAATTTAAGTTCTTTACTAAAAAGAAGTCTGGCAGAAGCCTGTACAAAAATCATAAAATTATGTACCGAGTTCCCATTTACGGACAACCCTCTACTTTCAACTTAAGAAAAAAAAACGGACAAAAGGGAACCCTCTCTTTACTAAAAAGAAGACTAAAAAGAAGTCTGGCAGAAGCCTGTGCAAAAATCATAAAATTATGTACCGAGTTCCCATTTACGGACAACCCTCTACTTTCAATTTAAGAAAAAAAAAAACGGACAAAAGGGAACCCTCTCCCCACCTTCGCTCCACTCCGACCTGATATCGGACTATCACGTACCCTATATTAACTTCGCAACTACTCAATGGTCCCTATAAATCGATAAAGTTTATTTCAATTTTCCCCTTCCCCAACCAGATATCGAAAAATCATATAGTAATTTAAAAATTATGTATAAATTTAATCACCTCCTGCCACGTCCCTGTAAATATCAAGTAGATCGGAGATGTTTTAATTTTGCTCTATTGTTTAAAAGGGACGTCACTTTCCCCGATACAATATCGACAAACACCGTAGTGAATAGCACCCCTAACCTTCCCTGAAAATTCTTGAAACTTTCCTTCAAGTGTGGGGCAAGGAAGGTTGCCTCTTCGTTCATAACCTTCCCCCACTGCCTTTGTAAATTTCAAGAAAACTTAAATTTTTTGTAGTTTTAGAGGAGGACCTCCTCCCCGACCAAATATCGAAAAGTGATTTAGCGTATCTTTTGTAAACGTCCTAGAAAATTATAAGCCTAAAGGGGCGGCCTCTCTTCCGTCCAAATATCACAAAATCAGGTATCAACTATTACGGTTGACGGAGGTTACGATCTCTCCCCAGTCCTCTGTAAATTTCAAGTAACTCGGTAAAGTTTAATTGTTTCTCTGTATGTACTTAAGAGAAGCGGATGTCTCCCTATGTCCTTTTATTTTTATTAAAAAATCAGGAACCTGATATAAATTTCGTAACCCATTTTTTCTGTAAAATTTCAGTCGGCGGAGTTTAGTTTTGTTTGAATTTTCAAAAAAAAAATTTGGGTAAAGGGGTGGTCCCCCTCCCCGACCAAACATCGAAAAATAATGTAGCGGATTTTTGTCTACATGCCAACCCCAACATTCAATGAAAATTTCAAGCAAATCGCATAATTTTGTTCCAAGTTTCAAAAAGTAGGGCAAGGGGGAGGTCCCCTACCCCATCCACATATCGGGTACCCCATATTAATTCCATAACCTCACCACATGTTCTCTGTAAATCTCAGATAATTTAGAGAATTTTAGTTTTTTCACTGTACTTAAATAAAAGTCGAACAAAGGAGAGGCCCCCCTCCGCCACCAAATATCGAAATAAAAAGTAGCGGATCTTTGTCTAGATGCCAACCCCAATCTTCAACGAAAATTTCAACCAAATCGGTCAACTTTGGTCCAATTTTCAAAAAGTCCGACAAAGGGGAGGTCCCCCTCCGCGATCAGGTGTCAAAAAATGAGGTACCCTATTTTCACCACATGAACGCCCCCTACGATCTCTGAAAGTTTCAAGTAAATCGGTTCAGCCGTTTCGGAGCCAACTCGGTACATACAAACAAACAAACAAATTATTATTATTATTTTTTTGTGAAAAATTTAATTAAATTTACATATGTCACTCTTAATAACTAAATGGTGCATATGAAGACATCACTATAAAATTCTTTTTAATTAATAGACATTAAGAATTAATTCCTATAACATATTATATTTGATGCGGCACATAAAAAATGCAACATATAAGTTCCTCTATAGATTTTAATTAGTCCGTTCACTCTTAAGAATGTTCGAAAATATTTCCGAAATCTTAAGAATTCAACAACATGAAAAACGTTTGAAAATCTAGTGTTGCAACGAATACAGTGTTTGGTTTTTTTTTTCCTTTCAACCATAAAATATTCAAAATTGTATTCAAAACGAAAGACCACATAAACTAGCTGTGCTCTCACCTAGATGATAAAGTCAACATTGCTTATAATTTGTTAAAAAAAAACTTCTATTTGATTTTATTAAGCCTTGAGATGTGACCTTGATATTTGTACGTAACATAATTAATTACTTTAAGATTTCAATGATTTGATTTAGTTAAAAAAAATTTTACATCAGCAAAATAATAATAATTGATGTATTTTATTATTATTATATTCTTATTTTGTTAAAGAGTTAAAATCTATATCAATATAATACAAGCATAAAGCAGACCACAAGTATGACCAGGCCTAATCTGATGTACCATCCAGCATAGATTGCGTTGGAAGTTCTACTAATGACAATCGAATTACTTGGCATATGGTAACACTTGCCTATAAAAAGGTATCTTAAAACTCCTTAACATTTTCTTCTAAATTGTAAGTTAGTCTTTATGGAGTCTATATTAGACAAAAAAGCAGGAAAAACGGACTTAGGTTTTTGTACCCTTCACCACTACTGTGGTACAGGGTATAATAAGTTTGTGCATTAGTATGTAACGCCAAGAAGGAAAAGTCTGAGACCCATCGTTTAGTATACCGATCGTCTTAGAATTAAATTCTGAGTCGATTTAGCGAAGTCTGTCTCTCCGTCTGTCTGTTCATGTATTTTTGTGCGCAAAGTACAGGTCGCAGTTTAAGTCCGATCGTCCTCAAATTTGGCATAGGGTCGTTCTTTGGGACAAAGACAATTGCTATTGATTTTGGAAAAAATCGGTTCAGATTTAGATATAGCTGCCATATATATTTATCCCCGATGTGGTCATAATTGACGTGTTTATCAACCGATGTTCTACAAATTCAATACATCCGAATATTTTATGAGTCTCGAAAAACTTGCAAAATATCAGCCAAATCGGTTCAGATTTAGATATAGCTCCCATATATATCTTTCGTCCGATTTAGTCTCATATGACCACAGAGGCCAAAGTTTACTACCGATTTTCGTGAAATTTTGCATAAAGAGTAGAATTGACATTCTGCCAATGCTTGGTAAATTTGGTTCAAATCGGTTCAGATTTAGATATAGCTCCCATATTTATCTTTCGCCCGATTTACACTCAAATGACAACGGACGTCAGAGTTATACTCCCATTTAAGTGAAATTTTGCAGAGATAGCAGAATTATTATTCTAACTATGCATGTCGAATTTAGTCGAAATCGGTTCAGATTATATATAGCTCCCATCAGGGCTGTGGAGCCGGAGTCGGAGTCTTGGAGTCGGAGAGGATTTTGCTGGAGTCGGAGTCGTAAAAATTTTGCTCGACTCCGACTCCGGCTGAACCAAATTTTTTAAAACACTTCACATTTTTGTAACTAAGCAAGTTTTTATTGAAATTAGTTTCCATTGAGTTATTCATTCGATCAATGTACAGCATGATTGTAAATGAAAATTACCTTCCAATTACGGCTATCTTTTTATATTTCCTAGAATGGATCGATCTATTTTAATGCCCATATCAATTTATTTGAAATATTTCGAACAATCGATATTATTTTTATTTTGATTTTATTTTAAGGCCACATACATATGTGGAATATTGAGAGAAAATTTTTTCAAAGTTGTTTTTTATAGAAAATTTTGTCAAAATGTTATTTCTATAAAAAGTTTTGTCAAAATTTTATTTCTATAGCAAATTTTATCGAGTTTTTATTTATTTATATTTCATATTTATATTTATTCCAAATTTTATTACTATAGAAACATTTTTTCTATAGAAATTTTAATCAAGATTTTATTTCTATAGAAAATTGAGTAAAATTTTGTTTCTATAGAATATTTTGCAAAATTTTATTTCTATAGAAAATTTTGCAAAATTTTGTTTGTTACACAAATTTTTTTTCAAAATTTTTTTTCTATTGATAATTCTATTTCTATAAAAATTTAAGTCAAAATTTTATTTCTATAGAAAATTTTGCCAAAATTTTATAGTAATAGATTTTTTTATTAGAAAATTTGGTCAAAATTTTATTTCTATAGAAAATTTTGTCAACATTTTATTTCTATAGAAAATTTAATCAAAATTTTGTTTCTGTAGAATATTTTGCAGAATTTTATTTACTAAACAAAAATTTTTCTAAAATTGTATTTTTATTGATAATTTTTTCATAATTTTATTTCAATAAGAAAAAATTTTCAATTTTTTTTTCTATAACAAATTTTCTCAATTTTTTTTTTCTTTCTGATGCTCACTGATACTCGCTGCCATAAAAAATGTATTCAAAATTTTATTACTATAGAAATATTGTTTTCTACATAAAATTTAGCCAAAATTTTATTTCTATACAAAATTTAGTCAAAATTTTGTTTCTGTAGAATATTTTGCAAAATTTTATTTCTATAGAAAATTTTGCAAAATTTTGTTTGCTACACAATTTTTTTTTAATTGTATTTCTATTGATAATTTTTTTCAAACTTTTATTTCTATAAAAAATGTTGCCAAATTTTATTTCTATAAAAATTTTATTCAAAATTTTATTTCTATATATTTGGTCAAAACTTGATTTCTATAGAAAATTTTGCCAAAATTTTATTTCTATAGAAAATTTAGTCAAAATTTTGTTTCTGTAGAAAATTTTCCAAAATTTTATTTCTATATAAAATATTGCAAAATTTTATTTACTAGACAAATTGGTCAAAATCGGTCCATAATTATATATAGCCCCCATATAAACCGATCACCAGATTTGACCTCCGGAGCCTCTTGGAAGACCAAAATTCATCTGATTCAGTTGAAATTTGGTACGTGATGTTAATATATGGCCTCAAACACCCATGCAAAAATTGGTCGATATCGGTCCATAATTATATATAGGCCCCATATAAACCGATCCCCAGATTTGACCTCCGGAGCATCTTGGAAGATCAAAATTCTTCCCATTCGGTTGAAAATTGGTAGGTGATGTTAGTATATGGTATCCAACAACCATGCAGGAATTGGTTCCTACACTGTAAGAAAAATATGTTTTTGATATGTTCCGATATAAACAAAATGTGTTTCGGACACAATGAATGTTTCATAAAAATAATATGTGCGAATGTAAACATATATAAATTAACAAATTTCGAGTAAACATATATATGTTGTGATATTTTATTCACAGAGCGGCAGAGAGAGAGTGTAGAGAAAGAAATAGAGATGGAAACCAGGAGGGTTGACAAAAGATAAAAAAGGAGGAAACAGTGAAAAGTTAAACAGTAAAATGTATAAAAACAAAGTTTAGTTCCTCTTTATTAATAAGTAGTCCCAGAGGAGTTGACGGACACCTTCAAATATAAAAGCGGGCATCAAGTTCGAGTTTTGCTGCTAAATTAATTGAAAAAGTTTATTTTCTTTAAAATGAATTATTCAAGAAAAGTAAAAGGCAAAACAGGATCACTTTAGAACGATAATGCCAACTTAATACCGGCCTTAAAGGTAAAAATGAAATTAAGTACAAATCACGATAAATTTTTAATGCATTTAAAATTGTGTTAAATGCTAGTAAAAACTGTTCACGCCTAAATAAATGTATGTGTATATTATAAAAATATTTATGTATGGTTATACTCGACTCCACGTTCTTCTTTCGTTAGAGCTTTTCCAAAATTCCAAAATTTCAAACTTTTATACCAGTTTTTTGTTACAAAATTGTTATTTTTGCAATAAAAAAATAATTTTTGCAATAAAAAAATAATGGACTGATATAATAATATCAGTCCATTTCGTTCATATAAAGCACTGTTTCTGGCTGTAAATCTTTAATAACCCACATTTCGAAGTTTCATTATACAAATTTAATATAGTATAAAATAAATGTGTAAATTAAAAAAATTGGTTCGGTCGGAGCAGAGATTGAACCCACGACCCTTTGCATGCAAGGCAGACACGCTAAACACTGCTCCACGTGGCCAACAAATGTATGTTTCAGTTAAATAATGTTATGTTTGCATGGACTCGTGGGCGCTGCAAACTATGCTATATAAATGTAACGTATAACGATAATTGTCTACCGGTGACTATAACAGCTACGTAGCCCAGTGGATAGTATGTTGTCTTACAAATTAAAAAAAAAAAAATTAAAAAATTTATAAAATTAAATAATTTCTTCAACATTATTTGTATTACAAAAAAATGTGCCAAGAACTAAAAAAATTGGTGGAAGTGAAAATTATGTGAGGGAATGAGCACAATCTTTGGGGAAAATTCTTCGAAGCATATAATATTTTTGGGCTCAAAATGCTTTCAAACATATATGTTCACATAAAACAAACATATTAATGTTTCGGCAGTGTCCAATAATATATGTGCTTCTTGCAAAATATGTTTGGAACATATGTTAGAGAAGCGATTTTGTTGAGGGTGTATAAGTCCATAATTATATATAGCTCCCATATAAACCGATCGCCAGATTTGATCTCCGGTGCCTTTTGGAGAAGCAAAATTCATCCGATCTGGTTGAAATTTGGTACGTGGTGGTAGTATATGATATTTAACAACCATGCCAAAAGTGGTCCATATCAGTCCATAATCATTTATAGCCCCCATATAAACCGATCCCGAGATTTGGTTTTGGAGCCTCTTGGAGGAGCAAATTTCATCGGAGTGAGTTGAATTTTGTGGATGACAGTCTTTCGTAGAAGTTTCCACGCAACCCATGGTGGAGGGTACATAAGATTCGGCCTGGCCGAAATTACGGCCGTATATACTTGTTGTTGTCTTAAAGTGCGTTTAACTAAAAGCTTCCTTAAAAAATGAAGCCCGGGATTGGGCATTAGAGGATTAACAACCATTGCTACTTTCTTTTCCTATGTATCGTGAAATCATGGTCTATTCGTATGATGTTAATAGTTCCACATGTGCTTTTTAATTTGATTTATATTTTATTTATTTTGGATCTGCAACTTGTTCATCAACCATGGAAATTAAAAAATAGAAACATATGAATGAAAACATATAAATTCATATAGATATATAGTGATTATATATGCAAACTATATTCAATATGTGTCTCTTTCCAAAATTAAAAATGACATCAATTTAGTTTATGAAAAGGAATGAAAAAAGCGGAAAATTACGCAATGACAAAGCAGAAATACAAATAGAAGCAAAAATAAAAATTTACATTGTATTTAGTGGAGGAAAATAAGAATTAAGAAATACAATTTTAAGTAAAAACATATTTGTGAAACTATTTCTTGGCTTTTTGTTTGTTTCTTCTCCTGTGAGGAATCACCACAAAAAATTTTGTGACAGCAGACAGCCAGCACAAAAATCACTGGATGGGGTGGATGGATGTCACCCACGCGCCACAAAACTCAAGATCATCATCAATGACGGGCTATGGCAGCAAAATGATCAGTGCCATTAAACAGCCTTCAACTTGCTGCGAATGATTTAGACGCTTCACTCCTACCAAATATCTTACTATCAATGAATGAAACGAGAAGAAAAAAAATTCAAAAAATTAAGGTGAAAAATGTATGATGGCTAAATTATTGAAATTTTAAAGCAAAAAAACAAACATTGGACCTGAACTTGAAATTTGTTTGGATTTTAGATTTTTTTCATTGGTATTTTGCTAAAGAATTTTTATGGGCTCTACCATGGAGAAGAAGCATATTTCTGCTGTATGATAGAATATTCTATCGGTAAAACTTTACACTTCCCTCCATGCCTTTGGTTTGGCACTGCAACAATTATTCAAGAAAATATATTTACATTAAATATAAACAAAATAATTTCGGAAAATTTTGTTTCTGTTTCTGTTTCTGTTTTTTTTTTTTTTAAGAGAGGGAAATGGATTTGCAAAAACGCCTACACATTAGATTGCCTTGAGTATTGGACGGGCGTGGGGTTGATGTTTTTTGATTTTTTTTAACTTGACGTCATTTTGTTTGGCTATCCCACTTTCGGGTATTCGAATATATATATTTTTTTGTCTAGTGCTTTTATATTGTTGTTGTGTATTTTCCCGAAAAATCACACAAAATATATAAAATCTTATAGCCTAATATTAGCCGTGTGTATGGAGGTTTGATTTTATGCGCTCCTCTAAAATTTGTGGTTGATTTTGTTATTTTTTTTTTTGTTTCTTTTACTTTTTTCAAAGCAAATTTGTTTGCTTTTTGTTATCGTAGGAAAAATGGAAAATCTAAACGCGTATTTGCGTCAGTCGAAAATTTCATTTCGATCGTTAAAGACAAATAAACCTAGTGAAGGCTTATTCCAAATTTCTATCTAGATCCTTTTGTAAACACACACACGCACACTCACAAACACAAAAAATGGCTGTAAGTTTCAATAACGAAAAAATTAAAATAATAAAAATCAATAAATAAGACAAAAAAAACTCAATTTAGTGAAAAGAAAAGAAAAAAAATAAAAATGTCAACTGAAGGGCCCAAAGTATAGAGGACATTTTTGGAAAGTTCTTTGCAGTGAAAAAAAAAAATTTCAAAGAAATTTTAAATTTCCAAAAAAATAAAATAAATATTTGATTAGTGGAAAATGTGAAATTTCTAGAATATTTTTATGAACGGAGACCATCAATAACAAATAATGAAAATAGATATATATAAATAAAAATCGATTTCCAGCATTTGAAAATTTTGCAATCGATTAAAATTCGTATAAATGAACGTCATAAGTCAAGCTCTTAAAAACAAAAAAGTACGACCAAATTTAAAGTCATACCGAATTTTCAATACACTCCACCAAGCATTGCATATAACAAAATTTCTTGAATAAAGCAACTCATAAGGACAGATCATGTGAATATCTATACCTAAGTGAACGATTTTTTTTTCTGTCGACATAAAATGGTGGTAATACATAATCGCCTATATTCCAATATAAAAATTTGGAACAATAACAATTATGAATATCTGAAGCCACAATTAAATTAATACGTAGATAATTCAAGGCGGATTAAAAAAAATAAACTACTTAAATTGTATTGTTCCAACAAGTCAACATTTAAAGTAACATATACGTGGTATATTTTTAAGAGATTTTTGCTTCTTTAGGGCGGATTTGAAAAAAAAAACTACTTAAATTATATTGTTCCAACAAGTCAACATTTACGTGGTATATTTTTAAGAGATTTTTGATTCTTTAGGGCGTAATAAAAATCTCCTCTAAATATTCTAAAATCTGGATTTTAGATTTCAAACACAGGACGAACGGTCAATGCTATATTGACACATTTTAAAGCAGATCAAAAGTTATTTGCGACAAAATTCGACAGACGGATGAACGTCCTACACTAGACCGATTGAGAAGTTGAATCCAAGTGGATCGGTTTATATATAAAAGTGATTCAATATGGACAATTTGCAATCTCGTCCAACATACATCAGTAACAACCACTTGTGCAAAGTTACTTCAAAACTTTGAGAGATTTCAACACATATACGGTCAGAAGAACGGATAATGCTACATTGATATATTTTCAAGCAGATCACAATTTTTACACCCAACTCTCATAGTTGAATTTAGAATGTCAAAAATTATTATAATATTTTAAAAAATTTACAACATTTATCGCGAATTTAAAATATCAAAAATTATTATAATCTTTACAAAAATTGACAACATTTATCGCGCAAAAAAAAAAATAGGAAGACGGACGGATAGCTTACAGTAGACCGATTGAGAAGTTGGTTGCAAATGGATCAGGATATCAAAGAACCGATCTATGTTCATTACTTCTAGTACAGAAATTTTCAGTATATGGTCAGAACATATGGGAGCAAGGCATAAGTTATGATATCAATTCACAGAGAAGGAATATGATCACCTCAAATATGTTTCAAGAGCAAAATATTATTTTTAAATGCAAAACATGCAACTTTTTTGTCGCATAAATTTTATTTTTTCTCTCAGCATATAAATGCTTGTAGAAATCAGATACATAATACTCGAGAAATTAATAAGTTTGCAACAAACATATTATATGTTTCCCAACCATCAGGTTTAAGGTAATCATATTCCTTCTCTAGGTGTAGAGATCCTAATTTATATCTTGCACTGATATGGTCTGACCATATAATAAAAATTAACTTACCAAGAATAGTGGTCATAGATTCGACCTTCGAAACATACTGATCCACTCGGAATCACTTTCTTAATGGGTCTACTCTAGGCTGCCCGTCCGTCTATCTATTTGTTGTTTGTACAACAAATGCCATAAAATTTTTTCTCGATCTCCATGAAATTCGTTAGGAAGATTTTATTTTGTGTGAACTTTAGCTCAAAGTAAATATCTCGATTAGTTGAATTTGAAGTTTTGATACTCTCAATTAAACTATGTGGCCTGAGTGCAAAATCTATAATAAGGCTGCAAATGTGTTAATACAGCCTTATCCGTTATTCCGATCGTCCATATGTTGAAATCACGCTAACTTCCGAACAAAATAATCTATTAACGTGAAACTTTGTACTACTGGTTGTTTTCTTTCTATAGAAAATGTTAGTCAATTTTTTTTTCATACAAAATTTCGTCAAAACTTTATTTCTATAGGAAATTTTGTCCAAATTTTATTTCTATAGAAAATTTTATCAAAATTGTATTTTTATTGAAATTTTTGTCAACATTTTATTTCTATAGAAATTTTTTTCCAAATTTCATTTCTATTGAAAATTTTGTCAAAATTTTATTTCCATAGAAAAATTTTGTCAAAATTTTATTCCTACAGAAAATTTTGTCAAAATTTTATTCCTATAGAAAATTTTGTCAAAATTTTATTTCTATAGAAAATGTTTGTCAAATTTTTTCCATATAAAATTTCGTCAAAATTTTATTTCTATAGGAAATTTTGTCAAAATTTTATTTCTATAGGAAATTTTGCAAAATTTTGTTTCTATAGAAAATTTTGTCAAAATTTTATTTCTATAGGAAATTTTGTCAAAATTTTATTTCTATAGAAAATTTTGTCAAAATTTTATTTCTATAGGAAATTTTGGCCAAATTTTATTTCTATACAAAATTTTGTCTAAATTTTATTTCTATAGAAAATTTTCTCAAAAATTTATTTCTATAGAACATTTTGTCAAAATTTTATATCGGTACAAAATTTTGTCTAAATTTTATTTCTATACAAAATTTCTCAAAATTTTATTTCTATAGCAAATTTTGTCAAAGTGTTATTTCTATAGAACATTTTGCCAAAATTATATTTCAATACAAAATGTTATTTCTATAGAAAATTTTGTCAAAATTTTATTTCTGTACAAAATTTTGTCAACACTTAATTTCGGTACAAAATTTTATCAACATTTTATTTCGGTACACAATTTTGTCAAAATTTTATCTCTATTGGAAATTTTATTTCCATAGAAAATTTTGTCTAAATTTTTTTTCTATAGAAAATTTTATTTCCATAGAAAATTTTGTCAAAATTTTATTTCTATAGAAAATTTTATTTCCATAGAAAATTTTGTCTAAATTTTTTTTCTATAGAAAATTTTATTTCCATAGAAAATTTTGTCAAAATTTTATTTCTATGGAAAATTTCGTCAAAATTCTATTTCTATATAAAGTTTTGTCAAAATTTTATTCAAAGAGAAAATTTTGTCAAAATTTTATTTTCATAGAAAAATTTTGTCAAAATATTATTCCTATAGAAAATTTTGTCAAAATTTTATTTCTATAGAAAATTTTGTCTAAATTTTATTTCTATTGAAAATTTTGTCAAAATTTTATTTCTGTAGGAAATTTTATCCAAATTTTATTTCTATACAAAATTTTATTTCTAAAGAAAATTTTGTCAAAATCTCTATAGAAAATTTTGTCAAAATTTTATTCCTATAGAAAATTTTGTTAAAATTTTATTTCTATAGGAAATTTAGTCCAAATTTTTATTTCTATAGAAAATTTTGACAAAATTTCTGTACAAAATTTTATCAACATTTTATTTCGGTACAAAATTTTGTCAAAATTTTATTTCTATGCGAAATTTTGTCAAAATTTTATTTCTATGCGAAATTTTGTCTAAATTTTATTTCTATAGAAAATGTTGTCTAAATTTTATTTCTATAGCAAATTTTGTCAAAATTTTATTTCTATAAAACATTTTGTCAAGATTTTATTTCTATAGAAAACTTTGTCTAAATTTTATTTCCATAGAAAATTTTGTCAAAATTTTATTTCTATAGAAAATTTTGTCTAAATATTATTTCTATAGGAAATTTTGTCAAAATTTTATTTTTATAGAAATTTTGTCAAAATTTTATTCTGTAGAAAATTTTGTTAAAATTTTATTTCTATAGAAAATTTTGTCAAAATTTTATTTCTATAGAAAATTTTGTCAAAATTTTATTTCTGTAGAAAATTTTGTCAAAATTTTATTTCTATAGAAAATTTTGTCAAAATTTTATTTCCATAGAAAACTTTTTCAAAATTTCAATGGAAATGGAAATAAAAAAAATTTCAATGGAAATGAAATTTTGAAAAGTTTTTCTATAGAAATTAAATTCTAAAAAATTTTTCTATGAAAATGAAATTTTAAAAAATTTTTCTATGAAAATAAAATTTTGACAAAATTTTCTATAGAAATAAAAATTTTGACAAATTTTTCTACAGAAATAAAATTTTGACAAAATTTACTATAGAAATAAAATTTTAAAAAATTTTCTGTGGAAATAAAATTTTGACAAAATTTTCTATAAGAAAACAATTTTGACAAAATTCTATATAGAAATAAAGTTTTAACAAAATTTTCTATAGAAATAAAATTTTGACAAAATGTTCTATAGAAATAAAATTTTGACAAAATTTTCTACAGAATAAAATTTTGACAAAATTTCTATAGAAATAAAATTTTGACAAAATTTCCTATAGAAATAAAATTTAGACAAAATTTTCTATAGAAATAAAATTTTGACAAAATTTTTCTATGGAAATAAAATTTTGACAAAATTGTCTATAGAAATAAAATTTTGACAAATTTTTCCACAGAAATAAAATTTTGAGATAATTTTCAATAGAAATAAAATTTAGAGAACATTTTCTATAGAACTAAAATTTAGACAAAATTTTCTATAGAAATAAAATTTAGACAAAATTTTCTATAGAAATGAAATTTAGACAAAATTTTCTATAGAAATAAAATTTTGAGAAAATTTTCTATAGAAATAAAATTTAGACAAAATTTTCTATATAAATAAAATTTTCTATAGAAATAAAATATTTACAAAATTTTCAATAAAAATAAAATTTTGACAAAAATTTCTATAGCAATAGAATTTTGACAAAATTTTCTATAGAAATAGATTTTGGACAAAATTTTCTATAAATATAAAATGTTGACAAAATTTTCTATAAAAAGAAACTGTTGACAAAATTTTCCATAGAAATAAAATTTTGATAAAATTTTCAATGAAAATAAAATTTTGACAAAATTTTATTGTAAAAATTTTATTTCTTTTAAATTACCTCTTAGCGGGAAAAGAATATTTTGCAAAATCTATTAAATCATCAAGAATTCTACCAATCTACCAAACAATAAAAAAATCTACCATTTTTGGTAGAATTCTACATATTATGTTAACCTTGAATGCAATCCACTTGGAATTAACTTCCCAATCGATCTAGTGCAGTCTATCCGCCCGTCTATTTTTTTCGCACGATAAATGCCCTAAATTTTATTTTCCTATCTCCATGAAATTCCTTACGAGTTTGTTTTGTATGAACTTAAACCCAAGCTAAATATGCCAATGACTTGAAGTTAAAAATTACAAAATTTTTCATATTCTAAATTAAACTATGTGGTCCAGGTATAAGAATTTTGATCTGCTTGTAACTGTATAAATGTAGTATTATCCGTCCTTCTGTCCGTCCGTCGTTTGAAATCACACTCCGAACAAAATAACAGCTCGAAACTATGCACAAGTGGTTGTTGCGGATATTGATCGGACGGTATTGTAGGTCGTCGGTCCGTCTGTCGAACGGATTGAGATCTGAATATTTTGGTGGCCATTGTCTGTTAGAAATGAAGGGCGGACTTCCTTTTAAGGCAATTCTTGATGGAAGAGTGCTGAAAAGTCCTGCTGAAATTCCCACAGTTTTCGGTTTCTCATTGGAGGAAACCTAATCTAGTAACTAGCCTTGGCCCTTTCCGGACTAACTTATATATTGCAAGTTGGTCATATCGGACCCCTTATAAACCGACTCCCAGATTTGCCTTGCGGAGCCATTTGGAGCAGAAAATTTCATTCGATCTAATTGACATTTGCTACATGATGTTTTTATATGTCCTTTAACAACTATGTAATCTACTCCATATCGGTTCATAATTATATATAGCCCCCATATAAACTGATCCCCAGATTTGATTTCTGAAAATTTCGTGAGGTGACCTCTATCACGATAACGAGCAATGAAAAACAGAAGATTTATGCACATTTAAATGCTGGAGAACCCATATAAACCGATCCTCAGTTTTGACTTTAAGAGTCTCTTTGGGTTTTGACTTTAAGAGTCTCTTTATTGATACACACATTTGGCTTTTGCAGTTTCAGTTTTTCTCCCGGCTAAAATCATTGTTTTATTATACTTATTTGTATTTGCAACATTTTAATTTATTTTTAATACAGCGATTGTGAATAGACATCATCGATTATTGATTTTAAATTATCTCTATTCATTTGTAAATAGACAACACTATTCCTATTGAAATTATTCATTATAGCTATTATAGAAATAATGACAATAGCATCAATTAGTTTAGTTAGCCAGTTTATATTAATTACTCAATATTGTTTGGCAATATAGTAGCAATTATAATTAATTGTAGCTGATGAGATCTAAATGTTCGCAAAATGGACGGACAAATTTGTCCACACAAAATACGCAGTAGACAATTATCTGCTTTGTAACAATATTTAATTGGATGATATTAAAAATTTCGGGGAGAAATTTGGTTTAATTTTCATCTTTTGTTTTTTGTTTATTTTATATTATTTTTTTTGATTTATTTGTTTAAATAATATATAAAATAATAAAAATTACCACATTATACTATTACAAAAAGCACCACAATTTCTATTTAGCTAAACCAAAAACGAACAAAATTAAAGCCACACTACCAATACAAAACTCTTAATAAGTGGAGTAGCCATTTTTTTTTTTTTGGAATTGTCAAATCCCTAGTATTCCAATGGAAATTATGTGAATAGATTATAGAAAGCTAGTTATCATAATTATTTAATAAATTTTAAATTAAATCGTATCAATTAGGCAAATAATCTCTTTAAGAGATTAAAATTGTAAAAACTCTCAAATTATTGCATACTTCCAGGGGCATTTCGGGTTTCTCTTAGAAAGATGTCTCTTATCACGCCTACAAATAAGCAATCAAAAATTTTCTTTTTACGTTAAGATAAATGCCTACAAATGTAATTATCATTTTATGCATTTCCACAAATGTATTTATTTATTATTATTAATTTATACAATTATTGTTGATTTATATTTACACAACTGATATTATTGCAATAAGTATCAATGGCAATATTATTATTTAGTTAGCATTTGCATATTTAATATTGTCATATTTTTACACCAATTCTGAGATATCATTTATATAAAGCTATATAAATAAATGGAATAATTTATAAATTAAATGTAAATATTTCCTATGACATACCAAAAGGTCAATGCTATAACAAATGATGATGATATGTAGTGCTAGGGACAATTTTAATTGAAACTAAATAATTGTTCAATTATTGATTTGATCTTTGCCATTTGAAAAGGAAATTTATATAAATTGGGTTTTTATTATTAGTGAATAAATGATTTATTTGAAAAGAACAAAAAAAACAAATGAGGGAAATAATTAAAAGTATGACATTTTTTAGAACAATGAAAGGACCTATAATTTTTGTATCAAATTGAACTTTAATTAATCGATTAGATAATAATTAAAATTACATTAAAAAAATGAACTTTAGAAAAATATTGACATAATATGAAACATTATGCAGCTTTAATTTTAGCGCACGCAATTTACACAATATTAAAGAAATTTTTTAAAATATAATTGCAATTAAAAGAGAGACCATAATCAAAAGAAATTTTGGGATAGTTACGATTATTCAAAAATCGAATTTTGATTTCGCGACTTTAGACTTTTTGATTGGGAACCCAAATTCCGATTTTCGATTTTTTTCAAATTTAAAAATTTTGACTTTTTGATTTAGGAATTTTTGATTTTTTCACAAAATTTTTAAACTTCCGTATTGACGACTTTTTTAAAATTTCAATAAGGACTCAAAAATTCGACAATTCGACTTTTTTTCCAAAATACTAAAAAAAAGAATAAATGTTTCACTTGCCGGCATATACTAAATTTATAAAAGCCGATTTTCAAGTTTTTAACAATTTGAAAAAGGCGACTTTCCACTTTTCCTATACGTAGCCGTAACTTTAATTTTTTCAATGTCCATTTCCACAGGGCTTCATCATATTCCTTCTTTCAGTTCAAATTGGACTTTATATTTTGTTCACACCCGATTTGAATTCAAGAGGGGGATGTGAAGAAACTCTTCTTATGTGGAAATTGTGCAAAAAAAAAACAAGTATATACAGCCGTAAGTTCGGCTAGGCCAAAGCTTATGTACCCTCCACCATGGATTCTGTAGAAACTTCTTCTAAACACTGCCATCCACAATCGAATTACTTGGGTTGCGGTAACGCTTGCCGATGGCAAGGTATCTTAAAACGTCCTAACACCGTCTTCTAAATTGTAAGTAAGTCCATACGTGGTATATATTAAATCAAAAAAAAAGGCCGCTTGAATACGTATATAATTCAGTTTGACAAAAATTTCCATAGAAATAAAATTTTGACAAAATTTTCTATAGAAATAAAATTTTGGCTAAATTTTCTATAGAAAAAATTAAAAAAAAAAAATTTCTACAGAAATAAAATGTTGACAAAAATTTTTGTAGAAATAAAATTTTTATAAAATTTTCAATAGAAATAAAATTTTGACAAAATTTACTGTAGAAATAAAATTTTGACAAAATTTTCTATAGAAATGAAATTAAAAAAAAAAATCTATAGAAATAAAATTTTAACAAAATTTTCTATAGAAATACAATTTTGACAACATTTTAACAAAATTTTCTACAGAAATAAAATGTTGACAAAATTTTTTATAGAAATAAAATTTTTATAAAATTTTCGATAGAAATACAATTTTTATAAAATTTTCGATAGAAATAAAATTTTGACAAAATTTTCTATAGAAATGAAATTTTAACAAAATTTGCTATAGAAATAAAATTTTAACAAAATTTTCTATAGAAATAAAATTTTGGTAGATTATTTGTGCTCGAGGGGCAACCATGATTATGAACCGATATGGACCAATTTTTGTACGATTGCTGATCGGCTATATATAACAATGGACTGAATAGTCTAAGTGGGTCTGAAACTTAATCGGGCTGTCACTTTAACCTAATCTAACTATAGGCCGATATGGACCAATATTGGTATGGTTGTTAGCGGCCATATACTAACACCACGTTTCAAATTTCAACCGGATCGGATGAAATTGGCTTCTCTTTGAGGGTCCGCAAGCCAAATCTGGGGATTGGTTTATATGGGGGCTATATATAATTATGGATCGATGTGGACCAATTTTTCCATAGTTATTAGAGACCATATACCAAATATCACGAAGATCAGATGAATTTTGCTCTTCCAAGAGGCTCCGGAGTTCAAATCTGGGGATCGGTTTATATAAGGGCTATATATAATTATGGACCGATATGGACCAATTCTGTCATGGTTGTTAGAGACCATATACTAACACCACGTACCAAATTTTATCCGAATCGGAGAAATTTGCTTCTCTTAGATGCTCCGCAAGCCAAATCTGGGGTTCGGGTTATATGGGGGCTATATATAATTACGAACCAATGTGGACCAATTTTTGCATGGTTGTTAGAGACTATATACCAACACAATGTACCAAATTTCAGCCGGATCGGATGAAATATTAGACTTTTTGATTGGGAAATCAAAATTGCGAATTTTCGATTTTTTTTAAATTAACTTTTTTGACTTTTTTATTTACGAATTTTTGAATTTTTACAAAATTTGTTAAACGTCCGCATTTACGACTTCTTTAAAATTTCAATAAGGAATCAAAATATTGGCTATTTCTATTTTTTTTCCAAAATACTAAAAAAAGTCAATTTTTTCACTTTCCGAAATTTCCTAAATTATAAAAACCGATTTCCAAGTTTTTAACAATTTGAAAAAGGCGACTTTCCACTTTTGCTATACATAACCGTAACTTTATTTTTTTTAATATCCATTTACACAAGACTCATCACATTCCTTCTTTCAATTCAAATTGGGCTTTGGTATATTTTTTTCACGCTCGATTTGAATTCTAAAGGGGGATGTGAAGAACTCTTCTTATATGGAAATTGAAAAAAAAAACTACAATGAACATCGCGTTTTGATTTCGCGACTTTCGATTTTTTGATAACTTTTCAGAAACAAGGAATGTTACAATAGATCCCCCTTTAAATAAGGAATCAAAATTCAATTTTTCGATTTTTTTTTCAATAAACCGATCCCCAGATTTGACCTCCGGAGCCCCTTGGAAGAGCAAAATTCATCCGATTCGGTTGAAATTTGGTACGTAATGTTAGTATATGATATTTAACAACCATGCTAAAAGTGGTCCATATCAGTCCATAATCATATATAGCCCCCATATAAACCGATTCCGAGATTTGGTTTTGGAGCCACTTGGAGGAGCAAATTTCATCCGAGTCAGTTAAAATTTGGTACATGTGCTAGTATATGGCCGGGAATAACCATGCCGAACTAGGTCCATATCGGGCTATAGTTATATATAGCCCTCAGATAAATAGATCCTCAATCACACAAAAATTGGTCCATATCAAGTTCATAATTGTATATAGCCCACATATAAGCGACCCCCATATTTCAATTCTGGCTCTCTACGTACCGGGCAAAAGTCCATATCGATTCGTAATTATTTGTAGACTTACCTATACATACCTTTTTTGTCTAATATATACCACGTATGGACTAACTTGCAATTTAGTAAACGATGTTAAGAAGTTTTAAGATACCACAACCAATTAATTCGATTGTGGATGACAGTCTTTCGTAGAAGTTTTTACGCAATCTATGGTGGAGGGTACATAAGATTCGGCCTGGCCGAACTTACGGCCGTATATACTTGGTTTTTTTTTGTAATTTCCATTTAAAAAAGTTTCATTAATTTTCACGCCTTTAAAAAATGGGAATATGATGAAATTGTTCTGATGTGAAAATAGGGGAAAAAATGAAAATCACGAAGATAAAAGTGTAGGTGACAATAATAGCAAATGCTGAAAGTCGACTTATTGTATTTATTATAATTCGAAAAAAAAATATTTATCTAAATTTGGAAAAATTCAACCTTTTAAAATTTAAAAAAAAAAAAAAAAAACAAAATGAAGAGTTTTCTAAAAAATTAAAATTTTTGAAATATTCAAAAAGTTGAAACTGTATCAAATTTGTAAATAACCGCAATATCACCCCATTTGTAGGGAACAGGGATACATTTGTGGGGGCTATATCCAAATTTGATCCGAGTTTATCTTTCGAATAACAAAAACATGGACAGAGGGACGGACGAACATCAAAGCTAGATCGACTCAGGTGATTTGAGTCCATCGGAATATATTTTATTGAGTTTAACATAATTATTTCTGGTAGGCATATTTTTTGCAGATCAATGTTTAGGGTATAAAAATTTAACTCAAGGATCCTCATAATAAATCAATAATACAAATAAAATTTTGACAAAATTTTCTATAGATATACAATTTAGACAACATTTTTTACACAAATAAAATTTTGATTTGAGTCCATCGGAATATATTTTATTGAGTTTAACATAATTATTTCTGGTAGGCATATTTTTTGCAGATCAAGGTTTATGGTATACAAATTTAACTCAAGGATCCTCATAATAAATCAGCCTCTTTTTTGTTTTTATACCCTCCACCATAGGATGGGGGTATATTAACTTTGTCATTCCGTTTGTAACACATCGAAATATTGCTCTAAGACCCCATAAAGTATATATATTCTGGGTCGTGGTGAAATTCTGAGTCGATCTAAGCATGTCCGTCCGTCCGTCCGTCTGTCCGTCTGTCCGTCTGTCCGTCTGTCCGGCTGTCCGTCCGTCTGTGGAAATCACGCTAACTTCCGAACGAAACAAGCTATCGACTTGAAACTTGGCACAAATAGTTGTTATTGATGTAGGTCGGATGGTATTGAAAATGGGCCATATCGGACCACGTTTACGTATAGCCCCCATATAAACCGATCCCCAAATTTGGCTTGGGGAGCCTCCCGGAGCAGCAAAATTCATCCGATCCGGTTGAAATTTGGTACGTGGTCTTAGTATACGGTCTCTAACAACCATGCAAAAATTGGTCCATATCGGTCCATAATTATATATAGCCCCCATATAAACCGATCCCCAGATTTGACCTCCGGAGACTTTTGGAGGGGCAAAATTCATCCGATCCGGTTGAAATTTGGTACCTGATGTTAGTATACGGCCTCTAACTACCATGCAAAAATTGGTCCATATCGGTCCATAATTATATATAGCCCCCATATAAACCGATCCCCAGATTTGACCTCCGGAGACTTTTGGAGGGGCAAAATTCATCCGATCCGGTTGAAATTTGGTACCTGATGTTAGTATACGGCCTCTAACTACCATGCAAAAATTGGTCCATATCGGTCCATAATTATATATAGCTCCCATATAAACCGATCCCCAGATTTGACCACCGGAGCCTCTTGGAGGAGCAAAATTCATCCGATCCGGTTGAAATTTAGTACGTGGTGTTAGTATACGGTTTTTAACAACCATGCAAAAATTGGTCCATATCAGTCCATAATTATATATAGCCCCCATATAAACCGATCCCCAGATTTGACCTCCGGAGCCTCTTGGAGGGGCAAAATTCATCCGATCCGGTTGAAATTTGGTACCTGATGTTAGTTTACGGCCTCTAATAACCATGCAAAAATTGGTCCATATCGGTCCATAATTATATATAGCCCCCATATAAACCGATCCCCAGATTTGACCTCCGGAGCCTCTTGGAAGAGCAAAATTCATCCGATCCAGTTGAAATTTGGTACATGGTGTTAGTATATGGTCTCTAATAGAGGTGTGCACGTGACACGAAAGTGTCGTGACTCACGAACATTTTCGTGACTCACGCGTGAGTCGTGAGTCACGCTGACGGCAACGGCGTGAGTGTGCGTGAGCGTGATTAACCAACCAAATGTCGTGCGTGAGCGTGAGTCACGAAAATAATATCTTCGTGAGTGTGCGTGAGTAACGAATTTCGGAAAAACACGCTCACGAAAATAATCCCGCTTACGAATATAAAATGCTTACGAGTTGAATTCATTTATAATTTTGTAACATCCTACGTGGTAAGAGTTTTATAACGCACTCGATTTTAACCATACTCATGTTTTCAGTCAGGTTCTATAGGTAAATCACTCACAAAATTATTCGTTAGTCACGAAGTTTTTCGTTAGTCACGAAGTTTTTCGTGAGTCACGACATTTTTCGTGAGTCACGATATATTTCGTGAATCATGACATTTAAAAGATTTTCGTGCGTGAGTATAAATTTTCTTTTCGTGAGCGTGCGTGACCGTGAGTCCTACCAAAAAATATCGTGCGTGAGTGTGCGTGAATAAGATTACTCCGTCGTGAGTGTGCGTGAGCGTGAGCACAATATTACTCACGTGCACACCTCTAGTCTCTAACAACCATGCAAAAATTGGTCCATATCGGTCCATAATTATATATAGTTCCCATATAAACCGTCCCCAGATTTGACGTCCGGAACCTCTTGGAGGAGCAAAAGTCATCCGATACGGTTGAAATTTGGTACATTTTGTCAATATATGGCCTCTAACAGCCATGTAAAAATTGGTCCATATCGGTCTTTAGTTATATATAGCCGATGACTTATTACACAAAAATTGGTCCATATCGCCAAAAATAATCTACCAAAACTTTATTTCCATAGAAAATGTTGTCAAATTTTTCATTTCTATAGAAAGTTTTGTCAAAAGTTTATTTCTATACAAATGTTTGTCAAAATTTTATTTCCATAGAAAATTTTGTCAAAATTTTATTTCTATAGAAAATTTTGTAATCTACGAAAACTTTATTTCCATAGAAAATTTTGTCAAATTTTATTACTATAGAAAGTTTTGTTAAAATTTCATTTCTATAGAAAGTTTTGTCAAAAGTTTATTTCTATAGAAATGTTTGTCAAAATTTTATTTCTATAGAAAATTTTGTAAAAAATTTATTTCTGTAGAAAATTTTGTCAACATTTTATTTCTATACAAAATTTTATCAAAATTTCATTTCTATACAACATTTTGTCAACATTTTATTTCTATAGAAATTTTTGTCAAAATTGTATTGCTATAGAAAATTTTGTCAACATTTTACTTCCATAGAAAATTTTGTCAACATTTTATTTCTATAGAAAATTTTGTCAAGTTTTTATTTCTATAGAAAATTTTGTCAAATTTTTATTTCTATAGAAAATTTTGTCAAAATTTTATTTCTATAGAAAACTTTGTCAAGGTTTCATTTCTATAGAAAATTTTGTCAAAATTTTATTTCTATAGAAAATTTTGTCAAACTAGATTATATACGTATTTAATCGGCCTTTTTTTGTATAATATATACCCCGTATGGGCTAACTTACAATTTAGAAGACAGTGTTAAAAAGTTTTACGATACCTTGCCATCGGCAAGTGTTATCGCAACCCAAGTAATTCGATTGTGGATGACAGCCTTTAGTAGAAGTTCCTACGCAATCCATGGTGGAGGGTACATAAGATTCGGCCTGGCCGAACTTACGGCCGTATATACTTGTTTATTTTAAGACAAATCAAAAATGTCTTTCATTTTATAAAAAAAAACAAGATGCAATTTACTGATGATTGTCCATAATTTAAGAGAACATTTTTAAAACACAATTTTTTGTCCTAAAATTTAGGGCGCCTTACGTTAGGATAATTTTTTCCTGGGTACAAATTTGAAGTGTGTGGCATATATGTATATGGGGATTATTGGAAGATTGGAATTCTTAAACTGTTTTTAACCAAATTGAAACAAAAAAAGTTAAATTACCCATTAAAAAAATGAAAAAAAAAACATGTTATAAAAAATTGAATGAAAAGAACTTCCTGTGTAGTTAAAATAAAGAACATCATTGGGAGTACATCTTCTGGAAGTGCTTTTAAAATTGTGGCGTTCGAAGAACTTCCAAATTTTTTTGCTGGGTATTTAAATCAAAAACTCTATATATGAAATGTGCTTGAGTATCCAATTTATGGACTATTTATGTATCACATATAACTCACACGAAATCTATTTTTTTGTTTATTTATAGTTGTACACGTTGTAAGCATAAGTCAATAAACCGAAAATAAACATTAAAAAAAAACACACATTTATAAGGAGATTAACTTTAGGGGTGATGGCATAAAAATCACTATCCTTAATTCTTTAAATATTAGAAATATAATTTTTCTTGAAACTTCGATGTTATATGAATTCTGGTATTTATTGAATATTCCCCCAAGGAAGGACACAGAACTTTCGCTTTGCCAAAACTTTAAATCGTTCTTGTTTTATTATTTTACTCGTAATACCAATGATTGTCAATGCAACAGCACTCAACCAAATAGCATCAACAACGGCAAAAAGGCCTAGAAATGTCCATTCGTTTCCAATGAAATTCCAAGCAATTATGTATAATTCCTCCATTAATTCACGCCGTCACGGAAAAACTTTCGCCCATAGGTCCAATGGCTATATATGCCGCCACCCCGAATGTCCCGCAGTCATGCGAAAGTGCGTCTTTCTTAATCATTTCCAACTTTCGATGTTGATGACTGGCAATGAATGTGGCAGCAATAGTGGCTGACATCACTATACACTTGTGGGTATAGTAGTGGGTGGGTTGTGTGTGGTTGGTGTATTGGCTGGCTACCAGATCTCAATACAATAGTGTTGTGTATACCTATAGCACATAGCCCTATGCTGATACACAAACAGACACACACACACACACTCGTATATATGCACTCTTATATCCCCACAGGCGTAATGATTGATGGATTTTTATTTCGGCGACAAGTGGTCACAAGCACTTGACATTTGTATTTTTCAATGCTATCAAACATTTTTTCTGTTTTTTTTTTCTGTTGGTTTTTGTTTTGTGTTTTTATTTCGTTGGCTTTTTCTCTCCCAATTCCATGAAGCGTAAAGAAATCTATGAATTGTTGCTACTACTGCTGCCTTTGTGATGATATTGGGAAAATGTTGAGTTCAAGCATCCGAGTATCAATGTACACCGAAAAAAAGTGTAAGATACAAATCTTGCCTAGAATGCCTAGAAATTTTGGTATTTTTGAATTTACTATCAAATTCCGAAAATTTTAATTTTATTGTTGAAAATTTTCATACCAATAATGAATAAATTTAATCGCAACAACTCTGAGTTGTTAAGTGTATATATTTATAGAATTCTAGTAACAATGGTAGATTATATACGGTAGATTGACATACTTTTTGATGTTTTGGTAAATTTTGAAACTACGAGTAAGAGGTTCTTCACAAAGTTTCTCTAGAAATAAAACTTTGACAAAATTTTCTATAGAAATCAAATTTTGACAAAATTTTCTATACAAAGAAAACTTTGACAGAATTCTCTATACAAATAAAATTTTGACAAAATTTTCTATACAAAGAAAATTTTTACAAAATTTTCAATAGAAATAAAATTTCGACAAAACTTTCTATAGAAATACAGTTTAGACAAAATTTTCTATAGAAATAAAATTTTGACAAAATTTTCTATAGATATACAATTTACACAAAAATTTCTATATATATACAATTTAAACAAATTTTTTTACAAAAATAAAATTTTGACAAAATTCTCTATAGAAATAAAATCTTGACAAAATTTTCTATAGAAATAAAATTTTGATAAGATTTTTTGACAACATTTTCTATAGAAATAAAATTTTGACAAAATTTTCTATAGAAATAAAATTTGACATAATTTTCTACAGAAATAAAATTTTGATAAAATTTTCTATAGATATACAATTTAGACAACATTTTTTACAAAAATAAAATTTTGACAAAATTTTTTATAGAAATAAAATTTTGATAAAATTTTCTATAGAAATAAAATTACGATAAGATTTTCTTTGACAACATTTTCTATAGAAATAAAATTTTGACAAAATTTTCTATAGATATAAAATTTTTACAAAATTTTCTATAGATAACATATACAATTTAGACAATTTTTTTACAAAAATAAAATTTTGACCAAATTTCCTATAGAAATAAAATTTTGACAAAATTTTCTATAGAAATAAAATCTTGACAAAATTTTCTATAGAAATAAAATTTTGACAAAATTTTGCATACAAATAAAATTTTTACAAAATTTTGTATAGATATAAAATTTTGACAAAATTTCCTATAGAAATAAAATTTTGACAAAATTTTCTATAGAAATTAAATTTTGACAAAATTTTCAATAGATATAAAATTTTGACAAAATTTTCTATAGATTACATATACAATTTAGACAATTTTTTTACAAAAATAAAATTTTGACAAAATTTCCTATAGAAATAAAATTTTGACAAAATTTTCTATAGAAATAAAATTTTGACAAAATTTTCTACAGAAATAAAATTTTGATAAGATTTTTTTTACAACATTTTCTATAGAAATAAAATTTTGACAAAATTTTCTATAGAAATAAAATTTGACAAAATTTTCTACAGAAATAAAATTTTGATAAAATTTTCTATAGATATACTATTTAGACAACACTTTTTACAAAAATAAAATTTTGACAAAATTTTCTATAGAAATAAAATGTTGACAAAATTTTCTATAGAAATAAAATCTTGACAAAATTTTCTATAGAAATAAAATTTTGACAAAATTTTGTATACAAATAAAATTTTGACAAAATGTTGTATAGATAAAAAATTTTGACAAAATTTGCTATAGAAATTAAATTTTGACAAAATTTTCTATAGAAATTAAATTTTGACAAAATTTTCTATAGAAATGAAATTTGACAAAATTTTCCATAGAAATAAAATTGTGACACAATTTTCTATAGAAATAAATTTTTGAAATAAAAACAGAAATAAAATTTTGATATAATTTTCTACAGAAATAAATTTGTGACAAAATTTTCTATAGAAATAAAATTTTGACAAAATTTTCTATAGAAATAAAATTTTGACAAAATTTTGTATACAAATAAAATTTTGACAAAATTTTCTATAGAAATAAAATTTGACAAAATTGTCTATAGAAATAAAATTTTGACAAAATTTTCTATACAAAGAAAATTTTTACAAAATTTTCAATAGAAATAAAATTTTGACAACATTTTCTACAGAAATACAATTTTGACAAAATTTTCTATACAAATAAAATTTTGACAAAATTTTCTATACAAATAAAATTTTGACAAAATTTTCTATAAAAATAAACTTTTGACAAAATTGTCTACAGAAATAGGTTTTGGATTTTTTTGTTTGGTAGTTTTAGAAAAGTTTTCTCCAAATTTTTGGTAGTAATATTTTAGCTCAATGATAAAGGACCTCATATTAAGCCCATAAAAATACATGCATTGCTAACATATCTGTATTTCATATGAATTTTGTAACTATTAAAAAAAAATTGTTTCAGTGTATTAATACATAATACTATAGAATCGACGAAATATAAGCACAACAATTATACGTTTATATATACCGGACAAATACAAATGGCCCTGGAAACAATAAAATGCCAGTAAACGCGTTCTTTTCCTAGCTTTTTAAGCCTTTTGAAGAGTAGAGGATATATGAGAGTCCCACACCGAAATTCATTTAGATGAAATCTAAACTAGATTTATAAGGAGAAAATATAGAAATATGTAACAAAAAGGCAAAAAATATAATAAAAATATAAAATTTATTTTAAATATTACCAAAACATACCTTAAATATCTTCTGGCAAATATTGCAAAAAAAAAAACTTTTTAATGATTATAAAGTGAAGCAGTATGATATTCCATATTGGGTTTTAAAATTTAGACCATATCTATCGTCTCAAAATTCCAAAAGGATTCATCTTCGTTAACCCGTTGACAAGCATCGTTATGCGAAATGTAGAAGCGGTGGTCACCTCTTCGGACGGAGGCTTTTTTTGTGCCTACGGAATAATTTTTAATAAGCGAAACAAAATTCAATGTAGCTAAATCGGTATAAAACAATAAATAAAGCATCCAAATATTCTTTGATTTCGATACATGATTGACCTTTATAGCCCAGAATCGACTCATTGCCCAATATTGATCTTTTCCCATTTTTTCGATCTGAATAAATTTGCCACTTATGGATATCAATCGGTAAACTTAAATTAAAAAAAAAGAAAGAAAACAACAAGTATATACGGCCCTAAGTTCGGCAGGGCCAAATTTTAAATACCCCCTACAATGAAAACTCTTCATTGTCGCAGGTTACTTAATGCTAAATCGGGGGTCGGTTTAAATGCGGGCTATACCGATATGCCCATATTCGAATTTGATTTGCCTGCAAACAAAAAAAAAGAATTTCAAGCACGGTTGCCACTCGAGCCAAAAATAATCTTCCAAAATGTGGAGAAAATTTTACCAAAAAAAAAGTCATATAAAAATTATATTTCTTATTTATTTCTATAGAAAAATTTTGTCAAAAGTTTATTTCTATAGAAAATGTTGTCAAAGTTGTATGTCTATAGAAAAAATTTTCAAAATTTTATTTCTATAGATGATTTTGTCAAAATTTTATTTCCATAGAACAATTTGTCAATATTTTATTTCTATAGAAAATTTTGTCAAAATTTTATTTCTATAGAGCATTGTGTCAAAATTTTATTTCTATAGAAAATTTTGCCAATTTTATTTCTATAGAAAATTTTGCCAAAATTTTATTTCTATAGAAAATTTTGACAAAGTTTTATTTATATAGAAAATTTTGTTAAAAATTATATTTCTATATAAAAATTCGTTAAAAATTATATTTCTATAGAAAAATTTGTCAACATTTTATTTCTATAGAAAATTTTGTCAAAATTTTATTTCTATAGAAAAATTTGTCAACATTTTATTTCTATAGAAAATTTGGCAAAATTTTATTTCTATAGAGCACTTTGTCAAAATTTTATTTATATAGAAAAATTTGTCAAAATTTTATTTCTATAGATGATTTTGTAAAAATTTTATTTCCATAGAAAATTTTGTCAAAATTTTATTTCTATAGAAAATTTTGTCAAAATTTTATTTCTATTTAAACATTTGTCATCACTTTATTTCTATGGAAAATTTTGTCAATTTTTTTTTGTATATAAAATTTTGTCAAAAATTTTAGAAAAATTTGTCAACATTTTATTTCTATAGAAAATGTTGTCAATATTTTATTTGTATAGAAAATTTTGTCAAAATTTTATTTCTATAAAAAATGTTGTCAAAATTTTATTTCTATAGAACATTTTGTCAAAATTTTATTTCTATAGAAAATTTGTCAACATTTTATTTCTATAGAAAATTGTGTTAAAAATGATATTTCTATAAACAATTTTGAAAAAATTTTATTTCTATAGAACATTTTGTCAACATTTTATGTCTATAGAAAATTTTGTCAAAATTTTATTTCTATAAAACATTTTGTCAAAATTTTATTTCTATAGAAAATTTTGTCAAAATTTTATTTCTATAGAAAATTTTGTCAAAATTTTATTTCTATAGAAAATTTTGCCAAAATTGTTTTTCTATAGAAAATTTTGTTAAAAATTATATAGAAAAATTTGTCAACATTTTATTTCTATATAAAATTTTGTCAAAAATTTTATTTCTATGTAAAATCTTGTCAAAAATTTTATTTCTATAGAAAAATTTGTCAATATTTTATTTCTATAGAAAATGTTGTCAAAGTTTTATTTCTATAGAAAATTTTGTCGAATTTTTTTTTTCTATAGATGATTTTGTCAAAATTTTATTTCCATAGAACATTTTGTCAAAATTTGATTTCTATAGAAAATTTTGTCGAAATTTTATTTCTATAGATGATTTTGTCAAAATTTTATTTCCATAGAAAATTTTGTCAAAATTTTATTTCTATAGAAAATTTTGTCAAAATTTTATTTCTATAGAAAATTTTGTCAAAATTTTATTTCTATAGAAAATTGCGTTAAAGATTATATTTCTCTAGAAAATTTGGCAAAATTTTATTTGTAAGGAACATTTTTCAAAATTTTATTTCTATAGATGATTTTGTAAAAATTTTATTTCCATAGAAAATTTTGTCAAAATTTTATTTCTATAGAAAATTTTGTAAAAATTTTATTTCTATAGAAAATTTTGTTTAAAATCCTATTTGGATAGAAAATTTTGTTAAAAATTATATTTCTATATAAAATCTGTCAAAATTTTATTTCGATAGAAAAATTTGTCAACATTTTATTTCTATAGAAAAATTTGTCAATATTTTATTTTTATAGAAAATTTGGCAAAATTTTATTTCTATAGAGCATTTTGTCAAAATTTTATTTATATAGAAAATTTTGTCAAAATTTTATTTCTATACATGCAATATTTTGCACGTTCCATGTTGCCCGTTCAAAAATAATTTTATGCTCTTGAAATATGTTTGAGAAAATTTGGCAAAATTTTATTTGTAAGGAACATTTTTCAAAATTTTATTTCTATAGATGATTTTGTAAAAATTTTATTTCCATAGAAAATTTTGTCAAAATTTTATTTCTATAGAAAATTTTGTAAAAATTTTATTTCTATAGAAAATTTTGTTTAAAATCCTATTTGTATAGAAAATTTTGTTAAAAATTATATTTCTATATAAAATCTGTCAAAATTTTATTTCGATAGAAAAATTTGTCAACATTTTATTTCTATAGAAAAATTTGTCAATATTTTATTTTTATAGAAAATTTTACAAATTTTATTTCTATAGAGCATTTTGTCAAAATTTTATTTATGTAGAAAATTTTGTCAAAATTTTATTTCTATACATGCAATATTTTGCATGTTCCATGTTGCCCGTTCAAAAATAATTTTATGCTCTTGAAATATGTTTGAGGTGATAATATACCTTCTCTTGATATATGAGAGGGAAATTTTAAGGACATCGGATGAGTAATGTAAGCAAGTTTTTGGTAGAGGTCCCTCCGTCTGTACAGATCGAATTTTCAATTCGTCTTCATGAAATTCATATTCGCAAAGAATATTGCAGTAAAATTCCCCAAATTAAAACAAAACGACAAACACACGCACATCGTTTCAAAGTTATATGACTTCTATCTATGACTGCTGCCAGCGTAATTTAGAAATTACATATTAAATATTTTAAAGATTTACCACTCCTAATTTTTACCTCTTTTTTATGAATATTGGTACAATGTTAATTTTCAGTCAAATTATTTATAATGGAATGCCTCATATACGGAAATACATTCGTCTATATGGATGGTTGATTAAAGCATATGTTGACTTGTAACAATTTTCGTTGTTGCAAACAAATAAACATATTCATATTTATGTTTTTGTTTATTTTATTTTTTTTTTCACACAATAAATGTATATAAATATGCTGGATACTAGGGTGGATCGACCATATTTATATTTATGGTAATATATTATTTTCATATTTTTTGTTTTATACATCTTTTTTTAACTAAGTATTTTTCTAGAGAGAAAAAAGTGTCAATTTTATAGGTAATAATTTTTTAAAAATATTTTTTTCTTTAAGAATTGACCCACCCTAGTCACCTTAGGCATTTCAGGTGTGACATACACACACATGTATATGCGCATCTAGAATATATTCGCATAGAGGAAAAAATATATGAATAAATATTCATATATAAAATATATCACTGTGTGAACAATGATATATATCTTGTTGTTAAGAATTTTTTTGTCAGAAAAACGAAAACTGGAATAATATATAACAAAAATATTTATGTTATAATTGGGAATCTGTGAAGAAAATGAAAATAAAAATAAAAAGGTCCCTGTTTTGAATACTCTGTATATACATATAAAAATTATATATTCGTGATCACGATGACATTTCACACTATATCAAATATCTCACTATCATAGAGAAACAATAATTAGATATACAGACGAAAAATCGATTAATTGAAAAGTAGATTTTCGATGTCTGTATTTCTTTTTTCATCTGCGGACTGCTTCTGTTTAAAAAAAAATGCAACAGTGTCATTACCTTTTATCACAATGGGCCGAATAATCTAAGTAAGCCTGAAATAAAGCGGCCTACCAATTAAATCTTAAAATTATCCCTGATCAAGTAATCATTCAAATTTATGACCAATGCTGATAGAAAATATGGGAAATATTAGGCGATGTGAAGATATCCCTCAAGAGAATTTCAATCTTTTTCCATGCAAGGTTAGGTTAGGTTAAAGTGGCAGCCCGATTAAGATTCAGGCTCACTTAGACTATTCAGTCCATTGTGATACCACATTAACTAAAAGTACCTATTACATATGGGCACTTCTAGTTTTAACCGCTGAACCTTCTTGATTATTTTTCTTTGTTGAACCAACCAGATTGTTCCAAAAACATTAGCAGACTGCTTAAGTTAACGTTTTCCAGATCCGCCAGTAATCTGAAGCTATATGCTCCTAAAAGTTGCTTGCGCTTTACACAAAATGCAGGACACTCACACAAGAGGTGTTTAATTGATTCTTTTTCCTCCGCATCATGACAGCTCATACAATAGTCATTATACTTCGCGCCAATAGTTTTTGCAAAATCTCCTATCAGGCAGCGACCCGTTATAGCAGATATCAGGAGTGATATCTGACGTCTCGAGAACATTAGCATATCTAGTGTGCGGTTTAAGTTGAAATGGGGCCATATTTGCTTGGTGTCGTTACAACCCTTGCAATTCTCCCATCGAACATTTGCCATCATAACAGCCTTCTCACGCAGCATGAGCTTGCAGGTAGCTAGGGGCATACCAACAAATTCTAGTTCCCCTGGAATATGTAAGGTAGTCCCTAGCCTTGCCAACTCATCCGCTTCGCAGTTCCCCGGTATGTTCCTATGGCCAGGCACCCATATTAGGTGAATATTGTACTGCTCAGCCATCTCATTGAGAGATTTGCGGCAATCGATGGCCGTTTTCGAGTTGAGGAACACAGAGTCCAAGGATTTTATTGCAGGTTGACTGTCTGAGTATATATTAATGCCCACATTTTTTGGAACATTACTTCTCAGCAAATTCGCCACCTCTCTTATTGCTAATATTTCAGCCTGAAAAACACTACAGTGATTAGGTAATCTTTTCGCTATTTGAAGTTCCAAATCATTAGAATATACTCCGAAACCCACTTGTCCATCCAATTTGGAGCCATCAGTGTAGAAATCTATATATTCTTTATTCCCCGGGGTCTGTGTGCACCACGCCTCACTGTTGGGGATTAGAGTCTCAAACTTTTTGTCGAAAAGTGGACTCGCAAGGCTCCCTTTCATTACTGGACTTCAATGCAATGCCACCCACTTCTTGGAATTGAAGACTAGGTTCAATGAAGGAGTGTTTGGTTATTAATACTTTAATCTAATTAAATTTTGAAATTTATAACAGAGTGTAAAAAAATTCCATTCTATATGACTAGTCATTGGTAATTGCAGCCAAATATATTCTACTATCCATTTTTTTGTTCCATTGCAAATCGAATTATTTTTGCACGAACTGGAAATATATCCTATTGAATATTTTATAATTAGCAACAACATTAATATAAAGTAATTTTTTTCTCTTTTATAATTTGTATTGCTTTTTTTTGTTTTGATAAAGTCAGTGGGAAAAACATTTGAACTCTATACTTATCATACCCATATTATAAAATATTTCCACCGTCATAGTATAATAGTGCACATTCACATAAAATTATTAATTTTAATTTGTTTATACTTTTAGTTTTATAACGCTATTTTTCTCCCTTAGTTTTTATACTCAATTTTCCTCCCAATGTGAAATGCTAAAAGGCATTTACCATAGCAGAATAATAAAAAAAGAAAACATAGAGAAGGTAGGAAAACAAAAGAAAAATGTATTTAAATTGGCTTTATGGTCATAATACTAAAACAATTTGTTGTCATGTTTATGGCAAAAAAAATATTTAATGGTAAAAAGAAAAACATTAATAGTTTGGCACCAATTACATGGTGTTCACTTGGTATTGGGAGAGTTTTATTAGATGACTATCGTAAATCTTTGACAAATATGAATTATGAAATTATTTTATATATTTTTAATACATGGCTAGCTAAGATTTGATATAGCCGGTGTTAAGGTTTTTAATGTGGTTAATATTAAAAACAAAAAATAAAAATTAACGAAAATAATTTGGTCGAAAATCACTGCATAATTTTATCATCTTGGTTGGTTACAGACGAACAAAACATGTTCATGAGATTTTCAAAGGAAACCAAAATAAAAAAAAATTATATTTATTTAGGCCATTCGAAATTATTTTATTTAATACTAATTTATTTCGTTAAAATTATTCTGAATTTATTCTGTTAAGTTATTTTTTTTTCAGTAAGGAAATCTGATCCGGTTGAAATTTAATGATCAAAACTGGATAAATATCGGTCCATAACTATATATGGGGGCATATAAACTGATCCTTGATTTGATTTCGGGAGCCCCTTAGAAGGGTTAATTTTTACAGATCCCATAGAAATATGGTACGTGGTGTTAGTGTGTAGCCTCTAGCAACCACGCAAAAATTAGTCCATATCGGTCCATATTTTATATATAGCCCCCATACAAATCAACCCCCAGATTTAATTTTCGGGCATGGTTGCCACTCGAGTCAAAAGTAATCCACCATATTTGAAGTAAATTTTACCAAACAAGTTACAAATAAACAAAGTTCTTTTTATTTTGCAAAGTTTGATCAAAAAATTCTTTAAAAGAAATGTTTTATTATCTTATTTTAAAAGTTTATTTATTATTTTTGGTTACTTCTAATATTAACAAATTATGTGAAAGTATAAATAATCCCTTGAATTTTAAACGCGTTTTAAGTTTTTTTATTTTGCACAAGCAAGAGAATGTTACCATTTCTAAAAAAAGGCAGAAAAAGTGAGACTTTGATAGTATGGCCTAAAGAAAAAGCTAAATTTAAAGATATTGACTTTATAGGAAATTTAGTCAAAAACTTATTTCTATAGAAAATTTTGTCAAAATTTTGTTTCTATAGAAAATTTTGTCAAAATTTTATTTCTATAGAAAATTTTGTCAAAATTTTATTTCTATAGAAAATTTTGGGAAAATTTTATTTCTATAGAAAATTTTCTAAAAATTTTATTTCTATAGAAAATTTTGTCAAAATTTTATTTCTATAGAAAATTTTGTCAACATTTTATTTGAATAGAAAATTTTCTAAAAACTTTATTTCTATAGAAAATTTTCTAAAAATTTTATTTCTATAGAAAATTTTGTCAAAATTTTATTTCTATATTAAATATTAAATCAATATTTTAATTTCTGTAGACAATTTTCCAAAAATTTTATTTCCATAGAAAATTTTCTATAAATTTTATTTCCATAGAAAATTTTGTCAAAATTTTATTTCTGTACAAAATTTTGTAAAAAATTAGAAAAAAGAAAAAAATTGTAAAAATAGAAAATTTTCTAACAATTTTATTTCTATAGAAAATTTTCTAAAAATTTTATTTCTATAGAAAATTTTGTCAAAATTTTATTTCTATATTAAATATTAAATCAATATTTTAATTTCTATAGAAAATTTTCCAAAAATTTTATTTCTATAGAAAATTTTCCAAAAATGTTGTTTTCATAGAAAATTTTCTAAAAATTTTATTTCTATAGAAAATTTGGTCAAAATTTTATTTCTGTACAAAATTTTGTAAAAATTTAGAAAAAAGAAAACGAAAAAATTTGTAAAAATAGAAAATTTTCTAAAAATTTTATTTCTATAGAAAATTTTGTAAAATTTTATTTCTGTACAAAATTTTGTAAAATTTTATTTCTGTACAAAATTTTGTAAAATTTTTATTTTTATAGAATATTTTATCAAAATTTTATTTCAATAGAAAATTGTGTCAACATTTCATTTCTATAGAAAATTTTGTTAAAATATTATTTCTATAGAAAATTTTCCAAAAATTTTATTTTTATAGAAAATTTTCTAAAAATTGTATTTCTATAGAAAATTGTGTTAACATTTTATTTCTATAGAAAATTTGATTTCTGTAGAAAATTTTGTCAAAATTTTATTTCCGTAAAAATTTTTGTCAACATTTTATTTCTCTAGAAAATTTTGTCAAAATTTAATTTCCATAGAAAATTTTGTCAAAATTTAATTTCTATAGAAAATCTTCCAAAAATTTTATTTATGTAGAAAATTTTCCAAAAATTTTATTTTCAGAAAATTTCCTAAAATTTTTATTTCTATAGAAAATTTTGTCAAAATTTTATTTCTGTACAAGATTGTGTAAAATTTTTATTTCTATTGAAAATTTTATCAAAACTTTATTTCAACAGAAAATTTTGTCAACATTTCATTTCTATAGAAAATTTTGTTAAAGTATTATTTCTATAGAAAAATTTGTCAAAATTTTATTTCTATAGAAAATTTTCTAAAAATGCCATTTCTATAGAAAATTTTGTCAAAATTTTATTTCTATAGAAAATTGTGTCAAAATTTTATTTCTATAGGAAATTTTGTCAAAATTTTACTTCTACACAAAATTTTGTCAAAATTTTACTTCTATAGAAAATTTTGTAAAAGTTTTATTTCTATAGAAAATTGTGTCAAAATTTTATTTCTATAGAAAATTTTGTCAAAATTTTATTTCTATAGAAAATTTTGTTAAAATTTTATTTTCATAGAAAATTATGTCAACATTTTATTTCTATAGAAAATTTTGTCAAAATTTTATTTCTATAGAATATTTTGTTCAAATTTTTATAGAAAATTTTGTCAAAATTTTATTTCTATAGATTTTTTTTTAAATTTTATTTCTATAGAAAATGTTGGCAAAACTGTGTTTCTATAGAAAATAGAAAATTTCTATAGAAAAATTTTTAAAATTTTTATATCTATAGAAATTTTGTTAAAATTATATTTCTATAGAACATTTTGTCAAAATTTTATTTCTATAGAAAATTTTGTCAAAATTTTATTTCTATAGAAAATTGTGTCAAAAAAAAAATCTTTTAAAGAAATGTTTTATTATCATAGATAAAACGTTTATATCTTATTTTTATCAATTCTAATAGCGACAATGTAAGTGAGTGTATACATTATTCAATGAGTTTATACAATATTCCATTGCAATAACTTAGATAGTACTGTTCTGTGAGAATGGTTTTTAAGTTTGATTATACACGTTTTACATTAGATTATTGATTTATTTATATTTTAATTGTGTTTCTATAGAAAATAGAAAATTTCTATAGAAAAATTTTTCAAATTTTTATATCTATAGAAATTTTGTTAAAATTATATTTCTATAGAACATTTTGTCAAAATTTTATTTCTATAGAAAATTTCGTCAAAATTTTATTTCTATAGAAAATTGTGTCAAAAAAAAAAAATCTTTTAAAGGAATGTTTTATTATCATAGATAAAACGTTTATATCTTATTTTTATCAATTCTAATAGCGACAATGTAAGTGAGTGTATACATTATTCAATGAGTTTATACAATATTCCATTGCAATAACTTAGATAGTACTGTTCTGTGAGAATGGTTTTTAAGTTTGATTATACACGTTTTACATTAGATTATTGATTTATTTATATTTTAATTGTCGTGAAGTCCAGTTTTATATAAAATAAGTGAAATAATTGGGATGTAAAGAACAAAAAATTATTTATCAATAAAAACCCTGTTGAAAAAGTCGGAAAAAAGCCGACGAAAAGTCCAGGAAATGATAAAATAAAATTGTTTTATTTGCATCTTCAAACAAATTGACCGAAAATAGCCCATCACAAATAATTAAAAACTTAAGTATTTTTAGTTTGCACCAGCAAGAATGTTACCATTTCTACAAAAGGCAGAAAAAGGGAGACTTTGATAGTATGGCCTAAAGGCAAAACTAAATTTGAGATACGAGTATATTGACTTTATAGGAAATTTAGTCAAAATTTTATTTCTATAGAAAATTTTCTCAAAATTTTAGTTCTATAAAAGATGTTGTCAAAATTTTATTTCCACAGATAATTTTGTCACAATTTTATTCGAATAGAAAATTTTGTTAAAATTTTATTTGTATAAAAAATTTTGTCAAAATTTTATTTCTATATTAAATTTTGTCAATATTTTAATTTCTGTTCTCAAAATTTTATTTTTATAGAAAATTTTGTCACCAGTTTATTTCAATAGAATATTTTGTCAAAATTTTATTTCTATAGAAAATTTTGTCAATATTTTATTTCTATGGGAAATTTTGTAAAAATTTTATTTCTATAGAAAATTTTGTCAACATTTTATTTTTATACAAAATTTTCTCAAAAATTTATATCTATAGAAAAATTTCTCAAAATTTTATTTCTATATAAAATGTGCTCAAAATTTTTTCTGTAGAAAATTTTGTCAACATTTTTTTATAGAAAATCTTTTCAAAATTTTAAATTTAGGGGCAATTTGTGAAGTTACTCTTTGTTGGGGAGGAATATTCTGCTAAGCGTACCAAAAGATCACGAATTCTACCAAACAGCAAAAAACCTATCATTTTTAGTGGAATTGTACCAACTTGGGGCCTTTGGACGATCAAAATTCATTGAATCCATGCAAAAATTGATTCACACCTTCTCATTATTATATTTATCCCCCATATAAAACGATTCCTATATTTCATTTTTGGATGCTCTTGGAGGAGCCAAATCAAAATGTTTTGTACAGAAAATTTCCTTTTTTTAATAGTATATTTTATAAAACAATATTGCAAATTAGTAACCCTTATTTACATAGCTTTAAATAAATACTATCCCAATTTGCCAGTATATTGTTTGAAATATTCGTATACACAATGAATTCGCGAACAAAGTTTTGCATATTTTTGTGCTGATGTAAATTCTGGGAATATTTGGTTACATAATTTTTGTTTTTATGACAAGGTCGGTCATATTGTTAAGTCTGTTTCAATCGAATTTTCATATGCACTTGTTTTTTGCACCATTGCTTGTTGCAAGCATTGGCATATATCACGGATAAATGGATTTTTGTCTAACTGGTTGATTACCTTCTACTGGATTCTGTATGATTCTACATACACTTTAGGTCCGCTGGCATTAAGCCAATTGGCTTAATGAAATTAAACAGATTTTTGACGAGTAAACCAACAGCCAAACAACAGCAGAAAATACAATAAAAACTAAAATGAAAATATACATCAGATGTGGTAGAACGGTCTGCCCATTCTTCTACCATGCCTGATAGCTTTAGGCAAATAATGTGCGAAAAGAAATACAAATTTTGAAAATTAGGTTAAAGTTAAATAAACAATTCTCATCCAGTATATACATTGCAAATATAAATATAATGAAGTGAATAAAAATTCCATTATTCAGTTAGATTTTTGGTTTTATTGTTTTTTTCTGAGATTTTTAAGCGTATGTATAATTTTTTCGGGGTTTGGCTCATATTCAATGTCATTCGAAAAATATTTTTTTGGTATTTATTTGAAGATGTGTGCTGTTTTTTTTATTAAGATACATATATTTCTTTTTTAATGAAATTTTAATTAAAAAACTAATAAAATCAGACTCTTTCCCCCCACCAATTAAATATTTTCCCAAGAATACAAATTGTGATTTATTTTATTAAATCATTTCAGCTATAACTGTCATTATCATTTAACTTCTTTTCGCAAAAATTTTCCAATTATATATTAGGCAACATTTTTTTTATATTATGCATTAGAATGGAAAAGTAATTTCCAAAACACTTTATTTAAAAATCACTTGGGATTTTAAATAACATATGATGCCTATAATAATGATTTTAAATGTTGTAGCTCATTAAAAATATGAATTGTAATTTATTATAATAATAATTAGAATTTTTGTTTTTGTTCTCTCGCTATGGTTTTCATACAAACATTTACACTTCACCATGTTTGTATGTGGTGTGTGTATCACACACACACACACACACACCCACACATAAGCATACGAGTGAATAATTTACCATAAATCGAAATTTATGATTAATTTTTAAGTGTTTTGGCAGCTATTCGACTTTATGATTGAAGTTTTACTATTGCGGTTAATTGCTGTGAAATTTAGTACACAAATTAGCACTAAATTAAGGTTTTTATTATGTGGTTAAATAAAAATAAAATATTGTATATATAGAATATTTTGAGGATGAGAGAGAGATTGATGTAAGAGGTATTACGAATTTTGCTATGGATATCCTCTAAGGTATGGTCGTTAAATGATTCATCTGCTGGTAATGGACACTAAACTATATCGACAACCTCCCATTAGTTTTCATGTAATGGAATATTAAATCATGGGACTATTAATCATTGAAATAAAGTCAATCATCGGATGGTATATGGCAGATTGCCCATAAATTTAATAGTTTAAGTGTGTCATGACTACAGCCCCTATTGACATATTAATTGCACATGTGAGTGTCTATTTTAACACTGCACCATAAAATAGGAAGTATTAAACTTAAAAAAAAAACTCTTATGAGTCTGTGGTACGTGTAAGATTTTTTGTTTGTTTTGCCACCAAAACGAACTTACGAGTATAGAATATTAACAAGTATATAAGGCTAAATCTTAAGTATAGAAATAAAGTTTTGACAAAAATTTCTATGGAAAAAAATTTTGACAAAATTTTCTACAGAAATAAACCAAATATTTAGAAAATTTTTTCTATAAAAAAGAATTTTGAGAAAATTTTCTATAGGAATGCAATTTTGAGAAAATGTTCTAAAGAACTAAAATTAAAAAAAAAAATCTATAGAACTAAAACTTTGGGAAATTTTTCTATAGAACTAAAATTTTGAGTCAATTTTCTATAGAACTAAAATTTTGAGAAAATATTCTATAGATCTTAAATTTTCTATGGAACTAAATCTTTGACAAAATTTTCAATAGAAATAAAATTTGGACAAAATTTTCTATAGAAATTAAATTTGGACAAAATTTTCTATAGAAATAAAATTTTGACCAGATTGTCGATAGACATAAAATGTTCACAAAGTTTTCTATAGAAATAAAATTTTGACAAATTGTCGATAGACAAAAAATTTTGACAACATTTTCTGTAGACAAAAAATTTTGATAAAAATTTCTAAAAAAATAACATTTTGACAAAATTTTCTATAGAAATAATATTTTGACAAACTTTTCTATAAAAATAAAATTTTGATAAAAAATTTCTTTAGAAATAACATTCTGACAAAATTTTCTTTACAAATAAAATTTTGACAAAATTTTCTATAGAAATAAAATTTAAACAAAATTTTCTATAGAAATAAAATTTTGACAAAATTTTCTATAGAAATAAAATTTTGACAAAATTTTCTATAGAAATAAAATTTTGACAAAGTTTTCTATAGAAATAAAATTTTGACCAAATTGTCGATAGACAAAAAAATTTGACAACATTTTCTGTAGACAAAAAATGTTGACAAAATTGTTTATGGAAATTAAATTTTGACAAAATTTTTTATGGAAAAAAAATTTTGATAAAAATTTCTATAAAAATAACATTTTGACAAAATTTTCTTTACAAATAAAATTTTGACAAACTTTTCCATAGAAATAAAATGTTGATAAAAAAATATATATAAAAATAACATTTTGACAAAATTTTCTTTACAAATAAAATTTTGAGAAATTTTTCTATAGAAATAAAATTTTGACAAAATTTTCTATCGAAATAAAATTTGAACAAAATTTTCTATAGGAATAAAATTTTGAAAAAAAATTTCTATAGAAATAAAATTTTGACAACATTTTCTATAGAAATAAAATTTGGACAAAATTGTCTATAGAAATAAAATCTTGACAAAATTTTCTATTGAAGTAATATTTTGACAAAATTTTTTAGAGAAATAAAATTTTTGACAAAATTTTGATAAAAATTTCTATAAAAATAACATTTTGACAAAATTTTCTTTACAAATAAAATTTTGAGAAATTTTTCTATAGAAATAAAATTTTGACAAAACTTTCTATAGAAATAAAATTTTGACAAAAATTTTCTATAGAAATAAAATTTTGACAACATTTTCTATAGAAATAAAATTTGGACAAAATTGTCTATAGAAATAAAATCTTGACAAAATTTTCTATAGAAATAGAATTTTTATAAACATTTCTTTTGAAATAAAATTTTGACAAAGTTTTTTAGAGAAATAAAATGTTGACAAAATTTTCTATGGAAATAAAATTTTTGAAAAAATTTCTATAAAAATAACATTTTGACAAAATTTTCTTTACAAATAAAATTTTGGTAAAATTTTATAAAACAAATAAAATGTTGACAAAATTTTCTATGGAAATAAAATTTTGATAAAAATTTTGATAAAAAATTTCTATAAAAATAACATTTTGACGAAATTTTCTTTGCAAATAAAATTTGAGAAATTTTTCTATAGAAATAAAATTTTGATACAAATTTAAAAAATTTCTATAAAAATAACATTTGGACAAAATTTTCTTTACAATTAAAAATTTGAGAAATTTTTCTATAGAAATAAAATTTTGACAAAATTGCCTTAAGAAATTAAATTTTGACAAAATTTTCTATAGAAATAAAATTTTGACAAAATTTTCTATAGAAATAAAATTTTGACAAAATTTTCTATAGAAATAAAATTTTGACAAAATTTTCTATAGAAATAAAATTTTGACAAAAATTTTCTATAGAAATACAATTTTGACAACATTTTCTATACAAATAAAATTTGGACAAAATTGTCTATAGAAATAAAATCTTGACAAAATTTTCTATAAAAATAAAATTTTTTTAAACATTTCTATTGAAATAAAATTTTGACAAAATTGTTTAGATAAATAAAATGTTGACAAAATTTTCTATGAAAAAAAATTTTGATAAAAATTTCTATAAAAATAACATTTTGACAAAATTTTCTTTACAAATAAAATTTTGACAAATTTTCTATAGAAATAAAATCTTGATACAAATTTCTATAAAAATAACATTTTGACAAAATTTTCTTTACAAATAAAATTTTGATAAAATTTTCTAAAAAAAAATAAAATTGTTACAAGATTTTCTATAGAAATAAAATTTTTAGAAAATTTTCTATAGAAATAAAATCTTGACAAAATTTTCTATAGAACTAAAATTTTGACAAAATTTTCTATAAAAATAAAATTTTGACAAAATTTTCTATCGAAATAAAATTTGAACAAAATTTTCTATAGAAATAAAATATTGACAAAATTTTCTATAGAAAAGAAATTTTGACAAAATTGTCTATAGAAATAAAATTTTGACAAAATCTTCTATAGAAATAAAATTTAGACAAAATTGTCTATAGAAATAAAATCTTGACAAAATTTTCTATAGAAATAATATTTTTATAAACATTTCTATTGAAATAAAATTTTGACAAAATTTTCTATAGAAATAAAAGTTTGAGAAAAATTTCTATAGAAACAAAATTTGAACACATTTTCTATAGATATATTTTTATCAAAATTTCTATAAAAATAACATTTTGACAAAATTTTCTTTACAAATAAAATTTTGAGAAATTTTTCTATAGAAATAAAATTTTGATAAAATTTTCTAAAAAAAAATAAAATTGTTACAAAATTTTCAATCGAAATAAAATTTTTGGAAAAATTTATATAAAAAAAATTTTTCTCAAATTTTTTTTAGAAATAAAATTTTGACAAAATTTTCTATAGAAACAAATTTTTACTAAATTTTCTTTAGAAATAAAATTTTCACAAAATTTTCTATAGAACTAAAATTTTGAGAAAATTTTCTATAGAAATAAAAGTTTGAGAAAATTTTCTATAGAAACAACATTTGAACAAAATTTTCTATAGATATATTTTTATCAAAATTTCTATAAAAATAACATTTTGACAAAATTTTCTTTACAAATAAACTTTTGAGAAATTTTTCTATAGAAATAAAATTTTGATAAAATTTTCTAAAAAAAAAATAAAATTGTTACAAAATTTTCTATCGAAATAAAATTTTTGGAAAAATTTCTATAAAAAAAAATTTTCTCAAAATTTTTTTAGAAATAAAATTTTGACAAAATTTTCTATAGAAACAAATTTTTACTAAATTTTCTTTAGAAATAAAATTTTCACAAAATTTTCTATAGAACTAAAATTTTGAAAAAATTTTGTATAGAAATAAAATTGTGACAAAATTTTCTATAGAAATAAAATTTTGACAAAATTTTCTATAGAACTAGAATTTTGAGAAAAATTTGTATATAAATAAATTTTTGACAAAATTTTAGTTTAAATTTAAGATTAGTTTATTTAGTTAAGTTCATATCTTTAAGCATTTTAATAATTTTTTATAAAATAGTAGTTATTATTTTATCAAAAATTTTGGTTGTTGTTGTTGATTTAAAAATTTGACAAACATTTGACCGAATCCGATGAAATTCCAATAGGCTTCGAAAGCCAAATCTGGGAGTCGGTTTATGTGGGGCCTTTACCTTAAAGTGGTCCGATGTGGCCCATTTGCAATGCCATTTGACCTATACTAATAACAGATACTTGTGCCAAATTTCAAGACGCTAGCTAGGTTCGTTCGGAAGTAAGTTTAATTTCAGCTGACGGAAGGACGGACGGACATCGCTATATCGACTCGAAATTTAACCACTACCCAGTAGTAAATTGTTGAAGGACTCTTCACAAAAAATAAATTCACTAAATTGTGTTTTTCCATGCTATCCCAAGTGATCTTGTTTAAAATTTATGTTGACTTTCAAATATTAAATATATTTTTATTTATTTTTATTTTACAGCCCCGCAATAAGGAACAAGAACAAGAAGTCTTGAACTGGATCTTTGAAGTTTTGGGTGAAAAAGTACCCAGCGGTCAATATGAGGATATTTTGAAGGATGGTATTGTCCTCTGCAAATTGATCAACAAAATGGCTCCTGGCTCTGTTAAGAAGATTCAAGAACGTGGTACTAATTTCCAATTGATGGAAAATATTCAAAGATTCCAAGCTGCCATCAAGAAATACGGTGTACCTGAGGAAGAAATTTTCCAAACTGCCGATCTTTTTGAAAGACGTAATATCCCACAAGTGACTTTGTGCTTGTATTCCTTGGGTCGCACTGTAAGTTGAAGGAAAATAAATTTTAATTTTGAGAATTTTTTAATTGTGTATTTTTTTAATGTTTAGACCCAACACCATCCTGAATATACTGGTCCTTCTTTGGGTCCCAAGATGGCCGAAAAGAATGTTCGTGAATTCACTGAAGAACAATTGCGTGCCCATAATGCTGAACTTAACTTGCAAATGGGCTTCAACAAGGGTGCCTCCCAGTCTGGCCATGGTGGTTTCGGCAATACCCGTCATATGTAAATTTTCATCCAATCTCCATCCCCCAAAGAAAAAAGAAAACCCCATCCTTTTATTTATTTTTATCATTCTCACTGTATATTATTAAGTCAGCACTTTTCGGCTCTTGTTATTATCGTCGTTTATGTTTAATGTTATGCTCTTTATTATATATATTTTGTTTTTGTGTTCCAAGGATATAAGGACTACTAATTTCCATTTGACGTTCATATGTCCTTTTGACATTAGATCTTCTCGGCTTTTTTGTCAGTTCCTTTATCTTTATACTATAAGTGAAGACTATTAGCTAGACAAAACCAAAAAAGCAACACAAAGAAATATGACAAACAAATTCGCTACAACACACAAACACACACACACACATATATTATTGTATTCTTCTCTTGTATTTTTTAATTAAGTAAAATAAATATTAATATAAATCTAAAAACAACATGAAAAAAATTTGCTTTATTGTATATTATTTTTCCCCCCACATATTTGAGTCTATAGATGAGTGTATGAGTGAATGTTTTTTTTTGTATGTGTGAATGATGGCAGCAACGATTAATCTGTCAGAGTAAACAAACATTTAGGAGTTTATTAGCTGGTCAACCAGCAGGCTTTACCATACAGCTAGCATGGGAATATGTGCTTGTTTACTTAGCCAAGTATGTATGTGTGAGGGGGGAACAGTGAATAGCAATTCTATTGCTATACATTTATCATATTTAGGACAAGAAGGGGAAATAAGAAATTTTGGAGTGAAATAGATTGTATAATATCAGCACCAATTAAACGTCAACCTCCGACAGGGTAGCTGTCTTATAGTGTTACTATTTTTGGGAGGATAGCCGATTCGAAATAATACCATTTCAAAGGAAAAAACATTTAATGAACAATTTTTTGACTAGATATGGCAATGTCCATACGTCAGTCCGTCCGGCTGCCGGTTCGTCTGTTGAAATCACTTTCGAACGACACAAGCTATAGACTCGCAACCCGGCCCATATAGATGTTATCGATGTCGGTCGTATTATATCCATGGTAACAACTCGTGCCAAAAATAATCTAACAAAATTTAAAGAAAATTTTACAAAAAATCTACCAAATTTAAAAAATTCAATATTTTATTTCTATAGAAAATTTTCTCAAAATGTTATTTCTATGAAAAATTTTCTTAAAATTTTATTTCTGTAGAATAATTTCTCAAATTGTTCTTTCTATAGAATAATTTCTCAAAATTTTATTTCTAAAAAATAATTTCTAAAAATTTATATATGTATGGAAAATTGTCTCAAATTTCATTTCTATAGAAAATTGCCTGAAAGTTTTATTCGCGTAGAAAATTTTTAAAAATTTTATTTCTATAGCAAAATTTGTCAAAATTTTATTTCTACAGAAAATTCTCAACAATTTTATTTGTACAGAAAGTTTTTTCAAAATTTTATTTCTATCGAAAATTTTCTCCAAATTTTATATTTATACCCTCCACCACCATTAACTTTGTCATTCCGTTTGTAACATATCGAAATATTGCTCTCAGACCCCATAAAGTGTGTACATTCTGGGTCGTGGTGAAATTCTGATTCAATGTAAGCATGTCCGTCCGTCCGTCCGTTCGTCTGTTGAAATCACGTTAACATCCGAACGAAAGAAGCTATTGACTTGAAACTTGGCACAAGTAGTTGCTATCGGTGTAGGTCGAAAGGTATTGCAAATGGGCCATATCGGATGACTTTACGTATATCACCCATATAAACGTACCCCCAGATTTGGCTTGCGGAGCCTCTAAGAGAAGCATATTTCATACGATCTGGCTGAAATTTGGTACATGGTGTTGGTATATGGTCTCTAACAACCATGCAAAATTGGTCCACATCGGTCCATAATTATATATAGCCCCCATATAAACCGACCCCAGATTTGGTTTGCGGAACCTCTAGGAGCCAAAAATAATTTTAATTTTGTCAAAATTTTATATTTCTATAGAAAATTTTGTCCAAATTTTATTTCTATAGATAATTTTGTCAACATTTTATGTCTTTAGGAAATTTGGCTTGCAGAGCCTCAAAGATAAGCATATTTCATTCGATCTGGCTGAAATTTGGTACATGGTGTTAGTAAATGGTAACAACCATGCAAAATTGGTCCAAATTGGTCCATAATTATATATAGCCCCCATATAAACCGATCCCCAGATTTGGCTCGCGGAGCTTCAAAGAGAAGCAAATTTCATCCGATCCGGCTGAAATTTGATACATGGTGCTGGTATAAGGTCTTTAACAAGCATGCAAAAATTGGTCCACATCGGCTTATAATTATATATAGCCCCCACATAAACCGATCCCTAGATTTGGCTTGCGGAATCTCTAAGAGCCAAAAATAATCTACCAAAATTTTATTGCCATAAAAAATTTTGTCAAAAATTTATACTACTATAGAAAATTTTGTCAAAATTTTATTTCCATAGATAATTTTGTCAACATTTTATGTCGTTAGGAAATTTGGCTTACGGAGCCTCTAAGAGAAGCATATTTCATTCGATCTGGCTGAAATTTGGTACATGGTGTTGCTTATGGTCTCTAAAAACCATGCAAAATTGGTCCAAATCGGTCCATAATTATATATAGCCCCCATATAAACCGATCCCAAGATTTGATTCGCGGAGCCTCAAAGAGAAGCAAATTTCATCCGATCCGGCTAAAATTTGGTACATGGTGTTGCTATATGGTCTCTAACAACCATGCACAAATTGGTCCACATCGATCCATAATTATATATAGCCCCCATATAAACCGGTTCCCAGATTTAGCTTGCGGAACCTCTAAGAGCCAAAAATAATCTACCAAAATTTTATTGCCATAAAAAATTTTGTCAAAATTTTATATTTCTATAGAAAATTTTGTCCAAATTTTATTTCAATAGATAATTTTGTCAACATTTTATGTCTTTAGGAAATTTTGTCACAATATTATTTCTATAAAAATTTTTGTCAAAAAATTTATTTCTATAGAAAATTTATGAAGCATTTCAAGAACTGAATATATAGGTATTTAATCTACCTTTCTTTTGCCTACTATAAATCCCGCTGGACTATCTTACAATTTAGAACATGATGTTGAGAAGTTTTAAGATGCCTTGCCATCGGCCGCAATCCAAGTAATTTAATTGTGGATGACCGTCTTTAGTAGAAGTTTCTACTCAATACATTGTGGAGGATACCTAAGATTCGGCCTGGCCAAACTTACGGCTGTATATACTTGTTATAGAAAATTTTGTTAAAATTTTATTTTTATAGAAAATTTTATCAAAATTTTATTTCAATAGGAAATTTTCTCAAAATTTTATTTGTATAGAAAATTTTCTCAAAATTTCATTTCTATAGAAAATTTTCACAAAGTTTTATTTTTATAGAAAATTTTGTCAAAATTGTATTTCTATAGAAAATTTTTTAAAAATTCTATTTCGATAGAAAATTTTCTCAAATGTTCTCTCCTTTTAGAAAAAATGTCTAAATATTTTATTGCTATAGAAAATTTTCTCAACATTTTATTTCTATCGAAAAATTTTTTCTAAATATTTTACTACTATATAAAATGTTCTTAAAATTTTATTGCTATAGAATATTTTTTCAAAATTTTATTTCTATAAAAAATTTCTATTTCTATATTTCTATAGAAAATGTTGTCAAAAGTTTATTTCTAAGAAATTTTTGTCAAAATTGTATTTCTATAGAAATTTATCTCAAAAGTAGAACATTATCTCATAATTGTATTTCTAGAGAAAATGTTCATTAAATATTGTTTTTATACATGGAGAATCCAATTCTTCGTAGCCCGATTTGGATCCATGTGATATTTGAATATTCTCGAAACTCATGAATCGTAGAAGGCGCTGGTAATATTTCGAGGACTACTGGAAATCAAATTAGATTCATTTGGAGGCTATGGATTGGATTTATGGATATAGCTCTATTTATTATCAAACTTAAATTTTTATAAGCACAATTATCAACGCAATTGGCGAATAGAAATAGTAAAAGAAATATAATAATTTTTTCTATAGAAAATATTCTCAAAATTTTATTAGTGTAGAAAATTTTCTCAATATTTTGTTTCTATAGAAAATTTTCTCAAAATTTTATTTCGATAGAAAATTTTCTCAAATTTTTATGTTTATAGAAAATTTTGTCAAAATTTTATTTCTATAGCAAATTTTCTTAAAATTGTATTCCTATAAAAAATTTTCTCAAGATTCTTTTTCTATCGAAAAAATTTTCTAAATCTTTTAATACTATAGAAAATTTTCTCAAAATTTTATTTCTTTAGAAAAATTTCTCAAGATTTTATTTCTATAGAAAATTTTTTCGAAATATTTTACTACTATATAAAATCAAAATTTCTCTAAATCTTATTTCTATAGAAAATTGTCTGAAAATTTTATTTGTATAGAAAATATTATCAAAATTTTATTTGTATAGAAAATTTTCTTAAAATTTTATTTCTATAGAAAATTTTCTCAAAATTTTATTTCTAAAGACAATTTTCTCAAAATTTTATTTCTATATATGGAGAATTCAATACTTATTAGACCGATTTAGGTTAGGTTAGGTTAGCTGGCAGCCCGATGTATCAGGCTTACTTAGACTATTCAGTCCATTGTGATACCACATTGGTGAACTTCTCTCTTATCACTGAGTGCTGCCCGATTCCATGTTAATTAGACCGATTTGGATCCATGTGATTTTTGGCTATTCTCAAAACTCTTGAAACCCGTCCGTGAATCGAAGAAGGCTCTAATGGCTATAACTGTAAATACTTTGTGGAATGTTTCGAGAACTAAAAATGCGATTAGATGCGACAAACATGGAAGTTTTTTTTTTTTTGGTTTACATTGATAATAAATTACAAATGTTGCCTTGGACTGGAAAACAAATTAGATTCATGTGAAGGTTGTGGATTGGATTTGTGGACATATCTCTATTTATTATCAAACTTAAGTTGTAATAAGCACAATTATCAACGTAATGGGAGAATAGAAATACTTTAAGAACTATAACAATTTTCCATCAAAATTTCAAAATCGACAAAACTTGACTTGAGTGATTTCTTTAGAAAACCACATATATAATGCAATCACCTTAATAGAAATATGGTATAGCTGCCATCTTTTTTTGACAGATAGGTGTGTTGGTAATATTTCGTATTTGCTACCTTAGCATATACCTGAGATTGATCTAATCTAAAGTAAATGTGATCCAATAAGGACTCTCGCACAGGGATCCGGAGCGGTCCATTTTTTTCGCTCCGCTCCGCTCCCGCTCCGGAGAAAAAAAAACCGCTCCGCTCCTCGCTCCGCTCCGAGAAAAAAAAATCGCTCCGCTCCGCTCCTCTTCGAGAAAATTATAGTACAAACATTGTATTATTTGTTCAATTGAGTTTTATTTTATTTAGAAAAATCGGGCGGTACATATATGGGAGCTATAGCTAAATCTGAACCGATTTCGATGATTTATTGCACATATAGTTAGTGCTATAGAAGATTACATTTCGCCAACTTTGAGTAAGATCGGTTGATAAATAAGGGGTTTATGACCTAATTTGACAAAATCGGGCGATACATATATATGAGACCTATATCTAAATCTGAACCGATTTCGATGAAATTTTCAGACTTAAAGGGTGATACAGAAGATTATTTTGTGCTAAATTTGACGACGATCGGTTAGTAAAAAAAGTGCAACGTGACCCCATTTGTCGAAATCGGGCAATACATATATATGGGAGCTATATCTAAATTTGATCCGATTTCTTCCACATTCAATAACGTTCGTCCTTGTGCCCAAAAAGCTCCCTGTACAAATTTCATCAAAATCGGTTAATAATTGCGACAACAAATACATGGACAGACGGACGGATGGACGGACGGACGCCAAGCGCTAGATCGACTCAGGAGGTGATTCTGAGTCGATCGGTATATATTTTATGGGGTCTAAAATCAATATTTCTTGTAGGCACATTTTTTGGCAGATCAAACTTGTTATACCCTAACCACTATGTGGTTTAGGGTATAATGACTTTAAAACAATGTGTTGAAATATTTTATTAATTTTGAAGATTTTTTCAGAAATATTAAATCCATTTTGACTTCATTAAAGGAAGCATTCTAGGAAGCATATGTTAATTTTTCATTTTTTTAGATTTTTTTCGTCAGTTGTTATCAAAATCCTTTAAAAACGAGTCAACGAGTTATTTTTTTTCCATATTAAGTCTCGACTTCCAGTAAAAAGCGTCTTTAAAATAAAGTGTTGAAAAACATGTCTTATTTTTTAACGATTTTTTGCTTTGTAGGCAAGATGCAAAAAGGAAACAAATTTAAAGACAATTTTATTAATTTTAAAGAATTTTTCTTAATTATTAAAGTCACGTTGACCTTACCTCAAAAATTTTATATTTCATGTTATGATACACATTTTTAAGTAAAATCACTTAATTATAAGGACATTACAACTTCATTCAAAAGTTTATTGCCTTTTGGACAAGAAAACAAGTATATACAGCACTAAGTTCGGCCGGGCCGAATCTTAAATACCCACCACCATGAACCAAATATTAGGGTTTCCTTTGAAATTTCAGGAGGGATTGAGGACTTGAGGACACTTCCCGAAGATAAATTTAAAGATTTCACCTATGAGGACTATATCAGATTCTGGATTAATAAGAACCATTTTTGTTTGAGTTTTGGAGGAATCATTAACATCTCTTGTAAGTGCAAGAAAATTGTAAAATAACGTCTTGCTTTGAAATCTTAAATCTGTAGATTTTCACCCGAGAAGTATCTGAAATCTGAAAATTTTACATTGAGCTTCAAGCAATTTTCATGATCAGTGCGCCTTCTATACCCTCAAGAAATGAAGTCGGTCTATATGGAGGCATTACCAAAAGGACCGATAAAAACTTAATCCGATACACGTTTTTGGGAGCCTAAAATAATATTTACAATTTCAGGCAAATCGCATAAAAACTACGGATTCTAGAAACCCAAGAAGTAAAATCGGGATATCGGTCTATATGAGGGCTATACCAAAACATGGACCGATACTCACCATTTGTCGCACACCTCTTTATGGTCCTCAAATACCTATAAATTTCCAATTTCAGACAAATTGTATTTAAACTACGGATTCTATAAGCCGAAGACCCAAAATCGGGAGGTCGTTTTATATGGGGACCATACCAAAACATGGACCGATACTCACAATTTTTGGCACACGTATTGGTGGTCCTACAATACCTCTAGATTTCCAATTTCAGGTAAATTGAATAAAAACTGCGGTTTCTATAAGCCCAAGAAGTAAAATCGGGAGATCGGTCTAAATGGGGGCTATACCAAAATATGGACCGATACTCACCATTTTCGGCACACCTCTTTATGGTCCTAAAATACCACTAGATTTCCAATTTCAGGCAAATAGGATAAAAACTTCGGATTCTAGAAGCCCAAGAATTAAAATCGGGAAATCGGTCTATATGGGGGCTATACCAAATATGGACCGATACTTACCATTTTCGGCACACCTCTTTATGATCCTAAAATACCACTAGATTTCCAATTTCAGACAAATTGGATAAAAACTACGGTTTCTATAAGCCCAAGACCCCAAATCGGGAGGTCCTTTTATATGGGGACCATACCAAAACATGGACCGATACTCACAATTTTTGGCATACGTATTTGTGGTCCTACAATACTTCAAGATTTCCAATTTCAGGTAAATTGAATAAAAACTGCGGTTTCTATAAGCCCAAGAAGTAAAATCGGGAGATCGGTCTATATGGGGGCTATACCAAAATATTGTCCGATACTCACAATTTTTGGCACACGTATTTGTGGTCTTACAATACCTCTAGATTTCCAATTTCAGGTAAATTGAATAAAAACTGCGGTTTCTATAAGCCCAAGAATAAAATCGGGAGATCGGTCTATATGGGGGCTATACCAAAACATGGGCCGATACTCACCATTTTTGGCACACCCCTTTATGGTCATAAAATACCTCTACATTTCTAATTTCTGGCAAATTGGATAAAAACTACGATTTCTATAAGCCCAAGACCCCAAATCGGGAGGTCGGTTTATATGGGGACTATATCAAAACCTGGACCGATATAGCCCATCTTCGAACTTGACCTGCCTGCAGACAAAAGACGAGTTTGTGCAAAATTTCAGCGCGATTGCTTCATTATTGAAGACTGTAGCGTGATTACAACAGACAGACAGACAGACAGACAGACAGACAGACGGACAGACGGACATCGTTATATCGTCTTAGAATTTCTCCCTGATCAAGAATATATATACTTTATATAGTCGGAAATCGATATTTCGATGCGTTACAAACGGAATGACAAACTTATTACACCCCCGTCACCATTCTATGGTGGTGGGTATAACAAGTATATACAGCACTAAGTTCGGCCGGGCCGAACCTTAAATACCCACCACCATGAACCAAATATTAGGGTTTCCTTTGAAATTTTAGGAGGGCTTGAGGACTTGAGGACACTTCCCGAAGATAAATTTAAAGATTTCACCTATGAGGACTATATCAGATTCTGGATTTATAAGAACCATTTTTGTTTGAGTTTTAGAGGAATCATAAACATCTCTTGTAAGTGTGCAAGAAAATTATAAAATAACGTCTTGATTTGAAATCTTAAATATGTAGAAGTAAAATCTGGAAATTTTACATTGAGTTTCAAGCAATTCAAGTGAAGTCGGTCTATATGGAGGCATTACCAAATGGACCGAGCCTAAAATACCAGAATATTTACAATTTCAGGCAAATCAGATAAAAATTACGGTTTCTAGAAACCCAAGGAGTTAAATCGGGAGATCGTTCTTATGGGGGCTATACTAAAACATGGACCGCTACTCACCGTTTTCGGCACACCTCTTTATGACCCGAAAATACCTCTAGATTTCCAATTTCAGGCAAATAGGATAAAAACTTCGGATTCTAGAAGCCCAAGAAGTAAAATCGGGAAATCGGTCTATATGGGGGCTATACCAAAATATGGACCGATACTCACCATTTTCAGCACACCTCTTTATGGTCCGAAAATACCCCTAGATTTCCAATTTCAGACAAATTGGATAAAAAATACGCTTTCTATAAGCCCAAGACCCCAAATCGGGAGGTCGTTTTATATGGGGACCATACCAAAACATGGACCTATACTCACAATTTTTCGCACACGTATTTGTGGTCCTACAATACCTCTAGATTTCCAATTTCAGGTAAATTGAATAAAAACTGCGGTTTCTATAAGCCCAAGAAGTAAAATCGGGAGATCGGTCTATATGGGGGCTATACCAAAATATGGACCGATACTTACAATTTTTGGCACACGTATTTGTGGTCCTACAATACCTCTAGATTTCCAATTTCAGGTAAATTGAATAAAAACTGCGGTTTGTATAAGCCCAAGAAGTAAAATCGGGAGATCGGTCTATATGGGGGCTATACCAAAACATGGACCGATACTCATCATTTTTGGCACACCTCTTTACGGTCATAAAATACCTCCAGATTTCAAATTTCAGGCAAATTGGATAAAAAATACGATTTCTATAAGCCCAAGAGCCCAAATCGGGAGGTCGGTTTATATGGGGACTAATCAAAACCTGGACCGATATAACCCATCTTCGAACTTGACCTGCCTGCAGACAAAAGACGAGTTTGTGCAAAATTTCAGCACGATTGCTTCATTATTGAAGACTGTAGCGTGATTACAACAGACAGACCGACAGACAGACAGACAGACAGACAGACAGACGGACAGACGGACATCGTTATATCGTCTTAGAATTTCTCCCTGATCAAGAATATATATACTTTATATAGTCGGAAATCGATATTTCGATGTGTTACAAACGGAATGACATACTTATTATACCCCCGTCACCATTCTATGGTGATGGGTATAAAAAACTTTATTTTAGAGAAATGCGTCTTCCATGTTAAGCAAAATTTGCATTCTTATTCTAAGGACATGGAATCTTTGACTTCACGACAATATTTTTTTCAGTGTAGAAAACTAAAAAATTAAATATAAATAAGATCGTTTAATTGCATTTATTTGACGTTCATTACAAACATCTTTGTAGTAATACGGGATGAAATTGATCGAAAGTACTGTTGTTACTTTTACAACACATACTAGATATATATTTTTACATTTGCCGTTTTTGAAAACAATTACTAAAAAACACGTTGTGTTTTCCCCAATGTACGTACGTACAAAAATACATATCGTACATTTTAAACGTTTACTCACACTACGCTAAGTACTAGCTAAATTTGAAATTACCTACACAGTGTAATTTCAAAGTTACACATTTCATTCAAGTAATATTTTATTCGGAGCGGAGCGGTTTTTCATTTGGGAACCGCTCCGCTCCCGCTCCGCTCCGGATTTTAGAAATGCCGCTCCCGCTCCGCTCCCGCTCCGCTCCCGCTCCGGCAAAAAAAGGGCTTGCTCCGCTCCGCTCCACGCTCCGCTCCGCTCCGCTCCACGGATCCCTGCTCTCGCATCAAAGAAAAAAAAAAAACACCTGCAAAACACTGTGAAGTAAAGGTCAAAGTTCATACCATAACAAGGCTTGAGTGAGTGCTTTTTTCTTTACATGGCTAGAGACTTTGTTTTATTAACACCTGTTCAAATTTAGATAAGCCATGGCAAACATCAAGGTCGGGCATCAGTTTATTCTATCCACAATTGCTGCAGCGAATATTCCCATTTATACCACATGGAATTGTTTCTGTGGCAAAGTTGCCATAAATGTGTTCTGGTCTAGATTGCAATGTTGATAATTTAGCAAATAAAACAAAACCCGTAGAAAAAGTTTTAAAAGCAAATATAAATATGATAGCGGAGGAAAAATTTAAAGTTGTTGTTTGTAAAAGAGAAAATATTCAATTAGGATATGAAATGTGTATGTAAATAGAGAATATGGATTGATATGATGATAATTATACTCTATGGTATATTAGCTTTGGTTGTAGCCGACTTTGGTTGATTTCATAAAAAAAGAAGTAAGGAGAGTCTAAAGTCGGGTGATTCCCACTTTAACAAATTGGCTGATAAGTACCCGGTCTAACAAAGAAAAACACATTTTTTTTGTCAAAATTAATTTTTATTGTTCAACATAGTTCCCTTCAAGAGCGATTCAACGATTATAACGACCTTCCAATTTTTTGATACCATTTTGGTTGTACTCCTTCGGTTTTGCCTCAAAATAGGCCCCAGTTTCGGCGATCACCTCTTCATTGCAGCAAAAATTTTTCCCTGCGAGCATCTTTTTGAGGTCTGAGACCAAGAAAAAGTCGCTGGGGGCCAGATCTGGAGAATACGGTGGGTGGGGAAGCAATTCAAAACCCAATTCATGAATTTTTGCCATCGTTCTCAATGACTTGTGGCACGGTGCGTTGTGTTGGTGGAACAATACTTTTTTCTCCTTCATATGGGGCCGTTTTGCCGCGATTTTGACCTTCAAACACTCCAATAACGCCATATAATAGTCACTGTTGATGGGTTTTCCCTTCTCAAGATAATCGATAAAAATTATTCCATGCGCATCCCAAAAAACAGAGGCCATTACTTTGCCAGCGGACTTTTGAGTCTTTCCACGATTCGGAGACGGTTCACCGGTCGCTGTCCACTCAGTCGACTGTCGATTGGACTCAGGAGTGTAGTGATGGAGCCATGTTTCATCCATTGTCACATATCGACGCAAAAACTCGGGTGTATTACGAGTTAACAGCACAACAAACACCGCTCAGAATCATCAACACGTTGTTGCTTTTGGTCAAATGTGAGCTCGCGCGGCACCCATTTTGCACAGAGCTTCCGCATATCCAAATATTGATGAATGATATGACCAACACGTTCCTTTGATATCTTTAAGGCCTCTGCTATCTCGATCAACTTCATTTTACGGTCATTTAAAATCAGTTTGTAGATTTTTTGATGTTTTCGTCGGTAACCACCTCTTTCGGGCGTCCAGTGCGTTCACCGACCTCCGTGCTCATTTCATCACGCTTGAATTTTGCATACAAATCAATTATTACTGATTTCCCTGGGTCAGAGCCCGGAAACTCATTATCAAGCCAAGTTCTTCCTTCCACCGTAGTTTTTCCCTTCAGAAAACAGTATTTTATCAAAACACGAAATTCCTGTTTTTCCATTTTTGTTACAATAACAAAAGTTGCTTTACCAAATTTCATCCGATTCGGTTAAAATTTGTCTTCTGGTGCAGGTAAATGGCCTCTAACAACTATGCAAAACTTGGCCTATATCGGTCCATAATTATGTTACATATAGCCCCCATATAAACCCAGTCGAAGATTTAGCTTGCGGATCCTCTTCATCGGAATCGGTTAAAATTTGGTACGTGGTGTAAGTATATGGCCTCTAATAATCATGCAAAAATTGGTCCGTATCGGTCCATAATTATATATAGCCCCCATATAAACCGATCCCCAGATTTGACCTCCGGAGCCTCTTAGAGGAGTAAATTTCATCGGAATTGGTTGAAATTTGGTAGGTGGTGTAAGTATATGGCCTCTAACAATCATGCAAAAATTGGTCCATATCGTATTATAATTGTATATAGGCCTGATATAAACCGATCCCCACATTAAACATCCGGAGCCTGTTGGAGGGGCAAATTTCATCCCATTCGGTTGAAATTTGGTACATTTCACTAGTGTATGGCCGATAACAACCATGCCAAAATTGGTCCGTATAGATCTATAATATATATAGTCCCCATATAAACCGATTACCAATCACAGTGGCAAACGTGCCACTCGAGCCAAAAATAATCTACCAAAATTTTATTGCCATAGAAAATTTTGTCAAAATTTTATGTTCCTATAGAAAATTTTGTCAACCATAAAAGCCTTAGAAAATTTTGTTAAAATAAAATTTCTATACAAAATGTTGTCAAAAATTTAACAAACGTAATGACTAACTTATTATACCACCATCACCATTCTAAGGTGGTGGATATAACAACATCGAGTTGATGTTCGCCCGCCATACTCGTATAGTCCTGACTTGGCATCGAATGCCTTGTTTTTATTCTCGTAAAAAAAGAAGATAAGAAGTCATTTTAATCAGAATGCATGTTTTCGAGATACCAAGCAAATTTCAATCTACTTTTATTGATATAGGTCGGACGGTATTGAAAATGGGCCATATCGGACCACTTTTTACTACAGTCCCATACAAACCGACCTTCAGATCTGATCCCTTTGAAATTTGGTACGAGATGTTTGTATATGCCATCTAATAACCATGCGAACATTGATATCGGTCCATAAATGTATATAGCTCCCACATAAACCGACTGATGGAAAAACCGGCCGTAATTTCGGCAAGGTCGAATCTTATGTACCCTCCACCATGGATTGTGTAGAAACTGTCATTCACAATCGAATTACTTGGGCAAGGTATCTTAAAACTTCTTAACATCGTCGTCTAAATTGTAAGTTAGTCCATACCTGGTATACGTTTGACAAACAAGGGCCATATACAATTATGAACCGATATGGAACAATTTTTGTGTGATTGGGGATCGGTTTATCTGAGGGCTATATATAATTATAGACCGATATTGTCTAGTTAGGCATGGTTGTTAACGGCCATATAAAGGGTGATTTGTTAAGAGCTTGATAACTTTTTTTTTGAAAAAAACGCATAAAATTTGCAAAATCTCATCGGTTCTTTATTTGAAACGTTAGATTGGTCCATGACATTTACTTTTTGAAGATAATTTCATTTAAATGTTGACCGCGGCTGCGTCTTAGGTGGTCCATTCGGAAAGTCCAATTTTGGGCAACTTTTTCGAGCATTTCGGCCGGAATAGCCCGAATTTCTTCGGAAATGTTGTCTTCCAAAGCTGGAATAGTTGCTGGCTTATTTCTGTAGACTTTAGACTTGACGTAGCCCCACAAAAAATAGTCTAAAGGCGTCAAATCGCATGATCTTGGTGGCCAACTTACCGGTCCATTTCTTGAGATGAATTGTTCTCCGAAGTTTTCCCTCAAAATGGCCATAGAATCGCGAGCTGTGTGGCATGTAGCGCCATCTTGTTGAAACCACATGTCAACCAAGTTCAGTTCTTCCATTTTTGGCAACAAAAAGTTTGTTAGCATCGAACGATAGCGATCGCCATTCACCGTAACGTTGCGTCCAACAGCATCTTTGAAAAAATACGGTCCAATGATTCCACCAGCGTACAAACCACACCAAACAGTGCATTTTTCGGGATGCATGGGCAGTTCTTGAACGGCTTCTGGTTGCTCTTCACTCCAAATGCGGCAATTTTGCTTATTTACGTAGCCATTCAACCAGAAATGAGCCTCATCGCTGAACAAAATTTGTCGATAAAAAAGCGGATTTTCTGCCACTGATTTTGGTAATAAAATTCAATGATTTGCAAGCGTTGCTCGTTAGTAAGTCTATTCATGATGAAATGTCAAAGCATACTGAGCATCTTTCTCTTTGACACCATGTCTGAAATCCCACGTGATCTGTCAAATACTAATGCATGAAAATCCTAACCTCAAAAGAATCACCCTTTATATACGTCGTATGGACTAACTAACAATTTAGAAAACGATGTTAAGAAGTTTTGAGATACCACAACCCAATTAATTCGATTGTGGATGACAGTCTTTCGTAGAAGTTTCTACGCAATCCATGGTGGAGGGTACATAAGATTCGGCCGTATATACTTGTTATACCCACCACCATAGAATGGTGACGGGGGTGTAATAAGTTTGTCATTCCGTTTGTAACGCATCGAAATATCGATTTCCGACTATATAAAGTATATATATTCTTGATCAGGGAGAAATTCTAAGACGATATAACGATGTCCGTCTGTCCGTCTGTCTGTCTGTCTGTCTGTCTGTCTGTCTGTTGTAATCACGCTACAGTCTTCAATAATGAAGCAATCGCGCTGAAATTTTGCACAAACTCGTCTTTTGTCTGCAGGCAGGTCAAGTTCGAAGATGGGCTATATCGGTCCAGGTTTTGATATAGTCCCCATATAAACCGACCTCCCGATTTGGGGTCTTGGGCTTATAGAAATCGTAGTTTTTATCCAATTTGCCAGAAATTAGAAATGTAGAGGTATTTTATGACCATAAAGGGGTGTGCCAAAAATGGTGAGTATCGGCCCATGTTTTGGTATAGCCCCCATATAGACCGATCTCCCGATTTTATTCTTGGGCTTATAGAAACCGCAGTTTTTATTCAATTTACCTGAAATTGGAAATCTAGAGGTATTGTAAGACCACAAATACGTGTGCCAAAAATTGTGAGTATCGGACAATATTTTGGTATAGCCCCCATATAGACCGATCTCCCGATTTTACTTCTTGGGCTTATAGAAACCGCAGTTTTTATTCAATTTACCTGAAATTGGAAATCTTGAAGTATTGTAGGACCACAAATACGTATGCCAAAAATTGTGAGTATCGGTCCATGTTTTGGTATGGTCCCCATATAAAAGGACCTCCCGATTTGGGGTCTTGGGCTTATAGAAACCGTAGTTTTTATCCAATTTGTCTGAAATTGGAAATCTAGTGGTATTTTAGGATCATAAAGAGGTGTGCCGAAAATGGTAAGTATCGGTCCATATTTGGTATAGCCCCCATATAGACCGATTTCCCGATTTTAATTCTTGGGCTTCTAGAATCCGAAGTTTTTATCCTATTTGCCTGAAATTGGAAATCTAGTGGTATTTTAGGACCATAAAGAGGTGTGCCGAAAATGGTGAGTATCGGTCCATATTTTGGTATAGCCCCCATTTAGACCGATCTCCCGATTTTACTTCTTGGGCTTATAGAAACCGCAGTTTTTATTCAATTTACCTGAAATTGGAAATCTAGAGGTATTGTAGGACCACCAATACGTGTGCCAAAAATTGTGAGTATCGGTCCATGTTTTGGTATGGTCCCCATATAAAACGACCTCCCGATTTTGGGTCTTCGGCTTATAGAATCCGTAGTTTAAATACAATTTGTCTGAAATTGGAAATTTATAGGTATTTGAGGACCATAAAGAGGTGTGCGACAAATGGTGAGTATCGGTCCATGTTTTGGTATAGCCCTCATATAGACCGATATCCCGATTTTACTTCTTGGGTTTCTAGAATCCGTAGTTTTTATGCGATTTGCCTGAAATTGTAAATATTATTTTAGGCTCCCAAAAACGTGTATCGGATTAAGTTTTTATCGGTCCTTTTGGTAATGCCTCCATATAGACCGACTTCATTTCTTGAGGGTATAGAAGGCGCACTGATCATGAAAATTGCTTGAAGCTCAATGTAAAATTTTCAGATTTCAGATACTTCTCGGGTGAAAATCTACAGATTTAAGATTTCAAAGCAAGACGTTATTTTACAATTTTCTTGCACTTACAAGAGATGTTAATGATTCCTCCAAAACTCAAACAAAAATGGTTCTTATTAATCCAGAATCTGATATAGTCCTCATAGGTGAAATCTTTAAATTTATCTTCGGGAAGTGTCCTCAAGTCCTCAATCCCTCCTGAAATTTCAAAGGAAACCCTAATATTTGGTTCATGGTGGTGGGTATTTAAGATTCGGCCCGGCCGAACTTAGTGCTGTATATACTTGTTTTTTCTTTCAAATTAAATTCGACTTTTCGATTTTATACGTTAATATTTGATTAGTCAATTTTGGCATCTATCAAAAGCTGATTAGTCAAGTGTTACCTACCTAGAATGTAGATTAGTCATAAAAAGAAGTATTTTTTCGACTTTTCGAACTGTTACATCGGATTTTGATCGCTGCCATAAAATATACCAACTCCAACTATCAATAAATTCACTGATTAATGTTAATTCTTACAAATGCAAGATACTCCGTCTTCTCGGAATCATTTTGTGTACTAAATAATATCAATTATTTGAACATAAATAGTATAAATCTCTAGGGATTTAGACAAAAATATGAGCAATTACGTTGTCATAACATAACACACTGCATGCTCTTCAGTTTTCTTGTGATATGGTTGCGACTGTAGCCCTAAGAGCTATTTCATCATGAGGTGTACGATAAATGTTTCTTTGTCAAGAAGATGTATTAACTGTAGCCTTTAACAGCTAGAATTTTATGAGGTTTCCTTCAGGCTTTACCAAAATAAAACATCTCATTATTCGATAGTCTATGGGACGATGTTACAACATATGAAGGATGGAGAGTGTTTCCTTATAATGTTATGAAAAATATGTTAAATGTAGGAGTAATTTTTTAAACTATACATTGTTTGCCCATAAATATATATTTTTATACCCTCCACCATACACTGAAAAAAAACATACCCGGTTCCAAAGATTTTGTCTTTACTTTAAAAAATTTGGTATTGATTCCGGGCCAAAGAAGCGGAGAATACAAGTAAGGACACTTTTAAGACACAATTCTCTTTTAAAATCGGGTTTTGTGTACTTGCTTCTAGGAAGCAAATTTTATTTTTCGCTTTTTCAGCTTTTTTTCTTCATATGCTATTAAAGTCCTTTAAAAACAAGTTAACGACGACTTTATTTTCCAAATTAAGACTCGACTTCTAGTAGAAATTATGCTGTGTTTCAAGTAAAAAACGTCTTTAAAATAAAGTGTTGAATAACATGTCCTACATTTGAACGATTTTTTGCTTTGTAGTCAAGATGCAAAAAGACAACAAATTTAAAGACAATTTCATTAAATTTTAAGATTTTTTCTAAATTATTAAAGTCAAGTTGACCTTAGCCCAAACATTTTTTCTTTCATGTTATGATATCCATTTTTAAATCAAATCACTTAATTATAAGGACAATACGACTTCATTGAAAAGTTTATCGACCTTTGGTCAAGGAAAAAAACTTTATACTAGAGAAATGCGTCTTCTATGCTAAGCAACATTTGCATTCGTATTTTGAAGACATGAAATCTTTGACCTCACGACAATATTTTTTTCAGTGTAGGATGGGGGTATATTAACTTTGTCATTCCGTTTGTAACACATCGAAATATTGCTCTAAGACCCCATAAAGTATATATATTCTGGGTCGTGGTGAAATTCTGAGTCGATCTGAGCATGTCCGTCCGTCTGTTGAAATCACGCTAACTTCCGAATGAAACAAGCTATCGACTTGAAACTTGGCACAAGTAGTTGTTATTGATGTAGGTCGGATGGTATTGCAAATGGGCCATATCGGTCCACTTTTACGTATAGCCCCCATATAAACGGACCCCCAAATTTGGCTTGCGATTGCTCTACAAGAAGCAAATTGCATCCGATCAGGCTAAAATGTGGTACATGGTGTTAGTAACAACCATGCAAAAATTGGTCCAATTCGGTCCACTTTAATGTATAGCCCCCATATAAACGGACCCCCAAATTTGGCTTGCGATTGCTCTACAAGAAGCAAATTGCATCCGATCAGGCTGAAATTTGGTAAATGGTGGTAGTAAATGGTCTCTAACAACCATGCAAAAATTGGTACATATCGGTCCACTTTACGTATAGCCCCCATATCAACGGACCCCCAAATTTAGTTTGCGATTGCTCCCAGAGAAGCAAATTTCATCCGATCAGGCTGAAATTTGGTTGGTGTTTGTATATGGTCTCTAACAACCACGCAAAAATTGGTCCACATCGGTCCATAATTACATATAGTCCCCATATAAACCGATCCCCGATTTGGCTTGCGGAGCCTCTAAGAGAAGCAAATTTCATCCGATCCGGCTGAAATTCGGTACATGGTGTTGGTATATGTTCTCTAATGACCATGCAACAATTGGTCCACATCGGCCCATAAATATATATAGCCCCCATATAAGCCGATCCCCACATTTTACCTCCGGAGCCTTTAGAAGAGCAAAATTCAACCGATCCGGTTGAAATTTGGTACTTGGTGTTAGTATATGGTCTCTAACAACCATGCAAGAATTGGTCTATATCGGTCGATAATTATATAAAGCCCCCATATAAACCGTTCCCCAGATTTGATCTCCGGAGCCTCTTGGAGGAGCAAAATTCATCCGATCCGGTTGAAATTTGCAACGTGGTGTTAGTATAAAACCGCTAATAACCATGCCAAAATTGGTCCTATAGTTATCCGATCCCCAATCACACAAAAATTGGTCCATATCGGTTCATAATCATGGTTGCCACTCGAGCCAAAAAAATCTACATAAATTTTATTTTTATAGAAAACATTGTCAAAATGTTATTTCTATGGAAAATTTTGTCAAAATTTTATTTCTATAGTAAATTTCGCCAAAATTTTATTTCTATAGAAAATTTTGACAAAATTTTATTTCTATAGAAAATTTTGTCAACATTTTATTTCTATAGAAAATTTTGTCAAAATTTTATTTCTATAAAAATTTTGTCAAAATTTTATTTCGGTAAAATTTTTTTTCCAAATTTTATTTCTATAGAAAATTTTGTCAAAATTTTATTTTGTCAAAATTTTTTTTTCTATAGAAACTTTAAACTTAGTTTAATATATACCTTTTAGTTTAATATATACCACGTATGGATTATGTGCTATATATTACGGTGTTAGGAAGTTTTAAGATACCTTGCCATCGGCTTCAGTAGAAGTTTCTACGCAATCCATGGTGGAGGGTACATAAGCTTCGGCCTGGCCGAACTTACGGCATATACTTGTTTTTTGTTGAAATTTTTGGATAAACACTTTTCTGTAGGAAATAAGTGGCGATTTTATTTATTTATCTCAATGTTTATTTCTATAAGTTAGAATTTAGTATACGACAAATATTTTTTACAAATAAAGGAATTTCAATTACATTGGATCTCCTCTATTTATTTTAATGTTTTCTTTTTTAGGTTCGTTCGTTATAGCGTGAAGTTTAATTTGAAAGCTTTATACATTTTAAGTAAATATAGGAGGTTATATGGAATATCCATAATTCGTATTTATTCCATATTCATCTAACATTTATCCAATGAAAGCTAACCTTTTGTTGATCTGCAGTATTTTCAGTAAATTATTTACCTAAATGGCTTTAGGTAATAACGAGGCGGTCAGATAGCTATGTATTTTGGTAGCAATATTTATTATATGCAATTGTTTTTGTTCGTTTTTTTTTGCAATATTTATTACAATGAATTTATGATAACATTAAATTGTTAGAATAATAGCATTATTAGAGAAAAGGTCATAATATTGGCATTTGGACAATATTATCAGAATATGAAAAAATTGGTCATATTAAAATATTTGGGAAAGAGCAATTAGAAGGCGGGCCAAATGTATGCTATAACCGTGGGGTATAAAGAAAATGAGATGGATATTAAGATCGAGTGGGGTGGAGATTATACACTCTCAAATATACTTTGAAATATTAATGTAATACTGATAAAAGAAGTTTTGACTAAGTTCAGGATGACTTATATGTAATGCAACAAAGTAAAGCGATATATTTATTTTAATTTTTTTTTTCAAAACTTTATTGTTCAAAAGTAAAATTCTCAGAAAAAAATCAAATTTTAGCACCAATATAAATTTGTACGTATTGGTTACGTTTGGCATGAATTATGGTCGACAAACCCATCGGACGAAATGGGCTTTGTGGTAGTTTTGCCCATTCCCAGTGAAGCGCCATCTAAAAATCAACGACACTATCGTATTTTTATACCCACCACCATAGAATGGTGATGGGGTATAATAAGTTTGCCATTCCATTTGTAACACATCGAAATATTGATATCCGACTATATAAAGTACATATTCTTGATCAGGGAGAAATTGTAAGACGATGTAAGCATGTCCGTCTGGCCGTCAGTTTGTCTATTGTAATCACGCAACAATCTTAAATAATCTCGCTATCGTCCTGAAATTTGGCACAGATTCGTCTTTTGTCTGCACGCTAGCCTAGTTCGAAGATGGACTATATCGGTCTAAGTTTTGATATAGCTTCCATATAAACCGATTCCCCGATTTGGGGTGCTGGGCTTCTAGAAACCGTAGTTTTTATTCGATTGGCCTAAAATTGGAAATCTAGATGTATTTTAGGAACACAAATAGGTGTGTCGAAAATTGTGTGCATCGGTTCATGTTTTGGTATAGCCCCCATATAGACCGATCTCCCGATTTTTTTTTTCTTGGAATTCTAGAAATCGTAGTTTTTATCAGGGTTGCCATTTTGGTCGGATCAAAATTGGTCCAAAAAATTATTAAATTTTTAATTTGTCCAAATTTTTTAAATTTTGACAAAATTTTCTGTAGAAATAAAATTTTGACAAAAATTTCTATAGAAATAAAATTTTAACAAAATTTTCTATAGAAATAAAATTTAAAAAAAAAACAAGTAAGGAAAGTCTAAAGTCGGGCGGGGCCGACTATATTATACCCTGCACCACTTTGTAGATCTAAATTTTTGATACCATATCACATCAGTCAAATGTCTTGGGGGCTATATATAAAGGTTTTTCCCATATACATACGTTTAAATATCACTCGATCTGGACAGAATTTGATAGACTTCTACAAAATCTATAGACTCAAAATTTAAGTCGGCTAATGCACTAGGGTGGAACACAATGTTAGTAAAAAATATGGGAAACATTTAAATCTGAAGCAATTTTAAGGAAACTTCGCAAAAGTTTACTTATGATTTATCGCTCGATATATATCTAATAGAAGTTTAGGAAAATTAGAGTAATTTTTACAACTTTTCGACTAAGCAGTGGCGATTTTACAAGGAAAATGTTGGTATTTTGAAAATTTTTGTCGAAATCAGAAAAACATATATATGGGAGCTATATCTAAATCTGAACCGATTTCAACCAAATTTGGCACGCATAGCAACAATGCTAATTCTACTCCCTGTGCAAAATTTCAATTAAATCGGAGTTGAAAAATGGCCTCTGTGGTCATATGAGTGTAAATCGGGCGAAAGCTATATATGGCAGATATATCTAAATCTGAACCGATTTTAACCAAATTTGGCACGCATAGCTACAATACTAATTCTACTCCCTGTGCAAAATTTCAACTAAATCGGAGTCAAAAATTGGCCTCTGTGGTCATATGAGTGTAAATCGGCCGAAAGCTATATATGGGAGATATATCTACATCTGAACCGATTTCAACCAAATTTGGCACGCATAGCTATAATGCTAATTCTACTACCCGTGCAAAATTTCAACCAAATTGGGGTAAAACTCAGGCTTCTGGGACCGTATTAGTCCATATCGGGCGAAAGATATATATGGGAGCTATATCTAAATCTGAACTGATTTCTTCCAAAATCAATAGGGTTTTATTCTGAGCCAAAACACACACTTGTGCCAAATTTGAAGTCGATTGGACTAAAACTGCGACCTAGAGTTTGATTACAAAAATGTGTTCACGGACAGACGGATATCGCTATATCGACGCAAGAGCCCACCCTGAGCATTTTTGCCAAAGACACTATGTGTCTATCTCGTCTCCTTATGGGTGTTGCAAATATATGCACTAACTTATAATACCCTGTTCCACAGTGTGGCGCAGGGTATAATAAAACATATGGATGAAAAAAAGTGAAATTGGTTGAAAAAAAATTTTTTTTTTGCTTTTTAAATTTCTTCATTCAAATTAACTTCCAGGGCACAACTTCTAAAGCAATGCAAAGGATCCAAAAAGGAGTACTTCCGTGCTGTGACAAGCCTATGTAAAATTCATTGGAGACGATCCAAGTTTGCACTACTTCCGAATCACAGATTGGGGATCCAAACTACTTTTTTGGAAGCTCTTTGTTCGCTGGGATCTTTAATATAGTCACTGAAAAAAAAAAGATTTTGTCTTTGCACTAATTCCGAGCCAAAGAAGCAGAGAATTTGCGTATATGAATTTAGGAATACCTAAATTTTAATTCGAATCATTCAACCATAACATAGAAACAAAACGACTTCATTGAAAAGTTTCTCGACTTTACATCAGAGAAGTGTGGGTTCTAGGCTATGCAAAATTCAGATTCGTATTTTAAAACCATGAAAACTTTGGTCTCACAACTGTGTATATTATTAAATATATAATGTATTCTATTAGCCCATTTTAATAATATATAATTCAAAGCATAATAAATTTATTAAATAAACCATCAAGCTTCAAATTGCAGCCACAAAAAGCAACTCAATTACGTTCATCTTCTCTTTTTTGCATTCTTCTTGCATTTATTCATGTAAAGGGTGATTCTTTTGAGGTTAGGATTTTCATGCATTAGTATTTGACAGATCACGTGGGATTTCAGACATGGTGTCAAAGAGAAAGATGCTCAGTATGCTTTGACATTTCATCATGAATAGACTTACTAACGAGCAACGCTTGCAAATCATTGAATTTTATTACCAAAATCAGTGTTCGGTTCATTTCATCATTGAATTTTATTACCAAAATCAGTGTTCGGTTCATTTCTGGTTGAATGGCTACGTAAATAAGCAAAATTGCCGCATTTGGAGTGAAGAGCAACCAGAAGCCGTTCAAGAACTGCCCATGCATCCCGAAAAATGCACTGTTTGGTGTGGTTTGTACGCTGGTGGAATCATTGGACCGTATTTTTTCAAAGATGCTGTTGGACGCAACGTTACGGTGAATGGCGATCGCTATCGTTCGATGCTAACAAACTTTTTGTTGCCAAAAATGGAAGAACTGAACTTGGTTGACATGTGGTTTCAACAAGATGGCGCTACATGCCACACAGCTCGCGATTCTATGGCCATTTTGAGGGAAAACTTCGGAGAACAATTCATCTCAAGAAATGGACCGGTAAGTTGGCCACCAAGATCATGCGATTTGACGCCTTTAGACTATTTTTTGTGGGGCTACGTCAAGTCTAAAGTCTACAGAAATAAGCCAGCAACTATTCCAGCTTTGGAAGACAACATTTCCGAAGAAATTCGGGCTATTCCGGCCGAAATGCTCGAAAAAGTTGCCCAAAATTGGACTTTCCGAATGGACCACCTAAGACGCAGCCGCGGTCAACATTTAAATGAAATTATCTTCAAAAAGTAAATGTCATGGACCAATCTAACGTTTCAAATAAAGAACCGATGAGATTTTGCAAATTTTATGCGTTTTTTTTTTTTTTTAAAGTTATCAAGCTCTTAACAAATCACCCTTTATTTATTTGATATCAGATGATTAAACTGTCACAATTAAGTACTGATTAATTCGTGTTCGATTGATATGGTATCGTCAACAATAAGGTAAATAGAAGGATTTTTTTTTGAATCGGCGAATCATGTATATGGGAGCTGCATCTAAATCTGAACCAATGTTGCACATATAGCAAATACTATAGAGGATTAAATTTAATCAACATTGAGTACGATCCGTTAATGGCCAAATTCGGGCGATGCATGCATATATGGGAGCTAAAATCTAAACTGAACCGACATACACTTTTCGACATAAACCAAATTTGATATATTTCAGTATGGACCTAAAAACCTTAAGATTTCCATTATCAAGAAACCAAGATCGTAGCAGTTCGTTTGAGAATAACTAAAAACAAGTATATACGGCCATAAGTTCGGCCAGGCCGAATCTTATGTACCCTCCACCATGGATTGAGTAGAAACTTCTACGAAAGACTGTCATCCACAAACGAATTACTTGGGTTGTGGTATCTTAAAACTTCTTAACATCGTTTTCTAAATTGTGAGTTAGTCCATACATGGCATATATTAGACAAAAAAAGTATGTATAGGTAAGTCTACAAATAATTACGAATCGATATGGACACGGTACGTAGAGAGCCAGAATTGAAATATGGGGGTCGCTTATATGTGGGCTATATACAATTATGAAATTTATATGGACCAATTTTTGTTTGATTGGGGATCTATTTATCTGAGGGCTATATATAACTGTAGACCGATATGGACCTAGTTAGACATGGTTGTTAACGGCCATATACTAGCACAATTTACCAAATTTCAACTCGGATGAAATTTGCTCCTCCAAGAGGCTCCAAAACCAAATCTCGGAATCGGTTTATATGGGGGCTATAAATGATTATGGACTGATATGGACCACTTTTGGCATGGTTGTTAAATATCATATACTACCACCAAGCAACCAAATTTGAACCAGAATTTTGCTTCTCCAAAAGGCATAGGAGGTTAAATCTTGTGATCGGTTTATATGTGGGCTATATATAATTATGGACCGATGCGGACCAATTTTTGCATGGTCATTGGAGACCATATACTAACACCATATACCAAATTTCAGCCGGATCGGATGAAATTTGTTTCTCTTAGAGGCTCCGCAAGCCAAATCGGGGAATCGGTTTATATGGGTTCTATATGTAATTATGAACCGATGTGGACCAATTTTTGCACGGTTGTTAGAGATCATATACTAACACCATGTACCAAATTTCTGCCGGATCGGATCAAATTTGCTTCTCTTAGAGCAATCGCAAGCCAAATGTGGGGGTCCGTTTATATGGGGGCTATACGTAAAAGTGCACCGATATGGCCCATTTGCAATACCATCCGACCTACATCAATAGCAACTACTTGTGCGAAGTTTCAAATCGATAGCTTGTTTCGTTCGGAAGTTAGCGTGATTTCAACAGACGGACGGACGGACATGTTCAGATCGACTTGGAATTTCACCACGACCCAGAATATATATACTTTATGGGGTCTTAGAGCAATATTTCGATGTGTTACAAACGGAATGACAAAGTTAATATACCCCCATCCTATGGTGGAGGGTATAAAAATGGATCGGAACCAGGGTTGCCACCGTTGGTAAAATTCTACCAAAAATGGTAGTTTTTTACTGTTTGGTAGATTGGTAGAATTCTTGACCAGACCAGAATATTCGTCTCCAACTACGAGCTATTTCACAAAGGTTCTATAAAAAAAATTGATGAAATTCTATAGAAATAAAATTTTGACAAAATTTCCTACAGAAATAAAATTTTGACAAAACTTTCGATAGAAATAAACTTTTTACAAAATTTGGTATATATTTTTACAAAATTTGTTATAGAAGTAAAATTTTGAAAAAAAAAATTCTTTTGACAAAATTTGTGGCAAAATTTTCTATAGAAATAAAATTTTCTATAGAAATATAATTTTATCAAAATTTTCTATTGAAATACAATTTTGAAAAAATTTTCTATAGAAATGACATTTTGATAAAAATTTCCATAGAAATATAATTTTGACAAAATTTTCGATAGAAAACAAATTTTTGTAAAATTTTCCATAGAAATAAGATTTTGACAACATTTTCTATAGGAATAAAATTTGGCAAAATTTTCTATAGAAATAAAATTTGGACAAAATTTTCAATAGGAATAAAGTTTTGACAAAATTGTCTATAGAAATAAAATTTTGATAAAAATGTCCATAGAAATAAAATTTGTTGTTGTTTTTTTTTATTACAGCTTAAAACCATAAATTGACTAAACTACAAGTGTAGCTTAACCAACAGAGGAAGAGAATGTTTGTCATATATATTTGGGCAAAGCCCTATAGACTGCAAGATGGTTGGATGGACGCACGTTTCGGAATTACCACATTCCTCATCAGCATCCTCTACTTGCAGCAAAACTATCAACCAATTATCAGAATAAATTCAGGCAGTTCATTAAACCCACCAATGAACCACACTTGAACCTTCCGAAAAAAGGATTATGATAGCCGGCTTATGCCGAAATAAATTCAAACAAACATTACTCTTTTCCTTTACCACCAACGAATCATCGATTTGAGTGCAGTTGAACGTGCTTACTCTTTTTTTGACAAAATTTTCTATAGAAATAAAACGTTGACAAAATTTTCTATAGAAATAAACTTTTGACAAAATTTTTTATAGAAATAAAATTTTAACAACATTTGCTATAGAAATAAAATTTTGACAAAACTTTCTATAGAAATAAAATTTTGACAAAGTTTTCGATAGGAATAAAATGTTGAAAACAATTTCTATAGATATATAATTTTGACAAAATTTTCTATTGAAATATAATTTTGACAAAATTTTCTATAAAAATACAATTTTGATAAAAATTTCCATAGAAATAAAATTTTGTCAAAATTTTCGATAGAAAAAAATTTTTGCAAAATTTTCTATAGAAATAAAATTTTGACAAAATTATCTATAGGAATAACATTTTGACAAAATTTCCTGTAGAAATAAAATGTTGACAAAATTTCAAATAGAAATAAAATAGAAATAATAATTTTGACAAAATTTCCTTTGGAAAAAAAAATTTGGACAAAATTTCCTGTAGAAATAAAACTTTGACAAAATTGTCTATAGAAATAAAATTTTGGCAAAATTTCCTATAGAAATAAAATTTTTACAAAATTTCCGATAGAAATAAACTTTGTACTAAATTTGTTATAGATTTTTACAAAATTTGCTATTGAAGTAAAATTTTGACAAAAATTCACTATAGAAATAAAATTTTGAAAAAATTTCAGCAAAATTTTCTATAGAAATAAAATGTTGGCAAAATTTTTATAAAACTAAAATTTTATATAGAAAAAAAAAATTTGGCAAAATTTTATATAAAACTAAAATTTTGGCGAAATTTATTATATGTTAGAAATAAAATGTTGACAAAAATTACAACATTTTGAGAAAATTTTCTATAAAGAAATTGTCAAAATTTTCTATAGAACTGTATTTTCTAGAGAAATAAAATGTTGACAAACCTTTTTGTTTTGTAGATTTTGGTAAAAAAAAAATTTGCAAAATTTTCTATAGAAATAAAATTTTGACAAAATTTTCTATAGGAAAAAAAATTTTTACAAAATTTCCTGTAGAAATAAAATGTTGACCGAATTTCAAATAGAGAAAAAAAATTCAAATAGAAATAAAATAAAAATAATAATTTTGACAAAATTTCCTTTAAAAAAAATGGGCAAAATTTCCTGTAGAAATAAAACTTTGACAAAATTTTCTATAGATATAAAATTTTTAAAATAAAATTTTTACAAAACTTCCGATAGAAATAAACTTTGTTCTAAATTTGTTATAGATTTTTACAAAATTTGCTATAGAAGTTAAATTTTGACAAAAATTTGCTATAGAAATAAAATTTTGAAAAAATTTCAGCAAAATTTTCTATAGAAATAAAATGTTGGCAAAATTTTTATAAAACTAAAATTTTATATAGAAAAAAAATTTTGGCAAAATTTTCTATAAAACTAAAATTTTGGCGAAATTTATTATATGTTAGAAATAAAATGTTGACAAAAATTACAACATTTTGGGAAAATTTTTTATAAAGAAATTGTCAAAATTTTCTATAGAACTGTATTTTCTAGAGAAATAAAATGTTGACAATCTTTTTTGTTTCGTAGTTTTTGGTAAAAAAAAATTTGCAAAATTTTCTATAGAAATAAAATTTTGACAAAATTTTCTATAGGAAAAAAAAATTTTACAAAATTTCCTGTAGAAATAAAATGTTGACCAAATTTCAAATAGAGAAAAAAAATTCAAATAGAAATAAAATAAAAATAATAATTTTGACAAAATTTCCTTTAAAAAAATATGGGCAAAATTTCCTGTAGAAATAAAACTTTGACAAAATTTTCTATAGATATAAAATTTTTAAAATAAAATGTTTACAAAACTTCCGATAGAAATAAACTTTGTTCTAAATTTGTTATAGATTTTTACAAAATTTGCTATTGAAGTAAAATTTTGACAAAAATTTACTATAGAAATAAAATTTTGAAAAAATTTCAGCAAAATTTTCTATAGAAATAAAATGTTGGCAAAATTTTTATAAAACTAAAATTTTATATAGAAAAAAAAAATTTGGCAAAATTTTATATAAATCTAAAATTTTGGCGAAATTTATTATATGTTAGAAATAAAATGTTGACAAAAATTACAACATTTTGAGAAAATTTTCTATAAAGAAATTGTCAAAATTTTCTATAGAACTGCATTTTCTAGAGAAATAAAATGTTGACAAACCTTTTTGTTTTGTAGTTTTTGGTAAAATTTTCTTCAAAATTTTGGTAGATTATTTTTGTCTCAAGTGGCAACCGTGATCGGAGCACACCATATCCGTGGACCTAAAATACCTCTAGAGTTACATCGAAGAACAATTGTAGTCTCTGAAAGCCTAAATAATCCAATCGTGAGATCAGTATATATAAGGGCGTTACCAAACCATATACGACGTTGATGTTTACGGACCTAAAGTACTTGAAGATTTTAAATTTCAAGCAGATGCCCAAGTATCAATTGGACTACGGCAAAGTATGAATCTTTTGCGGATTACTAATTTTTCGTTTTATACCAATCAAATATCAAGTCAGGATATCGGTCTATTTGGCGGCCACATCTAAACATATACCGATATGGTCCATCTTCAGAGTTGTCTTGACTGCAGATATAAAACCGTAGAATGATTATAACAGACAGACACTCCAAAAATAGGTATAATAAAAAAACTGTTGCATTTGGTCGTTCCATAAAAATTCAAAAACTTATGTTATTATACCCTGTACCACAGTAGTGTTTAAAGGGTATATTTGTATGAATAATAATTGTTATGGAGTGTGATCGAAGATATAAAATCATCGTCCTAACCCTATGGGAAATTAATGAAAATTACCACTAGCGAACCTAAACGGGCGTGGGTACCAGTATTCCAGAGTTTTGCACTGAATTTTGTTGCAATCGGTTCAGATTTAGATATAGCTCTCATATATAACTTTTGTCCGATTTACACTCGTATAACCTCAGAGACAAAATTTTAAATCTGATTTCATGAAAGTTTACACAGGGAATATAATTAACATTTTTACTATGAATGCCAAATTTGGTTTAAATCAGTTCAGCTTTAGATATAGCTCCCATGTATATACTTTTCCGATTTGGCCGAAATATCAACATTTTCCTTGTACAACTTCTTAGCCGAAAACTTGTAAAAATTACACAAATGATTCTAATACATATTTATCGTCTGATAAATCATAAATGCAGCTTTGCCAAGTTGCCTAAAAATTGATTTAAATTAAAATTTTTCCCTGATCTGCCTACCGACTTTAGACTTTTCTTGCTTGTTTTTAATTTGGTTAATAGAAATTTGTTCTAAATATTATAAAATTCACAATTGGTTTAATGTTGAGTAGATTTCTGCGAGTGTACCAATTTTCTATTTCCATTCCAATATTATTGAGAAAAAACATTATTTGTCTATTTTATATCGATTCAGCTTATTGATGACTTATTAGCCAATAAATATGAATAATAAAATAGGATAAAAATTATATTTATTTATATATGACAAATGAGCGTGAACAATAAACAAATATATTTATATGACACAACAAATATACGCGCGTATATTTTTCATTGGTTATTAACGTAAACATTAAATTAGCTAACCATAGACCTCGAAATGTTTGTACATGAAAATATAAATTCTAATAAATATGTATACATAACATACTAGTTTAATTTCATGCAAAACTAAAATAATTTGAAAAATTTGAGTTTGAAGTAGACCAAACAAACTAGAATACATGATTTATTAGAGAGTTTTTGAAGTTCAGTTTCGTACTCTGTAGTATATAGTATGACCCTGTAGTATTTTCATCGTACCTTCGAGCTTGACTTTACTAAGAATATCTTTCTATCACAGATATCACAGTTTCATAAAAATACTAATAATAATTTTTCTCAAAATATAATTTAATGGCATAACTAATTTGTAACAATAGAACAAATATCACAATAATTAATCTGCATTGTTAATTATTTTAAATTTTGAATTTAATATTCTTGCCAAAAAGTTGACAGTTCGTTATCCACGTGTTGGTAATTTCATGCAATGACAATACCCAAATGGAATTGACACAGTAGAAATGTGAAAATAATATGCATAGTGGTCTCATTTGAATTGAATTTGCTTTAAATATATAAAGAGTGATTTTTGGCTAATATTTTTTGACAGCATTGGTGTAAATAGCTGACGCACGTTTCGTATTTTTTTCCAGTTAAAGCTTATGTTTATGCAGATAAGTCCGCTTCAATTGACGTACTGGAAGACAACATTAAAGCATTCACACGTGAGATGGCTTCTACACCAGTTATAATCAGTCAGATGGAGCGTATGAGTTATGACGGAAGTAAAACAAATAGTCATACGTACCCATGTACGATATAGAATACATTCTCTGGAAAAGAAAAATTTTTTTATATGGAATGGCAAAGGTGTTTGCCACACACTGTTGCCACTCGTTCCAAAAATTATCTACCAAAATTTGGAGGAAATTGTACTACAAAATTTACCAAGTAAAAAAAAAATAAAAAAATTGATGAAAATACTTTTCCTCTGTTGGGTAAACTAAACATGTATTTTAGTCAACTCATGGTTTTAAGCTGAAATCAAAACAAAAATAAAAATTTTAGTCATTTATTGCTTTGATTTTAATTTAAAATCGTGCGATGACTAAACTGCAAAGGTACCTTAACCAACAAACAAATTTTATTTTTATAGAAAATTTTGTCACAATTTTATTTCTATAGAAAATTCGGTCAAATTTTTATACCCTGCGCCACACCGAGGAACAGGGTATTAGTTAGTGCATATGTTTGCAACACCCAGAAGGAGACGAGATAGACACATGGTGTCTTTGGCAAAAATGCTCATGGTGTGCTCCTGAGTCGATATAGCCATGTCCGTCTGTCTGTGAACACATTTTTGTAATCAAAGTCTAGGTCGCAGTTTTAGTCCAATCGACTTCAAATTTGGCACAAGTATGTGTTTTAGCTCAGAATAGAACCCTATTGATTTTGGAAGAAATCGGTTCAAATTTAGATATAGCTCCCATATATATCTTTCGACCGATATGGACTTACATGGCGTCAGAAGCCAAAGATTTAATCTAATTTGCTTAAAATTTTGCCGAAAAAGAACACTTAGTAGTATAATCAAATGTGTCAAATTTTATTGAAATCTGTTCAGATTTACATATAGCTCCCGTGTATATCGTTAGCCCGATTTTCACTCATATCACCTCAGTGGCCAATCTTTTACTCCGATTTACGTGAAATTTTGCATAGGAATTACAATTAACATTTCAACTGTCTGTACCAAATTCGGTTGAAATCGGTTCAGATTTAGATATAGCTCCCATATATATCTTTCGCCCGATATGGACTAATATGTTCCCAGAAGCCACAGTTTTATCCCAATTTGGTTTCAATTTTTCACTAGGAATACAATTAGTAGTGTAGTCAAGTATGCCAAATTTTATTGAAATCGATTCAGATTTAGATATATCTCCCATATATAGCTTTCGCCCGATTTACACTCATATGACCACAAAGGCCAATTTTTTGCTCCGATTTAGTTGAAATTTTGCACAGGGAGTAGAATTGGCATTGTAGCTATGCGTGCCAAATTTGGTTGAAATCGGTTCAGATTTAGATATAGCTCCCATATATATGTTTTTCTGATTTCGACAAAAGCGGCCAAAATACCAACATTTTACTTGTAAAATCGTCACTGCTGAGTCGAAAAGTTGTAATAATGACTCTAATTTTCCTAAAATTCTAATACATATGTATCGAGCTATAAATCATAAATAAACTTTTGCGAAGTTTCCTTACAATTGCTTCAGATTTAAATGTTTCCCATATTCCTTTACTAACATTGTGTTCCACCGTAGTGCATTAGACGACTTAAATTTTGAGTCTATAGATTTTGTAGAAGTCTATCAAATTCTGTCCAGATCGAGTGATATTTAAATGTATGTATTTGGGACAAACGTTTATATATAGCACCCATATATGGCAGCTATATCTAAATCTGAACCGATTTTTTCCAAAATCAATAGGGATCGTCTGTGAGCCGAAACAGGACCCCATACCAAAATTTAGGACAATCGGACTAAAACTGCGAGCTGTACTTTGCACACAAAAATACATCAAGAGACAGACAGACGGACAGACAGACAGACAGACGGACATCGCTAAATCGACTCAGAATTTAATTCTAAGACTATCGGTATACTAAAAGATGGGTCTCAGATTTTTCCTTCTTGGCGTTACATACAAATGCACAAACTTATTATACCCTGTACCACAGTAGTGGTGAAGGGTATAATGACAACTAACAAAAACAACAACATCTGCTTTTATTCACATGACCTCAATCCGAATTAAACAAATATAAATAAAATTTTATTTCTATAAAAAATTTTGTCAAAATTCTATTTCTATAGAAAATTTTGTCAAAATTTTTTTATAGAAATAAAATTTTGACAAAATTTTCCATACAAATAGGATTTTGACAAAATTTTCCATACAAATACGATTTTGACAAAATTTTCTATAGTAATAAAATTTAGACAAAATTTTCTATAGAAATAGAATTTTGACAAAATTTTCTATAGAAATAAAATTTTATTGATATTTGTTTAATTCGGCTTTATTATTATTCCTATAGAAAATTTTGTCAAAATTCTATTTCTATAGAAAATTTTGTCAAAATTTTATTTCTATAGAAATTTTTGTCAAAATATTATTTCTGTAGAGAACTGATGTACCTCTTAGGTAGAAAGGAATGTTTCGTAAAATCTATCAAAACATTAAAAATTCTACCAATCTACCAAACAGTAAGAATTTTGTAGAAGTCTATCAAATTCTGTCCAGATCGAGTGATATTTAAATGTATGTATTTGGCACAAACGTTTATATATAGCACCCAAAAGATTTGACAGATATGATATTGTATCGAAAATTTGGATCTACAAAGTGGTGCAGGGTATAATATTGTCGGCCCTGCCCGACTTTAGACTTTCCTTACTTGTTATTTCTATAGAAATTTGTCTCAAAATTTTATTTTTATAGAAAATTTTGTAAAAATTTTATATTCTCGAAATTTTATTTCTATAGAAAATGTTGTCAAAATTTTATTTCTATAGAAAATTTTTTCAAAATTTTATTTTTATAGAAAATTTTGTCAAAATTTTATTTCGTTGTTGTTTGATAGTTGATCTTTAAATTTTTAATTTTGTCAAAATATTATTTTTATAGAAAATTTTGTGAAAATTTTATTTCTATAGAAAAATTTTTTTTTTTAAATTTTATTTCATCGTTGTTTAATAGTTGACTTTTAAATTTTTAATTATATTTGTTTAATTCGGTTCGTGGTCATGTGAATAAATACAGATGTTTTTGTTTTTGTGAGTTGTAAATTTATTTGAAATATCCAATATTTCAAGATACCTCCAATGCTCGTCCTCAGGGAAATTAATTTGGAATTAAAAAACAAAGCATTTGTTCACAAGAGTATATTGTAAATATTGCAAATATACTCAAACAGTGAACAAGTTCATTGTTTTCTAATTTCATTTTCAGTTCCCCGAGGACGAGCATCGGAGATGTCTCGAAATATTGGATATTTCTAAATAAAAACAAGTAAGGAAAGTCTAAAGTCGGGCGGGGCCGACTATATTATACCTTGCACCACTTTATAGATCTAAATTTTCGATACCATATCACATCTGTCAAATGTGTTGGGTGCTATATATAAAGGTTTGTCCCATTTAAATATGACTCGATTTGGACAGAATTTGATAGACTTTTACAAAACCTATAGACTCAAAATTGAAGTCGGCTAATGGACGAGGGTGGAACACAATGTTAGTAAAAAATATGGGAAACATTTAAATCTGAAGCAATCTTAAGTTCGCAAAAGTTTATTCATGGTTTATCGCTCGATATATATGTATCAGAAGTTTAAGAAAATTAGAGTCATTTTTTTAACTATTCGACTAAGCAGTGGCGATTTTACAAGTAAAATGTTGGTATTTTGACCATTTTTGTCGAAATCAGTAAAACATATATATGGGAGCTATATCTAAATCTGAACCGATTTCAACCAAATTTGGCACGCATAGCTACAATGCTCATTCTACTCCCTGTGCAAAATGTCAACTAAATCGGAGCAAAAAATTGGCCTCTGTGGACAAAGGAGTGTAAATCGGGCGAAAGCTATTTATGGGAGCTATATCTAAATCTGAACCGATTTGGATGATATTTTGCAAGTTTTTCGATACTCATAAAATATTGGGATGTACAGAATTTGAGGAAAATCGGTTGATATACACGCCAATTATGACCAGATCGGTGAAAAATATATATGACTGCTATATCTAAATCTGAACCGATTTTTTCCAAAATCAATAGGGATCGTCTGTGAGCCGAAACAGGACCCCATACCAAATTTTAGGACAATCGGACTAAAACTGCGAGCTGTACTTTGCACACAAAAATACATCAAGAGACAGACAGACGGACAGACAGACAGACAGACGGACATCGCTAAATCGACTCAGAATTTAATTCTAAGACTATCGGTATACTAAAAGATGGGTCTCAGACTTTTCCTTCTTGGCGTTACATACAAATGCACAAACTTATTATACCCTGTACCACAGTAGTGGTGAAGGGTATAATGACAACTAACAAAAACAACAAAATCTGCTTTTATTCACATGACCTCAATCCGAATTAAACAAATATAAATAAAATTTTATTTCTATAGAAAATTTTGTCAAAATTCTATTTCTATAGAAAATTTTGTCAAAATTTTTTTATAGAAATAAAATTTTGACAAAATTTTCCATACAAATAAGATTTTGACAAAATTTTCTATAGTAATAAAATTTTGACAAAATTTTCTATAGAAATAGAATTTTGACAAAATTTTCTATAGAAATAAAATTTTATTTATATTTGTGTAATTCGGCTTTATTATTATTCCTATAGAAAATTTTGTCAAAATTTTATTTCTATAGAAAATTTTGTCAAAATATTATTTCTGTAGAGAACTGATGTACCTCTTAGGTAGAAAGGAATGTTTCGCAAAATCTATCAAAACATTAAAAATTCTACCAATCTACCAAACAGTAAGAAATCTATCATCTTTGGTAGAATTCACCCAACTGTGGCAACCGAGATATTAAAGGTTCACAAATATCGGTGCCAAATATTGTTACTATTTTTCCATATTTTTATACAGGACACCACAATTTTATCCAACTTGGCTGAATGTGGAAGTATATAGGTATTTTAGATGCACATAGACCTGTGCCAAATATGATGTGTATCGGTCCATGTTTTGCGCTAACTCCCATATATACCGATATTCAGATTTGGCTTCGTGAGCCTCTAAACTCTGCTATTAGAAGAAGGACGGACGGACATCAATAGATCACAATAGAAGAATTGCAAGTGTTTGGCTGCGTTACAAATGGAATGACAAAGTCGAGATAACCCCATATCCCACATAAACAAGTATAAACGGCCGTAATTTCGGCCAGGCCGAATCGTATGTACCCTTCACCATGGATTGCGCAGAAACGAAAAACAGTCATCCACAATCCAATTACTTGGGTTGTGGTAATACTTACATCGTCTTCTAAATATAGACCTATATGGACCTAGTTAGACATGGTTGTTAACGGCCATATACTAGCACAATGTACCAAATTTCAAATGAATCAGATGAATTTTGCTCTTCCAAGAGGCTCCAGAGGTCAAATCTGGGGATAGGTTTATATGGGACCTACTTATAATTATGGACCGATATGGACCAATTCCTGCATGGTTGTTAGAGATCATGTACTAGCACCACGTACCAAATTTCAACCGAATCGGATGAATTTTGCTCTTCCACGAGGCTCCGGAGGTCAAATCTGGGGATCGGTTTATATGGGGGCTATATATAATTATGGACCGATGTATACCAATTTTTGCATGGTTGTTATAGACCATATACTAACACCATGTACCGAATTTCAGCCGGATCGGATGAAATTTGCTTCTCTTAGAGGCTCCGGAGGTCAAATCTGGGATTCGGTTTATATGGGGGGTATATGAAATGATGGACCGATATTGACCAATTTTTGCATAGTTGTTAGAGACCATATACTTACACCTCCTACCAAATTGCAGCCAGATCGGATGAAATTTGCATCTCTTTGAGGATCCGGCTATATATAATTATGGACCGATGTGGACTAATCTTTGTATGGAAGTTAGGGACTATATACCAACACCATGTACCAAATTTCAGCCGGATCGGATGAAATTTGCTTCTCTTAGAGACTCCGCAAGCCAAATCGGGGGATCGGTTTATATGGGGGCTATATATAATTATGGACCGATGTGGACTAATCTTTGTATGGAAGTTAGGGACTATATACCAACACCATGTACCCAATTTCAGCCGGATCGGATGAAATTTGCTTCTCTTAGAGACTCCGCAAGCCAAATCGGGGGATCGGTTTAAATGGGGGCTATATATAATTATGGACCGATGTATACCAATTTTTGCATGGTTGTTATAGACCATATACTTACACCATGTACCAAATTTCAGCCGGATCGGATGAAATTTGCTTCTCGTAGAGGCTCCGGAGGTCAAATCTGAGATTCGGTATACATGGGGGGTATATAAAATGATGGACCGATATTGACCAATTTTTGCATAGTTGTTAGAGACTATATACCAACACCATGTACCAAATTTCAGCCGGATGGGATGAAATTTGATTCTCTTTGAGTCTCCGGAAACCAAATCTGGGGATCGGTTTATATGGGGGCGATATATGGTTATAAACCGATGTGGACCAATTTTTGTATGGGTGTTAGGGACTATATACCAACACCATGTACCAAATTTCAGCCCGATCGGATGAAATATGCTTCTCTTAGAGGCTCCGCAAGCCAAATCTGGGGGGTCCGTTTATATGGGGGCTATACGTAAAAGTGGACCGATATGGCACATTTGCAATACCACCCGACTTAAATCAATAACAACTACTTGTGCCAAGTTTCAAGTCAATAGCTTGTTTCGTTGGGAAGTTAGCGTGATTTCAACAGACGGATGGAAGGACGGACGGGCATGCTTAGAATCAGAATTTCACCACGACCCAGAATATATATACTTTATGGGATCTTAGAGCAATATTTCGATGTGTTACAAACGGAATGACAAAGTTAATATACCCCCCATCCTGTGGTGGAGGGTATAAAAAACATATTTCTGCTGCTGTAACTCGAACCTGTGTTGTCTGCACGTCACGCATTAACAGTCGCCTTAGCACATTGCACCACCGGCGGAGATGCCATAACAACGTCTAACGATTATTTTAAGACATTTTCATTTCAGATTAATGTACGTGCTCTTGATCAGCGAGTAATTCTGATACGATCTTACGATGTCCGTCTGTCTGGCCATCTTGTCTATCTGTTGTAATCAATAATTTAATTAGACTCCTGAAATTTTGCGGAGATTCGTTTTTTTTTTTGTTTGCAGGTAGGTCACGTTCGAAGATGGGCTTCGCCAGTTTTTTATATAGCATTGGTATAAACCGCCCGAGTTGGATTCTTAAGCCTGTAGTCACAGCAATTTTTTATCCGAGTATCCCAAGAGATATTAAAGGTCCAAAAATATCTGTGCCTAATATTGTCTATATTTTTCCATATTTTTATATAGGATACAACAATTAATTTATATAAGGTATATTTTTAATATGGAAGCCATTTTATACGCTTTTTGGAATATTTCAAAAAAAAAAAAAAAAATATTTGTATTAAAAATATGGCTCTTATTTCTACCATTTTAAACATTTACAAATTTCTTTGCATGAGAGTGTATGAATTCAGTTCTATATTTGGTCTAATTTGAAAACCATAATAAATTATTATAATAAAGCGTAAATGTAATGTTCTTATCATGTACATTTGTGAAGATACATTTTTTTTTCAATATTTCCATTAGAAAACATAATTCAATTTTGAAAGTAGTTCATGTGTTTACATTTACTAGGCTTGGTAATTGATAAGAATATAATTTCACATACAAATCATTACGAGCTCTACAAAATTTATTATCAATTTACCTTACAAAGCTTGTATTTGTAGAGAACAAGGTTTTTTGTCCTATTATATTTGTTTAAATCAAAACCAAATACATTATTGTATAAATATTTACAAAATGTTCAAGTATTTGAATAAGTGAGGCAATTAAAAACAAAATACTAAAGCAAAACTCATTGCAATGTTTACGAGTTTTATTGCAAAGTCCTTGAATTCTTTTGAAATAACTATGGTGAGTTCTATGATATTTTATTTGTTTTTTGTTTTATTTGTATGTAACTGATTTCTATTCAATCACCATTGAAATAAATATCATTGCTGAATCATTGAAATTGATTGCCACAATCAGCCGCAATGTAGTTTATAAAACGATGTAAATCTCAGCGATCATCAATGTATGAATCCAAAGCTAATCGAAAATAAAATCATTAAAAAAAAAAAACTAAAAATAAATAAAACATTGAGAAATTTTCATTTGAAAATATTTAATAATTGATTTTTTTTAACAAATGTATCAACAACTTTTCGAAGGACCATTGAAAATTATAGCGTGAAAGTTTGCATACAATAGGGGCTAAAATTAAAGTTAGTATATTAATTTGTAAAGGGGTAATCACACTCGTGCAATTACATAAGCTATGAAAGATTATTTAAAAAATATAAGGAAGCTTAATTTGGAAAAAAAAACAAATTCAGACAACAATAACTATTTGTTAATAAAGGAAATAAAAATATTAAAGAAAAAATAAGTAAAGATAGTTAATTTTGAACATTGTAAAAATGAACACAGCTATAGTCGGATGTCAATATTTCGAAGTGTTAGAAACGCAATGAAAAACATAGAGGGTGGTTGATATGTGGATGAAAACAAAACGGTAACAACACCAGAAATGATCCGGAAATTGAAAACTAGTTTTCAAATTGTAAGTAAGTCCTATGCCACCGTGGTGCAATGGTTAGCATGCCCGTCTTGCATACACAAGGTCGTGGGTAAGATTCCTGCTTCGACCGAACACCAAAAAGTTTTTCAGCGATGGATTATCCCACCTCAGTAATGCTGGTGACATTTCTGAGGGTTTCAAAGCTTCTCTAAGTGGCTTCACTGCAATGTGGAATGCCGTTCGGACTCGGCTATAAAAAGGAGGTCCCTTATCATTGAGCTTAACATGGAATCGGGCAGCACTCAGTGATAAGAGAGAAGTTCACCAATGTGGTATCACAATGGACTGAATAGTCTAAGTGAGCCTGCTACATCGGACTGCCACCTAACCTAACCTAGTCCTATGCTAGACAAATTTTTATAGAAAATTTCGCAAAATTTTAGTTTTTTGGAAAATTTTTGTCAAAATTTTATTTCTATAGAAAATTTTGTCAACATTTTGTTTCTATAGGAAATTTTGTCAAAATTTTATTTCCATAGTAAATTTTGTCAAAATTTTATTCCTACAGAAATTTTGTTAAAATTTTATTTCTCTACAAAATTTTGTCAAAATTTTATTTCCATAGAAAATTTTGTCAAAATTTTATGCTTATAGAAATTTTGTCAAAATTTTATTTCTATAAATTTTATTTCCATAGAAATTTTTGTCAAAATTTTACTTCTATAGAAACTTTTGTCAAAATTTTACTTCTATAGAAAATTTTGTCAAAATTTTATTTCTATAGAAAATTTTGTCAAAATTTTATTTCTATAGACAAATTTGCAAAATTTTAATTTTTTAGAAAATTTCTAAAAATGTTTTTCATATAGAAAATTTTGTCACTTTTTATTTTTATAGAAAAACCAAACCTTTGTAGTTGAAAATAAAAAAAAAAAATATATATATATATATATATATATATATATATATATATATATATATATATATATATATATATATATATATATATATATATATATATATATTATATATATATATATATATATATATATATATATATATATATATATATATATATATATATATATATATATATATATATATATATATATATATATATATATATATATATATATATATACTAGACCTGTCCAGATTTCCAAAGTTCACATTTTTTAATGAGCACTTACAGTTTTAGAATCTCTCAATGATTGTAATAAGAGCTATGAAAAAAGATTTTGAAAAACTTTTGCCAAAAAGTTGCTCAACGCGGTTGAAGTCAGGATTTTGGCAATTTTCGAAAGCTTTAAAGGTATACGTACAAACAAAATTTTTAAATAATCTATTAATAAATATAAGAAACATCTAAAAGCGCAATCTTTGAGCTAAATGCTCAAGCAAATAATAAAAAATTAACAACGTGAAATTTATTGAGCCGTTTGCTTGATGTAGCCTCTGGAAATCAAAAAATGCAGAAAATTTCCGCAATTTTTTTTTTCAATGCATTATATGTTTTCGAAAAAAAAAAAATTATATACGTTTGCACATTTTTTATATATTCTTGGAGCAATAAGGTATAACAAAAATTTAGATTAAGAATTTTTGGATGTGTCATTAGTCGCTAAAAATTAATTTCTTTATGAAAGTCTCACTCAGTCTCATGGGGTCTTAGAGCAATATTTCGATGTGGTGGAGGGTATAACAAAAATATATTTTTTTAATAAAAATTTTAAATGAAATAATAATTATTTTAATTAAAAAATTTTTTTTTTTTAATATTTTTTCTGAGTAGGGAGAAAATTATTTTAAAATTTTTTAAAAGTAATATATCTCAAATGTTTTGGTATACGTATTTAAAGTATGGTTATTCTTACTGGCAATTCTTTTTTGGAATTTTAGTTCTTAGAATTAAATATAAATTTAATATCTTATTGTGACCGAATGGAAAACCATATAAGAATTTTCTTGTATGATTTGTAAATTTCCTTTTCATGGAATTAATTTACTTCACTTTAATTAGAATTTCGTAAGGAATTAAGAAAGTGCGATACTAAACACATAACAATTATTTTTGTAAATATTCAAACTAATCATAGTAAATTCCATGTAATATCACAAAATGAATTATTACCCAGTCAAAGGAAATTTTCTACTCATACGCAAATCTCCACCATATATCCCCATAGTATTTCCATAACTTAGACCTTGTGTCTTCAGCAAAGCTAGGATATCATAATGCAAGGCGTTGGAGGGGAAATTCGGGGGATGGTTCATATGTATATTTTGAAAATTCCTAACACGAATTCACATGGCAGGAAAAAAAAAAAAAAATGTTTTTTATGAGTAGTTTTCTTCAGAGAACCTTAAGCAAGAATAACAACCGAAAAATATATGAAATGAAATGGTATTTCAATATTTTTGTTTTTTTTTTTATTCGCATGTAACCAAGAAATTAAATGAGAAGAAGCTTCGGGAACAAATGCTATGGGATTACAACTCTGGGAGCAAGTCAAAATGCCACATTTCACTTGGAAATAACATCTCTCTTAAGTACACTGATATTTATGGATGCTTTGGGAGCACATGAACATGACGTTAACTTTACATATCGTTACCAGGGAAATCATTGGAAAATATTCCTTTGCCATTCGCTAAGAAACTCCTAAGCGATAATGATATGAATGCGTATTGACAGATTCACACTTAAGGGAGAGGGTTTCCTTACGAATGTTGGCTTCAAGATTATTACATGTTCAGCATATCGATAATTTTGTATAGAACACCATAGTTCGGGCGGCAATAATACTTTGCTACCAAGGCTACAGAGTCGCGCCAATTTTGCTCGACTCCGGTTCCGACTCCAACATTTCCCATTAGGCTCGACCCCAACTCTGCCGTCCACTACGGGTATTGTAATTGTATCTGATTTTAATAGCACTTCAATGGTAATTCTATATGTTAGAGGGATACATTTTATCTATGCTTTTATTTATTTTATTTTATTTTATTTTATTTAAAAAAGCAACTTCACAATGTATTTTAAATTTCCAGTAAAATTCGTTACATCAAATCTTGTTTGTTATCCCTTAAAGAATTTTCCATTTTCTTGCGAAAACTCGTACACGCATTTCCTTTGATTGCTAATTGTAAGCAATCGCCCAGGATAGCACTGATTACCTTCATTTCATTATGGCCCATATCTATTTCAATATAGAGGGCAACATTGCATGAGGTTATTCGCTATCTTTTGTATGCAACCATCATGGCTATAAACTTTTAATAATCAGCAAAGTAGTACATGCTTGCGTTTTTCCTAAAGTCTACAAACATGCATGCATTCTTTAATCCAGCGGGGATATAAGAGTGAGAAGGCTAAACATTAGAACTTTTGGAGATAACAAAACCACAATTATTAGAATGTGCTCCCAAATATGGGAGACTGTTTCCTACTTTGCGTCTTATCATATCATATTGTAAAAGTCACATTTTCATTTAAATATTATACCCTTCACCACTTTGTAGACCAAAATTTGTGTTACCATCTCAACTCCTTCATGAAGGTTTATATTCCCATATACAAATATTTATATTTTAACCGGTTTGGAGACAATTTTTATACCCTCCATCATAGGATGGGGGTATATTAACTTTGTCATTCCGTTTGTAACACATCGAAATATTGCTCTAAGACCCCATAAAGTATATATATTCTGGGTCGTGGTGAAATTCTGAGTCGATCTAAGCATGTCCGTCCGTCCGTCCGTCTGTTGAAATCACGCTAACTTCCGAACGAAACAACCTATCGACTTGAAACTTGGCACAAGTAGTTGTTATTGATGTAGGTCGGATGGTATTGAAAATGGGGCCATATCGGTCCACTTTTACGTATAGCCCCCATATAAAGGGACCCTCAGATTTGGCTTGTGGAGCCTCTAACAGAAGCATATTTCATCCGATCCGGCTGAAATTTGGTATATGGTGTTGGTATATGGTCTCTAATAACCATGCAAAAATTAGTCCGCATCGGTCCATAATTATATATAGCCCCCATATAAACCGATCCCCAGATTTGGCCTGCGGAGCCTACAAGAGAAGCAAACTTCATCCGATCCGGCTGAAATTTGGTACATAGTGTTGGTATATGGTCTCTAACAACCATGCAAAAATTGGTTCACATCGGTCCATAATTATATATAGACCCCATATAAACCGATCCCCAGATTTGGTTTGCGGAGCCTCAAAGAGAAGAAATTTCATCCGACCCGGCTGAAATTTGGTACATGATGTTGGTATATGGTCTCTAACAACCATGCAAAAATTGGTCCATATCGGTCCATAATTATATATAGCCCCCATATAAACCGATCCCCAGATTTGGCTTGTGGAGCCTCTAAGAGAAGCATATTTCATCCGTTCCGGCTGAAATTTGGTACATGGTGTTGGTATATGGTCTCTAACAACCATGCAAAAATTGGTCCACATCGGTTCATAATTATATATAGCCCCCATATAAACCGATCCCCAGATTTGGCTTGCGAAGTCTCCAAGAGAAGCAAATTTCATCCAATCCGGTTGTAATTTGGAACATGGTGTTAGTATATGATCTTTAACAACCGTGCCAGAATTGGTCCATATCGGTCCATAATTATATATAGCCCCCATATAAAACATTCTCCAGATTTGACCTCCGGAGCCTCTTGGAGGAGCAAAATTCATCCGATCCGGTTCAAATTATGAACGTGGTGTTAGTATATGGTCGCTAACAACCATACCAAAATTAGTCCAATCACATAAAAATTGGTCCATATCGGTTCATAATCATGGTTGCCACTAGAGCCAAAAATAATCTACCAAAATTTTATTTCTATAGAAAATTTTGTCAAAATTTTATTTCTAGAGAAAACTTTGTTAAAATTTTATTCGGTTCATAATAAAATTTTCATCGTTGTCAAAATTTTATTTCTTTCGAAAATTTTGTCAAAATTTTATTTCTATAGAAAATTTTGTTCAAATTTTATTCGGTTCATAATCATGGTTGCCACTCGAGCCATAAATAATCTACCAAGATTTTATTTCTATAGAAAATTTTGTCAAAAGTTTATTTCTATAGAAAATTTTGTTAACATTTTATTTCTGTAGAAATTTTTGTCAAATTTTTTTTCTATAGAAAATTTGTCAAAATTTTTATTTCTATAGAAAAATTTGTGAAAATTTTATTTCTATAGAAAATTTTGTTAAAATTTTATTTCTGTAGAAAATTTTGTCAAAATTGTATGTCTACTTTGTCAAACTGAATTATATACGTATTGGATCGATCTTTTTTGATTTAATATATACCACGTATGGACTTACACACAATTTAGAAGATGGTGTTAGGAGGTTTTAAGATACCTTGCCATCGACAAGCGTTACCGCAACTTAAGTAATTCGATTGTGGATGGCAGTGTTTAGATGAAGTTTCTACGCAATCCATGATGGAGGGTACATAAGCTTCGGCCTGGCCGAACTTACGGCCGTACATACTTGTTACTTCTACATTTTACTTCTACAAAATCTCTGGAACTTAAAATTTAAATCGCCTTATGCCCTGGGATGAAGCACAATGTTACTAAAAAAAACAAGTAAGGAAAGTCTAAAGTCGGCAGGGACGACTATATTATACCCAGCACCACTCTGTAGATCTAAATTTTCGATACCATATCACATCCGTCAAATGTGTTGGGGGGCTATATATAAAGGTTTGTCCCAAATACATACATTTAAATATCACGCGATCTGGACAGAATTTGATAGACTTCTACAAAATCTATAGACTCAAAACTTAAGTCGGCTAATGCACTAGGGTGGAACACAATGTTAGTAAAAATATGGGAAAATATTTAAAGCTGAAGCAATTTTAAGGAAACTTCGCAAAAGTTTATTTATGATATATCGCTCGATATACATGTTTTAGAAGTTTAGGAAAATTAGAGTCATTTTTACAACTTTTCGACTAAGCAGTGGCGATTTTACAAGGCAAATGTTGGTATTTTGACCACTTTTGTCGAAATCAGAAAAATATATATATGTGAGCTATATCTAAATCTGAACCGATTTCAACCAAATTTGACACGCATAGCAACAATGCTAATTCTACTCCCTGTGCAAAATTTCAACTAAATCGGAGTTAAAAATTGGCCTCTGTGGTCATATGAGTGTAAATCGGGCGAAAGCTATATATGGGAGATATATCTAAATCTGAACCGATTTCAACCAAATTTGGCACGCATAGCTACAATGCTAATTCTACTCCCAGTGCAAAATTTCAATTAAATCGGAGTAAAAGATTGGCCACTGTGGTCATATGAGTGTAAATCGGGCGAACGATATATATGGGAGCTATATCTAAAATCTGAACACTACTAATTGTAATACTAGTGCAAAATTTCAACCAAATTGGGCTAAAACTCTGGCTTCTGGGGCCATATAAGTCTATATCGGGCGAAAGATATATATGAGAGTTATATCTGAATCTGAACCGATTTCAACCAAATGACTATAGTACTTATTGTTCTCCTGGTGCAAAATTTCAAGCAAATCAGGGTAAAACTCTGGCTTCTGAGTCCATATAAGTCCATATCGGCCGAAAGATATATATGGGAGCAATATCTAAATCTGAACCGATTTCTTCCAAAATCAATAGGGTTCTATTCTGACCCAAAACACATACTTGTGCCAAATTTTAAGGCGATTGCACTTAAACTGCGACCTAGACTTTGCTCACAAAAATGTGTTCACAGACAGACGGACGGACAGACGGATATCGCTAGATCGACTCAGGGACCCACCCTGAGCATTATTGCCAAAGACACCATGTGTCTATCTCGTCTCCTTCTGGGTGTTGCAAACATATGCACTAACTTATAATACCCTGTTCCACAGTGTGGCACAGGTATAAAAATTTAAAACGAAGAAATTAAAAACAAGATTAAAGTTATTCAAAAACGAGTGCAAATAAAGTTATATTAAAATATAATAAAATATAAAGTTATAATAAAATATAAAAATTATATTAAAATATTGTTTCTACAGAATATTTTGTCAACATTTTATTCTTAAATAAAATATTATTCCTATCGAAAATTTTGTCAAAATTTTATGTATATTGAAAATTTCTGTCAACATTTTATTTTTAAATAAATCTTTGTCAAAATTTTATTCCTATAGAAAATTTTTGCAAAATATTACTCTTATAGAAGGTAGCCAACGTGGTGCAATGGTTAGCATGCCCGCCTTGCATACACAAGGTCGTGGGTTCGCTTCCTGCTACGACCGAACACCAAAAAGTTTTTCAGCGGCGGATTATCCCACCTCAGTAATGCTGGTGACATTTCTGAGGGTTTCACAGCTGCTCTAAGTGGTTTCACTGGAATGTGGAACGCCGTTCGGACTCGGCCATAAAAAGGATGTCCCTTGTTCACCACTGTAGTATCTCAATAGTCTAAGTGAGCCTGAATATTTTGTCAAAATTGTTTTGCCATAGAAAACTTTGTCAAAATTTTGTTCCTATAGAAAATTTTGTCAAAAATTTATTCCAATAAAAAAATTTGTCAAAATTTTCTTCCAATAGAAAATTTTTTGAAAATTTTATTACTATACAAAATTATGTCAAACGTTTATACATATAGATTTTTTTTGCGAATTTTATTTATATAGAAGATTTTGCCCAAATTTTATTCCTACATAAAACTTTGTCAAAATTTTCTTGCTATAGAAAATTTTGCGAATATATTATTCCTATAAAAAAATGTTATCAAAATTTTATTACTATAGAAAATATTTTCAAAACTTTATTCCTATAGAAAATTGTGTCAAAATTTTATGTGTATAGAAAATTTCTGTCAACATTTTATTTCTATAGAAAATTTTATTAAAATTTTATTTCTGTAGCAAATTTTGTCAAAATTTTTTTTCTATAGAAAATTTTGTCAAAATGTATTTCCTATAGAAAATTTTGTTAAAATATTATTCCTATAGAAAATTTTGTCAAAATATTATTCCTATAGAAAATTTGGTCAAAATTTTATTCCTAGAGAAAATATTGTCAAAATGTTATTACTGTTGTCAAAAGTTGTTTATTCTTAGAGAAAACTTTGTGAACAGTTTATTTCTGGACTTAATTTCGTCAAAATGTTATTTCTGGACAAAATTTTGTCAACATTTTATTCCTTTAGAAAAATTTGTCAAAATTGTATTCCTAGAGAAAATGTTGTCAAAAGTTTTTTTTTTATTCTTAGAGAAAATTTTGTGAGCATTTTATTCCTAGACTAAATTTTGTCAAAATGTTTTTTCTAGACAAAATTTTTTCAAAATTTTCCTATAGACAATTTTGTCCAAATTTTATTCCAGAGAAAATGTTGTCAAAATTTTATTTCTATAGAAAATTTTGTCAAAATTTTATTACTATAGAAAATTTTGTCAACATTTTATTCCTAAAGAAAATGTTGTCAAAATATTATTCCTAGAGAAAATGTTGTCGAAAGTTTTTTATTCTTAGAGAAAATTTTGTGTGCATTTTATTCCTAGAATAAATTTTGTCAAAATTTTATTTCTAGACAATATTTTGTCAAAATTTTATTCCTATAGAAAATTTTGTCAAAATTTTATTCCTAGAGAAAATGTTGTTAAGAGTTTATTCTTAGAGAAAATTTTTATTGCTAGACTAAATTTAGTCAAATTTTTATTTCTAGACAAAATTTTGTCAAAATTTTATTCCCATAGAAATTTTTGTTAAAATTTTATTCCTATAAGAAATTTGTGTTAAAATTTTATTCCTATAAGAAATATGTGTTAAAATTTTATTCCTATAAGAAAACTTTTAAAAATTTTATTCCTATAGAAAATTTTTACCAAAATTTTATTCCAATAGGAAATTTTGTGAAAATTCTATTCCTAGAGAATATTTTGTTAAAATTTTTTTCTTAGAAAAAATTTTGTCAACACTTTATTCCTAGGCAAAATTTTATTACTAGACAAAATTATATCAAAAGTTTATACCCATAAAAAATTTTATATATTTAGAAAATTTGTGAAGTAGTTCTTAGGTGAGGAATATTTTGAAAATTCTACCAAAACATCAAGAATTCTACCACTCTACAAAACAATACAAAATCTACAATTTTTGGTAGAATTCTACTAACTGTGGCAACCGTGAATAGAAGGCGCACTGATCCATAATGTCACGAAACTGGATGTACAATTTCTCGTACTGTTGCGAGTGATGCAGGTAAAAATTGATATAATTTAGATTTCAAATCATATGAAAGACGTGTTTTTTGCACACTTTGACGAGATGAACAAAAATGATTGTTATAAATCCATAATATGATGCAGTCTCCATGTAGAAGCTTGAAATTTAACTTCGGTAAGCGCACTACTGTAGGGAGAGTATCTGTCACTTAATCCACCTGAAGTTCTATATATTTCTAAGTATCCCACTAAGGCGAAGACTTTTCAAACGAAACTATTATATTTGATTCATGGCAGTCGGTATTTAAGATTCGGCGCGGCCGTATATATTTGTTTCTTAAATTCTATAGGGTGCACCTTTATGTTTGCTATTCCATGGGTATAGGATCAGCATTTCAAAATTTTTTGAAGTAGGAGTAGTTCCTTTAGTATGGAGCCAACCCTCAATTTGTACTTTTACTTGCAAATCTTCTTCCAAAAGAAGTAAATCTCTCTTCCGTGCGCAAAAATTTGGAGCCTTCATTACGCTATGCCATAAGAATACCTTACCAAATTCCTCTTCACCTCTGCACAAGTAATCACACACACACACACACAGGTTTAGTTCTACCTTCAGACACGTTCCGACTACGAGTTAAACATTTTGCCAAGAAATGAGTGGTGTGCATTGTGAATACCACATCCTATTTACAACGTTACCTTACCAACATGCCATCACAGCACACACCGGAGAAAGTTCTTCTGTTTTTGCATCCTGCCGCAGTAGTTTACTTCAAAAACAAAAAGCATAGAAACGTTTTGCTGCGATCAATGATGGCTTTGAATGCATTCGATGCCAGTCAACGGTGTTCAAAGACAAGCTTCATTGAGAACGTCATCTATATGAGAGGACCTTTTACGATGGCCAATAGGGATGACCTGTCAAAAAAATTCTCAAAATTTTCATATATTAACCAAGATGGATTGATATCGTCTACTTGGAAGAGGAACATATATATACGGCAAAAAAAGTTTGATTGTTTTGAGTCTAAATCAAGTGAGTAGAGTAGAAAGTCGACTATATATCCCCTACTGAATTAGTAGACCTAAGCATTTGTGTGATATGATTTTTTTTAAATGTTTATTTTTTGTTTATTGTGCTTAGAATTTTTACAAATATAAGTAACCAACAACTTGATTTCCTATGAGTTTATATATATACTAGCGTAACCCGCTTCGCTGCGCCTTCCGAAGCATATTTGGAGGAATATTTTGCGTTAACTTAGTCAACTATATCCTTCGTGCTTAAAACAAATTCGAAAAGATTTGAATTATTTTAAACAAATCGGACTACTTGTTTTTTCGTTTATAGGTACAAATACGGCGGGAGAGGGTGTACCTTCTTCTATATTCTTGTGAATTTTAAGTGTGGTTTGTCAAGGAAAGGTATCCTTCTCCTCAACATATCTGAAAATTAAGCACTACATTATAATAACATAGAAAGAATTACTGTTTCCCATCCAATAAATCGGAAAAAGCAAAAATAGTAAAAAATTTTACCACATTAGCATTTGCTAAAATGTTGGAAAATGATGCACCCTCTACGTTGGCTGCCAATTTCATGTAAATTTAAGTTCTTTACTAAAAAGAAGTCTGGCAGAAGCCTGTGCAAAAATCATAAAATTATGTACCGAGTTCCCATTTACGGACATCCCTCTACTTTCAATTTAAGAAAAAAAAAACGGACAAAAGGGAACCCTCCCCCCACCTTCGCTCCACTCCGACCTGATATCGGACTATCACGTACCCTATATTAATTTCGCAACTGCTCAATGGTCCCTATAAATTCTATCGAAGTAAATCGACAAAGTTTATTTCAATTTTTCCCCTTTCCAACCAGATATCGAAAAATCATATACTAATTTATAAATCATGTAAAGGGTGATTTGTTAAGAGCTTGATAAATTTTTAAAAAAAAAAAACGCATAAAATTTGCAAAATCTCATCGGTTCTTTATTTGAAACGTTAGATTGGTCCATGACATTTACTTTTTGAAGATAATTTCATTTAAATGTTGACCGCGGCTGCGTCTTAGGTGGTCCATTCGGAAAGTCCAATTTTGGGCAACTTTTTCGAGCATTTCGGCCGGAATAGCCCGAATTTCTTCGGAAATGTTGTCTTCCAAAGCTGGAATAGTTGCTGGCTTATTTCTGTAGACTTTAGACTTGACGTAGCCCCACAAAAAATAGTCTAAAGGCGTCAAATCGCATGATCTTGGTGGCCAACTTACCGGTCCATTTCTTGAGATGAATTGTTCTCCGAAGTTTTCCCTCAAAATGGCCATAGAATCGCGAGCTGTGTGGCATGTAGCGCCATCTTGTTGAAACCACATGTCAACCAAGTTCAGTTCTTCCATTTTTGGCAACAAAAAGTTTGTTAGCATCGAACGATAGCGATCGCCATTCACCGTAACGTTGCGTCCAACAGCATCTTTGAAAAAATACGGTCCAATGATTCCACCAGCGTACAAACCACACCAAACAGTGCATTTTTCGGGATGCATGGGCAGTTCTTGAACGGCTTCTGGTTGCTCTTCACTCCAAATGCGGCAATTTTGCTTATTTACGTAGCCATTCAACCAGAAATGAGCCTCATCGCTGAACAAAATTTGTCGATAAAAAAGCGGATTTTCTGCCAACTTTTCTAGGGCCCATTCACTGAAAATTCGACGTTGTGGCAGATCGTTCGGCTTCAGTTCTTGCACGAGCTGTATTTTATACGGTTTTACACCAAGATCTTTGCGTAAAATCTTCCATGTGGTCGAATAACACAAACCCAATTGCTGCGACATTTCATTCATCGACATTTCACGGTCTTCAGCAACACTCTCAGAAACAGACGCAATATTCTCTTCTGTACGCACTGTACGCATTCGTGTGGTTGGTTTAATGTCCAATAAAGTAAACTGAGTGCGAAACTTGGTCACAATCGCATTAATTGTTTGCTCACTTGGTCGATTATGTAGACCATAAATCGGACGTAAAGCGCGAAACACATTTCGAACCGAACACTGATTTTGGTAATAAAATTCAATGATTTGCAAGCGTTGCTCGTTAGTAAGTCTATTCATGATGAAATGTCAAAGCATACTGAGCATCTTTCTCTTTGACACCATGTCTGAAATCCCACGTGATCTGTCAAATACTAATGCATGAAAATCCTAACCTCAAAAGAATCACCCTTTATAAATTTAATCACCTCCTCCCACGTTCCCTGTAAATTTCAAGTCGATCGGCGATGCTTAAATTTTGCTCTATTGTTTTAAAGGGACGTCACTTTCCCCGATACAATATCGACAAACACTGTAGTGAATAGCACCCCTAACCTTCCCTGAAAATTCTTGAAACTTTCCTTCAAGTGTGGGGCAAGGAAGGTTGCCTCTTCGTTCATAACCTTCCCCCACTGCCTATGTAAATTTCAAGAAAAGAATTGTTGTTTTTTTTTTGCAGTTTTAGAGGAGGACCTCCTCCCCGACTAAATATCGAAAAGTGATGTAGCGTATCTTTTGTAAACGTCCCAGAAAATGTCAAGCAAATTATAAGCCTAAAAGGGCGGCCTCTCTTCCGTCCAAATATCGCAAAATGAGGTATCAACTATGAATATCGTAACCTCTCCCCAGTCCTCTGTAAATTTCAAGTAACTCGGTAAAGTTTAATTGTTTCTCTGTATGTACTTAAGAGAAGCGGATGTCTCCCTATGCCCTTTTATTTTTATTAATAAATTTCATAACCCATTTTTTCCGTAAAATTTCAGTCGGGGGAGTTTAGTTTTGTTTGTACTTTCAAACAAAAAAATTCGGGCAAAGGGGTGGTCCCCCTCCCCGACCAAATATCGAAAAATAATCTAGCGGATTTTTGTCTAGATTCCAACCCCAACATTCAATGAAAATTTCAAGCAAATCGCATAATTTTGTTCCAAGTTTCAAAAAGTAGGGCAAGGGGGATGTCCCCCTCCCCATCCACATATGAAATCATCGGGTACCCCATATTAATTCCATAACCTCACCAAATGTTCTCTGTAAATCTCAGATAATTTAGAGAATTTTAGTTTTTTCACTGTACTTAAAAAAAAGTCGAACAAAGGGCAGGCTCCCCTCCGCCACCAAATATCGAAATAAAAAGTAGCGGATCTTTGTCTAGATGCAAACCCCAATCTTCAATGAAAATTTCAAGCAAATCGGTGAACTTTGGTCCAATTTTCAAAAAGTCCGACGAAGGGGAGGTCCCCCTCCGCAACCATGTGTCAAAAAATGAGGTACCCTATTTTCACCACATGAACGCCCCCTACGATCTCTGAAAGTTTCAAGTAAATCGGTTCAGCCGTTTCGGAGCCAACTCGGAACATACAAACAAACAAATAAACAAACATAGATTGAATTTTATATATAAAGATATATAAAATTCAAAGCTCATATGGTGAAAATAGGGTACCTCATTTTTTAAACCTAGTCGCGGAGAGGGACTTCCCATTTGTCCGACCTTTTGAAAATTGGACCAAAGTTGACCGATTTGCTCGAAATTTTCATTGAAAGTTGGGGTTGGCATCCAGACAAAGATCCGCTACTTTATTTTTTATTATTTTATTATTATTATTTTTTATTTTTTGTCCGACTTTTTTTTTAAGTACAGTGAAAAAAAAATAATAAAATTCTTTAATTTCCTTCAGATTTACAGAGAACATGCGGTGAGTTTATGAAATTAATGTAGTGTACCTGATGTGTTCATATTTGGATGGGGAGGGGGAACCTCCTCCTTAACCAATTTTTCAAAATTAGAACAAAATTATCCGATTTGCTTGAAATTTTCAGGGAAAGTTGTAGGGGGCGTCTAGACAAAGAACGACTACTTTATTTTTCGATATTTGGTCGGGGATGGGGACCTCTCTTTTGTCCGACTTTTTTTAAAGTACAGTGAAAACAAAACTAAAGTTCTCCGACTGGAATTTTACGGAAAAACTGGGTGAGGTTATGAAATTTATATCACGTTCCTGATTTTTTAATATTTGGTCGGGTAAAAATATAAGGCCATAGCGAGACACCCGCTTCTGATTAAGTACATACAGAGAAAGAAACAAATAAACTTTTCCAATTTACTTCAAATTTATGGAGGACGTGGGGAGAGGTTATGAAATTAATATTGGACCAGATTTTGTGATCTTTGGATGGGAAGAGTGGCCGACGCCTGCCCTGGTTTTTGAAAATTAGGCTTTTAATTTGCTTGATATTTCAAGATAACATACGCTACATTACTTTTCGATATTTGCTCCTCCTCTAAAAATGAAAAAAAAAATAATAAAATAAAATTCTCCAGATTTCTTGAAATTTCCAAAGGCCGTGGGGGGACGTTATGAAATCAATATTGTGTACCTGTTGTTTGTTTGGACGGGGAGGTACCTTCACGGGGAAGGTGCATTATTTTCCGGTCTATGTTCGGGAAAGGCACACCCAAAAAAAAAATTGAACCCACCGTGGAAGAAAATGTAGGTTTATTTTAGAAAATTTTAACTAAAATAGATTTCTAATTGCAACATGTTACAAATAAGTTAATAATTTTTGTCAAATTGAAGAATTTTTTTTTAAATAATTAATTTTTTTCTATTGTTTAAGAAAATTTCATATGTTGAAAGAAAAAATTGGACTTTAAAATTGTGAAAATGTCTTTAGCGCCGTACGAAGTTCAAGACAGGTAAAGGGTGGTTAAATTGTAAGGGTCTATGTTGAATGTGAACCACACCTAAACGCCAATTTTCCGAATTTTATTTGACATTTCTCTATTTCAGACTTACTCAATTTGAACCATGGAGAGATACACAATCCAGCAACTTGTTAAATGGTTCCACGAAATGGCAACAGTGGATGATCAATTTTCGAAGAAAATCATCTTCAGTGATGAGGCACATTTTCACCTCAGTGGATTCGTCAATAAACAGAATTGCCGCATTTGGGCGAATGAGAATCCAAGAGTGATTGTCGAAAAACCAATGCACCCACAAAGAGTGACTGTTTGGTGCGGTTTATGGGCTGGCGGCATCATCGGGCCGCATTCGTGAGATGATAACGAACTATTTATGGCCCGAATTGGAAAATATGGATGTGGACATATGTGGTTTCAGCAGGACGGTGCCACTTGCCACACAGCTAACGAAACAATGGCTCTTTTGCGCAACAAATTCAATGGCCGTGTTATCTCACGTAATGGACTTTTTTCTTTGGGGTTATTTGAAAGAAAAGGTGTACGTCGATAAGCCAGCAACAATTCAAGAGCTAAAGGATGAGACAATTCGGCACATTAACGGCATAGAACCTCCATTATGCCTTAGCGTCATCGAAAATTTGGACCATCGGATGAAGGTGTGCCACCGAGGTCGCGGCGCACATTTGGCCGATATTTTGTTCCATACATAATTGAGTAATACCAATATATCATAATAAAATCAAATTACAATAATTTCCTAAATAGTTTGTGTTTTATTCAAAATCAACATCGGCCCTTGAAATTTTAACCATCCTTTACAATTTTAGTCAAATTTACTCATTTGAGAGACTTATGAACTCAATTTAAGAAAACTTCTACCATTTTAGGAAAATATGAGCTAATTTATTTTTTAGTAAAATTGTGCACTATATTTGTATACAACTTTTTTGCTTATTTTTAGTTCACGTCATTAAAGTTAGCAAAAAATTATTCAAATAAGGAACATTTAATCATATTGAGTAAAATTTAACTAAAATCAACTAATCTTCATTAACTAAAATAAAGTTCAGTTGGCATTAGAGCTCCTTTTTTCTGGATGTATGTTCCCCATGTCCACATTTTAACAAATGATAGGTGTATCTGTTGTTTTTTTGGACGGGGAGGTACCTTCTCCTTGCCCCACACTTGAAGGAAGTTTCTAGATTTTCTTGGAATTTTCAGGGAAGGTTAAGGTTGCTATCCACTTCGGTGTTTGTCGATATTTTATCGGGGAAAGTAACGTCCCTTAAAAAAGTAGAGCAAAACATAACCTTCTCCGATCTATTTGAAATTTTTCAGTGAACGTGGTAGAAGGTGATTAAATTAATACAGAGTACACGATTTTTCGATATCTGATCGGGAATTGATAGGGACCGTTGTTTGCGAAATTAATATAGGGTATGTGATTTTTCGATATCAGGTCGGGGTGGAGCGAAGGTGGGGAGAGGGTTCCATTTTGTCCGATTTTTTGAAAATTGAAAGTAACTTAGAGGGTTGCCCTTAAATGTTATAATTTTATGATTTTTGCACAGGCTTCTGCACAGACGTTTTTTTAGTAAACAACTTAACTGTACATGAAATTGGCAGGCAACGTAGAGGGTACATCATTGAGCATCCGGTCTATGTTCGGGAGAAGGATACCTTTCCTTGACAAACCATACATAAAATTCACAAGAAATGTAGAAGATTGCCCAACTACTTGAATACAGAACATAATTTAAACAACTTGGTGGAAAGGGAACAACCTCTTCCCGACGGACCGTTTATCATCTGCATATTCGCTGTATTTCTATCTAAAAAAGCGAAAAAGCAAGTTGTCCGATTTGTTTGATAGAATTAAAATTTTTCCGAATTTGTTTTCAGCTTGAAGAATATGGTATGTCTGAACCGATTTCAACCAAATTCGGTGTGAATATTTATAATGTTAATTCTACTCGCTGTCCCAGGGAGTCACCGTGGTGCAATGGTTAGCATGCCTGCCTTGTATACACAAGGTCATGGGTTCGATTCCTGCTTCGACCGAACACCAAAAAGTTTTTCAGCCGTGGATTATCCCACCTCAGTAATGCTGGTGACATTTCTGAGGGTTTCAAAGCTTCTCTAAGTGGTTTCACTGCAATGTGGAACGCCGTTCGGATTCTTCTATAAAAAGGAGGTCCCTTGTCATTGAGCTTAACATGGAATCGGGCAGCACTGAGTGATGAGGGAGAAGTTCACCAATGTGGTATCACAACTGAATAGTCTTAGTGAGCTTGATATATCGGGCTGCCACCTAACCTTACCTAACCTAACCTAACCTAACCTAACCTAACCTAACTCGCTGTACCAAATTTCACATAACTCGGAGTAAAATTTTGGCCACGGGATCTATAGGAGTGTAAATCGGGCGAAAGCTATATATGGGAGCTATATCTAAATCTGAACCGATTTCAACCAAACTTGGTATGCATATTTATAATGTTAATTCTACTCCCTGTGCCAAATTTTTCTGAACTGGGGGTAAAACTTTTGCCTCTGGGGCCATATGAGTGCATAGATCGGTCGAAATATATATATGAGATCTATATCTAAATCTGAACCGATTTCAACTAAATTTGGTATGCATATTTATATTCAAAATTTTACCTAAATCGGAATAAAACATTGGCCCCTGGGGTCATAGGAGTGTAATTTGGGCGAAAGCTATATATGGGAGCTATATCTGAATCTGAACCGATTTGATTGATATTCTGCAAGATTTACGAGGCTCACAAAACAATTGAATATACGAAATTGGAAGAAGATCGGTTGATAAATACGTCATTTATGACCAGATCGGTTATAAATGTATATGGCAGCAATATCTAAATCTGAACCGATTTTTTTTTTCAAAATCAATAGTGATCGTCTTTGAGCCGAAAAAGGACTCTATGCCAAATTTGAGGACGATCGGACATAAACTGCGAGCCGGGCTTTGCACACAACCGATTTTTTTTTTCAAAATCAATAGTGATCGTCTTTGAGCCGAAAAAGGACTCTATGCCAAATTTGAGGACGATCGGACATAAACTGCGAGCCGGACTTTGCACACAAAAATAAATGAACAGACAGACGGACTGACAGACAGACGGACATCGCTTAATCGACTCAGAATTCAATTCTAAGAGGATCGGTATACCAAACGATGGGTCTCAGACTTTTCCTTCTTGGCGTTACATACAAATGCACAAACTTATTATACCCTGTACCACAGTAGTGGTGAAGGGTATATAAATAGAAAAAATGTGCTATGCAGATGTTATTTTTTTACCATTTTACATACTAAATACTTTTTTAAAGTAATCGACGTTCTTGTGTTTTTAAGGGGTAGCAATTCTTCAAAATTAATGAAATTGTCTTCAAGTTCGTGGATTTTTTTATATCTTGACTACAAAGCAAAAAAAAAACTTTAGAAAATATGAGATGTCTTTCAACACTTTATTTTTATACGTTTTTAAAGGATTTTTTATAGCACGTGAAGAAAACAAGCATAGATTGGCCATACTCAACAATGTACCCTCGAAAAATTCCGACATTAAATATCAACACTTGCAGTCGAGTTGAAATCGTGTATATGGACTTTAGGTTCCTCAACTTAAAAACGGCCATAACCTACATACTGTCATAGAATGACTTAGTTAACATCACACTATTTCCCCAGTTTTCAATTTCCCATAAGCCCCCATTGGCATTCCTAATAATCGACCAATAAAACAACCATCATACACCGTTCGATGTTTTTCTGACTTTTTCTTTACACTAAGGGGAGAAAAGCAAGGCATTGACTTTAGTAACTTTTCAGCTCTCACTGACATCCAGTTATCCACATACAGAAAAGGCACAGACACACACACTCCCACACATTAATGCATACATATAGCAAAACCATTACAGTCGAACACCCTAATGGTTCCGTTAAAAATGTAAAAAGGAGATGTTTTCCCGCAACTTTTAGCGTTTTTATTGATTGCATTGATTTTGCATTGTGGCCTCGTTTTTGCCATGTTTAAATTACATAGCCATAATAAAAGCACACATCTATTCAAACAAACACGAGCACGCGGACACCACTCTCTCAGAGACACACAAGCCGGATAAGTATGCTACAAACATATTCCGTTACACTCATACATGATATTATGTGAGTGTGCGTGGATGTGGATGTGTATTCCATGACGATTGAAAGCAAACGCATTCTCAGAAACTTGGTTCAATGGAAGTTGATCAGCCACAGTGATTGGAGAAAAATCAAATAAAAGGTGATAGTGGGCTATGCTTGATTAGAATACCAGAAAAAAAGATCACTGGAAGTGACTCTGAGACCTGCTTATCCACAAGCACATGATAAAGTGTAGGGTGGAAACAATCCATCCATCCAGTAGGGCACCCTCTCGCAAAGCCAAGGGATCATGGGAGATCATGGAATACAGGCGACATTGCAGGTTGCCACTCGAGACCAAACTAATTTATCAACATTTGGAGAAAATTTTACCAACTACCAAACAAAAAAATCTCATTTTGCAAAATTTCATTTCAATAGAAAAATTTGTCAACATTTTATTTCTATAGAACATTGTTAAATTTTTTTTATAGAAATTTTTGACAAAACTTTTTTTCTATGGAAAGCATTGTCAAAATTTTATTTCTATAGAAAATATTGTCAAAATTTTATTTCTATAGAAAATTTTGTCAACATTATATTTCTATAGAAAATTTTGTCAAAATTTTATTTCTATAGAAAATTTTGTCAACATTTTGTTACTACCAAAATTTTTTCAAAAATGTATTTGTATAGAAAATTTGGTCAAAATTTTATTTCTGTGGAAAATTTTGTCAAACTATTATTTCTATAGAAAATATTGTCAAAATTGTATTTCTATAGAAAATGTTTGTCAAATTTCATTCCTATCAAAAATTTTGTCAAAATTTTATTTCTATAGAAAATTTTGTCAACAATTTATTTATATAGAAAATTTTGTCAAAAATTTATTTCTATGGAAAATTTGGTCAAAATTTTATTTTTATAGAAAATTTGGTCAAAATTGTAATTCTATATAAAATTTTGTCAAAATTTTATTTCTATAGAAAATTTTGTCGAAATTTTATTTCTATAAAAAATGATATCATTATTTTATTTCTGTGGAAAATTTTGTCAAAATTTTATTTCTATAGAAAATATTGTCAAAATTGTATTTCTATAGAAAATGTTTGTCAAATTTCATTCCTATCAAAAATTTTGTCAAAATTTTATTTCTATAGAAAATGTCAAAATGTTATTCCAATAGAAAATATTGTCAACATTTTATTTCTATAGAACATTTTGTCAAAATTTTATTTCTATAGAAAATTTTGTGGAAATTTAATTTCTATACAAAATGTTGTCAAAATTTTATTTCTGTGGAAAATTTTGTCAAAATTTTATTTCTATAGAAAATTTTGTCAAAATTGTATTTCTTTAGAAAATTTTGTTAAATTTTATACCTATAGAAATTTTGTCAAACTTTTATTTCTAATTTTGCCAAAATTTTATTTCTATAGAAAATATTGTCAAAATTTTATTTCTATAGAAAATGTTGGTCAAAATTTTATTCCTATAAAAATTTTGTCAAAATTTTTTTTCTATAGCAAATTTTGTCAAAATTTAATTTCTATAGAAATTTTTGTCAAAATTTTTTTTTATAAAAAATTCTGTTAAATTTTGTGTCTATAGAAAAATTTGTCAAAATTTTATTTTTATAGAAATTTTTGTCAAAATTTTATTTCTGTAAAAAAATTTGTCAAAATTTTATTTCTTTAGAAAATTTTGTCAAAATGTTATTTCTATTGAAAGTTTTGTCAAAAATTTATTTCTATAGAAAATATTGTCAAAATTTTATTTCTATAGAAAATGTTGGTCAAAATTTTATTCCTTTAAAATGTTCTTTACAAAATATTGTCAAAATTTTATTTCTATAGAAAATGTTGGTCAAAATGTTATTCCTTTAAAAATTTTGTCAAATTTTTTTTTTTTTAGAAAATTTTGTCAAAATTTTATTTCTATAGAAATTTTTGTCAAAATTTTATTTTTATAGAAATTTTTGTCAAAATTTTATTTCTTTAGAAAATGTTGTCAAAATTTTATTTCTTTGGAAAATTTTGTCAAAATTTTATTTCTATAGAAAATTTTGTCAAAAATTTTATTTCTATAGAAAATTTTGTCAAAATTTTATTTCTATAGAAAATTTAGTCAAAATTTTATTTCTATAGAAAATTTTGTCAAAATTTTATTTCTATAGAAAATTTTGTCAAAATTTTATTTCTATACAAAATTTTGTCAAAATTTATATCTATAGAAAATTTTGTGATAATTTATATCTATAGAAAGTTTTGTCAAACCTTCTATAGAAAATTTTGTTAAATTTTATATCTATAGGAAATTTTGTCAAACTTTTATTTCTAATTTTGTAAAAAATTTTACTTCTTTAGAAAATATTCTTAAAATTTTATTTCTATAGAAAATGTTCTCAATTTTTTTTTTGTATAGAAATTTTTTCAAAATTTAATTTCTAAAGAAAATTATGTGAAAAGGTTATTTGTAAAGAAAATTTTGTCAAAAATTTATTTGTATAGAAATTTTGTAAAGTACCTCTTTATTAGAAAGGAATAGTTGCAAAATTTACAAAAACATTCGGCCTGCCCGAACTTACGACCGTATATATTTGTTTGCAATAAATTAGCATTTATATCACTACCAAATACTGTGCCCTTCTACATACCCACAACAGAACTCCTACGAGAGCTGTCCTAATGGTCTGACATAAAAACGAAGGCAAAGCAGTGTAATGGATCCAGGTAGAAGGCTCAATGGTGCATTCAATGCAAAAAAAAAAAAAAAAACAAAAAAAAAATTATATATCTAGAATGAATGGATGTAAGAGAGTAACCTCAATATTTATTCGATATGTATGCCAATGAGCCTTTAATGTACATGCTTTTTGTATCAAAGGATCTATGGTTTTATCAATTTAATACAGACCTCTACCTCTATGAATATCATATACATACATTCATATACACAATTGCACACACATACAAACGCATACATATATACATCCTCTAGCATAATCTATTACAAATACATATACTTTAGGCTTTATTTTGGGTATATAAATCTATTTTTGCATTCACTGCAAATGATTTATAACTTATTTTCCAATTTTAGCACAATTCTCTAATTTTTCGCTCATTTCAAGTTTTTGTAACAATTTGAATTATGTTTAAAGTTTGAGTTTTGTTCATTCCTCCTACTCCCTGTCTCTCTCTGTCTTTCTTCCATTTGTAGTCTTCATTCACCAAATCACAAATAATAATCTCTCAGATTAGTTGAAAACATTTTTAGGCAATTTTTTTATGAATTTCCCTTTAGTTTATGCTAAAAATAGATGGATAGCAAAAATTTCATAGAGGTGATGAGGAAAATCTTTCCACCCATTCAGAAAATCACAACCAATGCTTGGCACAAAAAGTTAAAGCCATATATTTCAACAGTCAGTTATCAAGGATTGTGATGACTTTTCCAGTTCAACTATGGATTTAACTGTAAGTGGCAAAATTGAAAATGGGGTTAATATTTAAATTCATAAACGATTATTAAATTTGAAAAAAAAACCCGAAGAATTGGAAGGAGAAGTTTGTTAGGGTGTTTGCCAATTTTTAATAAACGGGATTTAATTATAAAACTAAAATTAATTATAAACAAGTAAGTAAAGTAGAAAGTCGGGCGGGGCCGACTATATCATACCCTAAACCACCATTACAGAATTAGTAATCATAAGCATTTGTTGGGTAACATATAGGTTTGGGAGATAAACCGCAGTTGCATATTTAAGAAAATTAAGGGGTACATGTCTATGGGTGCTTTGTGTCAATCTGACTATAGCTCATAGTCAATGTTGCCACGGAAAATGTTCGGTTTACCCTACAAGGACAAAAAAGTTCTCTACTGTCCCATACATTCCAAAACAATTTTCCCTACTATATTTTTCGTTAAATGTAAAAAATTTTACAAAACAAAAATGGTTCTAAGTTCTTTATTATCTTAAAACATGAATATGCAACGTATATAACTTAGAATATAAATTTGTATTACGACCACGGTTGCCACAGTTGGTACAATTCTACCCAAATTAGTAATCTTTTTTGTTAAATCTTTATAAAAATAAAATTTTGGAAAAAGTTTCTATAAACAAATTTTTGTGAGAAATTTTTCTATTGAAATAAAATTTTGACACAAAATTCCACAGAAATACAATTTTGAGAAAATTTTTTATAGAAATAATATTTTGAAAAAAAAAAAAATTCTATAGAAATACAATTTTGACAAAATGTTCTATATAAATAAAATGTTGACAAAATTTTCTACAGGAATAAAGTTTACCACACATTGTTAAAGATCAAGCCTTGCCGGCTTCTAATTTCCTCCTCTAGAGCCACCAAAATGTAAAAATTATTACAAATTGTGTTGAGTGAAAATGTCATACATTGTGGCCCTACATCCCTACAAGATGTTAAATATTAGAAAAACCCTACATGTAGGGAATTTCCCCTACTTCTAGCAACACTGGCTGTGTTGATATTGCACCTACGGAGTTAGTATGCCACTAATAATAAATACAAATTTGTAAAAATCGAACAATATTCTTATGTAAGAGCTACAAGTACGTATAAGTACGATCGGCTAGTACATCAAAATTTGAAATTTGAGTAACATTGGTTAATAAATAAGAGTACTATGGCCAAATTTGGGAAAATCGAGCGATGCATATATATGTAAGCTATATCTAAATCTGAACCAATTTGCATAATATTTTGCTGGTTTGATTAATACCACAAAAGGTTACCTTGTGCAAGATTTGAGTAAGATCAGTTAAGAAATGAGGCCTGTATGGTCAAACATAAGGTTATAAGGGCGAATTTTTCAAAATGGGGCGATAAATATATGGGAGCTACATCTAAATTTGAACCGATTTCGATGAAATTTTGCACATATAGTTAGTACTATAGAGGACTGGATCTAGCCAACTTTTAGTAAGATCGGTTAATATATAAGGGTTCTAAAATTTTCTATAGAAATAAAATTTTGATAAAAGTTTTTATAGAAATAAAATTTTGACAAAATAAAATTTTGACAACATTTTCTATAGAAGTAAAATTTGGACTAAATTTTTATAGAAATAAAATTTTAACAAAATTTTCTATAGAAATAAAATTTTGTCAAAATTGTCTATATAAATAACATTTTGGCAAAATTTTCAATAGAAATGAAATTTTAACAAAATTTTCAATAGAATTAAAATTTTGACAACATTCTCTATAGAATTAAAATTTTGACAACATTTTCTATAGAAATAAGATTTTGCCAAAATTTTATATAGAAATAAATTTTGACAAAATTTTCTATAGAAATAATATTTTGACAACATTTTCTATAGAAATAAAATTTTAGTAGATTATTTTTGGCTTGAGTGACAGCCATGATTACGAACCGATATGGAAAAATTTTTATGTGATTGGGGATCGGCTCTATATAACTATAGACCTATATGGACCAATTTTGGCATGGTTATTAGCGGCCATATACTAACACCACGTTGCAAATTTCAACCGGATCGGATGAATTTTGCTTCTCCTAGAGGCTCCTGAGATCAAATCTGTGGATCGGTTTATATGGGGGATCAATTTGCACATGGTCCTTATAGACCATATACTAATACCATGTACCAAATTTCAGTCGGATCGGATGAAATTTGCTGCTCTTAGAGGATCCGCAAACCAAATCAGGGGATCGGTTTATATGGGGGCTATAATGTATAATTATGGACCGATATGAAGCAATTTTTGCATGGTTGTTAGAGACCATATACTAACACCACATACCAAATTTCAACCGGATCGGATGAATTTTGCTCCTCCTATATATAATTATGGACCGATATGGACAAATGTTTGCATGGTTGTTAGAGACCATATACTTACACCATGTACCAAATTTCATTAGATCGGATGAAATATGCTACTCTTATAGGCTCCGCAAGCCAAATGAGGGGGTCCGTTTGTATGCGGGCTATACGTAAAAGTGGACCGATATGGCCCATTTGCAATACCATCCGACCTACATCAATAGCAACTTCTTGTGCCAAGTTTGAAGTCGATAGCTTGTTTCGTTCGGAACTTAGCGTGATTTCAACAGACGGAAGGACGGACGGACTTGCTTAGATCGACTCCGAATTTCACCACGACCCAGAATATATATACTTTATGGGGTCTTAGAGCAATATTTCGATGTGTTACGAACGGAATGCCAAAGTTAATATACCCCCCTTCCTATGGTGGAGGGTATAAAAATATTGCCGAGAGACCATAGATGTCCTTAAAATACCCAGCAAAAAAAGAGCTTCCAAAAAAGTAGTTTGGATCCCCAATCTATGATCCGGAAGTAGTGCAAACTCGGATCATCTCCAATGAATTTTACATGAGCTTGTCATAGGACGGAAGTACTCCCTTTTTGGATCCTTTGCATTGCTTTAGAAGTTGTGCCCTGGAAGTTAATTTGAATGAAGAAAATTTTTTTTCAACCAATTTCAATTTTGTTGTTGTTAAAATTTTTTGGTACGACCTTCTTATTCTTTATTTTTGGTTGTTTTTAGATCTGTTCTAAAATGGGCTTTCAAGGTCTCTCAATATGCAAATAAAAAGACTTTATTTCATATTTACATCCGAAGTTTCGTTGGTGATTTCCAACTTCTTCTGCGATGAATTTTTTATTGAAGTATTTAGTCTCTTGTCATATTTTTTAAAATTAATTTTAAATTGTAAAAGTAACAGGAACACCACGACATTAAACAAATATTTAAAATAATTTCAAAAATAATTACAAAACTAAATTAAAATATCACAGATGTTTTTCCTTATGACTACGATCATAGAAGATTGGACGTAAAAAAAATAAATTTTATTCGTCCATATGTTTTACTACACAATTATTTTCCTATTATCTAATTTTTACAATTTGAAAAACTTTTTCGCTCCGAGCAGGAGTAGAACCTGGGTTTGCAGGCACCATAACAGAACGCCTTAGCACACTCAGCCACAAACGCCATTGAACATAAAGCGTCGATAGGTCAATTCAAATGTTTGTGATATGAACGTAAAACTACACCATGGAATAACATTATAATTGCTTCTCGAGATGTTCTTTATTAGTATGAACAAAAAATAAGTAACGCAGGTTCAAATCTCACCAGCGGCAATTTTTTATCAAACATTTTTCTAAAAAATTATTTTTCTATGTTATGCATCGTTTTTATTTTTTATTTTCGGCATATATTTTTGTATAAATATATTTTTTCCATTAAAAATCAACAACAAAATTAAAAATTCTCGTAATTTTGAAAACTTTTTCAAAAGAACTTCCATGGAAGCGAAAAAATCTAACGGCACAGGTTCAAATCCCACTGGGTATGAAATTTATTTTTTTTTGTTATTATTTTTTACTTTTTTATTAATCCAAAATTTGCACTTAAAATAGCCTGATTGCGTTTTTTCTAATACTTGTCCACAAGGACTGCATTGGAAGTAGAAAAAAAATCATTGGGGGATCCCAAGATGCGCTTTAGAAGAAATTTTTGTGCACTAGTCCAAAAGGACTGCATCAGAATTGGACAAAATTTTGGGGGATCCCACGATGCGCTTTAGAAGAAATGTTTGTGGACTTGTCCAAAAGGACTGCATTGGAAGTTGAAAAAAATCGATGGGGGATTCCGGGATGGGCTTTAAAAGAAATGTTTGTGGAACAACTTCCAATTTTTTTTGCTGGGATACGAATACGAATTTTGCTTAGAATAGAGGACGCATGTCTCTCAGTTAAAGTTTTTTCCCTTGTCCAAAAGTCGATAAACTTTTCAATGAAGTCGTTTTGTCATTATATTTAAGCGATGTAACTTAAATCCTGGTATATTTATACGAAAGAAAATTTTGTTTCATTAAGGACAACTTGACTTTGATAATTCTGAAAAATACGTTAAAGTTAATGAAATCGTTTTAAAGTTTGTTGATTTTGTGTCATGACTGCATAGAAAACAAGTAGGGAAAGTCTAAAGTCGTACGTGGCCGACTATATTTTAACCTGCACCACTTTGTAGATCCACATTTTCGATACCATATCAATGGGATATAGCTCCCATATATATATTTCGCCCGATATGAACTCCTATGGCCCCAGAAGCCAAAATGTTGCCCTAATTTGCTTAAAATTTTAGTAGAATTAACATTGTAGCTATGTGTTCAAAATTTGGTTGAGATCGGGTAAGATTTATATATAGCTCCCATATATATCTTTCCCCCGATTTTCACTCATATTTATGACAACAGAGGTTAAAGTTGTAAAGGGAAATTTTGCACAGGGAGTAGAATTAACATTGTAGCTTTGCACGCCAAATTTGGTTGAAATCAGTTCAGATTTAGATATAACTCCCATATAGATGTTTTTTGTGATTTCGCAAAAATTGGCCAAAATGCCCACATTTTCGTAGTAAAAACGACACTGCTAAGTCGAAAACTTGTAAAAATGATTCCAATTTTTACAATACATATTTTTACATCCAATACATATCTATCGATCAATAAATCATAAATGCGTTTTTGCAAAGTTGCCTACAAATTGCTCCAGAATTAAATGTTTCCCATATTTTTATACCCTCCACCATAGGATGGGGGTATATTAACTTTGTCATTCCGTTTGTAACTCATTGAAATATTGCTCTAAAACCCCATAAAGTATATATATTCTGTGTCGCGGTGAAATTCTGAGTCGATCTGAGCAAGTCCGTCTGTTGAAATCACGCTAACTTCCCAACGAAACAAGCTATCGACCTGAAACTTGGCACAGGTAGTTGTTATTGATGTAGGTCGGATGGTATTGCAAATGGGCCATATCGGTCCACTTTTACGTATAGCCACCATATAAACGGACCCCCAAATTTGGCTTGCGAGGCCTCTAAGAGAAGCAAATTTCATTCGATCCGGTTGAAATTTGGTACATGGTGTTAGTATATGGTCTCTAACAACCATGCAAACATTGGTCCACATCGGTCCATAATTATATATAGCCCCCATATAAACCGAACCCCCGATTTGGCTTGCGAGGCCTCTAAGAGAAGCAAATCCAATCCGGCTGAAATTTGGTACATGGTGTCAGTACATGGTCTCTAACAACCATGCAGAAATTGGTCCATATCGGACCACATCCACATCCACATTATATATAATTATATATATAGGATATAAAACGATCACCAGATTTGACCTCCGGAGCCTCTTGGAAGACCAAAATTCATCTGATTCTGTTGAAATTTGGTACCTGGTTTTAATGTATGGCATCAAACACCCATGAAAAAATTGGTCCAAATCGGTCAATAATTATATATATGCCCCATATAAACCGATCCCCAGATTTGACCTCCGGAGCCCTTTGGAAGAGCAAAATTCATCCCATTCGGTTGAAATTTGATACGTGATGTTAGTATATGGTATCCAACAACCATGCAGGAATTGGTTCATTTCAGTCCATAATTATATATAGCCCCCATATAAACCGATCCCAGATTTGACCTCCTGTGCCTTTTGGAGATGCAAAATTCATCCGATTCGGTTGACATTTTGTACATGGTGTTATATGGTCTCTAACAACCATGTACAAATTGGTCCATATTGGTCCATAATTATATATAACCCCCATATAAACCGTTCCCCAGATTTGATCTCCAGAGCCTCTTGGAGGAGCAAAATTCATCCGATCCGGTTGCATTTGCAACGTGGTGTTAGTACGAGTATATGGCCGCTAATAACCATGCCAAAATAGTCCATATCGGTCTATAGTTATATATAGCCGATCCCCAATCACTTAAAAATTGGTTCATATCGGTTAATAATCATGGTTGCCACTCGAGCCAAAATTAATCTATCAAAATTTTATTTCTATAGAAAATTTTGTCAAAATTTTATTTCTATAGAAAATTTTGTTCAAATTTTATTTCTATAAAAAATTTTGTTCAAATTTGTCCAAATTTTATTTCTAAAGAAAATTTTGTCAAAATTAATTATATACGTATTTAATCGGCCTTTTTAGTTTAATATATACCACGTATATACCACGTATAGTATATATTACGGTGTTAGGAAGTTTTAGGATACCTTGCCATCGGATGACAGTCTTCAGTAGAAGTTTCTACGCAATCCATGGTGGAGGGTACATAAGCTTCGGCCTGGCCGAACTTACGGCAATATATACTTGTTTTACTTGACTTTGTTATTGTTTTGATTTCAGCTTAAAACCACACTGAAAAAAAGCATGCCCGGTTCCAAAGATTTTGTCTTTACTTTAAGAATTTTGGTATTGATTCCGAGCCAAAGAAGCGGAGAATACAAGTAAGGATACTTTTACAATAATACAAGTAAGGATACTTTTACACAATTCTCTTTTAAACTTGGGGTTTGTGTGCTTGCTTCTAGGAAGCAAATTTAAATTTTTTGCTTTTTCAGCTTTTTTTCTTCATTTGCTATCAAAGTCCTTTAAAAACGAGTTAATGACAACTTTATTTTCCAAATTAAGACTTGACTTCCAGTAGAAATTATGATATGTTTCAAGTAATAAACGTCTTTAAAATGAAGCATTGAAAAATATGTCCTATATTTTAACGATTTTTTGCTTTGTACACAGAAAAAATGTTCACGAAAATTTTTCCAATTAAAATCTTAATTGAGTTTTAAAAAATATTCAATTAAAAATTTAATTGATTCAACAAACTTTTTAATTGAAATAAAAATCAATCACACAAATTAATAGTATCAATTAAATATTTAATTGGATCAATTAATTTTTTAATTGACTGTCAATTAATTTTTTAATTGATACTATCATTTCTGTGATTGAAGACATTGCAATTAAAAAATTAATTGGATCAATATATTTCGTGATTGAATCAGAAAAAAATTTTTTTTGTGTGTAGTCAAGATGCAAAAAGGCAACAAATTTAAAGACAATTTCATTAAATGTAAAGAATTTTTCTGAGTTATTAAAGTCAAGTTGATCTTAGCCCAAAAATTTTTTCTTTCATGTTATGATACCCATTTTTAAGTGAAATCACTTAATTATAAGGATAATACGACTTCATTGAAAAGTTTATCGACTTTTGGACAAGGAAAAAAACTTTATGGTAGAGAATTGCGTCTTCCGTGCTTAGCAAAATTTGCATTCGTATTTTAAATACATGAAATCTTTGACCTCACGACAATATTTTTTTCAGTGCATGCGTGGACTAAACTATGAGTGAGAGTAGCTTAACCTACAGAGGAAAATATGTTTATCAAATCGGCTTGGTCCATTAGAGTCCATTAGATTGCAACATGATTAGGACGATTTGATTTCTTTGTATTATGGGAAAAAAATTATTCCAAAGTCTATATAGGGTGGTTAATAGATAAGAATTTGATTGCATATAGAAAGAATTTCAACTGATTTTCCTTCGAACAAAATTAATGATGTACTTAGCCAGCCAGGCTCACTTAAAGTTAAACATGAAAATAGCAGTGTAAATGAGTTGGGGGAATACTTTTTGTAATAACTGTGCATAATCAACTCCATGAAATTAAAATCAAAAAAAAAAAACTTTATGATATTTTATTTTGGATAACTATGACTACTTTGCAAATAGATTCAAATAGTTTGACGTGAAATTTCCACTTGAAATTATTTTACAGAATTTTCTAACAAATTTACAATGCATGTACGAAAACAAGCTCAACCAAACTATCAACATAATTTTTCTAAACCCCCCCTTTTTTGTGCTTCAACTAAGCTGGTTGAAGTGCATCGAACAAAAAAAAAAAAAACGCCCTGACTAAAGAGAAAAAAAACTGACAGTAGTGAAGCTAACAATTTAATGGTGAATGATAGTTTTTAAATCGTTTTTCGCACTGTTCACTTGTGGTTGTTCTCATTGGATTGTTCAAGTTTTGTCCTTGTATTCCATTCAAATTTCGTTTTTCACTTCTCTTTCTCATTCTACTGCAATAGGAGTAGTGTGACAGAAGGGTGTGTGGTGGTGTTGATTTGCTTCACTGGGAGATGAGATTTGTGGTTAGTTGAGCCGCATAGGCAAACCATTTGGCTTAAACCATTCTAGCACTTTTAATGAAGGTTTTTGGTGGTGGGCGATTGAAAATTTCCAGGGAATTTGTGACAGTACGATTTTAATTAAATTTCTAACGCATTCACTGATTTGATGTCTCTATAGAACCAAAAACTTGTAGAAAAACTTTGGTCGACTTTGTGGCAACGTCGATTGCGTCTGTGATGACAAGACCAATGATGATGATGATGATGATAACAATGTCAATGATAATAGGCACTTTGTTAGTTTGCTATGGTACTTTAAGTTTCCACAAGAATTAATAAAATAGTTCCACGAATGAGGAAGAAAAGGAAATTCTATAATTTGCTTAATATTGGGAATTGGGAAGGTAAATGGAAAATTGATGAGTTATCGATAGTTTTAGTTTTAAAATGATTTGTGTAAATGACGTAGATTATAATGGAAACTTTAAGAATTTCTAAAGAAAAAATTGTAAACTTCTCTTAAAAAGGTAGGAAGGTTATGTCATGTTACGTATATTGGCTGCTTTCGGGCTCACTATTCAGTCCATTGTGATACCACAGTGTTAAGCTCTTATCACTGAATGCTGCCCGATTCTATGTTAAGCTTAATGACAAGGAAGCTATTTTTTATAGCCGAGTCCGAACGGCGTTCCACATTGCGGTGAAACTATTTAGAGAAGATTTGAAACACTCCGAAAAGTCACCAACATTACTGAGAGTGGATGGTTAGGTTAGGTTACGTGGTAGCCCGATGTATCCGGCTCACTTAGACTATTCAGTCCATTGTGATACCACATTGGTGAACTTCTCTCTTATCACTGAGTGCTGCCCGATTCCATGTTAAGCTCAATGACAAGGGACCTCCTTTTTATAGCCGAGTCCGAACGGCGTTCCACATTGCAGTGAAACCACTTAGAGAAGCTTTGAAACCCTCAGAAATGTCACCAGAATTACTGAGGTGGGATAATCCACTGCTGAACAACTTTTTTGGTGTTCGGTCGAAGCAGGAATCGAACCCATGACCTAGTGTATGCAAGGCGGGCATGCTAACCACTGCACAACGGTGGCTCCCGTGGTGCAATGGGGGATAATCTACTGCTGAAACACTTTTTGATGTTTGGTCGCAACTGGGTTTGAACGCAAAACCATATATGTGCGGGCATACTGCCCTTTGCACCGTGGTGGCTCCTTGGTTAGGTAGAAAGAAATATTATACCTTCTTTTTCTCTTTTAGAAAAACATAGATTGAAGACCTTATTCATCCTGTTTTGTTCGATGTTTGTCTCTAGAAGCTATTTCTTTAATGTAGGACGTCGTTTTTTTCACTTTGAAGACTCTATGACAAATTTGAGGACTATCTTACTTAAACTGTGGGCTATACTATGCGCACGAAAATACATTAACAGGCAGACAACATTTTATTTCTATAGAAATTTTTTTCACAGTTTTATTTCTATAATAAACTGTCAAAATTTTATATCTATGGGAAATTTTGACAAATTGTTATTTCCATAGAAAATTTTGTCAAAATTTTATTTCTATAGAAAATTTTGTTAAAAATTTGTTTCTGTAGAAAATGTTGTCAAATTTTTATTTCATTAGAAAATTTTGTCGAAATTATATTTCTGTAGAAAATGTTGTCAAAATTTTATTTCTATAGAAAATTTTTTCATTTTTTATTTTTATAAAAAATTTTGTAAAAATTTTATCTCTATAGAATATTTTGTCGAAATTTTATTTCTATAGAAAATTTTGCCAAAAAATTGTTTCTACAGAAACTTTTATCAAAATTTTATTTCTATAGAAAATTTTGTTATTTTTTATTTCTATAGAAAATATTGTCGAAATCTTATTTCTATAGAAAATTTTGTTAAAATTGTATTTCTACAAAAAATTTTGTCAAAATTTTATTTCGATGGAAAATGTTGTCAAAATCTTATTTCTATAAACAGTTTTGTCAATTTTTTTATCTATAGAAAATTTTATAAAATTTAACTTTTATAGAAAATTTTGTCAAATTTTATTTCTATAGAAAAATTTTGTCAAAATTTTATTTCTTTGGAAAATCTTGTCAAAATTTTATTTCTACAGAAAATGTTGTTAAAATTTTATTTCTATAGAAAATGTTGTCAAAATGTTATTTCTATAGTAAATGTTCTCAAAATTTTATCTCTATAGAAAATTTTGTCAAAATTTAATTTCTACGGAAAATTTTGTCAAAATTTTATTTCTATGAAAAATTTTGTCAACATTTTAGTTCTATAGAAAATTTTGTCAAAATTTTATTCCTATAGAAAATTTTGTTATTTGTTTATTTCTATAAAAATTATTGCCGAAATTTTATTTCTATAGAAAATTTTGTTAAAATTGTATTTCTATAGAACATTTTGTCAAAATTTTATTTCTATGGAAAATTTTGTCAAAATCCTATTTCTATAGATAATTTTGTCAGAATTTTATTTCTATAGAAAATTTTGTCGAAATTTTATTTCTATGGAAAATTTTGTCAAAATTTTATTTCTATAGAAAATTTTGTTATTTTTTTATTTATATAGAAAATATTGTCGAAATTTTATTTCTGTAGAAAATTTTCTCGAAATTTTATTTCTATAGAAAATTTTGTCAAAATTTTATTTCTATTGAAAATTTTGTCAAAATTTTATTCCTATAGAAAATCTTTTCAAAATGTTACTTCTATAGAAAACTTTGTCAAAATTTTATTTCTATGGAAATTTTTCTCAACATTTTATTTCTATAGAAAATTTTTTCAAAATTTTATTTCTATAGAACTAAAAATGTTCAATCAAAATAAATGTTTGACAAAATTCTCTATATAAAAAAAAAAATTGACAAAATTTTATTTCTATGGAAAATTTTGTCAAGATTTTATTCTACAGAAAATGTTGTTAAAATTTTATTTCTATAGAAAATAGTGTCAAAATTTTATTTCTATACACAACTTTGTCAAAACTTTATTACTATAAAAAATTTTGTCAACATTTTATTTCTATAGAAGATGTTATCAATATTTTATTTCTATAGAAAATTTTGTCAAAATTTAACTTCTATAGAAAATTTTGTCAAAATGTTATTTCTATGGAAAATTTTGTCAAGATTTTATTTCTATAGAAAATTTTGTCAAAATTTTATTCCTATATAAAATTTTGTCAAAATTTTATTCCTATAGGAAATTTTGTCAAAATTTTATTCCTATAGAAAATTTTGTCAAAATGTTATTTTTATAGAAATTTTTTGCAAAATTTTATTTCTATAGAAATTTTTTTTATTTTTTTATTTCTATAGAAAATATTGTCGAAATTTTATTTCTATAGAAAATTTTGTCAAAGGATGTTTGTCAAATTTATTTGGGCAGAGCCCTATAGTATATGTACTGCAAGATGATTGGATGGACGCACGTTTCGAAATTACCACAGTCCTCATCACCATCCTCTACTTGTAGCAAAACTATTAACCAATTATCAGAATAAATTAAGGCAGTTTTTATTTTATTTCTATAGAAAATTTTTGTAATTTTTTATTTCTATAAAAAATTGTGTCGAAATTTTACTTCTATAGACATTTTTGTCAAAAATTTTATTTCTATACAATTTTTTTTTTCCAAAACTTTATTTCTATAAAAAATTTTATCAAAATTTTATTTCTATAGAAAATTTTGTCAAAATTTTATTTCTATATAACATTTTTTGAAAATTGTTGTACCTGCAATCATCAATCAGGTTGGTTCAACAGAAGAAAATAACAGAAAATAATCAGGTGGGTTCAGCGATAGAAACTAGAAGGGTACGTAATGGGTATTTGTATTTAACGTAGGCCCCATATAAACCAATCCTCAGAGTTGACTTCTGGATCCTCTGGAAGGAGTAAATAGGTGCAATAAAATGACCCTCAGTATATTCTTTGTAATAATCATGCAAAAATTGATCAATATCCGTTCACAATTTTATATAACTCCAATATAATCCCAGGATTTTATTTATGGACCCTCATGGAGGAACACATTTTATTCGGATGCTCTTTGTTCTTCTTACCGACAAGCGAAAATTGGTTTTTATCGGTCCATAACTTTTCACAATTACTGTGGTACAAGACATAATAAGTTTGTGCATTTGTTTGTAACAGCCAGATGGAATAGTCATAGAACCATCTCTGTATGTCTGTTGATGTATTTTTGTGTGCAAAGTCCAGCTCGCCCGATCGTCCTCACATTTGACATTGGGTGTTGTTTTTTTGACTTAAGGACGACCTCTATTGACTATAGGAAAAATCGGTTCAGATTTAAATATAGTTATAATATATATTATACCATCCACTGTAGGATGGGGGGTATATTAAGTTTGTCATTCCGTTTGTAAGACATCGAAATATTGGTCTAACACCCCATAAAGTATATATATTCTGGCTCGTGATGAAATTCTGTGTCGATCTAGCTATGTCCGTCCGTACGTCCGGCCGTTCGTCTGTCCGACCGTTCGTCTGTCTGACTGTCCTTCCGTCTGTGGTAATCACGCTAACTTCCGAACGAAACAAGCCGTCGACTTGAAACATGGCACAAGTAGCTGTTATTGATGTAGGTCGGATGGTATTGCAAATGGGCCATATCGGACGACATTTACGTATAGCCCCATATATAAACTGATCGCCAGATTAGGAGCCACCATAATGCAATGGTTAGTATGCCCGCCTTGCATACACAAGGTCGTGGGTTCGATTCCTGCTTCGACCGAACACCAAAAAGTTTTTCAGCGGTGGATTATCCCACCTCAGTAATGCTGGTGACATTTCTGAGGTTTTCAAAGCTTCTCTAAGTGGTTTCACTGCAATGTGGAACGCCGTTCGGACTCGGCTATAAAAGGGAGGTCCCTTGTCATTGATCTTAACATGGAATCGGGCAGCACTCAGTGATAAGAGAGAAGTTCACCAATGTGGAACAAAATTCATCCGATGCGGTTGAAATTTGGTAGGTGGTGTAAGTCTATGGCCTCCAATAACCATGCAAAAATTGGTCCATATCGATCCATAAATATATATAGCCTCCATATAAACCGATCCCCAGATTTGACCTCCGAAGCCTCTTGGAGGAGCAAAATACATCCGATCGGGTTGAAATTTGGCACGTGTTGTAAGTATATGGTCTCTAACAACCATGCACAAATTTATCCATATCGGTCTATAATTATATAGATTCCCCATATAGTCCGATCCCCAGATTTGATCTCCTGAGCCTCCTGGAGAAGCAAATTTCATCCGATCCGGTTGAAATTTGGAACGTGTTGTGGCCGCTAAAACCATGCGAAACTTTGTCCAAATCGGTCTATAGTTATATATAGCCCCCAGATATACCGATCCCCAATCACCCAACCATTGGTCCATATCGGTTTATTAGTGTATATAGGTCCGTATAAAGCGACCCAATATATGGTATCTAACAACCATGCAAAAATTGGTCCACATCGGTCCCTAATTATATATAGCCCCCATATAAACCGATCACCAGATTTAACCTCCGGAGCCTCTTGGAAGACCAAAATTCATCTGATTCAGTTGAAATTTGGTACGTGGTGTTAGTATATGGCCTCAACCACCCATGCAAAAATTGGTCGAAATTGGTCCATAATTATATACAGCCTCCATATAAACCCATCCCAAGATTTGACCTCCGGTGGATCTGATTGAAATTTAGTACGTGGTGTTAGTATATGGTCTCTAACAACCATGCAGGTATTGGTCCATATCAATCCATAATTATATATGGCCTCCATATAAACCGATTCCAAGATTTGGTTTTAGACCCTCTTGGAGGAGCAAATTTCATCCGAGTCAGTTGAAATTTGGTACATTGTGCTAGTATATGGCCGTTAACAACCATGCCTAACTAGATCCATATCGGTCTATAGTTATATATAGCTCTTAGATAAATCGACCAAATCACACAAAAATTGGTCGATATCAAGTTCATAATTGTAGGCCCCATATAAGCGACCCCCATATTTCTGGTAATACTTGCCGTTAGCAAGGTATCTTTAAATGTGGACCAATTTTTGCATGGTTGTTAAAGACCATATACTAACATCATGTACCAAATTTCAGCCGGATCGGATGAAATTTGCTTCTCTTAGAGGCTCCGAAAGCCAAATCGGGGGATCGGTTTATATGGGGGCTATATAAAATTAAAGACCGATGTGGACCAATTTTTGCATGGTTGTTAGAGACCATGTACCAAATTTCAGACGGATAGGATGAAATTTGATTCTTTTAGAGCAATCGCAAGACAAATTTGGGGGTCAGTTTATATGGGAGCTATACGTAAAAGTGAACCGATATGGCCCATTTGCAATACCATCCGACCTACATCAATAACAACTACTTGTGCCAAGTTTCAAGTCGATAGCTTGTTTCGTTCGGAAGTTAGCGTGATTTCAACAGACGGACGGACATGCTCAGATCGACTCAGAATTTCACCACGACCCAGAATATATATACTTTATGGGGTCTTAGAGCAATATTTCGATGTGCTAGAAACGGAATGACAAAGTTAATATACCCCCATCCTATGGTGGAGGGTATAAAAAACGCTTCATATATATTTTCAAGATTTTTTCAAACAAAATAACAAATTTAATATTTTCATACTATCATCATTGGTTGTTAAAATTTTAATTTTTCTTTATTGTAGTATCCTTGATAGTTTGCTATAAACTAATTGTTAAATTCATTGCTGCAAATGCTATAAATCTCTTTTCAACAACTATCGTATACTAATTATGAATCCATTCGATGTTATGCAATTGACCACATATGCATGTGTGAGTGTGTTTATTTACACTGGGACCACGACCGCAACCAATCCAAATGATGCTTAAATATTCATTAGACTCATCGTCGTGATTCCCAAAGGTAAGTGGGATTAATGGTATGATGACACACGCGGATGTTCAACAGCAACAATAAAGTAGGCAACAAACAATCAACAAGATCCAAATAATCTCACCAGCACACGAACACACACACACGCATAGCCATAAGCTTCATGGCAATACATGTGCGATAAAAGAGCAATTGGCGATATGACACAAACATTACCTTGGCAGACATGATAGTCAAAAGATAGTAATCACCATATCCGCACTCATTTGCCTCCAAAAGCCTCCATAACCAATGAATATTCTCTGACATACGCATACGATACAAATATCCAAAACCACTAAGGTAGACATATACATTTGGAAACATCAATGTACACGTGTGTATAGTCCCCAATGAATCTCACTTCTCACTGGGTGACAATGTCCGTTTTTCTTGTTAGTGAATGAGTGTGTGTGTGCGTGTGCGAGTTGGTAATAACGACATTGCCGATAGTCGATGAAGCTTTAATAATGTGATGACAACTAATATCACTAATAACTTGACAAACATACACATTTTTGCTTATTCTCCCACGCATATACACAAACACCCATACACCCAAAGAATATTTGTACACTCAAAACGATCCTCACTCAAATTGCAATTAACAGTCAACGCTTACGAAAGCCCACCCACCAATAGCCACACAGTGTATGTGTATCCAACAACCCCCCCCCACCAACCCCCACCATTCGATCTAATAGAACAACCATACTTAATACATTGTAAGTCTCAACTTGACAAGTATCTGTGGTGAGAACCGACAAAGTTTTGCTGTGGTGTAGTGGGGATGGTAGGCAAAGAAGAGATAATGCTCTGTCGTGTTAGGGGTGAGAGCAAGAATGTGAGTGACATTCGGATTGGTTGAGTGGCCGAGTGTACACTTCCTGCTAATTGTGGTATTTATTTATTGAGGTCAATTAATGTCACCAACACAAATGACATGGCCATAAAAAAATTGCAAATACTTACACACACACACGCGCGTACAGATTCGTTTAAAATTCCTTGCCGAATCACAGTGAAAGGCTTATTAATGAATGAACTTTTTCTGCGGTTATGCTTTTAAGGAAATTAAAATTACAAAATTGTAATTAAATTTAAGTGAATAATGTACACAGCACTATAAGTCGCATGGATATTTGTGGGAAGCTTTAATTAAAGGACCAAAAGAAATAATGCCAATAACCATGGAGTTTATTTATTTATTTACACAATATAATTAGCAGCTGGTTACAGTAAAATAAAAAGTATAATGACATGTTTACAATACATAAAAAAATAAAATAAAACAAAACAAAATAAAATATATCTATTCAACATATTTTAAAATTTGTAGGGACAATGTAAGATTTATAGGCAGGACTGGAACTAAAAATTGAATAAAAAAGCAACAGTAAAATAAAGCAGGAACAATGTGGTAACAAGAATCGGGATAATGGAATTATACTGGAGTATTTTCATTGCAGAAAACCAGGATAACACGAACAGAATGGGTGTTGTATTTAGACGAGGCAGGAAAGTTTTAATAGCAGGAATAAAATGTGGGCAGGAATATAACAGGTATGATGAGCGAGAGGAATGAGGAATCAGGAACTAGGATGAATCAGGAACATGGTGACAGCAGGAATAAGGACAGCAGGAACGGACACAGGAAATGTCGTTAAAGGACAGGAGCATAATAACAAGTTGGCCGATAAGTCCCCGGTCTAACAAAGAAAAACACCTTTTTTTGTCAAAATTCGTTTTTATTATTCAACATAGTTCCTCTCAAGAGCGAAACAACGATTATAACGACCTTCCAATTTTTTGATACCATTTTGGTAGTACTCCTTCGGTTTTGCCTCAAAATAGGCCTCAGTTTCGGCGATCACCTCCTCATTGCAGCCAAATTCGAAGAAATTCGAAGCCCAATTCATAAATTTTTACCATCATTCTCAATGAATTGTGGAACGGTGCGTAGTCTTGGTGGAACAACACTTTTTACACCCTCCACCATAGGATGGGGGTATATTAACCTTGTCATTCCGTTTGTAACACATCGAAATATTGCTCTAAGACCCCATAAAGTATACATATTCTGGGTCGTGGTGAAGTTCTGAGTCGATATGAGCATGTCCGTCCGTCCGTCCGTCTGTTGAAATCACGCTAACTTCCGAACGAAACAAGCTATCGACTTGAAACTTGGCACAAGTAGTTGTTATTGATGTAGGTCGGATGGTATTGTAAATGGGCCATATCGGTCCACTTTTACGTATAGCCCCCATATAAATGGACCCCCAAATTTGGCTTGCGAGGCCTCTAAGAGAAGCAAATTTCATCCGATTCGGCTGAAATTTGGTACATGGTGTTAGTATATGGTCTCTAACAACCATGCAAAAATTGGTCCACATCGGTCCATAATTATATATAGCCCCCATATAAACCGATCCCCCGATTTGGCTTGCGAGGCCTCTAAGAGAAGCAAATTTCATCCGATCCGGCTGAAAATTGGTACATGATGTTAGTATATGGTCTCTAACAACCAAGCAAAAATTGGTCCATATCGGTCCATAATTATATATAGCTCCCATATAAATCGATTCCCAGATTTGTCCTCCGTAGCGTCTTCGAGGAGTAAAACTCATCCGATCCGGTTGAAATTTGCAACATGGTGTTAGAATGTGGTCCCTAACAAACACGCCAGAATTGGTCCATATCGGTCCATAATTATATATAGCCCCCATATAAACCGTTCCCCAGATTTGATCTCCGGAGCCTCTTGGAGGAGCAAAATTCATCCGATCCGGTTGAAATTTGCAACGTGGTCTTAGTATAAAGCCGCTAATATCCATGCCAAAATTGGTCCATATCGGTCTATAGTTATATATAGCCGATCCCCAATCACACAAAAATTGGTCCATATCGGTCCATATCCGTGGTTGCCACTCGAGCCAAAAATAATCTACCAAAATTTTATTTTTATGGAAAACATTGTCAAAATGTTATTTCTATAGAAAATTTTGTCAAAACTTTATTTCTATAGAAAATTTTGTCAAAATTTTATTTATATAGAAAATTTTGTCAAAATTTTATTTCTATTGGCAATTTTTTCCAAATTTTATTTCTATAGAAATTTTTTTCAAATTTTACTTCTATAGAAAATGTTGTCAAAATTTTATTTTGTCAAAATTTTATTTCTATAGAAACTTTAAACTTAATTATATACGTATTTAATCGGTCTTTTTTAGTTTAATATATACTACGTATGGACTACCTTGTAATTTAGAAGACGGTGTTAGCCATCGGCAAGTGTTACCGCAACCCAAGTAATTCGATTGTGGATGACAGTGTTCAGTAGAAGTTTTTACGCAATCCATGGTGGAGGGTACATAAGCTTCGGCCTGGCCGAACTTACCGCCGTATATACTTGTTTCTTCTTCATATGGGGCCGTTTTGCCGCGATTTCGACCTTCAAACGCTACAATAACGCCATATTTATAATAGTCACTGTTGATGGTTTTTCCCTTCTCAAGATAATCGATAAAAATTATACCATGCGCATCCCAAAAACAGAGGCCATTACTTTGCCAGCGGACTTTTGAGTCTTTCCACCCTTCGGAGACGGTTCACCGGTCGCTGTCCACTCAGCCGACTGTCGATTTGACTCAGGAGTGTAGTGATGGAGCCATGTTTCATCCATTGTCACATATCGACGGAAAAACTCAACACGTTGTTGTTTTTGGTCAAATGTGAGCTCGCGCGGCACCCATTTTGCCCAGAGCTTCCGCATATCCAAATATTGATGAATGATATGACCAACACGTTCGTTTGATATCTTTAAGGCCTCTGCTATCTCGATCAACTTCATTTTACGGTCATTCAAAATCATTTTGTGGATTTTTTTGATGTTTTCTTCGGTAACCACCTCTTTCGGGCGTCCACTGCGTTCACCGTCCTCCGTGCTCATTTCACTACGCTTGAATTTTGCACACTAATCAATTATTGTTGATTTCCCTGAGGCAGAGTCCGGAAACTCATTATCAAGCCAAGTTTTTGCTTCCACCGTATTTTTTTCCCTTCAGAAAACAGTATTTAATCAAAAAAGGAAATTCCTTTTTTTACATTTTTTTCACAATAACAAAAGTTGCTTCGCAAAAGACGCTCTATCTCGCAAACTAATTGACTTACAGACGTCCAATTTTGACACGAATCATTTGAAGGTTGGTACTATATAAAATAATATGCATTTAATACTAACGACGCCATCTATGTGTCAGACTGGGGACTTATCAGCCAACCTGTTAGGTATGATGAAAGGAAGAAATTTAGGCAATTACAAGTCAGGAACCAGGATGAATCAGGAACACAGCAGTATAAGAAAATGGAAAATAGAAACGGAGACAATAATATCGTTTGAACGGGAGTTATTGTAGGAACAGTCAGGAACCATAAAAACGAAGTACGATATAGTTATAGTTCCAAACAATTCTGTTGGAAAATATGATAGGCAAATGAATTATAAGTTAGTGAATATGTTTGAAACACCCAGAAGAGAATATTGCTCAGGGTCGGCACCTGAGTCGATCTGACCATGTCCGTCCGTTCGTATGTCTGTTGAAATCATGCTAACTTCTAAACGATACAAGCTGTCGGCTTGAAACTTGGCACAAGTAGTTGCTATTGATGTACGTCGAATGGTATTACAAATGGGCCATATCAGACCAATTTTGCGCATAGCACCTATATAAACCAACCCCCCAGATTTGGCTTGCAGCCATGGTCGCCACAGTTGGTAGAATTCTGCCAAAAATAGTATATATTTTACTTTTTGATAGATTTGTAGAATTCTTGATATATTGGTAGATTTAGCAAATTATTCCTTCCCAACTAAAAGCTACTTTACAAATTTTCTTTCAAAACTAAATTTTGACAAAATTTTCTATAGAAAAAACATTTTGATAAAATTTTTTATAGAAATAAAATTTTGACAAAATTTTCTATAGAAATAAAATTTAGACAAAATTTTCTATACAAATAAAATTTTGGCAAAATTTTCTATAGAAATAAAATTTTGACAAAATTTTCTATAGAAATAAAATTTTGACAAAATTTTCTATAGAAATAAAATTTTGACAAAATTTTCTATAGAAATAAAATTTGGACAATATTTTCTATAGAAATAAAATTTTAACAAAATTTTCTACCGAAATAAAATTTTTACAAAATTCTCTATATTAATAAAATTTGGCATAAATTCCCAGCAAAAAAAGCGTCGCCAAAAAGTACTGAAAATGTTCTTTTTAGATCCGGAAGTGGTGCAAAATTGGCGCAGAAGCGATGAATTTAACATGGGCTTGTCATAGGGCGGACGTCCACCATTTCAAAAGCCATTACACTGAATATGCATCACTTATTAAGGTGGATGTAAATAAAAAAATGTATATGTTATTTTGATAAATAAATAATTTGAAAAGTTTTCATGATCAATAGTGACAGTTTGAGATCTCAGATGCTATCGTCTCGGAATCATGCTCTAGCTCGAGTTATCGGTGACCATCGTTATATACGTCCGTCTCTTCACCCCTTTTGACTATTCAAGGTTTACAAAAGTCAACTTTTGGAAAAATAATTTCAACTTTCTCTAAAATTTTAAATTGTATTTTTCCTTCTTGCATTTCAATTGCTAAAAAAGTCACTTTCAAAGATTGCACTAATATATAAATTTTTCTACCACTCAATTTTTGCCCAAAACACATACCAAATGTAGTGATTATGGAGCTTGTCAATGGCACATAAGAACAAGCTTAAAATTATTCTTGAACTTTCAGGAGTAAAAATATGTAGACATTTTATTTTCGTTTTCTAACAACCAGACTTGACAATGATAAAAAAACTACAAGAGAAAATCTCAAAATATTTACCCAATAGTGAAGGTATTAGATTAGATAGTAACTATTAGTTTTAAATGAATAGACAGAAAAGAACAAACGTTAAAAATGAAAATATTGGTCACAGGACTGTGGACAATTTTGTAGAATTTGTTGTACGTGGGAAATGTCACGTTTAGCCAATATTTGCTTACCCTGGATGGATTCATGTACTTTGAAAACTATTACAATATATTTAAATTTTTGGAATTTTATCACGAGAAGATTTCATAGTAGCTAGCAGCAAATGTTAGCAACTTACCCACACCGACAGCAAGAGCTTTATTGCTGCTTGGCTTAGGTTTTAAAGAGATGTTTATCTAATTATGTAGAAGAAACTCATGGGTTCCAAAGAGCTCTGAATGAAAAAATATTATAAAATATGTATTTCTAAGAGCTGGTTTTAAATTTAAATAAAACACATGCCAAATTATAAAATGGCCAAAACAAAAAAATATTTGGTAGATAAATTCTTGTCGTTTAACATTTAAACATAATTTGGGGCATATGACCACCACGACTATTTTCCACAAAGGTCATTATGGAGATCCAATTTTCTACCAACTTTTCAAGCATTGGCGGGCGTATTTCAGCAATGACACGTTGAATATTGGTTTCCAAAGAGTCAATCGTTGCTGGTTTATCCACGTAAAATAATGACTTCAGGTAACCCACAAAAAAAAAAAATAATCGAATGACGTTAAATCACACAAACGCAGGGGCCAATTTATCGGTCCATTTCTCGAAATAATATTGTCGTTGATATGTTCTTTCAAAAAGTCCATTGTTTCGCCCACAGTATGACAAGTAGCACCATCCTATTGAAACCACATTTCGTTTACATCCATATCTTGAAGTTGTGGTAACAACAATTTATTGATCATGATTCTGTATTGATTTCCAATAACGATAAAGACCGATGATTCTACCAGCCCATGGACCACAGCAAACAGTACCGTTATCGGGATGTATTGGTAATTCCAGAACGCCGTGTGGATTATCTTTGCTCCAAATGCAATGATAATCCACATATAAAAAAATCAAAAAAAAGAGGGTCTATATACAATTATGAACACGAGTCTACCAAAAATGGCATATTTTTTTACTGTTTGCTAGATTGGTAGAATTCTTGATATTTTGGAGGATTTTGCAAAATATTCTTCTTCAACTAAGAGGTGCTTCATAAATTTCTATAGAAATAAAATTTTGACAAAATTTACTATAGAAATAAAATTTTGACAAAATTTTCTTTAGAAACAAAATTTTGACAAAATTTTCTATAGAAATATAAAATTTTGACAACATTTCCTATGGCAATAAAATTTTGGTTGATTATTTTTGGCTCGATCGTGATTTTTCTGTGATTGGGGATCGGTTTATGGATCGGGTGAATTTTGCTCATTCAAGAGGCTCCGGAGGTCAAATCTGGGGATCGGTTTATATAGGGACTATAAATAATTATGGATCGATATGTACCAATCTTCGCATGGTTGTTGAAACGGTATACTACCACCATGTACCAAATTTCAGCCGGATCGGATGAAATTTGCTTCTCTTAGAGGCTCCGCTATCCAAAGCTGGGTATCGGTTTATATGGAGGCTATATATAATTATAGACCGATGTGATCCAATTTTTGCATGATTGGTAAAAACCATATACCAACACCATGTACCAAATTTCAGCCTTATCGGATGAAATTTGCTTCTCTCTGAGGCTCCACAACCTAAATATGGGGATCGGTTTATATGGGGGCTATATATAATTATAGACCGATGTGACCCATTTTTATACCCTAGCCACACTGTGGAACAGGGTATTATAAGTTAGTGCATATGTTTGTAACACCCAGAAGGAGACAAGATAGACACATGGTGTCTTTGGCAATAATGCTCCGGGTGGGTCCCTGAGTCGATATAACCATGTCCGTTTGTCCATCCGTCCGTCCGTCCGTCTGTCTGTGAACACATTTTTGTGATCAAAGTCTAGGTCGCAATTTAAGTCCAATCGCCTTCAAATTTGGCACATGTTCCTAATTTGGGTCAGAATAGAACCCTATTGATTTTGGTGATCGGTTCAGATTTAGATATAGCTCCCATATATATTTTTCGCCCGATATGCACTAATATGGACCCAGCAGCCAGAGTTTTATACCGATTTGCTTGAATTTTGTACAAACATAACACTTAATTGTATAGTCAAGTGTGCAAAGTTTGATTGAAATCGGTTCAGATTTAGATATAGCTCCCATATATATCTTTCGCCCGATATGGACTTATATGGCCCCAGAAGCCAGATTTTTGGTCGAATTTGGTTGAAATTTTGCACTAGGAATACAATTAGTAGTATAGTCAAGTGTGCAAAATTTGTTTGAAATCGGTTCAAATTTAGATATAGCTCCCATATATATCTTTCGCCCGATATGGACTAATATGGTCCTAAAAGCCAGAGTTTTGGCCCAATTTAGATGAAATTTTGCACAGGGAGTAGATTTAGCATTGTAGCTATGCGTGACAAATTTGGTTGAAATCGATTCAGATTTAGATATAGCTCCCCTATATATGCTTTTCTGATTTCGACAAAAATACCAAAATTTTCCTTGTAAAATCGCCACTGCTCAGTCGAAAAGTTGTAAAAATGACTCTAATTTTCCTACCTTTCTAACACATATATATATCGAGCGATAAATCAGAAATAAACTTTTGCGAAGTTTCCTTAAAAGTGCTTCAGATTTAAATGTTTCCCATTATTTTTTACTAAAATTTTTTTCCACCCTAGTGCATTAGCCAACTTAAATTTTGAGTCTATAAATTTTGTAAAAGTCTATCTGCCCAAATCGAGTGATTTTGAAATGTATGTATTTTGGACAAACCTTTTTATATAGCATCCAACACATTTGACGGATGTGATACGGTATCGAACATTTAGATCTACAAAGTTGTGCAGGGTATAATATAGTCGGCCCCGCCCGACTTTTGACTTTCCTTACTTGTTTGTATATTATTTATACTTACACCAGGTACCAAATTTGAGCCAGATCGGATGAAATATGCTTCTCTTAGAGGCTCCGTAAACCAAATCTGGGGGTCCGTTCATATGGGGCTATACGTAAAAAAGGACCGATATGGCACATTTGCAATATGATCTGACCTACATCAATAACAACTATTTTTGCCAAGTTTCAAGTCGATTGCTTGTTTCTTTCGGAAGTTAGCGTGATTTCAACAGAGAGACGGACGGACATGTCTAGATCGACTCAGAATTTCACCACGACCCACGACTGTTTGGGGTCTTACAACAATATTTCGATGTGTTACAAACGAAATGACAAATTTAATATACCCCCATCCTATGGTGGAGGGTATAAAAAAACAAACCTCCAAAAAAACACCCTTTATATTCCAATTTAAACATTTGTACAGCTCCAAATAAAATTGATAGATTTGAGATGGTACTAAAAATTTTTGTCACGGTACCGGGTAGTGGAGGGTATAATTTACTCGAGCCCTCCCGAATTTAGACTTTACTTGATTGTTTTTCCATTAACAATCAATACAAAATTGCTAATTCTCGTAATTTGCGTAATTTTCAAAACCTTCTCAACAGACCTCCCATGATTAGGTTGGGTTAGGTTAAAGTGGTAGCCCGATTAAGATTCACGCTCACTTAGACTATTCAGTCCATTGTGATACCACATTAACTAAAAGTACCTATTACATATGGGCACTTCTAGTTCTAACCGCTGAACCTTCTCGATTATTTTCCTTTGTTGAACCGACCAGATTGTTCCAAAAACATTAGCAGAGTGCTTAAGTTAACGTTTTTCAGATCCACCAGTAATCTGAAGCTAAATGCTCTTAAAAGTTGCTTGCGCTTTACACAAAATGCAGGACATTCACACAAGAGGTGTTTAGTTGATTTCTTTTCCTCTGCATCACGACAGCTCATACAATAGTCATTATACTTCGCGCCAATAGTTTTTGCAAAATCGCCTATCAGGCAACGACCCGTTATAGCAGATATCAGGAGTGATATCTGACGTCTCGAGAACACTAGCATATCTAGTGTGCGGTTTAAGTTTAAATGGGGCCATATTTGCTTGGTGTCGTTGCAAACCTTGCAATTCCCCCATCGAATATTTGCCATCATAACAGCCTTCTCACGCAGCATGAGCCAGGGGCATACCAACAGATTCTAGTTCCCCTGGAATATGTAAGGTAGTCCCTTGCCTTGCCAACCATATTAGGTGAATATTGTACTGCTCAGCCATCTCATTGAGAGATTTGCGGCAGTCGATGGCCGTTTTCGAGTTGAGGAACACAGATCCAATCCAAGATCCAATTTGGAGCCATCAGTGTAGAAATCTATATATTCTTTATTCCCCGACCTCCCATGGAGGTGAAAATGTCAAGAGAGGATGAAATTTTTAATTTTATTTTCATTATTTTATTACTTTATTATTGATTTTCATTTTTGTTCTTAACTTTAACTGTCCATAATAGCGTTATTTCTAAGACTCGTCCGAAAGAAACTGCACGGAAATGGAAAAAATTCTGTACGGAAAAAAAATGTCTGTGGAACAACTTCCGTTGTTGCTGGGTATACAACTCTGCACGCCATATCGAGGAAGAAGTAATTGGGACTCCTTAATCCTTTTTTGAAACTAAACTACCCTGTAAGATCCGACGCAAGCGAACTCAGCGTTGTATTACTTATTCTATTCTACTAAAGTGTTGTATGATAATTTAAATATTTCACCCAATTAAATTTCTACTCACAAAATATCACAAAAAAACTACCATCACCAAAAAAAAAAAAAGAACAAAACCTACAATAAGCCCTTGGGGGCTTAGTTTGTAATCGCCAAATATCTAAATATGAGCATCTGCCAACATTTTGTCTTCATCCTGAATAATAACCGCAAAATTCATGCAAAAACAAAACCGCCAAAAACTGTAAGCGACTATTTGTGATCTATATTTTAGGTATTTTCAGGTTACAATCCAGCATCACTACATGACAGTGTGGCAAGTGTCACATTATGTTTAGAGACAGCAAAGGAGCAAGAGAGAGCGAGAGAGAGAGAGGCAAATAGTTTTTTTGAATACATTTTTCATTTTAATGATGTCCTGGTTGTCGTCCTCCTGGTAGTAGTGAAATGTCATTTTGCTTCTCTATGATATGCATATGCGAGGCTATGGAGCGGTCTATGTATGTGTGCGTTTATGGGGTTGTGTTCATTTGTGATTATATGCTTGTGTGGACACAAGATGAACAGCATGCCATGAATACAAAGCTCACGACACAATGAATGAGTCTGTTGTCATATTTTAGGGATTACGCTAGACGAACGGAAAATTTGCAAAAAATAGAGATCTTAAAATTTAAGATATTTTCATAAAGTATTGTAAAAGTATGGGCATCTAAATTCAATGTCATAATAACCCCCATTTTCATGAAACTCCGTTAGTGCTTCGTTAGCTAACGAACTTTTAAACCGTACTATGGATATATATGTCATCTTGCCTATATATTTTGTATGTCAGTTAGGAACTTAACTACTAAAAATTTTTCAGTTAAAGTTAATCGGGGAGAAGATATTTTCATTTTACTTTCTGTTAACTGGGAGTTAAAGTCTAACGGAGCTACATGAAAATGGCCGTAAATGATATAAAGAATCAATCTAAACAAATATTTAAATAAATGTTAAGCTTCTAAGAAGTCAAAGAAAATATATAATCAAATATAAATAGCATCCTATAAAATAACGTGCTAACCGCCAAGAATCGTGACGACTTAAGAACTGCAAATGTGCAAAGTATCGAAGAACTTATTCGCTTCTGTTGACGCATATTGTCGAACTCTCTCAAAAACTGAATTTCGCTTCGATTGGGAGTGCAATAACTATCTACCACCTGATACAAGTAAATCGTCTGAGCACTATATACAACCATGATGTATATGCTCGTAAATGTCCACCAGAGTTTCTACAAAAATTCATAAAGAGCAATATCGGATAAGAGCGTCTGTATGCTGAATCTTGTACTTAGACAGCTAAGGCCAAAAATTGATAGTCACACAATGGTTTTTGGGACTGGGAAGGCCACATCACGAACGAAATGTTGTCCATGAGAAAGCTATCGGAGTGATAGATCCTGAGTTTTCTTACAAACCCTAGGTTAAGTTAGGTGGCATCCCGATGTATCAGGCTCACTTAGACTTTTCAGTCCATTGTGATACCACATTGGTGAACTTCTCTCTTATCACTGAGTGCTGCCGCATTCCATGTTAAGCTCATTGACAAGGGACCTCCTTTTTATAGCCAAGGGACCTCCTTTTTATAGTCCGAACGGCGTTCCGCATTGCAGTGAAACCATTTAGACAAGCGTTGAAACCCTCACTACAAACCCTAACTGTCAGAAAAAAAATTGTATCTGATGCTGCTTAAGCGCAATCTACGGCATTGCATTGGACGTTTTGTCAGAGTGGATCAAACATGGACTGAACGTTTATAGGCACCCCTAACTAGAGATTAAACCCTTAACTAAGTTAGCCCATTTGCTGTTACGCTGAAACTAAAATTCCATGGCGATGGGCAACTTCTCTATTATCAATGAGTCCTTATCGGTTTTCTTTAATAAGCTATATGGTAACATATAGCTTAATAAATAAATATAAGAAAAAAACAAGTATATATGGCGGTAAGTTCGGCCAGACCGAATCTTATGTACCCTCCACCATGGATAGCGTAGAAACTTCTACGAAAGACTGTCATCCAGAATCGAATTACTTGGGTTGTGGTATCTTAAATCGTTTTCTAAATTGTGAGTTAGTTCATACGTGGTATATATAAAGGTATGTGTAGCTAAGTCTACAAATAATTACGAATCGATATGGACTTTTGCACGGTACGTAGGGAGCCAGCATTGAAATATGGGGATCGATTTATCTGAGGGCTATATATAACTATAGACCGATATGGATCTAGTTAGGCATGGTTGTTAACGGCCATATACTAGCACAATGTACCAAGAGGCTCCAAAACCAAATCTCGCGATCGGTTTATATGGGGGCTATATATGATTATGGACTGATATGGACCACTTTTGGCATGGTTGTTAAATATCATATACTACCACCACTTTGGAGAAGCAAAATTCATCCGATCTGCTTCTCCAAAAGGCACCGGAGGTCAACTCTGGGGATCGGTTTATATGGGGGTTATATATAATTATGGACCGATTTCGACCAATTTTTGCATGGGTGTTTGAGGCCATATATTAACACCACCTACCAAATATCAACAGAATCAGATGAATTTTGGCCTTCTGAGAGGCTCCGGAGGTCAAATCTGGTGATCGGTTTATATGGGGGCTATATATAATTATGCACCGAAGTGGACCAATTTCTGCGTGGTTGTTAGAGACCATATATTAACACCATGTACCAAATTTCAGCCGGATCTGATGAAATTTGCTTCTCTTAGAGGCTCTGCAAGCCAAATTTGGGGGTCCGTTTATATGGGGCTATACGTAAAAGTGAACCGATATGGCTTATTTGCAATACCATCCGACCTACATCAATAAGAACTACTTGTGCCAAGTTTCAAGTCGATAGCTTGTGTCGTTCGGAAGGACGGACCGACGGACATGCTCAGATCGACTCAGAATTTCACCACGACCCAGAATATATATACTTTATGGGGTCTTAGAGCAGTATTTCGATGTGTTACAAACGGAATGACAAAGTTAATATACCCCCATCCTATGGTGGAGGGTATAACAAGTAAGGAAAGCCGACTATATTATACCCTGCACCACTTTGTAGATCCAAATTTTCGATACCATATCACATCCGTCAAATGTGTTGGGTGCTATATATAAAGGTTTGTCCCAAATACATACATTTAAATATCATTCGATCTGGACAGAATTTAATAGACTTCTACAAAATCTATAGAATCAAAATTTAAGTCGGCTAGTGCACTAGGGTAGAACACAATGTTAGTAAGGAAATATGGGAAACATTTAAATCTGAAGCAATTTTAAAAGGAAACTTCGCAAAAGTTTATATCTGTGCAAAATTTCAAGTAAATCGGAGTAAAAGATTGGCCACTGTGGTCATATGAGTGAAATCGGGTGAACCATATATATGGGAGCTATATCTAAATCTGAACCGATTTCAATAAAATTAGGCATACTTGACTGCACTACTAATTGTATTCCCAGTGCAAAATTTAAAGCAAATTGGTGTAAAACTCTAGCTTGTGGACCATATTAGTACATATCAGGCGAAAGATATATATGGAAGCTATATCTAAATCTGAACCGATTTCAATAAAATTTGGAACGATGTGCACCCATATTGCCACCGAGGCCAAATTTATTCTCCCATTTACGTTTTCTGCTGAGATAGCAGGATTATTATTGTAACTAGGCATGTCAAATTTGGTAAAAATCGGTTCATATTTAGATATAGCTTCCACATATATATATATATATATATATATATATATATATATATATATATATATATATATATATATATATATATATATATATATATATATATATATATATATATATATATATATATATATATATATATATATATATATATATATATATATATATATATATATATATATATATATATATATATATATATATATATATATATATATATGTATATATATATATATATATATATATATATATATATATATATATATATATATATATATATATATATATATATATAAATACGCCAGAGTATTTTAGACCCATTTTCAATGGGAGCTTCCTCAAATTGAAACGAGAGTTTCCATAAAGAATACATTTAATATGCTATTTAAGTGTGTCATCTTGATCTAATATGACCAAATTACCCACATTTTACACAAAATTCTGTGGTGATTTCCCCATATCGTACACATATCCTACTCACTGTAATGCTAAACTTTCCACAGAATGGCCGAATTTCAAATAACGCTCCGACTTGTGAAAATATCGCCCGAATTAGCCATATAATATATCACAACCCACAATTGACCACATATCTTGGCGAGATCTAACCAATTTCATTGTAAAATCGCCACTGCTGGGTAGATAAAATTGTAAATATTACTCAAATTGTCCTATATTTCGAATACATATGTATCGCCCGATAAATCATATATGATCTTTTGTACAATTGGATGAAAATTACTTTAGCTTGCAATCCAATTTTTAATTCTAGCGTATTTGTAGAAGTACAAAAAATTGTCTCCAAATCGTTTCAGATATAAATATTTGTATATGGGAATATGAACCTTGATAATAGCTCCCAACAAATTTGAAGGAGTTGAGATGGTAACACAAATATTAGTCTACATGATGGTGAAGGGCATAATATAGTCGGCCCCGCCCGACTTTAGACTTTACTTACTTGTTTTTATCTAGCATAGACTCCATATGGACTATTTTACAATTCGAAAGATAATTTTAAGAAGTTTTCACATATCTTGCCATTGGCAACTTTAAGCACAAACCAACCCAGGAAGTTATTCCACAGGGAGCCACCGTGTTGCAATGGTTAGCATGCCCGCCTTGCATACACAAGGTCGTGAGTTCAATTCCTGCTTCGACAGAACACCAAAATGTTTTTCATTGGTAGATTATACCACCTCAGTAATGCTGGTGATATTTCTGAGTGTTTCAAAGCATCTCTAAGCGGTTTCACTGCAATGTGGAACGCCGTTTGGACTCGGCTATAAAAAGGAAGTCCCTTGTCATTGACCTTAACATGGAATCGGACAGCACTAAGTGATAAGAGAGAAGTTCACCAATGTGGTATCCCAATGAACTGAATAGTCTAAGAGAGGATCAAGACGAACGGCAACCAATCTAGCAAAATCCAGAAATTACTTTTCTCCTCTCATCGAGTATTTTGGGCTAGGATAAGTGATTTTTTGTTCGCATTTTTTGTGTTGCACTGTGTTATTATTGAGTTCATTTTACTTTCACACTGTTTGCTTTGGTTATTTTCCGCCTGTTACAAAGATCAAATTTCTTTAGGTTATGCTAGCAGACAGAAGAAAACATCATAAGACACAATAAATGAAATATTCCTTATATATATTTTAAATATTTTCGGTCGAAACCCTTTGTTGTTAGTACCTCCGTCCGTCCGTCCGTCCGTCTGTTGAAATCACGCTAACTTCCGAACGAAACAAGCTATCGACTTGAAACTTGGCACAAGTAGTTGTTATCGATGTAGGTCGGATGGTATTGAAAATGGGCCATATCGGTCCACTTTTACGTATAGCCCCCATATAAAGGGACCCTCAGATTTGGCTAGTGGAGCCTCTAATAGAAGCATATTTCATCCGATCCGGCTAAAATTTGGTACATGGTGTTGGTATATGGTCTCTAATAACCATGCAAAAATTGGTCTACATCGGTCCATAATTATATATAGCCCCCATATAAACCGATCCCCAGATTTGGCTTGCGGAGCCTAAAAGAGAAGCAAATTTCATCCCATCCAGCTGAAATTTGGTACATGATGTTGGTATATGGTCTCTAACAACCATGCAAAAATTGGTCTATATCGGTCCTTAATTATATATAGCCCCCATATAAACCGATCCCCAGATTTGGCTTATGGAGCCTCTAACAGAAGCATATTTCATCCGATCCGGCTAAAATTTGGTACATAGTGTTGGTATATGGTCTCTAATAACCATGCAAAAATTGGTCTACATCGGTCCATAATTATATATAGCCCCCATATAAACCGATCCCCAGATTTGGCTTGCGGAGCCTAAAAGAGAAGCAAATTTCATCCCATCCAGCTGAAATTTGGTACATGATGTTGGTATATGGTCTCTAATAACCAAGCAAAAATTGGTCCACATCGGTCCTTAATTATATATAGCCCCCATATAAACCGATCCCCAGATTTGGCTTATGGAGCCTCTAACAGAAGCATATTTCATCCGATCCGGCTGAAATTTGGTACATGATGTTGGTATATGGTCTCTAATAACCAAGCAAAAATTGGTCCACATCGGTCAATAATTATATATAGCCCCCATATAAACCGATCCCCAGATTTGGCTTGCGGAGCCTAAAAGAGAAGCAAATTTCATCCGATCCGGCTGAAATTTGGTACATGGTGTTGGTATATGGTCTTTAACAACCGTGCAAAAATTGGTCCACATCGGTTCATAATTATATATAGCCCCCATATAAACCGATCCCCTGATTTGGCTTGCGGAGCCTCAAAGAGAAGAAAATTTCATCCGATCCGGCTGAAATTTGGTACATGATGTTGGTATATGGTCTCTAACAACCATGCAAAAATTGGTCTATATCGGTCCTTAATTATATATAGCCCCCATATAAACCGATCCCCTGATTTGGCTTGCGGAGCCTCAAAGAGAAGAAAATTTCATCCGATCCGGCTGAAATTTGGTACATGGTGTTGGTATATGGTCTCTAACAACCACGCAAAAATTGGTCCATATCGGTCCATAATTATATATAGCTCCCATATAAACCGATCCCCTGATTTGGCTTGCGGAGCCTCAAAGAGATGAAAATTTCATCCAATCCGGCTGAAATTTGGTACATGATGTTGGTATATGGTCTCTAACAACCACGCAAAAATTGGTCCATATCGGTCGTTAATTATATATAACCCCCATATAAACCGATCCCCAAATTTGGCTTGTGGAGCCTCTAAGAGAAGCATATTTCATCCGATCCGGCTGAAATTTGGCACATGGTGTTGGTATATGGTCTCTAACAACCATGCAAAAATTGGTCCACATCGGTTCATAATTATATATAGCCCCCATATAAACCGATCCCCAGATTTGGCTTGCGAAGTCTCCAAGAGAAGCAAATTTCATCCAAGCCGGTTGTAATTTGGAACATGGTGTTAGTATATGATCTTTAACAACCGTGCCAGAATTGGTCCATATCGGTCCATAATTATATATAGCCCCCATATAAAACGTTCTCCAGATTTGACCTCCGGAGCCCTTTGGAGGAGCAGAATTCATCCGATCCGGTTCAAATTAGGAACGTGGTGTTAGTATATGGTCGCTAACAACCATACCAAAATTGGTCCAATCACACAATCGGTTCATAATCATGGTTGCCACTAGAGCCAAAAATAATCTACCAAAATTTTATTTCTATAGAAAATTTTGTCAAAATTTTATTTCTATAGACAATTTTGTCAAAATTTTATTTCTGTAGAAAATTTTATCAAAATTCTATGACTATTTTGTCAAACTGAATTATATACGTATTGGATCGATCTTTTTTGATTTAATATATACTTCGTATGGACTTACATAAAATTTATAAGATGGTGTTAGGAGGTTTTAAGATACCTTGCCATCGGCGAGCGTTACCGCAACTTAAGTAATTCGATTGTGGATGGCAGTTTTTAGAAGAAGTTTCTACGCAAACCATGATGGAGGGTACATAAGCTTCGGCCTGGCCGAACTTACGGCCGTATACACTTGTTTTTTGTTGGTTAAGCTGCTCCTCTAGTTTTAGCTAAAATATGTTTTTAAGCTGAAATTAAAACATTAACATTATGCAGGTAAAAATTTTAAATTTTGGAAAATGTAAATTTTTCCTTCATATTAGGTTCAATTGTAACATATTATTGTTTTGTATTTTTGTGTAGTTTTCTCCTATAAAAGTTTGGTACATGGTGGCGTATGTGGAGGTTATTTGTTTGCTTATAAAGTATACGCACTGTGGACTCAAATGTTAAAATATTAAGACATGTCGCACCTTAGTATGAAACCATATCCTGAATTTTGATGCCCACTTAACACCACTGGGAAACTCTACATTTTATATACCATGTTCCCTTGAACGAATTCATGTCCTCGCGTGTTTCTTTCTTCGTTTTTTTTTTTTGTTTGTGAACGCTTCATTTGAACAACGGTGTTGCTGCAGCGGTTTTTGTTAAATGCTGCACCAAGATTTTTGCCATGTACATCAACACCATGAATACAAAACGCACACCTGCAAGGGCAAAAGGTAATAAATTCTCTAAAAAGGTACTTTGTTTACCTGTCTAAGGCTGCTATGGATGTTGCAGCTTGGACTGGAAGCTGATGACAACCCTACAAATATTTCATATTGTTTATATGGAATTATTGTAAAAAAATTTTAATATCGTAAACTTGACAGTAATTGGAATAAATTTCTATCTTCGATTCGGATTCAAATAAAAGTTTACTTGCATGCAAAAATTTCACCTTCAATTAGGAATTATCAGGGTAGTGAGCCAAAGACATGGTTACTTACAATAACGAAAATTTTAGCAATGCAACTTTAATTATAGTTTCTATAGAATTAAATTTTATTTGCCACTTAACCACATAATCTTGGCGCTTACAACAACCACTGCTTACTTTCAAAGAACTTTCAATCAAGGACGTAACATCCTCAAAATAAACCTTAAAGTATATACGGAGCTATATTTTTAAATAATATAATAACAAACAAGCAAAGAAAGTCTACAGTCGGGCGGGGCTGACAGTATTATACCCTGCACCAATTTGTAGATCTACATTTTCTACACCATCCAAAATCTTACAAATTTGCTGCGTGCTAAATATAAAAGTTTATGTTCCTGTATACATACATATATTAAAATCTAAGCCAAATTTGTGAGACTTCTAAAAAGTATATAGACTTAAATTTAAGTTGGTTAACGCCCCAGGATGAAAAAGTATGGTAGTAAAACATATAAGAAATATTTAAATCTAAAGTATTTTTAGGCAACATTGCAAAACTATATTTTTGGTTTATCGGTCGATAATATATATTAGAGACATTTTTATAAATTTTCGACTAAGCAGTGGCGATTTTCACAGAAAATATGTGTCTAATTTTGTCTAAATCTTCTTGGCATACATTGCTAAAATGTCGATTGTTATGTCTGTTCAAAATTTGAAGTAAAAGTGAAATTTTGAACTACGGTAGTCATATGTGGTTGATTTCCCGAAGGGTGCATATCGGTCGACAGATACATATGGAAGCTATATTTAAATCTGAATAGATTTCACCAAAGTATGCATTATCAGTATTTTAATTCTACTCCCTGTGCTAAACTTTACATACATCAGAGTAAAACTCTGGGTTCTGGGGCCATATAAGTGAACCGATTTATCACAAAATCAATATGGATATAGACCCAAAACTGCGACAAAAATGTGTTCTCAGACAGACAGACTGATGGACGGACAGACAGACATGACTAGATCGATTAGGGGCCGACCCTGACCATTATTGGAGAAGACACCATTTCTTGGAATATAAATCTTTTGTTTACCCATCACCACAGGAAGATGGTGTGAATATAATAAGGGTGCCATTCTCGTTTTTTTTTCTATAGAAAATTTTGTCAAAATTTTATTTCTATAGAAATTATTGTTAAAATTTTATTTTTTAGAAAATTTTGCAAAATTTTATTTCTATAAACAATTTTGTCTCAATTTTATTTCTATATTTTTTTCTATCGAAAATTTTGTCAAACATTTATATCTATAGAAAATTTTGTGAATATATCATTTCGATAAAAAATTTTGCCAAAATTTTATTTCTTTAGAAATTTTTTTCAAAATTTTATTGTTATAGAAAATTTTGTCAATTTTTTTTTCTATAGAAAATTTTGTCAAAATTTAATTTCTATAGAAAATTTTTTAAAAAGTTTATTTATATAGAAAATTTTTGCCAAAATTGTTTTTTTAGTAAGTATTGTCAAAAATTTATTTTTATAGAAAATTTTGTTAAAATTTTATTTTTAAAAAATTTTGCAAAATTTTATTTCTATAAAAAATGTTGTCTAAATTTTATTTCTATAATTTTTTTTGTTCTATCGAAAAATTTGTCAAAAATTTATTTCTATAGAAAATTTTGTGAATATATTATTTCGATAAAAAATTTTGCCAAAATTTTATTTCTTAAGAATTTTTTTTCAAAATTTTATCTTTTGTAAACGTCCCAGAAAATGTCAAGCAAATTATAAGCCTAAAGGGGCGGCCTATCTTCCGTCCAAATATCACAAAATCAGGGATCAACTATTAATATCGTAACTTTTCCCCAGTCCTCTGTAAATTTCAAGTAACTCGGTAAAGTTTAATTGTTTCTCTGCATGTACTTAAGAGAAGCGGATGTCTCCCTATGCCCTTTTATTTTTGTTAAAAAATCAGGAACCTGATATAAATTTCGTAACCTCACCCATTTTTTCCGTAAAATTTCAGTAGGGGAGTCTATTTTTGTTTTCAGTGAACTTTAAAAAAACGTCGGGTAAAGGAGTTCTCTGTTCTCTGTAAAACTCAGATAATTTAGAAAATTTTAGTTTTTTCAATGTACTTTAAAAAAAGTCGAACAAAGGGGAGGTCCCCCTCTATTACTAAATTTCGAAATATAAAGTAGGGGGTCTTTGTCTAGATGTCAACCCCAATCTTCAATAAAAATTTCAAGCAAATCGGTCAACTTTGGTCCAATTTTCGAAAAGTCCGACAAAGGGAAGGTTCCCCTCCGCGACCAGGTGTCAAAAAATGAGGTACCCTATTTTCACCACATGAACGCCCCCTACGATCTCCGAAAGTTTCAAGTAAATCGGTTCAACCGTTTCGGAGCCAACTCGGAACATACAAACAAACAATCAAATAAACAAACATAGATTGAATTTTATATATATAGATTTTGTTAAAACGTTATTTCTATAGAAAATTTTGTCAAAATATTATTCCTTATTTGTTTCTATATCATTTTTTTATTTTTCGTTCAATAGAAAATTTTGTCAACATTTTATTTCTATAGAAAATTTTGTCAAAATTTTATTTCTATAGAAAATTTTGTCAAAATTTTATTTCTATAGCAAATTTTGTCAATTTTTTTTGTTATTTGTTTTCTACTTATTTCTATTTTTTATCTTTATTTCTATAGAAAATTTTGCCAAAATTTTATTTCTATTGCAAATTTTTATAAGAATTGTATTTCTATAGAAAATTTTGTCAAATTTTCATTTCTATAGATTTTTTTTTCAAAATTTTATTTCTAAAGAAACTTTTGTCAAAATGTTATTTCTTTTCTACTTATTTCTATTTTGTATCTTTATTTCTATAGAAAATTTTGTTAAAATTTAATTTTTTAGAAAATGTTGTCTATATTTTATTTCTATAAAAATTTTGCTTAAATTTTATTTTTATAAAATTTGTTTTTTCTATCGAAAATTTTGTCAAAAATTTATTTCAATAGAAAATTTTTGTGAATATATTATTTCGATAGAAAATTTTGACAAAATTTTATTTCTATAGAATTTTTTTTTCAAAATTTTATTGTTATAGAAAATTTCGTTAAAATTTTATTTCTATAGAAACATTTTTATAAATTTTATTTCTATAGAAAATTTTGTCAAATTTTATTTCTATAGAAAATTTTGTCAAAATTATATTTCTATAGAAAATTTTGTAAAAATTTTATTTCTATAGATAAATTTGTCAATATTTTATTTCTATAGAAAATTTTGTCAAAATTGTTTTTTCTTTAGAAAATTTTGTCAAAATTTTATTTCTGTAGAAAATTTTGTCAAAATTTTATTTCTATAGATAATTTTGTTAAAACGTTATTTCTATAGAAAACTTTTTCAAAATGTTATTTCTTATTTATTTCTATATATCTTTTTTTAATTTTCGTTCAATAGAAAATATTGTCAACATTTTATTTCTACAAAAAATTTTGTCAACACTTTGTTTCTATAAAAAAGTTTGTCAAATTTTTATTTCCATAGAAAATAAAAATTTTATTTCTACAGAAAATGTTGTCAAAATTTTATTTCTATAGAATTTTTTTTTCAAAATTTTATTTCTAAAGAAACTTTAGTAAAAATTTTATTTCTATACCAAATTTTGTCAAAAAGTTATTTCTTTTCTACTTATTTCTATTTTTTATCTTTATTTCTATAGAAAATTTTGTCAAAATTTTATTTCTATTGCAAATTTTTATAAAAATTGTATTTCTATAGAAAATTTTGTCAAATTTTTATTTCTATAGAATTGTTTTTTCAAATTTTATTTCTAAAGAAACTTTTGTCAAAATGTTATTTCTTTTCTACTCATTTCTATTTTTTATCTTTATTTCTATAAAAAATTTTGTTAAAATTTAATTTTTTAGAAAATGTTGTCTATATTTTATTTCTTTTTTGTTTTTTCTATCGAAAATTTTATTTCTATACAAAAATTTTTAAAAATTTTATTTCTATAGAAAATTTTGTCAAAATTTTACTTCTATAGAAAATTTTCTAAAAATTTTATTTCTGTAGAAAATTTTGTCAAAATTTTATTTCTATAGATAAATTTGTCAAAATTCTATTTCTATATATAATTTTGTTAAAACGTTGTTTCTATACAAAATTTAGTTAAAATGTTATTCCTTATTTATTTGTATATCTTTTTTTATTTTTAGTTCAATAGAAAATTTTGTCACCATTTTGTTTCTATAAAAAATTTTATTGCCATAGAAAATTTTGTCAAAATTTTATTTCAATTGAAAATTTTGTTTCTATCTAAAATTTTGTTAAAAATTTACTTCTATAGAAAATTTTTTGAATATATTATTTCGATAAAAAATTATGCCAAAATTTTATTTCTATAGAAAATTTTGTCAAAATTTTATTTCTATAGAAAATTTTGTCAAAATTTTATTTCTATAGAAAATTTTGTTAAAATTTTCTTTTTGTATAAAATTTTGTCAAAATGTTTTTTCTATAGAACATTTTGTTAAAATTTTTTTTATAGAAAATGTTGTTAAAATTGTATTTCTATAGAAAATTTTGTCAAAAGTTTATTTCTATAGAAAATTTGGGAAGTACCTTTTAGTTGGAAATATTTTGCAAAATCTAGCAAAACGTAAAAAATCTACCATTTTTGGTAGAGTTCAATGAACTATGGTAACAATGTTGCTATGCTCGCCGAAGCGTCATCATTTGGTGATCGCCTCTTTGGTAGTTTTTAGTACTAAACTTACACTACAAAATGTTCTGACGAAAAAGTCCAGCGGATGTAGATATGGAGAGTTTGGCAGCCATTGAGCGGTAGTATGAAGCTAGGATCCTCCTTTTCAAGTCATTTTTGGTTGACCCGAACTGGTTGTGGTGGTGCTGAGTTCTATTAGTATGTATATGGTCTGTGTACGAAATGTTTGTCTGCCAATGGCTTCAATACCAATTTAGGCCAATTTAATTTGTGGTATTTTAATGAAGTAGTTAGAAATACTCTCGCAAATGCTTGCAGGGATCTCTTATACATAATTCTACGTTTGATAGATGAATGTGTATGTATGAGTCTGTATGAGAGAGAAAGAGTTTTTACTCATACTCATGGTCGACATAGCTGAGTTTGTCTTTTCCTCTCTACACACTATCTTACAAAGGAATGTTTATGTGCTACATGTTGGCGGAGATGTTTTCATTTATTTTTTGTTATGTTTTGCTCTTTGTTCAATGTTTTCACTTGTCTAGAATGGAAATGTATGAAATGTCCCACGGTGCATTGGGAGCATAGTCATGATGTATGTATGCAAATCTATGTATGAATATAGCTCTTCACATGGCTCACGTTCATGTGAATTTTGTGTGTTTGACATGAACACACAACATTTCCTATAACTAAGGCTATTTTAGAGTTAGAACAATTTCCCTTCAACCCAGAACCTACCTCTGACAATACCCTAGGGGGCCCTTTTGCATTACAACACGTGCTACTATTCTACTATCTGCAATTGCATCATCATCATCATCATAATCAACACTGTCATGGGGATACTGAGTAGCCTCATCATTACCCCAAACCGAGCCATCAACTCTGATCAATGTTAAAAACCAGGTGGTGCTAGAGATAGTGTATCAATATCCCTTTTTGCTAGTTATATATCATTTGCTATTGTTTAGTTACCAACTAAAGTGGGTATAGTGGGTTTACCATATTGTTTGCAACGAATCTGTATTTCGGTTTCAGATCAGCTAAAGAGAGAGGAGAATGAATTGTAGAGAAAAGTTAAAGAAAGTGTGTTATATATTCAATAGGAATTGACGTTTCCAAATAATTTTTTAATATGGGATAAGGAATTGATGTACTGAAACTCAGCTACTGAATCGTTATGTCCATATATGTATTTGTTGCTTGCGGGATAACTGTCGAAACGAAAACAACTTCTGCAAATAATTAAAGAATATAAGACTTTTATGCAAAATTTCCGAATGTATAAAGATTGTGTTTTTTTTTTGCAGGCAGGTTAAGTTCAAAGGTGGGCTATATTGGTCCATACATCGGTTTCGGCTTTTCTCTTTTTTTACTAATTGTAGGTTTCTGTGAAAATCCCATTTGCAATAGACAAGGAGAACCGAAGGTTTTCAAGTCTGAACAATCGACTTTTATATTTTCAACTTAATGCCACATTTAGGCAAATACTTCAGCGTATTTTAATAAACTGAGATAAAAAACACTTTAAATAGGCACAAAGAATATTTGAATTACAAACAAGTATATACGGCCGTAAGTTCGGCCAGGCCGAATCTTATGTACCCTCCACCATGGATTGCGTAGAAACTTCTACGAAAGACTGTCATCCACAATCGAATTACTTGGTTGTGGTATCTTAAAACTTCTTATGGGGGCCATATACAATTATGAACTTGATATGGACCAATTTTTGTGTGATTGATCGATTTATCTGAGGGCATGGATGTTAACGGTCATATACTAGCACAATGTACCAAATTTCAACTGACTCGGATGAATTTTGCTCCTCCAAGAGGCTCCAAAACCAAATCTCGGGATCGGTTTATATGGGGGCTATATATGATTATGGACTGATATGGACCACTTTTGGCATGGTTGTTAAATATTATATACTACCACCACGTACCAAATTTCAACCAGATCGGATGAATGTTGCTTCTCCAAAAGGCAGCGGATGTCAAATCTGGGGATCGGTTTATATGGGGGCTACATATAATTATGGACCGATATGGACCAATACCTGCATGGTTGCTAGAAACCACATACTAACACCGCGTACCAAATTTCAACCGAACCGGATGAATTTTGCTCATCCAAGGGGCTCCGGAGGTCAAATCTGGGGATCGGTTTATATGGGGGCTATATATAATTATGCACCGATATGGACCAATTTTTTAATGGTTGTTAGAGACCATATACTAACACCATGTACCAAATTTCAGCCGGATGGGATGAAATTTGCTTCTCTTAGAGGCTCCGCAAGCCGAATCGGGGGATCGGTTTATATGGGGGCTATATATAATTATGGATCGATGTGGACCAATTTTTGCGTGGTTGTTAGAGATCATATGCTGACACTATGTACCAAATTTCAGCCGGAGCGGATGAAATTTGCTTCTCTTAGAGGCTCCGCAAGCCAACTCGGTGGATCGGTTTATATAATTATATAATTATGCACCGATGTGGACCAATTTTTTAATGGTTCTAAGAGACCATATACTAACACCATGTATTAAATGTCAGCCGGATCGGATGAAATTTGGTTCTCTTAAAGGCTCCGCAAGCCAAATCGGGGGATCGGTTTATATGGGCGCTATATGTAATTATGGACCGATATGGACCAATTTCTGCATGGTTATTAGAGATCCTATGCTGACACTATGTACCAAATTTCAGCCGGATGGGATGAAATTTGCTTCTCTTGGAGGCTCTGCAAGCCAAATCGGGGGATCGGTTTATATGGGGGCTATATATAATTATGCACCGATGTGGACCAATTTTTTAATGGTTGTTAGAGACCATATACTAACACCATGTACCAAATTTCAGCCTAATGGGATGAAATTTGCTTCTCTTAGAGGCTCCGCAAGCCGAATCGGGAGATCGGTTTATATGGGGGCTATCTATATATAATTATGGACCGATATGGACCAATTTCTGCATGGTTATTAGAGATCCTATGCTGACACTATGTACCAAATTTCAGCCGGAGCGGATGAAATTTGCTTCTCTTCGAGGCTCCGCAAGCCAAATCAGGGGATCGGTTTATATGGGCGCTATATGTAATTATGCACCGATGTGGACCAATTTTTGCATGTTTGTTAGAGACCATATACTAACACCATGTACCAAATTTCAGCCGCATCGGATGAAATTTGCTTCTCGTAGAGGATTCGCAAGCCAAATTTGGGGGTCCGTTTAAATGGGGGCTATACGTTAAAGTGGACCGATATGGCCCATTTGCAGTACCATCCGACCTACATCAATAACAACTACTTGTGCCAAATTTCAAGTAATTTCAACAGACGGACGGACGGGCGGACATGCTCAGATCGACTCAGAATTTCACCACGACCCAGAATATATATACTTTATGGGGTCTTAGAGCAATATTTGGATGTGTTACAAACGGAATGACAAAGTTAATATACCCCTATCCTATGGTGGAGGGTATAAGAATTGTGTCCAACTTTAAACACATTCCCCAATTATTTTTATATCCTCCACCATAGAAAGGGTGTATACTGATTTGCTCATCTCGTTGGTGATACATCGAATTATCAGTCTCAGTCCCCATATGGTATATATACTCTGGGTCGTGATGAAATTCTGAGCCGCCCTAGCGATGTCCGTGCGTCTGGCTGTCCACCCGTCTGTGGAATCACGCTAACTTCCAACAGGAACATGGTATTGGTATATGTCGGATGGTATTGCAAATAATCCAAATCGGACCACTTTCAGGTGTAGCCCCCATATAAATCGATTCCCAGATTTTTCTCGATAGGGAAGAAATTTTATCCGAATTTTGGAAATTTTTATATTTTCTTTGAAAATTGCCAATTTATTGCCAAATTTAGGCAAATGCATCTGGGTATTTTAATAAACTGAAATGAAAATACTTCCAAATAGGTACAGCGTACGTTTGAGTTAAAAGATCCCAGCAAAAAAAAAAGAGCTTCCAAAAAAGTAGTTTGGTTCCCCAATTTGTGATCCGGAAGTAGTGCAAACTTGGATCGTCTCCAATGAAATTTACATGGGCCTGTCGTAGGACGGAGGTACTCTATTTTTGGATCCTTTGCATTGCTTTAGAAGTTGTGCCTTGGAAGTTCATTTGAATGAAAAAATTGAAAAACCTAAAAAAATCAATTTTTTTTTCAATTTCTCTTTTTTATCCTTATTTTTTTTTGTTACACTTTTATTTTCTTATTATCTAATTTTTACAAATTGAAAAACCTCTTCTCTTCCAACGGGGATTGAACCTGAGTCTGTTACCACCATAACCGAAGTCCTTAGCACACTCAGCCACAAATGCCAATGAATACGATGCATCAAAAAGGCTATTCAAATGTTTGTGACATGAACCTAATATGACACCACGGCATGACATTCTAACTACTTTCTAAGATGTTCTTTATTATTATGAATAAAAAAAAAGAAACCAACTAGTGGTTTCTAAAAAAAATATTTTTTTATGATATTCATCGTTTCTATTTTGTTTTTTTTTTTTTTGTTTTTGTTCGGCATATATTTTTTATAAATATATTTCATCCATTAAAAATCAAAAAAAAAAAAAAAATAAAAAATAAAAAAATAAAAATTATCGTAATTTGCAAAACATTCTCAAATGAAGTTTTATGGAGGTGAAAAAGTTAAACGGCACAGGTTCAAGTCCCAGCGGGATTTTTGCTTTTTTATTGATTTTATATTATTTTTTGCGAAATTTGTCCAAAACTTAAATTTCACTTCAAACTCCCGTACTTTCTAAGACTTTTTCACAAGGATTGCATCGGATGTGAAAACAGATCGATAGGGGATCCCGGGATGCGCTTTAAAGGAAATGTTTGTGGACTTGTCCAAAAAGGCTGCATAGGAAATTGAAAAAACTTTTTTGGGGATTCCGGGATTTAAAAAAATGTTTGTGGAACAACTCCCACTTTTTTGCTGGGATATTGTGTCCAACTTTTAATATATTTTCGAATTATTATTATTACTATTATTACTATACAAAATTTTGTCAACATAATATTTCTATAGAAAATTTTTCCGAATTTTATTTCTATAGAAAATTTTGTCAAGATTTTATATCTATAGAACATTTTGTCAAGATTTTATTTCTATAGAAAATTTTGTCAAAACTTTATTTCTATAGAAATTTTTGTCAAAATGTTATTTCTATAGAAAATTTTGTCAAAATTTTATTTCTATAGAAAATTTTGTCAACATTTTTATCTATAGAAAATTTTGTCAAAATATTATTTCTATAGAAAATTTTGTCAAAATTTTATTTCTATAGAAAATTTTGTCAAACTGAATTATATACGTATTTAATCAGCCTTTTTTATTTTTGTTTAATATATACCTCGTATGGACTAACTTACAATTAAGAAGTTTTAAGATACCTTGCCATCGGCAAGTGTTACCGCAACCCAAGTAATTCGATTGTGAATGACAGTCTTTAGTACAAGTTTCTATGCAATCCATGGTGGAGGGTACATAAGATTCGGCCTGATCGAACTTACGGCCGTATATACTTGTATTTTTTTTATTTTTTTCTTTCATGCTTTTTATCGTTTCATATTTTTTATATTATTATAATTTTTATACGAACTTATTTGACATGAAGATTAAGAAGTTGGTATTATTGATAAGAAAATGCCAGATACCAAACTCCATCAAGCCTAACTAAACCTAGGTTTCATTGCTGGCTTAAGAAAATTTCCATAGTCTTTTATGTAAATCTGGCGGGGTGGGATTTAATTTGGGCCTAATATGTTAATTTCCTATGGAAATTATATACGAGAATTATTCCTCCAAAATTGGATGATTTTATTTAATTTTAATTTTATTTTTCGATTTCGTTTTGTTACTAGACTAATGCAACAACAAATCGAATCGTATATACCGATCTTCCAAGTGTGACTTCTTGTTACAAAATACAATTAACATTTATTTTTACAAAATATTCCAGTTGTTCAAATCCATAGTGTAGAAAACATAAGCTTCGACTTACTTGCTTTTATCTTCAACATCCAACGCAATTGGTTTTTAAAATTTCATGAACAACTTTAATGTAAAACACAAATCTCCCCTGGCATACATGTATGGTTATTCCGTCTGCATGTATGTGTGCGTGTGTGTGTGAGCATACGAAATGCCTATAGCTGTTGCAAATGCATCTCAGCGGAAATAAATGAATTAAAATGATGTTTATTTTACACTGTCGGTAATTTTAATTGTGTGTGAAGTATTACCCATGAACCACTGACTTCCACAGGGCACAAAAGGGAAAAAAAAATTATGTGACAGCTTAAATGGCATTTGCACTTTTATCTGAGATTCGTGAACGCAATTAAAAGTAAGCGAAAAAAAAATTGGAATCGGTTGGATAATTAAATTTAATTCTAGAGTATTAAATTAAATTAAAGACTTGCATTGGAAGTCACATTTATTAGAAACTATTTACAAATTGAAGTTTACAGGAATTTTTTGAACATGCATCATGGTCACTATATCGTGGTTGTGGTATTGCCCCATATAAACCATCGGCTTGGTATAGATATTTGAATATCTGGACCTGATATATAAATTCGTAACCCTTATGTTTTCAGATCATGAACGCTGGTTGTCATCGTGACAACACATGGTGTCATTATACCCTACGCCACACTGTGGGACAGGGTATTACAAGTTAGTGCATATGTTTGCAGCACCCAGAAGGAGACGAGATATATATATGGGGTCTTTGGCAATATTGTTCAGGGTCGGCCCCTGAGTCGATCTAGCCATGTCCGTCTGTCTGTGAGCACATTTTTGTAATCAAAGTCTAGGTCGCAATTTTAGTCCAATCGACTTCAAATTTGTCACAAGCAGGGCTGTGGAGTCGAGTCAATTATGCTCGACTCCGGCTCCGACTCCGACTCCAGCATTTCTTATTAGCCACGACTCCGACTCCGGAATCGACTCCAGGTGGTGTATCTAAATCTCATTTTAATAGTATACCAATTGTAATTTTAAGGTGTAGTTCTCCAAAATTAGACCGATATGAGTATTCTATTTTGCCATATGTGTTTACGAGTATATGTCCAAAAGAACTCTAATTTAAATTTTTGACGACAAATCTCAGCATTTCAGGGATGTAAAGAACTCTACATTTTAATTTCATTAAAATACGACACAAGACTATATAGACATCATAAAAACATGGCTAGAAAAAAACAATCTCCAGAATATGAATTTATAAAAACACAAAATTTCAAAAAAAAAAGTTCGGCTAGGCCGAATCTTATGTATCCTCCACCATGGATTGCGTAGAAACTTCTACGAAAGACTGTCATCCACAAATTTCAACTCACTCGGATGAAATTTGCTCCTCCAAGAGGCTCCAAAACCAAATCTCGGGATCGGTTTATATGGGGACTACAAATGATTATGGACTGATATGGACCACTTTTTGCATGGTTGTTAAATATCATATACTACCACTACGTACCAAATTTCAACCAGATCGGATGAATTTTGCTTCTCCAAAAGGCACCGGAGGTCAAATCTGGCGATCGGTTTATATGGGAGCTATATATAATTATGGACTGATAGGAACCAATTCCTGCATGGTTGTTGGATACCATATACAAACATCACGTACCAAATTTAAACCGAATGGGAAGAATTTTGCTCTTCCAAGGTGCTCCGGAGGTCTGGGGATCGGTTTATATGGGGCCTATATATAATTATGGACCGATATCGACGAATTTCTGCATGGAAGTTTGAGTCCATATATAAACACCACGTACCAAATTTCAACTAAATCAGATGAATTTTGGTCTTCCAAGAGGCTCCGGAGGTCAAATCTGGTGATCGGTTTATATGGGGGCTATATATAATTATGGACCGATTTCGACCAATTTTTGCATGGGAGTTTGAGGCCACATATTAACACCACGTACCAAATTTCAACTGAATCAGATGAATTTTGGTCTTCCATGAGGCTCCGGAGGTCAAATCTGGTGATCGGTTTATATGGGGGCTATATATAATTATGGACCGATGTAGACCAATTTCTGCATGGTTGTTAGAGACCATATACTAAAACCACGTACCAAATTTCAGCCGGATCGGATAAAATTTGCTTCTCTTACCTACCTACATCAATAGCAAGTACTTGTGCCAAGTTTCAAGTCGATAGCTTGTTTCGTTCGGAAGTTAGCGTGATTTCAACAGACGGACGGACGGACGGACGGACATGCTCAGATCGACTCAGAATTTCACCACGACCCAGAATATATATACTTTATGGGGTCTTAGATCAATATTTCGATGTGTTACAAACGGAATGACAAAGTTAATATACCCCCCATCCTATGGTGGAGGGTATAAAAAAAGGCATGCAGAAGTTTAAGAAGTAAAATCCTGGTATTGGTCTTTATAGGCATTTTATAAAAAATAAATCTATATAAAAAAGAAAAGTACACAAAAATCAAGATAGAAAGTTTAGACGTTAAATTAGGACGGACGGAATTTGAAATAACCACTACCATACAACAGATGACAGTTTCGAATATTGTTTCTATAGAAGTAAAATCGTTAAACATCGCTTCAGATTGTACGTTGGCAGAGGTTTAATTTAAAATTACAGCTTCCAAGAACATCGGGTGTATATGGCGATTTCTTAATTAATTATCTCCATATACAAAATCTGGGCCGACGGGAAATTTCCGTATTTATTTATGGATCTCAAATAACTCAAAATTTCTAACAAATCTTATAAAAATTTTAGACCGGTAAATTTTTTTTTAAAACAAATCGGAGATGGGTTTATATGTAGGTGCTATATCACAAAATTGCCCGGTATGACCAATCTTCGAAATCGACATGCCTGCCAAAACGTAATGTTCTACTGGTATATTGCCTTAAATTTTTACCTTTATCAAGAGCATATATAGGCTTAAAAATCGATAGTTTACTATATTAAAAATGGACTATACAATTGATCAATTCAGCCCATATTCTAGTAAAACCTACTTTTTATATCACCGTGAAATTTCACCCAAATAAAAATACACTTTGAATGGGCTGAAATCCAGAGCTTCGTTTTCGTTGTTCGATAAAAAGCCCAATTGAATCTAATTTGTCGAAATATTTCTTTAGTTACAAAGATATGAAGTGTTTTTCTAAGTTTGTTTCGCCGGAGCCGGAGTCGGGCAAAATTTATACGACTCCTGCTCCGACTCCAGCAAAATCTTCAGACTCCGGCTCCGACTCCACAGCCCTGGTCATAAGTATGTATTTTGGATCAGACTAGAACCCTATTGCTTTTGGAAGAAATCGGTTAAGTTTTAGATATAGCTCCCATATACATCTTTCACCCGATATCTACTAATATGGCCTCAGAAGCCAGCACTTCAACCTGATTTACTTTAAATTTTGCACAAGAAGTGCAATTGATAGTGTCATAATGTGTGCCGAATTTGGTTGAAATCGGTTCAGATTTAGATACAGCTCCCATATATATCTTTCGCCCGATATTAACTCCTATAGCCCAGAAGCCAGAATTTCGCCCTAATTTGCTTTACATTTTGCACAGGGAGTATAATTAATATTGTAGCTATGCGTGTCAAATTTGGTTGAAATCGGTTCAGACTTAGATGTAGCTCCCATATATATACTCATATGACTACAGAGGCTATAGTTTCACCCCGATTAACATGAAATTTTGCACATGGAGTAAAATTAACATTCTTACTATGCATGTCGAATTTGGTTGAAATTAGTTCAGATTTAGATATAGCTCCCGTGTATATAATTTGGCCAATATGCATCCTATGGGAAATGTATCAACTACATATGACCACTGTAGTTCAAATTTTCACTCCGATTTACTTGAAATTTTGCACGAACAGGACATTCAATATTTTAGACCAACTTATATTGAAATCTCTAGATTTTGTAGAAGTCTCACAAATTTTATCCAGAACGGGTCAGATTTAAATATATGTATATGGACAACGATTGCCACTCGTGTCAAAAATAATCTACCAAAAATTGATGAAATTTTTACCAAAAATCTACCAAATTTACAAAATCTTATTCTGAAGTTTTTGATCAAATTTTTGTCAAAATTTTGTTTTTGTAGAAAATTTTTTCGAAATTTTATTTCTTTTGAAATTTTTTTCAAAATTTTATATCTATAGAAAATTTTGTTAAAATTTTATATATATAGAAAATTTTGTCAAAATTCAATTTCTATGGAAGATTCTGCCAAAAATATTTTTCTTGAAAAAATTTTTTTCAAAATTTTAGTTCTATAGAAAATTTTCTCAAAATTTTAGTTTTATAGAAAACTTTCTCTAAATTTTATTTCCATAGAAAATTTATTTTAAATTTTATTTCTAAAACAAATTTTGTTAAAATTTTATTTCTACAGAACATTTTGTTAAACTTTTATTTTTATAGAAAATTTTGTCAAAAGTTTATTTCTACAGAAAATTTTCTCAAAATTTTGTTTTTGTAGAAAATTTTGTCAAAATTTAATTTCTATAGATTGTTTTTTTTTTCAAAATTTTATTTCTATAGAGGTTAGGTTACGTTAGGTTAGGTGGCAGCCCGATGTATCAGGCTCACTTAGGCTATTCAGTCCATTGTGATACCACATTGGTGAACTTCTCTCTTATCACTGAGTGCTGCCCGATTTCATGTTAAGCTCAATGACAAGGCACCTCCTTTTTATAGCCGAGTCCGAACGGCTTTCCACATTGCAGTGAAACCACTTAGAGAAGCTTTGAAACCCTCAGAAATGTCACCAGCATTACTGAGGTGGGATAATACACCGTTGAAAAACTTTTTGGTGTTCGGTCGAAGCAGGAATCGAACCCACGACCTTGTGTATGCAGGGCGGGCATGCTAACCATTGCACCACGGTGGCTCTGAATTCCTAATTCCCAATTCGGATAAAAACTACAATTTCTAGAAACCCTAGGAGTTAAATCGGGAGATCGGTCTAGGGCTTTGGCAAAAACATGGAGGGCTACACACAATATTCAGCACGTCTAATTGTAGTTCTAGAATCTAGACTCCAAATGGGAAGGCCGGTTTATAAGGCGCTATATCAAAAACTGTACCGATACACAATATATTCGGCATGGTTTTAAAATCTCTAGATTTCCAATTTCAGGCAAATTAGATAAAAACTACGATTTCTATAAGCCCAAGAAGTAAAATCGGGAGATCGGTCTATATGGGGGATATACCAAAACATGGACCGATACGAACCATTTTCGATACACCTCTTTCTGGTTCTAAGATACTTCTAGATTTCTAAGTTCAGGCAACTTGGATAAAAACTATGGATTCTAGAAGCGCAAGAAGTAAAGTCGGGAGATCGGTCTATTTGGGGGCTATATCCAAATATGGACTGATGCTCGCCATTTTCAGCACACCTTTCTATGGCCCTAAAATACCTCTAGATTTCAAATTTCAGGCAAATTGGGTAAACAATGCGGATTCTAGAAGCCCAAGAAATAAAATCGGTAGATCGGTCTATATGGGAGCTATATCAAAACATGGACCGATACTCGCCATTTTCAGCACTCCTTTTTATGGTCCTAGAATACCTTCTGATATCCAATTTCAGGCAAATTGGATAAAAACTACGGATTCTAGAAGCCCAAGAAGTAAAATCGGAAGATCGGTCTATATGGGGCTATATCAAAGCATGGTCTGTTAATCACCATTTTCGGCACACCTCTTTATGATTATATAATACCTCGTGATTTTCAATTTCAGGCAAATGGGATAAAAACAACGGATTCTAGAAGCCCAAAAAATAAAATCGGGAAATAAGTCTATATGGGGGGCTATATCAAAACATGGACCAATATACCCCATTTTCGACACATCTATTTGTGGTCCTAGAATACCTCTAGATTTCCAATTTCAGGCAAATTGGTTAAAAACTACGGATTCTAGAAGCCGAAGAAGTAAAATCGGGGGATCGGTCTATATGGGGCTATATCAAAACATGGTTCAATAATCACCATTTTCGGCACACCTCTTTTTGGCCCTATAATACGTCAAGATTTCCAATTTCAGGCAAATTGGGTAAACACTACGGCTTCTAGAAGCCCAAGAAATAAAATCGGTAGATCGGTCTATATGGGAGCTATATCAAAACATGGACCAATAAACACCATTTTTAACACACCTTTTTATGGTCCTAGAATACCTCTAGGGGTAAAATTTCAGGCAAATTGGATGAAAACTACGGGTTCTAGAAGCCCAAGAAGTAAAATCGGAAGGTCGGTCTTTATCGGAGTTATATCAAAACATGGTCGACAATCACCATTTTCGGAACACCTCCCTATGATTCTATAATACCTCGTGATTTCCAATTTCAGGCAAATTGGTTAAAAACTACGGATTCTAGAAGCCGAAGAAGTAAAATCGGGGGATCGGTCTATATGGGGCTATATCAAAACATGGTTCAATAATCACCATTTTCGGCACACCTCTTTATGGTCCTAAAATATTTCTAGATTTCTAATTTCAGCCAAATTGGGAAAAAACTACGGATTCTAGAAGCCCAAGAAGTAAAATCGGAAGATCGGTCTATATGGGGGCTATATCAAAACATGGACCGATACTCGCCATTTTTAACACACCTTTTTATGGTCCTAGAATACCTCTAGGTGTAAAATTTCAGGCAAATTGGATGAAAACTACGGGTTCTAGAAGCCCAAGAAGTAAAATCGGAAGGTCGGTCTTTATCGGGGTTATATCAAAACATGGTCGACAATCACCATTTTCGGAACACCTCCCTATGATTCTATAATACCTCGTGATTTCCAATTTCAGGCAAATGGGATAAAAACAACGGATTCTAGAAGCCCAAAAAATAAAATCGGGAAATAAGTCTATATGGGGGCTATATAAAAACATGGACCAATATACACCATTTTCGACACATCTGTTTGTGGTCTTAGAATACCTCTAGATTTCCAATTTCAAGCAAATTGGATAAAAGCTACGGATTTTAAAAGGCCAAGAAGTAAAATCGAGAAATAAGTCTATATGGGGGCTATATCAAAACATGGTCCGTTAATCACCATTTTCGGCACACCTATTTATGGTCGTAGAATACTTCTAAATGTTCAGATTTTCAGGCAAATTGGATAAAAACTACGGAAACCAACCATTTGAACCGATCTGTTTGAAATATTGACCAACAATTTGGTTGTATTAAAAAATGCATTATAGGATAACATTCAATAAAATTATTTTCTATTTATAGTGACACATACCAAAAATTGTGTAACACATTTAATAATAAAATTTTACGATTCTTCATACCCACATACTATAAATTACCCCATATCTAAAGAATTTTGTATACTCATATACAAGCGAAATGATCTAAAGTCAGGCTATACCGCTAACCAAGGTAATGCTTAGACATATCAAGAGATTCTTCTGCAATTTATGCGGTATGCATGGCAAAAGGAAAATTTGCATTCATTTGCATCAGCGAAGTGAACCTTTAAGATGCGATAGTGTTTCAGCATAAAATTTGTTTTTCATTATTGCCTCTCATGCATTTTGAAATTTCACACACAACCACACATACTCTCTTGCATGCCACTGCTATGTTGTTTGTATTTATTTTGCAGGGATTTTGAATACATATACATACAATATTTTATTAGTTCACAAGCTTGCTTTAATTTATGGAGAGTATAACGACAAGAACAAAGTACGCCCATACTACCTTTAGAGTTAACATACATATGTGTACATAAATATATACGAATACAACAACGTGTTGCATTTCCTTCCCTAAGGAAGATATTGGATAGGAAAAGCCACAATTTCAAAAAGAGAAGGAAGCTTAATTTACACGCAAAAAAAATAATTTTTTTAAACTTTGAAATTTTGCATCAATCAGGTTTCCTTTGGTAGATGAAATTTTCTTATGAAGATAAACGGCAAGGCCAACTAAACTAACATCGGATGAAAAATATATAGTTGAGCTAAAGGGTGATACGGTCAAAATTTGGTCAATATAAACTTGACGTATTTCTTTCAATTTTGCATTTAAAAAACCTGAACACCCCTCATTTTGAAGGAATGTTGCTCCTATTTTGATTTTGGAATTCACTCTTCAGTTGTAAAAATGCCGTCCAAGCAAGAAGAGCAGCGTATCAAAATTTTGCTCGCGCATCGCGAAAATCCGAGCTACTCGCACGCAAAGCTGGCAAAATTGCTAAAAGTTGCCAAATCAACCGTCACAAATGTAATTAAAGTGTTTGGGGAACGTTTGTCGCCAGCCAGGAAGTTTGGATCGGGGGGAAATCGAAAACCGGAAGCCGCTGAGACGACAAAGAGAGTTCCCGGTAGTTTCAAGCGAAACCCTAACCTCTCTCTCCGAGATGCCGCAAATAAGCTGGGTGTATCGTCTACAACCGTGCTTCGAGCCAAAAAAACGAGCCGGACTATCGACTTACAAGAAGGTAGTGACTCCAAATCGCGATGATAAACAAAATACGACAGCCAAAGCGCGATCCCGGAGGCTGTACACGACGATGCTGACGAAGTTTGACTGCGTGGTAATGGACGACGAAACCTACGTCAAAGCCGACTACAAGCAGCTTCCGGGACAGGAGTTTTATACGGCAAAAGGAAGGGGAAAGGTAGCAGATATTTTCAAGCACATAAAACTGTCAAAGTTCGCAAAGAAATATCTGATTTGGCAAGCCATCTGTACCTGTGGCTTGAAAAGCAGCATTTTCATAGCTTCCGGGACTGTCAACCAAGAAATGTACGTGAAAGAGTGTTTGAATAAACGTCTGCTGCCTTTCCTGAAGAAACACGGTTGTTCCGTACTGTTTTGGCCGGATTTGGCATCTTGCCATTACGGTAAACAGGCCATGGAGTGGTACGCCGCCAACAACGTGCAGGTGGTTCCCAAGGACAAGAACCCTCCCAACACGCCAGAGCTCCGCCCAATTGAGAAATACTGGGCTATTGTCAAGCGGAACCTAAAGAAGACAAAAAAAAAACTGCTAAGGACGAGCAGCAGTTCAAGGCAAACTCTCTGCGGCGAAGAAGGTGGACAAGGTGGCTGTACAAAATCTGATGGTAGGTATCAAGCGTGAGGTCCGGCAATTCGGATTTGGAAAAGCAAAAGCCTAACTGAATATTTTTCCTGAATTTTATACTAATTGAACTTGAAAAAGAAATTTAATTTGATTTTTTAAATAAACGATTTCAAATATGTAGGTTAGTTTAGATGGTTATGTTAGGTTAAAGTGGCAGCCCGATTAAGATTCAGGCTCACTTAGACTATTCAGTCCATTGTGATACCACGTTGGTGAACTTCTCACTTATCACTGAGTGCTGCCTGATTCCATGTTAAACTCTAGCTCTTTTTTTAGCCGACTCCGAACGGCGTTCTACATTCCAGTGAAACAACTTGGAGAAGCTTTGAAACACCCAGAAATGTCACCAGCATTACTGAGGTGGGATAATTCATAGCTGAAAAACGTTTTTGGTGTTCGCTCGAAGCAGGAATCGAACCCAAATACATATATGCATCCAGAAGCTAGGATTTTTCTCTGTACGTTTATAGCCCCCATATAAACGTACATTTGCAGAAATGCACTTTTTCACACGAATTAATGAGGATTAATGCAAATTTTTGGCGCATTTTTCTAAGCAACGGTCTAAATATGATATATTGTTGGAAATGTATTGGAAAAAAGTTTCTTCTTATGTAAACGATAAAAAATCAATAATGACGAAAATTTAAAGTTTTTGGGTCAAGGGAATATTTTTTTTAAATTCCGATTTTTTGGTAATTAAAAATATGAATTGAAATCTTTGTAACTTTTAAACTAATTATGATATCAATATTATTATACCCTGCGTCACACTGTGGAACAGGTTATTATAAGTTAGTGCATATGTTTGCAACACACAGAAGGAGACGAGGCAGACATATGGTGTCTTTGGCAATATTGCTCAGGGCCGGACCCTGAATCGATCTAGCCATGTCCGTCTGTTTGTGAACACATTTTTGTGATCAAAGTCTAGGTCGCAGTTTAAGTCCAATCACCTTCGAATTTGGCACAAGTTCCTGTTTTGGGTCAGAATAAACCCCTATTGATTTTGGAAGAAATCGGTTCAGATTTAGATATAGCTCCCATATATATATATATTTCGCCCGATATGGACTTATATGAACCCAGAAGCCAGAGTTTTACACTAATTTGCTTGAAATTTTGCACTAGGAGAACAATAAGTATTGTAGTCAGGAGTGCCAAATTTGGTTGAAATCGGTTCAGATTGGGATATAGCTCCAATATATTTCTTTCGCCCGATATGGACTTATATGACCCTAGAGGCCAGAGTTTTAGCCCAATTTGGTTGACATTTTGCACAGAAGGAGACGAGATAGACCTATGGTGTCTTTGGAAATATTGCTCAGGGCCGGCACTGAGTCGATCTAGCCATGTCCGTCTGTCCGTCCGTCTGTCTGTGAACACATTTTTGTGATCAAATCCTAGGTCGCTATTTAAGTCCAATAGACTTCAAATTTGACACAAGTATGTGTCTTGGGCCAGAATAGAACCCTATTGATTTTGGAAGAAATCGGTTCAGTTTTAGATATAGCTCCCATATATATATCTTTCTCCCGTTATGAACTTATATGGCCCTAGAAGCTAGAAGTTTGCCCTGATTTGCTTTAAATTTTGTACAGGGAGTAGAATTAATGTTCTCGATATACATGCCAAGTTTAGTTGAAATCGGTTCAATTTAGATATAGCTCCCATATACATCTATCGTCCGATATGCACTTGCATGGCCCCAGAGGTCAAATTTGTAATTCGATTTAATTGAAATTTTGCACAGTAGAATTAATGTTACAGCTACGCGTGCCAAATTTGGTTGAAATCGGTTCAGATTTATATATAGCTCCCATATACATATATGCACTTGTATGGCCCCACAAGCTAGGGTTTTGCCCTAAGTTCGGTATGGTTGTTAGCGGCCATATTCTAACACAATGTACCAATTTCAACCGAATCGGATGCATTTTGCTCCCCCAAGAGACTCCGCAGGTCAAATCTGGGGATCAGTTTATATGGGGGCTATAGATGATAATGGACTGATATGGAGCAATTTTGTCATAGTTGGTAGAGGCCACGTACTAACACCACGTACAAAATTTCAACAGGATCGGATGATGGTTTGCATGGTAGTTGGAGGCTATATACTTACAACACCTACCAAACCAAGAGGCTACAGAGGTCAAATCTGAGGATCGGTTTATATGGGGGCTATATATAATTATGGATATAAATCTGGGAGTCGGTTTATATGGAAGCTATACGTAAAAGAGGTCCAATATCACCCATTTGCAATACCATCTGACCTACATCAATAACAACTACTTATGCAAAGTTTCAAGTCGATAGCATGTTTCGTTCGAAAACATACGGACGGACGTGGCTAGATCGACTCAGAATTTCACCACGACCCAGAATATATACTTTATGGGGTCTCAGAGCAATATTTCGATACAAACGGTATGACATATTTAATATACCCCACATCCTATGATAGAGGGTATAAAAAGAAGGAGCCACTGTGCGATAGATCTCAGACTGTTCCTTCTTGGCGTTACATACAAATGCAAAAACTTATTATACCATGTACCACAGTAGTGGTGAAGGGCATAACAACTTTTATTAGCTAAATTTTAATATTTTTTTCATTTTTTTGGAGTTAGGAGCACATTTTTTGTGTGTGTAACCAAATTCTTATTACCAGAATACATATGCTGCACATGTATGTAAGTGTACATTTATTTACGTTAGCATGTTAGAGCGGTCCATAAATTAACATATGTACCTATAAAGTGGAGAAATTTCTTTTATATCAAATTGTACAGGTAAATCATATAAAAATGTTGTCTTCTATATAAATTGACAGATCGGTATATATGGGGACTATATCGTTGCGCGGAGCCATACACACCTTACTCGGTATATTTGATTTAGAGGTGTGCGCGTGACTGAAATTTCACTCAAGCACATTCACGAAGCAAAATGTTTATTCACGCACGCTCACGCACGATACGTGTGGTAGCCAATTCCACTCAAGCACATTCACGAAATGAAAACCAGTATTCACGCACGCTCACGCACGAGCTACTTTTAAAGACTCACGCTCACGCACGATTCACGACAATTCACGAGAATCACGACATTTTCCAAACGGAAATCAACAAAGGTAACAAAATTCAAAAATAGAATATAGTTCGAGAGCTAAATTAATTTCAGTTAACATACGAGTATGAATTAAATGTTGATTTTTTTCGTGAGCGTGATTTTGCAGAAATTTTATTCACGCACATTCACGAACCGATTTTATTTATCACGCACGACATATTTATTTTAGTCCCATTCACGCACATTCACGAGAGTTGCTTTGGATTTTGTTCACGACTCACGTGATTTACGCATGTCACGAGAATTTCGTGTCACGCGCACACCTCTAATTTGATTGTAAAACATACCTTTAGATTTCCAAAAAATAGGATAAAAAATTACATGTGCCTTGATTTTCAAGAAATCAAATCGGGAGACCGTTGTGTACAGGCGATCTTCGAATTTGATTTGCCTGCATAGAAAAAACGAATCTGTCCCAAATTTCAGAACGAAAACTATATTGAGGACTGTTTATCAGTGGTCCAGTGGCCTTACCTTATAAATACCACTCGACTTCGTTTTATCTTCTAATCTAACTAATTATGCATCAGTTACTGTTTTGGTAAAATATATTCAGTTCATCGTTGATGGTTTAACTATGATTAGCATACACCCTAATGTCTTCGTCTTCTTTGCTTCTATTTATGTTTCGATTGCATATGTATAAGTTTTTGTTAACACTAACACAATGCAAACATGTGTATTGCAATAGGATAACAATATAATCGTAGTATTTATAGTTTTCCAAATATGTTGCCAGAGAAACGGAGACAAATGAAAAATAGCACAACAACAACAAACTAAAGCACCTAAAAACTAGCCACATACGTACGAGTAAACACACACACACATACGTTCGTACACATATACAAATACAAATATGCAAAACCGAATCTCCAAAAAAAAAGGAAGTAGACATTTACAAATAAATAACCTCAAAGATGGAATGGTTTGAAAAATGCATAGATATTCCAAACAATGTGAAGGGAATATCGAAGAGGAGAGATGAAATTGACGATTATCCAGTAGTTCCGAGACTTAAGGTCACTTGCTAACCTTAGTTGCGAAAAAAATTTCAATGTTCCCCGTACAAAAATAATTCTATGCTCTTAAAACATGTTTGACCATCATCATATTTCTTCTCTGTGTGTACGAGGGGAAAAAAGTAAACATTTTTATACCCTCCATCATAGGATGGGGGTATATTAACTTTGTCATTCCGTTTGTAACACATCGAAATATTGCTCTAAGACCCCATAAAGTATATATATTCTGGGTCGTGGTGAAATTCTGAGTCGATCTAAGCATGTCCGTCCGTCCGTCCGTCACGCTAACTTCCGAACGAAACAAGCTATCGACTTGAAACTTGGCACAAGTAGTTGTTATCGATGTAGGTCGGATGGTATTGAAAATGGGCCATATCGGTCCACTTTTACGTATAGCCCCCATATAAAGGGACCCTAAGATTTGGCTTGTGGAGCCTCTAACAGAAGCATATTTCATCCGATCCGGCTGAAATTTGGTACATGGTGTTGGTATATGGTCTCTAACAACCATGCAAAAATTGGTCCACATCGGTCCATAAATATATATTGCCCCCATATAAACCGATCCCCAGATTTGGCTTGCGGAGCCTAAAAGAGAAGCAAATTTCATCCGATCCGGCTGAAATTTGGTACATGGTGTTAGTATATGGTCTCTAACAACCATGCAAAAATTGGTCCACATCGGTCCATAATTATATATAGCCCCCATATAAACCGATCCCCAGATTTGGTTTGCGGAGCCTCAAAGAGAAGAAAATTTCATCCGATCCGGCTGAAATTTGGTACATGATGTTGGTATATGGTCTTTAACAACCATGCAAAAATTGGTCCATATCGGTCCTTAATTATATGTAGCCCTCATATAAACCGATCCCCAGATATGGCTTGTGGAGCCTCTAAGAGAAGCATATTTCATCCGATCCGGTTGAAATTTGGTACATGGTGTTGGTATATGGTCTCTAACAATCATGCAAAAATTGGTCCACATCGGTCCATAATTATATATAGCCCTCATATAAACCGATCCCCAGATTTGGCTTGCGGAGCCTCAAAGAGAAGCAAATTTCATCCGATCCAGCTGAAATTTGGTACATGGTGTTGGTATATGGTCTCTAACAACCGTGCAAAAATTGGTCCACATCGGTCCATAATTATATATAGCCCCCATATAAACCGATCCCCAGATTTGGCTTGCGGAGCCTAAAAGAGAAGCAAATTTCATCCGATCCGGCTGAAATTTGGTACATGGTGTTAGTATATGATCTTTAACAAGCGTGCCAGAATTGGTCCATATCGGTCCATAATTATATATAGCCCCCATATAAAACGTTTTCCAGATTTGACCTCCGGAGCCTCTTGGAGGAGCAAAATTCACCCGATCCGGTTCAAATTAGGAACGTAGTGTTAGTATATGGTCGCTAACAACCATACCAAAATTGGTCCAATCACACAAAAATTGGTCCATATCGGGTCATAATCATGGTTGCCACTAGAGCCACAAATAGTCTAACAAAATTTTATTCCTATAGAAAATTTTGTCAAAATTTTATTTCTATAGAAAATTTTGTCAAAATTTAATTTCCATAGAAAATTTTGTTAAAATTTTATTCGGTTCATAATAAAATTTTCATCATTGTCAAAATTTTATTTCTATAGAAAATTTTGTTCAAATTTTATTCGGATCATAATCATGGTTGCCACTCGAGCCAAAAATAATCTACCAAGATTTTATTTCTATAGAAAATTTTGTGAAAATTTTATTTCTATAGAAAATTTTGTTAAAATTTTATTTCTGTAGAAAATGTTGTCAAAATGTTATGTCTACTTTGTCAAACTGAATTATATACGTATTGGATCGATCTTTTTTGATTTAATATATACCACGTATGGACTTACATACAATTTAGAAGATGGTGTTAGGAGGTTTTAAGATACCTTGCCATCGGCAAGCGTTACCACAACTTAAGTAATTCGATTGTGGATGGCAGTGTTTAGAAGAAGTTTCTACGCAATCCATGATGGAGGGTACATAAGCTTCGGCCTGGCCGAACTTACGGCCGTATATACTTGTTGATTTGTGATTTCCCTGTTTCTTATAGAAGCCAACCAGCAGCCCAAGCCGTTTGGGACATAACATATGCAGTGTGTACGGAGATGCTATCTATATACTAAATTTCGTTTGTTACACATCGCAATATTGCTCAAAGACTCCATAAAGTATGTAACAGGTTGGCTGATAAGTCCCCGGTCTAACAAAGAAAACTCATTTTTTTGCCAAAATTCGTTTTTATTATTCAACATAGTTCCCTTCAAGAGCGATACAACGATTATAACGGCCTTCCAATTTTTTGATACCATTTTGGTAGTACTCCTTCGGTTTTGCCTCAAAATAGGCCTCAGTTTCGGCGATCACCTCTTCATTGCAGCCAAATTTTATCCCTGCGAGCATCCTTTTGAGGTCTGAGAACAAGAAAAAGTCACTGGGGGCCAGATCTGGAGAATACGGTGGGTGGGGAAGCAATTCGAAGCCCAATTCATGAATTTTTGCCATCGTTCTCAATGACTTGTGGCACGGTACGTTGTCTTGGTAGAACAACACTTTTTTCTTCTTCACATGGGGCCGTTTTGCCGCGATTTTGATCTTCAAACTCTCCAATAATGCCATATAATAGTCACTGCTGATGGTTTTTCCCTTCTCAAGATAATCGATAAAAATTATTCCATGCGCATCCCAAAAAGCAGATGCCATTACTTTGCCAGCGGACTTTTGAGTCTTTCCATGCTTCGGAGACGGTTCACCGGTCGCTGTCCACTCAGCCGACTGTCGATTGGACTCAGGAGTGTAGTGATGGAGCCATGTTTTATCCATTGTCACATATCGACGGCAAAACTCGGGTGTATTACGAGTTAACAGCTGCAAACACCGCTCAGAATCATCAACACGTTGTTGTTTTTGGTCAAATGTGAGCTCGCGCGGAACCAATATTGCACAGAGCTTCCGCATATCCAAGTATTGATGAATGATATGACTAACACGTTTCTTTGATATCTTTAAGGCCTCTGCTATCTCGATTCTCGATCATTTTACGGTCATTCAAAATCTTTTTGTGGATTTTTTTGATGTTTTCGTCGGTAACCACCGCTGCGTCCACTGCGTTCACCGTCCTCCGTGCTCATTTCACCACGCTTGAATTTTGCATACTAATCAATTATTGTTGATTTCCCTGGAGTAGAGTCCGGAAACTCATTATCAAGCCAAGTTTTTGCTTCCACCGTATTTTTTCCCTTCAGAAAGCAGTATTTTATCAAAACACGAAATTCCTTTTTTCCATTTTTTTCACAATAACAAAAGTTGCTTCACAAAAGACGCTCTATCGCACAAACTAATTGACTTACAGACGTCAAATTATGACACGAATCATTTGAAGGTTGGTACTATATAAATATAATATGAATTTAATACTAGCGACGCCATCTATGTGCCAGTCCGGGGATTTATCAGCCAACCTGTTAGTGAAATAAAATGATCAGAATAACCTTTTGTTCGACATATTTATTTTTTTTTTTTTTCATTTCGGATTCGATTGGGATGCCCAAAGTGAAACAGATTTCTGAGAGTTTGTCCGTGACTGGTTCCTGAGGACCTGTCTCTGTGGTGCTCCTGCTAAATTGTCCCAGGACGTGTCCTTTGGGATGAGTTCAAGACGCGTCCTAAAATGTAAATTTACCCCGTCAATGACAAACCCATGTTAAAGTGACCGGTCCCTTCCTTACGTTTTGACCAGAACTGGGACTGGTCCAGGGACACACCAGCGACTAGTCCTGTACCGGTTCTGTGGTTGATCCATTTCCCGTAGGGTCCATATATTATCAAGTAACCCGCTACGACGTTGATTTTTCAAAGGAAACTATTATATTTGATTCATGGTGGTGGGTATGTAAGCTTCGGTCCGGTCCGGCCGAAGCTATAGCTCTAAAAAAAATCATCCTTTTTTATCGGCCATTATTGTACAGTCGTGTACGACCGACATTTTTTGTTTTTTTATTATATCCTAATCCACATAATAGTCAGGGTATAATACCTATGATCTGCCAAAAAATGTGCCTACCAGAAATATTAATTTTAGACCCCGTAAAAGTTGATCTAGGCCTTAGTGTCCGTCCGTCCATATATTTGGTGTTCATAGGATTCCGGTCGCTATTTTATTTTGATTAAATTTGGTGGTCGGTGTTTTCTTGGAACAAGAACAAGTGCTTTTGAATTGGATCGAATTTAGATATAGCTTCATTATATAGGTATCGCCCGATTTCCAAAAAATAGAGGCAGGCTGCGCTTCTTTTCCTACCGATCTGCATCCAATTCAGCACAGCATAGTATTATTTACCACTCTTCAAGTGTGCAAAATATTTTCAGATTTAGATATAACTCCCATACATATGTATTGCCCGATGTTATAAAATGTTTCAATAATAGCCGGATTCTGGGTTTCTCTTATACATGGACTTCACATATAATATTATAGTGGTGTATATAAAAAGACTTCACTATTATTTTCATCTCATACATATCACCCTTTGCAATGACTAATAATGGTAGCACAGCGGTGACAAAGGTATCCTCTGATATCCATAATAACCGCAGTATTTGGTATTTCTCTGTGAATCTCCATGAAATTTAGTTGCAAGATTAAAAATATACAAATGAGGACCAAACACACATACACACACAGATATACTTGGTTACAAACATACACATAGATATGCAGAGAAACACAAAACCATTGCCCAGAGTCGATAGTTCAACCGATGCGCTCTTGTAGCATCCTTTATTAACTGTGTGTGTTTGTGTGTGTGAAATAGGGAGAGAGAGTGAGAAGGGCATTAAATGTATAAGCTGGTCTCCTCGTATATCCTGCGGGCATTGATGGCAAATCTAAAGACTAATGAAAGTCAAAGTATTATAAATTCAGCAAAGATATTAAGCATTGCATGAATATACATACCTGTCCGTGGTGCATTTCTTATCTATCTTTTTCGAGGGTAAATGGCAGCCGTTTACAGTAAGCAATTCAGGATTTTTTTGTTTAATCTTTTTTTTTTGCACTTTGTTCTCTTTTTCTCAATGTAAGCAATCCCATTTTTCATGTTAATCCACTTACTAGCCATAGTAAAGGTAGCATTTTTAAGTAATAGCAATAGCATAAAATACTATCATGGGAATGAGAGATCAACCACAAAAAAAGGCTAATGGACACAAGATAAGAAGATTTCATGATACATTTCAGCATAAAGCATGATGTGGTCTTATGGATTATTGCAGTCTGCATTTTAATTTTGATAAAGAAAAAAAAACTGATATGCAAAAGAGATTTAATTGATGATTAATACCAAGAAAGAACGGCCAATGGTTATACCATTAACAAGGGGTTTCAATCATATGTCTTTGGTGCATATGAAATTAAATAAACTGAATATGAATGGTGTGGTGGATATGTATTTTTAGCAACTTCAAGGTTGCTATCATTTCTAAACCAACTCGGTTGACAGCTGACAGATTTATTCCAGTGAGAGTCGTTTTATTGTTTACTAGGTTACAGAAGTGTTTTGATCAATTGCATTGTTAAAAACAAGTATATACGGCCGTAAGTTCGGCAAGGCCGAAGCTTATGTACCCTCCACCATGGATTGCGTAGAAACTTCTACTGAAGACTGTCATCCACAATCGAATTACTTGGGTTGCGGAAACACTTGCCGATGGCAAGGTATCTTAAAACTTCCTAACACCGTAATATATACCACGTAGTCCATACGTGGTATATATTAGACTTAAAATGACCCATTAAATACGTATATAATTAAGTTTGACAAAATTTTCTATAGAAATAAAATTTTGACAACATTTTCTATAGAAGTAAGAAATTTTCTATAGAAATAAAATTTTGCTAAATTATTTTTCCTCGAGTGGCAAGCATGAGTATGAACCGATATAGACCGATATGGACCAATTTTTGTGTGATTGGGGATCGGCTAAATATATCTATAGACCGATATGGACCAATTTTGGCACGGTTATTAGCGGACATATATTATCACCACGTTGCAAATTTCAACCGGATCGGATGAATTTTGCTCGTCCAAGTGGCTCCGGAGTTCAAATCTGGGCATCGGTTTATATAGGGGCTATATATAATTATGGACTGATATGGACCAATTTTTGAATGGTTCTTAGAGACTATATACTAATACCATGTACCAAATTTCAGCCGGATCGGATGAAATTTGCTTCTCTTAGAGGATCCGCAAACCAAATCTGGGAATCGGTTTATATGGGGGCTATATATAATTATGGACCGATATGGACCAATTTTTGTATGCTTGTTAGAGACCATATACTAACACCACGTACCAAATTTCAACCGAATCGGATGAATTTTGCTCCTCTAAGAGGCTCAGGAGTTCAAATCTGGAGATCGGTTTATATGGGGGGTATATATAATTATGGACCGATATGGACCAATTTTCGCATGGTTGTTAGAGACCATATACTAATACCATGTACCAAAATTTCAGCCGTATCGGAGGAAATTTGCTTCTTTTTTAGGTTCCGCAAGGCAAATCTGGGGATCGGTTTATATGGGGGCTATATATAATTATAGACCGATGTGGACCAATTTTTGCATGGTTGTTAGAGACCATATACTAACACCATGTACCAAATTTCAACCGGATCGGATGAAATTTGCTTCTCGTAGAGCAATCGCAAGCCAAATTTGGGGGTTCGTTTATATGGGGGCTATATATAATTATGGACCAATATAGACCAATTTTTGCATGGTTATTAGAAACCATATACTAACACCATGTACCAAATTTCAGCCGAATAGGATGAAATTTGCTTCTTTTAGAGCAATCGCAAGCCAAATTTGGGGGTCCGTTTATATGGGGGCTATACGTAAAACTGGACCGATATGGACCAATTTTTACATGGTTGTTAGAGACCATATACTAACACCATGTACCAAATTTCAGCCGTATCGGAGGGAATTTGCTTCTGTTTTAGGTTCCGCAAGGCAAATCTGGGGATCGGTTTATATGGGGGCTATATATAATTATAGACCGATGTGGACCAATTTTTGCATGGTTGTTAGAGACCATATACTAACACCATGTACCAAATTTCAGCCGGATCGGATGAAATTTGCTTCTCTTAGAGCAATCGCAAGCCAAATTTGGGGGTCCGTTTATATGGAGGCTATATATAATTATGGACCAATATGGACCAATTTTGCATGGTTGTTAGAGACCATATACTAACACCGTGTACCAAATTTCAGCCAAATCGGATGAAATTTGCTTCTCTTAGAGCAATCGCAAGCCAAATTTGGGGGTCCGTTTATATGGGGGCTATACGTAAAAGTGGACCGATATGGCCCATTTGCAATACCATCCGACCTACATCAATAACAACTACTTGTGCCAAGTTTCAAGTCTACAGCTGGTTTCGTTCGGAAGTTTGCGTGATTTCAACAGACGGACGGACGGACGAACGGACATGCTCAGATCGACTCAGAATTTCACCACGACCCAGAATATATATACTTTATGGGGTCTTAGAGCAATATTTGGATGTGTTACAAACGGAATGATAAAGTTAATATACCGCCATCCTATGGTGGAGGGTAAATAAAGTTATTCGAGATGGAATTCAAACGGTCGTTATGAATATGGGTCCCATGATTTTTTCAGTGTAGGCATTGTTGTGTCGCGTCAAAAAAAAAAAAAAAAAAAAAAAAAACAAGTATATACGGCCGTAAGTTCGGCCAGTCCGAAGCTTATGTACCCTCCATCATGGATTGCGTAGAAACTTCTTCTAAACACTGCCATCCACAATCGAATTACTTAAGTTGCGGTAACGCTTGCCGATGGCAAGGTATCTTAAAACCTCCTAACACCATCTTCTAAATTGTTTGTCCATACGTGGTATATATTAAATCAAAAAAGATCGATCCAATACGTATATAATTCAGTTTGACAAAGTAGACATAAAATTTTGACAAAATGTTGAGATGTTGAGATGTTAATTATTTATGTTGTTAATGTATTTAATATAAAAAAAAAAGTTTGTTATCAATAGTTTATACTATTAATTTAATTTATTATAATATACTTATTATAGATACATATTTCCTGAAGAAGCAATTCAAAGAAATTGCGAAATATTGAAAGAAAATAATACATAAATATATACCGATCTCAAGCTCGAAAAAACAGAAGACTTTTATTTGAAAATAAAGATCGAAAAACAACAAAAACATAAAATTTTGACAAAATTTTCTACAGAAAGAAAATATTAAAAAATTTTCTATGGAAATAAAATTTTCACAAAATTTTCTATAGAAATAAAAATGTTGACAAAATTTTCTATAGAAAGAAAATTTTGACAAAAATTTCTACAGAAATAAAATTTTAACAAAATTTTCTATAGAAATAAACTTTTGACAACATTTTCTATAGAAATAAAATCTTGGTCGATTATTTTTGGCTCGAGTGGCAACTATGATTATGAACCGAATAAAATTTGAACAAAATTTTCTATACAAATAAAATTTTGACAAAATTTTCTATAGAAATAAAATTTTGACAATGATGAAAATTTTATTTTGAACCGAATAAAATTTTAACAAAATTTTCTCTAGAAATAAAATTTTGACAACATTTTCTATAGAAATAAAATTTTGGTAGGTTATTTTTGGCTCTAGTGGCAATCATGATTATGAACCGATATGGACCAATTTTTGTGTGATTGGACCAATTTTGGTATGGTTGTTAGCGACCATATACTAACACCACGTTCCTACTTTGAACCGTATCGGACGAATTTTGCTCCTCCAAGAGGCTCCGGAGGTCAAATGTGGAGAACGTTTTATATGGGGGCTATAGATAATTATGGACCGATATGGACCATGTTCCAAATTACAACCGGATTGGATGAAATTTGCTTCTCTTGGAGACTTCGCAAGCCAAATCTGGGGATCGGTTTATATGGGGGCTATATATAATTATGGACCGATGGGAACCACCAGAGCTCAAGCAGCGCCTATGGCAATGGTGTGGGCCTCTGTAACAGCCGATGCTAAGGTTAGGTGAGGTATAGTGACAGCCCATTATTTCTAGATCAATTAGACTAGATTAGATTAGACGGTGAAATCACTTAGAGATGCTTTGAACTAATCAAGAATGTCACCAGTCACTGCGATGGGATAATACACCCATGAAAACCCTTTTTGGTGTTCGGTCGAATCTGGTATTGAACCCAGGACCCTTTGTATGCAAGGCGATTATGCTAACCATTGTACCAATGGTTAGCATAATCGGTACGATGGTCCATATCGCCAAAACTAATCTACCAAAATTTTATTTCTATAGAAAATTTATTTTATCAAAATTTTATTAGTATTGAAAGTTTTGTCAAAATTTTATTTCTGTAGAAAATTTTGTTAAAATTTGATTTCTGTAGAAAATTTTGTTAAAATTTTATTTCTTTAGAAAATTTTGTCAAAATTTTATTTCTATAGAAAATTATGTCAAAATTTTATTTCTATAGATAATTTTGTCAAAATTTTATTTCTTTAGAAAATTTTGTCAAAATTTTATTACTATAGAAAATTTTGTCCAAATTTTTTACTATAGAAAATTTTATTAAAATTTTATTTCTATGGATAATTTTGTCAAAATGTTATTTCTATAGAAAATTTTGTCAAAATTTTATTTCTGTAGAAAATTTTGCCAAATTTTATTTCTATAGAAAATTTTGGTAAAATTTTATTTCTGTAGAAAATATTGTCAAAATTTCATTTCTATAGAAAATTTAATCAACATTTTATTTCTATAGAAAATTTTGTCGGCCGACGTCTTTAATCGGCCTTTTCTTTTTTTTTTTGTTTAATATATCCCCCGTATGGACTAACTTACAATTTAGAAAACGTTGTTAAGGGTTTGTTAAGATACCTTGCCATCGGCAAGTGTTACCGCAACCCAAGTATTGCGATTGTGGATGACAGTCATTAGTAGAAGTTTCTACGCAATCCATGGTGGAGGGTACATAAGATTCGTCCTGGCCGAATTTACGGCCGTATATACTTGTTGGTCTTTAAAATACGTCTAGATTTCTAATATAGGATAAAAACTTCCGTTTCTAGAAGCCTAAGAAGTCAAATCGGAAGTTTGGTCTATGCGAGGGATATGCCAAATCATGGTCCGATATGCATCATATTCGTCACAGCTCTTTGTGGTCCTTAAATACCTGTAACTTTTCTATTTCAAACAAAGCGGATAAAAGCTGTGGTTTCTTGTGGCCTCAGAAATCTAATAGGGTGATGGTTAATATGGGGACCATGCCAAAGTATGGACCACTTTCGACAGACTTATGCTTTGGCTCTAAAATACTTCTAGATTTTCAATTTCGGGAAAATCGTATAAGAGCTACGGTTTCTAGATGCCCAAAAGTTTAGATCGGGAGATCGGTCTCTATGGGGCCTATACCAGAATATGGTGTGTATTCGGCGTACCTATTTGCAGTCCTAAAATACCCCTAGATACCAATTTTCAAGAAAATCTCTTTAAAACTACGTTTTCTACAAACCCAAACTGATGCATAGGAAAGAAACTCACTTTAAAGATCGAAATATAGCCCACAACAAATATCCTATTCACAAGAATACTTCCCAAAATTCTATTGTGTTCACCTGTCATTCGAAAAAGTACTAATCTTCTGTTTTTTTATAGTGTTTATTTCTCTCTCTATTTTTCCAACTTGTAATAATCTTGTTTGTATTTTCGCTTTCATGTTTCATTTTTTTTTGTGTTATGTTTTTCAGATATCCTAAATACAAACAGCTTTAGCTTGTCATCTAGGTATTGAAAATGTTACTGGATTGTAATTAAGCTATAAGCACTAAGAGACATTGTACTCCAGATTCCTATACAAAAGAAAATGGGGGAAAATGAAAAATAATTGACAAGGTTCAGGCTACCAACATCATGTACTACTTTCTATAAAAACTATACTCTTTGAGTGAAACAAAAAAGGATTTCGGTGATATTGTTGATAGTCATTAAACTAATTTTAAATAGAAAAAAAAAATAAGTATATACACGCAAAAAAATAATTCTTTCCTCCCAAACGAAATTTTAGACAAACAAAGTTCGTTTCTCATTTGCTTTTCGCTGTAAGGAAGTGTATTTGGAAGAAAAGTATATACTTTTTGTGATAAACGTTTATTCTTTTCCAGGATGTAAAAACCATTTCATAAAGACTAACTCAAAAAAAATTTTTTCTGGCTAATTGCATTTTCCCTCACATCTTTCTCACTTCCACGAAGATTTTTAGTTCTTAGCACCTTTTTCTGTAATACAAACAATGTAGAAGAAATTATACGATTTTATAAATTTTTAAAATTTTTTTACCTTTCGCCTGGACGGAGAATCGAACCGCGGACCATGCACTTTGTAAGCCAACACACTAACCACTGAGCTATGTACCTGTTATGGTCATCAATAGATAAATATCCATATAAGTTATATTTATATAGCATAGCTTGCGGCGCCCACGAACCGAATAAACAAAGTTTATTTAACAGAAACAAACATTTAGTTTGGCACCGTGGAGCAGTGGTTGCTACGTCTGACTCTCATGCCAAGGGTCGTGGGTTCGATCCCTGCTTCGACCAAAGTTTTTTTTTTTTTTTTTTTTTTTTTTTTTTTACATACATTCTACATATGTTCGGAAGATTCCGAAAAAAATGTTCAACATTACATTGTACTATATTAAATTTTGAACTGTAAAATGTGTTTTATTAAAGACCAAAAGTCAGAAAAGAACAGTGTTTGATATAAACGAAATGGACTCTGTTGTTGTTTCAAAAATAACTTTTTTTATTGAAAAAATAAAAACTTTGTAACAAACGAATTTTTTTGGTGATAAAAGTTTAAAATTTTCGAAGCAATTCAAAAAACTCTAACAAAAGAAAAACGTTTTCGGTACACGTTTTCCAAACGTTTTTTTTTTCTTTGCGTGTACAGCAGTAAGATCGGCCGGGCCGAATCTTAAATACCCACCACCATGAATCAAATATAATAGTTTACTTTGAGAACTCTTCGTCGTAGCGGGTTTCTTGATAATATATAGAATTTTTGGGGGTTTGATGACAAATTTTCTCCCATGCAAATCAGTTTAACCAGATTCTACCTATGAAGACTACATCAGATAATGGATTTATGAGAACCAATTTTGAAATCATAAACATATCGTGTATGTGATGAAATAACACCTTGATTTTAAAACTTTAATCTGCAATTTTTTTCCGCCATTAAATGAATACGATGAGTAAAATCTGAAAATTTAACTTTCAGTTTCAAGCAATTTTCATGATCAGTGCACCTCTTATACCCTGAAAGAAGTGTTTTCTTTTCTGAGGAACGAAATTTTAAATAAGCAAAGTTTTCTTTTGACACAAATTTTTGGAGACAATCGTTGAATCGCTTATTAAAAATTCGGATTAGTTTGCGCTAAACGAAAATACTTTATACGAAAGGGGAATTTCGTTTGTCTAACATTTCATTATGGAGGAAAATAGTTTTTCTTTGGGTGTACCCTCAAGAAGTTAAATCGGTCTATATCGATGCCTTACCAATCGGACCGGTAAAAAATAAATGCGATACAGGTTTTTGAGGGTCTAAAATTCCAGTATATTTACATTTTTGTGCAAATCGGATAGAAACTAGGGTTTCTAGAAGCCCAAAGAGTTAAATCTGGAGATCGGTCTATTTGGAGGCTATACTAAAACATGGGTCGACACGCACCATATTCGGCTGAACTATTAGTGGTCAGCCGGATTCCAAAAGCCCTAGAAATAAATTCTGGAGTTAGGTCTATTTGGGAGGGAGCCACCGTGGTGCAATAGTTAGCATGCCCGCCTTGCATACACAAGGTCGTGGGTTCGTTTCCTGCTTCGACCGAACACCAAAAAGTTGTTCAGCGGTGGATTATCCCACCTCAGTAATGCTGGTGACATTTCTGAGGGTTTCAAAGCTTCTCTAAGTGGTTTCACTGCAATGTGGAACGCCGTTCAGACTCGGCTTTAAAATGGAGGTCCCTTGTCATTGAGCTTAACATGGAATCGGGCAGCACTCAGTGATAAGAGAGAAGTTCACCAATGTGGTATCACAATGGACTGAATAGTCTAAGTGAGCCTGATACATCGGGCTGCCACCTAAACTAACCTAGGTCTATATGGGAGCTATACCAAAACAAATACCAATAGTCACCACCTCTTAGTGTTCCTCAAATACCTCTAGAATTCCACTTCCAGACGAATTGGGTGAAAACTACGAATTCTAGAAGCCCGAGAAGTAACATCGGGAGATCGGTCTATATGGAGGCTATACCAAAACATGGACCGATACTCACCATTTTCGTCAGACCATGGACCTAAAATACCTCTAGATTTCCAATTTCAGGTAAATTGGATAAAAACTACGGTTTCTTCTATAAGCCCAAGACCCAAATCGGGAGGTCGGTTTATATGGGGACCATACCAAAACATGGACCGATATACCCCATTTTCGACACACCCCTTTATGGTCCCAAAATACCTCTGGATTTCCAATTCTAGGCAAATCGTATAGTAAATACAGTTTCTAGACGCCCAAGAAGCAAAATCAGGAGATCGGTCTATATCGGGCTATACCAACACATGGACCGATATGGACCATTTTCGACACAAAACTTTATGGTCTCAAAATACCTCTGGATTTACAATTTTAGGCAAATCGGATAGTAAATACAGTTTCTAGAATCCCAAGAAGCCAAATCGGGAGATCGGTCTATATGGGGGCTATACAAAAACATGGACCAATGGGCACCATTTTCGGCACACCTTTTTATGGCCCTCAAGTAAATCTAGATTTTTCAATTTCAGGCAAATTGGATAAAAACTAAGTTTTCGGCAAGTCGGTTTATATTGGGACTATATCAAAACTTGGACCGATATAGCCCATCTTCGAACTTGACCTGCCTGCAAACAAATAACGAATCTGTGCCAAATTTCAGGACGATAGCGCCATTATTGAAGACTGTAGCGTGATTACAACAGACAGACGGACAGAAGGGCATGCTTATATCGTCTTAGAATTTCTCTCTGATCAAGAATATCTATACTTTATATAGTCGTAAATCGATATTTCGATGTGTTACACACGGAATGACAAACTTATTATACCCCATCACCATTCTATGGTGGTGGGTATAAATATAAAAATGAGAATTTAATGCGATGCAATTTAAGAGTATTTTTGTTTTATACCCTTCACCACTACTGTGGTACAGGGTATAATAAGTTTGTGCATTTGTATGTAACGCCAAGAAGGAAAAGTCGGAGACCCATCGTTTAGTATACCGATCGTCTTAGAGCTAAATTCTGAGTCGATTTAGCGATGTCCGTCTATCTGTCCGTCTGCCCGTCTGTCTGTCTGTCTGTCTGTCTGTTCATGTATTTTTGTGTGCAAAGTACAAGTCGCAGTTTTAGTCCGATCGTCCTTAAAGTTGGCATAGGGTGGTTTTTTGGGACAGAGACAATCGCTATTGATTTTGGAAAAAATCGGTTCAGATGGTCATAGTTGGTGTGTTTATCAACCGATTTTCTTCAAATTCCGTACATCAGAGTATTTTATGAGTCTCGAAAAACTTGCAAAATATCAACCAAATCGGTTCAGATTTGGATATAGCTCTCATATATATCTTTCGTCCGATTTAGACTCATATGACCACAGAGGCCAAAGTTTACTACCGATTTTGTGAAATTTTGCACAGACAGCAGTATTTATATTCTACCAATACTTGGTAAATTAGATTTAAGTCGGTTCAGATTTAGATATAGGACCCATATATATCTTTCGTCCGATTTGCACTTACATGGCCTCAAAAGCCAGAGTTTTGCTCTGCCTTGCTTCAAATTTTGCACCAGTAGTATGTTTAACAGTATCGGTAAGTGTACCAAATTTGGTTGAAATCAGTTCAGATTTAGATATAGCTCTAATATATATCTTTCGCCCGATTTGCACTTATATGCACTCAAAAGCCATAGTATTGCCGTAATTTGCTTCAAATTTGGCATGAGAGGTACGCTTGATTGTATCGTTATGTGTGCCAAATTTGGTTGAAATCGGTGCAGATTTAGATATAGCTCCCATATATATATCTTTCGTACGATTTGAACTTATATGACCTCAAAAGCCAGAGTATTGCCGTGATTTGCTTCAAATTTTGCACAAGGTGTACGTTTAATAGTATCGTTAATTGTGACAAATTTGGTTGAAATCGGTTCTGATTTAGATATAGCTCCCATATATATCTTTCATCCGATTTGCACTTATATAGCCTCAAAAGCCAGAGTTTTGTCCTGATTTACTTTAAGTTTTGCACAAGAGGTACATTTTATTGTTATTATTAATTGTGCCAAATTTGGTTGAAATCGGTTCAGATTTAGATATAGCTCCCATATACATCTTTCATCCGATTTGCAATTATATGACCTCAAAAGCCAGAGTATTGCACTGACATGCTTCAAATTTTGCACAAGGAGTACGTTTAATAGTATCGTTAATTGTGCCAAATTTGGTTGAAATCGGTTCAGATTTAGATATAGCTCCCATATATATCTTTCGCCCGATTTACACTCATATGACCACGGAGGCGAAAGTTATACTCCCAATTACGTGAAATTTTGCAGAGATTGCAGAATTATTATTCTTACTATGCATGTCAAATTTAGTCCAGATTTAGATACAGCTCCCATGTATGTGTACGCCAGAGTTGTTGAAATATGGTAGAATGTTTCATATTTTAATCCCATTTTTAATGGTATTTTCCTCCAATTAACTTGATAGTTTCTACAGAGAATATATTTAATTCGCTATTTAAGTGTGTCAAGTGTGATCTAATTTCTTTCAGATTTAAATAAATTCTCAATATAGTTGTTCTTCCGGTATATACAAATATGGCCAAAATACCCACATTTTACACAAAATTCTGTGATGATTTCCCAATATCGTAATCATATCCTACACACTGTAATGCCAGACTTTCCATAGAATGGTTGAGTTTTAAATAAGGCTCCGACTTGTGGAAATATCGCTTGACTTAGCCAAAAAATATATCGTTACCCACAATAGACCACATATCTTCAAATTGGCAAAGATATAGACATTTTAATATGGGAATATAAACCTTCATAATAACTCCAAACAAATTTGAAGGAGTTGAGATGGTAACACAAATTTTGGTATACATAGTCGTGAAGGGCATAATATAGTCGGCCCGCCCGACTTTAGACTTTACTTACTGTTGTTTTTTTTTTTTTTTTTGCTTTTTGCCATCAATAGTTTCAATTTTTCCTTTTCAAATGCCACACATGGCTTAAGGCCTTATTCATATATCTCTTGCACGGATTTTGCATTGAATTCCCATTAGTTGAGACTGAGAAGGGTGAAGCGTATAAAACAAAAATTTAATTAACACAACACTAACACTATTAGCTTCGTTCACTGAGCTGGGAAATACATAAATCCATTGCAGCAATTGCGACAGAAATAAATTGAATTTAAAAAACGTTTCGACATCATTTGCAAAAGCTAATACTCGTATATCCTTGAGCCAAGAATTGAGAAAAAGTAATGAACTACGAGTGGTGTTTGTAAAGTATCTAGATAGGGAAATAATAACAATCAAAATGGATATTTAACTGTAATATTCAGGATCTATTTAAGACTTATAAAGCATCTTCGCTTTTTCAAACCAAGTACATACCTTTTTCGAAAGACGTGACAACTTTTTCGAATCAAGTACAACATTTTTCAAATCAAATGGAATTTTATAATTGAAATGATATTTTTTATCAATGATATTTATCATATCAATTAAAATAAAACCATGTACAATATATTCACCTTTGAGAGTTCTCTTAATATGCAACTCCTTCTCAAAATAACATCAATGAGTGTGTAAAAGTTTAACTGCCCAGTTTCAAATCCCCGCTTGGGGTAAATTTTTAAATTTTATTTTCAAGCGGAAAATTAAAGTAAGGATACCTTCAAGAAAAAATTTTCTGAATTATTAAAGTCAAGCTATGCTTAGTCAAACAAAATTTCGGGTATCGTTTAACGATACCCGGTTTTAAGTCGATTCAATTAACTCTAGGGATAAAACGACTTCACTGAAAAGTTTATTCATTCGTATTTGACGGACAAGAAATCTTTGGCCTCACGGCATTATTTTTTCAGTGTAGAAGTGAAACAGCTAAACGGCATAGGTTTAAATCTTCGATGCGGAGAGTCACCGCGATGCAATGGGTAGCATGGCCGCGTTACATACACAAGGTCGCGTGTACGAACCCAGTTTCGACCAACCACCAAAAAGTTTTTCAGGGGTGGATTATCCCACCTCAGTAATGCTGGTGACATTTCCCAGCAAAAATACTTCAGCAGTAAGAGTTTAGTTGCGCTTTTTGGTATACAAAAAAAAGGCAGTGCTAGCACGCTGCATGAATCGGTGGCAAAAACGTAAACGAATAATCCAACTAGTTTATGATCATTCGTTTATGAATTGTTTTCCTTCACGCCAGCAATACTATACTCAAGATTATATATCACTTCTGAGCAATCTTTCTTTTAAAATGAGCAATTATATCAGCGCTATGTAGTAGCTAGTCGCCAACAAAAATCATCGCTGATTCGGTCGTTTTGTAAGCAGTTATTACTGCCTCTCTCCCTTACAATCCTGCTTAAATAGTGCTCCATTTTTTGCTGTGTTCTAAGTGTTTCAAAGCTTCTCTAAGTGATTTCACTGCAATGTGGAACGCCGTTCGTGAACGGACGTTCGGCTATGCAAAGGAAGTCTCTCGTCATTGGGCTTAACATAGAATCAAGCAGCAATCACTGTGGTATCACAATGGACTGAATAGTCTAAGTGAGCCTGAAATGTAGGGCTGCCACTATACCTAACCTAACCTTCGATGGGGTAAATTTTTTATACCCTCCACCATAGAATGAGGGTATATTAACTTTGTCATTCCGTTTGTAACACATCGAAATATTGCTCTAAGACCCCATAAAGTATATATATTATGGGTCGTGGTGAAATTCTGAGTCGATCTAAGCATGTCCGTCCGTCCGTCCGTCTGTTGAAATCACGCTAACTTCCGAACGAAACGAGCTATCGACTTGAAACTTGGTACAAGTAGTTGTTATTGATGATTTAGGTCGGATGGGCCATATCGGTCAACTTTTACGTATAGCCTCCATATAAACGGATTCTCAGATTTGGCTTGCGGAGCCTCTAAGAGAAGTATATTTCATCCGATGCGGCTGAAATTTGGTTCATGGTGTTGGTATATGGTCTCTAACAACCATGCAAAAATTGGTCCACATCGATTCATAATTATATAAGCCCCCAAATAAACCGATTCCCAGATTTGGCTTGCGGAACCTCAAAGAGAAGCAAATTTCATCCGACCCTGCTGAAATTTGGTACATGGTGTTGGTATATGGTATCTAACAACCGTGCCAGAATTGGTTCATATTTATATATAGCCCTCATATAAACCGTTCTCCAGATTTGACCTCCGCAGGCTCGTCGAGGAGCAAAAATCATCCGATCCGGATGAATTTTGCTCCGCGATGTTAGTAAATTGTAAGGGCCGATGTTGAATGTGAACCACACCTAAACGCCAAGTTTTTTCTGCATTTTATTTGACATTTCTCTATTTCAGACTTACTCAATTTGAACCATGGACGTCGTGAATGAGCAGAATGGTTCCAAGAAATGGCAACAGTGGATGATCAATTTTCGAGGAAAATCATCTTCAGTGATGAGGCACATTTTCATCTCAGTGGATTCGTCAATAAACAGAAATACCGCATTTGGGCGAATGAGAATCCAAGAGTGATTGTCGATAAACCAATGCACCCACAAAGAGTGACTGTTTGGTGCGGTTTATGGGCTGGCGGCATCATCGGGCCGTATTTTTCCAAAATGAAGCCGGTCAGGCAGTTACTGTGAATGGTGTTCGCCATCGTGAGATGATAACGAATTTTTATGGCCCGAATTGGAAGATATGGATGTGGACGATATGTGGTTTAAGCAGGACTGTGCCACTTGCCACACAGCTAACGAAACAATGGCTCTTTTGCGCAACAAATTCAATGGCCGTGTTATCTCACGTAATGGCGATGTCAATTGTCCGCCAAGATCATGTGATTTGACACCGTTGGACTTTTTTCTTTGGGGTTATTTGAAAGAAAAGGTGTACGTCCATAAGCCAGCAACAATTCAAGAGCTAAAGGATGAGATAATTCAGCACATTAACGGCATAGAACCTCCATTATGCCTCAGCGTCATCGAAAATTTGGACCATCGGATGAAGGTGTGCCACCGAGTTCGCTGCGCCCATTTGGCCGATATTTTGTTCCATACATAATTGAGTAATACCAATATATCATAATAAAATAAAATTACAATAATTTCCTAAATAGTTTGTGTTTTATTCAAAATCAACTTCGGCGCTTGAAATTTTAACCACCCTTTATATGGCCGCTAACAACCATACCATCGGTCCATATCGGTCTATAGTTATATATAGCTGATCCCCAATCACACAAAAATTGGTCCATGTCGGTTGCCACTCGAGCCAAAAATAATCTACCAAAATTTTATTTCTATAGAAAATTTTGTCAAAATTTTACTTCTATAGAAAATTTTGTTAAAATTTTATTTGTATAGAAAATTTTGTTAAAATTTTATTTCTAAAGAAAATTTTGTCAAACTGAATTAAATTCGTATTTAATCGGTCTTTTTTAATTTAATATATACCACTTATACTTACAATTTAGAAGACGGTGTTAAGAAGCTTCGGCCTGGCCGAACTTACGACCGTATATACTTGTTAATTTTATTTTTATTATATGCTCTACCTTGGTTAATATAGGTCCATAATTATAAAGGGTGATTTGTTAAGAGCTTGATAACTTCTTTTTTAAAAAAAACGCATAAAATTTGCAAAATCTCATCGGTTCTTTATTTGAAACGTTAGATTGGTCCATGACATTTACTTTTTGAAGATAATTTCATTTAAATGTTGACCGCGGCTGCGTCTTAGGTGGTCCATTCGGAAAGTCCAATTTTGGGCAACTTTTTCGAGCATTTCGGCCGGAATAGCCCGAATTTCTTCGGAAATGTTGTCTTCCAAAGCTGGAATAGTTGCTGGCTTATTTCTGTAGACTTTAGACTTGACGTAGCCCCACAAAAAATAGTCTAAAGGCGTCAAATCGCATGATCTTGGTGGCCAACTTACCGGTCCATTTCTTGAGATGAATTGTTCTCCGAAGTTTTCCCTCAAAATGGCCATAGAATCGCGAGCTGTGTGGCATGTAGCGCCATCTTGTTGAAACCACATGTCAACCAAGTTCAGTTCTTCCATTTTTGGCAACAAAAAGTTTGTTAGCATCGAACGATAGCGATCGCCATTCACCGTAACGTTGCGTCCAACAGCATCTTTGAAAAAATACGGTCCAATGATTCCACCAGCGTACAAACCACACCAAACAGTGCATTTTTCGGGATGCATGGGCAGTTCTTGAACGGCTTCTGGTTGCTCGTCACTCCAAATGCGGCAATTTTGCTTATTTACGTAGCCATTCAACCAGAAATGAGCCTCATCGCTGAACAAAATTTGTCGATAAAAAAGCGGATTTTCTGCCACTGATTTTGGTAATAAAATTCAATGATTTGCAAGCGTTGCTCGTTAGTAAGTCTATTCATGATGAAATGTCAAAGCATACTGAGCATCTTTCTCTTTGACACCATGTCTGAAATCCCACGTGATCTGTCAAATACTAATGCATGAAAATCCTAACCTCAAAAGAATCACCCTTTATATAGCCCCCAACACATTTGACGGATGTTAAAATTTTAGATCGACAAAGTGGTGCAGGGTATAATATAGTCGGCCCCTCCCGACTTTAGACTTTCCTTACTTGTTTATACGTTGTGTTAGTATATGATCTCTTACAATCATGTAAAAATTGATTTATTGTGATCGGTTCATAATCATATATAGCCCCATGTAAACCGACTCCCACATTTCACTCCTGGCTCTGTAATCACCACACAAATATAAGTCAAGACATATTTAATCAGCCATTTTTTCCATATATATGGACTAACTTACAATTTAGAGGACGATGTTAAAAAGTTTTAAGATACCTTTCCATCGGCAAGTGTTACCACAATCCATGTAATTCGATTGTGTATAACAATCTTTGGTAGAAGTTTCTATGCAACTAATGGTGGGGGGTACATAAGATTCGGCCTGGCCGAACTTAGCTGTATATACTTGTTTTTTGCACTCCTCTATCTAAATTGATCAAGAACTGAATTGACTCTGCCTCTTTTATTTAACATAGACTCCGTGTGGATTAAAGAACAACATAGCGGATAAACTCATCGTAATAGGTACCTACTAAGAATTTCAAGTGTGGTGGGATATTAAGCCACCATGCAGCGAAATTCAAAGTCATCCACTGGGTTGCTAACTTCAGGGCCCAGTGAACGGGTATCGACTGGAGTTATAAATTTGGGCAATGACCAAGAGTTAGGCCCAATTAGTCGACCTGTAGACGGGTCGACAGGTGGCGACACTTTGACAAGTCGTACTTTTTCTAAGGTAACGACATCAAAAGGAAGTAATCCCTAACGAAAGAGATTCAAGGAACGCAGAAATGCTTTGTTTATCCTAAAGAAGTTAGGATCAGTCGACCCAAGCACGCTGTCGGCTAAACAAAGCGATTCCTTAAAATGGGCTCAAGGAATTCTTGAGGCTGGAAAAAGGGAACGATCACCGGATGAGCTGCCATCCTCCAAAAGGGATCAAAGATCGTTTGCCTCAGTTGCTAACGACAGCCTTGTGATGGCTATCATTAATAAAGGAACATTGGACGGTATGGTTCCAAAGCAAAAATGGGGGTAAATTGAGAATGCTCTGTCTGTCGTCTACTCACAGGTGCTGGAAAAGTTTCCCGGTCCAGATCCTTGACACCAAGAGGCTGGTTGGTATCAAGGCTAAAGATTACTGGCGGATCTGGAAAACGTTAACTTAAGCAGTCTGCTAATGTTTTTGGAACAATCTGGTTGGTTTAGCGAAGAAAAATAATCGAGAAGGTTCAGCGGTTAAAACTAGAAGTGTCCATATGTAATAGGTACTTTTAGTTAATGTGGTATCACAATGCACTGAATAGTCTAAGTGAGCCTGAATCTTAATCGCCACTGCCACTTTAACCTAACCTAACCTAGACGACAATATTAAGAAGGTTTAATATACCTTGCTATCGACGACTGTTAGCACAACTCAATCAATTCGATTGTGGATGAAAATCTTTAATAGAATTTTATGGGGAAGGGTACATAAGATTTGTCTGAAACAGACCAAACTTACGGCATTGTTTCAGATTTTGTCATCAACTGCTTTTAACGTTCGTATTTTAACGACATAAAATCTAGTGCTTAAAATGCAATATTTTTTCAGTGTGGAGAGCTTGGTTAGGAAGTTTTGATACATCCACCATAAAACCCTGACCTTGAACCATTGGACTACCATTTGTTAAGGTCAATACAGAACTCCCTTAATGAAGTAAAATGGTTTACCAAAATTATAAATATTTAATTCAATAAAGTTCCTTCATAAATGAACATCGTTAATTTCCTACCAGATCCACGGTTTCCTGTCAGCTTTAAAGTTCGCATTGGTTCTCTTCTCAATAAATGAGATTTTCTTTGTTGATTCCATTTTAAGCATCGCGAATCCATTCATGTGAATTAATAATGCCAGGTTAAAAGTAATAAACTATGATCCATTTGTCTTTCAGACATACCATGCCATTTAGAAGCAAGTTGCCACGCATATTCCATAACATGGAACGATTAAACAGCGATGGCACAAAACGAAAACTATATAGCAAATCAAACATTTTTCATTTTTTTTCTCATTAAAATCCATTAAGAAAAATAACAACAGTAAAATATATTGGAAAGTCCGAGAACAGATACTCCGACGTTTGTATCCAGTTAATCCAAATCAAACCGACTGTTTTGCTGCATACAGCAAATAAGCTAGAAAGTAAGCAACAAATAATGGAAAATACATTTAATATGAGATTCTATTAAGCTATGAAATGACATTTAGTCCTTACAGCAGCATGGCATATTGGATCACTCAATACTCAACGTTTTCCTAACACCAGCAAAGTATCCTGGCCTTCTAGCATAAATTTTTATATATTTATACGTATAAGGTTGTATGTTTCTCTGGAAAGAGTCTGGATTTTTTCCCTATTTTGGTTTAAATGTCATTGCAAACATTTATAATGTCAAATAATAAGATTTATGCAAACGAATGACAAAAAAAAAAAAAACTGTATAAAAATTCCTACGAAAAGAAAACTGAAAATAAAATCACCGTTGTCGTAGTCGACTATATCAGATCAACATCAAACTAAAGCAATTTAAACAATGAAATCTGTAGAGGACAGAAAAAACTAACATCACAAATATGCTCCTGAACATGTTCGCTGTGCAATGTAAACTCAACAATGCTAGCATATCTTTTTTGGTTTTTTTTTCACCTCAAGGCATCCATTTGTAAATGGATAACATCCTTTTGTCCTTACGACTGTTGAGGTAATACGTGCTGTACATCATTCATCAAATGTGAGCAAAGTTTATCTAAGATTCTGTTTTTAGACCCTACTCTAAAGAACGGAAAGTATTTCATTCACTGTTGTCACTCGGGCCAAAAATAATCTACCAAAATTTTAAGAAAATTTTCTACCAAATTTTAAAAATCTCATTTTGAAGTTTTTGATCGAATGGTTAGTATGAAAAAATTATCCCTCCTTTTAACGAAAATTTTTTGGGCGTAAAATATCGTTTAAATTGTAAATTAAATGTTTTCATGATTTAACTCGCACCAACAAGGAAAATTGACAACTTCTAGAAAATGGGAGAACTTACTCAAAATGGACATTGATAGTATGAAAGGACATGAAAATAACAAATTTAAAAGATTAAAAAAGTTTATAGAAATTGTTGTCAAAATTGTATTTCAATATACTGTTTTTTCGAACTTTTCTCAAAATTTTATTTCTATAGAAAATTTTATATCTATAAAAATTTGGTCTAAATTTTATTACTGTAGAAAATTTAGTAAAAATTTTATTTCTATGGAAAATTTTGTAAAAATTTTATTTCTATAAAAAATTTTGTGAAAATTTTATTTCTATATAAAATTTTTTAAAAATTTTATTTCTATAGAAAATTTTGTGAAAATTTTTTTCTATAGAAAATTTTGTCAAAATTTTATTTCTATAGAACATTTGGTCTATATTTTATTTCTGTGGAAAATTTTTGTCAACATTTTATTTGTATAGAAAATTTGGTCAAAATTTTATTTCTGTAGAAAATTTTGTCAAAATTTTATTTCTATAGAAAATTTTGTCAAAAGTTTTATTTCTATACAAAATATTGTCAAAATTTTATTTCTATAAAAAACTTTGTCAAAATTTTATTTCTATACAAAATATTGTCAAAATGTTGATTCTATAGAAATTTTTGCCAACATTTTATTTCTATAGAAAATTTGGTCTGACTTTTAATCCTATTGAAAATTTTGTCAACATTTTATTTCTATAAACAATTTTGTCGATTTTTTTATAGCAAATTTTATTTTTTTAAACAATTTTATTTCTATTGTCAAAAGTTAATTTTTATTGAAATTTTTGCCAAAATTTTATTTCTAAACAAAATTTGGTCTACATCTGATTTCTATTAGAGGTGTACGCGTGAGTGAAATTTAACTCACATTCACGAAGCAAAATATTTATTCCCGCACGCTCACGCACGGTTCGTGTGGTAGCCAATCCCTTTCACGTACATTCACGAAATGAAAACCTGTACTCACGCACGAACTACATTTAAGACTCACGTTCACGCACGATTCACGACAAATTCACGAAACTCACGATATTTTCCAAACGGAAATCAGCACGTGATTAACGCGTGTCACGTGCACACCTCTAATTTCTATAAAAAAAAATTCTCAAAATTTTATTTCTATATAAAATTTTTAAAAAATTTTATTTCTATAGAAAATTTTGTGAAAATTTTCTTCTATAGAAAATTTTGTCAAAATTTTATTTCTATAGAACATTTGGTCTAAATTTTATTTCTGTGGAAAATTTTGTCAACATTTTATTTGTATAGAAAATTTGGTCAAAATTTTATTTCTGTAGAAAATTTTGTCAAAATTTTATTTCTATAGAAAATTTTGTCAAAAGTTTTATTTCTATACAAAATATTGTCAAAATGTTGATTCTATAAAAAACTTTGTCAAAATTTTATTTCTACACAAAATATTGTCAAAATGTTGATTCTATAGAAATAGTGGTAGCCAATCCCACTCACGTACATTCACGAAATGAAAACCTGTACTCACGCACGAACTACATTTAATACTCACGTTTACGCACGATTCACGACAAATTCACGATCCAAACGGAAATCAGTAAAGGTAATAAAATTCAAAAATAGAATACAGTTCGGGAGATAAATTAATATCAGTTAACATACGAGTGTGAATTAAATCTTGATTATTTTCGTGAGCGTGATTTTGCAGAAATTTTACTTACGCACATTCACGAACCGATTTTATTTCTCACGCACGACATATTTATTTTAGTCCCATTCACGCACATTCAGGAGAGTTGCTTTGGATTTTGTTCACGACTCACGTGATTCACGCGTGTCAAGAGAATTTCGTGTCACGCGCACATCTCTAATTTCTATAAAAAAAATTCTCAAAATTGTATTTCTATAAAAAATTTTGTCAAAATTTTATTTTTATAGAAAAGTTGGTCTAAATTTTATTTCTATTGAAAAGTTTGTCAACATTTTATTTCTATAGACATTTTTGTCAAAATTTTATTTCTATAGAAAATTTGTCAAAATTTTATTTCTATAAAAAATGTTGTCCAACATTTAATTTCTATAGAAAATTTTATTTCTATTGCATTGTCAGAATTTTATTTAAAATAAATTATTTCTATTGTCAAAACAGGTTTTATAGAAATTTTTGCCAAAATTTTATTTCTGTAGAAAATTTGGTCAACATTTTATTTCTATAGAAATTTGTCAAATTTTTATTTCTATAGAAAATTTTTTCCTTGCTCTACATCCATAATTTTTTTTTTTTTTCTATAGAAATTTTTGTCAAGATTTTATTTCTATTTTTTGTCAAAAATTTTATTCTGTAGAAAATGTTGTCAATGTTTTTTATAGAAATTTTATTTCTATTGTCAAAAATGTATAGTTATGGAAATTTTTGCCAAAATCTTATTTCTGTAGAAAATTTGGTCTACATTTTATTTCTACTCGTATAGTAAAAATTTGTCAAAATTTTATTTTTATAGAAATTTTTGCGAAGATTTTATTTCTATAGAAAATTGGTCTAGGTTAGGTTAGGTTAGGTGGCAGCCCGTAGTATCAGGCTCACTTAGACTATTCAGTCCATTGTAATACCACATTGGCGAACTTCTCTCTTATCACTGAGTGTTGCCCGATTCGATGTTAAGCTCAATGACAAGGGACCTCCTTTTTATATCCGAGTCCGAACGGCGTTCCACATTGCAGTGAAACCACTTAGAGAAGCTTTGAAACACTCAGAAATGTCACCAGCATTACTGAGGTGGGATAATCCACCGCTGAAAAATTTTTTGAAGTTCGGTCGAAGCAGGAATCGAACCCACGAACTTGTGTATGCAAGGCGGGCATGCTCACCATTGCACCACGGTGGCTCCCAAAAATTGGTCTACATTTTATGCCTTTATTAAAATTGTATTTCTTAAATCTCAAAATTTTATTTCTATAAAAAATTTTGTCTTAATTCTGTTTCTAATGAAAATTTTTGTCGAAATTTTGTTTCTATAGAAAAATTTGTCAAAATTTTATTTTTACAGAATATATTCTCAAAATTTTATTTCTGTACCAATTTTTCTCAAAATTTTATTTCTCTCGAAAATTTTCTCAAAATTTTATTTCTAAAGAAAATTTGGTCTAAATTTTATTTCTAAAGAAATATTTGTCAAAAGTTTATATCTATTGAAACTTTTTTCGAAAATTTGTCTTAATTTTATTTCTATAAAAATGTTTCTCAAAATTTTATTCCTATAAAAAAATTTCTCAAACTTTTATTTCTATAGAAAATTTTCTCAACATTTTATTTATTTGGTTTAAATTTTAGTTCTACAGAAAATTTTGTACAAAATTTATTTCTATAGGAAATTTTCTTAAAATTGTATTCCTATATAAATTTTTTTTAAATTTTTTTTTTATTGAAAATTTTCTCAAATTTTTATTTCTATAGAAAATTTTGTCAAAATTTTATCTCTTTAGAAAATTTTGTCAAAAATTTATTTCTATAAAAAAATTTTCACAAAATTTTATTTCTATGCAAAATTTTCTCGAAAACTTTTCAAAATGTTTTTTCTTTAGAAAATTTTGTCAAAATTTAATGTTGTAGAAAATTTTGTCCATATCTAATTTTTATAGAAAATTTTCGCAAAATTTTATTTTAGGGAAATTTTCTGGAAATCTTATTTCTGCAGAAAATTTTCGCAAAATTTTATTTTTATAGAAAATTTTATCAACAATTTATTTCTATAGAAATTCTTCTTGTCGTTTTACTGATATAGCTCATACTGAAACAAGTATATATGGCAGTCAGTTCGACCATGTCGAATTTGATGTACCTTCCACCATGAATTGCGTAGAAACTTCTACTAAATAAAGACTGTCATCCACAATTACGAATTACTGGCTTTTGGCAACTTTGCTTATCCAGGAGGCTCAAGCAGTAAAATCTGGGAATCGGTTTATCTGGGGGCTTTATAAAATAAGGGACTGTTATTGAGCAATAATTATAGGTCATAGGTTAACACAACACAATAGATGAATTTCGCCCCTCTAAGAGGCCCCGGAAGTCAAATCTAGGATCCGATATGGCCCGCCTGCAATACCATTCGACCTACATCAATAAAAACTAATTTTTCCAAGGTTCAAGTCGATAGCTTGTTTCGTTCGGAAGTTAGCGTTATTTCAACAGACGGACGGACGAACAACCCTAGATCGACTCAGAATTTCACCACGACCTATATTTCGATGTGTTACAAACGGTATTACTCTCTCTCTCTCTCTCCCTCTTACATTCGTTTGGCACGACAAGGTAATTATGCAGGACGATAACCTTAGAACACATGCTGCAAAACCCAGACATTGTTACTTCTCATTAGCACTTTTTCCGTTTAATGACACATGATCTGGCTTATCGGCATTGTGGTTCTTATGGGGAGAATAACAAGTATATACAGCCGTAAGTTCGGCCTGGCCGAAGCTTATGTACCGTCCACCATGGATTGCGTAGAAACTTCTTCTAAACAATGTCATCCACAATCGAATTACTTGGGTTGTGGTAACGCTTGCCGATGGCAAGGTATCTTAAAACTTCTTAACACCGTCTTCTAAATTGTAAGTATACGTGGTATATATTAAATTATAAATAAAGACCGATTAAATACGTATATAATTCAGTTTGACAAAATTTTTTTGTTTCTATAGAAACAAAATGTTAACAAAATTTCCTATAGAAAAAAAATTTTGACAAAATTTTCTAAAGAAATAAAGTTTTGACAAAATTTTCTATAGAAATAAAGTTTTGACAAAATTTTCTATATAAATGAAATTTTAACAAAATTTTCTATACAAATAAAATTTTAACAAAATTTTTTATAGAAATAAAAATTTGACAAAATTTTCTATAAAAATAAAATTTTGACAAAATTTTCTATAAAAATAAAATTTTGGTAGATTATTTTTGGCTCGAGTGGCAACCGATATGGATTAATTTTTGTGTGATTGGGGAACGGCTATATATAACTATAGACCGATATGAATTAATTTTCGTATGGGTGTTAGCGGCCATATACTAACATCACTTTCCAAATTTGAACCGGATTGGATGAATTTTGCTCCTCCAAGAGCCTCCGGAGGTCAAATCTGGAGAACGGTTTATATGAGGGCTATATATAATTATGGACCAATTCTGACACGGTTGTTAGATACCATATACTAACACTATGTTCCAAATTTGAACTGGATCGGATGAAATTTGCTTCTCTTAGAGGCTCCGCAAACCAAATCTGGGGATGGGTTTATATGGGGGCTATATATAATTATGAATCGATGTGGACCAATTTTTGCATGGTTGTTAGAGACCATATACTAACATCATGTATCAAATTTCAGCTGGATCGGATGAAATTTGCTTCTCTTTGAGGCTCCGCAAACCAAATCTGGGGATGGGTTTATATGGGGGCTATATATAATTATGAATCGATGTGGACAAATTTTTGCTTGGTTGTTAGAGACCACATACCAACACCATGTACCAAATTTCAGCTGCATCGGATGAAATATTCTTCTCGTAGAGGCTCCGCAAACCAAATCTGGGGATGGGTTTATATGGGGGCTATATATAATTATGAATCGATGTGGACCAATTTTTGCATGGTTGTTAGAGACCATATACTAACATCATGTATCAAATTTCAGCTGGATCGGATGAAATTTGCTTCTCTTTGAGGCTCCGCAAACCAAATCTGAGGATGGGTTTATATGGGGGCTATATATAATTATGAATCGATGTGGACAAATTTTTGCTTGGTTGTTAGAGACCATATACCAACACCATGTACCAAATTTCAGCCGCATCGGATGAAATATACTTCTCGTAGAGGCTCCGCAAGCCAGTTTATATGGGGGCTATACGTAAAAGTGGACCGATATGTCCCATTTGCAATACCATCCGACCTACATAAATAACAACTACTTGTGCCAAGTTTCAAGTCAATGGCTTGTTCGTTCGGAAGTTAGTGTGATTTCAACAGACGCACGGACATGCTTAGATCGACACAGAATTTCACCACGATCCAGAATATATATACTTTATGGGGTCTTTGAGCAATATTTCGATGTGTTACAAACGGAATGACAAAGTTAATATACCCCCATCCTATGGTGGAGGGTATAAAAATTGGGTCGATTTGCGGTTTGAGTCTACACACAAAAAAATTTCACGAAAATTTTTCCAATTAAAATTTTAATTGAGTTTTAAAAAAATTCAATTAAAAATTTAATTGATTCAAAAATTTTTTTAATTGAAAAAAAAAAATAATAGTATCAATTAATTTTTTAATTGGATCAATTAACTTTTTAATTGACCTTCAATAAATTTTTTAATTAATACTACCATTTCTGTGATTGAAGACATTTCAATTAAAAATTAATTGGATCAATTAATTTCGTGATTGAATCAGAAAAAAAAAATTTGTGTGTATAGACGAGTCGTTTTTCTTTTGCCAGAATGCTGGGGAACAGTAATGGCTAGTGATGAACTATACATGGAGTGATGGGTCTGTTAATTTGTTTCGCAACAAATTCTCAAACGTTCGCCAATATCTTAAATTTCCAATCCGAAATTTCGAAATGTGTTATATTTAAGAAATGATGCGTTAATGACGAAGAGTATTTGAGCTCCGGCCAGGCTGAAAGTAATTTTGTCTGTTTCGTCTCCCGTTCATTTTGTCAAATTCTTTTTATTCTTGTTCAACTCTTTTGTTACCTTCTATTTGTTTCTCATGTGGTCCTGCATAGAACAATGGCATCCAAAAAACGTGTATTTTTTTGTTGATTTTTTTGCTGTGTCCTATCCCTGCAATAAAATAATTTTTCCAAATTTTCATGAAATCTGCAAAGGATTTTACTGAAAGTGTTAAAGGTTATTTGAAGCTTAATTAATTGATATTATCTTTCAGTTGTAATTGGCTACTCCATGGTAACTGGCCTCTAGGTTAACACGTGTGTAAGTCGTAATTGAATAAAAGTCATAAATTGCTTTAGAATTTTGGCAATGGGTACTCGAACATCTCAAATTCCATGGAAACACCAAAGATACAGGGCAAGTATACTCAAGGAAGGAGAAATTCGTGGTAAATCACATTTATTTATTTGATAATGTCTATAATGTCTTGCGTCAATTGGATTCATAGATTCATAGGTTTTCAATTAAATGAGTTGATTTTACTTTTACGTTCAGTTAAATTCAAAGAGTGGGTAAATTGGCAGCCCGTTATTATATCAGCCACCATGGGATAAGGGGAATACTTTATTTGTTATTTCATTTGTAACGCTTTCAACTATTAGTGTCAGACTCCATGAAATGTACACACAGGTTTCACCTCTCAAATGTGGACATCCATGGTTGTCTAAATTTTGTCCGCATTTGGGAGGTGTTCACTTATGTGACTTATGTAATTTTTATGTGATAATATAGCAAACGTCTCAGAGTGTCCAAATTGACACAAAAATTAGAAAAAAAAAACAAGTAAGGAAAGTCTAAAGTCGGGCGGGGCCGACTATATTATACCCTGCACCACTTTGTAGATCCACATTTTCGATAGCATATCAAATCCGTCAATGTGTTGGGTACTATATATAAAGGTTTATGTTCCCATACACATTTTCGCAGGCATACTTGTACTCATACCTGGTAATAGGAGTTTTTGCTGGGCATATATTTAAATCTAACCAGATCTGGACAGAGTTCTACAATATTTATAAACTTTAAATTTAAGTCGGCTAATGCCCTGGGGTTGAACACAATGTTAGTAAAAAACAAGTAAGGAAAGTCTAAAGTCGGGCGGGGCCGACTATATTATACCCTTCACCACTTTGTATATCTAAATTTTCGATACCATAGCACATCCGTCCAATGTGTTGGGGGCTATATATAAAGGTTTGTCCCAAATACATACATTTAAATATCTCTCGATCTGGACAGAATTTGATAGACTTCTATAAAATCTATAGACTCAAAATTTAAGTTGGCTAATGCACTAGGGTGGAACACAATTATAGTAAAAATATATTGGAAACATTTAAATCTGAAGCAATTTTAAGGAAACTACGCAAAAGTTTATTTATGATTTATCGCTCGATATATATGTATTAGAAGTTTAGGAAAACTAGAGTCATTTTTACAACTTTTCGACTAAGCAGTGGCGATTTTACAAGGAAAATGTTGGTATTTTGATCATTTTTGTCGAAATCAGAAAAACATATATATGGGAGCTATATCTAAATCTGAACCGATTTCAACCAAATTTGGCACGCATAGCTGCAATGCTAATTCTTCTCCTTGTGCAAAATTTCAACTAAATCGGAGCAAAACATTGGCCGCTGTGGTCATATGAGTGTAAATCGGGCGAAAGCTATATATGGGAGATATATCTAAATTTGAACCGATTTCAACCAAATTTGGCACGCATAGCTACAATGCTAATTCTTCTCCCTGTGCAAAATTTCAACTAAATCGGAGTTAAAAATTGGCCTCTGAGGTCATATGAGAGTAAATCGGGCGAAAGCTATATATGGGAGCTATATCTAAATCTGAACCGATTTCAACCAAATTTGGCACGCATAGCTACAATACTAATTCTACTCCCTGTGCAAAATTGCAACTAAATCGGAGCAAAACATTGGCCGCTGTGGTCATATGAGTGTAAATCGGGCGAAAGCTATATATGGGAGCTATATCTAAATCTGAACCGATTTCAACCAAATTTGGCACGCATAGCAGCAATGCTAATTCTTCTCCTTGTGCAAAATTTCAACTAAATCGGAGTTAAAAATTGGCCTCTGTGGTCATATGAGTGTAAATCGGGCGAAAGCTATATATGGGAGATATATCTAAATCTGAACCGATTTCAACCAAATTTGGCACGCATAGCTACAATACTAATTTTACTCCCTGTGCATAATTTCTACTAAATCGGAGCAAAAAATTGGCCTCTGTTGTCATATGAGTGTAAATCGGACGAAAGATATATATGGGAGCTATATCTAAATTTGAACCGATTTCAATAAAATTTACCAAGCTTTGATAGAATGTCAATACTACCCTCTGTGCAAATTTTCACGAAGATCGGTAGTAAACTTTGGTCTCTGTGGTCATATGAGTGTAAATCGGACGAAAGATATATATGGGAGCTATATCTAAATCTAAACTGATTTGGCTGATATTTTGCAAGATTTGCGAGATTGATAAAATATTTGGATGTACGCTATTTCAAGAAAATCGGTTGATAAACACGCTAACTATGACCACATCGGGGATAAATATATATGGCAGCTATATCTAAATCTGAATCGATTTTTTCCAAAACCAATAGCGATTGTCTCTGTTCCAAGAAACGGCCCTATGCCAAATTTGAGGACGATCGGACTTAAGTTGCGAGCTGTACGTTGTGCACAAAATTACATATACAGACAGACGGACGGACGGACAGACAGACAGACGGACATCCCTAAATCGACTCAGAATTTAATTCTAAGCCGATCGGTATACTAAAAGATGGGTCTATGACCACTATTTCTTGGCGTTACATGCAAATGCACAAACTTATTATACCCTGTACCACAGTAGTGGTGAAGGGTATAAATATAGAAAAATATAGGAAACATTTAATTATGAACCAATTTTGAAGCAACTTCGCAAAAGTGTATTTATGATTTATCGATCTATAGATATGTATTCGAAATAAAGGAAAATTTGAGTCACTTTGAAAAGTTTTCGAATAAGCAGTGGCGATTTTACAAGGAAAATGTTGGTATTTTGGCCATTTTTGCTCAAATCGGAAAAACATATATATGGAAGCTATATCGAAATCTGAATGGATTTCAACCAAATTTGGCACACATAGCTACAATGTTAGTTCTACTCCCTGTGCCAATTTCAACCAAATTGGAGTAAAACTCTGACTTCTGGGATCATATTAGTCCATATAGGGCAAAAGATACATATGAGAGCTATATCTAAATCTGAACCGATTTCAATAAAATTTGACACACTTGACTATAGTACCTTGTGCAAAATTTTATGCAAATTTGGGTAAAACTCTGGCTTCTGGCTCCATATAAGTCCATATCAGGCTATATCCAAATCTGAACCGATTTTTTCCAAAATCAATAGGGTTCTATTCTGAGCCAAAACACATACTTGTGCCAAATTTGAAATCGATTGTGCTAAAACTGCGACCTAGACTTTGATCACAAAAATGTGTTCACAGACAGACGGACATGTCTATATCGACTCAAGAGCCCACCCTGAGCATTTTTGCCAAAGACACCATGTGTCTATCTCGTCTCCTTCTGGATGTTGCAAACATATGCACTAACTTATAATACCCTGTTCCACAGTGTGGCGCAGGGTATAAAAAACAAGCATATACGGCCGTAAGTTCGGACAGGTCGAATATTATGTACCTTCCACAATGGATTGCATAGAAATTTCTACGAAAGACTGTCATGCATAATAGAATTTGCATGGCATAGGAAGTTAGGCAACGTGGAACCGATATGAACAAGTTTTGACACGGCAATTCAAGAATAATACTATCTTAGTCCGTTTGGTCTATATTTTAAAATATGTCCAATATGACATATTTTAAAATATGTTTTATATGTCGATATTTTTACCCGATTTTTTTAAGTTTGTAATATAGATGGCTAAGCGTTTTTATTTATTTTTAAAGCTAGCCAAGGATTGACGATGGCATTCTTCTCTATTTTCTCATAAAAAAAATCCATATGAATTTGTTGGCAAATCTATTTCTCTAACATCTTCTAACTTAAAATTTCAATTATTTATTACAAAATAATTCTTGACAATTTGCTTCACATGCAAATGCACTTCACATATCCTAGCCAGCAGCAATGTGGAAAGGTTGACAGACACATCCTTGGAAATGCAGTTTGGCATGTGAATAATTTAAGAAGGTTTAAGTGACGTATAAATTCTTCGTAGCAAATAGATATTTCCAGAAAAACAATTCAACTATGAATTCATTATCTATGTTTGACGAACCCCAACTATGTAAAGATGTCATCGTCACTTGCTGAAACGAATTCTTGAGAAAAAGTACAGGGAGAAAAATTTATTGAAATCTAAATTTAAAACAACTATATATACAGCAAGTAAGTTCGAAAGGGTCGAATTGTAAGAACCCACCAACATGGATCAAATATAATAATTTTCTTGAAAAATATGGCATGGCCGTGGTGCACTGGTTAGCATGCGTGCTTTGCATACACAAGGTCATGGGTCGATTCCTGCTTCAACCGAACACCAAAAAGCGGTGGATTATCCCACCTCAGTAATGCCGGTGACATTTCTGAGGGTTTCAAAGCTTCTCTAAGTGGTTCACTGTGGAACGCCGTATCATAACATGAAAGAAAAAATGTTTGGGCTAAAGTCAACTTGACTTTAATAGTTCAGAAAAATTCTTTAAATTTAATGAAATTGTCTTTAAATTTGTTGTCTTTTTGCATCTTGACTACAAAGCAAAAAATCCTTCAAATATAGGACATGTTTTTCAACACTTTATTTTAAAGACGTTTTTTCTTGAAACACAGCATAATTTCTACTGGAAGTCGTGTCTGAATTTAGAAAATAAAGTTTTCGTTAATTTGTTTTTAAAGGACTTTGATAGCATATACAGAAAAAAAGCTGAAAAGTTAAAAATTAAAATTTGCCTCCTAGAAGCAAGTACACAAAATCCAAATTTAAAAGAGAATTGTGTCTTAAAAGTATCCTTCCTTGTATTCTCCGCTTCTTTGGCCCGGAATCAATAACAAAAATTTTTAAATTAAAACCAAAATCTTTGTAACCGGGCATGCTTTTTTTCAGTGCATGTTTGTCCATAGTATATATGCATTTTAAAATGGAGCGATCTTCATACCTGACCGGATTTCAGATTTAAAAAATAAATCCGTCCCATTTTTCAATACAACATTACCCATATTAAGAATATCAATACTATGACTGGTACAAAATTTATATTTCGAGTTGTTATAGGATAAATGTATGTAGATATGTAGTCACTCGTGCCAAAAATAATCAACCAAAATTTAAAAAATCTTATTTTGAAGTTGTTGAACAAATTTTTGTGGTCAGTATAAAAAAAAAATGTTTCTTTATTCGAAAGAAATGTTTTATATTAAATTTAGAGCAAATGTTGTCAAAATTTAATTTCTATAGAAAATTTTGTCAAAACTTTATTTCTCTAAAAATTTTGTCAATATTTTATTTCTATACCAAATTTTGTCCAAATTTTATTTTTATTGAAAATTTAGGCCATATGTTATTTCTATAGAAAATTCTGTCAAACTTTTATATCTATAGAAAACTTTATCAAAATTTTATTTCTATAGAAAATTTTGTCAAAATTTTATTTCTACGGAAAAGTTTCTATAAATTTTTTACAAATTTTTTTCTATCGACAATTTTGTAAAAATTTTATTTCTATAGAACATTTTGTATTTTTTTTCTATAGAACATTTTGTCAAAATTTTATTTCTATAAAAAATTTTGGCCAAAACTTTATTTATATAGACATTTTTGGCCAAAATTATATTTCTATAGAAAATTTTGTCAACATTTTATTCCTATAAAAAAAATATTTTCAAAATTTTATTTCTATAGAAAATTTTGTCAAAATTTTATTTCTATAGAAAATTTTGTCAAAATGTTATTTATAGAATAGAAAATTTTGTCAAAATTTTGTTTCTGTAGAAAATTTTGTCAAAATTTTATTCCTAAAGAAATTTTGTCAAATTTGTTTTCTATATAAAAAATTTTTCATAATTTTACTTCCGCAGAAAATTCTGTCAAAATTCTATTTCTGTAGAACATTTTGTCAAAATTTTAGTTATCCAGAAAACTGTGTTCAAATTGTATTTCTCTAGAAAATTTTGTCAAAATTTTATTTCAATAGAAAATTTTGTCTAAAGTTTATTTCTATAGAAAATTTTGTCCATATATTATTTATTTGACCAAATTTTATTTCTATCGAAAATTTTGTCGATATTTTATTTCTATAGAAAATTGTATCCAAATTTTATTTCTAATCATCGATTTGAATGAAATTGGCTCAAAAACAAATTTAGTTTTTATAGAAAATTTTGTCCCAATTTTATTTCTGTAGAAAATTTTGTCAAAATTTTATTTCTATAGAAAATTTTGGCAAAATGTTATTTGTATGGAAATTCTTGTCAAAATTTTATTTCTATAAAAATTTTTGGCAAAATGTTAATTTATGGAAATTCTTGTCAAAATTTTACATATTTCTATAAAATCTTTTGTCAAAATTTTACCTATTCCTATGGAAAACTTTGTCAAAATTTTATTTCTATAGAAAATTTTGTCAACATTTTATTGTTATAGAAAATATTTTCAAAATTTTATTTATATAGAAAATTTTGTCAAAATTTTATTTCTATAGAAAATGATGTCAAAATGTTGATTTCTATTGAAAATTTTGTCTATATTTTAGAAATAAATAGAAAAATTTGTCGAAATTTTATTTCTATAAAACATTTTGTCGACATTTTATTTCTATAGAAAATTGTGTCAACATTTTATTTCTCTAGAAAATTTTGTCAAAATTTTATTTCTATAGAAAATTTTGTCCAAATTCTATTTCTGTAGAAAAGTTTGTCAAAATTTTATTTCTATAGAAAATTTTGTCAAAATTTTATTTCTATAGAAAATTTTGTCCTTATTTTATTTCTATTGAAAATTTTGTCCATAATTTGTTTCTAGAGAACAATTTGTCCATAATTTGTTTCTAGAGAACAATTTGTCCAAATTTTATTTCTATAGAACATTTTTTCAAAATTTTATTTCTATAGAACATTTTTTCAAAATTTTATTTCTATAGAAAATTTTGTCAAAATTTTATTTCTATAGTTAACTTTGTCCATATTTTATTTCTGTAGAAAAATTTGTCCCAATTTTATTTCTATATAAAATTTTGTCGAAATTTTATTTCTATAGAAAATTTTGTCGAAACTTTATTTCTATAGAAAATGTTGTCCTAATTTTATTTCTATAAAAAAATTTGTCCTAATTTTATTTCTATAGAAGATTTTGTCAAAATTTTATTTCCATAGAAAATTTTGCCAAATTTAATTTTTATAGAAAGTTTTTTCAAGATTTTATTTCTGTATAAAATTTTGTCAAAATTCAATTTTTATGGAAAGTTTTGTCAAAATTTTATTTCTTTCGAAAGCTTTGTCAAAATTTTATTTCTATAAAAAAAAAACTTTGTTAAAATTTTATTTATTTTTGTAGAAAATAGAAAGTTTTTGTCAAGATTTTATTTCTATGGAAAAATTTTTCAACATTTTGGTTCATGTTGAAAATTTTGTCAAAATTTTATTTCTGTAGAAATTTTTGTAAAAATTTTATTTCTATAGAAAATTTTGTAAAAATTTTATTTCTATAGAATTTTTTTTATACCCTGCGCCACACTGTGGAACAGGGTATTATAAGTTAGTGCATATGTTTGTAACACCCAGAAGGAGACGAGATAGACGCATGGTGTCTTTCGCAATAATGCTCAGGGTGGGTACCTGAGTCGATATAACCATGTCCGTCTGTCCGTCCGTCCGTCTGTCTGTGAACACATTTTTGTGATCAAAGTCTAGGTCGCAATTTAAGTCCAATTCAGAATAGAACCCTATTGATTTTGGAAGAAATCGGTTCAGATTTAGATATAGCTCCCATATATGTCTTTCGCCCGATATGCACTAATATGGACCCAGCAGCCAGAGTTTTACACCGATTTGCTTGAAATTTTGTACAAACATAACACTTAGTCGTATAGTCAAGTGTGCAAAATTTGGTTGAAATCGGTTCAGATTTAAATATAGCTCCCATATATATCTTTCGCCCGATATGGACTTATATGGCCCCAGAAGCCAGATTTTTGGCCAAATTTGGTTAAAATTTTGCACTAGGAGTACAATTAGTAGTATAGTCAAGTGTGCAAACTCTGATTGAAATCGGTTCAGATTTAGATATAGCTCCCATATATATCTTTCGCCCGATATGGACCAATATGGTCCTAAAAGCCAGAGTTTTTGCCCAATTTGGTTGAAATATTGCACAGAGAGTATATTTAGCATTGTAGCTATGCGTGCCAAATTTGGTTGAAATCGATTCAGATTTAGATATAGCTCCCATATATATCTTTCGCTCGATATGCACTTATATGGACCCAGAAGCCAGAGTTTTATCCCGATTAGCTTGAAATTTTGCACTAGGAGTAAAATTAGTAATATAGTCATGTGTGCCAAATTTGATTGAAATCGATTCAGATGTAGATATAGCTTTTATATATTTTTCGCCCGATATGGATTTATATGGCCCCAGAAGCCAGAGTTTTGGCCCAATTTGGTTGAAATTTTGCACTAGGAGTGCAATTAGTAATATAGTCATGTGTGCCAAATTTGATTGAAATCGGTTCAGATTTAGATATAGCTCCCATATATATGTTTTTCTGATTTCGACAAAAATGGTCAAAATACCAACATTTTCCTTGTTAAATCGCCACTGCTTAGTCGAATAGTTGAAAAAATGACCCTAATTTTCTTAAACTTCTAATACATATATATCGAGCAATAAATCATAAATAAACTTTTGCGAAATTTCTTTAAAATTGCTTCAGATTTATATGTTTCCCATATTTTTTTTTACTAACATTGTGTTCCACCCTAGTACATTAGCCGATTTAAATTTTAAGTCTATAGAATTTGTAGAAGTCTATCAAATTCTGTCCAAATCGAGTGATATTTAAATGTATGTATTTGGGACAAATCTTTATATATAGCCCTCAACACATTTGACGGATGTGATATGGTATCGAAAATTTAGTTCTACAAAGTGGTGGACTTTCGTTACTTGTTTTATTTTATTTCTATTGAAAATTTTGTCCATATTTTATTTCTATAGAAAAATTTGTCCAAATTTTATTTCTATAGAAAATTTTTTCAAAATTTTATTTCTATAGAAAATTTTGTCAAAATTTTATTTCTGTAGAAAATTTTGCAAAAATTTTAGTTCTATAGAAAATTTTGTAAAAATGTTATTTCTATAGAACTTCTTTTTTTAATTGTGTTTCTATAGAAAAATAGCTACTAGTAATTTGCAAAACTTGAAAAAATGGCTCAAAATTACGTTTACCTCTAATATGTGTTGCATTCGTTCTTGCAATATATTCAGCTTACGAGCAAGTTCTCTCCTCTGCGACGTGGATTTCAATCAAGTCTGATTGTAACTTTTCCGATCATTGCTGGTGTTGTTACTGCTTTCTTTTTTTGTCGCCTTTTTGGGAGGCGATGCAACCCTTGTGGGATAAACAAAAGATTTATTCACATTTAAATGGTGAAGGGCTCTAACGATAGTTTCCAGCCAAATATAAAACATTCACACTATAAGGCTTAAATACAATCACGTATAAATTTTATTTCTGAATGCAATGCTTTTTTTAAGCTTGTAAGCAACAATATGAACTGTCACTGGAATAAATCTCCCACATTGTATATACGTTAATTTTATCATACATTTAGACGATATTCATCTCTCAGTGTATAAGGTTCATAACCATCATATCATTATATACTAATTCGATAATTTAGTTTTTCTTTTTTAAGGAAGTTGAAAAGTCCTGCTAACATAAGTAGGAAATTATGTGATATAAATTTCACTCCATCACATCACAAAGTCATGACTATATTCCTTTACGATTTCAAAAGCCATTCTTTCCACTCAAAATTTTTTGTTGACTTAAGACACTATCCAAAGAAGGCACCAATGCATGATTTCATCGTTTCGTTTCGAAGATGGATATGGTCATGATGTGTAACTATATAAGAAAATATGCATTTTGCCTTTACTATATTTCATTATTTTGTATAATCAAAGAATAATGTTTGATATGTACCTGCATTCGAATGCATAGCAGGGTATAAAATCCTTACCGTTTTGCCAATTTTCTCCATAAGACAAATGAAACCAAGAATATATTTGAAATGTTATATTTAAATGTAAATATGGCAAACAAAAATCAAAAATATGATATTCCATCAGATTATGTATACAGCATTCCTTTTGCTGCATGACAAATACATGTAAATGTGGACATGGAGTATGGGCATTGGGTCATATTTTATGCATTACACGATGAGAATTTGTAAAACCATAAACTTCAGGAGTAAACTAACGTTGTCATTCTGCTTGTAACGCATAGAAATATTTGTCTTAGTTCTCATATAATATAAACATATATCCTGGGTCATATTGAAATTCTCAGTCGATCTAGCGATGTCCGTCGGTCCGCCTGTTAAAATCACCCTACATCCGAACGGCTTAAGCAATCGGTTTGAAACTTTGCACATATAGTTGCTATTGATGTAAGTTGGCTATTCACAATAGGCCACATGCGATCAGTTTTAGGAATAGCTTTCATATAAACCTATCCCCAGTTTTGGCTTTGTAGCCTTCTGGAAGAGTACACTCAAAAAAAGTTTACTTGGATCCAACGATTTTGGCCTTCCCGTACGGATTTTGGCATTGATTCCGAGCCCAAGATGCGACTTCTTTAAAATAAGGTACTTTTAAGGGACCTTTGTAGCTTGGAATCTAGGATCAATAAAATTAAAACTAGAATATAGATCTGATTTAGGGAATTTTTATTCTCTTTTTATGTTATATTAATAAACCAATTCACCTTGAAACCAATGCGAGTTTAAAAATCTTTAATTAAAATCCAAAATATATAAATAAAAAAAAGTTTTCTCAATTCCAAAAAACTTTAAACCAAAGATACGAAATTCTCAAAATCAGTATATTTGAAGCTCCTTTTCTTAAATCTAAATATTCCATATTTCAGTTAATTTAGTTAGTTCAAAGACATACGACATTAAGAGGGGGCCGAAAATTTGTGTCCTACATTTAGTAAATTATATATTTTTTTGAAACAACGATTATAAACTGTTTATTAAAATATCCTAATTAAAAACAAATATATACGGCCGCAAGTTCGGCCAGGCCGAAGCTTATGAACCCTCCACAATGGATTGAGTATTAACTTCTTCTAAACACTGACATCAACAATCGAATTACGTGGGTTGCGATAACGCTTGGCGATGGCAAGGTATCTTAAAACGTCTTGACACCGTCTTCGAACTTGTAAGTATACGTGGTATATATTAAATTTAACAAGTATATACGGCCGCAAGTTCGGCCAGGCCGAAGCTTATGTACCCTCCACAATGGATTGCGTATTAACTTCTTCTAAACACCGCCATCAACAATCGAATTACTTGGGTTGCGGTAACACTTGCCGATGGCAAGGTATATAATTAAGTTTACAGTTTCTATAGAAATAAAATTTTGACAAAATAAAATTTTGACAACATTTTCTATAGAAGTAAAATTTGGAAAAAATTTTCTATGGAAATAGAATTTGGAAAAAAATTCCTATAGGAATAAAATTTTGACAAATTTTTCTATAGAAATAAAATTTTGACAAAATTTTCTATAGAAATAAAATTTTTACAAAATTTTCAATGGAAATAAAATGTTTACAAAATTTTCTATAGAAATAAAATTTTGACAAAATTTTCTATAGAAATAACATTTTGACAATGTTTTCCATAAAAATAAAATTTTGGAAGATTATTTTTGGCTCGAGTGGCAACCATGAATATGAACCGATATGGACCAATTCTTGTGTGATTGGGGATCGGCTATATATAACTATAGACCGATATGGACCAATTTTGACATGGATATTAGCGGCCACACTAGCACCACGTAGCAAATTTCAACCAGATCGGATGAATTTTGCTCCTCCAAGAGGCTCCGGAGGACAAATCTGGGGAACGGTTTATATGGGGGCTATATATAATTATGGACCGATATGGACCAATTTTTGCATGGTCATTAGAGAACATATACCAACACCATGTAACAAATTTCAGCCGGATCGAATGAAATTTTCGTTTCTTAGAGGCTCCGCAAGCCAAATCGGGGGATCGGTTTATATGGGGGATATATATAATTATGGACCGATGTGGACCAATTTTTGCATGGTCATTAGAGAACATATACCAATACCATGTACCAAATTTCAGCCGGATCGAATGAAATTTTCGCTTCTTAGAGGCTCCGCAATCCAAATCGGGGGATCGGTTTATATGGGGGCTATATGTAATTATGGACCGATATGGAGCAGTTTTTGCATGGTTGTTAGACACCATATACTAACACCATGTACCTAATTTCAGCCGGATCGGAGGAAATTTGCTTCTCTTAGAGGCTCCGCAAGCCAAATCGGGGGATCGGTTTATATGGGGGCTATATGTAATTATGGACCGATATGGACCAGATTTTGCACGGTTGTTAGACACCTTAGAGCAATATTTCGATGTGTTACAAACGGAATGACAAAGTTAATATAACCCCATCCTATGGTGGAGGGTATAAAAAGACCGATTAAATACGTATATCATTCAGGTTGACAAAATTTTCTATAGAAATAAAATTTTAACAAAATTTTCTATAGAAATAAAATTTTGACAAAATTTTCTATAGAAATAGAATTTTAACAAAATTTTCTCTAGAAATAAAATTTTGACAAAATTTTCTATAGAAATAAAATTTTGGTAGATTATTCTTGGTTCGAGTGGCTACCGATATGGACCAATTTTTGCGTGATTGGAGATCGGCTATATATGAGTATAGATCGATATGAACCAATGTGTTAGCGGCCATATACTAACATCACGTTCCAATCCGGATTGGAATAATTTTGCTCCTCCAAGAGACTCCGGAGGTCAAATCTGGAGAACGGTTTATATGAGGGCTATATATAATTATGGACCAATTCTGGCACGGTTGTTAGAGACCATATACTAACACCATGTGCCAAATTTGAACCGGATCGGATGAAATTTGCTTCTCTTAGAGACTCCGGAAGCCAAATCATGGGATTGGTTTATATGGGGGCTATATATATTATGGATCGATGTGGACCAATTTTTGCATGGTTGTTAGAGACCATATACCAAAAACATGCACCAAATTTCAGCCGGATCTGATGAAATTTGTTTCTGTTTGAGCCTCCGCAAATTTTAACCGGATCGTATGAGTTTGCTCCTTCAATAGGCTCCAGAGGTCATATCTGGGATCGATTTATATGGGGGATATTTATAATTATGAACTGATATGGACCAATTTTTGCATGATTATTGCAGACCATATATGTTGCTTGCACCACGTACCAAATTTCAAATGGATCGGATAATATTTGCTTCTCTAGGAGGCTCCGCAAGCCAAATCTGAGGGTCGGTTTATATGAGGGTCGATGTGGACCAATTTTTGCACAGTTGTTAAAAACCATATACTTACACCATGTACCAAATTTCAGCCAGATCGGATGAAATTTGCTTCTCTTAGAGGTTCCGCAGGCCAAATCTGGGGATCGGTTTATATGGTGGCTATACGCAAAAGTGGACCGATATGGACCATTTGCAATACCATCCGACCTACATCAATAACAACTTCTTGTGCCAAGTTTCAAGTCGATAGCTTGTTTCGTTCGGAAGTTAGCTTGATTTCAACAGACGGACGGACATGCTTAGATCGACTCAGAATTTCACCACGACCCAGAATATATATACTTTGTGGGGTCTTAGAGCAATATTTCGATGTGTTACAAACGGAATGACAAAGCTAGTATACCCCCCATCCTATGGTGAAGGGTATAAAAAGAGGTGTGCTGTGTATGGTGTATATCGGTCCATGTTTTGGTAAACCCCCATATAGACCGATCTCCCGATTTGATTTCTTGAGCGGTTAGCGACCCAATTTTTTTTTACGAATTGACTGAAATTCACAGTGTAACTGTATTTTAAGCCCCTAAAGATTTGTGGCGAATATTATATGTATCGGTCCACGTTTTGGTATAGCCCCTATATAGACCGATCTCAAGAATTGACTTCTTGGGCTTCTCAACACTGTAATTTTTATCCTTGAAATATAAAATCTGGTAATAATTTTGGCCCACGAAAAGACGTGCCGTGTATACCGGTCCAAGTTTTGATATAACTCTCACATAAACTGATCCTCCAAGTTGGGGTCTGGAGCACCTATTAACCGCAATTTGCATGCGATTTGCCTGAAATTGGAAATCTAGAAATTCTTAGGTCCATAAAGAGGTGTGCTCAATATGGCATGTATCGGTTCATGTTTTTATATAGACCCCATATAGGCCGACTTATATGGGGTCTATATTCTGGTGAGGCATTCATATACACCAATCTCCTTTTTGAATTCTTGGGCATTTAGACACCACAATTTTTATTCGATCATCATGAATTTGTAAATGTATATAATCTTAATATACACGGGTCTACCCATTTCACTTCTTGGTGCACTGGTCATTTAAATCGCACGTAATTAGAAGTAAATAAATTTCACGATCTTAATTATATATAGCCCTAATATAAATCGATCCCCAGATTTGACTCCCGGAGTCTCTTGGAGGAGCAAGATTCATCCGATCCGGTTGAAACTTAATACATGGTGTTGGTATATGGTCTCTAACAATCATGCAAAAATTGGTCCATATCGGTTTATAATTATATATAGCCTCCATATAAACCGATCACCAGATTTGACCTCCGGAGCCTCTTGGGGGAGCAAACTTCATCCGATCCGGTTGAAACTTGGTACGTGGTGTTAGTATATCGTATCTAACAGTCATGCCAGAATTGGTTCATATCGGTCCATTATTATATAACCCCCATTTAAACCGATCCCCAGATTTGACCTCCGAAGCTCTTGGAGAAGCAAAATTCATCCGATCCGGTTGAAATTTGGTACGTGGTGAAATTTGGTACATTGCGATAGTATATGACCACTAACAACCATGTCAAAATTGGTCCATATTGGTCTATAGTTATAAAGGGTGATTCTTTTGAGGTTAGGATTTTCATGCATTAGTATTTGACAGATCACGTGGGATTTCAGACATGGTGTCAAAGAGAAAGATGCTCAGTATGCTTTGACATTTCATCATGAATAGACTTACTAACGAGCAACGCTTGCAAATCATTGAATTTTATTACCAAAATCAGTGGCAGAAAATCCGCTTTTTTATCGACAAATTTTGTTCAGCGATGAGGCTCATTTCTGGTTGAATGGCTACGTAAATAAGCAAAATTGCCGCATTTGGAGTGAAGAGCAACCAGAAGCCGTTCAAGAACTGCCCATGCATCCCGAAAAATGCACTGTTTGGTGTGGTTTGTACGCTGGTGGAATCATTGGACCGTATTTTTTCAAAGATGCTGTTGGACGCAACGTTACGGTGAATGGCGATCGCTATCGTTCGATGCTAACAAACTTTTTGTTGCCAAAAATGGAAGAACTGAACTTGGTTGACATGTGGTTTCAACAAGATGGCGCTACATGCCACACAGCTCGCGATTCTATGGCCATTTTGAGGGAAAACTTCGGAGAACAATTCATCTCAAGAAATGGACCGGTAAGTTGGCCACGATTTGCGATTTCATGCGATTTGACGCCTTTAGACTATTTTTTGTGGGGCTACGTCAAGTCTAAAGTCTACAGAAATAAGCCAGCAACTATTCCAGCTTTGGAAGACAACATTTCCGAAGAAATTCGGGCTATTCCGGCCGAAATGCTCGAAAAAGTTGCCCAAAATTGGACTTTCCGAATGGACCACCTAAGACGCAGCCGCGGTCAACATTTAAATGAAATTATCTTCAAAAAGTAAATGTCATGGACCAATCTAACGTTTCAAATAAAGAACCGATGAGATTTTGCAAATTTTATGCGTTTTTTTTAAAAAAAAAGTTATCAAGCTCTTAACAAATCACCCTTTATATAGACGATCCCCAAAAATAATCTACCAAAACTTTATTTCTATATAAAATTTTATCAAAATTTTGTTACCATAGAAAATTTTGTCAAAATTTTATTACTATACAAAATTTTTGTCAAGATTTTATTCTATAGAAAATTTTGTCAAAATTTGATTGTAGAAAATTTTGTCAAAATTTTATTTCTATAGAAAATTTTGTTAAAAATTTATTTCTATAGAAAATGTTGTCAAACTGAATTATATACGTATTTAATCGGGCTTTTTTATACCCACCACCATATAATGGTGACGGTGGTATAATAAGTTTGTCATTCCGTTTGTAACACATCGAAATATCGATTTCCGACTATATAAAGTATATATATTCTTGATCAGGGAGAAATTCTAAGACGATATAACGATGTCCGTCTGTCCGTCTGTCTGTCTGTTGTAATCACGCTACAGTCTTCAATAATGAAGCAATCGTGCTGAAATTTTGCACAAACTCGTCTTTTGTCTGCAGGCAAGTCTAGTTCGAAGTCCAGGTCCAGGTTTTGATATAGTCCCCATATAAACCGACCTCCCGATTTGGGGTCTTGGGCTTATAAAAATCGTAGTTTTTATCCAATTTGCCTGAAATTTGAAATCTAGAGGTATTTTATCGGTCCATGTTTTAGTATAGCCCCCATATAGACCGATCTCCCGATTTTACTTCTTGGGCTTATAGAAACCGCAGTTTTTATTAAATTTACCTGAAATTAAAAATCTATAGGTATTGTAGGATTCATTAAAATCTCTTGTAAGTGTGCAAGAAGATTATAAAATAACGTCTTGATTTGACATCTTAAATCTGTAGATTTTCACCCGAGAAGTAAAATCTGGAACTTTTACATTGAGTTTCAAGCAATTTTCATGATCAGTGCGCCCTCAAGAAGTGAAGTCGGTCTATATGGAGGCATTACCAAATGGACCGATAAAAACTTAATCCGATACACGTTTTTGTGAGCCTAAATTACCAGAATATTTACAATTTCAAGCAAATCGGATAAAACCTACGGTTTCTAGAAACCCAAGGAGTTAAATCGGGAGATCGTTCTTATGGGGGCTATACTAAAATATGGACCGATACTCACCGTTTTCAGCTCACCTCTTTATGGCCCGAAAATACCTCTTAATTTCCAATTTCAGGCAAATTGGATAAAAACTTCGGATTCTAGAAGCCTAAGAAATAAAATCGGGATATCAGTCTATATGGGGGCTATACCAAAACATGGACCGATCGATACTCACCATTTGTGGCACACTTTTTTATGGACCTAAAATGCCTATAAATTTCCAATTTCAGGCAAATTGTATATAAACTACGGATTATATAAACCCAAGATGTAAAATCGGGAGATCGGTCTATATGGGGCTATACCAAAACATGGAACGATACGGACCATTTTCGGCACACCTTTTGATAGTCCTCAAGTACCTCTAGATTTTCAATTTCAGGCAAATTGGATAAAAAGTACGGTTTCTATAAGTCCATACCAAAACATGTACCGATGCTCACCATTTTTGGCACACCTTTTTACGGTTCTAAAGTACCTCTAGATTTCCAATTTCAGGTAAATTGGATAAAAACTGCGGTTTCTATAAGCCCAAGAAGTAAAATCGGGAGATCGGTCTATATGGGGGCTATACCAAAATATGGACCGATACTCACAATTTTTGGCACACGTTATTTTATAATTTTCTTGCACACGTACAAGAGATTTTAATGAATCCTCTAAAACTCAAACAAAAATGGTTCTTATAAATCCAGAATCTGATATAGTCCTCATAGGTGAAATCTTTAAATTTATCTTCGGGAAGTGTCCTCAAGTCCTCAAACCCTCCTGAAATTTCAAAGGAAACCCTAATAGTTGTTTCATGGTGGTGGGTGTTTAAGGTTCGGCCCGGCCGAACTTACTGCTGTATATATTTGTTTTGTTTAATATATATCCCGACGGACTAACGTACAATTTAGAAGACGGTGATAAGAAGTTTTAAGATACCTTGTCATCGGCAAGTGTTACCGTAACCCAAGAAAATCGATTGTGGATGACAGTCTTTAGTACAAGTTTCTATGCAATCCATGGTGCAGGGTGCATAAGATTCGGCCTGGCCGAACTTACGGCTATATATACTTGTTTTCTACATAATACATATCGCATCTCCCAACCATCAGTAATTTACTAGAAGTAATTCAGCATCGGTTATCACTGACTTTAGCATGTTCTTCAGTTCATATATTGTAACATTTCATTACGATTGTTCATTTGACTAATTTTAAAGCATGCCAACACAAACAAAACCAATGAAAAGTTAGATCTTTGAAATCCTTTGAAAACAAACGCCCTTAGCCAATATTTGCTTACAAAGCCGCCTGTTGGCCTAATGTCTAGCCGTAATCTTTGCTACAACATCATGCAGATGTTTTGAAACATCGCAAAAAAAAAAAAACATATTGGCATTTGTCCCATTAAATTTACTGCAAAGGCTTTACTGGCTGTAGAAGTAACAAAAGACCGTGGCTAATAAACACTCATCAAAAATGAAATTTGTCTTTTCTTACAAAGGAGCAACAACAACAACAAAACATACAACAAAGTATTTTTTGGCATGAAAAACTTTTAGTTCTTGGAAATTCAAATTAGTTCGTGCAATGCCATTGAAATTGATTTATATTTGATAAACGTGGTGTTTTTTAGTGTTTGGGAAGTGGTATTACTTGAGGGTCTATATACCTTACAAACTAACTCGCTATGAAATGCTAACTTTTTGTAGTAGATTGTTGACTAGGTGGTGGTTGACTTTCTTTCTTTCTTTGCTGAATATTTGTCTTAACACGCTTTACCTAAGGTAGTGGGTATGATAAGTTTACCATTTCATTTGTAATATATAACAAGTATATAAGGCCGTAAGTTCGGCCAGGCCGAATCTTATGTACCCTCTACCATGGATTGCGTAGAAACTTCTATGAAAGACTGTCATCCACAAATTTCACCTCACATGGTTGTTAAATTTCATATACTACCACCACGTACCAAATTTCAACCAGATCGGATGAATTTTGCTTCACCAAAAGGCACCGGAGGTCAAATCTGGGGATCGGTTTATATGGGAGCTATATATTATTATGGACTGATAGGAACCAATTCCTGCATGATTGTTGGATACCCTATACTAACATCACGTACCAAATTTCAACCGAATGGGAAGAATTTTGCTCTTCCAAGGTGCTCCGGAGGTCAAATCTGGGGATCGGTTTATATGGGGCCTATATATAATTATGGACCGATATCGACCAATTTTTGCATGGGTGTTTGAGGTCATATATTAACATCACGTACCAAATTTCAACTGAATCAGATAAATTTTGGTCTTCCAAGAGGCTCCGGAGGTCAAATCTGGTGATCGGTTTATATGGGGGCTATATATGATTATGGACTGATGTGGACCAATTTTTGCATGGTTATTAGAGACCATATTCTAACATCATGTACCAAATTTCAACCGAATCGGATGAAATTTACTTCTCTTAGAGGCTCTGCAAGCCAAATCGGGGATCGGTTTATATGGGGGCTATATATAATTATGGACCGATGTCGAGCAATTTTTGCATGGTTGTTAGAGACCATATACTAACATCATGTACCAAATTTCAGCCGGATCGGATGAAATTTGCTTCTCTTAGAGGTTCCGCAAGCCAAATCGGGGGATCGGTTTATATGGGGGCTATATATAATTATGAACCGATGTCGACCAATTTTTGCATGGTTGTCAGAGACCATATACTAACACCATGTATTAAATTTCAGCCGGATCGGATGAAATTTGCTTCTCTTAGAGGTTCCGCAAGCCAAATCGGGGGATCGGTTTATATGGGGACTATGTATATTATGGACCGATATGGACCAATTTTTGCATGGTTGTTAGAGACCATATACTAACACCATGTACCAATTTTCAGCCGGATCGGATCAAAATTGTTGCTCTTAGAGGCTCTGCAAGCCAAATCGGGGGATCGGTTTATATGGGGACTATATATAATTATGGACCGATGTGGACCAATTTTTTCATGTTTGTTCAAGACCATATACTAACACCATGTACCAAATTTCAGCCGGATCGGATGAAATTTGCTTCTCTTAGAGCCTCGCAAGCCAAATCGGGGGATAGGTTTATATGGGGGCTATATATAATTATGGACCGATGTGAAACTATTTTGGCATGGTTATTAGATACCATATACTAACACCATCTACCAAATTTCAGCCGGATCGGATCTAAATTGTTGCTCTTAGAGCCTCGCAAGCCAAATCGGGGGATCGGTTTATATGGGGGCTATATATAATTATGGACCGATGTGGACCAAGTTTTGCATGGTTGTTAGAGACCATATACTAACACCATGTACCAAATTTCAGCCGGATCGGATGAAATTTGCTTCTCTTAGAGGCCTCGCAAGCCAAATTTGGGGGTCCATTTATATGGGGGCTATACGTAAAAGTGGACCGATAATGCCCATTTGCCATACCATCCGACCTACATCCATAACAACTACTTGTGCCAAGTTTCAAGTCGATAGCTTGTTTCGTTCGGAAGTTAGCGTGATTTCAACAGACGGACGGACGGACATGCTCAGATCGACTCAGAATTTCACCACGACCCAGAATATATATACTTTATGGGTCTTAGAGCAATATTTCGATGTGTTACAAACGGAATGACAAAGTTAATATACCCCCCATCCTATGGTGGAGGGTATACAAATATTGGTTCTCGATGGCATACAATTGGCTAAGGTCAAGTTTAAAGACTATTCATTGATACCTGGGGTGATTTTTAAATCACTACAGCGTTAGAGAAGGTTAGGTTAGGTTAAAGTGGCAGCCCGATTAAGATTCGGACTCACTTAGACTATTCAGTCCATTGTGATACCACATTAACTAAAAGTATCTATTACATATGGGCACTTCTAGTTTTAACCGCTGAACCTTCTTGATTATTTTTCTTTGTTGAACCAACCAGATTGTTCCAAAAACATTAGCAGACTGCTTAAGTTAACGTTTTCCAGATCCGCCAGTAATCTGAAGCTATATGCTCCTAAAAGTTGCTTGCGCTTTACACAAAATGCAAGACACTCACACAAGAGGTGTTTAATTGATTCTTTTTCCTTTTTTCCTTTCATGACAGCTCATACAATAGTCATTATACTTCGCGCCTATAGTTTTTGCGAAATCGCCTATCAGGCAGCGACCCGCTATAGCAGATATCAGGAGTGATATCTGACGTCTCGAGAACACTAGCATATCTAGTGTGCGGTTTAAGTTTAAATGGGGCAATATTTGCTTGGAGTCGTTACAGCCCTTGCAATTCTCCCATGGAACATCGAAAGCATGAGCTTGCAGGTAGCCAGGGCCATACCAACAGATTCTAGTTCCCCTGGAATAAGTAAGGTGGTCCCTAGCCTTGCCAACTCATCCGCTTCGCAGTTTCCCGGTATGTTCCTATGGCCAGACACCCATATTAGGTGAATATTGTACTGCTCAGCCATCTCATTGAGAGATTTGCGGCACTCGGTGGCCGTTTTCGCGTTGATGAACACAGAACCCAAGGATTTTATTGCAGGTCGACTGTCTGAGTATATATTAATGCCCACATTTTTTGGAATATTACTTCTCAGCCAATTCGCCACCTCTCTTATTGCTAATATTTCAGCCTGAAAAACACTACAGTGATTAGGTAATCGTTTCGCTATTCGAAGTTCCAGATCATTAGAATATACTCCGACACCCAATTGTCCATCCAATTTGGAGCCATCAGTGTAGAAATCTATATATTCTTTATTCCCCGGGGTCTGTGTGTCTCAAACTTTTTGTCGAAAAGTGGACTCGCCAAAGTATAATCCACTACGTTAGGCACATCTGGCATTATTTTGAGGACAGAACTGTGACCGTAACCTTTTTCCGACCACAGCGATAGTTCGCGCAACCGCACAGCCGTTGTTGCAACTGACTGTTTGGCCAAAATGTCTAAAGGCAGTAGATGCAGCATGACATTAAGGGAATTTGTTCCTGTCTTGCTGAATGCGCCTGAGATACATAAGCACGCCATACGCTGAACTTTGTCTAAACTTGTAGGCTGGTGAAGAGCGTTAGAGAATATTTAATGGCATTTTTACACAGATTCGTTTTTTGATTTCAACTAGGATTTCCCTGAACGGTATGCTGCCAAAAGTTCCTTCCTTCCAAAATTTCCATATACAGTGAAACCTCTCAGAAATGTATACGCAGGATCGCCTAAATTTTCTCCTCATTCGGAAGTTGTCCAGTTATGAGAGGTTAAATACAATGTGTTAATGTAGCAACCATCTCAAGAAAATTGTCCACTTTTGAGATGTGTACAGTTTTCGGAGTGTGAAAGTTTGAGAAGTATACACACCCAGACAAGGAATATGAGGACCTCAAACATGTTTCAAGAGCAAAATGTTATTTTTGGACGGAGAACATGTAACATGGGCCGTATGTATGTTACTTGTCTCAAAAACATTATTTACTTCAAAAAACAAAAAAAATTTTAAAATATGTTCGTTTTCGAGGTTAGCATTTTCGTTTTTATACCCTCCACCATAAGATGGCGGGTATATTAAGTTTGTCATTCCGTTTGTAACACATCGAGCTTCTAAGGGTAGCATATTTCGTCGGATCTGGCTGAAATTTGGTACATGGTGTATGTATATGGTCTATAACAACCATGCAAAAATTGGTCCATATCGGGTTATAATAATATATAGACCCCATATAAACCGATCCCCAGATTTGGTTTGCGGAGTCTCTAAGAGAAGCAAATTTCATCCTATCGGGCTGAACTTTGGTACATGGTGTTAGTATATAGTCTCTAATAACCATGCAACAATTGGTCCGTATCCGTTTGTAATTCTATATAGCCCCATATAAAACGGTCCCCATATTTGACATCCGGAGCCTCTTGGAGGAGCAAAATTCATCCGATCCGGTTGAAATTCGGTGGGATACGTATATAGTCTGTAATAACCATGCAAAAATTGGTCCATATCGGTCCTTAATTATATATAGCCCCCATATAAACCGATCGAAAAATTTGACCTCCGAAGCCTCTTGGAGGAGCAAAATGCATCTGATGCGGTTGAAATTTGGTACGTGGGGTGCGTATATAGTCTCTAATAACCATGCAAAAATTGGTCCATATCGGTTCATAAGTATATATAGCCCCCATATAAAAAGATCCCCAGATTTGACCTCCTGAATTTCTTGGAGGAGCAAGTAGATGGTCTTTAACAACCATACCAAAATTGGTCCATATCGGTCCATAATCATTTATAGCCCCCATACAAACCAATCCCCAGATTTATTTTTTGAGCCTCTTGGAGGAGCGAATTTCATCCGATTTAGATGAGATTTTGAACATTCTGCTAGTATACGGCCGCTAACAATCATGTCTAACTAGGTCCATATCGGTCTATAGTTATAGCCTTGAGATAAACCGATCCCCAATCACGCAAAAATTGGTCCATATCGGTTCATAATTGTATATAGTTCCTATATAAATCGACCCCATATTTCAATTCTGGATCTCTAATTACCGCGCAAAAGTTCATACCGGTTCGTAACTATTTGAATACTTACCTATATATAGCGGTCAAGAACTGAATTATATACGTATTTAATCTGTCTTTTTATACCCACCACCATAGGTGACGGGGTATAATAAGTTTGTCATTCCGTTTGTAACACATCGAAATATCGATTTCCGACTATATAAAGTATATATATTCTTGATCAGGGAGAAATTCTGAGACGATATAACGATGTCCGTCTGTCCGTCTGTCTGTCTGGCTGCCTGTCTGTCTGTTGTAATCACGCTACAGTCTTCAATAATGGAGCAATCATGCTGAAATTTTGCACAAACTCGTTTTTTGTCCGCAGGCGGGTCAAGTTCGAAGATGGGCTATATCGGTCCAGGTTTTGATATAGTCCCCATAAAAACCGACCTCCCGATTTGGGGTCTTGGGCTTATAGAAATCGTAGTTTTTATCCAATTTTCCTGAAATTTGAAATCTAGAGGTATTTTATGACCATAAAGAGGTATGCCAAAAATGGTGAGTATCGGTTCATGTTTTGGTATAGCCCTCATATAGACCGGTCTCCCGATTTTATTTCTTGGGCTTATAGAAACCGCAGTTTTTATTCAATTTACCTGAAATTGGAAATATAGAGGTATTGTAGGACCACAAATACGTGTGCCAAAAATTGTGAGTATCGGTTCATATTTTGGTATAGCCCCCATATAGACCGATCTCCCGATTTTACTTCTTGGGCTTATAGAAACCGCAGGTTTTATCCAATTTACCTGAAATTGGATATCGAGAGATATTTAGAACCGTAAAGAGGTGTGCCAAAAATGGTGAGCATCGGTCCATGTTTTGGTATGGTCCCCATATAAAGCGACCTCCTGATTTGAGGTCTTGGGCTTATAGAAACCGTAGTTTTTATCCAATTTGCATGAAATTGAAAATCTAGAGGTACTTGAGGGCCATCAAAAAGGTGTGCCGAAAATGGTCCGTATCGTTCCATGTTTTGGTATAGCCACCATATAGACCGATCTCCCGAATTTACATCTTGGGTTTATAGAATCCGTAGTTTATATACAATTTGCCTGAAATTGGAAATTTATAGGTATTGTAGGACCACAAATACGTGTGCCAAAAATTGTGAGTATCGGTCCATATTTTGGTATAGCCCCCATGAGAACGATCTCCCGATTTAACTCCTTGGGTTTCTAGAAAACGTAGTTTTTATCCGATTTGCCTGAAATTGTAAATATTCTCGTATTTTAGGCTCACAAAAACGTGTATCGGATTAAGTCTTTATCGGTCCTTTTGGTAATGCCTCCATATAGACCGACTTCACTTCTGGAGGGTATAGAGAGCGCACTGATCATGAAAATTGCTTGAAACTTAATGTAAAATTTCCAGATTTTACTTCTCGGGTGAAAATCTACAGATTTAAGATTTCAAATCAAGACGTTATTTTATAATTTTCTTGCACACTTACAAGAGATGTTAATGATTCTTCTAAAACTCAAACAAAAAAGGTTCTTATAAATCCTGAATCTGATATAGTCCTCATAGGTGAAATCTTTAAATTTATCTTCGGGAAGTGTCCTCAAGTCCTCAAGCCCTCCTGAAATTTTAAAGGAAACCCTAATATTTGGTTCATGGTGGTGGGTATTTAAGATTCGGCCCGGCCGAACTTACTGCTGTATAAACTTGTTTTTGTCTACCACGTATGGACTAATAGAGTGACCGCAACTTATATGGGGCCAAAAAATGTCGGAATCGTGTTCGCCTTAACCCCACAAAACGAATCCCATTTGCAGATATTGGCATAGCCAAAATTTGAGACCGATTAAACGACGTTAACACGTGCAGCTCGTCGCTGAGTCAAACCTAGTTACGCCAGCCTTTAGCTTCGAAAACGCGACCTGGTGCCACTACGAGCATTCGCCTTAACCCCACAAAACGAATCCCCTTTCCAGATATTGGGATAACCAAAATTTGAGCCCGATTAAACGACGTTGCGGTCACTCTAAAGGACTAACTTACAATTTAGAAGACGATGTCAAGAAGAATTAAGATACCTTGCCGATTTTGAGGCAAAAACTACAAAAATGCACATGTTGTGCATAAGGTCAGAAAAGCTCATAGAAATTTTCGAAAATCGATCCGCCCACTAAACCGTTAATATTTATACCCTGCACTAGACTGTGGTTTTGTATTCAATATCTAGGTCGCAATTTTAGACCAATTGACTTTAAATTGTGCACACGTATGTGTATTAGGACAGGATAGAGCTCCATTGGAGAAAATCGGTTCAGATTTAGATATAGCTCCCATATATCTTACGCCCGATACACACATATAAGAGCCAAGAAGCCATAGTTTCACCCCGATTTTCTTAAAATTTTGCACAAAAGGTAGAATTAATAGTATTTTCAAGAGTGCTAGATTTGGTTGAAATCAGTTCAGATTTAAATATAGCTCCCATATATATGCTTTGTCCGATCTACACAAATGTGAACACAGAGACCGAAGTTCTACTCTGATTTACGTAAAATTTTGCACAGGGAGCAGTAATATCTACCAATGCATGCCAAATTTGTTGGAAATCGGTTCAAATTTAGATATAGCTTTCATATATATCGTTCACCTTATATACACTTTATTGGTCCCAGAGGCAAGAGTTTCACCTTATTTTGCTTCAAATTGCACACAAAGATGGCTCTATTAAAAATATCCCTTATTCTGTGAATCCTCGAGTCCTTCTTTACATGATCAAGTCTTTATTATAACATTTATTTGTAAGTAGTGAAGCATTTCCCGTAACAGTCAATGGGACGCAACTGCTATTTGTGTTTCATCCATTTTTGTTTGGCTCTAGAGAAAATATTACATGTTTTCTTAATTATTGTTGCCACGCCGGCTTACTTTGCATTCGTTGAAAATTTGAAAAACGACACCAAAGGAATTCCGACCTTTTTTGCAGACAAAATGTTACTATTTCAATATATATATATATATATATATATATATATATATATATATATATATATATATATATATATATATATATATATATATATATATATATATATATATATATATATAATATATATATATATATATATATATATATATATATATATATATATATATATATATATATATATATATATATATATATATATATATATAGTAGTTGTTATTGACGTAGGTCGGAAAAATGAAAATGGGCCATATCGGCCCACGTTTACGTATAGCCCCCATATAAACCGATCCCCAAATTTGGCTTGCGGAGCCTTCCGGAGCAGCAAAATTCATCCGATCCGGTTGAAATTTGGTACGTGGTCTAAGTATACGGTCTCTAACAACCATGCAAAAATTGGTCCATATCGGTCCATAATTATATATAGCCCCCATATAAACCGATCCCCAGATTTGAACTCCGGAGCCTCTTGGAGGGGCAAAATTCATCCGATCCGGTTGAAATTTGGTACCTGATGTTATTATACGGTCTCTAACAACCATGCAAAAATTGGTCCATATCGGTCCATAAATATATATAGCTCCCATATAAACCGATCTCAGATTTGACCTCCGGAGCCTCTTGGAGGAGCAAACTTCATCCTACCCGATTGAAATTTGGTACGTGGTGTTAGTATATGGTCTCTAACAACCATCCAAAAACTGGTCCATATCGGTCCATAATTATATATAGCTCCCATATAAACCGATCCCCAGATTTGACCTCCGGAGCCTCTTGGAGGGGCAAAATTCATCCGATCCGTTTGAAATTGGGTACCTGATGTTAGTATACGGTCTCTAACAAGCATGCAAAAATTGGTCCATATCGGTCCATAATTATATATAGCTCCCATATAAACCGATCCCCAGATTTGAACTCTGGAGCATCTTGGATGAGCAAAATTCATTCGATCCAATTGAAATTTAGTACGTGGTGTTAGTATATGGTATCTAACAACCATGCAAAAATTGGTCCATATCGGTCCATAATTATATATAGCTCCCATATAAACCGATCCCCAGATTTGACCTCCGGAGCCTCTTGGAGGAGCAAAAGTCATCCGATGCGGTTGAAATTTGGTACATTTCGTTAGTATATGGCCTCTAACAGCCATGTAAAAATTGTCAAATTTTATTACTATAGAAAGTTTTGTCAAAATTTCATTTCTATAGAAAGTTTTGTAAAAAGTTTTTTTCTATAGCAATGTTTGTCAACATTTTATTTCCATAGAAAATTTTGTCAAAATTTTATTTCTATAGAAAATTTTGTAAAAAATTTATTTCTGTAGAAAATTTTGTCAACATTTTATTTCTATAGACAATTTTGTCAACATTTTATTTCTATAGAACATTTTGTCAACATTTTATTTCTATAGAAAATTTTGTCAACATTTTATTTCTATAGAAAATTTTGTCAAAATTTTATTGCTATAGAAAATTTTGTCAACATTTTACTTCCATAGAAAATTTTGTCAACATTTTATTTCTATAGAAAATTTTGTCAAGTTTTTATTTCTATAGAAAATTTTGTCAAAATTTTATTTCTATAGAAAATTTTGTCAAACTGAATTATATACGTATTTAATCGGCATTTTTTTTTTTGTTTAATATATACCCCTTATGGACTAACTTACAATTTAGCAGACAGTGTTAAAAAGTTTTACGATACCTTGCCATCGGCAAGTGTTATCGCAACCCAAGTAATTCGTTTGTGGATGACAGCCTTTAGTAGAAGTTCCTACGCAATCCATGGTGGAGGGTACATAAGATTCGGCCTGGCCGAACTTACGGCCGTATATACTTGTTTTTTTAGAAACACTGACTTTTTTGATGTTTTAAAATTTTTTCATTATAAGGCTGACGACAGAGTGGGAGCGAGAAGCGTTTTTCTTATGGTGTAGCGCAAAAGATGTCAGATTAAATGCGTAGCTAGAAGCGAGACGATGCTAGTTTGAGCGAGAAAGCGTGTTGTGCAATTGTTTATAGCAAGAACTTGCTTTGTCTCTATTTGATTTTCTTTTTGTATTTTTTGATTTTTCCAGTATTGGGCTGTAGAATGAACGCATTCTTTTAACATCTTGTTTTGCATTTCCATGAAATTAATCATTTTGTGACCAATATTTTTGAGTTGTGAATGAAAAATATAATAATAAATATTAATAAAATTTAATCTCAATTTTATTATTAGTTTTTCGTCGGGTGGTATTGTGGTTTTTTATAAAATTTGACCAATTTTTCTCTAGTTTATGTTCGATTTTTTTTTCAAAATGTAGTCAAATGTCTTAACTGACATCCTGGTATAATTGAAAGATTTCTCGGGGTGGTTTCTAAGTTCGTAGTACAAATTATGGAATTCCTCATTATTTTTTCTACTTTTGTTTATTTCATGAATTCCGTTCTTTCTTGCAAAAAATGCGTTGAAAGTATTTCGCGACAAGAAAAATTCTTTCTCGGAATACATTTTACGTAAATAAACACCATATTACACCTGAAAAAAACGGATGTAAACAAACAACACGCTATGCTCCATATCGCACTCACTCTGCCATAGTATAGCATTGATATAGCATGAACTATTATAGCATCTAGCATCGCTTTGCTTCTCGCTCCCACTCTGTCGTCAGCCTAAGCCGGACGCTGGCGCAATTAAACTTAATACCACATGAAAGTACACACAATAACCTTTCGTCCCATAGCAAAATGTCGGCGAATACACGGGAATACAGAAAGTACAATTCCACGAAACACAAACATTACATGAAAATTTTAACACTTTAACACAACACATTTCTTTTCTCACAAAGACATACGAATTTTTAATATATTTTATTATGTTTTATTATTACTTAATATGTTTTATTATTTTCCATTTTACACAATGTAGAATTCGCTTATTAGTTTATTTTTTACAGCCAATTTTCTACAATGTGTTTTTATACCTTTCACCACTACTGTGGTAACATACAGGGTATAATAAGTTTGTGCATTTGTATGTAACGCCAAGAAGGAAAAGTCTGAGACCCATCGTTTAGTATACCGATCGTCTTAGAATTAAATTCTGAGTCGATTTAGCTATGTCCGTCTGTCTGACTGTCTGTCTGTCTGTCTGTCTGTCTGTCTGTCTGTCTGTCTGTCTGTCTGTCTGTCTGCCCGTCTGTCTGTATGTCTGTTCATGTATTTTTGTGCCCAAAGTACAGGTCGCAGTTTAAGTCCGATCGTCCTCAAATTTGGCATATGGTCGTTTTTTTTGAACAAAGACAATCGCTACTGATTTTGGAAAAAATCGCTTCAGATTTACATATAGCTGTCATATATATTTATCCCCGATCTGGTCATAATTGGCGTGTTTATCAACCGATATACTTCGAATTTCGTACATCCAAATATTTTATGAGTCTCGAAAAACTTGCAAAATATCAGCCAAATCGGTTCAGATTTAGATATAGCTCCCATATATAGCTTTCGTCCGATTTAGACTCATATGACCACAGAGGAAAAAGTTTACTACCAATTTTCGTGAAATTTTGCGTAGAGAGCAGTATTGTTATTCTACCAATGCTTGGTTAACTTGATTGAAATCGGTTCAGATTTATATATAGCTCCCGTATATATCTTTCGTCAGATTTGAATTTATATGGCCTCAAAAGCCAGAGTTTTAGCTTGAAATGCTTTAAATTTTGCACAAGGAGTACGTTTAATAGTATCGGTAAGTGTACCAAATTTGGCTGAAATCGGTTCAGATTTAGATATAGCTTCCATTTATATCTTTCGTCCGATTTGAACTTATTTGGCCTCAAAAGTCAGAGTTTGGTCGTGATTTGTTTCAAATTTTGCACAAGGAGTACGTTTAATAGTATCGGTAAGTGTACCAAATTTGGTTGAAATCGGTTAAGATTTAGATATAGCTCCCATATATATCTTCCGTCCGATTTGAACCTATATGGCCTCACAAGCCAGAGTTTTGCAGTGATTTCCTTAAAATTTTGAGCGATTTTTGACATTTAATGATTTCGTTATGTGTGCCAAATCTGGTTAAAATCGGTTCAGATTTAGATATAGCTCCCATATATATGTACAGCAGAGGTGGGAAAATAGTTTAGACTATTTCATATTTTGGACCCATTGTCAATGGGATTTTCCTCCAATTGACTGGATAGTTTCCACAGAGAATATATTAAATATGATATTTAAGTGTGTCAAGTTTGATCTAATTTGGTTCAGATTTAGATAAAACCTCCATAGATTCGTTCTTCCGGTTTATGCAAATATGGCCAAATTCCCGCACTTTACACAAAATTCTGTGATGATTTCCCCATATCTTAGTCATATCCTACACTCTGTACTAATGCCAGACTTTCCACAGAACGGTTGAGTTTTATATAAGGCTCCAAGTCGCCCGACTTGACCAAATAATGTATCACAACTCACACTTGACCACATTTCATGGCAAGATCTAACCAATATCCTTGTAAAATCGTCACTGCTGAATAGCAAAAATTGTAAATGCTACTCAAATTGTCGAATACATAAGTATCGCCTGATAAATCATAAATTCTCTTTTTTATTATTGCATTAAAATTTCTCTGGCTTCATATTTCCTATATTTCTTTACTAACATTGTGTTTCATTCCAGTGCGTTAATTTTAATTCTAGAGATTTTGTAGAAGTACAAAAAATTTTCTCCATTATAAGTATTTGTATCTGGAAATGCAAACCTTTATATCTAGCTCCCAGCAATGTAGTTGAGATAGTAACACAAATGTTGGTCTACATAGTGGTGAAGGGTATAATATAGTCGGCCCCGCCCGACTTTAGACTTTACTTACTTGTTTTTTATAATTTTTAATGGATTCTAACGCTTCTCGGAAACGTTTGACCTCAAATATTTTCAAAAATTCACAATTTTTTCGGATTAGATTTAGCATTTTTTTCGACAAAATTTAAATAATTTGTACCATTTTATGAATTCTTACTCTGTTTTGAGCCCATTTGAAACAAAAAAAGTTAAAATTATCCATTAAAAGTATGAAAAAACTAAGTTATAAAATCTTGAATTAAAAGAACTTCCTGGGTAGTTAAAATAAAGAAGTGCATCTCCTGGAAGTGCTTTTAAAGTTCTGCCTTTGAAAGAACTTCCAATTTTTTTGTTGGGTATGTATTGGGGAACAGACACCTATACATTTAGCACCCAACACGTTTGATGGATTTGATATGGTATCGAAAATCTGGATCTACAAAATGGTGTAGGGTATAATATAATCGGCCACGCCCGACTTTAGACTTTCCTTACTTGTTTTGGCATGTAGATGTTGGTGGAGAATATCGGTTAGGAATTTTAACAGATTTTGATTTTATTGGATTATTTTCAAATCCATATTATTTAAATCCATGAAGGGTATATAAGCTTCGCCTTGACCAAACTTTTCTTGAGCAAACTTGTTTGCCCATAGTTTTGTCCTTTACAAAAGAAGCTTTGTGTCTCTGTGGCAACCTAACGGCCAGCCCAGTGCCAGAATATTGACAAATGACCTTTTGCAACTTTTTAACAACAAGTAAAATACTTAAGAAATCAACTTTATCATCGTCATCATCATCTTGGGATGCCCCACCCTACTCGTTTGTTTACTACGATCATTCATTTGTATGTTAAGAAAATTTAATTGATAAGTTTTGCTCGGTTATTTTCTTCAACAAAAAACCATTGAAGAGGACAAACAGAAAAGCCAACTTTACAAAGACTTTGCCCTAAGACACAAAAACTATACGACATCGAAAAGGAGGTTACCTAGTAGTAGTAAATGGACAAAGATTGGAATAAGTTTTCGTTTTTTGCATTTTAAGAATAAAATTCAAATATTTCTTCCAAAAATTGCTAACTAGATATGCTGAATTTGGTTCTTTTGAGTTCTGCTTTTGCTATAAGACAACTTAAATTAATTTAACTAGTGATCTGTTGGCTATTAGAAATCAAAGTCAACAAAGTCTTTACAAAATAATTTTTAATATTATTATAAATATATTTTTTTTAATATTTCTTGAAATTTTTAAAATGAAACAAAATTGTGTCGTAAAATTTGGGAGAAAAAAATAAGTTCTCAAATTTTGTCAAGGAACTTATTTTACAAAAATAATGAAAAACTTAAAAAATAACTTTGTGGACTTTTATTTATATTCCAGCAAAAAGAGCTTCGAAAGAAGTAGTCCAAAACCCCAAATTGTGATCCGGAAGTAGTGCACACTTGGATCATCTCCAATGGGCTAGTCATAGAACGGAAATACACCATTTTTGGATCATTTGCATTGGTTTAAAAGTTGTGCCTTGTAAGTTAATTTGAACGAAGATATCCGTCCGTCAGTCTGTCAGTTGTAATCACTCTACAGTCTTCAATAATGAAGCTATCGTGCTGAAATTTAGCATGAACTTTTATCTTTTGTCCATAGACAGGATAAGTTCGACGATGGGTTATATCGGTCCAGGTTTTGATCTAGTCGTCATATAAACCGACCTCCCGATTTCGGCTTTGGGCTTATATAAACCGCTACTTTTATCCACTTTGCCCAAAATTAGAGTTCTAGAGATATTTTAGGACCATAAAAGAAGTGCACCATTGTCCATTGTTTGGTGTAGTCCCCATATAGGACTTCCAGCATCCGTAGTTTTTTCCAATTTGCTTGAAATGGGAAATCTATAGTTATTGTAGGACCATAAAAAGGTATGCCGAAAATGGTGAGTATCGGACCATCTTTTGGTATAGCCTCCATATAAAGCGACCTCCCGATTTTGGGTATTGGGTTTATGGAAACCGTAGTTTTTATCAATTTTGCCTAAAATTGGAAGTCTAGAGGTATTGTAGGACCATAAAGAGGTGTCCTGAAAATAGTGAGTATAGGTCCATCTTTTGGTATAGTCCCCATATAGATCGATTTTACTTCTTGGGCTTCTACAATCCGTAGTTTTTATCCAATTTGCCAGAAATTGGAATTCTAGTGGTATTGTGAGACCATAAAAGGTCTGCCGAACATGCTGAGTATCAGTCCATGTTTTCGCATAGCCCCCATATGGACCGATCTCTCTAATTTACTTCGTGGGCCTCTATAAACCGTAGATTTTACATAATTTGCCTGCAAATGAAATTGCAGATGTATTTTAGGACGAATTAGGTTAGGTTAGGTTAAAGTGGCAGCCCGATTAAGATTCAGGCTCACTTAGACTATTCAGTCCATTGTGATACCACATTAACTAAAAGTACCTATTACATATGGGCACTTCTAGTTTTAACCACTGAACCTTCTTGATTATTTTTCTTTGTTGAACCAACCAGATTGTTCCAAAAACATTAGCAGACTGCTTAAGTTAACGTTTTCCAGATCCGCCAGTAATCTGAAGCAATATGCTCCTAAAAGTTGCTTGCGCTTTACACAAAATGCAGACCACTCACACAAGAGGTGTTTAATTGATTCTTTTTCCTCCGCATCATGACAGCTCATACAATAGTCATTATACTTCGCACCATTAGTTTTTGCAAAATCGCCTATCAGGCAGCGACCCGTTATAGCAGATATCAGGAGTGATATCTGACGTCTCGAGAACATTAGCATATCTAGTGTGCGGTTTAAGTTTAAATGGGGCCATATTTGCTTGGTGTCGTTACAACCCTTGCAATTTTCCCATCGAATATTGGCCATCATAACAGCCTTCTCACGCAGCATGAGCTTGCAGGTAGCTAGGGGCATACCAACAAATTCTAGTTCCCCTGGAATATGTAAGGTAGTCCCTAGCCTTGCCAACTCATCCGCTTCGCAGTTCCCCGGTATGTTCCTATGGCCAGGCACCCATATTAGGTGAATATTGTACTGCTCAGCCATCTCATTGAGAGATTTGCGGCAATCGATGGGCGTTTTCGAGTTGAGGAACACAGAGTCCAAGGATTTTATTGCAGGTTGACTGTCTGAGTATATATTAATGCCAATATTTGTTGGAACATTACTTCTCAGCCAATTCACCACCTCTCTTATTGCTAATATTTAAGCCTGAAAAACACTACAGTGATTAGGTAATCTTTTCGCTATTCGAAGTTCCAGATCAATAGAATATACTCCGAAACCCAATTGTCCATCCAATTTAGAGCCATCAGTATAGAAATCTATATATCTTTTATTCCACGGGGTCTGTGTACACCACGCCCCACTTTTGGGAATTAGAGTCTCAAACTTTTTGTCGAAAAGTGGTTTTGCCAGGGTGTAATCCACTACGTTACGCACATCTGGCATTACTTTGAGGACCGAACTATGACCGTACATTTTTCCGGCCACAGCGATAGCTCGCGCAACCGCACAGCCGTTGTTGCAGCTGACTGTTTGGCCAAAATGTCTAAAGGCAATAGATGTAGCATGACATTAAGGGAGTCTGTTCCTGTCTTACTAAATGCGTCTGAGATACATAAGCTCGCCATACGCTGAACTTTATCTAAACAAGTCGGTTTCTGAAGTGCCGGCCACCAGACTACAACACCATATAGCATTATAGGTCTTACTACTGCCGTGTATAGCCAATGCACAATTTTTGGTTTTAGTCCCCACTTTTTCCCTATTGCCTTTTTGCACGAGTACAAAGCTACCGTGGCTTTTCTCGCCCTCTCTTCAATATGAAGCCAAAAATTCAGCTTCCTATCCAAAATAACGCCAAGGTATTTTGCACACTCACCAAAGGGAATTTCAGTACCCCCTAAGGAAATGGGCCTAACCGTGGTAGTTTTGCGATCTTTGCAGTACATGACTAGTTCTGTCTTTGCTGGATTTACACCAAGACCATTATCTTTCGCCCATTTCTCAGTCATCCGGAGAGCTCTCTGTATAATATCTCTGATTGTGGATGGGAATTTACCCCTGACTGCTGGCGCCACATCATCTGCGTATGCCACCACTTTTATCCTTTCTTTTTCTAGGGAAAACAGAAGATTGTTTATAGCAACATTCCAAAGAAGAGGTGATAGAACTCCTCCTTGGGGAGTGCCTCTGTTCACATACCTTTGTATGTTTGCTTGCCCTAGTGTGGCTGAAATACCTAAGTATACCTGGATCAACATTCAAAGTTGTCAGTCCATTTAATATCGAGCTCGGAAGGACATTATTGAACGCCCCTGCGATGTCTAGAAACGCCACGATTGTGTATTCTTTGACAGATAGTGAGCTTTCAATAAAGCTGACTAGTTCATGCAATGCGGTCTCAGTAGACCTGCCCTTCGAGTATTAACTCCTTGGGCTCCTAGAACCCGTAGATTTATCCGATTTGCCTGAAATTGTAAATATACTGATATTTGAGACTCTCAAACATCTGTATCGGATTTACTTTTTGTCGGTCCATTTGGTAGGGCCTACAGATAGATCGATTTCACTTTTTGAGGGTATAGTAGGCGCACTGATCATGGATATTGAAACTGAAAGTAAAATTTCCAGATTTTACTTCTCGTAGTCATATAAATAATGGCGGTAAATATCTATAGATTTTTTATTTTAAAACAAGGCGTGGTTCGCCATTGTTTTGCACACTTACAAGGGAAGTTTATGATTCCTCTAGAAGTCAAACGAAATTGGTTCCTTTGAATCCAAAATCTGATCTAGTTTTCATAGGCAGAATCTTTAAATTAATTTTCGGGAAGCGTACTGGTTGAACTGATCTGCTTAGGAGAATATCTGTCATCAAACCCCACTGAAATTCTATATATTATCAAGTCACCCGCTACGACAAAGAGTTTTCACAGAAAACAATTCTAGTTGATAAATGGTGGAGGGTATTAAAAAATTCGGCCCGGTCGATCTTACTGCTGTATATATTTCTTCATTACACTTTTATTTTCTATTTTTTTTTTTTAATTTGAAAAATGTTTCGCTTCGAACGGGTATTGATCCTGGATTTGGTGGGACCATATCAGAACGCCTTAGCGCACTCAGCCAAAAACGCCATTGAACACGAAGCGTCGAAACGTCAATTCAAACGTATGTGATATGATCGTTTTTATTTTGTTATTTTCGGAAAATATTTCAATAGATAATTTTTTCCATTTAAAGTCAATAAAAAATTTAAAATGTAAGTAATATGCAAAGCCTTCCCAAAAGAACTTCAATGGAAGTTAAAAAGTCAAAAGGCACAGATTTAAATCCCCGCCGGGATGAAATATTTAATTTTATTTTCATATTTAATTTTGTTTTAATTGCGTCAGTTAATTGTCCAAAATTTAAATTTTGACTTTAAAGTATTTTCTAAGATAACAAGTATATACGGCCGTAAGTTCGGCCTGGTCGAAGCGTATGTACCCTCCACCACGCATTGCGTAGAAACTTCTTCTAAACATTGCCATCCACAATCGAATTACTTCGGTTGAGGTAACGCTTGCCGATGGTAAGGCATCTTAAAACCTCCTAAATTGTAAGTAAGTAAGTCCATAAGTGCTATATATTAAATTTAAAAATACCGATTAAATACGTATATAATACAGTTTGACAAAATTTTCTATAGAAATAAAATTTTAACAAAATTTTCTATAGAAATAAAATGTTGACAAAATTTTCTATAGAAATAAAGTTTTGGCAAAATTTTCTAAAGAAATTAAATTTTAACAAAATTTTCTATAGAAATACAATTTTAACAAATTTTTCTATAGAAATAAAATTTTGACAAAATTTTCTATATAAAAAAATTTTGGCAAAATTTTCTATAGAAATACAATTTTGGTAGATTATTTTTGGCTCGAGTGGCTACCACGATTATGAACCGATATGGACCAATTTTTGTGTGATTGGGGATCGGCTATATATAACTATAGACCGATATGGACCAATTTTGGCATGGTTGTTTATATAGGGGCTATATATAATTATGGACCGATATGGACCAATTTTTGCATGGTTGTTAGCAGTGTTGCCAGGTTGGGGGTTTTCCCCCCAAATTTAGGGGTTTTTTACACGTTTAGGGGGATTTTTAGGGGCAACATTTATTTGGGGGGATTTTTGGGGGTAAAAAAATATCTTAGATCTTATAAAGTAGAGCAATTCTCAACAAAATTTGGAACAATTCTGGCATGAATTTTGAGAAAAAAAATAAGGGAACTCAACCCATGTTCCTAAATACAAGCAAGTATGCTCTGACATTCTTTTTTAAACGCATCTGTTGAAGGGGCATTTTTAATATTTGATACAATTAAAAACAAGGTTAGGTTAGGTGGTAGCCCGATGTATCAGGCTCACTTAGACTATTCAGTCCATTGTGATACCACTCTGGTGAACTTCTCTCGTTTCACTGCCCGATTCCAAGTTAAGCTCAATGTAAAGGGACCTCCTTTTTATAGCCGAGTCCGAACGGCGTTCCACATTGCAGTGCAACCACCTAGAGAAGTTTTGAAACCCTCAGAAATGTCATCAGCATTACTGAGATGGGATAATCCACCGCTGAAAAACTTTTTGGTGTTCGGTAGAAGCATCGAACCCGAATTTGTGACAAGTGGTGTAATGATTTTATCTAATGATTTTTATTTACTTCAAAAGAAAATTTTTAGCATAAAAACCTTATTTTGTCTAAAATTTTGTTCCTCAGAAATAATCTTCTTTCAGTTTATATATTTGTGTTAAATTTAATTTTTTAAGTGTATAACTACAGGATTTTTAACGAAATTTTGGGTCTCTTTTTTTTATTATTTACATACTTAAAATTTTTGGGGGTTTTTGAAAAAAGTCTAGACCAATTTAGGGGTTTTTTTCTTAAGGTTTGGGGGGAAGAATCAAAAATTACCTGGCAACACTGGTTGTTAGAGACCATATACTAACACCACGTTCCACATTTGAAACGGATCGGATGAATTTTGCTCCTCCAAGAGGCTCTGGAAGTCAAATCTGGAGAACGGTTTATATGGGTGTTATATATAATTACGAACCTATGTGGACCAATTTTTGCATGGATGTTAGAGACTATACAACAACACCACGTTCCACATTTGAACCGGATCGGTTGAATTTTGGTCCTCCAAGAGGCTCTGGAGGTCAAATGTGGAGAACGGTTTATATGGGGGCTATATATAATTATGGTTCGGTTAATTATCAACCGATGTGGACCAATTTTTGCATGCCGTATCGGATGAAATTTGTTTCTCTTTGAGCCTCCGCAAACCAAATCTGGGAATCGGTTTATATGGGGGCTATATATAATTATAGAGCGATGTGGACCAATTTTAGCACGGTTGTTAAAGACCATATACCAAAACCATGTACCCAATTTCAGACGGATCGGATGAAATTTGCTTCTCTTTGAAGCTCCGCAAGCCAAATCTAAGGGTCCGTTTATATGGGGGCTATGCGTAAAAGTGGACCGATATGGCCCATTTGCAATACCATATGACCTACATCAATAACAACTACTTGTGCCAAGTTTCAAGTCGATAGCTTGTTTCGTTCGGAAGTTAGCGTGACGGACGGACATGCTTAGATCGACTCAGAATTTCACCACAACTCAGAATATATATACTTTATGGGGTCTTAGAGTAATATTTCGATGTGTTACAAACGGAATGACAAAGTTTATATAGCCCCCATCCTATGGTGGAGGGTATAAAAAGAACTTCATCGGAAGTGAAAAATTGATGCCGAATCCCAGGCTCTTGAAAAGAAATGTTTGTGAAACAACTTGCAATTTGTTTGCTGGGTCGTAAGATATTCTGAATAATTCTAGAAAATATTTAATGGCAAACTCCAAATCCGTCGAGAAATGGATCGATACACTTTTCAAATATTTTATGGAAATGTTCATTATTTTATTTGCCCTTATTGCATTTTATACACAGTGAAATTCATATATATGACCGAAGGTTCAGCCAGGTCCAATCTTATGTTTCTCGTCCACCATTTAATTTGCTCTTCCAGGAGACTCCAGAAATCAAATTTGGGAATCAGTGTATTTCGTGGCTATACCTCCAATGTGGCCCATTGGCAATACCATCCGGAAATTAGCATGATTTCAAGAGACGAACGGACGGGCATAGCTATATTGACTATAAACCACGTATTATTTATTCTCTATCACCATTTCAATGCTTTACAAACGAAATGATAAAGTTGGTATGCCATATGCTGGAGGGTACAAAAATTTTACAAAATATCCCTTGATAAATTCTAAGGATGAGAGATATGCAACCAATATTTCCTACTATTTTTAATTAAAATTTATAGTTTCCAAGAAAGGACATTGCAAAGATATATTAATAATTATAAGTGATTGGAGCTTATTCTTTAAACTTTCTTTGAAAAAAAAATTTTTTTTCTTAAGTCTTACCCATTTTAATTCAAAACCGAAAATTTATTCAACTTGTTTCTCTAATCAATGGGTACGACATAAAATATATTCCATCCTTTAGCTTTTAAATACAATCAATTGTGGAAGCTGTAGTTGTTAGTAAAAGTCTCCTTTCGCTCTTCGTCCAAAAATTCTCATTCCATTAAGCTTTAATCATCTCTGTTAAGTAGTCACCATCTTTGTTATGGAGATTAGGTTAAAACATAAATGACTTGGACATGGAACAAGCCATGTCAATGTTACCTAATACGGAGCAACATCAGGAAAAAAGAAACTTTCACTAACAACTTGTCAACAGAATGTTGCTGCGGCGGGTGCTGATGTCCCTTTTTTACAATTTCGTCCAACAAGGATAATGAGAAGAACAAGAATAACAGCTACAACAACAACAACTGGCGGAGAAAAATCGACACAAATTAATAATGTTTTACCTTAGCGGCTGGTGACATGCCAATGAAATCCCATGAAGCAATAACAAATAGCAGCGAAAAAGAAAGCCGGTAAGAACGACATAAGAAGACCCTAGAAGAATGTGGAAGGGATCCCCCATAGAAAATCTTCGGAAATTGAATATTTGAAATTCTAAGCCTTCAATGCCCGGGGAGCCACAGTGGTGTAATGGTAAGCCCTCCTTTCATACAAAGAGTCATAGGTTCGATATTATAACACTTTGACAAAAGGGTTTTCAGCAGTGGATTATCTCCCCTCAAAAATACAAACGCAAATTTCTGATGAAATAATGTAATAACTATATTTTCATTACTTTCACTGTTCAAAAGCAAAAATGTCGGAAATAATATCAAATTTTCGAATCAGTTTAAATGTAGCACAAATTATGGCCTTCAAACGGTCGCGAGCTGATTGCTATTGTTCTGATTCCCGTTGGAATGACCATGGGCTACAAAAATGTCATCACACGCTGCATGAAAGTAGCTCTGCGGTATTTTAGCGCATTCCCAAAGAAGCACTATCTTAAGATGATGGACACTTTGGCCAACCTTACTATTTCGTCAAAATTGTATTTCTATTGAAAATTTTGAGAAATTTTTTTATAGGAAATTTTGTCAAAATTTTATTTCTATGGAAAGTTTTGTCAAAATTTGTAGAAACTTTTACAATAAATTATGAAATAAAAAAAATATTTTTTGGAAAAATTTCATTTATTTGAAAATTTTATCAAAATTTGTTTCTACAGAAAATGTTGTCAAAAGTTTATTTCTATATACAATTTTGCCAAATTTTTATTTATCTAGAAAATTTTGTCAAAATTGTATTTCTATAGAAAATGTTGTCAAAATTTTATTTCTATAGAAAATTTTGTCAAGATTTTATTTCCATAGAAAAAATTTGTCAAAATTTTATTTCTACAGAAAATTTTGTCTAAATTTTATTCCTATGGAAAATTTTATCAAAATTTTATTTCTATAGAAATTTTTCTCAAAATTTTATTGTCTAGAAAATTTTGTCAAAATTTTATTTCTTTTATTTCTATAGAAAATTTTGTCAAAATTTTATTTCTATAGAAAATTTTATCAAAATTTTATTTCTATAGATTTTTTACTCAAAATTTTATTGTCTTGAAAATTATGTCAAAATTTGATTTCAATAAAAAATTTTGCAAAATTTTTATTTCTATAGAAAATTAAAAAACTATAAAAAAAAAATATTTTTTTGAAAAAAAAAAATATTTTTTGGATTTTTTTCTTTTTTTTTTATTTGATCAAAATTTTATTTCTATAGAAAATTTTGTCAAAACTTTTTTCTATGGACAATTTTGTCAAAATTTTATTGTTCTAGTAAATTTTGTCAAAATTTTATGGCTCTAGAAAACTTTGTCAAAATTTTATTTTTCTAGAAAATTTTGCCAAAATTTTATTGCTCTAAAATTTTTTTTTAAATTTTATTTCTATAGGAATTTTTGTCAAAATTTCATTTCTATAGAAAATTTTACAAAAAAAAAATTATTTTTTCAAAATTTTATCAAAATTTATTTCTCCAGAAAACGTTCTTAAAATTTTATTCCTATAGAAAATATATCAACATTTTATGTTTATAAAAAATTTTATGAAAATTTTATTTCTATAGAATTTTATTGTCTAGACAATTTTGTCAAAATTTTATTTCTATAGAAAATTTTGTCAAAATATCATTTCTATAGAAAATTTTACAAAAAAATATTTTTTGAAAAAAATTTATTTTTTTCAAAATTTTATCAAAATTTATTTCTCCAGAAAACGTTCCTAAAATGTTATTCCTATATAAAATTTATCAACATTTTATGTTGGAAGCCACCGTGGTGCAATGGTTAGCATGCCCGCCTTGCATACACAAGGTCGTGGGTTCGATTCCTGCTACGACCGAACACCAAAAAGTTTTTCAGCGGTGGATTATCCCACCTCAGTAATGCTGGTGACATTTCTGAGGGTTTCAAAGCTTCTCTAAGTGGTTTCACTGGAATGTGGAACGCCGTTCGGACTCATCTATAAAAAGGAGGTTCCTTCTCATTGAGCTTAACATGGAATCGGGCAGCACTCAGTGATACGAGAGAAGTTCACCACTGTGGTATCACAATGGACTGAATAGTCTAAGTGAGCCTGATACATCGGGCTGCCACATAACCTAACCTAATATTTATACCCTGCTCCACACTGTGGAACAGGGTATTATAAGTTAGTGCATATGTTTGCAACACCAACACATGGTGTCTTTGGCAAAAATGCTCAGGGTGGGCTCTTGAGTCGATATAGCGATGTCCGTCTGTCCGTGAACACATTTTTGTAATCAAAGTGTAGGTCGCAGTTTTAGTCCAATCGACTTCAAATTTGGCACAAGTATGTGTTTTGGCTCAGAATAGATCCCTATTGATTTTGGAAGAAATCGGTTCAGATTTAGATATAGCTCCCATATATATCTTTCGCCCGATATGGACTAATACGGTCCCAGAAGCCAGAGTTTTACCCCAATTTGGTTCAAAGTTTGCACAGGGAGTAGAATTAGTATTGTAGCTATGCGTGCCAAATTTGGTTGAAATCGGTTCAGATTTAGATATAGCTCCCATATATAGCTTTCGCCCGATTTACACTCATATGACCACAGAGGCTAATTTTTTGCTCCGATTTAGTTGAAATTTTGCACAGGGAGTAGAATTAGCATTGTAGCTATGCGTGCAAAATTTGGTTGAAATCGGTTCAGATTTAGATATAGCTCCAATATATAGCTTTCGGCCGATTTACACTCATATGACCACAGAGGCCAATTTTTTGGTCCGATTTAGTTGATATTTTGCACAGGGAGTAGAATTAGCATTGTAGCTATGCGTGCCAAATTTGGTTGAAATCGGTTCAGATTTAGATATATCTCCCATATATAGCGTTCGCCCGATTTACACTCATATGACCACAGAGGCCAATTTTTAACTCCGAATTAGTTGAAATTTTGCACAGGGAGTAGAATTAGCATTGTTGCTATGCGCGCCAAATTTGGTTGAAATCGGTTCAGATTTAGATATAGCTCCAATATATATGTTTTTCTGATTTCGACAAAAATGGTAAAAATACCAAAATTTTCCTTATAAAATCGCCACTGCTTGGTCGAAAAGTTGTAAAAATGACCCTAACTTTCCTAAACTTCTAATACATATATATCGAGATATAAATCATAAATAAACTCTTTCGAAGTTTCCTTAAAATTGCTTCAGATTTAAACGTTTCCCATATTTTTTTTTACTAACATTGTGTTCCACCCTAGTGCATTAGCCGACTTAAATTTTGAGTCTATAGATTTTGTGGAAGTCTATCAAATTCTGTCCAGACCGAGTGATATTTAAATGTATGTATTTGGGACAAACCTTTATATATAGACCCCAACAAATTTAACGGATGTGATATGGTATCGAAAATTCAGATCTACAAAGTGGTGCAGGGTATAATATAAGCGGCCCCGCCCGACTTTAGACTTTCCTTACTTGTATATGTTTATAGAAAATTTTGTGAAAATTTTATTTCTATAGAAAATTTTGTAAAAAAAAATTTATGTCTATAGAATAACATATTTTACGTCTAAGAAAATTTAACAAAATTTTATTCCTATAGAAAATTTTGTAAAAATTTTATTTCTAAGAAGAATTTGTCAAACAATTTTTTATAAAATATTTCCTCACAATTTTATTTCTGTAGAATATTTTATCAAAATTTAATTTCTACGGAAAATTTTAACATTTTATTTCAATATAACATTTTGTCAAAATTTTATTTCTATCGAAAATGTTGTCAAAATTTTATTTCTATAGAAAATTTTGTCAAATTTTTATTTTCAATGAACATTTTACAAAAAAAAACTATCAATTAAAAAAAATATATTTTTTGGAAAAATTTTATTTTTTTAAATTTTATCAAACTCCATGTTTACAGAAAATTGTCTCCAAATTTTATAGATAATTTTGTCAGAATTTAATTTCTACAGAAGCTTTTATCAAAATTTTACTTTCATAGACAAATTTGTCTAAATTTTATTTCTATAAAAAATTTTGTCAAAATATGCAGAAAATTTTCCAAAAAACTACCAAATAAAAAATTATTTTTTTGAAAAATTTTATTTTTTCAAAATTTTATCAAACTGTATTTTTACAGAAAATATTTTCAAAATTTTATTTCTATTGAAAATTTTGTCAAAATTTTATTTTAAAGAAAAAGTTGTCAACATTTTATTTCTATAGAAAATTTTGTCAAAATTTTATTTCTATAGAAATTTTGTCAAAATTTTATTTCTATAGAATTTTTATACCCACCACCATAGGATGGGGGGTATATTAACTTTGTCATTCCGTTTGTAACACATCGAAATATTGCTCTAAGACCCCATAAAGTATATATATTCTGGGTCGTGGTGAAATTCTGAGTCGATCTGAGCATGTCCGTCCGTCCGTCCGTCCGTCCGTCTGTTGAAATCACGCTAACTTCCGAACGAAACAAGCTATCGACTTGAAACTTGGCACAAGTAGTTGTTTTTGATGTAGGTCGGATGGTATTGCAAATGGGCCATATCGGTCCACTTTTACGTATAGCCCCCATATAAACGGACCCCAAAATTTTGCTTGCGAGGCCTCTAAGAGAAGCAAATTTCATCCGATCCGGCTGAATTTTGGTACATGGTGTTAGTATATGGTCTCTAACAACCACGCAAAAATTGGTCCACATCGGTCCATAATTATATATAGCCCCCATATAAACCGATCCCCCCATTTGGTTTGCGAGGCCCCTAAGAGAAGCAAATTTCATCCGATCCGGCTGAAATTTGGTACATGGTGTTAGTATATGGTCTTTAATAACCATGCAAAAATTGGTCCACATCGGTCCATAATTATATATAGCCCCCATATAAACCGATCCCCCGATTTGGCTTGCGAGGCCTCTAAGAGAAGCAAATTTCATCCGATCCGGCTGAAATTTGGTACATGGTGTTAGTATATGGTCTCTAACAACCATGCAAAAATTGGTCCACATCGGTCCATAATTATATATAGCCCCCATATAAACCGATCCTCCGATTTGGCTTGCGAGGCCTCTAAGAGAAGCAAATTTCATCCGATCCGGCTGAAATTTGGTACGTGATGTTAGTAAATGGTCTCTAACAACCATGCAAGTATTGATCCACATCGGTTCATAATTATATAGCCCCCATATAAACCGATCACCAGATTTGACCTCCGGAACCCCTTGGAAGACCAAAATTCATCTGATTTAGTTGAAATTTGGTACGTGGTGTTAATATATGGCCTCAAACTCCCATGCAAAAATTGGTCGATATCGGTCCATAATAATATATAGGCCCCATATAAACCGATCCCCAGATTTGGCCCCCAGAGCCCCTTGGAAGGGCAAAATTCTTCCCATTCGGTTGGAATTTGGTACGTGATGTTGGTATATGGTATCCAACAACCATGCAGGAATTGGTTCATATCAGTCCATAATTATATATAGCTCCCATATAAACCGATTACCAGATTTGACCTCCGGTGCCTTTTGGAGAAGCAAAATTCATCCGATCTGCTTGAAATTTGGTACGTGGTGGTAGTATATGATATTTAACAACCATGCAAAAAGTGGTCCATATCAGTCCATAATCGATTTGGTTTTGGAACCTCTTGGAGGAGCAAATTTAATCCGAGTGAGTTGAAATTTGGTACATTGTGCTAGTATATAGTCGTTAACAACCATGCCTAACTAGGTCCATATCGGTCTATAGTTATATATGGCCCTCAGATAAATCGATCCCCAATCACACAAAAATTGGTCCATATCAAGTTCATAATTGTATATAGCCCCCATATAAGCGACCCCCATATTTCAATTCTGGCTCTCTACGTACAAAAAGTCCATATCGATTCGTAATTATTTGTAGACTTAACTATACATAACTTTTTTGTCTAATATATACCATGTATGGACTAAATCACAATTTAGAAAACGATGTTAAGAAGTTTTAAGATACCACAACCCAAGTAATTCGATTGTGGATGATAGTCTTTCGTAGAAGTTTCTACGCAATCCATGGTGGTGGGTACATAAGATTCGGCCTGGCCGAACTTGCGGCCTTATATACTTGTTTTTTTCTAAATTTTATTTCTATACAAATTTTGTCTAAATTTTATTTCTATAGAAAATTTTGTCAAAATTTGTAGAAAATTTTACAAAAAACTACCAAAATATTTTTTGGAAAAATTTTATCAAAATTTTGTTTTGTTATTGTTGGTTTTTTTTTAATCATTGTTGTTGTTTTTGATTTCAGCTTAAAACCATGCATTGACTAAACTACAAGTGTAGCTTAACCAACAGAGAAAAATAATGTTTGTCCAATTTAGTTGGGCAAAGCCCTATAGACTGCAAGATGGTTGGATGGACGCACGTTGCGGAATTACCACATTCCTCATCAGCATTCTCTACTTGCAGCAAAACTATCAACCAATTATCAGAATAAATTGAGGCAGTTCATTAAACCCAACAATGAACCACACTTTAACCTTACGAAAAAAGTTTTACATGATAGCCGGCTTATGCCGAAATAAATTCGTACATTGACTACGAAATAAATTCGTAGTCAATGCATGGTTTTAAGCTGAAATCAAAAACAACAACAATGATTTTATCAAAATGTATTTCTACAGGAAATTTTTTTAAAAATTTTATTTCTATAGAAAATTTTGTCAGAATTTTATTTCTATAGAAAAAGGTGTGAAAATTTTATTTCTATAGAAAATTTTATCAAAATTTTATTTTTTTAGAATTTTTTTTTAAATTTTATTTTTATAGAAACTGTTTTTTAAAATTTTACTTCCGTAGACAATTTTGTCAACATTTTATTTTATATAGAAAATTTTGTCAAAATTTGCAGAACATTTTACAAAAAAAAAAATACCAAATAAAAAAAATATTTTTTGGAAAAATTTTATTTTTTCAAAACTTTATCAAAATGTATTTCTACAGAAAATGTTTTCAAAATTTTATTTCTATAGAACATTTTTTTCAGAATTTTATTTCTATAAAAAATGTTTACAGAATTCTATTTCTATAGAAAATTTTGTCAGAATTTTATTCTATAGAAAATTTTGTAAGAATTTTATTTCTGTAGAATATTTTATCAAAATTTTATTACTATAGAAAATGTTTTCAAAATTTTATAAATATAGTAAATGTCATCAAAATTTTATTGTCATAGAAAATTTTATTTCTAAACAAAATGTTGTCAAAATTTTATTTCTATATATATCAAAAATGTATTTATATATAGTCTCCATATATACCGATCCTTGAAAGAGCAAATTTCCTTCGATCCGGAGGAATGATAAAATGAACTGTCATTAGAATAAATCTGTAAGCTATCAGACGAGACTTTTAGAAATCATAACATCTGGAAGTTGATTGGAATACATATCACCAACCCTGTACAGCTAAGTTAAGCTAATTTGTTACCAGACTAGTTAGATGTACCACCTCATTGACTAAGTGAATATGCCACTTTATTATGTAGTAGAGTATTAATAAACAAATCCATTGCAGCCTAATGGCCATTAACTTTTCCTCGTCTCCAAAACCCCACTCCTGTTGTTGCTTATCCAGTTTCTCTCCTACTGAGTGAGTAATAATTTTTATTAATTAATTTATTTAACGCAAAATAAGGACAAGCGGTTGCGGTTTTATTTTGCTTGTCTTCTGTTTAGGTTCAGGTCAAACCAAAGTGAAAGGGGCATAGGCAACAAAAAAAAACTCTAAACAAAATTTAACAACAGGGTTAAAAGTGTTGCCCGCTTCCAGTTGTTTGGTAATAAAGTTAAGCGTTTGTTAACAAAAAGGTTTTCATAATTTTTGTAAATTACGAAACTTTTTCTTTGTGACACTGGTGGTGGTGGCAATCGCCAACATTTATTATGCAAATAATCACTGTAAAGCAAAAGGATTGAATAATGCCGAGTTTTGGAATTTCTGTAGCAAATATAATTTCAAACCACAAAGAGTTGCCTTTGCTGATATAAGTTGACAGTTTCTTTGTGTCCATAGGATAATGGTTTCAAGTCAAAAATTCCAGAAATGAATATTGAAGGGTAGAAACATATGCCTTTAAAGTTTTTTTTTGTCTTTCGCTTTAGAAGTAGATAAACTTTAATGAAGACACAAACAAAGCTGAAGCTAATCTCAGGCTCATAAAATGGAATTTTCAATTATCAATGGATTTGTTTTTACATAATCTCGAAGCTGCCAAGATGGGCTATATCGGTCCATGTTTTGATAAAGACCCCATAAAATCCAATTTCTCGATTATATTTCATTAGCATATAGACGCTGGTATTTTTATCCCATTTTCATAAAACTCTAGAGATATTTAGGCCCATAAAAAGGTAGGCCAAATATGGTGTATATTGGCCCGTACTTCGCTAGATCGAATTTACAGAATTTACCAGAATGGGTCCTAGAGCAATATTTCGATGTGTTACAAACGGAATGACAAACGGAATGACCCTATAGTGAAGGGTATAAAACGCCAAATATAATTTTTTTCTTGACCGGTATATATACACAGAAAAAAACGTCGCCAACAAAATAGTGAAGATGTTCTTTTTGGGTCCGAAAATGGTGTCAAATAGGCGCAGAAGCGATGAATTTAACATGGGCTTGTCATAGGCGGATGTCCACCATTTCAACAGCCGTTGCACTGAATTTACATCACTTCTTACGGTGGGATCCGAACTCAGTGTTTTGGATGTCAATAAAAAAAAAATATTTTGCCAAATAAATAAGTTTTATATTTTTTATGATTTTTATAGCATCTTAACGCTTGTCTGAAACGCTATACCTCAACTATTATAAAAAAATTCGTAATTTTTTTGTAGAATGGATTTAGCATTTTTTCGACACAATTTGCATAATTTACACCATTTTATTAATTTTTCTTCTATTTGAAAAAAAAAAAAATACCCATTAAAAATATTAATAAAGCGAGTTTAAAACAAGTTTATACGGCCGTAAGTTCGGCTAAACCAAAGCTTATGTACCCTCAAACATGGATTGCGTAGAAACTTCTACTGAAGTCTGTCATCCACAATCGAATTACTTGGGTTGCGGTATCTTAAAACTTGCTAATATCGTAATATATACCACGTAGTCCATACGTGGTACATATTAAACTTAAAAAGGCCGATTAAATACATATATAATTAAGTTTTACAAATTTTTTTATAGAAATAAAATTTTGACAAAATAAAATTTTGACAACGTTTTCTATAGAAGTAAAATATGGACAAAATTTTCTATAGAAATAAAATTTTAACAAAATTTTCTATAGAAAAAACATTTTGACAACATTTTCTATAGAAATAACATTTTGACAAAATTTTCAAAAGATTTCACATTTTGACAACATTCTCTATAGAATTAAAATTTTGACAACATTTTCTATAGAAATAAAATTTTGACAAAATTTTCTATACACATTTTTCTATAGGAATAAAATTTTGAGAAAATTTTCTATAGAAATATAATTTTGACGAAATTTTCTATAAAAATAAAATTTTGCTAGATTATTTTTGGCTCGAGTGGCAACCATGATTATGAACCGATATGGACCAATTTTTGTGTGATTGGGGATCGATTTATATATAATTATGGACCAATTTCTACATGCATTTTAGAGACCATATACTAACACCATGTATCAAATTTCAACCGCATTGGATGAATCTTGCTTCTCTAAGAAGTTCCGTAAGCCAAATCTGGAGGTCGGTTTATATATAGGCTATACGTGAAAGTGGTCTGATATGGTCCATTTGCAATACCATCCAACCTGCATCGATAACTACTACTTGTGCCAAGCCGATAGTTTGTTTCGTTTCGAAGTTAGCGTGATTTCAACAGACGGACGGGCGGATATGGCTAAATTGGCTAAGAATTTCACGAAGACCCAGAATAAATAAACATTTTGGGGTCTTAGAACAATATTTCGATGTGTTACAAACGGAATGACAAAGTTGATATACCCCCATCCTATGGTGGAGAGTATGAAAAGAGTGGTGTCTATGAGGTATCATTTCTTCAGTTATCTGATTTTTTGGCTCGGAATCAATACCAAAATCATTAGTATGAAGACAAAATCTCTGAACCGATTGCTTCCAAAATCAATAGGGTTCTATTCTGAGCCAAAACACATACTTGTGCCAAATTTACAATCGTTTGTACTAAAACTGCGACCTATAATTTGATCACAAAAATGTGTTCACAGACAGACGGACAAATGGACATGGCTATATCGACTCAGGAGCCCACCCTGAGCATTTTTGCCAAAGACACTATGTGTCTATATCGTCTCCTTCTGGGTGTTGAAAACATATGCACTAACTTATAATACCCTGCTCTACACTGTGTGACGCAGGGTATAAAAGGCAGATAAAATACGTATATAATTCAGTTCTTGACCGCTATATATAGGGAAGTACACAAATAACTACAAATCGGTATGAACTTTTACGCGGTAATTACAGAGCCAGAATTGAAATATGGGGGTCGCTTATATGTGGGCTATATGCAATTATGAACCGATATGGACCAATTTTTGTGTGATTGGGAATCGGTTTTTCTGAGGGCGATATATGTAACTATAGACCGATATGGACCTAGTTAGGCATGGTTGTTAGCGGCCATATACTAGCACAATGTACAAAATCTCAGCCAAATCGGAAAAAATTTGCTCCTCCACGAGGCTCCAAAACCAAATCTGGGGATCGGTTTGTATGGGGGCTATAAATGATTATGGACCGATATGAACCAATTTTTGCAAAGTTGTTAGAGTCCATATACTAACACCACGTACTAAATTTTAACCGGATCGGATGAATTTTTCTGCTCCAAAAGGCTCAAATGTGGGGACCGGTATATATGGGGGCTATATATAATTATGGACCAATTTTGGCATGCTTGTTAAAGACCATATACTAACACCACGTACCAAATTTCAACCGGATCGGAAAAATTTTGCTTCTCCAAAAGGCTCCGGAGGTCAAATATGGGGACCATTTTACATGGGGGCTATATATAATTATGAACCGATACGGACCAATTTTTGTATGGTTGTTACAGACTATATACTTACACTACGTACAAAATTTCAACTGGATCGGATGAAATTTGCTCCTCCAAGAGGTTACGGAGGTCAAATCTGGGGTTTATACACCCTTACAAAAAATCGCTTCTGTAACATATACTCCCAAACATATTTTGCTTCAAGCATATACATTTTTGGGTATTGCCCAAACATTTATATGTTTGATCTCTACCAATATTTGAAAGCATATTGGTCTAAACAATATATGTTTGGGTAGTCTAAGTTCCAAACATTTTGTATTTTTGCATCCAAATTCAATAATGTTGTCTTCCAAAAAACAATATGTTATTATGTGACCATATAATATGTTTGGAAGCATTTTGCACCCAAAAATATTATATGCTTAAAAAAATTCTCCCAAACAATATTGTGCTCAAAATTTTATTTATTTATTTATATATTTACAATCATAATGAATTATGAAAATAAACAGGTAATATAGGTGCTAACAACATAGGTTTTCGACCTGAATGCTCAAAATTTTGTTTCTGCCCAATTGTATATTCCCCGACATCTTTCTCACTTCCACGAGATTTTTTAGTTCTTAGCACCTTTTTCTGTAATACAAACATTGTAGAAGAAATTATTCAATTTTATGATTTTTTTTATTTTAATTTTACCTTTTGCCGGACGGGGATTCGAACAGTGGACCACACAGTTTGTAAGGATCAAAGAAGTAGCTGATCACTTGCCCAAGGAAAAATAAAATGTTAATTTTGTAATAACAAGCAACAACCACCAACTTAATTCAATATCGCTCCCTGTTAAATAGCGCTCCAAGCTACTAAACACATATATGTTTATAGGCTATTTCTAAATTAATATATGTTTGCATCCAAGCATATTATATTTACAAACATTTTATGTCCCAAACATAATATGTTCTAACATATTAACATATATGTCCCAAACATGTTATGCTAGTTTATGAACATTATATGCTTGCACTCAAAAATATTGTGTTTAAAAATTTGTGTTCCAAACATATGATGTTTATAGCCAAACATATGAAAAACAGTCTTTTTCATCCGTGTATGGAGGCTATATATAGTTATGGACCGATGTGAACCAATTTTGGCATGGTTGTTAAAAACCAAATACTAACACCATGTACCAAATTTTAGCCCTATAGGATGAAATTTGCTTCTTTTAGGGCCTCCGCAAGCCAAATCGGGAGATCGGCCATTTCAGGTCGATAGCTTATTTCGTTCGGAAATGTGATTTCAACAGACGGACGGACATCGCTAGATCGACTCAGAATTCAAATCTGGGGATCGGTTTATATTGGGGCTGTATATATTTATGGACAAATTTTGGCATGCTTGTTAAAGACCATATACTAACACTACGTACCAAATTTCAACCGGATCGAATAAATTTTGCTTCTCCAAAAGGCTACGGAGGTCAAATATGGGGACCGTTTTATATGGGGGCTATATATAATTATGAACCGATACGGACCAATTTTTGTATGGTTGTTAGAGACTTTATACTTACACTACGTACCAATTTCAACTGGATCGGATGAAATTTGCTCCTCCAAGAGGTTGCGGAGTTCAAGTCTGGGGAGCGGTTTATATGGAGGCTATATATAGTTATGGACCGATGTGAACCAATTTTGGCATGGTTGTTAAAAACCAAATACTAACACCATGTACCAAATTTTAGCCCGATAGGATGAAATTTGCTTTTCTTAGGGCCTCCGCAAGCCAAATCTGGGGATCGGTTTATAGAGGCCGATTCAGGTCGATAGCTTATTTCGTTCGGAAACGTGATTTCAACAGACGGACGGGCACGGTGGCTCCCGTGGTGCAATGGTAAGCATGCCCGCCTTGCATACACAAGGTCGTGGGTTCGATTCCTGCTTCGACCGAACACCAAAAAGTTTTTCAGCGGTGGATTATCCCACCTCAGTAATGCTGGTGACATTTCTGAGAGTTTCAAAGCTTCTCTAAGTGGTTTCACTGCAATGTGGAACGCCGTTCGGACTCATCTATAAAAAGGAGGTCCCTTGTCATTGAGGTTAACATGAAATCGGACAGCACTCAGTGATAAGAGAGAAGTTCACCAATGTGGTATCACAATGGACTGAATAGTCTAAGTGAGCCTGATACATCGGGCTGCTACCTAACCTATCCTAACCTAACAGACGGACAGACATCGCTAGATCGACTCAGAATTTCAGCACGACCCAGGATATATATACTTTATGCGGTCTTAGACCAATATTTCGATGTGTTAGAAACGAAAAAACCCCCCATCCTATGGTGAAGGGTATAAAAATATATGTTTGTACAATAAATATAAGATGATTTTAGCATCAGCTTTACAACTGACTTTTTTGTATAGAATCCAGTAAATCAAACATTTGAAAAATTACCCATTTTTAATTTACGCTCCCAATATACTATATACTTATTAAATTTAATATTATTAAATATTGCTGCCCTAAGCTGAAATGTAACCCATTAACTTCCAAGTTATTTATCTTATACACGTACATTTTTCCCAAGGAGTATAATGTGAAATTAACCTTTCCGACAGCATCCCAAATCTACTATGCTCACCTGTATTAAAACTCAACCAGCAATCTCTGGCAATTTGCCATTTCCATTTATATTTAATTGTAAATTTCTTAGAGAATATTATAAATTTTAGCTTAGATGCATCTGTATGCAATGTATCTAGAGGATAATCCCCATCACATCCCCACCGTAGATGTTGCTGCATCATCTAAGATACATAATTTTCTTGCTCCGGTTCCTAATTGAATTTGCAAATAAATGTTGTTATTAAATATTATGCATTTCATGTTATTAAACGCAATTTTATTTGAAAATATTTTACCTTAGCTTATTCTCCATTCTTTCATCTAAGCAATGACAATTTGCCAACAAATGCACAAAGTGTAAAGATTCTTTTGTATCGAAGAGGGGCGGAAAGTATAAATGGAGAGCAAAATCCCCTAATGTTTGGATAGATTTAATGTGCCAGCTGAAAGTAAAGTAAGACAAGCAATATATATTCGATGTGTTGCAATAGACGATGTCTTCAGGGATATGAACTTCTTTTGGATGAAGAAGATGAAGATGATGACATTGCCTGATGTGCTAGCATTCTCAGACACATACACACACACATATATACCTACTCACACACACAGACAACAAATTGAAATTGCAAATTTCTAACAATTGAAATAATGAGACAGCAGACAATTCAAGCAATTGTAAAATAGGAAAGACTGCCAAGGCAATAGTAAATTAAACTTCATCCGTGTTCAAAATGTGGGGGGTATTAATCGAATGGACATTTTCAAATGGGGCCTTTACATAAACATGGAAAGAAAAAGAGAAAGCAACAAATATATATGGCCGTAAGTTCGGCCAGGCCGAATCTTATGTACCCTCCACCATGGATTGCGTAGAAACTTCTACCAAAGACTGTCATCCACAATCGAATTACTTGGGTTGTGGTAGCTTAAAACTTCTTAACATCGCTTTCTAAATTGTGAGTTTGTCCATACGTGGTATATACTAGACAAAAAAGGTATGTGTAGGTAAGTCTACAAATAACTACGAATCGATATGGACTTTTGCACGGTACGTACACGCAGCGAAGAAACATGATTGTCACAATCATATTCGAAGAGCAAAATAATGTGACAGCAGCTATTTTTGCGGCGACCATGTAACATTTTAACCTGCAACCATGTTGGCTCAGAGAACATGGTTCTAAGAAAACTACAATTGTCCTCATCTAAAATGTTATTATATTGATAAAAAAGAATTTTGTTTCCATTAAAAGACAATGGTCACGATCTAAAATGTTATGTTATTCGTCAAAAATGTTTGTCTTTTAGTTAAAAGAACACGGTCACAACCTAAAATGTTTTGATTTTTATGAAAAAACTTTTTTCGTCGTCGAAAAAAGGACGCCACTTGAGAAAAGAAAACACAAAATCAACTTTATTTATTTGTTTTTATTTATTTATAAACTAATTCATTGTTTATTTGTATTTATAATGTCGTGCAAGCAAACTTCACATATTTTTACACACTCTAGTTTGGTTCAATTTCAACAATAAGTAATCATTCCATATTTACTTCGTGACCATCAAATGTACAAACGCAGACATCATGTAACTGCAAATAAAAATAAATTATACCATATATCAAAATGCAGAACAAAAACCAGGTATATTTTTTACAATTACACTTTCCTTGTTTGTATTCACATAAAACCACGTGCCATTTCTGAATAAATAAATTAACACAAAACACAATAATTCCGTATTCTCCGTCCATTCCAAGAAACAATCAACACACGACTGACGCGCAAAATGAAAATTGTGTGTACCTGCTCAATGTTTTTATAAAATTCTTGTCGCTGCAAAAAAATTAAAAAATTAAATGGTCACGAAAACAATGTACATGGTTTTAATGGCCATGTAATGGTTGTAGACATGTCTATACGTAAACTATAAAAATACTTTTTTTCTCTGCAAAAAAGTAAAAAAACTGAATGGTCAGGTACATGATTTTCCTGACCATATAATGGTCTCAAATTCTATCATTTAAATAATAGAACATGTTTGCGGCATTTGAGAACCATTTAAATGCTTATTGCCAACATATATTTTTCTCCGCTCGAAAATTATTTTTACAAAGACAAAATACATGGTTCTCGCGACAATTACATACTCTAAATAAGCATTAAATGGATGCGGCAACCATGTCCAAACATGTTTTTTCTGTGCGTGTAGGGAGCCAGAATTGAAATATAGGGATCGCTTAATGGGGGCTATATACTATATATATGAACTTTATATGGACCAATTTTTGTTTGATTGGGAATCGATTTATCTGAGGGCTATATATAACTATGGACCGATATGGACCTAGTTAGGCATGGTTGTTAACGGCCATATACTAGCACAATGTACCAAATTTAAACTGACTCGGATAAAATTTGCTCCTCCAAGAGGCTCCATAACCAAATCTCGGGATCGGTTTATATGGGGGCTATATATGATTATGCACTGATAGGGACCTCTTATGGCATGGTTGATAAATATCATATACTACCACAACGTACCAAATTTCAACCAGATCGGATGAATTTAGCTTCTCCAAAAGGCACCGGAGGTCAACTCTGGGGATCGGTTTATATGGGGGCTATATATGATTATGGACTTATATGAACCAATTCCTGCATGGTTGTTGGATACCATATACTAACATCACGTACTAAATTTCAACCGAATCGGATAAATTTTGCTCTTCCAAGGGGCCCCGGAGGTCAAATCTGGGGATCGGTTTATATGGGGGCTATATATAATTATCGACCAATTTCGACCAATTTTTGCATGGGTGTTTGAGGTCATATATTAACACCACGTACCAAATATCAACTGAATCAGATGAATTTTGGTCTTCCAAGATGCTCCGGAGGTCAAATCGGGGGATCGGTTTATATGGGGGCTATATATAATTATGAACCGATGTGGACCAATTTTTGCATGGTTGTTAAGGACAATATACTAACACCATGTACCAAATTTCAGCCGGATCGGATGAAATTTGCTTCTCTTAAAGGGTCTGCAAGATAAATTTGGGGGTCCGTTTATATGGGGGCTATACGTAAAAGTGGACCGATATGGCCCATTTGCAATACCATCCGACCTACATAAATAGCAACTACTTGTTCGAAGTTTCAAGTCGATACCTTGTTTCGTTTGGAAGTTAGCGTGATTTCAACAGACGGACGGACGGACATGCTCAGATCGATTCAGAATTTCACCACGACCCAGAATATATATACTTTTTGGTGTCTTAGAGCAATATTTCGATGTGTTACAAACGAAATGACAAAGTTAATATACCCCCATCCTATGGTGGAGGGTATAGTAAATAAACATTTTTTTGAGGTAATACCTCATTCCAAATGCGAAAAATATCCAATAAAATATGAGAATAATATGATACCTCATACGCAAGTGATAGATCTATCCGTTCATCAAAAACACATTGGCAGGGCAAAATAAAAATTCGGTGTTTATTGTCCATCGCCCACCAACTATTTTTCTCCATCTTTCAGTTGACATTTATTGCTATGAATTTCTGGTTGCTATGATTTCTAAATCTCTTGGCTTCCAGCTGCCAGACTTATTTAGTGACAGTTAATTTTATAGTTTAAGAAAAAAAGGAAAGTCTAAAGTCGGGCGGGGACGACTATAATATACCCTGCATTAATTTGTAGATTATATTCGATACCATCTCAAATCCTTGAAATTTGTTAGGTGCTATATATAAATAACTAGTGTAACCCGGCCTGCTTCGCTGCGCCTCCCGAAGAATATTTTCATTGCACCCACCACCATAGAATGGTGACGGGGGTATAATAAGTTTGTCAATCCGTTTGTAACACACCGAAATATCGATTGCCGACTATATAAAGTATATATTCTTCATCAGGGAGAAATTCTAAGACGATATAAGCATGTCCGTCCGCCAGTCTGGCTGTTGTAATCACGCTAGAGTCTTCATTAATGGCGCTATCGTCCTGAAATTTGGCACAGATTTGTCTCTTGTTTGCAGGCAGGTCAAGTTCGAAGATAGGCTATATCGGTCCAAGTTTTGATATAGTCCCCATATAAACCGGCGTCCCGATTTGGGGTCTTGGGCTTATAAAAACTGTAGTTTTTATCCAATTTGCCTGAAATTGGAAATCTAGAGGTATTTTAGGACCATCAAAAAGTGTACCGAAAATGGTGCCTATCGATCCATGTTTTGGTATGGCCCCATATGGACTTATTTCCCGATTTTGATTCTTGGGAAGACGATATAAGCATGTCCGTCTGTCCGTCTGTCTGGCTGTCTGCCTGTCTACAGTCTTCAATAATGAAGCAATCGTTCTGAAATTTTGCACAAACTCGTCTTTTGTCTGCAGGCAGGTCAAGTTCGAAGATGGGCTATATAGGTTCAGGTTTTGATATAGTCGCCATATAAACCGACCACACGATTTGAGGTCTTGGGCTTATAAAAATCGTAAAGATGTGCCAAAAATGGTGAGTATCGGTCCATGTTTTGGTATATCCCCCATATAGAGCGATCTCCCGATTTTACTGCTTGGGCTTCTAGAATCCGGAGTTTTTATCCAATTTGCCTGAAATTTGAAATCTAGAGGTATTGTAGTACCACAAATACATGTACCGAAAATGGTGTATATTGAGGAGAGAAATGAGGTCTCCCTGTGCCCTTTTATTTTTCCCGACCAAATATTGAAAAATCATACACCTCATCTCACCCAAGTTCGTAAAATTTAAGTAAGTCGACAAATTTTAGTTTTTTCACTGTACTTTAAAAAAAGTCGGACAAAGAGGAGCTCCCTCCTCCTCGACAAAATATCGAAAAATAAAGTAGCTGTTCTTTGCCCAGACGCCCCCTTCAACCTTGCCTGAAAATGTCAGGCAAATCGGATAGATTTGTTCCGGGCAAGAGGAGGTCCCCCTTCCCGATTAAAAAATTAATTACCACATAAATAATTCATAATTCTCTGTAAATCTCAAGTAAATCAGAGAATTTTTGTATTTTTACTGTATCGTATAAACAAAAATCGTATAAAGTGATGGTCCACCTCCGCGACCAAATATCGAAAAATAAAGTAGCGGTTCCTTGTCTGGGCATCACTCCTAACCTTCCTTGGAAATTTCACCCAAATCGAAGATTTTTAGCCCAATTTTGAAAAGTCGTGCAAGGGGGATGTCCCCCTTAAACCCTGATCCACAGTGTGGCGCAGAGTATAAAAGCGGTAACAACACCAGTAATTATCCGAAAAGTGAACGCCTGATTTGAACGAAATCCGAAAACGGCAGTGGTAAAATACTTGCTTGAAAAGCGCACTTGGACTAAAGCCATTGAAGTTCCAAAAGTGAAAGAGCTAACCGATGCAGAAAAAAATTTAGATGGGAAAGAGACAAGGAGTTGCTCCACTTACACGAAAGTGGCCGAATACTTAATTTGGGCCTCTCCGATTAGAAGCCATACCATATTAAACAGTTTGTGAATAATCAAAGTGATGAGGTTTGTCTGTCAAATAAATCAGTTGAAAATGTCCATCCTCGATTGGCCACCAAGCGCCGCCTATGGTAAGGATGTGGACCGCCGTAATAGGTGTAGGACGCTGTCTTCTCGTATTCATCGACCGAGGGTATATGATAGCTTTATTGGCAGACTGAAGGCAATAATTGGTGTCATAAATAGTCATTGTGAACAAATCTAAACCGATTCTGAAAAACCTACACCCTAAACCTTGTTCTGAAACCCCTACAGAATCTAGAACCCAAATCGGAGGGTCGGTTTATAATGGGGCTATACAAAAACCTGTACCGATACACAATATATCCGGCGCACCTATGTTATTTTTGGTCCTAAAAAAACCGCTAGATTTCCAATTTCAGGCGAATTGGATAAAAACTACGGATTCTAGATGCCAAAGAAGTAAAATCGGACGATCGGTCTATATGGGGGGCTATAGCAAAATGAGGAGCGATACTCACCATTTCTTTATGGTCCTTAACTACTTCTAGATTTTCAATTTCAGGCAAATTGTATAAAAACTACGGTTTCTACTAGCCCAAGACCCTAAATCGGGAGGTCGGTTTATATGGGCACTATATCAAATCCTGGGACGATATAACCTATCTTCGAACTTGACCTGCCTGCAGGCAAAAGACGATCTTGTGCAAAATTTCAGGCTGTAGCGTGGTTACAACAGACAGACAGAGGCACATGCTTATATCGTCTTTGAATTTCTCCCTGATCAAGATTATATATACTTTATATAGTCGAAAATCGATATTTCGATGTGTTATAAACGGAATGATAAAATTGTTATTCCATCACCATTCTATGTTGGTGGGTACAATGAAGATGGCACTGACGTAAAGAAATTCCTTTCTTTACGGAATACTTGGTGGTTGCAAACGTTTTCTTCGTATATGTTATGGAACGATCTTGCTGGCTTCTATGCATGTCATGTTTCTATGTTTTTTGTCAATATAATTGAAAGAGGAGTGTTGGTTGCTTCTTCCGGAAATCTGACTTTTTTCCCATTGAGTTTTGGGCCAAAACATCGATCGCAGTTAAAAACTTAAGTCTGTCTAAGTCGATCTGCATATTACCTTTTTCCTAGAGATAATATTTCGAGTAGGAATATTCTCACGCCATTGAAATCTCCTACTACATGACTACATTATAATTTTGCTAATAGTTGGTCTTGTGGCCTTGCCATTTCCTACAATGAAACCTAATCAGAAATTCTCATAAAATCCATCTCAACAGCACAGGTACACACGCACCAGTAAACGCACTAAACTAAACGTAATCTATACCTTTTGCAGAAATGTTAGTTCCCATACACGTTGGGATACTTCAAATAGACGAATGAAAAATTAGAGTGATACTCAAACATAAAACAAAACATTGGCGTGCAGGAAGCTAGCTAAAGTTCCTCAAGCATCTTCGTGACAAACGAATGAACAATCGACCAAGCAAACATCCTCCATCGACCTCTACAACAATCAACTATGAGATGAGCATAAAAATCAACGTACAAGAAAATCGTAATTGTTGCAAGTGAAGAATGATTGCAACCGTTTTATGGAGCAATACATGTCCATTGGTCTGGTTCCTTATGCAGCTTAAGTCAATGGTAAACTATGTGCACTGTGGTCTGTTAAGAGAAATGGAGAATTAATTTTAAGCTTATAACTCAGATAGATTGCTCTACAAAATTTAAATCTTGGATCTTGGATATGGGGAAAATGAACTACCTTGTGCGAAAATTGAAAAAATATATGTAACATTAACTTTTCCTATGAAATAATGATTTGAAATCTAAACTCTGAAGATTTTTCGCACTTTAGACACATCGGATTAAAAATTCCCATTTCTAGATGCCATGTGGAAACTTTAAACATTATAATCGGAAGATTTATTTGTGGGCCTAAAATACCTCTACACAAAAAAAAAAATGTCTGTTTCAATCACGAAATTAATTGATCAAATTATTTTTGTAATTGAAATGTCTTCAATCACAGAAATGATAGTATTAATTAAAAAATTAATTGAAGGTCAATTAAAAAATTAATTGATATTATTAATTTTTGTGATTGATTTTTGTTGCAATTAAAAAATTTGTTGAATCAATTAAATTTTTAATTGAATATTTTTTAAAACTCAATTAAAATTTTAATTGGAAAAATTTTCGCAAAATAAAATAACGGTGTCTAGAAGCTCAAGAATTCAAATTGTGACACCGATCTATATGAAGGTCATACCGACCCACATCCAAACTTGACCAGTTGGTAGAGCATAAAAAACGGACGATCGTGTCATTACTGAAGCCTGTAGCTTGAGCATAGGAAGGCCTCTGGGGAGGGGCTTAGACCCCCCAGAAAAATTTATCTTATGCTATGGTCACACTGGGCAAATATTTGACAGAAATCAAACAAGTAAGGAAAGTCTAAAGTCGGGCGGGGCCGACTATATTATACCCTGCACCACTTTGTAGATCTAAATTTTCGATACCATATCACATCTGTCAAATGTGTTGGGGGCTATATATAAAGGTTTGTCCCAAATACATACATTTAAATATCACTCGATCTGGACAGAATTTGAAAGACTCTACAAAATCTATAGACTTAAAATTTAAGTCGGCTAATGAACTAGGGTGGAACACAATGTTAGTAAAAAAAATATGGGCAACATATAAATCTGAAGCAATTTTAAGGAAATTTCGCAAAAGTTTATTTATGATTTATCACTCGATATATATGTATTAGAAGTTTAAGAAAATTAGGGTCATTTTTTCAACTATTCCACTAAGCAGTGGCGATTTTACAAGGAAAATGTTGGTATTTTGACAATTTTTGTCGAAATCAGAAAAACATATATATGGGAGCTATATCTAAATCTGAACCGATTTCCACAAAATTTGGCACGCATAGTTACAATGCTAATTCTACTCCCTGTGCAAAATTTCAACTAAATCGGAGCAAAAAATTTGCCTCTGTGGTCATATGAGTGTAAATCGGGCAAAAGCTATATATGGGAGCTATATCTAAATCTGAACCGATTCCAACCAAATTTGGCACGCATAGCAACAATGCTAATTCTACTCCCTGTGCAAAATTTCAACTAAATCGGGTCAAAAAATTAGCCTCTGTGGTCATATGAGTGTAAATCGGGCGAAAGCTATATATGGGAGCTATATCTAAATCTGAACCGATTTCAACCAAATTTGGCACGCTTAGCTACAATGCTCATTCTACTTCCTGTGCAAAATTTGAATTAAATCGGAGTAAAAGATTGGCCTCTGTGGTCATATGAGTGTAAATCGGGCGAAAGCTATATATGGGAGCTATATCTAAATCTGAACCGATTTCCACCAAATTTGACACACATAGCTATAATGCTAATTCTACTCCCTGTGCAAAATTTCAACTAAATCGGAGCAAAAAATTGGCCTCTGTGGACAAAGGAGAGTAAATCGGGCGAAAGCTATATATGGGAGCTATATCTAAATCTGAACCGATTTGTATGGTATTTTGCAAAGTTTTTCGAGACTCATAAAATATTGAGATGTACGGAATTTGAGGAAGATCGGTTGATATACACGCCAATTATGACCAGATCGGTGAAAAATATATATGGCAGCTATATCTAAATCTGAACCGATTTTTTCCAAAATCAATAGGGATCGTCTTTGAGCCGAAACAGGACCCCATACCAAATTTTAGGACAATCGGACTAAAACTGCGAGCTGTATTTTGCACACAAAAATACATCAACAGACAGACAGACGGACAGACAGACAGACAGACGGACATCGCTAAATCGACTCAGAATTTAATTCTAAGACGATCGGTATACTAAACGATGGGTCTCAGACTTTTCCTTCTTGGCGTTACATACAAATGCACAAACTTATTATACCCTGTACCACAGTAGTGGTGAAGAAAAAGAATCCGTCGCCACAGCCAAACCATAAAACATATTTAGCTCATATTGGATATATATCATCATGGTAGGATTATTTTCCAAAACCAGTATCAAGATATTTGGCACACCAATACACAAATTAATTACGACTGTAAAGAGACATCGAATTGATTTTCTTACCCGAAAGAACCCAGTTGCCGAATTTGGTTTTCTCAGATGACAAAGCATTCCCATTTGAGCAGTTTTGGAACAACCAAACTGATTACTTGTCAAGGAGAAGAATTTATCAAAATTTTTTTTCTATACCAAAATTTGACAAAAATTTTGACAATTTTATTTCTATAGAAAATTTTCTCAAAATTTTATTTTATTTTTTATTTAAAAATTTTTGTCAAAAAAAATTTTTTTTTATAGAAAATTTTGCCAACACTTTATTTCTATTAAAAATGTTGAAAATTTTATATTTCTATAGAAAATTTTGTCAAAATTTTTTTCTATAGAAAATTTTGTCAAAATTTTATTTCTATAGAAAATTTTGTCAAAATTTTATTTCTATAGAAAATTTTGTCAAAATTTTTTTCTATAGAAAATTTTGTCAAAATTTTATTTCTATAGAAAATTTTGTCAAAATTTTATTTCTATAGAAAATTTTGTCAAAATTTTATTTCTATAGAAAATTTTGTCAAAATTTTATTTCTATAGAAAATTTTGTCAAAATTTTATTTCTATAGAAAATGTTGAAAAATTAATATTTCTATAGAACAATTTGTCAAAATTTTATTTCTATAGAAAATTTTGTCACAATTTTATTCCTATAGAAGATTTAGTCAACACTTTATTTCTATAGAAAATTTTATCACCATTATATTTCTTTACAAATTTTTGACTATTTTACATTTCTACAGAAAAAATTGCCAAAATTTTACTTCTATAGAAATTTTTTCAAAATTTTATTTCTATTGAGAATTTTGTCAAATTTTATTCTTATAGCAAATTTTGTTAACATTTTATTTCTATAAAGAGCATATGGAAAATTTTGTCAACATATTATTTCTATAGAAAATGTTGAAAATTTTATATTTCTATTAAAAAATTTGTCAGAATTGTATATTTCTTTAGAAAATTTTGTCAAAATTTTATTTCTATAAAAAATTTGTCAAAATTTTATTCCTATAGAGGATTTAGTCAACACTTTATTTCTATAGAAAATTTTATCAACATTATACTTCTTTAACAATTTTTGACAATGTTTTGTTATTGTTGGTTTTTTTCCTTTAATCATTGTTGTTGGATTTAGTCAACACTTTATTTCCATAGAAAATTTTAGCAACATTATACTTCTTTAACAATACTTGACAATGTTTTATTATTGTTGTTTTTTTCCTTTAATCATTGTTGTTGTTTTTTTGATTTCAGCTTAAAACCATGCATTGACTAAACTACAGATGTATCTTAACCAACAGAGGAAAATAATGTTTGTCAAATTTATTTGGGCAAAGCCCTATAGACTGCAAGTTGGTTAGATGGACGCACGTTTCGGAATTACCACATTCCTCATCAGCATCATCTACTTGCAACAAAACTATCAACCAATTATCGGAATAAATTCAGGCAGTTCACTAAACCCAAAAGTAAACCACACTTGAATCTTCCGAAAGAAGGTTTTACAAATCGAAAGATTGGTCTATATGAAGGCTATACCAAACCGATACACAATACATTCGCCACATCTATTTATGGACTAAAATCCCCTCTAAATTTGTAATTTCATGCAAATCGGATAAAAATTGTGATGTCCAGAAGCTCAAGAAGTCAAATAAGAAGATGGCGCTATATGGGGGCTATTCCGAAACATGGACCAATGCACACCATCTTCGCAAGTTTATGGGTCCCCAGGCTAACCTGTGGGTATTGGTTAGTGCGTGCTTGTGTGAATATCTTTTATAATGCGCGAAATATATATTAGCTTTGTCATTCCGTTTGTAACACATCGAAATATTGCTCTAAGACCCCACAGAGTATATATATTCTGGGAGGTAGTGAAATTCTGAGTCTATCTAAGCATGTCCGTCCGTCCGTCTGTTGAAATCACACTAACTTCCGAACGAAACAAGCTATAGACTTGAAGCTTGGCACAAATAGTTGTTATTCATGTAGTTCAGCTGGTGTTGCAAATGGACCATATCGGACCACTTTTACATATGGCCCCCATATAAACCAACGCTCAGATTTGGCTTGCGAAGCCTCTTGGAATTCATCCGATCCGGTCGAAATTTGGTACATGGTATTAGTATATGCTCTCACAACCATGCAAAAAATGGTCCACATTGGTCCATAATTATATATAGCCCCCATATAAACCGATCCCCAGATTTGGCTTGCGGAGCCTCTAAGAGAAGAAAATTTCATCCGATCCGGCTGAAATTTGGTACGTGGTGTAAATATATGGTCTCTAACAACTATGCAAAAATTGGTTCATAATTATATATAGCCCCCATATAAACCGATCCCCAGATTTGGCTTGCGGAGCCTCTAAGAGAAGCAAATTTCATCCGCTCTGGCAAAAATTTGGTACATGGTGTTAGTATATGGTCTCCAACAACCATGCAAAAATTGGTTCACATCGGTCCATAATTATATATGGCCCCCATATAAACCGATCCCCAGATTTGGCCTCCGGAGTCTCATGGATGAGCAAAATTGATCCGAGTCGGTTGAAATTTGGTACCTATCGGTCTATAGTTACATATAGTCTATCAAAATCTTATTTCTATATGAAATTTTTTCAAAATTTTGTTACTATAGAAAATTTTGTCAAAATTTTATTACTACCCAGCAAAAAAATTTGAAAGTTCTTCCAAAGGCACAACTTTAAAAGCACTTCCAGAAGAGGTACTCCCAATGATGTTCTTTATTTTAACTACACAGGAAGTTATTTTCATTCAATTTTTTATAATATGCTTTTTTCATATTTTTAATGGGTATTTTACTTTTTTGTTTCAAATTGGTTAAAAACAGTTTAAGAATTTATAAAATGGTACAAATTATTTAAATTTTGTCGACAAAAATGCTAAATCCAATCTTAAAAAATTGTGAATTTTTGAAAATATTTGAGGTCAAACGTTTCAGACAACCGTTAGAATCCATTAAAAATTATAAAAATTTATAAAAATTATTCATTTGACAAAATATCACAGAATTTTTAAATTTACATCCAAAATATTGAATTCGGATCACACCTAAAGAAGTAATGCAAATTCAGTGCACCGTCTGTTGAAATGGTGGACTTCCGCCCTATGACAAGCCCATGTTAAATTCATCGCTTCTGCGTCAATTTTGCACCACTTCCGGATCCAAAAAGAACATTTTCATTACTTTTTTGGCGACTCTTTTTATACCCTGCGCCACTCTGTGGAAAAGGTATTATAAGTTAGTGCATATGTTTGTAACACCCAGAAGGAGACGAGATAGACACATGGTGTCTTTGGCAATAATGCTCAGGGTGTCCCTGAGTCGATATAGCCATGTCCGTCTGTCCGTCTGTCCGTCCGTCCGTCTGTCTGTGAACACATTTTTGTGATCAAAGTCTAGGTCGCAATTTAAGTCCAATCGCCTTCAAATTTGGCACATGTTCCTAATTTGGGTCAGAATAGAACCCTATTGATTTTGGAAGAACTCGGTTCAAATTTAGCTCCCATATATATCTTTCGCCCGATATGCACTAATATGGAACCAGCAGCCAGAGTTTTATACCGATTTGCTTGAAATTTTGTACAAATATAACACTTAGTCGTATAGTCAAGTGTGCAAAATTTGATTGAAATCGGTTCAGATTTAGATATAGCTCCCATATATATCTTTCGCCCGATATGGACTTATATGGCCCCAGAAGCCAGATTTTTAGCCGAATTTGATTGATATTTTGCACTAGAAGTACAATTAGTAGTATAGTCAAGTGTGCAAAATTTGATTGAAATCAGTTCAGATTTAGATATAGCTCCCATATATATCTTTCGCCCGATATGGACTAATATGGTCCTAAAAGCCAGAGTTTTGGCCCAATTTGGTTGAAATTTTGCGCAGAGAATAGATTTAGTATTGTAGCTATTCGTGCCAAATTTGGTTGAAATCGATTCAGATTTAGATATAGCTCCCATATATATCTTTCGCCCGATTTACACTCATATGACCACAGAGCCCAATTTTTAACTCCGATTTAGTTGAAATTTTGCATAGGGAGTAGAATTAGCATTGTAGCTATGCGTGCCAAATTTCGTTGAAATCGGTTCAGATTTAGATATAGCGCCCATATATAGCTTTCAGCCGATTTAGACTCATATGACCAAAGAGGCCAATTTTGCGCTCCGATTTACTTGAATTTTTGCACAGGGAGTAGAATTAGCATTGTAGCTATGCGTACCAAATTTGGTTGAAATCGGTTCAGATCTAGATATATCTCCCATATATAGCTTTCGCCCGATTTACACCATATGACCACAGAGGCCAATTTTTAACTCCGATTTAGTTGAAATTTTGCATAGGGAGTAGAATTAGCATTATAGCTATCCGTGCCAAATTTGGTTGAAATCGGTTCAGATTTAGATATAACTCCCATATATATGTTTTTCTGATTTCGACAAAAATGGTCAAAATACCAACATTTTCCTTGTAAAATCGCCACTGCTGAGTCGAAAAGTTGTAAAAATGGCTCTAATTTTCCTAAACTTCTAATACATATATATCGAGCGATAAATCATAAATAAACTTTTGCGAAGTTTCCTTAAAATTGCTTCAAATTTAAATGGTTCCCATATTTTTTACTAACATTGTGTTCCACCCTAGTGCATTAGCCGACTTAAATTTTGAGTCTATAGATTTTGTAGAAGTTTATCAAATTGTGTCCAACACATTTGACGGATGTGATATGGTATCGAAAATTTAGATCTACAAAGTGGTGCAGGGTATAATATAGTCGGCCCCGCCCAACTTTAGACTTTCCTTACTTGTTTTTTGCTGGGTATAGAAAATTTAGTCAAAGTTTCATTACTATACAAAATTGTCGAGATCTTATTGCTATTGAAAATTTTGGCAAAATTTTATTTCTATTGAAAATTCTGTCAAAATTTTATTACTTTACAAAATTATGTCAAGATTTTATTTCTATAGAAAATTGTGTCAAAATTTTATTGCTATAGAAAATTTTGTCAAAATTTTATTTCTATAGCAAATTTTTTCAAAATTTTATTGCTATAGAAAATTTTGTCAAACTGAATTATTTACGTATTTAATGGGCCTTTTTTGTTTAATATATACCCCGTATGGACTAACTTACAATTGAGAAGATGGTGTTAAGAAGTTTTAAGATACCTTGCCATCGGCAAGTGTTACCACAACCCAAGTAATTCGATTGTGGATGACAGCCTTTAGTACAAGTTTCTATGCAATCCCTGGTGGAGGGTGCATAAGATTCGGCTTGGCCGTATATACTTGTTTTTTTCAGATTTAATTTTTGAATCTTGTAAGAACTTTGTTTGATGTGCTTAAAATTAAATTTCTGGCAAAAATTGCCATTGTGGACTTTATCACAATATCTTGTGAAATTCACTCACAAATGTTCCTCAAACACTGTATATCCGTTTCCGTAGTTGCTGCTTCCGCTGTAGCAACAACAATAGCAGAAACTAAATATTGAAAGAATGGAAATGTGAAGCGAATGCGAATACGAATACAAATGTAAGCAAAATTGCATCGTAAAGCAAACAAATTAATCAAATGTTCTTAAGGTGAATTACCCTCAAGCTAAATTATCCTGCAGGATTTGTTATGGATGTGATATAGACGGTAGACTACGTACAAGTTTACCCTGAAACATACACGGAATTACTCTAACACACAAACACACACACTCGAATGCAACTCATTCGTCATTGGCATACAGAGAATAAATAAAGGAATATTTGCTGCTGATGCTGAATCTGATGATGCTGATGCTGATGTTGATGCTAAAGTTAAAGCTCTAGATGGGGCAGTTAGGGGGCAAAGTTAAATGTAACTGTAGCAAAAATTGCACTTAGGTGTGTGTGTGTGTGTGTCTATGTGGTTGATTGTTACCTATGAGAACGGAATGTGTCCCAGAGAGACTGTGACTGTGAATGCTAGTTTGAGCCTGTGTGTGTGTGTTTGAATGCTTTAATAGCCAAGAGTAGTAAACCATTGGATATTATGCAGCAAAAACAATTGTTGGCTTTGGGTTTCTGCACTTTTGAGTGTGTGTTTGTGCATATCGCCAAAGATAAATAAATTCACAGTGAGAGCTTTACAGTGGATTTTTTTGAAATGGGATTTTTAAATGGTAACACAATTTTCGTTAATAATATTTTCTTAGAATAATTTGTATAATAAGTTTTTTTTTGTTGAAGTATATTCTGAAATGGACTTCATTTCCATTTCTCGGTATGCGTCTCTTAACCACATAAGCCATAATGGAGATACACAAAAATCCAATTACTACTCTATAACTAAGATTTTACCGATTTTATTTCATGGCAATTTGTATCCCATTTTACATGAAATTTGATATCTAGTCTTTTAGCTGTCAAAGGTACGATCTTCAAATGCTAGCAATCCGAAGTTATATGTAATACATATAAGCCACCACTTCCAATCTGGAATTAATTATTAAGGATTTTCTTTAAATTTTTTACATAGCATGTTTTTACGTTAAACTTCGAAAACCACTGTTGCATAGATTTATTACAAAATCCATTTTGTCAATATATTCCCCCCTGTGATAACTCCGATCTTAAGCATTTACATTGTAGATGTGATTTTATACCCTCTACAATAGGATAGGGGTATATTAACTTTGTCATTCCGTGTATAACACATCGAAATATTGTTCTAAGACCCCAAAACGTATATATATATATATATTCTGGGACGTGGTGAAATTCTGAGTCGATCTAAGCATGTCCGTCCGTCCGGCCATCCGTCAAGTTTACTTCCGAAAGAAACAAGCTATCGACTTGAAACTTGGCAAAAGTAGTTGATATTGATGTAGGTCTACGGTATATTGGACCACTTTTACGTATAGCCCCATATGAACCGACCCCCAGATTTGGTTTGCGAAGCCTCTTAGGGAAGCAAATTTCATCCGATCCGGTTGAACATTGGTACGTGGTGTAAATATATGGTCCTTAACAATCACGCAAAAATTGGTCCATATCGGTCTTTAATTATATATAGCCCCCATATAAACCGATCCCGACAATTGACCTCCGGAGCCTCTTGGGGAAGCAAACTTCATCCGATCCGGTTGAAACTTTGTAAGTGGTGTTAGTATATGGTCTCTAATAACTATGCAAAAATTGGTCGATATCGGTCTTTAATTATATATAGCCCCCATATAAACAGATCCCCAGATTTGACCTGCGGAGCCTCTTGGGGAAGCAAACTTCAACCGATCCATTTGAAACTTCGTGAGTGGTGTAAGTATATGGTATCTAATAACCATGCAAAAATTGGTCTATATCGGTCTTTAATTATATATAGCCCCCACATAAACCTATCCCCCCAATTGACCTCCGGAGCCTCTTGGGGAAGCAAACTTCATCCGATCCGGTTGAAACTTCGTAAGTGGTGTAAGTATATGGTCTCTAACAACCATGGTCTCTAACAAAATTGGTCCATATCGGTCTATACTTATATATAGCCCCCATATAAACTGATCCCCATATTTGACCTCCGGAGCCTTTTGAGGAAGCAAACTTCATCCGATCCCGTTTGAAATTTGGTACATGGTGCTAGTATATGGTTTTTTAACAACCGTGCCAAAATTTTTCCACATCGGTCCAAAAGCATTATAGCCCCAGATTTGGTTTTGAAGCCTCTTAGAGGAGCAAATTTTATCCGATTCCGTTGAAATTTGGTACATTGTACTAGTATATGGCCAATAAAAACAATGCCTAACTAGGTCCATATCGGTCTATTGTATATAGCCCTCAGATAAACCGAACCCCAATCACACAAAAATTGGTCCATAGCGGTTCATAAATGTATATAGCCCCCATATTAAATAGCGAGCCCCATATTTCAATTCTGGCTCTATAATTACCGCCCAAAACTTCATATCAGTTCGATCAAGATCTGAATTATATACGTATTTAATCGGCCTTTTTGCCTAATATATATACGCCGAATGGACTAACTTACAATTTAGAAGACGATGTTAGGAAGTTTTAAGAGACCTTCCGATCGGCTAGTATTACCACAACCCAAGTATTTCGATTGTGGATTACAGCCTTTTATAGAAGTTTCTACGCAATCCATGGTGGAGGGTACGTAAGATTCGGTCTGGCAGAACTTACAGACGTATATACTTGTTATACCCTCCACCCTAGGATGGGGGTATATTAACTTTGTCATTCCGTTTGTAACATATCGAAATATTGCTCTAAGACCCCATAAAGTATATATATTCTGGGTCGTGGTGAAATTCTGAGTCGATCTGAGCATGTCCGTCCGTCCGTCTGTTGAAATCACGCTAACTTCCGAACGAAACAAGCTATCGACTTGAAACTTGGCAAAAGTAGTTGTTATTGATGTAGGTCAAACGGTATTGCAAATGGGCCATATGGGTCCACTTTTACGTATAGCCCCCACATAAACGGACCCCCATATTTGGCTTGCAATTGCTCTAAGAGAAGCAAATTTCATCCGATCCGGCTGAAATTTGGTACATGGTGTAAGTACATGGTCTCTAACAACCATGCAAAAATTGTTCCATATCGGTCCACTTTTACGTATAGCCACTATATAAACGGACCCACAAATTTGCTTGCGATTGCTCTAAGAGAATAAAATTTCATCCGATCCGGCTGAAATTTGGTACATGGTGTTAGTATATGGTCGGGAGCCACCGTGGTGCAATGGTTAGCATGCCCGCCTTGCATACACAAGGTCGTGGGTTCGATTCCTGCTACGACCGAACACCAAAAAGTTTTTCGGCGGTGGATTATCCCACCTCAGTAATACTGGTGACATTTCTGAGGGTTTCAAAGCTTCTATAAGTGGTTTCACTGGAATGTGGAACGCCGTTCGGACTCGGCTATAAAAAGGAGGTCCCTTGTCATTGAGCTTAAAATGGAATCGGGCAGCACTCAGTGATAAGAGAGAAGTTCACCACTGTGGTATCACAATGGACTGAATAGTCTAAGTGAGCCTGATACATCGGGCTGCCACATAACCTAACCTAACCTAACCTAGTATATGGTCTCTAACAACCATGCAAAAATTGGTCTACATCTGTCCATAATTATATATAGCCCCCATATAAACCGATCCCCCGATTTGGCTTGCGGAGCCTCTAAGAGAAGCAAATTTCATCCGATCCGGCTGAAATTCGGTACATGGTGTTTGTATATGTTCTCTAATGACCATGCAAAAATTAGTCCACATCGGCCTATAATTATATATAGCCCCCATATAAACCCATCCCCAGATTTAACCTCCGGAGCCACTTAGAAGAGCAAAAGTCATTCGATCCGATTGAAATTTGCAATGTGTTGTTAGTATAAGGCCGCTAATAACCATCCCAAAATTGGTCCGTATAGGTCTATAGTTATATATAGCCGATCCCCAATCACACAAAAATTGGTCCATATCGGTCCATAATCATGGTTGCCACTCGAGCCAAAAATAATCTACCAAAATTTTATTTTTATAGAAAACATTGTCAAAATGTTATTTCTATAGAAAATTTTGTCAAGATTTTATTTCTATAGAAAATTTTTTCCAAATTTTATTTCTATAGAAATTTTTTTCCAAATTTTATTTCTATAGAAAATTTTGTCAAAATTTTATTTCAATAGAAAATATTTTTGCAAATTTTATTTCTATAGAAAATATTTTTGCAAATTTTATTTCTATAGAAAATGTTGTCAAAATGTTATTTCTATAGAAACTTTAAACTTAATTATATACGTATTTAATCGGTCTTTTTAGTTTAATATATACCACGTATGGACTATGTGGTATATATTACGGTTTTAGGAAGTTTTAAGATGCCTTGCCATCGGCAAGTGTTACAGCATTCCAAGTAATTCGATTGTGGATGAAAGTCTTCAGTAGAAGTTTCTACGCAATCCATAGTGGAGGGTACATAAGCTTCGGCCTGGCCGAACTTACGGCCGTATATACTTGTTTTTTTTTTTTTTTTTTGCATCTCTCATCATTTCCTTGTGCAGGAGTAATCCTAACATGGACAATTTGTGCTGTGTATTTGGCATGCTAATACGTAATTTTGCAGACTTCTTGAAGAGTTTGTTATTTTTATTTTCCCCCAATAATATCACATGGTGACACATTTTTGCACTTTACTGGTCTGTTTTGGAGTATGTATATGTAGACATATACATACCTGAATAGGTAAATTTTCTAACCTAAGCAGGACTATCCAAACAAAATTGTTACTAAAATTCAGTTTCTGAGAAAACTATGTATAAATTCAAAGAAACATTTATACTAAACCTATATAAAAAGTGAAAAGGACAAAATGATATGGTAACTCGGTGTAAATTTTTTATGAAAATGCTCTACAGAATAAAAGTTGATGGTGTACAATGATTGCCGAGTACATATCATAAACATAGAAAAAATCATTTGAAAATTTCAAACTTATTCAAAATTATTTATTTCATTTATTTACTAGCCGAATCCGGTCCACTTCGCTGAGCCTTTCCAAAGCATGTCTTTAAGAAAATTTTGAGTTAACTTAGTCAATCATATTTGTCACTAAATATTTCAAGCGATGACATAGTAAGATAACACTAGTTTGCAAAAAAAAAAAAAAAAAAAAAAAAAAAAAAAACATGTGCACTTGATGAAAATCAAATTTTCTTATGTATTTTGAGCTGCTGAATTCGAAAAAATTTAAAAAAAAATATGGAACAGTTTTTGAGATATTCCGTTATTTTTAAATTTTTGCTCTTTTTTCACTAAACACAATGTATCCGTCAAATTTGTTAGGAGTTATTATGAAGGTTTATATTCCCATATATGTTGTCAATTGTGGGTTGTGATATACTATTTGGCAAAGTCGGGCGATATAAGTCGAACCTTAATTAAAACTCAACCGTTCTATGAAATGTCTGGTATTACAGTGTAACATATAGGATATGACTACGAAATGGAGAAATCATAACAGAATTTTGTGTAAAATGGGGATATTTTGGTCATAATTGTATAAACCGGAAGAACAAATATATGGAGGCTTTACCCAAATCTGAACGAAATAAGTTCAAACTTGACACACTTAAATAGCATATTAAATATATTCTTTGTGGAAACTATCGAGTCAGTTGGAGGAAAATCCCATTGGAAATGGGTCCAAAATATGAAACATTTCCCCAACTCTGGCGTATATATATCTAAATCTGAACCGAATTTGACCAAATTCGACACGCATAGTTAGAATAATAATTCTGCTATCTCTGAAAAATTTCACGTAACTGGGAGTAAAGGGTGATACGGTCAAAATTTGGTCAATATAAACTTGACGTATTTCTGAACACCCCTCATTTTGAAGGTGTGTGTGTGTGTAGAATGTTGCTCCTATTTTGATTTTGGAATTCACTCTTCAGTTGTCAAAATGCCGTCCAAGCAAGAAGAGCAGCGTATCAAAATTTTGCTCGCGCATCGCGAAAATCCGAGCTACTCGCACGCAAAGCTGGCAAAATCTCTAAAAGTTGCCAAATCAACCGTTACAAATGTAATTAAAGTGTTTAGGGAACGTTTGTCGACAGCCAGGAAGTCTGGATCGGGAGGAAATCGAAAACCGAAAGCCGCTGAGACGACAAAGAGAGTTGCCGGTAGTTTCAAGCGAAACCCTAACCTCTCTCTCCAAGATGCCGCAAATAAGCTGTGTGTGTCGTCTACAACCGTGCATCGAGCCAAAAAACGAGCCGGACTATCGACTTACAAGAAGGTAGTGACTCCACATCGCGATGATAAACAAGATACGACGGCCAAAGCGCGATCCCGGAGGCTGTACACGACGAAGCTGACGAAGTTTGACTGCGTGGTAATGGACGACGAAACCTACGTCAAAGCCGACTACAAGCAGCTTCCGGGACAGGAGTTTTATACGGCAAAAGGAAGGGGAAAGGTAGCAGATATTTTCAAGCACATAAAACTGTAAAAGTTCGCAAAGAAATATCTGGTTTGGCAAGCCATCTGTACTGTGGCTTGAAAAGCAGCATTTTCATAGCTTCCGGGACTGCCAACCAAGAAATTTACGTGAAAGAGTGTTTGAATAAACGTCTGCTGCCTTTCCTGAAGAAATACGGTTGTTCCGTACTGTTTTGGCCGGATTTGGTATCTTGCCATTACGGTAAAAAGGCCATGGAGTGGTACGCCGCCAACAACGCTAGAGCTCCGCCCAATTGACAAATACTGGGCTATTGTCAAGCGGAACCTAAAGAAGACCTAAAGAAAACTGCTAAGGACGAGCAGCAGTTCAAGACAAACTGGCTTTCTGCGGCGAAGAAGGTGGACAAGGTGGCTGTACAAAATCTGATGGCAGGTGTCAATCGTGAGGCCCGGCCATTCGGATTTGGCAAAGCGAAAGCCTAACTGAATATTTTTCCTGAATTTTATACTAATTGAACTTGAAAAAGAAATTTAATTTAATTTTTTAAATAAACGATTTCACCGATTTACACGCGTTTTCCCTTGACCAAATTTTGACCGTATCACCCTTTATGGGTGTAAATCGGGCGAAAATATGGTAGCTATATCTAAATCTGAACCGATTTTAGCCAATTTTGGCACACTTAATGATTTTATAAAACGTACTCTTTGTGCAAAATTAGAAGCAAGCCAGGGCAAAATTCTGGCTTTTGATGCCATATAAGTGCAAATCGGGCGAAAGATATATAAGGTACCTATATCTAAATCTGAACCTCTTTGTCTGATATTTCGCATATTTTACGAGAGCCTGAGAATATTAGGCTGTGCGAAACTTTAAGAAAATACGTTCATAAATACGTAAATCATGACCAGATCGGTGATAAATATATATGGCAGCTATATCTAAATCTGAACCGATTTTTTTCAAAATCAATAGAGATTGTTTTCAAGCCAAACTCTGTATCAAATTTGAGGACGATCGGATTTAAACTGCGAGCTGTACTTTGCACACAAAATTACATATACAGACAGACCGACAGACGGACATTGCTAAATTGACTCGGAATTTAATACTTAGACGATCGGTATACTAAACAATGGGTATCAGACTTTTCTTTCTTGGCGGTACATACAAATGCCCAAGCTTATTGACCAGATATCAAACGAGTATATACAGCAGTAAGTTCGACCAGACCGAATCTTAAATATCCAACACCATGAATCAAATATATTAGTTTCCTTTGAAAATTTAAGGGGGGTTTGATGACAGATATTTTCCCAAGCACATAAGTTCAACCAGTACGCTTCCCGAGGATAAATGTAAAGATTTTACCTATGAAGACTAGATCAGATTCTGGATTTATAAGAACCATTTTTTGTTTGAGTTTTAGAGAAATCATAAACATCTCTTGTAAGAAAATGATGAAATAACGCCTTGATTTGTAATCTAAAATCTGTAGCGTTTTACCCGAATTATTTAAATGATTACGACACGTAAAATCCGGAAAATTTACATTCAGTTTCAATCAATTTTCATGATCAATGCATCTTGTGCACCCTCAAGACCTGAAATCGGTCTATATGGAGGCCTTACCAAATGGACAGATAAAATCTAAATCACATACACTTTTATGTGGGTCTAAAATGCTAGTATATTTTCAATTTCTGCCAACTCGGATAAAAGTTATAATTTCTAGTAACCCTAGGAGTTAAATCGGGAGATCGGTCTAATGGGGGCTATGCCAAAAACATGGAGGGATGATTAGGTTAGGTGGCAGCCCGATGTATCAGGCTCACTTAGACTATTCAGTCCATTGTGATACCACACTGGTGAACTTCTCTCTTACCGCTGAGTGCTGTCCGATTCCATGTTAAGCTCAATGACAAGGGTCCTCCTTTTTATAGCCGAATCCGAACGGCGTTCCACATTGCAGTGAAACCACTTAGAGAAGCTTTGAAACCCTCAAAAACGTCACCAGCATTACTGAGGTGGGATAATCCACAGCTGAAAAACTTTTTGGTGTTTGGTCGAAGCAGGAATCGAACCCACGAACTTGTGTATGCAAGGCGGGCATACTAACCATTGCACCACGGTGGCTCCCACACACAAAAATAATTTTTTCTGATTCAATCACGAAATAAATTGATCCAATTAATTTTTTAATTGAAATGTCTTCAATCACGAAAATGATAGTATCAATCACAGTTTTAATTGGGCATAGAAAAAATTCTTGATTAAAAAATTAATTGATTTCATTACCAAATTTCAATTAAGTTTTAAATTGATTCAATTAAAAATTTAATTGATGTTGATTACAAAACTCAATTAATTTAGTAATTAAACAAAGGTAACTATTTTCAATTACATTCTGAATTGGCTTAGAATTTTTATTTGGATTAACAATTGATTGTTTGAAAAAAAAAATTAATCAAAAATTTAATCACTTTTATAACTGACTTAGTCTTCCGAATTTGATTAAAAGTTAATTGTATCAATTAACTTTTTAATTAAAAATTTTAAAATTTTCAATCATTGACTAAATTAACTTAATGTTTCTATCTTGATTAAAAAGTTAATTGTATAAATTAATTTATTAATTGAAAAAAATTTCAACTTCAATTAACTTTTTAATTGGAAATATTTTGGTAATATTTTTTTCTGTGCATGGAGGGATACACACAATATTCAGCACAACTAATTGTAGTTTGAGAATCTAGACCCCACATCGGAGGGCCGTTTTATAAAGGGGATATGTCAAAAACTGTACAGATAAACGATATATTCTAGATTTCCAATTTCAGGCAAATTGAATAAAAACTACGGAATCTAGAAGTTAAAGAAATAAAATTGAGAGATTGGTCTATATTGGGGCTATATCAAAACATGTTCCATTTTCGTCACATCTTTTTATGGTCCTAGAATACCTCTAGATTTCAAATTTCAGGCAAATTGAATAAAAACTACGGAATCTAGAAGTCGAAGAAATAAAATTGGGAGATCGGTCCATATGAAAGCTATACCAAAACATGGACCGATACTCACCATTTTCGGCACACCCCTTTATGGTCCTAGAATATCTCTAGATTTCCAATTTCGGCAAATTGGATAAAAACTACGGATTCTAGAAGTCCAAGAAAATCGGGGGATCGGTCTATATTGGGGCTATATCAAAACATCGTATGATAATCACCATTTTCAGAGCACCTTTTTATGGTCCTATATTTCCAATTTCAGACAAATTGGATAAAAACTACGGATTCTAGAAGCTCAAGAATTAAAATAAGAAAATCGGACTATATGGGGGCTATACCAAAACATGTCCCGATGCTCATCATTTTCGGCACACATATTTATGGTCCTAAAATACCGCTAGATTTCCAACTTCAGACAAATTGGATAAAAGCTACGAATTCTAGAAGCCCAAGAAATAAAATCGGGAGACTATATCAAAACATGTTCCGATAATCGCCATTTTCGGCACACCTCGTTATGGTCCTAGAATATTTCTAGATTTCCAATTTCAGACAAATCCAATAAAAACTACGGTTTTTAGAAGCCCACGACCCCTAATCGGGGGATCGGTCGATATGGAAGCTATATCAAAACCTGGACCGATATAGCCCATCTTCTAGCTTGGCCTGCGTGCAGACAAAAGACGAATCTGTACCAAATTTCAGGACGATAGTGCCATTATTGAAGACTGTTGCGTGATTACAACAAACAGACAGACGGACATGCTTATATCGTCTTACAATTTCTCCCTGATCAAGAATATATATACTTTATATAGTCGTAAATCGATATGACTAACTTATTATACCCCCATCACCATTCTGTGGTGATGGGTATAAAAACAGGCAAAGGGGATGTTCACCTCCCTGACCAAATATAGGAAAATAAAACAGCGGTTCTAAACCCCCAATTTTTCCTAAAAATTTCCAGCAAAAAGTCACATATAGGGGAGGTCCCTCTTCCGGTTCATATATTAAAAAATCAGGTAACCCATAATAACTTAATAACATCCCAACATATGCAAATTTTAAGTAAGTTGGTACTTAAAAAAACGTGCAAAGTGCAGGACTCCCTTCCCAACCAAATATCGAAAATATAGTAGCGGATCTGTGTCTAAGCCCCCAATCTTCCCTAAAAATTTCAAAAAAAGGAGAGAGAGAGATCCCTTTTCTCGACCAGATATCAAAAAATGTGCTGCCGTATTTTCGCCACATTATCACCTTCTACGTTTGCCTTTAAATAATTTATAATGGACACGATTTGCTATATTAGAAACATACTTAATGTACATTCCATCCTAATTGGTTTATATAACAATATTTCTGTATATTTATATGCCAACACAAATATCGTTATTTCTATTAAACTAAGTAGGGATGACGATTTTACACAAAATTTGCATATTAATATCTATACCGATTTATTTCAAATATAAAATTTACATAATATTTGCATTATTTTTAATGCATATAATTTCATTATTACATGCCTTTAGTTTTAATTTTAATTTTCCAAATCATACATAAAATCCATATAATATTTGTAATGAAACTTATGAAATAAATTAATATATATTCACAATTGAATCCCAAGTGTATTTCGTGTGTAAAAATAATTTAAATTTTGTCCTTTACTAAATATTCAATACGGCTTTGAATTAGTCGAAATTACCAACTGAGGATTATTTTTATGCAAATGAGGCTTAAACAGCAAAATGTACAAAATCAAACGATGAAATGACATATTTTATAAATTTAGAATTTAATTGGGGCTGTATGGAATTTTATTATTATTATTAATTTATTGGAGAAAAACTACAAATAAAGATAATAAACAATTAACAACATTTTTTTTTTTTAATTTTATTGTTCAAAAGTGAAAAATGTGGGAAATGAAAAACAATTTTAGAATGACATGCAATTAAGAATTCGTGCCAAAGGTAGTCAATTCTAGATTTGTTCAAATTTTCTTCAAAAATATATTTTTAAAGTAAATTTTCTCAATATTTTATTTCTATAGAAATTTTTGTCAACATTTTATTTCTATAGACAATTTTGTCAAAATTTTATTTCAATAATAATTTTTTTCAAAATTGTGTTTCTACAAAAAATTTTGTTAAAATTTTATTTCAATAGTACATTTTTTTCAAAATTGTGTTTCTATAGAAAATTTTGTTAAAATTTTATTTCTATAGAAACTTTTGTGAAAATTTTATTTACTATATACATTTTTTTCCAAATTTTACTTCCACAGAAAATTTTTTCAAAAATTTATTTCTATATAAAATTTTGTCAAAATTTTATTTTTATAGAAAATATTGCATTTATTTTTTTTTTTATAGAAAATATTGCAAAATTTTATTTCGATAGTAAATTTTGTCAAAATTGTGTTTCTACTCAAAATTTTGGTAAAATTTGATTCTATAGAAAAATTTTCTAAAATTTTATTTAGTATATAAAAATTTTGTCAAAATTTTATTTACTATATAAATTTTTTTCAAAATTTTAACTCGATAGGAAATGTTTTAAAAAAATTATTTCTATAGAAAATCTTGTCAAGATTTTATTTCTATAGAAAATGTTGTCAAAATTTTATTTATGTAGAAAATGTTGTAAAAATTTTATTTCTATAGATATTTTGGTCAAAATTTGAATTCTGATGAACATTTTGTTAAAATTTTATTTCTATAGTAAATATTGTCAAAATTTTATTTTTATAGAAAATATTGCAAAATTTTATTTCAATAGTAAATTTTGTCAAAATTGTGTTTCTATTCAAAATATTGGTAAAATTTTATTTTTATAGAAAATTTTACCAAAATTTTACTTACTATATAAAAATTTTGTAAAAATTTTATTTACTATATAACTTTTTTTTCAAAATTTTAATTCTATAGAAAATTTTTAAAAAAAAAATTATTTCTATAGAAAATTTTGTCAAGATTTTATTTCTATAGAAAATTTTATCAAAATTGTATTTATATAGAAAATGTTGTAAAAATTTGATTTCTGTAGAAAATTTTATCAAAATTTAATTTTTTTTTTTAGAAAATATTGCAAAATTTTATTTCTATAGTAAATTTTCTCAAAATTGTGTTTGTATTCAAAATTTTGATAAAATTTAATTTTCAAAGAAAATTTTACCAAAATTTTACTTTCTATATAAAAATTTTGTCAAAATTTTATTTACTATATAACTTTTTTTTCAAAATTTTAATTCTATAGAAAATTTTTTTAAAAATTTATTTCTATAGAAAATTTTATTTCTGCAATATTTTATATTTCTATAGATATTTTGGTCAAAATTTCAATATTGATGAAAATTTTGAAAAAAAATTTATTTCTATAGAATTTGATTCTATAAAAAATTTTACTAATATTTTATTTACTATATAAAAATTTTGTCAACATTTTTTTTGCTATATTTTTTTTTCAAAATTCTAATTCTATAGCAAATGTTTTAAAAAATGTATTTCTATAGAAAATTTTGTCAAGATTTTATTTCTATAGAAAATTTTGTCAAACTTTTATTTATATAGGAAATGTTGTAAAAATTTTATTTCTATAGATATTTTGGTCAAAATTTTAATTCTGATGAACATTTTGTAAAAATTTTATTTCTTTAGTAAATTTTGTCAAAATTGTGTTTCTATTCAAAATAGTGGTAAAATTTTATTTTTATAGAAAAATTTACCAAAATTTTACTTACTATATAAAAATTTTGTCAAAATTTTATTTACTATATAACTTTTTTTTTCAAAATTTTAATTCTATAGAAAATTTTTTAAAAAAAATTTATTTCTATAGAAAATTTTGTCAAGATTTTATTTCTATAGAAAATTTTAACAAAATTGTATTTATATAGAAAATGTTGTAAAAATTTTATTTCTGTAGAAAGTTTTATCAAAATTTTATTTTTTTTTTTTTAGAAAATATTGCAAAATTTTATTTCTATAGTAAATTTTCTCAAAATTGTGTTTCTATTCAAAATTTTGGTAAAATTTAATTTTCAAAGAAAATTTTACCAAAATTTTACTTTCTATATAAAAATTTTGTCAAAATTTTATTTACTATATAACTTTTTTTTCAAAATTTTAATTCTATAGAAAATTTTGTTAAAAATTTATTTCTATAGAAAATTTTATTTCTGCAATATTTTATATTTCTATAGATATTTTGGTCAAAATTTCAATATTCATGAAAATTTTGAAAAAAAAATTATTTCTATAGAAAATTGTGTTAAAATTTTATTTTTTTAAAAAAATTTTGAAAAATTGTATTTCTATAATAAATTTTGTCAAAAATTGTGTTTCTATTTAAAATTTTGGTAAAATTTTATTTCTATTGAAAATTTCACCAAAATTTTATTTACTATATAAAAATTTTGTCAAATTTTTTTTAGTATATATTTTTTTTTTTTCAAAATTTTAATTCTATAGAAAATTTGTTCAAAATTTTATTTCTGTAGAAAATTTTGTCCAAATTGTATTTCTATAGATAATTTTATCAAAATTTTATTTCTATAGCAAATTTTCTCAAAATTTTATTTCTTACTTACTAATTAGCCGTGTCCAAGATTTTGTAGAAGTCTGACAAAATTTTGTCCAAATCAGGTTAGTTGTAAATATTGCTTAATGACAATATAAACCTTTATATAAAGCACTCAAAAAAATTTAAGGATATGAGATTTTATCGAAATGTACATCTAAATACAATGTAGTGCAGGGTAATTATAGTCGGCTCCGCCCGACTTCAGATTTTCCTTATTTGTTGTTTTACTAATATGTGTTTCGTTCCATAACCTTAGATTTAAATTTTAAGTACATAGATTTTGTAGAATTGTATACAAATTTGTCTAAATAGGTTCAGATTCAGATTCAAATTCATGTATATGAAATTTATTTCCATATGCATGGAAATATAGCTCGCTACATATTTATATAGCTCGCAACATATTTGAAGGATTTGAGATGGTATCAATAGTTTGGGTCCACAATGTTTTGGAGGATATAGAGCAATGAGCCCCGTCCAACTTTGAACTTTCTTTAATTGTTTATAAATACGTATAGTGAAGACTGTTGGTATCTGCTCATATTGTGATGGGTATTTATATATATTTTTTTTTATTTATTAAACAAAGGACCGACATTGCCTTAAATTTGAAATATAGAGTTCAATTGGCATCAAATTTGAAATTAAGATCTCTTTTGCACACAAAAATAAATACGATAATTTATATCGATCAATTTACGAGGCACATTTTCACCTCAGTGGATTCGTCAATAAACAGAATTGCCGCATTTGGGTAAATGAGAATCCAAGAGTGATTGTCGAAAAACCAATGCACCCACAAAGAGTGACTGGTTGGTGCGGTTTATGGGCTGGCGGCATCATCGGGCCTTATTTTTTCCAAAATGAGGCCGGTCAGACAGTTACTGTGAATGGTGTTCGCTATCGTGAGATGATAACGAACTTGTTTTTGGCCCGAATTGGAAGATATGGATGTAGACGATATGTGGTTTCAGCAGGACGGTGCCACTTGCCACACAGCTAACGAAACAATGGCTCTTTTGCGCAACAAATTCAATGGCCGTGTTATCTCACGTAATGGCGATGTCAATTGGCCGCCAAGATCATGTGATTTGACACCGTTGGACTTTTTTCTTTGGGGTTATTTGAAAGAAAGCCGTCGATAAGCCAACAACAATTCAAGAGCTAAAGGATGAGATAATTCGGCACATTAACGGCATAGAACCTCCATTATGCCTCAGCCTCATCGAAAATTTGGACCATCGGATGAATGTATGCCACCGAGGTCGCGGCGCTCATTTGGCAGATATTTTGTTCCATACATATTTGAGTAATACCAATATATCATAATAAAATAAAATTACAATAATTTCCTAAATAGTTTGTGTTTTATTCAAAATCAACATCGGCCCTTGAAATTTTAACCACCCTTTACAAATTATTGGTATTAAAATAAGATTTAGTTATATTAACCGTAGTCAGAGTCCAGCCAATTTTGCTCGCCTCCGACAGCTCTGGTCTAGAAACTTAAGAAATTAATTCAGAATTTAATTCGTGACCCTTTTTATGGTTGCATGAATCAAAATGTTAAACAAACAATCATAACTTATGCAACCATTTCAAGCATTCCCTTTAATCCCAAAATGTGACTCAAATCCTTAATAGTCCTTTAACAAAACCAATCCCTGAAATGTTACTCTCAGCTCTCTTAACAAAAAACGCATTTTATTATCATTATTTTTATACCCTCCACCATAGGATGGGGGGTATATTAACTTTGTCATTCCGTTTGTAACACATCGAAATATTGCTCTAAGACCCCATAAAGTATATATATTCTGGGTCGTGGTGAAATTCTGAGTCGATCTGAGCATGTCCGTCCGTCCGTCCGTCCGTCCGTCTGTTGAAATCAAGCTAACTTCCGAACGAAACAAGCTATCGACTTGAAACTTGACACAAGTAGTTGTTATTGATGTAGGTCGGATGGTATTGCAAATGGGCCATATCGGTCCACTTTTACGTATAGCCCCCATATAAACGGACCCCCAAATTTGGCTTGCGAGGCCTCTAAGAGAAGCAAATTTCATCCGATCCGGCTGAAATTTGGTACATGGTGTTAGTATATGGTGTATAACAACCGCGCAAAAATTGGACCACATCGGTCCATAATTATATACAGCCCCCATATAAACCGATCCCCCGATTTGGCTTGCGGAGCCTCTAAGAGAAGCAAATTTCATCCGATCCGGCTGAAATTTGGTACATGGTGTTAGTATATGGTTTCTAACAACCATGCAAAAATTGGTCTATATCGGTCCATAATTATATATAGCCCCCATATAAACCGATCCCCCGATTTGGCTTGCGAGGCCTCAAAGAGAAGCAAATTTCATCCGATCCGGCTGAAATTTGGAACATGATGTTAGTATATGGTCTCTAACAACCATGCAAAAATTGGTCCATATCGGTGCATAATTATATATAGCCCCCATATAAACCGATCCCCCGATTTGGCTTGCGGAGCCTCTAAGAGAAGCAAATTTCATCCGATCCGGCTGAAATTTGGTACATGGTGTTAGTATATGGTCTCTAACAACCATGCAAAAATTGGTCCATATCGGTTCATAATTATATATAGCCCCCATATAAACCGATCCCCCGAATTGGCTTGCGGAGCCTCTAAGAGAAGCAAATTTCATCCGATCCGGCTAAAATTTGGTACATGATGTTATTATATGGTCTCTAACAACCATGCAAAAATTGGTTCACATCGGTCAATAATTGTATATAGCCCCCATATAAACCGATCCTCGATTTGGCTTGCGGAGCCTCTAAGAGAAGCATATTTCATCCGATCCGGCTGAAATTTGGTACATGGTGTTAGTAAAAAGTCTCTAACAACCATGCAAAAATTGGTCCACATCGGTGTATAATTATATATAGCCCCCATATAAACCGATCACCAGATTTGACCTCCGGAGCCTCTTAGAAGACCAAAATTCATCTGATTCAGTTGAAATTTGGTACGTGATGTTAATATATGGCCTCAAACACCCATGCAAAAATTGGTCGATATCGGTCCATAATTATATATAGGCCCCATATAAACCGATCCCCAGATTTGACCTCCGGAGCATCTTGGAAGAGCAAAATTCTTCCCATTCGGTTGAAATTTGGTACGTGATGTTAGTATAGGGTATCCAACAACCATGCAGGAATTGGTTCCTACCAGTCCATAATAATATATAGCTCCCATATAAACCGATCCCCAGATTTGACCTCCGGTGCCTTTTGGAGAAACAAAATTCATCCGATCTGGTTGAAATTTGGTACGTGGTGGTAGCGTATGATATTTAACAACCATGTGAGTTGAAATTTGTGGATGACAGTCTTTCGTAGAAGTTTCTTTGCAATCCATGGTGGAGGGTACATAAGATTCGGCCTGGCCGAACTTACGGCCGTATATACTTGTTATATCTCACATATGTTCATAGAAAGAAAAAAAAACAACAAAAAAAGCTTTGCCTATGATGTTAGCAGCTGTAAGAAATTCAAAGTATCCTTTGGCAAAGAAAGAAACAAAAAAACAAGAATTATGAGCCCTTCCGATGGCCACCTGCAAACATTTGACCAAACCAATATTTCAATAGAGATGATTTTTGTGCTTCATTCCAACAATTATAAGTTTGAAAAGTTTTCTTTTTCTAGGTACTAAGTATGAAAGTTTCGCAACAAACTTGCTGCAGATGTACCCATTCATGCATACATGAATGGATGTATGAGTATCCCAATATATAAATTCCAATATGTTTGTGTATATGTATGTGTGTGTATGTGCCTAAGTGTTGTTAAGGTGCGTGGGTATTTGAAAACTAATTCATATTCTATGCAGCTTCTTATGGTTGTTTGTTTTTTTTCTTCCCTGTATTTTGTTTGTTTTATTTTTCCAGAATTAGAAAAAAAGGTCAGGTAAATTGAATTCACTTAAAGTTAAGAGCGGTAACAGTTGTTGTTCTCTCTAATTTTATTAGTTTATATTTTATGGAGTTCCCAACGAGTAAGAATATTAAGCACATTTTGCCAACATACTATGACTTTCCCATTAGTTTTCCCTCTGATGGTTTTTTGTTTGCGAAATCTTAAACCAAACTTAAATTTGTTTTGAAGATGGGGAAAAAAGTGTTTAAATTCTCATGTCAACATTTTTATGGATATAATTTAAATTCTACTTAAGCAAGAACTTAGAAATATAGTTTCGAGATTTTTAGCACTCCCGAGTAGCTTCCGGCGTAACACGTTTCCATATATTTTTTTTCTTTTTGTTTTGTATTCCCGGCATAAAAATATATGAAAGTATGGAAAATATGCGCGGGTATATTTTATATAATTTGGAAGGCCTTTTAAAAGGCAGGGTCATCTATAGTTGTTTACAAGTTTGGCTTTTCTATCATTTTATCGTTCTTTTCTGATGACGCTACTTGATATAACATCACGAAAGGCAAAGAGCCGTATTTAGCAATCGATCTTCTTAAATACTTGTAATTTAACCCTCGAATGCCCCAATTTTTGGCCAGCTGATTAAATTTTCAATGTTAACGACACAAAAGAAAGAAAACCAAACAAGAACAAGTATATATGTACGATCGTAAGTTCGGCCAGGCCGAATCTTATGTACTCTCTACAATGTGGCATCACAATGGACTGAGTAGACTCAATGAGCCTGATACATCGGGCTGCCACCTAACCTAACCCAACCTACCCTCTACCATGGATTGCTTAGAAACTTCTACTAAAGATTGTCATCCACAATTATATTACTTGGGTTGCGGCCAATGGCAAGGTAGACAAAGGAAAGGTCGATTAAATACCCAGCAAAAAAATTTGGAAGTTCTTCCAAAGGCACAACTTTAAAAGCACTTCCAGAAGATGCACTCCCATTGATGTTCTTTATTTTAACTACCCAGGAAGTTCTTTTAATTCAATTTTTATACCCACCACCATAGAATGGTGACGGGGTATAATAAGTTTGTCATTCCGTTTGTAACACATCGAAATATCGATTTCCGACTATATAAAGTATATATATTCTTGATCAGGGAGAAATTCAAAGACGATATAACGATGTCCGTCTGTCCGTCTGTCTGTCTGTCTGGCTGTCTGTTGTAATCACGCTACAGCATTCAATAATGGAGCTATCGTCCTGAAATTTGGCACAGAATCGTCTTTTGTCTGCGCGCAGGTCAAGTTCGAAGATGGGCTATATCGGGCCATGTTTTGGTATAGCCCCCATATAAACCGACCTCCCGATTTGGGGTCTTTCGCTTATAGAAACCGTAGTTTTCATCCAATTTGCGCGAAATTGAAAATCTAGAGGTATTTTGGGACCTTGAAGAGGTGTGCCAAAAATGGTGAGTGTCGGTCCATGGTTTGGTATAGCCCCCATATAAATCGACCTCCCGATTTGGGGTCTTTCGCTTAAAGAAACCGTAGTTTTCATCCAATTTGCGCGAAATTGAAAATCTAGAGATATTTTGGGACCTTGAAGAGGTGTGCCAAAAATGGTGAGTGTCGGTCCATGTTTTGGTATAGCCCCCATATAAACCGACCTCCCGATTTGGGGTCTTTCGCTTATAGAAACCGTAGTTTTCATCCAATTTGCGCGAAATTGAAAATCTAGAGGTATTTTGGAACCTTGAAGAGGTGTGCCAAAAATGGTGAGTGTCAGTGCATGTTTTGGTATAGCCCCCATATAGACCGATCTCCCGACTTTACTTCTTGGGCTTATAGAATCCGTAGTTTTTATCCAATTTGCCTCAATTTCAAATTCTAGAGGTATTTTAGAACCATAAAGAGGTGTGCCAAAAATGGTGAGTAGCAGTCCATGTTTTGGTATAGTCCCCATATAAACCGATCTCCCGATTTTTCTTTTTGGGCTTCTAGAATCCGTAGTTTTTACCCAATTTGCCTGAAAATGGAAATCCAGAGGTATTCTAGGACCATAAAGAGGTGTACCGAAAATGGTAATTATTCAACCATGGTTTAATATAACCCTCATATAGACCAATCTGACGATTTTTATACCCACCACCATAAAATGGTGATGGGGGTATAATAAATTTGTCATTCCGTTTGTAACACATCGAAATATCGATTTCCGACTATATAAAGTATATATATTCTTGATCAGGGAGAAATTCTAAGACGATATAAGCATGTCCGTCTGTCCCTCTGTCTGTCTGTCTGTCTGTCTGTCTGTTGTAATCACGCTACAGCCTTCAATAATGGCGCTATTGTCCCGAAATTTGGCACAGATTAGTTTTTTGTTTGCAGGCAGGTCAAGTTCGAAGATGGGCTATATCGGTCCAAGTTTTGATATAGTCCCCATATAAACCGACCTCCCGATTTGGGGTCTTGGGCCTATAAAAACCGTAGTTTTTATCAAATTTGCCTGAAATTGGAAATCCAGAGGTATTTTAGGACCATAAAGAGGTGTGTCGAAAATGGTCCGAATCGGTCCATGTTTTGGTATAGCCCCCATATAGACCGATCTCCCGATTTTGCTTCTTAGGCTTCTAGAAACAGTATTTTCTGTCCGATGTGTATGAAATTGAAAATCTAGGGGTATTTTGGGACCATAAAGAGGTGTGTCGAAAATGGTGTCCATCGGTCCATGTTTTGATATAACCCCCATATAAACCAACCTCCCGATTTGGACTCTTGGGCCTATATAAACCGTAGTTTTTATCCAATTTGCCTGAAATTGGAAATATAGAGGTATTTGAGGACCATAAAAAGCTGTGCCGAAAATGGTGCTCATCGGTCCATGTTTTGATATAGCCCCTATAGAGACTCATCTCCCGATTTTGCTTCTTGGGCTTCTAGAAACTATATTTTCTATCCGATTTTCCTGAAATTTAAAATCTAGAGTTCTTTTGGGACCATAAAAAGGTGTGCCGAAAATGGACCCCATTTTTTTGGTATAGCCCCAATATAGACTGATCTCTCGATTTTTACTTCTTGGGCGTCTAGAGACTATATTTTCAAGCCTATTTGTTTGAAATTGAAAATCTGTAGGTATTTTAAGATCACAAATATGTGAGTAGCAAATGGTGCATATCGGTCCATTTTTTGGTGTAGCCCCCATATACACCGATCTCCCGGCTTTATTTCTTGGGCTTCTAGAATCCGTAGTTTTTATCCGATTTGCTGGAAATTAGTAATCTATAATGAAATTTTAGACAAAAGAAATTTCCTTTTCTTATAAAGTATTTTCGTTTATTCAACGATTGTCTCTAAAATTTGGGTCAAAAGAAAACATTGCTTGTCTAAAATTACGTTTCTCAAAAAAGAAAACACTTCTTTCAGGGTATAGCAGGCGCACTGATCATGAAAATTGCTTCAAACTGAAAGTACAATTTCCACATTTTACTCATCGTATTTAAATAATGGCGGAAAAAATCTACATACATATTTAAGATTTTACATATTTAAGATTTTAAATCAAGGCGTAATTTCATCATATACACGATATGTTTATAATTTCTCTAAAACTCAAACAAAATTGGTTCTCATAAATCCAGAATCTGATCTGGTCTTCATAGGTAGAATCTTTAAAGTTTGCCTTCGGGAGCTGACTGCCTAGGGAGAAGATTTGTCATCAAACCCTTACAATTCTATATATTATCAAGTAACCCACTACGACGAAGAGTTTTCAAAGTAAACTTTCATATTTGATTCATGGTGGTGGGTATTTAAAATTCGGCCCGGCCGAATTTACTGCTTTATATACTTGTTATAACTTGATTTGTTCATACTTTTAATGGGTAATTTTACCTTTCTATACCCACCACCATAGAATGGTGACGGGGGTATAATAAGTTTGTCATTCCGTTTGTAACACATCGAAATATCGATTTCCGACTATATAAAGTATATATATTCTTGATCAGGAAGAAATTCTAAGACGATATAACGATGTCCGTCTGTCCGTCTGTCTGTCTGTCTGTTGTAATCACGCTACAGTCTTCAATAATGAAGCAATCGTGCTGAAATTTTGCACCAACTCGTTTTTTGTCTGCAGGCAGGTCAAGTTCGAAGATGACCTATATCGGTCCAGGTTTTGATATAGTCCCCATATAAACCTACCTCCTACCTGGGTCTTGGGCTTATAGAAACCGCAGTTTTTATTCAATTTACCTGAAATTGGAAATCTAGAGGTATTGTAGGACCACAAATACGTGTGCCAAAAATTGTGAGTATCGGTCCATATTTTGGTATAGCCCCCATATAGACCGATATCCCGATATTACTTCTTGGGCTTATAGAAACCGCAGTTTTTATTCAATTTACCTGAAATTGGAAATCTAGAGGTATTGTAGGACCACAAATACGTGTGCCAAAAATTGTGAGTATCGGTGCATGTTTTGGTATAGCCCCCATATAGACCGATTTCCCGATTTTACTTCTTGGGTTTCTAGAATCCGAAGTTTTTATCCTATTTGCCTGAAATTGGAAATCTAGAGGTATTTTAGGACCACAAATACGTGTGCCAAAAATTGTGAGTATCGGTCCATGTTTTGGTATGGTTCCCATATAAAACGACCTCCCTATTTGGGGTCTTGGGCTTATAGAAACCGTAGTTTTTATCCAATTTGTCTGAAATTGGAAATCTAGAGGTATTTTAGGACCATAAAGAGGTGTGCCGAAAATGGTGAGTATCGGTCCATATTTTGGTATAGCCCCCATATAGACTGATTTCCCGATTTTACTTCTTGGGCTTCTAGAATCCGAAGTATTTATCCTATTTGCCTGAAATTGGAATTCTAGAGGTATTTTCTGGTCATAAAGAGGTGTGCCGAAAACGGTGAGTATCGGTCCATATTTTAGTATAGCCCCCATAAGAACGATCTCCCGATTTAACTCCTTGGGTTTCTAGAAACCGTAGTTTTTATCTGATTTGCCTGAAATTGTAAATATTCTGGTATTTTAGTCTCACAAAAACGTGTATCGGATTAAGTTTTTATCGGCCCTCCATATAGAAATTGGAAATCTAGAGGTATTTTAGGACCATAAAGAGGTGTGCCGAAAATGGTGAGTATCGGTCCATATTTTGGTATAGCCCCCATATAGACTGATTTCCCGATTTTACTTCTTGGGTTTCTAGAATCCGAAGTTTTTATCCTATTTGCTTGAAATTGGAAATCTAGAGGTATTTTCGGGTCATAAAGAGCCGAAAACGGTGAGTACCGGTCCATATTTTAGTATAGCCCCCATGAGAACGATCTCCCGATTTAACTCCTTGGGTTTCTAGAAACCGTAGTTTTTATCTGATTTGCCTGAAATTGTAAATATTCTGGTATTTTAGGCTCACAAAAACGTGTATCGGATTAGGTTTTTATAGGTCCACTTGGTAATGCCTCCATATAGACCGACTTCACTTCTTGAGGGTGTATAAGGCGCACTGATCATGAAAATTGCTTGAAACTCAATGTAAAATTTCCAGATTTTACTTCTACAGATTTAAGATTTCAAATCAAGACGTTCTTTTATAATTTTCTTGCACACTTACAAGAGATGTTAATGATTCCTCTAAAACTCAAACAAAAATGGTTCTTATAAATCCAGAATCTGATATAGTCCTCATAGGTGAAATGTTTAAAATTATCTTCGGGAAGTGTCCCCAAGTCTCAAGCCTTCCTGAAATTTCAAAGGAAACCCTAATATTTGGTTCATGGTGGTGGGTATTTAAGATTCGGCCCGGCCGAACTTAGCGCTGTATATACTTGTTTTGTTTCAAATAGGTTAAAAACAGAGTAAGAATTCATAAAATGGTACAAATCATTTAAATTTTGTCGAAAAAAAATGCTAAATTCAATCTGCAAAAATTGTGAATTTTTGAAAATATTTGAGGTCAAACGTTTCCAACAAGCGTTAGAATCCATTAAAAATTTAAAAAAATATATTTATTTGACAAAATATAACAGAATTTTTTAATTTACATCCCAAACATTGAATTCGAATTACACCTAAGGTTAGGTTAGGTTAGGTGGCAGCCCGATGTATCAGGCTCACTTAGACTATTCAGTCCATTGTGATACCACAGTGGTGAACTTCTCTCTTATCACTGAGTGCTGCCCGATTCCATGTTAAGCTCAATGACAAGGGACCTCCTTTTTATAGCCGAGTCCGAACGGCGTTCCATATTCCAGTGAAACCACTTAGAGAAGCTTTGAAACCCTCAGAAATGTCACCAGCATTACTGAGGTGGGATAATCCACCGCTGAAAAACTTTTTGGTGTTCGGTCGTAGCAGGAATCGAACCCACAACCTTATGTATGCAAGGCGGGCATGCTAACCATTGCACCACGGTGGCTCCCGGATTACACCTAAATAAGTGATGCAAATTCAGTGCAACGGCTTTTGAAATGAAGGACTTCCGTCCTATGACAATCCCATGTTAAATTCATTGCTTCTGCGTCAATTATGCACCACTTCCGGATCCAAAAAGAACATTTTCATTACGTTTTTGGCGACGCTTTTTTTTGCTGGGTACGTGTATATTCAATTCTTGACCGGTATATATAGGTAATGAAATTTTGTGCGATAATTATAGAGACAGAATTGAAATATGGGGGTCGCTTTATATGGGGGCTTATAGAATTATGAACACGAATCTACCAAAAATGGTAGATTTTTGACTGTTTGGTATATTGGTAGAATTCTTGATGTTTTGGAAGATTTTACAAAATATTCCTCTCAAACTATGGTTAGGTTGCAGCCCGATGTATCAGGCTCACTTAGACTATTCAGACCATTGTGATACCACATTGGTGAACTTCTCTCTTATCACTGAGTGCTGCCTGATTCCATGTTAAGCTCAGTGACAAGGGACCTCATTTTTATAGCCGAGTCCGAACGACGTTCCACATTGCAGTGAAACCATTTAGAGAAGTTTTGAAACCCTCAGAAATGTCACCAGCATTACTGAGGTGGGATAATCTACCGCTGAAAAACTTTTTGGTGTTCGGTCGAAGCAGGAATCGAACCCACGACCTTGTGTATGCAAGGCGGTCATGCTAACCATTGCACCACGGTGGCTGACTGAATCCATAAAATTAACCAAAATTGGGTTTTTCATATGAACGAAAATGATGATCAGCCAAGTCGTCATCGATAGCTACAATCGGTAAACAGAAGGTACAATGTCTGAGCTATACGTCGGATGGTTTTTCCAAATAAGTTTTCACGGGGTTTGCAACATCTTACAGAGAGTTGTCGTGCTGCAAAATCACCTTTCACTCATTTGCAGTAGCTCATAGTACAACACACCCGGCAGGACCCTCCAGATACACAGCATGCGCTTTTTCTCCATACATATTTGGCTTAACCGTCGATACTGGAAACTTATTTGGCTATGTTGGAGTTCTTTGTCTTCCACATTAATGTGGAACTCTGGAGATAAACCGGAAATTGATCCGCACTAAGGTTTTGTCCTTTCACCGTCATCCACTTTAAGTTATTTGCAATCGATGTTCTTCATAAATCCCGATTAACTATAAATTTATGAATTAGCAACTTCCCCATAAAATTTCAGCCATTTGGAGTGGAATTCAATTAACCACAAATTAATAACACCTTTAATAAATTGCCATCATTATTAAGCCTTAATAGCAAGGGCCTTTTTATTATCGCTCTTATACCAAGAAATATATATCCAAACATTAATCTGTAACCAAGACCTACACCATCATAGCCTAAAAGCATACATGTTCACTTTACACACGCACTGAATTATTCATAAGTGTTACCTTGTCTAGCAAAAATACAAAAAATGAACCAAAATCTAAAGAAGGAAGATAGAAAGGGGGAGACTTTTTAACCATCCCTTGTTCTTAGAAACTTTGTCTTGTTGTATCCCCTCGTTAAGCCATTGTGTTGATATTTGAATTAAGGACACTTTTATTCGGCTGAAAGGAAATTCGTCCAACCACGATATACCCTACCACAAACTTGTAGTTGGTATTGGTCTAAGTACAAAGAAGAGCAAATAAATAGGAATTAGGATGAATTTTTCTGGACCGAAGTGAATATAGAGTCTGCCATGAAAATCGAGTGTATATAAGCTACGATATAAATACCACTTTCCGGAGTTGGTCTACATAGATCATATGAGTAATACAAAATGTTGGCATATTTCCTTAAAGATCACAAAAATATGCGATATATAAAATTTAAAGAAAAATTGCCAAATTGAAGTAATATGAATTATCGTTAATACATATATATGGATACTAGACTCTCGACCAAGTCGGGCTACGGAAGACTTTCAAAATATTATATTAAACAAGTAAGCAAAGTCTAAAGTGGGGCGGGGTCGACTATATTATACCCTAAACGACTACGAGGGCGGTTCAGAAACTTCTTAGCCTATCAATGAAAGAGAATAGTTACCCAGCAAAAACTCCTATTACCAGGTATGAGTACAAGTATGCCTGTGCCAAATTGGTAACAACTTCCTCGTACATATATCAGTAGTAATACTTTTACACGGGCATGACATTGGAGGAAAGTACTTCCGTGCAAGCATACCAGCAGTCGAAAAATAAGTACTTCTTCGCAAGCATACCAGTTCTCCAAAAATAATCTCTTTACCATAAAGATACCCAAAAAGTGCGAACTCACACCTGTTGTTGTGTAATTCAACACACTATAGCACGCTCCACGACATGGATCTATTCAATGATGTTATTTTGTAACATAAATTATGTACAATACAACTTTAGAAAACAAAGGTATATTTTTTTCTGAAATGTAATTTGGCATTACTTATCGCTACTATTAACGGTGCCCACTGTAGAGCCGAACCCGGATCTCAAGATATGATTTTGATTACCGGTATTAATAGAAGAATCACTTTTTGCCTACACAGGTAAGTTATTATTTTTAAATACCTGGTAATACTGCAAGTAGTAACTTTTTGATTACCGGTATTACTGAAAGAATCACTAGTGCTTACCCAGTTTTTGCTGGGTAGTTTTTCAAAAATATTTTTATACCCTCCACCATAGGATTGGGGGGTATATTAACTTTGTCATTCCGTTTGTAACACATCGAAATATTGCTCTAAAACCCCATAAAGTATATATATTCTGGGTCATGGTGAAATTCTGAGTCGATCTAAGCATGTCCGTCCGTCCGTCCATCTGTTAAAATCACGCTAACTTCCGAACGAAACAAGCTATCGCCTTGAAACTTGGCACAAGTAGTTGTTATTGATGTAGGTCAGATGGTATTGCAAATAGGCCATATCGGTCCACTTTTACGTATAGCCCCCATATAAACGTACCCCCAAATTTGGCTTGCAGACCCTCTAAGAGAAGCAAATTTCATCCGATCCGGCTGAAATTTGGTACATGGTGTCAGCATATGATCTCTAACAACCATGCAAAAATTGGTCCACATCGGTGCATAATTATATATAGCCCCCATAAAAACCGATCTCCCAATTTGGCTTTCGGTTCCTCTAAGAGAAGCAAATTTCATCCGATCTGGCGGAAATTTGGTATATAGTGTAAGTATATGGTCTCTAACAACTACGCAAAAATTGGTCCAAATCGGTCCATAATTATATATAGCCCCCATATAAACCGATCCCCCCGATTTGGCTTGCGGAGCATCTAAGAGAAGCAAAATTCATCTGATCCGGCTGAAATTTGTTACATGGTGTTAGTATATAGTCTCTAACAACCATGCAAAAATTGGTCCACATCGGTTCATAATTATATGTAGCCCCCATATAAACCGATCCCCAGATTTGGTTTGCTGAGCCTCTAAGAGAAGCAAATTTCATCCGATCCGGCTGAAATTTGGTACATGCTGTTAGTATATGGTTTCTAACAACCATGTAAAAATTGGTCCACATCGGTGCATAATTATATATAGCCCCCATATAAACCGATCCCCCAATTTGGCTTTCGGTTCCTCTAAGAGAACCAAATTTCATCCGATCCGGCGGAAATTTGGTATATGGTGTTAGTATATGGTCTGTAACAACTACGCAAAAATTGGTCCACATCGGTCCATAATTATATATAGCCCCATATAAACCGATCCCCAGATTTGATCTTCGGAGCCTCATGGATGAGCAAAATTCATCCGACTTGCTTAAAATTTGGTATGGTGTTAATATATGATCTCTAACAACCATGCAGGAATTGGTCCATATCGGTAAATAATTTTATGTAGCCCCCATATAAACCGATCCCCAGATTTGACATCCGTGGCCCCTTGGAAGAGCAAACTTCAACCGATGCGGTTGAAATTTGGTAAGTGGTGTTAATATATGATCTCTAACAACCACGCAAAAATTGATCCATACCGGTCTTAATTATATATAACCCCCACTTAAACCGATCCCCAGATTTGACCTCCGGAACTCTTGGAGGAGCAAAATTCATCCGATCCCGTTGAAATTTGGTACGTGGTGAAATTTGGTATATTGCGCTAGTATATGGCCGCTAACAACCATGCCAAAATTGGTCCGTATCGGTCTATAGTTATATATAGCCGATCCCCATCAATTGTTGGTTGTGATACATTATTTGGCCAATTCGGACGATATTTCCACAAGTCGGAGCTTTATTTATAATACGACCATTCTGTGGAAAATTTGGCATTACAATATGTAGGATACGACTACGATATGGGGAAATTAGACCAGAATTTTGGGTAATATTTTGGCCATATTAGATTAAGATGACACGCTTAAATAGCATATTAAATGTATTCTCTGTCGAAACTATCGAGACAATTGGAGGAAACTCCCATTGAAAATGGGTCAAAAAATATGAAACATTCTACCATATTTCCCCTACTCTGGCGTATAACATATATATGGGAGCTATTTATAAATAGGAACCAATTTTGACCAAATTTTACATGCATAGTTAGAATAATAATCCTGCTAACTCAGCAAAAAACGTAAATGGGAGAATAATTTTGGCCTACGTGGTCATATGGGTGTAAATCGGGCGAAAGATATATATGTGAGCTATATCTAAATCTGAACCGATTTGAACCAAGTTTGGCACGCATAACGATACTATTAAACGTACTCCTTGTGCAAAATTTGAAGCAAATCAGAGCAAACCTCTGCTTTTTAGGCCATATTAGTCGATATCGGACGAAAGACATGTATGGGAGCTATATCTAAATCTGAACCGAAAATTAGCGCAATTGACAATACTATTAAACGTATTCTTTGTGCAAAATTTGAAGCAAATTAGGACAAAACTCTGGCTTTTTTGGACATATAAGTTCAAATCGGACGAAGGATATATATGGGAGCTATATCTAAATCTGAACCTATTTGGCTGATATTTTGCATATCTTACGAAAGCCCCAAAATATTTAGCTGCCCGAAATTTTGAGAAAATACGTTGATAAATACGTATGACTAGTATGACTAGATCGGTGATATATATATACAGCAGCTATATCTAAATCTGAACCAATTTTCTTTGAAAATCAATAGCGATTGTCTTTGAGCCAAAACAAAACTCTATGCCAAATTTGAAATTTTGTGAAAATACGTTGATAAATACGTATGACCAGTATGACTAGATCGGTGATAAATATATACAGCAGCTATATCTAAATCTGAACCAATTTTCTTTGAAAATCAATAGCGATTGTCTTTGAGCCAAAACAAAACTCTATGCCAAATTTGAGGACTATCGGTTTTGAATCGACTCAGAATTTAATTCTAAGACGATCGGTATACTAAACGATGGGTCTCAAAATTTTCCTTCTTGGCGTTACATACAAATGCACAAACTTATTAACATATATCCTGTACCACAGTAGAGGTGAAGGGTATAAATATATTTTAGTCTCTCACGACTAATCCAGGGAAACAAGTAAAAAGTTTCGTGGATCTTCAGAAACATTTCTATGGGAAAAATTTTACCCTTCTAACTCAGAGAGTCCTTGGTCGATTTCGATAGCAATGTGTGACTAAATTACTATACAAAAGGTGAAATCGTTTAATTAAAAAATCAAGTTAAATTTTTTTTTTAAAGTTCAATTAGTATAAAATTCAGGAAAAATATTCAGTTAGGCTTTCGCTTTTCCAAATCCGAATTGCCGGGTCTCACGCTTGACACCTGCCGTCAGATTTTGTACAGCCACCTTGTCCACCTTCTTCGCCGCAGAAAGCCAGTTTGCCTTGAACTGCTGCTCGTCCTTAGCAGTTTTTTTTTTGTCTTCTTTAGGTTTCGCTTGACAATAGCCCAGTATTTCTCAATTGGGCGGAGCTCTGGCGTGTTGGGAGGGTTCTTGTCCTTGGGAACCACCTGCACGTTGTTGGCGGCGTACCACTCCATGGCCTTTTTACCGTAATGGCAAGATGCCAAATCCGGCCAAAACAGTACGGAACAACCGTGTTTCTTCAGGAAAGGCAGCAGACGTTTATTCAAACACTGTTTCACGTAAATTTCTTGGTTGACAGTCCCGGAAGCTATGAAAATGCTGCTTTTCAAGCCACAGGTACAGATGGCTTGCCAAACCAGATATTTCTTTGCGAACTTTGACAGTTTTATGTGCTTGAAAATATCTGCTACCTTTCCCCTTCCTTTTGCCGTACAAAACTCCTGTCCCGGAAGCTGCTTGTAGTCGGCTTTGACGTAGGTTTCGTCGTCCATTACCACGCAGTCAAACTTCGTCACCATCGTCGTGTACAGCCTCCGGGATCGCGCTTTGGCCGTCGTATTTTGTTTATCTTCGCGATTTGGAGTCACTACCTTCTTGTAAGTCGATAGTCCGGCTCGTTTTTTGGCTGCATGCACGGTTGTAGACGATACACCCAGCTTATTTGCGGCATCTCGGAGAGAGAGGTTAGGGTTTCGCTTCAAACTACCGGCAACTCTCTTGTTGTCGCAGCGGCTTCCGGTTTTCGATTTCCCCCCGATCCAGACTTCCTGGCTGTCGACAAACGTTCCCCAAACACTTTGTAACGGTTGATTTGGCAACTTTTAGCGATTTTTCCAGCTTTGCGTGCGAGTAGCTCGGATTTTCGCGATGCGCGAGCAAACTTTTGATGCGCCGCTCTTCTTGCTTGGACGGCATTTTAACAACATTCTACATACACACACCTTCAAAATGAGGGGTGTTCCGGTTTTTTAAATACAAAATTGAAAGAAATACGTCAAGTTTATATTGACCAAATTTTGACCGTATCACCCTTTAGGTTCCAAAAATTGGGTCATTTTATATTAGAAGACGAGAATTACCGCGATGCAATGACCTGTTTTGCATACCTGCTTTGCATACAAAGGGGTTTAATGCCAGTTTCGTTCAACCACCAAGAGGGTTTTCAGCGGTTGCTTATCTCCTCTCTGCAATGCTAATAACATTTCTGAGAGTTTGAGAGCTTCTCTAAATGGTTTCACCGTAAGATGAACCGCCGTTCGGACTCAGCCATAAAAAGGAAGTCCCTTGTCATTGAGCTAATACTAGGAATCGGACAGCACTCAGTGACAAGGGAGAAAGTTGCCACTGCGGCATCACAATGGAATGAATAGTCTAGGTTAGTTCTGATATTCTATAAAAAATCTAAAGAAAAGTAAACTTATTTGCTTGAAAGTTACTTTTCCAAATCTCAAAGTAGTTCTTCCCGTTAGTCTGCCAATGACAAATCTCTTCATTGTCCTGCTGTGAGCTCTTCCTTGTGTTTTACTAAATTGTAGCCTAAAATGTAGCTAACAAATGTATGACCATTTCGAAATCATAACTAGGCATAAGGAGCGAATAAACGAGCAATCTCACCCATACAGGGGTAACACACACACACACCCACCCACCCAGGTGAATGGATATACATACACATGGACCTGAAAGAACTCTCTTTCTATTTAGGCAGTATCGAAGTAAAAAAAGGGGCCAAAGAAAAAGTATGCGAATATTTGTCTTTGCTCAACTATCTACCTATACTCAGACTACAATGGTCAAAAACTACTATGGTCGAGAAGAAGGTGAAACAAAAGTACACGTGAAAATATGTCCGTGTGTACGTGTAAGGAGAACAAAAAAAAGGAGAATATTTGCACTACACATTGTTAGTTTGGCCATCATGTAGACGTGGAAATATGTATACATTTAGGCTTAGATGGGGGAATTTCTGTAACGAAATAAGTATGGAATATTCGCTGAAAACCAACAGAAAAAAATAGCAAGAACAAAATATTCGTTTATAGGGGTGCTGTGATAAGTGTGATGAGCACGTGCTAGTGTTTTGCCATGGCTGAAAGTGTCTTACAAGGATGCTAGGTCGGCCGCATAGGAGTGGGGTGTTGGCAGGTTTATAAAATGCTCATAATGAAAATGCTATCAACTGTAATGGGCCTTAGAGCGATATAACAAAAAAAAACGGAAAACTATGCTGATTTGTATATAAGAGTGGGTGAAATATTTGGGAAATATTTAATACAATGGACAGCCACCGTTAGCATGCCCGCCTTGCATACACAAGGTCGTGGGTTCGATTCCTGCTTCGACCGAACACCAAAAAGTTTTTCAGCGGTGGATTATCCCACCTCAGTAATTATGGTGACATTTCTGAGGGTTTCAAAGCTTCTCTAAGTGGTTTCACTGCAATGTGGAACGCCGTTCGGACTCGGCTATAAAAAGGAGGTCCCTTGTCATTGAGCTTAACATGGAATCGGGCAGCACTCAGTGATAAGAGAGAAGTTCACCAATGTGGTATCACAATGGACTGAATAGTCTAAGTGAGCCTGATACATCGGGCTGCCACCTAACCTAACCTAACACAATGGACATAAAAGTTTAAAATTTATACACTGCAAAAAACCTATTGACATAATATAAAAAACAATGAAACCTACATTTTGTCACAATATTATTGAAAAAATTCTTTTATTATCAAGAAATTTGAACAGCTAATAGACTTTGTTGTACAAACATTTTTTAATGAAGCGAAGAAAAATTTTTTTTCCAGGATTTGAGATATTGAATCGTTGGATTTTTGCAATCCAACTGCAGGCTACAATAAAACTGCAGGCTAAGAAAAATTTTAAGAATGTTGTACCCTTGATTTAAATTTCCTTTAAATTAAATTAATAAAAACTAGTGTAAACGCTAGATTGTTTTCGAAAACACTTCATTATTTTAAGGAGCCGTGTACTTGGCTTGCAATTAACAACAAAATCATTAAGTGTTCAAAAACTCACGACCGCATACACTGGTTTTACGTGGCATATTGAAAAATGTTTTTCTATTCCTGATTTTTAAAAACAGAAAAACTATTAAATATCACATTATAAGGAACATTTTATATTAATTAAGTCATCTATATACTACGCAAAAAATATCGAAGGATTAGATAACAAAATTATTATTCTGAAAATAGTTCCACACAAAAAAAAATTGTTTTGATTCAATCATTAAATTAATTGATCCAATTAATATTTTAAATTGAAATGTCTTCAATCACAGAAATGATAGTATCAATTAAAAAATGAATTGTCCAATTAAAAAATTAATTGATACTATTAATTTTTGTGTTTGATTTTTGTTTCAATGAAAAAAATTTGTTAAATCAATTAAATTTTTAATTGAATATTTTTTAAAACTCAATTAAGACTTTAATCGGAAACTTTTTTTGTGAAATGTTTTTCTTTGCAAAGGATTTGCATTTAATCACATTAATACGGATTTCAATTTATTTCATATAAGTTTCAATTTATTGAAATCCATATTAAAAAAAAGCAAGTATATACGGCCGTAAGTTCGGCCAGGCCGAAGCTTATGTACCCTCCACCATGGATTGCGTAGAAACTTTTACGAAAGACTGTCACCCACAATCGAATTACTTGGGTTGCGCTAACACTTGCCGATGGCAAGCTATCTTAAAACTTCCTAACACCGTAATATATACCACATAGTTTATACGTGGTATATATTAAACTAAAGAAGGCCGATTAAATACGTATATAATTAAGTTTAGAGTTCCTATAGAAATAAAATTTTAACAAAATAAAATTTTGACAACATTTTCTAAAGAATTAAAATTTGGAAAAATTTTCTCTAGAAATAAAATTTGGAAAACATTTTCTCTAGAAATAAAATTTTAACAAAATTTTCTATAGAAATAAAATTTTGACAAAATTTTCTATAGAAATAAAATTTTGACAAAAATTTCTATAGAAATAAAATTTTGACAAAATTTTCTATAGAAATAAAATTTAAAAAAATTTTCTATAGAAATAAAATTTTGACAAAAATTTCTATAGAAATAAAATTTTGACAAAATTTTCTATAGAAATAAAATTTTGACAAAATTTTCTCTAGAAATAAAATTTGGACAAAATTTTCTATAGAAATAAAATTTTGACAAAATTTTCTATAGAAATAAAATTTTGACAAAATTTTCTATAGAAATAAAATTTTGACAAAATTTTCTATAGAAATAAAATTTTGACAAAATTTTCTATGGAAATAAAATTTTGACAAAATTTTCTATAGAAATAAAATTTTGACAAAATTTTCTATAGAAATAAAATTTTGACAAAAATTTCTATAGAAATAAAATTTTGACAAAATTTTCTATAGAAACAAAATTTTGACAAAATTTTCTATAGAAATAAAATGTTGACAAAATTTTCTATAGAAATAAAATTTTGACAAAATTTTCTATAGAAATAAAATTTTGACAAATTTTTCTATAGAAATAACATTTTGACAATGTTTTCTATAAAAATAAAATTTTGTTAGATTATTTTTGGCTCGTGTGGCAACCATGATTATAAACCGATATAGACCAATTTTTGTGTAATTGGGGATCGGCTATATATAACTATATACAGATATGGACCAATTATAGCATGGTTATAACCACGTTGCAAATTTCAACCGGATCGGATGAATTTTGCTCCTCCAAGAGGCTCCGGAGATCAAATCTGGGGAACGGTTCATATGGGGGCTATATATAATTATGGACAGATATGGACCAATTCTTGCGTGTTTGTTAGAGACAACATTCTAACAACATGTTCCAAATTTCAACCGGATCGGATGAATTTAGCTCCTCCAAGAGGTTCCGGAGGACAAATCTGGGGATCGATTTAAATGGGGGCTATATATAATTATGGACCGATATGGACCAATTCTTGCATAGTTGTTAGAGATCATATACTAACACCATGTACCAAATTTCAGCCGGATCGAATGAAATTTGGTTCTCTTAGAGGATTCGCAAGCCAAATCGGGAGATCGGTTTATATGTAATTGTGGACCGATATGGACCAATTTTTGCATGGCTGTTAGAGACCATATACTAACACCAAGTACCAAATTTCAGCCAGATCGGATGAAATTTGCTTCTCTTAGAGCAATCGCAAGCCAAATTAGGGGGTTCGTTTATATGGGGGCTATCCGTAAAAGTGGACCGATATGACCCATTTGCAATACCATCCGACCTACATCAATAACAACTTCTTGTGCCAAGTTTTAAGTCGATAGCTTGTTTCGTTCGGAAGTTAGCGTGATTTCAACAGACGGACGGACGGACATGCTCAGATCGAATCAGAATTTCACCACGACCCAGAAGCAATATTTCGATGTGTTACAAATGGAATGACAAAGTTAATATACCCCCATCCTATGGTGGAGGGTATACAAATTAAGCACCATTTATACTACTTGTCAGTTTCATATAAATTTAAGTTTTTCCTAAAGAAATCTCGCAAGAAGGAGTTTCCATGCCATGTAAATATCATAAAGTAAAGTATCCAGTTTCCAATTATGGTCCACCCACAACCTTCCCCGTAAATTTCAAGAAAATCGGACATGGAGGTGGTTCACCACCTGAACAGATACCGAAAAATTACATAACCCACATTAATTTTACAACCTTATACAACCACAATATTCCTCTCCAACTACTCACATATATTTATAGAAATCAAATTTTTCTATAGAGATATAGTTTTTAGAAAATTTTCTATAGAAATAAAATTTTGAGAAAGTTTTCTGTGCTGACCAAGATCATTTTATACCCTGCGCCACACTGTGGAACAGGGTATTATAAGTTAGTGCATATGTTTGCAACACCCAGAAGGAGACGAGAGGGACACATGGTGTCTTTGGCAAAAATGCTCAGGGTTGGCTCCTGAGTCGATATAGCCATGTCCGTGAACACATTTTTGTGTTCACTAGGTCTAGGTCGCAGTTTTAGTCCAATCGACTTCAAATTTGGCACAAGTATGTGTTTTGGCTCAGAATAGAACCCTATTGATTTTGGAAGAAATCGGTTCGGATTTAGATATAGCTCCCATATATATCTTTCGCCCGATATGGACTAATACGGTCCCAAAAGCCTGAGTTTTACCCCAATTTGGTTGAAATTTTGCACTAGAAGTACAATTAGTAGTGTAATTATGTGCGCCAAATTTTATTGAAATCGGTTCAGATTTAGATATAGCTCCCATATATATCGTTCGCCTAATTTACACTCATATGACCACAGTGGCCAATCTTTTACATCGATTTAATTGAAATTTTGCACAGAGAGTAGAATTTGCATTGTAGCCATGCGTGCCAAATTTGGTTGAAATCGGTTCAGATTTAGATATAGCTCCCATATATAGCTTTCGCCTGATTTACATTCATATGACCACAGAGTCCAATTTTTTGCTCCGATTTAGTTGAAATTTTGCACTGGGAGTAGAATTAGCATTATAGCTATGCGTGCCAAAATTGGTTGAAATCGGTTCAAATTTGATATAGCTCCCATATATATAATTTTCTGATTTTGACAAAAATGGTCAAAATACCAACATTTTCCTTGTAAAATCGCCACTGCTTAGTCGAAAAGTAGTAAAAATTACTCTAATTTTCCTAAACTTCTAATACATATATATCGAGCGATAAATCATAAATAAACTTTTGCGAAGTTTCCTTAAAATTGCTTCAGATTTAAACGTTTCCAATATATTTTTACTAACATTGTGTTCCACCCTAGTGCATTAGCCGATTTGAGTCTATAGATTTTGTAGAAATCTATCAAACTCTGTCCAGATCGAGTGATACTTAAATGTATGTATTTGGGACAAACCTTTATATATAGCCCCCAACACATTTGACGGATGTGATATGGTATCTAAAATTTAGATCTACAAAGTGGTGTAGGGTATAATATAGTCGTTCCTGCCCGACTTTAGACTTTCTTTACTTGTTATCTTAGATCTTACGCCCGTGTATGCTTGTTTTTACATGACATATTACAAATTTGTTTTTATAAAATTATTTTTTTTTACCTAATTCATATATGACATATGGCCCTTGTGGCGTATGATGATTTCGGTTACATTGCAATAACCATACGCACTGTGCTACGGTATCAACTGCATGTTCCAAGTGTTAATTGTTTGTTTCATTCGGGTAAAATTTCAACTGATGAAATTACTTCATGAGGATTTACAAGCCATATCTTGGATGTCGGTTTAGATGGAGGCAATAAAAAGACAATTATATACGACCGTAAGCTCGGCCAGGCCGAATCTTATGTACTCTCCACCATGGATTGCATAGAAACTTGTACTAAAGACTGTCATCCACAATCGAATTACTTAGGTTGCGATAACACTTGCCGATGGCAAGGTATCTTAAAACTTCTTAACACCGTCTTCTCAATTGTTAGTTAGTCCATACGGGGTATATATAAAACAAAAAAGGCCGATTAAATACGTAAATAATTCAGTTTGACAAATTTTCTATAGAAATAAAATTCTGACAAAATTTTCTATAGAAATAAAATTTTGAGAAAATTTTCTATAGAAATAAAATTTTGAGAAAATTTTCTATAGCAATAAAATTTTGACAAAATTTTCTATAGCAGTAAAATTTTGACAAAATTTTCTATATATTTTCTATAAACTTTCAATAGAAATAAAATCCAATGAAGGACTGGGGAATTCTTCCCACTTAAATATGAGCTAAATTATTAGTTTTTGTACCCAAAAGAATAGCAACAACCGAATTCAAATTACACCCAACCACAACAATGCAGCAATTTTAAGTTGATTAAGCCAAGCGAAGTTTTAACAACCCACAAAACGGCGAAGAAAGCAACTACAAGGATTGGAGGCAACAACAACAACAATGATGTGAAGTCTGAGTAAGATTTTCCACTTCCTCAAAAGTTGAAGGTACCACCAATAATCATAAGTTTTGTTGGGTATACTAATAACATTTTGACAACATTTTATAGTAATAAAATTTTGAAAAAATTTTCTATGGTAAAAGAAGTAAGGAAAGTCTAAAGTCGGACGGGGCCGACTATATTATTCCCTGCACCAATTTGTAGATCTAAATTTTCGATACCATATCACATCCGTCAAATGTGTTGGGAACTATATATAAAGGTTTGTCCCAAATACATACATTTAAATACCACTCGATCTGGACAGAATTTAATAGACTTCTACAAAATCTATAGACTGCAAAATTAAGTCGGCTAATGCACTAGGGTGGAACACAATGTTAGTAAAAAAATATGGGAAACATTTAAATTTGAAGCAATTTTAAGGAAACTTGGCAAAAGTTTATTTATGATTTATCGCTCGATATATATGTATTAGAAGTTTAGGAAAATTAGAGTCATTTTTACAACTTTTCGACTAAGCAGTGGCGATTTTACAAGGTAAATGTTGGTATTTTTACCATTTTTGTCGAAATCAGAAAAACATATATATGGGAGCTATATCTAAATCTGAACCGATTTCATCCAAATTTGGCACGCATAGCTATAATGCTAATTCTATTCACTGTGAAAAATTTCAATTAAATCGGAGTAGAAGATTGGCCACTGTGGTCATATGAGTGTAAATCGGGCGAAAGCTATATATGGGAGCTATATCTAAATCTGAACCGATTTCAACCAAATTTGGCACGCATAGCTAAAATGCTAATTCTACTCAATGTGCAAAATTTCAATTAAATAGGAGTAAAAGATTGGCCACTGTGGTCATATGAATGTAAATCGGGCGAACGATATATATGGAAGCTATATCTAAATCTGAACCGATTTCAATAAAATTTGGCTACACTACTTGGCTACACTACTCATTGTACTCCTAGTGCAAAATTTCAACCAAATTGGGGTAAAACTCTGGCTTCTGGGACCGTATTAGTCCATATCGGACGAGAGATATATATGGGAGTTATATCTAAATCTGAACCGATTTCTTCCCAAAATCAATAGTTTTCTATTCTGAGCCAAAACACATACATGTGCCAAATTTGAAGACGATTGGACTAAAACTGCTACCTAGACTTTGATTACAAAAATGTGTCCACGGACAGACGGACAGACGGATATGGCTATATCGACTCAGGAGCCCACCCTGAGCATTTTTTCCAAAGACACCATGTGTCTATCTCGTCTCCTTCTGGGTGTTGCAAACATATGCACTAACTTATAATACCCTGCTCCACAGTGTGGCGCAGGGTAAAAACAATTTTGACAAAATTTTCTATAGAAATAAAATTTTGGCAGATTATTTTTGGGGATCGGCTATATATAACTATAGACCGATATGGACCAATTTTGGCATGGTTGTTAGCGGCCATATTCTAGCGCAATATACCAAATTTCACCACGTACCAAATTTCACCACGTACCAAATTTCAACCGTGTCGGATGAATTTTGCTCCTCCAATAACTCCGGAGGTCAAATCTGGGGATCGGTTTAAATGGGGGTTATATATAATTAAGACCGGTGTGGACCAATTTTTGCATGGTTTTTAGAGACCATATACTAACACCATGTACCAAATTTCAGCCGGATCGGGTGAATTTTGCTCTTCCAAGGGGCTCCGGAGGTCAAATCGTGGGATCGGTTTATATGGGGGCTATATATAATTATGGACCAATGTGAACCAATTTTTGCATGGTTTTTAGAGACCATACACTAACATCATGTATCAAATTTCAGCCGGATCGGATGAAATTTGCTTCTTTTGGATGCTCCGCAAGCGAAATCGGGGGATTGGTTTATATGGGGGCTATATATAATTATGGTCCGATTTGGACTAATTTTTGCATGGTTTTTAGAGACCATATACTAACACCATGTACCAAATTTCAGCCGGATCGAATGAGTTTTGCTCCTCCAAGAGGCTCCGCAATCCAAATCTGAGCGTCGGTTTATATGGGGGCTATACGTAAAAGTGGTCCCATATGGCCCATTTTCAATACCACCTCACCTACATCAATAACAACTATTTGTGCCAATTTTCAAGTCCATAGTTTGTTTCATTCGTAAGTTAGAGTGATTTCAACAAACAGACGGACATGCTTTGATCGACTCAGAATTTCACCACTACCCAGAATATATATACTTATTGGGGTCTAAGAGCAATATTTCGATGTGTTACAAACGGAATGACAAAGTTACTATACCCCCCATCCTATGGTGGAGGGTATAATAAGGACTGATATTCATTCATTTTGTTAGAGGGAATATACCTATATAAAGGGTATCCGAAATTCAAATCTGCGGTTTGGATTATATGGGGGTTATACCCAATAATGCTCCGATATGGTCCATTTGCTATACCATCTGACCTAGATTCATAACAGCAACTTGTACCAACAGCAACATGGTAACTTCCTTTCTGAACTTAGCATGATATCAGCAGAAGGACGGACATAGCTAGATCTACTCAGAATTTCACCACTATCCAAAATAATATACTGCATGCGATCTGAGACCAATATTTCAATATCTTACAAACGGAATGCCAATGTTAGTATATCCTGCGGTGGAGTGTATAAAAAAAAAATAAAATTATAATTTGCATTAATTTAAACTAATTGAATTAAATTTTAAAAATTTAAATGAATATTACTTCTCTGTTTTCCCATTAATTCTAGACGATATTTTCTGTTATCAAAATTTTAATAAGTATATATTATTCAAAATTCAATAACTTTTTATTAGAGTATATAGACTCGAATTTTTGACAATTGCTATGAAAAACCATCTTATGTAGAAGTACGACTCAGCTTCATGTCGCAAAGAATGGAAGGGGATGTTTTATGTTTGTCTTTGTAGTTGTGTTTTACATTTTGTGAAAAAAGACATGGTTTGCCTGGATTTGTTTGCTTAAATATCCTTAGAGAACCGTTGAATTTTATGAGACAAAAAGCATGCCCAGCATTTATTTGAAGCTATCAGCGCACAGTGATAGTTAGGAAAAAAACTGTAACACAATTCAATAAGAATTTTATTTATTAAAATTTTCGAAATATACAAATAAATTTTCGGGATGTCAGTGTAAAATAATAAATACTTTAGACTTCAATTTTGTTATAATTTTTAGAGTTTAAAATATTCATTAAAACACCATCTGGGAGTTATTTGTATTGATCCTTTCTACTGTGCCTAGACCCTACTATTATTATCAATATCGTTTGGGAATTGGGTATATTTTCCCCTAGTTAACAAAAGTTCTCTGCTCTCAAAGTCTATAGAGAATCATAAGATTTTTGCATGTAAATGTGTATTTTTTTTTATTAAATGGGATCATGTGTTAATTTTACAAATGGAAGTTTTATAGTTTTAAGTTATTTTTTTCGCAGTCATTTCCATACAAAATCTTAATACATATCTTAACATTCAGAAAAAAAACAAAGCATAAAATGTTTAACTACGACATTATTTGATGAAAATATTGGAAATAGACGAGTTCAAATACTAAAGATATACTCTTTTGTGAAACCAAAAAGTGCGAAGGACAAAAAATGTCTGTGAAAATAAAATTAAAATTAGACTGGAAAGTAGCAGTCTACTTTTTATCCGAAGAGCACAGTGGGGAATATGAAATTCGTTGGTAGCACCAGGTCTTTGGAGTCGAGGTCACTTTGATCGACGAAATATTTATAATATTTATAACATTTAGGAAATTTTCATCAGTCGATAAATATGAATTAGAGGTATAGGAACATTTGAGTCATTTATACAAGTTTTCTTCGTAGCAGTGATTATCAGTGAGCATCAGTAAGAAACAAAATTATGAGAAAATTTTCTACATTTTTTAAATTTTACTTTTGAGAAAATTTTCTATAAGAATAAAATTTTGAGAACATTTTCTATAAAAGTAAAATTTTGACCAAAATATCTATAAAAAGAAAATTTCAAAAAACAAAATTTATATAAATAAAATTTTGACAAAATTGTTTATAGAAATAAAATTTTGACAAAATTGTTTATAGAAATAAAATTTTGACAAAATTTTTCTATAAACAATTTTTAACTTTTTAACAAAATTTTCTATAGAAATAAAAAAAAAAATTATTTCTTCTATAGAAGAAATAAAATTTTGCAAAATTTTCTATAGAAATAAAATTTTGACTAATTTGTTTATAGAATTAAAATTTTGACAAATGTTTCTATACAAATAAAAAATTTTGTTTTGTTATTATTGTTTTTTTTTTTCTTTAATCATTGTTGTTGTTTTTTTTTTATTTCAGCTTAAAACCATGCATTGACTAAACTACAAGTGTAGCTTAACCAACAGAGGAAAAGAATGTTTGTCAAATTTATTTGGGCAAAACCCTATAGACTGCATGGTGGTTGGATGGACCCACGTTTCGGAATTACCACATTCCTCTTCAGCATCCTCTACTTGCAGCAAAACTATCAACCAATTACCAGAATAAATTCAGGCAGTTCACTAAACCCAGAAGTAAAGCTTAACATGGAATCGGGCAGCACTCAGTGATAAGAGAGAAGTTCACCAATGTGGTATCACAATGGACTGAATAGTCTAAGTGAGCCTGATACATGGGGCTGCCACCGAACCTAACCTAACCGAAAGCACACTTGAACCTTCCGAAAAAAGGTTTTACATTGATAGCCGGCTTATGCCGAAATGCTTCATAAATTTTCTATAGACAAACATAGAAATAAACAGAAATAAAATTCTGACAAAATTTTCTGTAGATATAAAATTTTGACAACATTTTCTATAGAAATACATGTTCGACAAAATTTTGTATAGAAATTATATTTTGACAAAATTTCCTAAAGACATACAATGTTGACAAATTTTTCTATAGAAATAAAATTTTGACAAAATTGTGTATAGAAATATAAATTTTTGACAAAATTTTCTATGGCAATAAAATTTTGGTAGATTATTTTTGGCTGGTGTGGCATTCGTGATTTTTCTGTAATTAGAAATCGGTTTATTTGGGGGCTATATATAATATAGATCGATACGGACCAATTTTGTCATGATTGCTATCGGCCATACACTAGCAAAATATATCAAATTTCAACTGGATCGGTTGAATTTTGCGCCTTCAATAGGCTCCGGAGGTCAAATCTGGGGATCGGTTTATATGGGGGCTATATATAATTAGCAACCGATATGGACCATTTCTGGCATGGTTGTTAAAGACCATGTACTAACACCACGTACCAAATTTCAGCCGGATCGGATGAATTTTGATCGTTCAAGAGGCTCCGGAGGTCAAATCTGGGGATGGGTTTATATGGGGGCTATATATAATTATCAACCGATATGGACTAATTTTTGCATGGTTGTTAGAGACTGTATACTATCACCACGTACCAAATTTCAACAGGATCGGATGAAATTTGCTGCTCTTAGAGGCTCCGCAAGCCAAATCTGGGGATCGGTGTATATGGGGGCTATATATAATTATGGACCGATATAGACCAATTCTGGCATGGTTATTAAGGACCATATACTAACACCACGTACTAAATTTCAACCGGATCGGATGAAATTTGCTTCTCTTAGAGGATCTGCAAGCCAAATCTGGGGATCGGTGTATATGAGGGCTATATATAATTACGGACCGATGTGGACCTATTTTTGTATGCTTATTAAAGCTTACCTAACACCATGTACCAAATCTCAGCCGGATAGGATGCAATCTGCTTCACTTAGAGGCTCCGAAATCTAAATTTGGGGGGTCCGTTTATATGGGGGCTATACGTAAAAATGAACAGATATGGTCCATTTCCAATACCATCCGACTTACATCAATAACAACTACTTGTGTTAAGTTTCAAGTCGATGGCTTGTTTCGTTCGGAAGTTAGCGTGATTTCAACAGACGGACGACGGACGGACGACGGGCGGACGGACATGCTTAGATTGACCTAGAATTTCACCACGACCCAGAATATATATACTTTATGGGGTCTTAGAGCAATATTTCGATGTGTTACAAACGGAATGACAAAGTTAATATATCCCCCATTCTATGGTGGAGGGTAAGTTAGGTTAGATTAGGTGGCAGCCCGATGTATCAGGCTCACTTAGACTATTCAGTCCATTGTGATACCACATTGGTGAACCACTCTCTTATCACTGAGTGCTGCCCGATTCCATGTTAAGCTCAATGACAAGGGATCTCCTTTTTATAGCCGAGTCCGAACGGCGTTCCACATTGCAGTGAAACCACTTAGAGAAGCTTTGAAATAATCAGATATGTCTCCAGCATTACTGAGGTAGGATAATCCACCGCTGAAAAAGTTTTTGGTGTTCGGTCGAAGCAGGAATCGAACCCTCGACCTTGTGTATGCAAGGCGGGCATGCTAACCATAGCACCACGGTGGTGGAGGGTATAAAAAGTCTGTAAAATAAAGTGTGAAAATATATCTCTCATTTTTAGACGCTGTTTAGCTTTATAGCCAAGATGCAAAAAGTCAACAAATTGAATGAAAATTTCATTAATTTTGAAATTTTTTTCAGAAGTATTAAAGCCAAGTTCACCTTAATAAAACGAATTTCACTAATAGTATAATGTTAGGATACCCAAGTTTAAGTCTTCTCACTAAACTGTAAGGACAAAACGACTTCGTTGAAAAGTTTATCGACATTTGGACAAGGACAACAACTTTATATCAGAGAAATGCGTTTTCTATGCTGAGTAAAATTCGCATTCGTATTTTAAGGACATACAGTGTTGTTGAACTTAATAGTAGAATTAGTCCAACAATATTTCCTTTCATAAATATATATCCTTCTTTAGTCGAATCTCTTAGCTATAAGTACAAAACGACTTCATTGAAAAGTTTGACGAACAGGGAAAAAAAAACTTTAAATCAATGAAATGACCAAGATATTTACTTTATTAGATTTGAGTTTGAGGTATGGGATAGGTACAGGTATAGTGGTGCATCATTATTTAACGTTCATTTTAACTATTCAGTCTAATATTTTACAAAGATATTGTTTGTAAAATATTTTACTAAATTTATTCATTTTGTACACTACGCAAAAAAGGAAAAAAAATCACCCTTTAATTCCCCAACAATCACTTGGTTTTCTTCCTGCTAAAAAAACCCATTCACTTTTGGTAGTCAATTTCAATTGCACTTGTATATGATACACTGCAATGCTGTAAATAATAGATATATACAACAATTTGTTTATTTTTTGCATTTTACCATTTAACCCTCGAGATCGGAGAATTGCCCAACTCTTACCATAAATATTAATTGATTTTCAAAAGAAATCCCATGAATAGTTTATAAGAAAACGAGTTTGTAAAATGGCTCGAAAGGGCAACAGAGCAACAATAAAAACGGGTACAACCATCATCCTTTTTATTGCATTCAAATGATATTAAAGTGCAGCGGCAATTGTTTTTGTAGTCATCACCATCATCATCAGTAGCATCAGCATCATCATCACCATCAGTGGCTTCACTTCTCACATCTATAGCCAATGTAACAAAGGACTAATAAAAAAAATGCCACAAACAGACCAAAAATATCCTTTAACGGCGCTTGTCCATGATTTGGTTGCTGTTATTGTTCTTGTAGTTGTTTTTTGCTAGCATTTTGATTTACCCAGTGCAGTCATTCGAAAGCGGTCAACTGTTAAAAGGCCATTGCTGTTTGGGCTTAAAACCCAAGAAAACGAAGCAAACAAAACAAAACAGCCGATACGAGTAAATCACCTACCAATCTCATGCAGATCGGCCACACAAACAGGCATTCATTCATATTGGATCCCTGAAAGGAATTTCAATTAGGAATAGTTGCATTTTGAAACCAAAAATAAAACGAGAATACAAACTGACACACTCATACACTGATATATTTCACTGAGAGTAGAAAGAGAATTGACTCTGAGTCATTTGAATGGGGTGTAATTTTATTCGCTCTCCCACACGCTCTTTTATTCATCACTCACATATTTGCAAATCTTAAAACGGAACCAATATTGAATTCAAGAGATTATACTGTACAGTGTTTGGAAGTTCTATCTAAATACCATGGTTGAATTAAAGTAGTAAGGACACGACTAAAATGAATGATGAACAGTCAGGAACTGAGGGTTTTAGCTGGTATTATACTAGACATAATACCCTCGGAAATTTCCTTTCAAAAATGTATTTTTATAGAAAATTTTGTCACAATTTTATTTTTATAGAAAACTTTGTCAAAATTTTTTTCTTTTTAAAACTTTGTCAACATTTTATTTCTATTGAAAATTTTGTCAAAATTTTATTTCTATAGAAATTTTTATCAAAACTTTATTTTTATAGAGAATTTTGTCATAAATTTAGTTCTATAGAAAATTTTGTCAAAATTTTATTCCTATAACAAATGTTCTCAAAATTGTATGTGTATATCCAATTTTCCCAAAGTTTTATTTCTATTACAAATTTCCTCAAAATTTTATTTCTCTAGAAAATGTTGCCATAGTTGTTTATGTATGTGGGAGCAATCAATCTGTTGGAGGGAGAATCTCATGAGCCAAAACAAAGTTCACAACTATTTTGAATAGTAGGTGACTTTGTACTCCGGATGATATTAGGAGTTTGAAAGAAACCAGTATGGATTGTAAATTTGAATAGAACAGAGGTTTTTTAGTCTTCTGCGGAAATTGTACTTTGACATTGTTTGACAATGTGGTGAATTCATGTTGTTATCAAATTTTATCGATATCATTTTCAGATGTATCTTTAAGGCAATTGGCCATTCTTAAAATCCCAATAGGGAATGCATTAAAGAAAAAATATTATGTATTCAAAGAAACTTTAGGTGTTTATGTGGCATAAACAATAGTTTTATTTCTATAGAAATTTTTGCCAAAATTTTATTTTTATGACTATTTTGTCAAAATTTTATTTCTATAATTTTTTTTCAGCATTTTATTCCTATAACAAATTTTCTCAACATTTTATTTGCATAACCAATTTTCCCAAAGTTTTATTTCTATAACAAATTTTCTCAAAATTTTATTTCTCTAGAAAACGTTGTCATATTTTTATTTCTATACAAAATTTTTCCAAAATTTTGTTTTTGTCAAATTTTTTTGTTTTGTCAAAATTTTATATCATATTTAGAAAATTTTGTAAAAATTTTATTTCTATAGAAAATGTTGTCAAAATTTTATTCCTATAACAAATGTTCTCAAAATTTTATTTGTATAACCAATTTTCCCAAAGTTTTATTTCTATTACAAATTTCCTCAAAATTTTATTTCTCAAGAAAATGTTGTCATATTTTTATTTCTATAGAAAATTTTTCCAAAATTTTATTTTTGTCAAAACAAAATTTTTTGTCAAAATTTTATATCATATTTAGAAAATTTTGTCAAAATTTAATTTTTATAGAGTATTTAGTCAAAATTTTGTTCCCATAAAAAATGTTCTCAAAATTTTATTCGTGTAACCAATTTTCCCAAAGATTTATTTCTATTACAAATTTTCTCAAAATTTAATTTGTCTATAAAATTTTGTCATAGTTTTATTTCTATAGAAAATATTGCCAAAATTTTATTTTTATAGACTATTTTGTCAAAATTTTATTTCTATAAAAATTTTTGTCAGCATTTTATTCCTATAACAAATGTTCCCAAAATTTTATTTGTATAACCAATTTTCCCAAAGTTTTATATCTATAACAAATTTTCTCAAGATTTTATTTATCTAGAAAATTTGTTCATAGTTTTATTTCTATAGAAAATTTTGCCAAAATATTATTTTTGTCAAAATTTTTGTTTTTGTCAAAATTTTATATCATATGTAGATAATTTTGTCAAAATTTTATTTTTATAGAAAATTTTTCAAAATTTTATTTCTATAGAAGATTTTGTTAAAATTTTATTTCTTTAGAAAATTTTGTCAAATATTTATTTCTATAGAAAATTTTGTAAAATATTTATTTCTATAAAATTTTTTTTTCCAAATTTTATATATATAAATAATTTTGTTAAAATTTTATATCTATACAAAATTTTGTCAAAATTTTATATCTATAGAAAATGTTGTAAAAAATTTTAGATCTATAGGAATTTTTGTCAAAATTTTATTTCAATAAAACATTTTGTCAACATTTTATTTAAATAGAAAATTTTGTCAACATTTTATTTCAAAAGAAAATTTTGTCAAAATTTTATTTTGGTCAAAGTTTTTGTTTTTGTCAAAATTGTATATCATATTTAGACAATTTTGCAATAATTTATTTTTATAGAACATTTTTTCAAAACTTTTTTTCTCTAGAAGATTTTGTCAAAATTTTCTCAAAATTTTTATTTCTCTAGAAAATTTTGCAAAATTTTATTTCTATAGAAAATTTTGTCAAAAATATATTTCTATCGAAAATTTTGTGAACATTTTATTTTTATAGAGAATTTTGTCAAAATTTTATTCCTATAAGAAATGTTCTCAAAATTTTATTTGTATAACCAATTTTCTCAAAGTTTTATTTCTATAACAAATTTTCTCAAAATTTTATTTCTCTAGAAAATTTTGTCATAGTTTTAATTCTATAGAAAATTTTCTCAAAATTTTATTTTTATAAAGTGTTTTATCAAAATTTATTTCTATAGAAAATTTTGTAAAATATTTATTTCTATAGAAATTTTATATCTATAGAAAATTTTGTCAAAATTTTATTTCTATAGAAATGTTGTAAAAATTTTATTTCTATAACAAATTTTCTCAAAATTTTATTTCTCTAGAAAATTTTGCAAATATTTATTTCTATAGAAAATTTTGTCAAATTTTGTTTCTATAGAAAATTTTGTCAAATTTTTATTTCTATAGAAAATTTTGTCAAAATTTTATTTCTATAGAAAATTTTTCAAATATTTATTTCTATAGAAAATTTTGTCAAAATTTTATTTCTAAAGAAAATTTTGTCAAAATTTTATTTCTATATAAAATTCTGTCAAAATTTTATTTCTATAGATAATATTGTCAAAAATTTTTTTAGACAATTTTATCAAAATTTAATTTTTTATAAAATTTTCTCAAAATTTTATTTCTGTGGAAAATATTCTCAAAATTTTTTTTTCATTAGAAAATTTGTCAAAATTTTATTTCTATAGAAAATGTTCTCAAGATTTTTTTCCATAAAAAATTTTGTCAAAATTATATTTCTATAGAAAATTCTGTCAAAATTTTATTTCTATAGATAATATTGTCAACATTTTATTTCTACACTGAAAAAAATATTGTCGTGAGGCCAAAGATTTCATGTCTTTAAAATACGAATACAAATTGTGCTTAGCATAGACGACGCATTTCTCTAAAATAAAGTTATTTTCCTTGTCCAAATTTCGATAAACTTTTCAATGAAGTCGTATTGTCCTTATAATTAAGTGATTTGATTTAAAAATGGGTATCTTAACATGAAAGAAAAAATGTATAGGCTAAGGTCAACTTGACTTTAATAATTCAGAAAAATTCTTTAAATTTAATGAAATTGTCTTTAAATTTGTTGTATTGTTGCATCTTGACTACAAAGCAAAAAATCGTTCAAATATATGACATGTTTTTCAAAACTTTATTTTAAAGAAGTTTTTTACTTCAAACATAGCATAATTTCTACTGGGAGTCGAGTCCTAATTTGGTAAATAAAGTTGCCGTTAACTCGTTTTTAAAGGACTTTGATAACATATGAAGAAAAAAAGCTGAGAAAGCGAAAAATTAAAATTTGCTTCCTAGAAGCAAGTACACAAAACCTAAATTTAAAAGAGAATTGTGCCTTAAAATATCCTTACTTGTATTCTCCGCTTCTTTGGCTCGGAATCAATACCAAATTTTTTAAAGTAAAGACAAAATCTTTGGAACCGAGTATGCTTGTTTTCAGTGTATAGACAATTTTATCAAAATTTTATTTTCATAGACAATTTTATCAATTTTTTTTTTTCTTTAGAAAATTTTCTCAAAATTTTATTTTTATAGAAAATTTTTTAAAAATTTTATGTTTAATGAAAAAGATTTATTCATATTTTAATGATGGAGAGTTATACCTCTAGTTTTTCAATTTGAAGTAAATTGGATAAAAATTGCGGTATATAGAGACCCAAGAAACCAAATCCGGACATCGGTCTATATGGTTGACACACCTATTTGTGCATCCAAAATTTCTAGACATTTCCAAGTTCTAATTTGGCAATCTCATAATACTCCCATTATCCTACAATGGTGATTGGTATAAAAACCTTCAAGATTAATTAATGCTTATTCTGAGGATTTTGTGGCTTTTGTTAAAGGGTCTTCTTTTGTAATTAGCAAACGTTTTTAGTTTGACGTATCTTGGATAATTTCTATGATAAAGCTTCGTTCTCAAAAACAGAAAGAATTTCTTCAACTGTGTATCGGAATCAACTTAAATCCTTAGGAGATGGTTAAAATAGTTGGACCAAAGTAAAGTTGTTTTGAATATATATTTTAGTTTAGAATCACTGTGAAATGTTAGTATTTTCTTTGCTAAATAAAACTATGGGCCTATCGTTTATAGCTAAAGGGATGAATCGAAATAATTCAAAGTCTGGAATAGAAAAAAATATCCATATTAAAAAGTTCATTTGTTAACGAGAGAATTGGTGAATCAATCCCATTTAGAATGCAAAAAAGAAGAATTTGATTAAATTCAATTCTAATAAATTTCAATTGCTAATAAGGCCAATCATCCCACATATGGCTGTAAAAATAGAAACTGATATTTTAGACGAATTCAATATTGGTAATTGATTTGCTCTGGGTATGTTTAATATCATTAACGTACTAAATACTGAAAATGAAAAAAAAAATACTTTAAATACATTTCACTTTTTTTCAACCTCGCACAGTGCCAAATTTATAGTCCAGTAATCTATTCTATTTTGATTCATATTTAATTTCTTTAAGTTTTTTAGTGAAAAAGTTGATCTCCTTAGGGCTTCTTTTAGTGGTAGATGAGTTCCTTGTGAATCAAGTATCGAGATGATGGGCTCCCTGATGGAGATAAGTTGAGGGTTGTTTCAAGAGCCCACTGAATGACTTCTTTTATAACCAGACTCAAGGACCAGTTTATACGGGAGATATATATTATATAAATGGGCAGATAAGCAGAAAATTTTACAAATCATCAAAAATCAAAAAAAAAAAAAAAAATTAGCCAAAAATCAATGAAATTGTTTTATTTGGATCGTGGCCCAAAATTGGCTCAAAAGCAATAAACTTTAGAGAGGCTTGGCATAAGGCGTAAGTCATATTTTTAAGCATCCACTGTATTGATTGCGCACTAGTTCTTTAGATATGATGCAATTTTTTGGATTTCGTTTAAAAACATTAAGGAAAAAACAATATTATTAAATTATTGATGAAGCTAAAGTTCAGGAGACTTTAGAAATCAAATATGGGGATCGATTTATATGAGGGCAATATAGAATGTATGATATGCAATGCAACTAGGTAATCTTCTCAGGGTTGCCACAATTGGTAAAATTCTACCAAAAATGGTAGATTTTTATTGTTTGATAGATTGGTACAATTCATTATATTTTGATAGATTTTACAAAATATTCCTCTCTAACTAAAACACAATTTAATTGTGTACAAAATTTTCTACAAAAATAAAAATTAGACAAAATTTTCTCTAGAAATAAAATTTTAACAAAATTTTTTATAGAAATAAGATTTCGCCATAATTTTCTATAGAAATAAAATTTTGACAAAATTTACTATAGAAATAAAATCTGGACAAAAATTTCATTAGAAATAAAATTTTCAAAAAAAATTTCTCTAGAAATACAATTTTCACAAAATTTTCTCTAGAAATAAAATTTTCACAAAATTTTCTCTAGAAAAAAAATTTGACTAATTTTCTATAGAAATAAAATTTTCACAAAATTTACTATAGAAATAAAATTTTGACAGAATTTTCTATAGAAAAAAAAATTGACAAAATTTACTATAGAAATAAAATCTGGACAAAAATTTCACTAGAAATAAAATTTTGAAAAAAATTTCTCTAGAAATAAAACTTTCACAAAATTTTCTCTATAAAAAAAATTTGACTAAAATTCTATAGAAACAAAATTTTACAAAATTTACTATAGAAATAAAATTTTGACAAAATTTTCTGTAGAAATAAGATTTTGACAAAATTTTCTATAGAAACAAAAATTTTGACAAAATTTACTATAGAAGTAAAATTTGCACAAAATTTTCTATAGAAATAAAATTTTGACAACATTTTTTTATAAACATAAAATGTTGAAAAATTTTTTTCTAAACATAAAATTTTGACAAAATTTTCTACAGAAATAAAATTTTGACAAAATTTACTATAGAAGTTAAATTTTGACAAAATTTTCTACAGAAGTAAAATTTTGACAAAATTTCTATGGAAATAAAATTTTGACAAAATTTTCTATAGAAATAAAACTTTGACAAAATTTTCTACAGAAATAAAATTTTTCTTTCTTTTTGTTTTGTTATTGTTGGTTATGTTCTTTAAGCATTGTTGTTGTTTTTATTGCAGCTTAAAACCATACATTGACTAAACCACAAGCGTAGCTTAACCAATGTTTGTCAAATTTATTTGGGCAAAGCCCTATAGACCGCAAGATGGTTGGATGGACGCACGTTTCGGAATTACCACATTCCTCATCAGCATTCTCTACTTGCAGCAAAACTCTCAACCAATTATAAGAATAAATTCAGAAATACAAATTTGACAAAATTTTCCATAGAAATAAAATTTTGACAAAATTTTCTATAGAAATAAAATTTTGGCAAAATTTTCTACAGAAATAAAATTTTGACAAAATTTTCTATGGAAATAAAATTTTTATTTATAGAAATAAAATTTTGACAAAATTTACTATAAAAATAAAATCCGCGCAAAAATTTCACTAGAAATAAAATTTTGAAAAATTTTTCTCTAGAAATAAAATTTTGACAAAATTTTCTCTAGAAAAAAAAAATTTGACAAAATTTTCCATAGAAATAAAATTTTGACAAAAATTTTCTATAGAAATAAAATTTTGGCAAAATTTTCTACAGAAATAAAATTTTGACAAAAGTTTCTATGGAAATAAAATTTTTACAAAACTTTCTATAGAAATAAAATTTTGACAAAAATTTCTGTAGAAATAAAATTTTGATAAAATTTTCTATAGAAATAAAATTTGGCAATATTTTCTATAGAAGTAAAATGTTGACAAAATTTCCCCTAGAAATAAATTTTTGACAAAATGACCCATTGAAATAAAATTTTCTCAAAAATAAAATCTTGACAAAATTTTCAATAGAAATAAAATTTTGACAAAATTTACTATAAAAATAAAATCCGCGCAAAAATTTCACTAGAAATAAAATTTTGAAAAATTTTTCTCTAGAAATAAAATTTTGACAAAATTTTCTCTAGAAAAAAAAATTGACAAAATTTTTTATAGAAATAAAATTTTCACAAAATTTACTATAGAATTAAAATTTTGACAAAATTTTCTATAGAAATAAAATTTTGACAAAATTTTCTGTAGAATTAAGATTTTGACAAAATTTTCTATAGAAACAAAAATTTTGACAAAATATGCTATAGAAATAAAAAGAAATAAAATTTTGACAAAATTTCACATAGAAATAATATTTTGACAAGATGACCCATGGAAATAAAATTTTGACAAAATTTTCTCTAGAAATAAAATCTTGAAAAAATTTTCTATAAAATAAAAATCAGTTATGGATTCTCTTTAAAATCTCTAGTTCATAAAAAGTTAAATTCATGATCTTTGTTTGATATTGTAAACACCCATTAAAACTCTACATTGTTTACACTAAGACCTGCTTTTTCAGCGTGTAATTGATTTAAAATAAAAATCACCAGAATTTGTCATTAAAGTGACGAGACAGAGCTCATCCAACTTATTTTCGCTTGCTAATTAATCTTCCAACACCATCATGCCATACACTAAGGCATTAACTCGAAAGCAAATATGAATGAATTTCTTGGAAAGACAGACGTTATTTTAACACTCAAACTGGAAAAAGAAAATCCTCCTCACTCACGTTTTATTCATGTATTCAAACTTAAATAATAAGTCCCATAATCACAGATATATTATCTGGTTTTGGCATTTTATATCCGTTCGAATAATCCGTTTAACTCCTTTCACAACACCCGCCTACAAGACAATGACTCTTGAGGAGAATAACTCAACTCATTTTTATGAATAAGAAGATTTACCGCACACACACACACCCAACAATGAAACGGTAGTGAACAAAAGCGGAACTTATTCTCATATGCGAGCATGTTTGATAATATGAACAAAACAAAGAAGTAGAGCAACAACAACAAGCAGATGAAGCTTATTTCCGTTTCCTGTTACAGCAACATCGGCTTTTAGAGTTATCTTTGCTGCTTCTGCTGTTGTTGTAGTTGTTGTTGGCATTTATACCACTGCTGATACTTATGGGGCTGCTGTTGTTTAGGCAGGCTCTTAAAACAATTAGCATTAGTCTTATTATTATTATTTAAATACATTGCTGCCATACATTTATCCAACAACAAAATTAAGGTTCAAGATGTGCATTATTGTCGATTAACCCTTGTGCCAGCCGCAAAAAAAAAAATCATGGAAAAAACATAACACTACCCTCCAACATATGAACACCCACTCTCATACTTTGCTATAAAGAGTGGTTGATATGTAATGCAGAAAAAGAAACAGATAGAATAGAAATAAAATATTGACAACATTTCCTACAGAAATAAAATGTTGAAAAAATTTTTTGGAGAAATAAAATTTTAACAAAATTTAATATAGAAATAATATTTTTACAAAATTTTTATAGAAATAAAATTTTGACAACATTTTATATAGAAATAAAACTTTAACAAAATAATTATTATTTCTATAGAAATAATATGGAATAATAATAAAGAATTATAGAAATAAAATTTCGACAAAATTTTCAATAGAAATAAAAATTTTAAATAGAAATAATTTTTTTTACAAAATTTTCTATAAAAATAAAATATTTATAGAAATAAAATTTAGACAACATTTTATATAGAAATAAAACTTTAACACAATAACTATTATTTCTATAGATATAATATAGAATAATAATAAACAATTATAGGAATAAAATTTCGACAAAATTTTCAATAGAAATAAATTTTTTACAATTTTTTTAGCGAAGTAAACAACAAATTTTCTATAGAAAATTTTTTTTTATGTAGAAATATTTTTTTTACAAAATTTTCTATAAAAATAAAATTTTTATAGAAATAAAATTTTGACAACATTTTACATAGAAATAAAACTTTAACAAAATAACTATTATTTCTATAGAAATAATATAGAATAATAATAAATAATTATAGAAATAAAATTTCGACAAAATTTTCAATAGAAATAAATTTTTTACAAATTTTTTTAGCGAATTAAAATCTTCACAAATTTTCTATAGGAAAAATTTTGACAAAATATTTTATAGAAAAAAATTTTAACAAAATTTTCTGTTGAAATATAGTTTTGACCAAATTTGCTATAGAAATTAAATTAACAAAATATTCGATGCAAATAAAATTTTTACAAAGTTTTTTATACCCTCCACCATATGATGGGGGGCATATTAACTTTGTCATTCCGTTTGTAACACATCGAAATATTGCTCTAAGACCCCATAAAGTATATATATTCTGGGTCGTGGTGAAATTCTGAGTCGATCTAAGCATGTCCGTCCGTCCGTTCGTCCGTCCGTCCGTCTGTTGAAATCACGCTAACTTCCGAACGAAACAAGTTATCGACTTGAAACTTGGCACAAGTAGTTGTTATTGATGTAGGTCGAACGGTATTGCAAATGGGTCATATCGGTTCACGTTTACGTATATCCCCCATATAAAGGGACCCTCAGATTTGGCTTGTGGAGCCTCTAACAGAAGCATATTTCATCCGATCCGGCTGAAATTTGGTACATGGTTTTGGTATATGGTCTTTAACAACCATGCAAAAATTGGCCCATATCGGTCCATAATTACATATAGCCCCCTATAAACCGATACCCAGATTGGCTTGCGAAGCCTAAAAGAGAAGTAAATTTCATCCGATATTGCTGAAATTTGGTACATGGTGTTGGTCTATGGTCTCTAACAACCATGCAAAAATTGGTCCACATCAGTCCATAATTATATATAGCCCCCATATATACCGATCCCCAGATTTGGCTTTTGGAGCCTCAAAGAGAAGCAAATTTCATCCGATCCGGCTGAAATTTGGTACATGGTTTTGGTATATGGTCTTTAATGGCCATGCAAAAATTGGTTCACATCGGTCCAGAATTATATATATAAACCGATCCCCAGATATGGATTGCGGAGCCACACAAAAAGTGGTCCATATTGGTTCATAGTCATGGATGCCACTCGAGCCAAAAATAATCTACCAAAATTTTATTTCTATAGAGAATTTTGTTAAAATTTTATTTCTGTAGAAAATTTTGTCAAATTTTTATTTCTAAAGAAAATTTTGTCAAAATTTTATGTCTATAGAAAATTTTGTCAAACTGAATTATATACGTATTTGATCGATCTTTTTTGATTTAATATATAGCACGTATGGACTTACATACAATTTAGAAGACGGTGTTAGGAGGTTTTAAGATACCTTGCCATCGGCAAGCGTTACCGCAACTTAAGTAATTCGATTGTGGATGGTAGTATTTCTACGCAATCCATGGTGGAGGGTACATAAGCTTCGGCCTGGCCGAACATACGGCCGTATATATTTGTTTATATAAATAAAATGTTTACTAAAGTTTCTAAAGAAATAAAATTTTATACAAAAAAATTTTTTTTGACAAATTTGTCTGAAGAAATAAAATTTTAACAAAATTTTTATAGAAATAAAATTTTGACAAAATTTTGATAAAGTTGTCTACAAAAATAAAATTTTGGCAAAATTTTTTATAGAAATAAAATTTTGACAACATTTTCTATAAAAATAAAAGAAGAAATTTTAAGACGATATAAGCGTGTCCGTCCGACAAATCAACTCCTTAGCAATTTCCAGCCTAACTTTCATCAGTAAACCTTTTGGAACATCAATGGTTTAATAGTCCAAATGCATTTCTCAATATTTCCATCCATTCTTATGTTTTCTTAATTCCAAAAAAAAAAAAAAACTTTAAACCAAAGATACTAAATCCTCAAAATAAGTCTTAGCCTATATTTGAAGCGTTTTTATCTTAAATCTAGAGATTCGATATTTCTGTTAATTTAAGGATGATTGCTTGAAATCAAAAATGTGTTTCTTTACTTTAAGGAAGGGGAGCCACCGTGGTGCAATGGTTAGCATGCCCGCCTTGCATACACAAGGTCGTGGGTTCGATTCCTGCTACGACCGAACACCAAAAATTTTTCAGCGGTGGAATGCTGGTGACATTTCTGAGGGTTCCAAAGCTTCTCTAAGTGGTTTCACTGGAATGTGGAACGCCGTTCGCACTCGGCTATAAAAAAGAGGTCCCTTGTCATTGAGCTTAACATGGAATCGGGCAGCACTCAGTGATAAGAGAGAAGTTCACCACTGTGGTATCACAATGGACTGAATAGTCTAAGTGAGCCTGATACATTGGGCTGCCACATAACCTAACCTAACGTTTAAGAAAAATTTGCCTAAAATTGAGACTGCGTAATCTTTAATATCACGTAAATATTTTTTCCAGTGTAGACCCTAAAAACGTCGCTAAAAATGTCTTTATTTTAAAGAAGCCTCATCTTTGGTTCAAAATCATTACCAAAATCCTTAAGGGAAGGTAAAAATCTTTGGATCCAAGTGGGCTTTTTTTGAGTATACGGATAACTTTATTTCTGAATAAGATAGATCAAAATTAATTTGTAAGTTAGTAAACAATAAAATGAGCTTTCAGATTTTCAGAGCGATTTAGAAATCATGTCAACCTGTAGTTAGTTGCAATACATATCATCTCCCTTGTACATTATGGATTTTCATACATAGTTATACATTATTTACAACCACATCAAATCTCCTCCTCAATTATGTTCTTCATTCCTAGTGTATGTGCATATGTTTGTGTGTGTGTGTGTGTGTGTATTGCGGGAGCTACCATCATATATTGGTTTCAAAACAAAAGACGAATATTTCAATAATTTCTATGCTAAGGAAAGAAACTCACATACAATATGCCTTACATTAATGGCAATGTCTCCCAACCAAGGCTTATGGGTGTAAAAAGGCTTTAAGTGGGAGTGTTGCTGGCATGCGACGGAGAATGGTGAGGGGCAAAGTTGAAAACTCCGTTGTCTGTGAAACAATAGACACTCAAGCATAAAAATGAGCTCAAATAATGCGTAAGTAAGCATAAATTATAAAATTTTAAAATTAGTAGAAAAGGAAAAACGCACCTCCATCACTAGCACAACTGACACCCATTCATGATAACAATGCACGCATATCCACATCCTATCCAATGTGCGATGACAATACTCGTACACATATGGTGGGCGAGGAAAGCTTTTCGTTGGTTAAAGGGTTATATAATTTTCCTAAAAACACAAGTATTCTAACTAGAACACTTGCAAGAATTTGAAATCGAAAATGAATGTCTTCTCGCATCTAAATAAAACACCATTAAACAAGTATGGAAAGTCTAAAGTCGGGCGGGGCCGACTATATTATACCCTGCACCACTCTAGATCTAAATTTTCGATACCATATCACATCCGTCAAATGTGTTGGGTGCTATACATAAAAGTTTGTCCCAAATACATTAATTTAAATATTACTCGATATAGACAAAATTTGATAGACTTCTACAAAATCTATAGACTCAAAATTTATGTTGGCTAATGTACTAGGATGGAACACAATGTAAGTAAAAAAACAAGTAAGGAGAGTCTAATGTCGGGCGGAGCCTACTATATTATACCCTGCACCACTTTGTAGATCTCAATTTACGATACCATATCACTCTTCAGTTGTCAAAATGCCGTCCAAGCAAGAAGAGCAGCGTATCAAAATTTTGCTCGCGCATCGCGAAAATCCGAGCTACTCGCACGCAAAGCTGGCAAAATCGCTAAAAGTTGCCAAATCAACCGTTACAAATGTAATTAAAGTGTTTGGAGAACATTTGTCGACAGCCAGGAAGTCTGGATCGGGGGGAAATCGAAAACCGGAAGCCGCTGAGACGACAAAGAGAGTTGCCGGTAGTTTCAAGCGAAACCCTAACCTCTCTCTCCGTGATGCCTCAAATAAGCTGGGTGTATCGTCTACAACCGTGCATCGAGCCAAAAAACCAGCCGGACTATCGACTTACAAGAAGGTAGTGACTCCAAATCGTAATGATAAACAAAATACGACGGCCAAAGCGGGATCCCGGAGGCTGTACACGACGATGCTGACGAAGTTTGACTGCGTGCTAATGGACGACGAAACCTACGTCAAAGCCGACTACAAGCAGCTTCCGGGACAGGAGTTTTATACGGCAAAAGGAAGGGGAAAGGTAGCAGATATTTTCAAGCACATTAAACTGTCAAAGTTCGCAAAGAAATATCTGGTTTGGCAAGCCATCTGTACCTGTGGCTTGAAAAGTAGCATTTTCATCGCTTCCGGGACTGTCAACCAAGAAATTTACGTGAAAGAGTGTTTGAATAAACGTCTGCTGCCTTTCCTGAAGAAACACGGTTGTTCTGTACTGTTTTGGCCGGATGCAGCATCTTGTCATTACGGTAAAAAAGCCATGTAGTGGTACGCCGCCAACAACGTGCAGGTGGTTCCCAAGGACAAGAACCCTCCCAACACGCCAGAGCTCCGCCCAATTGAGAAATACTGGGCTATTGTCAAGCGGAACCTAAAGAAGACCAAAAAACTGCTAAGGACGAGCAGCAGTTCAAGGCAAACTGGCTTTCTTCGGCGAAGAAGGTGGACAAGGTGGCTGTACAAAATCTGATGGCAGGTGTCAAGCGTGAGGCCCGGCAATTCGGATTTGGAAAAGCGAAAGCCTAACTGAATATTTTTCCAGAATTTTATACTAATTAAACTTGAAAAAGAAATTTAATTTGATTTTTTAAATAAACGATTTCACCGATTTACACGCGTTTTCCCTTGACCAAATTTTGACCGTATCACCATTTAAGTCCATATCGGGCGAAAAATATATATGGAAGCTATATCTAAATCTGAACCGATTTCAATCAAATTTGGCACCCATGACTATACTACCAATTGTACTCCTAGTGCAAAATTTCAAGCTAATCGGGATAAAACTCTGGCTTCTGGGTCCATATAAGTGCATATCGGGCGAAAGATATATATGGGAGCTATATCTAAATCTGAATCTATTTCAACCAAATTTGGCACGCATAGCTACAATGCTAAATCTACTCCCTGTGCAAAATTTCAACCAAATTGGGCCAAAACTCTGGTTTTTAGGACCATATTAGTCCATATCGGGCGAAAAATATATATGGGAGCTAAATCTGAACCGATTTCAATCAAATTTTGCACACTTGACTATACTACTAATTGTACTCCTACTGCAAAATTTCAAACAAATTCGGCCAAAAATATGGCTTCTGGGGCCATATATGTCAATATCGGGCGAAAGATATATATGAGAGCTTTATCTAAATCTGAACCGATTTCAATCAAATTTTGCACACTTAACTATAATACTAAGTGTTATGTTTGTACAAAATTTCAAGCAAATCGGTATAAAACTCTGGCTGCTGGGTCCATATTAGTGTATATCGGGCGAAAGATATATATATGGAGCTATATCTAAATCTGAACCGATTTCTTCCAAAATCAATAGGATTCTATTCTGACCCAAATTAGGAACATGTGCCAAATTTGAAGGTGATTGGACTTAAATTGCGACCTAGACTTTGATCACAAAAATGTGTTCACAGACAGACGGACATGGTTATATCGACACAGGGACCCACCCTGAGCATTGTTGCCAAAGACACCATGTGTCTATCTCGTCTCCTTCTGGGTGTTACAAACATATGCACTAACTTATAATACCCTGTTCCACAGTGTGGCGCAGGGTATAAAAATAGGAGATATTTTTAACACTTTGTTTCAAAGCCGTTTTTATACCCTTCACCACTACTGTGGTACAGGGTATAATAAGTTTGTGCATTTGTATGTAACGCCAAAAAGGAAAAGTCTGAGACCCATCGTTTAGTATACCGATCGTCTTAGAATTGAATTCTGAGTCGATTTAGAGATGTCTGTCTGTCTGTTGGTGTATTTTTGTGTGCAAAGTACAGCTCGCAGTTTTAGTCCGATTGTCCTAAAGTTTGGTATAGAGTCCTGTTTCGGCTCAAAGACGATCCCTATTGATTTTGGAAAAAATCGGTTCAGATTTAGATATAGCTGCCATATATATTTTTCACCGATCTGGTCATAATTGGCGTGTATATCAACCGATCTTCCTCAAATTCCGTACATCCGAACATTTTATGAGTCTAGAAAAATTTTCAAAATATCAGCCAAATCGGTTCAGATTTAGATATATCTCCCATATATAGCTTTCGCCCGATTTACACTCATATGACCACAGAGGCCAATTTTTAACTCCGATTTAGTTGAAATTTTGCACAGGGAGTTGAGTAAGCATTGTAGCTATGCGTGCCAAATTTGGTTGACATCGGTTCTGATTTAGATATAGCTCCCATATACACAGTCTCACACAAGTTTACATACGGTTTAAGAAATTGTATTTTCTTTAATTAATAAAATATAATAAAATATGCATATATATGCTTTAGATTTTGTAAATTAATTTGAAAAACAAAGTATTTGTCAATTTTCAAGCAGATTTTTGTAGTCTGGATTATAAACAACAACAAGAAACATGTTTAGTTATAAGGTAAAAACCTCAAGGGTATGTAAACTTATGTGAGACTGTGTATATGTTTTTCTGATTTCGACAAAAATGGTCAAAATACCAATATTTTCCTTGCAAAATTCCAACTGCTTAGTCGAAAATTGTAAAATTGACTCTTATTTCCCTAAACTTCTAATACATATATATCGAGCGATAAATCATAAATTAACTTTTGCGAAGTTTCCTTAAAATTGCTTCAGATTTAAATGTTTCACATATTTATTTTCTACTAACATTGTGTTCCACCCTAGTGCATTAGCCGACTTAAATTTAGAGTCTATAGATTTTAGATAAGTCTATCAAATTCTGTCCAGATCGAATGATATTTAAATGTATGTATTTGGGACAAACCTTTATATATAGCACCCAACACATTTGACGGATGTGATATGGTATTGAAAATTTAGATCTGCAAAGTGGTGCAGGGATAATATAGTCGGCCCCGCCCGACTTTAGACTTTCCTTACTTGTTTTACTTAAAACATAAAATAATTTTCACTTGTAGTCAAATCTGAATTTGGATATTTAAGTAGTCCTTCAGACGTTTTTAATGGACTTTAATAAATTAAAATTTGTTTCCTAGAATCAAGTAAGCAAAACTCAAATTTAAAAGTGAATGGTGACATCAATGTGTCCTTACTTCAATTCTCCGCTTCTTTGGCTCATATACCCGAATGTACTCAAGAAGTGGAATAATAGGATTGAGTTATATATAAATATGGACCGATATGAACCACATTTTCCGCATGAAATTATGGGTGCAAAGAAACACTACAGCAAATTGGATGAAAATTCTATTGTATTTTCCCAAGAAGTAAAATCGGGAGAATGGTCTTCATGGGGCAATGTCAATATAAACCAAATGCGAGACTGTTGGGGTCTTTAACTACCTATAAGTCGAAAGTTTAAGTCAAGTTTTTATAACATTGAATTTCGTCTTTTCAAAAAGTCTACTTTTTCAAATTTTTAAAAAGTTCAAATGTTACGTTCTGATTCCTATGTCAACCGTTAACCCCCTAATGCCCTTCATTTAATAAGAAAGCTTTTAGTAAAACATATATTAGGACAACAAAAATTGGCCAAATAAAAACAAAACTTATTTGAAACTATTCAAGAGGCTTTGCTGAATTTTACGGCATAAATTTTTCGTGCTTAGTTCCCTTGCTATTGTGTCGTTAACATTGAAAATTTAATCAGATGGCAAAAAAAATGGGGCATTAGAGGGTTAAATCATATCAGTCATTTCTGGTTTAATAAACTTTAACAAAAATACTTTTTAAGGCATTTTTCTTCGAAATTGGAAATTGGTCCGCTGGAAAGAAGTTTGAAATCGTCCACTTTAAAACTTTTTCTTTCGATTATTATTAAAATTTTAAAACTATTGACAATAACATAACCCTTTCACATACAAATGCATATTGTTCGAAATTCACACAATAGAGATTTCTATAACAATGTCCAGACCCATACTCACAAACGATACACCCGTGGTAGGAGTAGCATTAAACAGCAAAACAATTACTTATTGTTGGTGATACGAGAGTATTTTTCCCAGAGACACAAGAAATTTTCTATAATGTTTGAGGCAGAAAAAAGCGATAAATTATCAACACTTGTAAGCGAAAAAACAAATAGCACCACAAGTGCGGGAACCAAGAAATACACAAATACAAACACAAAAAAAAACTCTCGAATACTTGGGAACTTTTCAAAAAGTTATCTATGTATGTGTTTGCTCGAAACCCTCCCCTCTCCTGTGTTCAACTATTTTCCCTGGCAAAAGAAAAAAAGCTACGAATCTAGGCTGTTAGAAGGGTAGTAGTTGTGTTTCTATGAAAATCTTGTGATTACAAGAAAAGTCCTTGGAAACTAAATGGTAAGTTTTCTGTTTTTGATACGTGATGAAAAGTTATCATCGTTGTTTTTATTACCAAGATAATTGGCTCCAATTTTCAAAAGGTTTGAGCAAAAGGGAAAAGAGAAAAAAAATCTATAACAATATAATGAGCTTTAGAAATTTTAAGTCGATATAGAAATCTGTTGTTTTAAAAGAAACGCAAAAGCTACAAATACGACAAATTTGATGTAAAAACTGAAAAAAACAAAGTTGTATAAAATTCTCAAAATGAATCCCGAATCTGAAGAAGTCAATGTAGATTCATAAGAGGAGTTATTATGTCAATTAATGATAACGATAGTTACGCTGACAACACGTCTGACCTCTGGCTGATAACGCCAATTGTCAAATCGCTCAGCGAGAACACCAACGACGGGTGAAGTAGAACCATCAGGAAGCTTCTACAGTAGAGTATCTGAGGTCGTTGTATAGCCTTTTAGTTCAGGCCGTAATGTGTAATTCTGTAGGTTAGGTTAGCTTAAAAAGAGGATTTGACCAAATTCCCTATAGAAATAAATTTTGACAAAATTCTCTATAGAAGTAAAATTTTGACAAAAATTTCTATAGAAATAAAAGTTTAACAAAATTTTCTATAGTAATAAAATTTTGACAAAATTTTCTAAGAAGTGAAATTTTACAAAATTTTCTGTAGCATTACAATTTTTACAAAATGTTTTTTAGAAATAAAATAATGACAACATTTTCTATACAAACAAAATTTTTGACAAAATTTTCTATAGAAATAAAATTTTCACAAAATTTTCTATAGAAATAAAATTTTGACAAAAATTTCTATAGAAATAAAACTTTGATGAAACATTCTATAGAAATATAATTTTGAATGGAAATAAAATTTTTACAAAATTTTCTATAGAAATAAAATGTTGACAAAATTTTCTATGGAAATATAGTTTGTCAAAAATTTCTACAGAAATAAAATTTTGACAAAATTTTCTATAGAAATAAAATTTTGATAAAACATTCTATAGAAATATAATTTTGAATGGAAATAAAATTTTTACAAAATTATTTATAGAAACAAAATTTTGACAAAATTATTTATAGAAACAAAATTTTGACAAAATTTTCTATAGAAATAAAATTTTGACAAAATTTTCTATAGAAATAAAATTTTGACAAAAATTTCTATAGAAATAAAATTTTGACAAAAATTTCTATAGAAATAAAATTTTGATGAAACATTCTATAGAAATATAATTTTGAATGGAAATAAAATTTTTACAAAATTTTCTATAGAAATAAAATTTTGATAAAACATTCTATAGAAATACAATTTTGAATGGAAATAAAATTTTTACAAAATTATTTATAGAAACAAAATTTTGACAAAATTATTTATAGAAACAAAATTTTGACAACATTTTCTATAGAAATAAAATTCTGACAAAATTTTTTTATAGAAATAAAATTTTGACAAAATTTTTTAGAGAAATAAAATATTGCAAATCTTTCTATAGAAATAAAAATGTGCCAAAAATTTCTGTAGAAATAAATAAATTTTCTATGGAAATAAAATTGTGACAAAATTTTCTATAGAAATAAAATTTTGAGAAAATATTTTATAGAAATAAATTTTTGACAAAATTTTTAGAGAAATAAAATTTTGACAAACTATTTTACAGAAATAAAATTTTGACAAATAAAATATAGAAATAAAGAAATAAAATTTTGATGAAACATTCTATAGAATATAATTTTGAATGGAAATAAAATTTTGACAAAATTTTCTATAGAAATAACATTTTGACAAAATTTTCTGTAGAAATAAAATTTTGACAAAATTTTCTATAGAAATAAAATTTTGATTAAACATTCTATAGAAATATAATTTTGAATGGGAAAAAAATTTTTACAATATTTTCTATAGAAATAAAGTTTGACTGAAAATAGAATTAAAATTTTGAAAAGATTTTCTATAGAAGTTAAATGTTGACAATATTTTCTAGGAAATAAAATTTGACAAAATTTCCTACAGAATTAAAATTTTGACAAAATTTTCTGTAGCATTTTGACATTTTTTTTAGAAATCAAATATTGACAAAATTTTCTATACAAACAAAATTGTTGACAAAATTGTCTTGAGAAATAATATTTTGACAAAATTTCTTATAGAAATAAAATGTTGACAAAATTTTCTATAAAAATAAAATTTTGCAACATTCTTTATAGAAATGAAATTGTGCAAAAATTTTCTGTTGAAATAAAATTTTAACAAAATTTTCTATAAAAATAAAAAAATTTCTATGGAAATAAAATGTGCACAAAACTTTCTAAAGAAATTTTCAGAAAAAATAAATTTGACAAAATTTTCTATAGAAATAAAATTTGACAAAATTTCCTACAGAAATTAAATGTTGACAAAATGCTCTAAAGTATTACTATTTGGACAATTTTTTTAGAAATAAAATATTGACAAAATTTTCTATACAAACTAAATTTTTGACAAAATTTTCTTTAGAAATAATATTTTGACAAAATATCCTATAAAAATAAATTGTTGACAAAATTTGCTACATTCTCTACAAAATTTTTTGTAGAAACAAAATTTTGAAAAACTTTTCTATAGAATTAAAATATGACAAAATTTTCTATAGAAATAAAATATTGACAAAATTTTCTATGGAAATAAAGTTTTACAAAATTTTGACAACATTTTCTATGGAAATAAAATTTGGCAAAATTTCCTACAGGAATAAAATGTTGAAAAAATATTCTGTACAAAAGGATTTTGAGAAAGTGTTCTATAGAAATAAAATTGTGACCAAATTTTCAATAGAAGTAAATAGTGATAAAATTTTCTATTGAAATAAAATTTTGACAAAATTTTCTATTGAAAAAAAAAATATTGACAAAATTTTCTATAGAAATAAAATTTGACAAAACTCTCTACAAAAATAAAATGTTGAAAAAATTTTCTTCAGAAATAAAATCTCTACAAAATTTTCTACGAAAAAAAATTTTGACAAAATTTTCTTTAGAAATAAAATTTTGACAAAATTTTCTATAGAAATAAAAGTATGACACAATTTTCTATAGAAATAAAATATTGAAAAACTTTTCTATAGAAATAAAATATTGACAAAATTTTCTATGGAAATAAAGTTTGAAAAATTTTTTTATAAAAATAAAATTTTAACAAAAATTTCTATAGAAATAAAATTTTGACAAAAGTTTCTATAGAAATAAAATTTTGATAAAACATTCTATAGAAATATTATTTTGAATGGAAATAAAATTTTTACAAAATTTTCTGTAGAAATAAAATGTTGACAAAATTTTCTATGGAAATAAATTTTGACTAAATTTTCTATAGAAATAAAATTTTGACAAAATTTTCTAAGAAATAAAATTTGACAAAATTTCCTACAGAAATTAAATATTGACAAAATGCTCTAAAGTATTACTATTTGGACATTTTTTTAGAAATAAAATATTGACAAAATTTTCTATACAAACTAAATTTTTGACAAAATTTTCTTTAGAAATAATATTTTGACAAAATATCCTATAGAAATAAATTGTTGACAAAATTTGCTACATTCTCTATAGAAAATTGTGCAACATTCTTTATAGAAATAAAATTGTGCAAAAATTTTCTCTTGAAGTAAAATTTCAACAAAATTTTCTATAGAAATAAAAAAATTGCAATGGAAATAAAATGTGGACAAAACTTTCTAAAGAATTTAAATTTTGAAAAAAATTTCTATAGAAATGAAATATTGACACAATTTTCTTTAGAATACTAAGTGCCCGACCACAGAATACTAAGTGCCCGACCATTGTTCCCACGGCCCTCCTATTTATAGTCCTATTATCCTTGAGTAGTTTTCCAATCTTTTTCTTGTCTAGATCATTCCATAGTAGTTTCATCGCCCTTGCAACTGTCGACATCGTTTTATGTGTCTCCCATGCCCATTCATCCAACTCGGCCCACATTGCCTCTATTTGCTTTGTGTTCTAAGTTCACTTCATTATGTGTCCTCGCTCTTATCACCATCCGAGCTAATTAACATATGCCGATAAGGCACATACTTCTGCATGCGTGACTGTGGTGTGGTCCGGTAATTGGAATCTCGATGTCGGGGTCCTCCACATATACGCCCAGTCCCGTCTTCTCACCCATCTTCGATCTACTGATGTAGCATTTATGTCCCTCTGGTATCTGTTCTGGGTACTCATTCCCCCATTATCGTATTACTGGCGTCAGAATGTCACGCCCGGCATCTATGACCACCTCAAATATACGATCATGGATTTTTGCGGCATCCGCCATTTTACCTATCGTCTCCCTATTATCTTTTGATGGTTCGTCATTTTTAGTATTTCCGTTCGTTCTTCCAACATCTTCAATCTCGCCGGAGCCAATCTGAGGTCTTAATTCCAGTATTGTATCTAAGGTTCAGCTTGAGGTGGTCTTCAATACCCCAGTTATGTCAAGATAACATGTCCGTTGTCCAAGGGTCTTGCCTAGTCATATGTCATCCTTAAGAACCTTTCTGTCCCCTGCAGGATCCAACTTTTTTTTAATTTTTTTGAAATCATTCCTTTGGTATCCTATGCAAACCTTTGTAAATTTAAAATCTCCCACCGAATTTGTATAAAAGTCTCTAATGCGCATTTGTGGTGTAAATGGAGAAAGGTGTGCTAATTCTTCTATTGACCAAGTTAATTTGTTTGCGGATTTTTTTTAGATCTAATTTTGAAATGTCAACACACTATTCGTCAAGTCGATTGCCAATAACTGATGCATTCTACAGTAATATTTCTATGCTAAATGTTAGTGAAGATGATGTTATTTTGGGAATCAAGAATCTTAAGGAATCCTGTAAAATTGATGCAGAGGGCTTATCGGCTCATTTCTTGAAAAGTTGTATTTCGTCTGTTTATATTCCATTAATGTTATTATTTAATCTGTCTTTGAAAGAATGTGTCTTTCTGGATTGTTGGAAAACAGCTTTTATAACTCCAATACATAAAGATGGTTCTAAGGCTGATGTTCGCAATTATAGGCCAATTTCGAAGTTGTGTAATATATCTAAACTATTTGAAAACATTGTTTGTAAGTATGTTTTTAATTTAGTCCGTCCGTTAATTAGTGAGTCTCAACATGGGTTTGTAAAAGATAGATCGACTGTTTCGAATCTTCTTGCTTTCACAAATCATTGTATTACAGCGTTTGAATGTGGTTGTCAAGTTGACGTTATTTATTTAGATTTCTGTAAAGCCTTTGATAAGGTGGACCATGGAATTTTAATGTACAAATTGGCTAGGATAGGATTTCATCCTTCTTTGTTACAATGGATTTATTCGTACTTATGTAATCGATATTGTTTTGTTTATTTTGATGGTTGTAAATCGCAAGCGTATGTTGCTTCATCAGGTGTCCCGCAAGGTAGTGTATTGGGACCATTGTTATTTGTTTTGTTTATAAATGATATTTGTTCGTGTTTTCACAATTCTAAATGCCTTATTTATGCCGATGATGTCAAAATGTTTTTTAATGTTTCAGATGTGAGTAGTTATCGATTGTTACAAGAGGACATTGATAGAGTGGCCTGTTGGGTGGAAGATAACAGATTGCCACTCAATGTTTTGAAATGCAATTACCTTCCGTTTACAAGAAAGAACAGTTTAATTAATGCTTCGTATTATATTAATAATGTTGCACTGCAGAAAGTTGATAGAAAAATAGATCTGGGTATTTATTTTGATCCAAAATTAGAATTTAACTCTCATATTGATTATGTTTTGCGGAAGTCTTATACGACTTTGGCATTTATTAAAAGAAATTGCAGCGAGTTTAGCAATCCCTATACTCTTAAAGTTTTGTATTCTGCATTTGTGCGCTCTAAGCTTGAGTATGCGTCTATAGTGTGGAATCCTGTTTATAATACTCACATTGATAGAATTGAAAGACTTCAGAAGAAATTTATTAAATTTGCGCTCAGGAATATTAACTTTGCAGATCCTCTTCCAATATATGAGGCACGTTGTAGACTTATACATTTGGAAACGTTGGCGAATAGACGAGCTAAAAGTTCTGTAATGTACTTATATAACTTGATCAATGGAAAAATAGATTGCCCTCTTCTTCTAAGTAAAATTGCTTTTAATGTCCCAGTCAGACAACTGCGTTGTCATGATTACTTTAAAATTTATCTTCATAGATGTAACTATGCATGTAATGAACCATTGATTAGATCTTTAAAGGAATTTAATGTTTTGAATTCTAAATGTGAAATTGATTTTTCATTTCCTTTGAATATGTTTGTAAATATTTTAGATTTATATTACTTTTAGGTTAAGCAAGTCTGTAAGGGTCAATGCCCATAGACATAAATAAATAAATAAATAAATGGCAAAGTGTATTCTTTGCTAGACTTCGCTTACGATAGCTGCTGATAGCACGTATGCCACTTTAAGGATTATCAACACTTCGTTGAAAAAAACTTTGTCCCAATGTGCAGACACCTGTAAACGTGCGTGCAAGTTGGTCCTCCACACGTGTGCGGATCAACAGCAGAACCAACAAGAAAGTTTTTAGTTTAAAATTTTTTGTTCTCATATCCACCAAAAAATAATTCTTACCAAAGTTTCTTTTACAAATTTTCTTCCTCCCTTATTACAAATCCTTCAACATACCACCAAAACTAAATGCCTACTTGCCAGCTAAGTTGCCTCAGCAAAATGAAAACAAAAATTTTTGACAAAAAATATTTGAGATGGAAGGAACTTAGAAAGAATTCTGAGTTTTTTTTTCTCGCTGCCAGTAAACTTTAACTTTGAGACTGCAAACATTTTAATCATATAAATTTCAATTAATATCTTCTGATATAAATATCCGGCATTTTTTTTTTAATAACCATCAAAATATGCAAGATGTCATGAAAAATTATGCAAAGAATTTTTGTGGTGAAAGTTTTCCTTCTTACCCCAACTGCTCAATTTTGTTCGAACAATGGATGGCATTTTACGTGTACAAAAAGCAAGTTGAACACCTAATTGAAATGTAATTAAGATAATTAAAAGTCTGATGAAAACGGAAACGTTCACTTTACGTGAGTTTCCATAGTTCCTTACGAATTTGCTTAATAAATTGACAAGGTGTTTGCAATTAATTATATGTTTTTATATTTTATATGGTTCAAATAAAGGATTTTAGTAACAAGAGTTGTGGTGAGATATTTTTTTTTCAGTGTTCTTTAATTACGACTTTATATCTGAGAAAGGGCGGAATAAATGAAATAAAGTAAAATGAAAGAAATTTTCACGAAAAGAAAAATTTTCTTGTAAACAAGAAATACAGCAAACATGGACCATAAGCCCTTGACGATATAGGAAATTATTTAGATATTCTCTTTACAGTCCAAACTCGACTTTTTGTAACCTAATCCATATAGTGGTCTGCAAAATTTGCCTTCACTCTCAAAAAAAAAATCGCTTCTGTAACATATACCCCAAACACATTTTGCTACAAGCATATATATTTCCAGGATTGATGCAAACAAAATATTGTTTGTATTGTTGAAACATATTATGTTTCTCCTTAGGGCATACACTGGTGGTAAAAAATTTTAATGGAATTTTCTATGTGTGGATACATTTTTAAGAGGCCAATTGGTTACTTCCATTTTTATACCCTCCACCATAGGATGGGGATATATTAACTTTGTCATTCCGTTTGTAACACATCGAAATATTGCTCTAAGACCCCATAAAGTATATATATTCTGGGTCGTGGTGAAATTCTGAGTCGATCTAAGCATGTCCGTCCGTCTGTCCGTCTGTCCGTCTGTCCGGCTGTCCGTCCGTCTGTGGAAATCACGCTAACTTCCGAACGAAACAAGCTATCGACTTGAAACTTGGCACAAGTAGTTGTTATTGATGTAGGTCGGATGGTATTGAAAATCGGCCATATCGGACCACGTTTACGTATAGCCCCCATATAAACCGATCCCCAAATTTGGCTTGGGGAGCCTCCCGGAGCAGCAAAATTCATCCGATCCGGTTGAAATTTGGTACCTGATGTTAGTATACGGCCTCTAACAACCATGCAAAAATTGGTCCATATCGGTCCATAATTATATATAGCTCCCATATAAACCGATCCCCAGATTTGACCTCCGGAGCCTCTTAGAGGAGCAAAATTCATCCGATCCGGTTGAAATTTAGTACGTGGTCTTAGTATACGGTCTCTAACACCCATGCAAAAATTGGTCCATGTCGGTTCATAATTATATAGCCCCCATATAAACCGATCCCCAGATTTGACCTCCGGAGCCTCTTGGAGGGGAAAAATTCATCCGATCCGGTTGAAATGTGGTACCTGATGTTAGTATACGGTCTCTAACAACCATGCAAAAATTGGTCCATATCGGTCCATAATTATATATAGCCCCCATATAAACCGATCCCCAGATTTGACCTCCGGAGCCTCTTGGAGGGGCAAAATTCATCCGATCCTGTTGAAATTTGGTACCTGATGTTAGTATACGGCCTCTAACAACCATGCAAAAATTGGTCCATATCGGTTCATAATTATATATAGCTCCCATATAAACCGATCCCCAGATTTGAACTCCGGAGCCTCTTGGAGGAGCAAAATTCATCCGATCCAATTGAAATTTAGTACGTGGTGTTAGTATATAGTCTCTAACAACCATGGAAAAATTGGTCCATATCGGTTCATAATTATATATTGCTCCCATATAAACCGATCCCCAGATTTGACCTCAGGAGCCTCTTGGAGGAGCGAAATTCATCCGATCCAGTTGAAATTTGGTACATGGTGTTTGGTATATGGTATCTAACAACCATGCAAAAATTGGTCCATATCGGTCCATAATTATATATAGCAAAAGTCATCCGATGCGGTTGAAATTTGGTACATTTTGTCAATATATGGCCTCTAACAGCCATGTAAAAATTGGTCAATATCGGTCTTTAGTTATATATAGACGATGACTTATTACACAAAATTTGGTCCATATCGCCAAAAATAATCTACCAAAACTTTATTTCCATAGAAAATTTTGTCAAATTTTATTACTATAGAAAGTTGTGTCAAAACTTCATTTCTATAGAAAGTTTTGTCAAACGTTTATTTCTATAGAAAATTTTGTCAAGATTTTATTTCTATAGAAAATTTTGTCAAAAATTTTTTTTTGTCAAACTATATTATATACGTATTTAATCGGCCTTTTTTTGTTTAATATATACCCCGTATGGGCTAACTTACAATTTAGAAGACAGTGTTAAAAAGTTTTACGATAACTTGCCATCGGCAAGTGTTATCGAAACCCAAGTAATTCGATTGTGGATGACAGCCTTTAGTAGAAGTTCCTACGCAATCCATGGTGGAGGGTACATAAGATTCGGCCTGGCCGAACTTACGGCCGTATATACTTGTTTTACTTGTATCATACTCTCTAAGTCTCTCTTTCTAAACACATATATGTTTATAGGCTATTTCTAAATTAATATATGTTTGCATCTAAGCATATTATATTTACAAACATTTTATGTCCCGAACATAATATGTTCTAACATATTAACATATATGTCCCAAACATGTTATGTTAGTTTATGAACATTATATGCTTGCACTTTATAATATTGTTTTAAAAAAATCGAGTTCCAAACATATAATTTTTACACCCAAACATATGAAAAACAGTCTTTTTCGTCCGTGTACCAGAACTAATAAAATAAATACCGATCGACCACCGTTGCCACAATTGGTACAATTCTAAAAAATGAAATTTTTTTTAATGTTTGGTGACCGGTAGAATTTTTTATGTTTAGGTAGATTTTACAAAATATTCCTCTCCTACTAATAGGTACTTCAGTTTTCTATATCAATACATTTGCTATAGAAATAAAATTTCGCAAAAATTTTTATAGAAATAAAATGTTGACAAAATTTTATATAGAAAAAACATTCTAACACAATTGTCTACAGAAATAAAATTTTGACCAACTACTTTATAGACACAAAATTTTCTACAAAAAAATTATTGACAAAATTATCTTTCGAAATCAAATTTTAATAAGATTTCCTATAGAAATAAAATTTTGACAAAATTTTCTAGAGACATACATTTTTGACAAAATTTTCTATAGACAAAAATGTTTGATAAAATTTTCTATAGAAATATTGTGATAAAGAAATAAAATTTTAACAAAATTTTAATAAATTAATAGAAAGAAATGAACTTCTATAGAAATAAAATGTTAATGATATCATTATACCCTTCACCACTACTGTGGTACAGGGTAATATAAATTTGTGCATTTGCATGTAACGCCAAGAAATAGTGGTCATAGACCCATCTTTTAGTATACCGATCGGCTTAGAATTAAATTCTGAGTCGATTTAGCGATGTCCGACTGTCTGTCTGTCTGTCCGTCCCTCTGTCTGTATATGTAATTTTGTGCACAAAGTACAGCTCGTAATTTAAGTCCGATCGTCCTCAAATTTGGCATAGGGCCGTTTCTTGGGACAGTCACTATTGGTTTTGGAAAAAATCGGTTCAGATTTAGATATAGCTGCCATATATATTTATCCCCGATATGGTCATAGTTAGCGTGTTTCACAACCGATTTTCTTGAAATAGCGTACATCCAAATATTTTATGAATCTCGAAAATCTTGCAAAATATCAGCCAAATCGGTTCAGATTTAGATATAGCTCCCATATATATCTTTCGTCCGATTTATACTGATATGACCACAGATGCCAAAGTTTACTACCGATCTTCGTGAAATTTTGCACAGAGGGTAGAATTGACATTCTACCGATGCTTGGTAAATTTGATTGAAATCGATTAAGATTTAGATATAGCTTCCATATATATCTTTCGTCCCATTTGAACTTATATGGCCACAAAATCCAGTGTTTTGCCGCGATTTGCTTCAAATTTCGCACAAGGAGTACTTTAGTAATATCGGTAATTGTGTCAAATTTGATTGAAATCGGTTCAGATTTAGATATAGCTCCCATATATATCTTCCGTCCGATTTGCACTCATATGACCAGGGGGGCCAAAGTTATACTCCAATTTACGTAAAATTCCACAATGATAGCAGAATTATTATTCTAACAATACATGTCAAAATCGGTTCAGATTATATATAGCTCCCATATATACGTACACCAGAGTTGGGGAAATATGGTAGACTGTTACACATTTTAGTCCCATTTTCAAAGGAAGTTTCCTACAATTAACTGGATAGGGTTAGCCGATTTAAATTTTAATTCTAGAGATTTTGTAGAAGTAAAAAATTGTCTCCTTTATATAGCTTCCAGCAAATGTGAAGTAGTTGAGATGGTAACACAAATTTTGGCCTACATAGGGGTGAAGGGTATAATATAGTCGGGCCCGCCCGACTTTAGACTTTACTTACTTGTTTTTATTATTAGAAATACAATTTTTATAAATTTTTTATAGAAATAATATTGTGATAAAGGAATAAAATTTTGAAAAATTTTACTAAAGAAACAAAACTTTGATATCTTTTTCTATAGAAATAAAATTTTGTTGTTTTTTTTTTATTTCAGCTTAAAACCATACATTGACTAAACTACAAGTGTAGCTTAACCAACAGATGAAAAGAATGTTTGTCAAATTTATTTGGGCAAAGATGGTTGGATGGACGCTACTTGCAGCAAAACTATCAACCAATTATCAGAATAAATTCAGGCAGTTCATTAAACCCAACAATGACACACACTTGAACCTTTCGAAAAAAGGTTTTGTATGACAGCCGGCTTATGCCGAAATAAATTCGAAACAAACATATCTCTTTTCCTATGCCACTGTCAAATCATCGATTTGAATGCAGTTGGCTGGGTTTATTTTGAGGGTGCTTCCTCTTCTTTTTACATTCGTTTTGTTTTGTTATTGTTGGTTTTGTTCTTTAAGCTTTGTTTTTGTTTTTTAGAGAAATAAAATTTTAACAAAATTTTTTATAGAAATGAAATTTGAACAAAATTTTTTATAGAAATAAAATTTTTACAAAATTTTCTATAGAAATAAAATTTTAAGAATATTTTTATATAATTTTTTATACATATAAAATTTTAACAAAATTTTTGAAAAATAAATTTTTGCAACATTCTCTATAAAAATAGATGTCTGACAAAATTTTATATTGGAATAAGTTCAAAGTCGATTGTGAGTAAGTCCTACTTTTTAAAGAAGTAGTTACTATCTCTTGTTTGTACCAGCTAAATTGTTAAAGAATTTAAAATTTGACATATCTGCAATTCAAGCAATATTTATACTCCCAAAAAAATTGACGCTAATAGGGGACATCATAATATCCTAGCAAAAAAATTTGGAAGTTCTTTCAAAGGTACAACTTTAAAAGTACTTCCAGAAGATGCACTCCCAATGATGCTCTTTATTTTAACGACCCAGGAAATTCTTTTAATTCAATTTTTTAAAACTTGGTTTTTTCATAATTTTAACTTTTTTTATTTCAAATACCTTAAAAACAGAGTAAGAATTCATAAAATGGTACAAATTATTTAAATATTGTCGAAAAACATGCTATATCGAAGATGAAAAATTGTGAATTTTTGAAAATATTTGAGGTCAAACGTTTCCGACAAGCGTTAGAATCCATTAAGAGTTATAAAAAATTATAAAAATTATTTATTTGATAAAATATCATAGAATTTTTTAATTTACATCCAAAACATTGAATTCGGATCACACCTAAACAAGTGATGCAAATCCAGTGCAACGGCTGTTGAAATGGGGGACTTTCGTCCTATGACAAGCCCATGTTAAATTCATCGCTTCTGCGTCAATTTCGCACCACTTCCGGATCCAAAAAGAACATTTTCATTACTTTTTTGGCGACTCTTTTTTCTAGGATATTATTTCATAATGAAATTAATTTATAGCATAAATAATGAATCATTTCTTTCGAAGAAAAAAAAAACAATGGTATACGATCGCTATTATCGTGCGATTTTTTTAATATTGCGACGTGAATTACCTCAACAATAGCGTGTAGATAAGCTTTGTTCATTATTAGGCGATGAAGCTCCGTTAGGTTAGGTTAAGTTAGGTTAGGTTAGGTGGCAGCCCGATGTATCAGGCTCACTTAAACTATTCAGTCCATTGTGATACCACAGTGGTGAACTTCTCTCTTATCACTGAGTGCTGCCCGATTCCATGTTAAGCTCAATGACAAGGGACCTCCTTTTTATAGCCGAGTCCGAACGGCTTTCCACATTGCAGCGAAACCACTTAGAGAAGCTTTGAAACCCTCAGAAATGTCACCAGCATTACTGAGGTGGGTAATCCACCGCTGAAAAACTTTTGGTGTTCGGTCGAAGCAGGAATCGAACCCACGACCTTATGTATGCAAGGCGGGCATGCTAACCATTGCACCACGGTGGCTCCGTTAAGGACCAGTGTTTATCGATGTTATAAACAATTTTATCGATTTCACTGCATTACAAAATCAATTGTTGTTTCGGAAGATATGGATGTCGTGCAGCAGATGATATGGCAAAACCGTCATGTTATCTATAGTTAGATCTTAAGATATGGTCACACTAGGCAAATATTAGCCACGATATTTGATGAATCGTGGATTTACGTGGATTTACGAGTACGAAAATGCAACTGCCGAAGACAGATCACTCTCCACGATGACAATGCAAGCTCTAACACATCGGCTCAAACATCCGCATTTTTGAGCACTGAAAACATGGATTTGATGGGTCATTTGCCGTTTAGTTCTGACTTGGCACCGAATGTCTTCTTTTTATTCCCGTACCTAAAAATAAAACAAGTAAGGAAAGTCTAAAATCGGGCGGGGCCGACTATATTATACCCTGCACCACTTTGTAGATCTAAATTTTCGATACCATATCACATCTGTCAAATGTGTTGGGGGCTATATATAAAGGTTTGTCCCAAATACATACATTTAAATATCACTCGATCTGGACCGAATTAGATAGACTTCTACAAAATCTATAGACTCAAAATTTAAGTCGGCTAATGCACTAGGGTGGAACACAATGTTAGTAAAAAACAAGGAAAATGTTGGTCGAAATCAGAAAAACATATATATGGGAGCTAAATCTAAATCTGAAACGATGTCAACCAAATTTGGCACGCATAGCTACAATGCTAATTCTACTCCCTGTGCAAAATTTCAACTAAATCGGAGTTAAAAATTGGCCTCTGTGGTGATATGAGTGTAAATCGGGCGAAAGCTATATATGGGAGATATATCTAAATCTGAACCGATTTCAACCCAATTCGGCACGTATAGCTACAATGCTAATTTTACTCCCTGTGCAAAATTTCAACTAAATCGGAGTTAAAAATTGGCCTCTGTGGTCATATGAGTGTAAATAGGCGAAAGCTATATATGGGAGCTATATCTAAATCTGAACCGATTTCAACCAAATTTGGCACGCATAGCTACTATGCTAATTATACTCCCTGTGCAAAATTTCAACTAAATCGGAGCAAAAAATTGGCCTCTGTGGTCATTTGAGTGTAAATCGGGCGAAAGCTATATATGGGAGCTATATCTAAATCTGAACCTATTTCAACCAAATTTGACACGCATAGCTACAATGCTAATTCTACTCCCTGTGCAAAATTTCAACTAAATCGGAGCAAAAAATTGGCCTCTGTGGACAAATGAGTGTAAATCGGACGAAAGCTATATATGGGAGCTATATCTAAATCTGAACCGATTTGGCTGATATTTTGCAAGTTTTTCGAGACTCATAAAATATTCGGATGTACGGAATTTTAGGAAGATCGGTTGATATACACGCCAATTATGACCAGATCGTTGAAAAATATCTGGGATCGTCTTTGAGCCGAAACAGGACCCTATAACAAATTTTAGGACAATCGGACTAAAACTGCGAGCTGTACTTTGCACACAAAAATACATCAACAGACAGACAGACAGACGGACGGACAGACAGACAGACAGACAGACGGACATCGCTAAATCGACTCAGAATTTAATTCTAAGACGATCGGTATACTAAACGATGGGTCTAAGACTTTTCCTTCTTGGCGTTACATACAAATGCACAAACTTATTATACCCTGTACCACAGTAGTGGTGAAGGGTATAATGAGAGGTCCCATGACGAAGCCACCCCTACCCCCAGCCACCACATTCTAGGGTGGTGAGTTTAGACTGCCAACTTTTAGTTTAGTCTCACTTAGACTATTCAGTACGTTGCAATTCTGCAGGTAGTGAATTTTTCTCTTGCCATTATGCTGCCCGAGGGACCTTTTGTTCATAGCAAAGTCTGGACGGCGTTTCATATGACATACGACGGAACCACTTAGACAAGCTTTGAAAAAAATGTATAATTAAGACAATGACATAAAAAATCTCGTTTTTCTTCTCCGTCACTTCGTAAATATGTAACACACATAGATGACAATAACCCAAAATCTATAGAAAAATATTTAATTACAAATCCAAAAGCTTCTTACGAAAGTGATTCAGTAGCAAAGACAAATACAAAATCATCAATAACATCATTTGTGAATTGAAAACAATGGTAAATATAATACCAATCATAAAAAAATAATAATAAAACCATTCAATTAGGTTTTATATCCTAACGATTTGTTGCAGCATTGCCACCATACCGGAAGCGAACGTGTAGATGAATAATGAGAACACGCAAATCGTATAAAGGCATTGCAGTGATTTCTTTCCCTCTCCAGAGACACAAATAACAACAGTTGGCAATAACATGGTGAGAGTGAGTTAGGAGGATGATATAGAGAACCAATAAATTTATTGCCTTATCAATTCGTTGCCTTAGCAAAAGATATTACCTTAGATATCTTAGTTTGTCTCTCTTTCTTTATATTTATACCCACCACCATAGGATGGGGGCTATATTAACTTTGTCATTCCGTTTCTAACACATCGAAATATTGCTCTAAGATCCCATAAAGTATATATATTATGGGTCGTGGTGAAATTCTGAGTCGATCTAAGCATGTCCGTCCGTCTGTTGAAATCACGCCAACTTTAGAACGAAATAATCTATCGTATTCAAACTTGGCACAAGTAGTTGTTATTGATGTAGGTCGAATGGTATTGAAAATGGGTTATATCGGTCCACTTTTACGTATAGCCCCCATATAAACGGACCCCAAAATTTGGCTTGCGGAGCCTCTAAGAGTAGCACATTTCATCCGATCTGGCTGTAATTTGGTACAAGGTGTAAGTATATAGTCTCTAGCAACCATGCAAAAATTGGTCCATATCGGTCCATAATTATACATAACCATCATATAAATCGATCCCCAGATTTGACCTCCGGAACCTCTTGCAGAATCAACATTCATCCGATTCGGTTGAAATTTGGTACGTGGTGTTAGTATATGGTCTCTAATAACCATGCAAATATTGCTCCATATCGGTCTGTAGTTATATATAGCCAATCCCCAATCACACAAAAATTGGTTCATATCGGTTCGAAATCATTGTTGCCACTTGAGCCAAATATAATCTACCAAAATTTTATTTCTATAGAAAATTTTGTAAAAATTTTATTCCTATAGAAAATTTTGGAAAAATTTTATTTCTATAAAAAATTTTGTCAAAATTTTATTTTTATAGAAAATTTTTTCAAAATTTTATTCCAATAGAAAATGTTGTCAAATTTTATTTCTGTAGAAAATTTTGTCAAAATTTTAATTCTATAGAAACTTTTGTGAAAATTTTTACATATCGGTCTATAATCTACCAAAATTTTATTTCTATAGAATATTTTGTCAAAATTTTATTTTTATAGAAAATTTTGTCAAAATTTTATTTCTATAGAAAATTTTGTAAAAATTTTATTTCTATAGAAAATTTTGTAAAAATTTTATTTCTATAGAAAATTTTGTAAAAATTTTATTTCTATAGAAAATTTTGTCAAAATTTTATTTCTATAAAAAATTTTGTCAAAATTTTAATGCAATAGAAAATTTTGTCAAATTTTATTTCTATAGAAAATTTTGTAAAAATTTTATTTCTATAGAAAATTTTATAAAAATTTTATTTCTATAGAAAATTTTGTCAAAATTTTATTTCTATAGAAAATTTTGTAAAAATTTTAATCCAATAGAAAATTTTGTCAAATTTTATTTCTATAGAAAATTTTGTCAAAATTTTATTTCTATAGAAACTTTTGTGAAAATTTTTACATATCGGTCTATAGTTATATATAGCCAATCCCCAATCACACAAAAATTGGTTCATATCGGTTCGAAATCATGGTTGCCACTTGAGCCAAAAATAATCAACCAAAATTTTATTTCTATAGAATATTTTGTCAAAATTTTATTTCTATAGAATATTTTGTCAAAATTTTATTTCTATAGAAAATTTTGTCAAATTTTATTTCTATAGAAAATTTTGTAAAAATTTTATTTCTATAGAAAATTTTGTAAAAATTTTATTTCTATAGAAAATTTTGTCAAAATTTTATTTCTATAGAAAATTTTGTCAAAATTTTAATCCAATAGAAAATTTTGTCAAATTTTATTTCTATAGAAAATTTTGTCAAATTTTATTTCTATAGAAAATTTTGTGAAAATTTTTACATATCGGTCTATAGTTATATATAGACAATCCCCAATCACACAAAAATTGGTTCATATCGGTTCGAAATCGCCACTTGAGCCAATAATAATCTACCAAAATTTTATTTTAATAGAAAATTTTGTCAAAATTTTATTTCTATAGAAAATTTTGTCAAAATTTTATTTCTATAGAAAATTTTGTCAAAATTTTATTTCTATAAAAAATTTTGTCAAAATTTGATTTCTATAGAAAATTTTGTCAAAATTTTAATCCAATAGAAAATTTTGTCAAATTTTATTTCTATAGAAAATTTTGTAAAAATTTCTATAGAAAATTTTGTAAAAATTTTATTTCTATAGAAAATTTTGTCAAAATTTTATTTCTGTAGAAAATGTTCTCAAAATTTTATTTCTATAGAAAATTTTGCCAACATTTTATTTCTATAGAAAATTTTGTCAAAATTTTAATCCAATAGAAAATTTTGTCAAATTTTATTTCCATAGAAAATTTTGTCAAAATTTTATTTCTATAGAAAATTTTGTAAAAATTTTATTTCTATAGAAAATTTTGTCAAAATTTTAATTCTATTGAAAAATTTGTTAAAATTTTATTTCTATAGAAATTTTGTCAAAATTATTTCTATAGAAAATTTTATCAAAATTTTACTTCTATAGAAAATGTTGTCAAAATTTTATTTCTATACAAACTTTTGTCAAAATTTTATTTCTATAGACAATTTCGTCAAACTTAATTATATACGTATTTAATCGGCCTTTTTAGTTTATATTATATCACGTATGGACTACTTTGCAATTTAGGAGACGGTGTTAGGAAGTTTTAAGATACCTTGCCATCGGCAAGTTTTACCGCAACCAAGTAATTCCATTCAGTAAAAGTTTCTATGCAATCCGTGGTGGAGGATACATAAGCTTCGGCCTGGCCGGACTTACGGCCGTATATACTTGTTCTCTTCTAACTACTCCCTATCAAGATGGAAGTAATTCAGAAATAATACAATGTCTCCAATTGTAAGTATGTCGTTCTATGCGTGGTTTGTTGTCAGATATTGTTAAAATCTCTTTTAGTTCTTTTAGTTCTCTATCTTTTGTCTTGCTACACTTAGATTAAATCAAATGTCTTTCATTTGATATTTGATGCAATATCATAATTCAATATTTATTGTATATTGTATCATAACAATGGACGCTTTGGTTTCGCAATAGTATGAATGGAATGGAAATATGGTGATTGATTTTACAAGCTCAACATCCCAGAATAGCAAAGAAAATCAAAATAAATAACTTAAGTTGGTTGTCACTCAAGCTAACAACTTTAACTCTATAATTGAAATCAATAAAGCACGACCTAGTACACAACAAATTTGCCATAGCTCTTAACGACATAAAATATTGCTTTATATCAATACATGGACCTATATATACCACACTCTTAACAGCTCTTAACTTTCTTAAATTTATCTTAGATTTCAAATTTCAAACTTCCGGAATTCCTCTCACTGTACCACAGTGCGTATGGTTATTGAAATGCAAACGAAATCATCATACGCCACAAGGACCGCCTCTCATATATAAATAGATTATCTAAAAATATTTTCTAAATTTAAGAAAATCATTTTGCAATGTGCCCAGTAGAATAAAACACACACACACAAATGTAAATATAAATGTCCGCCCTTCCCCAATTTTCTATAGAAATCTCGTGTGATTTAACACATTTTCTCTAAAAGTCTACAAATATAATTTTTCTCTCTATTTGTCATAGTTCATGGTTGAAGGGATCCCTTGCTGTCACTTTTAAATAACATAAACATTCATTTGTTTATTTTCGTAGTATAATTTGACTATATGTGTATATATTTTGAATACATTTTCTAAAATATTTCAATGTAACGGCAACAATTCCCCAGTGAACTGATGATGGTGTTATTATGAAGCTACAAATATCTCATAAATCATGTTATTCTTTCATATTTTTTATGCTATTTACTTTTTGTCATGCACGAGCAAAACCTCAATGTTATATATAACATGGACAGAGGGAAAACATATTTTTTTCAAGTTATATTAGAGAGTCGAGAAAGCATTGTCGAATTCCTAGTAAAACTTTAACCACTGAATTTTGCTCCAAAATTAGGTGAAAACATGCATATACGGCCGTAAGTTCGGCCAGGCCGAAGCTTATGTACCCTCCACCATGGCTTGCGTGGAAACTTCTTCTAAACACTAAACACCATCCACAATCGAATTACTTGAGTTGCGGCAAAGCTTGCCAATGGCAAGGTATCTTAAAACCTCCTACCACCGTCTTCTAAATTGTAAGTAAGTCCATATGTGGTATATATTGAGTCAAAAAAGACCGACTAAATACGTCTATAATTCAGTTTGACAAATTTTTTTATAAAAATAAAATTTTGAAAAAATTTTCTACGGAACTAAAATTTTGAAAAAATTTTCTACGGAACTAAAATTTTAACAAAATTTTCTATAGAAATAAAACTTTCACAGAATTTTCTATAGAAATAAAATTTTCACAAAATTTTCTATACAAACGAAATTTTGACAAAATTTTCCATAGAAATGAAATTTTAACAAAATTTTCCATAGAAATAAAATTTTGGTAGATTATTTTCGCCTCGGGTGGCAACCATGATTATGAACCGATGTGGACCAATTTTTTGTGATTGGAGATAGACTATATATGACTATAGATCGATATGGATCAATTTTGGTATGGTTGTTAGCGGCCATATACTAACAGCACGTTCCAAATTCTAACCGCATCGATGAATTTTGCTCCTCCAAGAGGCTCCGGAGGTCAAATCTGGAGAACGTTTTATATGGGGGCTATATATAATTATGGACCGATATGGACCAATTCTGGCACGGTTATTAGAGACTGTATACTAACACCATGTACCAAATTTCAACCGAATCGGATGAATTGTGTTCTTCCACGAGGCTCCGGAGGTCAAATCTTGGGATCGGTTTATATAGGGACTATATATAATTGTGGACCGATGTGGACAAATTTTTGCATGGTTGTTAGAGACCATATCCTAACACCATGTACCAAATTTCAGGAAGATCGCATGAAATGTGCTTCTCTTAGAGGCTCCGCAAACCAAATCTGGGGATCGGTTTAAAGGGTGATACGGTCAAAATTTGGTCAAGGGAAAATGCGTGTAAATCGGTGAAATCGTTTATTTAAAAAATCAAATTAAATTTCTTTTTCAAGTTCAATTAGTATAAAATTCAGGAAAAATATTCAGTTAGGCTTTCGCTTTTCCAAGTCCGAATTGCGGGGCCTCACGTTTGACACCTGCCATCAGATTTTGTACAGCCACCTTGTCCACCTACTTCGCCGCAGAAAGCCAGTTTGCCTTGAACTGCTGCTCGTTCTTAGCAGTTTTTTTTTGGTCTTCTTTAGGTTCCGCTTGACAATAGCAAAGTATTTCTCAATTGGGCGGAGCTCTGGCGTGTTGTGAGTGTTCTTGTCCTTGGGAACCATCTGCACGTTGTTGGCGGCGTACCACTCCATGGCCTTTTTACCGTAATGGCAAGATGCCAAATCCGGCCAAAACAGTACGGAACAACCGTTTTTCTTCAGGAAGGGCAGCAGACGTTTATTCAAACACTCTTTCACGTAAATTTCTTGGTTGACAGCCGCGGAAGCTATGAAAATGCTGCTTTTCAAGCCACAGGTACAGATGGCTTGCCAAACCAGATATTTCTTTGCGAACTTTGACAGTTTTATGTGCTTGAAAATATCTGCTACCTTTCCCCTTCCTTTTGCCGTATAAAACTCCTGTCCCGGAAGCTGCTTGTAGTCGGCTTTGACGTAGGTTTCGTCGTCCATTACCACGCAGTCAAACTTCGTCAGCATCGTGGTGTACAGCCTCCGGGATTGCGCTTTGGCCGTCGTATTTTGTTTATCATGGCGATTTGGAGTCACTACCTTCTTATAAGTCGATAGTCCGGCTCGTTTTTTGGCTCGATGCACGGTTGTAGACGATACACCCAGCTTACACTCCGATACGATACACTCCGGCATCTCGGAGAGAGAGGTTAGGGTTTCGCTTGAAACTACCGGCAACTCTCTTTGTCGTCTCAGCGGCTTCCGGTTTTCGATTTTCCCCCGATCCAGACTTCCTGGCTGTCGACAAACGTTCCCCAAATACTTTAATTACATTCGTAACGGTTGATTTGGCAACTTTTAGCGATTTTGCCAGCTTTGCTTGCGAGTAGCTCGGATTTTCGCGATGAGCGAGCAAAATTTTGATACGCTGCTCTTCTTGCTTGGGCGGCATTTTGACAACTGAAGAGTGAATTCCAAAATCAAAATAGGAGCGACATTCTACGCACACACACCTTCAAAATGTGGGGTGTTCAGGTGTTTTAAATGCAAAATTGAAAGAAATACGTCAAGTTTATATTGACCAAATTTTGACCGTATCACCCTTTATACTAACACCACGTACCAAATTTCAACCGAATGGGAACAATTTTGCTATTCCAAGGTGCTCCGGAGGTCATATCTGGGGTTCGGTTTATATGGGGCCTATATGTAATTATGGACCGCTATCGACCAATTTTTGCATGAGTGTTTGAGGCCATATATTAACATCACGTACCAAATTTCAACTGAATCAGATGCATTTTGGTCTTCCAAGAGGCTCCGGAGGTCAAATCTGGTGATCGGTTTATATGGGGGCTATACATAATTATGGACCGATATGGATGGTCATTAGAGACCATATACTAACATCATGTACCAAATTTCAGCCGGATCGGATCAAATTTGTTTCTCTTAGAGGCTCTGCAAGCCAAATCGGTGGATCGGTTTATATGGGGGCTATATATAATTACGAACCGATGTGGACCACTTTTTGCATGGTTGTTAGAGACCATATACTAACACTATGTATCAAATTTCAGCCGGATTGGATGAAAGTTGCTTATCTTAGAGGCCTCGCAAGCCAAATTTGGGGGTCCGTTTTTATGGGGGCTATACGTAAAAGTGGACCGATATGGCCCATTTGCAATACCATCCGACCTACATCAATAACAACTACTTGTGCCAAGTTTCAAGGCTATAGCTTGTTTCGTTCGGAAGTTAGCGTGATTTCAACAGACGAACGGACGGACGGACATGCTTAGGTCGACCCAGAAATTCACCACGACCCAGAATATATATACTTTATGGGGTCTTAGATCAATATTTCGATGTGTTACAAACGGAATGACAAAATTAATATACCCCCCCATCCTATGGTGCAGGGTATAAAAATTATTTATTTGGCAAAGTATTACAAAATTATATAATTACATCCCAAAAAACTGAATTCGGATCACACTTTAAGAAGTGATGCAGTGATCAGTGCAATTGCTGTTGAAATGTTGGACATCCGACCTATGACAAGCCCACGTTAAATTCATCGCTTCTGCGCCAATTTTGCACCCCTTCCGGATCCAAAAAGAATTTTTCATTACTTATTTGAGCGACACTCTTTTTGCTGGGTTGTTTTTAGAGAGCAATAAGATACAATCTCGACGGCATCAGGAGGGTGTGGCCAACTAGAGATTGAACACTGCCGGAGATATCACCGCAACTTTGGGAACCCCCTGTGTTTTGACTTATTGTCCCTAAATTCCACATACGACTGGCGACCGTACCGCACTTCTTGGATCCTGCCGGTTGACACGTATTCTCGTTGTCTTCAAGGAATCTGGCATGGTTAACCGTATCGAATGCCATCCATAGGTCAAACGCCACGAGGACCTTCTATGGCGCGGCTTGGGCTGATTGAGTCCTCTATTAATATATGATGTAATGACAGGAAAAGCAGACGTGGTGCTATATTCTATCCGGAATCCATGTTAATAACAGGTTGACTGGTAAGTAAGTTTAAGTAAGGTAAGTTTTTATTATTCAACATAGTTCCCTTCAAGAGCGATACAACGATTATACGACCTTCGAATTTTTTGATACCATTTTGGTAGTACTCCTTCGGTTTTGTCTCAAAATAGGCCTCAGTTTCGGCGATCACCTCTTCATTACAGCCAAATTTTTTCCTCATCCTTTTGAGGTCTGAGAACAAGAAAAAGTCGCTGGGAGCCAGATCTGGAGAATACGGTGGGTGGGGAAGCAATTTGAAGCCGAATTCATGAATTTTTGCCATTGTTCTCAATGACTTGTGGCACGGTGCGTTTTCTTGGTGGAACAACACTTTTTTTCTCCATATGGGGCCGTTTTGCCGCGATTTCGACCTTCAATCGCTCCAATAATGTCATATAATAGTCACTGTTGATGGTTTTTCTCTTCTCAAGATAATTGATAATTATTCCATGCGCATCCCAAAAAAACAGAGGTCATTACTTTGCCAGCGGACTTTTGAGTCTTTCCACGCTTCGGAGACGGTTCACCGGTCGCTGTCCACTCAGCCGACTGTCGATTGGATTCAAGAGTGTAATGGTGGAGCCATGTTTCATCCATTGTTACATATCGACGGAAAAACTCGGGTGTATTACGAGTTAACAGCTGCAAACACCGCTCAGAATCATTAGCACGTTGTTGTTTTTGGTCAAACACGTTCCTTTGATATCTTTAAGGCCTCTGCTATCTCGATCAACTTCATTTTACGGTCATTCAAAATCATTATGTGGATTTTTTTGATGTTTTCGTCGGTAACCACCTCTTTCGGGCGTCCACTGCGTTCACCGTCCTCCGTGCTCATTTCACCATGATTGAATTTTGCGTACCAATCAATTATTGTTGATTTCCCTGGGGCAGAGTCCGGAAACTCATTATCAAGCCAAGTTTTTGCTTCCACCGTATTTTTTCCCTTCAGAAAACAGTATTTTATCAAAACACGAAATTCCTTTTTTTTTTCATTTTTTTCACAATAGCAAAAGTTGATTCACAAAAGACGCTCTATCTCACAAACTAATTGATTTACAGACGTCAAATTTTGACACGAATCTTTTGAAGTTTGGTATTATATCAAAATAATATGCATTTAATACTAGCGACGCCATCTATGTGTCTGACCGGGGACTTATCGGCCAACCTGTTAGTTTGCAGCTGGAAGATTGTCCGCAAAGCTGGGGATGAGTAGTGCTTCCAGTGTCTTGGCTACTGGCGACAGGCGACAGAAGGGATGTCGGACTGTACGATTCACCTTTACTCGAGTCTTTGGAACCGGGTATGGTTTTTTTCCAGTGTATGACGAACTGAATAGTGCTTCCAGTGTCTTGGCTACTAGCGACAGAAATGATATCGGACTCTACGATTCACCTTTAATCGAGTCTTTGGAACCTGGTATGCTTTTTTCAGTGTAGAACGAACTGATTTAAGTCATAATATAACTTTGCTACTCTCTGTTTGCTACATTTAGCTTACAACTGTAAAAGCAATTTATTTTTGTTCCCTTTTTCTCTAATATTTTGAAAAATTAATACCCGTATTCATATGTTCAAATTCATGGCATAATATCATAAAGCCTAAAAGTATGCCTCGTATTTGATCCTATTAGCTATAGCAAATTTATAAATTGCAGATAATGGCAAGGCCAAAAACCATGGAATGAGAGAAAGAGAGAGAGAGAGAGAGAGGGAGAGAGAAATAATGAGTGAGAAGGAAAGAGGCTGTGTTTGAGTTACAAAGAAAATAGGATTTTCACTGAAATATATTAAATGCGGCAAAATTTATGGGTGCCTTTGATTGTATAGCAATTATTATGACATTAAAAGGAAATTAGATCATATTAAATTCATATTTAAGCATAGCGGCAATGAACCGAATACCAAAATCAACGGAAACAACATAAACACACAGGGACACCTACAATCATATGCTCTATATTTCATATAATAACCAAGGATACACACGCATACAAACACATATTCACTAGTCCAATTCACGCCCATTGCTTTGGAATACAAAAGTGGCAAGAACCTACAATTATAACTTTTGGTTGGTGGCCTATTATTTGCTAAAAGTATTTCCTTAATTTAAACAAAATATGCTCCCTTAAGGTATGTGCATAAATAATTCCATTGCCTTTCCCATCTTAAGGAAAGGAAATTTCAATTCAAGTGTACCAACAGCCAACAAGCAACCCACAATTAAAGCTTTCTTGAAAAGTATTCGAACAAATGAAAATACACTCATTAAACAATTGTTGCTTCAAGGACTTTGATGACATTCATCCTAATGGCTTTGACACCTTGTTTGCTAAAGTCGTCGCATTGTGCGTGGGCATGGAATGTGAAGGCTGCAAATGGTACGAAATTATTTTGGTATGATATTATTAGGGAAATTGTAAAAGTTTAAAATTATTCCATATTTATCATATTGGTTGGATTGACTGGGACAAAGACAAATATATACATATTTACACATGTGTGGGTCGTATTATATCAACACATTGGAGGTGTATTTGTATGATGCGTATATGTATGTCTTATATGAATACAAATATATTTCCATGTTTATTTTGGCACATTGTAATTAGCAGCAAATTAAAATCATCATCATAACGAAAATTGTATTTCTTTGTTTATTTTAGCCCGATGTTTTTGAGTGGGTCTCCTATGCCAAAGAAAAGCAATTAAGGCAATATTCTCCAATCAAAGCAGTCTATAATAAGATATAAGTTATAATGAATTCATAATCAATTATATGTCAACATTATTTGCATTATTGATCCATTCATTTTCGACCACAAAAGATAGAAATTGCACATGGATGACCTTTAAAAATCTTCGTCTCATTTTGTAAGGAAATTAAAACCACACTATCCAAGGACATTGTGGGTTGCCATATTTAGGAAGATTAGTTTGAATTGAATCAGCACCGAAAAAAAAGTTCTGATTCAATCACGAAATTAATTGATCCAATTAATTATACCCTTCACCATTTTGTAACAAATCGAAATATTGCTCCAAGACCCCATAAAGTATATATATTCTGGGTCGTGGTGAAATTCTGAGTCTGTCTAAGACTGTCCGTCCGTCCGTCTGTTGAAATCACGCTAACTTCTGAATGAAACAAGCTTTCGACTTGAAACTTGGCATAATTAGTTGTTATTGATGTAGGTCAGATGATATTGCAAATGGGCCATATTGGACCACTTTTACGTATAGCCACCATATAAACCGACCCCCATATTTGGCTTGCGATTGCTCTAAGAGAAGCAAATTTCATCCGATCCGATTGAAATTTGGTACGTGTTGTTAGTATATGGTCTGCAATAATCATGGAAAAATTGGTCCATATCGGTCCATAATTAAACTACGGGAAATTGGTGCAAATTGCTACTGACAGACATATCACAGGACTGGTACCGGTGCTCCAGTTTGTCGCAATTTTTAAATAGTCATGAAATTAAAATCTTATTGGATGTACGTATTTATTGAAAAACGATTATCAGAATAATCTATTGTTCAACATAGTTCCAAAGTTTTTCTCTTCTGAAGCGATTCTTGCCAAAAAAGGAAATAGATATCCAATAGTTTTTCGGAGACTGGTTCATGAGTACCTATCTATTGGGTGCTCCTACTAAATTGTCGCATGACGTGTCCTTTGTAATGTACCCCGTCAATGATAAACCCATGTTATCTTTAACACCGGTCACTTCCATACGTTTTGACCAGAACTGGGACTGGTCCAGACACACTACGGACTAATCCTGTACCGGTCCTGTGGATGGTCCATTTCCCGTAGGGTATATATAGCCCCCATATAAACCGAACCCCAGATTTGACCTGCGGAGGCTCTTGGAGGAGCAAAATTCATCCGATCGGGTTGAAATTTTGTACGTGGTGTTAGTTTATGACCACTAACAAAAATGCAAAAATTGGTCTATATCGGTCCATAATTATACATAGCCCCCATATAAACCGACCCCCAGATTTGAGCTGCAGAACCTATTGGAAGAGCAAAACTCATCCGATCCGGTTGAAATTTGGTACGTGGTGTTAGTATATGGTCTGCAACAATCATGCAAAAATTGGTCTATATCGGTCCATAGCCCCCATATAAACCTATCCCCCGATTTGACCTCCGGGGCCTCTTGGAGGAGAAAATTTTATCCAATCCGGTTGAAATTTGACACGTGGATTTAGTATATAATCTCTAACAACCATGCAAAAATTGGTTCATATCGGTCCAAAATTGTATATAGCCCCCAAATAAACCGATCCCCAGATTTGACCTCCGGAGCCTCTTGTAGGAGCAAAATTCATCCGATGCGGTTAAAATTTGGTATATAGTTGTAGTATATGGTCTTTAACAACCATGCAAAAATTGGTTCATATCGGTCCATAATTATATATTGTCCCTATATAAACCGATTCCCAGATTTGACCTCCGGAGCTTCTTGGAGGAGCAAACTTCATCCTAATCGGTATAAATTTTGTACATTATGCTAGTATATGGCCACTAACAACCATGCCAAAATTGGTCCATATCGGTCTATAGTTATATATAGCCCCCAGTCACACAAACAATGGTCCATATCGGTTCGTAATTGTATATAGCCCCCTTATAAAGCGACCTCCATTTTGGAATTCGGCTCTCTAATTACCGTGCGAAACTTCATATCCGTTGGTATTTATTTGTACAATTCTCTATATACCCTATACTAGAGGTGTGCACGTAAGTAATAGTTTACTCACACACACTCACGACTGAAAAATCATACTCACGCACGATATTTTTTGGTAGGACTCACACTCACGAAAAGAAAATTTGTACACACGCACACTCACGCACGAAAACGTTGTGACTCACCTAAAATACCGTGACTCACGAAATATATCGTGACTCACGAATATTTTTATGATTAATTTACCTTACATAAGTATCTGAAAACATGAGCATTATTAAAATCGAGAGTGTTATTAAATTCTTAACTTCCCAGGTGTCCCTAAAATTGTGATTGAATTTAACTCTTAAGCGTTTTATGTTGATGAGCAGGAATATTTTCGTGAGTGTAATTCATTATTCACGCACACTCACGAAGATATTATTTTCGTGACTCACGCTCACGCACGACATTTTGGTTTGTTAATCGCGCTCACGCACACTCACGCTGTTGTCATGAGCGTGACTCACGAACGAATCACGAAAATTTTCGTGAGTCACGACAAGTATTACCACAAGTCAAGTACACGCAGAGAAGGAATATGATCACCTCAACCATGTTTCAAGAGCAAAATGTTATTTTTGGATGGCGACTATGTAACATGTTTATGGCAAAAATTTTTTTTTCTCCCAAAAATAATATGCTTGCCGAAATCAGACACATAATCTCCGAGAAAACAACATGGTTACGACAAACATGTTACATGGTCACCATTCAAAAATAACATTTTGCTCTTGAAACATGGTTGAGGTGATCATATTCCTTCTCTGGGTGTAATTCGATCGTGGATGACAGTCTTTAGTAGAAGTTTCTACTCAATCCATGGTAGAGGGTACATAAGATTCAGCCTGGCCGAACTTACGGCCGTATATACTTGTTGTATAAAGCAACAGCTTTATACTTATCAAAATATTTCAATATTTAAATTCGAATTAAAATGTAACGTCTATTTTGAATTACAATAGCCTCTAATTTACAGTTTGAAAATATTTGAAATGAACTCTTTAGTCTTAGAACATAAACGTAAATGTCAAACAAAATGAACTAATTTGTACTAAGAAGATTTCTTGGTAGGTTGTAACTTAAAATATTTCCACTCTTTGATAACCAATATAACCGGATCAACATCATTGATGAGGAACTTCATCATCAACAATAAACACTAACTTGAACTAATCGACTTGGGTTTTATTTTTCTGTGTCCTCTACTTGTGTATTTACACTTGTGTGGATTGATCTCATTCCCCGAGAGAATTTATCCCCACAAGTTACTCACATTGGCTTCCACAAATAGGAAATCGTTTCTCTGGTGAGGTTGTCTCTAAGGCCTATGATACAGTCCACAACAACCGTCTAGTCTTTTCTGCGCACTCCATCACTGCCATCACTCACTGAGTTGGAGTCACCCCCCTACAACCTGGATACCATAGCCCACTTCTTTGTTCATGGTCCTTCGAGCCGGATATGAAGCAGCGACCTATGGATCTACAGTCCACAACAACCGTCTAGTCTTCTCTGCGCACTCCATCACTGCCATCACTCACTGAGTTGGAGTCACCCCCCTACAACCTGGTTACCATAGCCCACTTGTTTTTTAATTGAAGTGATAGTATCAATCATAGTTTCAATTGGAAAAAAATTAAATTAAATTAGAATAAGTAAGTAAAGTCTAAAGTCGGGCGGGGCCGACTACATTAAACCCTTCAGCACTTTGTAGACCAAAATTTGTGTTACCATCTCAACTCCATAATGAAGGTTTATATTCCCATATACAAGTATTTATATCTTAACCGGTTTGGAGACAACTTTTTGTACTTCTACAAAATCGCTAGAACTAAAATTTAAATCGGCTTATGTCTTGGGATGAAGGACAATGTTACTAAAAAATATGGGAAACAGTTAAATCTGAAACAATGCTGTAATGCTGGTGACATGTGTGAGAGTTTCAAAGCTTCTCTAAGTGGTTTCACTGCAATGTGTGTATTAGAAGTTCAGGCAAGTTGGAGTCAGTTTTACAAGTTTTCGACTTAGCAGAGGGGAAGGAAATGTGGGTATTTTGGCTATTTTTTCCAAAATCGGAAAAACATATATATGGAAGCTATATCTCAATCTGAACCGCTTTCATCCAACTTTGATATGCATAGTTAAAATGTTAATTCTACTTCATGTGCAAGATTTCACGTAAATCGGATTACAACTTTCACCTCTGTGGTCATATGATGGGAAATCGGGTGAACGATATATAAATGGCAGCTATATCTAAATCTGAACCGATTTCAAACAAAATTGGCACGCATATAAGGAGCCTTAATTCTAATCTTTGTGCAAAGTTTCAAGTAAATCCGAGTAATACTTTGGTCTCTGTGTATATATGAGTCTAAATCAGGCGAAAGATATATATGGGAGCTATATCTAAATCAGATTTGATTTAAACCAAATTTGGCAGGCATGGTTAGAATGTTAATTCTACTCCATGTGCAAAATTTCACGTAAATCAGAGTACAACTTTGGCCTCTGAGGTCATACTAGTCCAAATCGGGCGAAAGATATATATGGGAGCTATATCTAAATCTGAACCGATTTCAATAAAATTTACCACACTTGACTACAGTACTAATTGTACTCCTTGTACTCGTCGTTGCGGATTGCTAATATATATAGAATTTCAAGAGGGTTTGATGACAGACATTCTTCTAAGAAAATCAGTTCAACCAGTACGCTTCCCGAAGGTAAATTTAAAGATTCTACCTATGAATACTACATCAGACTCTGGATTTATAAGAACCATTATTATTTGAGTTTTAGAAGAGCTATACAAATCTCGTGTAAACTTGCAAGAAAAAGATTTAATAACGCCTTGATATGAAATCTAAAATCTGTAGATTTTTACTCCCATTATTCAAATGATTACGAGAAGTAAAAACCTGGAAATTTTACATTCAGTTTCAAGCAATTTTCATGATAAGTGCGCCTTCAATACCACCAAGAAGTGAAATTGGCCTTACCAAAAACCACGGTTTATATACGACCCAGGCCTTAAATCGTGAGATCAGTCTATATGGGTGCTATGCCAAAAACATGCACCAATGCAGACCAAATTCAAAACACCTAATTGTGAGCTATACCGAACCATGGACCGATACTCACCATTTTTGGTGAGATTTCCAATTTCAGGCAAATTGGATAAAAATTTCTTGGAAGCCCAAGAAATAAAATCGGGAGATAGGTCTATATGGGGGCTATACCAAAATATGGACCGATACTCACACGTATTTGTGGTCCTACAATACCTCTAGTTTTCCAATTTCAGGTAAATTCAATAAAAACTGCGGTCTCTATAAGCCCAAGAAGTAAAATCGGGAAATCGGTCTATATGGGGGCTATACCAAAACATGGACCGATACTCACCATTTTTGGCACATCTCTTTGTGGTCCTAATATACTACTAGTTTTCTATTTTCAGGCAATTTGGATAAATACTATAGTTTCTATAAGCCGAAGACCCCAAAATCGGGAGGTCGGTTTGTGCAAAATTTCAGCACGATTGCTTCATTATTGAAGAGTGTAGCGTGATTACAACAGACAGACAAACAGACAGACGGACATGGTTATATACTTTGTGTAGTCGGAAATGAGTATTTCGATGTGTTCCATACAGAACGACAAACTTATTATACCCCCACCACCATTCTATGGTGGGGGGTATAAAAATGTGTTCACAGACAGACGGACGGACGGACAGACGGACATGGCTAGATCGACTCAGGGAACCACCCTGAGCATTATTGCCAAAGACACCATGTGTCTATCTCGTCTCCTTGTGGGTGTTACAAAAATATGCATTAAATTATAATATCCTGTTCCACAGTGTAGTGCAAGGTAGAACAAATAAAAATAAAAGTATGTATGGTCGTAAGTTCGGCCAGACCGAAGCTTGTGTAGCCTCCACCATGGATTGCGTATAAACTCCATCTAAACACTGCCATCCACAATCGAATTACTTGGGTTGCGGTAACGCTTGCCGATGGCTTTCTACAATTTAGAAGACGGTGTTAAAACCTCCTAACCTAATTAGAACAGGATCGGATGAATTTTACTGCTCCAAGAGGCTACAGAGGTCAAATCTGGAGAACGGTTTATATGGGGCTACATACAATTACGAACCTATGTGAACCAATTTTTGCATGGATGTTAGAGACCATATACTAACACCACGTTCCACATTTGAACCGGATCGGATGAATTTTGCTCCTCCAAGAGGCTCCGGAGGTCAAATCTAGAGAACGGTTTACATGGAGGCTATATATAATTATGTACCGATATGGACCAATTCTGACACGGTTATTAGTAAACATATACTCACACCATGTTCCAAATTTCAAACGGCTCGGATGAAATTTGCTTCTATTAGGGGCTTCGCAAACAAAATCTGGGGATCGGTTTATATGTGGGCTATATATAATTATAAACCGATGTGCACCAATTTTTGCATGGTTGTTAGAGACCATTGGCTAACATCATGCACCAAATTTCAGCCGGATCGGATGAAATTTGTTTCTCTTTGAGCCTCCGCAAGCCAAATCTGGGGATCGGTTAATATGGGGGCTATATATAATTATGGACCGATGTGGACCAATTTTCGCATGGTTGTTAGAGACCATATAACAACACCATGTATCAAATTTCAGCCAGATCGGATGAAATTTGTTTCTCTTTGAGCCTCCGCAAGCCGAATCTAGGGATCGGTTAATATGGGGGCTATATATAATTATGGACCGATGTGGACCAATTTTAGCATTGTTGTTAGAGACCATATGCCAACACCATGTACCAAATTTCAGCCGGATCGGATGAAATATGTTTCTCTTAGAGGCTACGCAAGCCAAATTTGAGGGTCCGTTTATATGGGGGCTATACGTGAAAGTGGACCGATATGGCCCATTTGCAATACCGTCCGACCTACATCAATAACAACTACTTGTGCCAAGTTTCAAGTCGATAGCTTGTTTCGTTCGGAAGTTAGCGAGATTTCAACAGACGGACGGACGGACATGCTTAGATCGACTCAGAATTTCACCACGACCCAGAATATATATACTTTATGGGGTCTTAGAGCAATATTTCGATGTGTTACAAACGGAATGACAAAGTTATTCACCATCCTATGGTGAGTGTATAAGTTTTACTATATATAGGGGCTATATAAAACTCTTACCAATATGAATCAAATTTTACATATCTCGTTAAAGACTCTATTCCGATTTCAAGCAAATTGAATTCTATACCAAAATGTGCAATCTTAAAAAAATAATAGAAATCAAAAACAATGCCTTAAACTTTCTTGAAAAATTCTATGAAAATGTTACAAATATTTCTAGCAATTTTAGCAAACATTAACCCAAAATAAAGGACCACATAAATAACACCAGCTATAATTAAGAGCCCATTTAAGACGGCAGCAATATTCATGTGCCTACATTCTAGGGACATAGTGGTCATGAATCATGGAAACTCTACATCTGCTTGATTCAAGTTCAAGATTTAGCCACAGCTATTAATTGACTAAACGCAAGCCTCTAGAAATATGCTACAATTATTTATGCCATTAGCATTTTGCATTGCCAACACTTTAGCTCTCGCTCTCACTCTCAATTAGTGACTAGGTCAATAAAGCCTAGTACTTCCGTTTGTTAAATAAAATTTATTTCTTTATAAATGGAACCCTAAAATTATGCCATTAGTTATTATTGGATCATAGAAGTCTTAATAGGATTCGAAATGGTTCGTGAAGGTGAAGGAGGAGCAGGAGGAGTAAGACTTCATATAAAATTTATTTATATACCTAAAGTTTGGTTTGTGTAATCGTGGTAAAAAATATGTTTCCTACCAAGGCAAATCTTCCTTAGAGATAATTACATGCTGAGCTATTCCAAGAAAAATTAGCCTTGTAGGCTTTTTGGATAAACTTGTTAATGAATGACTTGAAAACGATTTCCTTAAAGGATATTTAATATCTTATGACCAATTTTCTGCTTACACTGAAAAAAACAAGATTGCTGTAAGCATAAATACTTAATGTCCTTAAACTAAAATATTCGCATTCTTAGAAGACAATAGAAGACCAATTTGCCACTTTAATGGTAACGTTGCTTTATGGTAGGTATTCAAATCGGTCTATTTTTTCGCCCAAATATCTTAGTTTTTTTACCCAATATTACGTTAATAATTCCGCAATATTACTTTTCTTGACAATTTAATGGCAAATATGTTATTTTTTTAATGTATTAATACTATGCCATAATTTTAACATGTTTGCGCAACAAATTACCGTGTTGTGCCACTTTTTAAATAATTTCATTTTATAGTCCAACATTTTTTGAAAATTCCGATGTGGTGAATATTAAAAATTACGGATATAATCGGTGATTAAGTCCGGTATTAAGTTCGCACTTTGGCTATTTTTTCACAGTTACTTTTCTTTAATAATTCATTAAAGGATACCACTTCAGGGAAATGAAGTTGCGAAAAATACTTTGAGTAATCACAATGGACGTATAATGGTTTAATTGGGCAACAATTCGATCCAAGAATTGCTACAGTTCTCTATAGCCTGACTTAATTCATTTTAGAGAAAAACAATGCATTTTAATTGATGATTTATATTGTTTTTGCACATTTATGTGTGGACTTTACATAGATTTCCAATTTCAGGTAAGTTGGATAAAAATGGCGGTATCTAGAAGCCCAAGAAATTAAACATGGACCGAAACCACCATATTCGGCACACTAATGTGTGGAACTTAAATCTAGAATTCCAATTTCAGAAAAATTTAAATTTCGGCATCCTGATGGCCAAGAAATGAAATCGGGAGATCGGGTTATATAGGGGCTATACCAAAATGTGAGCTGGTTTAGACACTATTCGGCACCCTAATATGTGGACCTTACGTACCTTTAGATTTCCAATTTTTAGGAAAATTAAAATTGCAGTCACAAGAAGACGGCTGCAACTCGTGCGATTTAAGCTTGGAAAAACAAGGGAATGTTACTAATTCTACAAAAGGGAAATTTATTCACAGTGGACTTTGATGGTGTAAACAAAGACTAAAATTAAAATTTTCAAAGATATTGAATTTATACAATTTTTTTCTCAAAATTTTATTTTTATTGAAAATATTGTCAACATTTTACATCTATAGAAAATTTTGTCAAAATGTTATTTCTATGGAATATTTTCTCAAGCTTTTTATTTCTCTAAAAAATTATCTCAAAAATTTATTTTTATAGACAATTTTATCAAAATTTTATTTCTATAGATAATTTATTTAATTTTTTTTTCTATAGAATATTTTCTCAAAATTTTATTTCTACAGAAAATTTTGTCAATATTTTATTTTTATAGAAATTTTTTGCATAATTTTATTGCTATCCAAAATGTTCTCAAAATTGTACTTCTATGGAAAATTTTCTTAAAAATTTACTTCATTAGAAATTTTTATCAAAATTTTATTTCTATCGAATATTTTCTTAAAATTTTATTTCTGTAGAAAATATTCTCAAAAGTTTATTTCTGTTGACAATTTTTTCAAAATTTTATTTATGTAAAAAATCTTCTCAAAATTTTATTTCTATAGAACACTTTCTCAAAATTTAATTTCTATAGAGAATTTATTCAACATTTTCTTTATATAGAAAATTTTGTCAAAATTTTCTTTATATAGAAAATTTTGTCAAAATTTTATTTATATAGAAAATTTTGTCAACATTTTATTTTTATAGAACATTTCTTCAAATTTTTATTTCTATCGAAAAAATTCTCAAAATTTTATTTCTATAGAAAATTTTCTCAAAATTTTATTTTTATAGAGAATTTATTCAAAATTTCATTTCTATAGAAAATTTTCTCAAAATTTTATTTCTATAGAAAATTTTCTCAACATTTTATTTTTATAGAGAATTTATTCAAAATTTTATTTCTATAGAAAATTTATTCAAAATTGTATTTCTACAGAAAATTTTGTAAAAATTTTATTTATATAGAAAATTTCGTCACATTTTATTTCTATAGAAAATTTCATCAAAATTTTATTTCTATAGAAAATTTTTTAAAAGTGTTATTTCTATAGAAAACTTTTTCAAAATTTTATTTCTATAGAAATTTTCTCATGATTTTATTTCTATAGAAAAATTTTGCAAAATTGTGTTGCTATGCAAAATGTTCTCAAAATTGTATTTCTATGGAAAATTTTCTTAAAAATTTACTTCAACAGAAATGTATATAAAAATTTTATTTCTATCAAATATTTTCTTAAAATTTTATTTCTGTAGAAAATATTCTCAAAAGTTTATTTCTGTAGACAACTTTTTCAAAATTTTAATTCTGAAGAAAATCTTCTCAAAATTTTATTTCTATAGAATATATATAAAAAAATTTATTTTTATAGAACATTTCTTCAAAATTTTATTTCTATAGAAAATTTTCTCAAATGTTATTTCTATAGAAAATTTTGTCAAATTTTATTTATATGGAAAATTTTGTTAACATTTTATTTCTATTGAAAATTTTCTCAAAATTTTATTTCAGTAGAAAATTTTCTCAACATTTTATTTCTATAGGAAATTTTATTCAAAATTTTATTTTGGTAGAAATCTTCCTCAAAATTTTATTTCTATAAAAATTTGTTCTCAATTTCATTTCTATAGAAATTGTGGTCAAAATTTAATTTCTATACAAATTTTGGTCAAAATTTTATTTCTATAGAAAATTTTCCAAAAATTGTATTGCTACTGAAAATATTCTCAAAATTTTATTTCTATAGAAAATTTTTTCAAAATTTTATTTCAGTAAAAAATTTTTTCGAAACTTTATTTCTATAGGAAATTTTATTCAAAATTTTATTTTCTTTAGAACATTCTGTTACAATTTTATTTCTCTAGAAAAATTCCTCAAAGTTTTGTTTCGTTAGAAAATTTTGTTACAATTTTATTTCTATAGAAAAATTTCTCAAATTTTTAGTTCTTTCGGAAATTTTCTCAAAATTTTATTTCTATAGAAATTTCCTCAAAAAAAAATATTTTCTCAAAATTTTATTTATATAAAAAAAATTTCATTTTTTATCTAAAGAAAAATTAAGTTCCAGTTAGGAATATTTTGCAACAGTAGAAAACCTACCTTTTTTGTTAGAATGCTATCAATATTCTCAAAAGTTTATTTCTGTAGACAACTTTTTCAAAATTTTAATTCTGAAGAAAATCTTCTCAAAATTTTATTTCTATAGAGAATTTATTCAACATTTTATTTCTATAAAAAAATTTTTTCAAAATATTATTTCTATAGAAAATTTCTCAAAATTTTATTTCTATACAAAATTTTATAAAAAAATTTATTTTTATAAAACATTTCTTCAAAACTTTATTTCTATAGAAAATTTTCTAAAAATGTTATTTCTATAGAAAATTTTCTCAAATGTTATTTCTATAGAAAATTTTGTCAAATTTTATTTATATGGAAAATTTTGTTAACATTTTATTTCTATCGAAAATTTTCTCAACATTTTATTTCTATAGAAAATTTTTTCAAAATATTATTTCTATAAAAAATTTCTCAAAATTTTATTTCTATACAAAATTTTATAAAAAAATTTTATTTTTATAGAACATTTCTTCAAAACTTTATTTCTATAGAAAATTTTCTCAAATGTTATTTCTATAGAAAATTTTGTCAAATTTTATTTATACGGAAAATTTTGTTAACATGTTATTTCTATCGAAAATTTTCTCAAAATTTTATTTCTATAGAAATTTTTTTCAAAATTTTATTTCTATAGAAAATTTTCTCAAAATTTTATTTCAGTAGAAAATTTTTTCAAAACTTTATTTCTATAGGAAATTTTATTCAAAATTTTATTTTTGTAGAAAACTTCCTCAAAATTTTATTTCTATAAACATTTGTTCTCAATTTTATTTCTATAGAAAATGTGGGCAAAATTTAATTTCTATACAAATTTTGGTCAAAATTTTATTTCTATAGAAAATTTTCCAAAAATTGTATTGCTTTGAAAATATTCTCAACATTTTATTTATATAGAAAAGTTTCTAAAGATTTTAATTTAATAGAAATGCTTCTCAAAATTTTATATGTATAAAATTTTCTAAAAATTTATTTTCTTTAGAACATTTGATTACAATTTTATTTCTTTAGAAAAATTCCTCAATGTTTTATTTCTTTAGAAAATTTTGTTACAATTTTATTTCTATAGAAAAATTTCTCAAATTTTTATTTCTTTCGAAAAGTTTCTCAAAATTTTATTTCTATAGAAATATCCTCAAAAAAAATATTTTCTCAAAATTTTATTTATATAAAAAAAAATTTTCATTTTTTATTTAAAGAAAAATTAAGTGTCAGTTAGGAATATTTTGCAACAGTAGAAAATCTACCCTTTTTGTTAGAATGCTACCAACTGTGGCAACCGTGATCCAGAAGTCCAAGAAATGAAATCGGGAGATCTGGCTATATGGGGGCTATACCAACTCATTGACCTAACAGGTTGGCTGATAAGTCCCCGATCTAACAAAGAAAAACACATTTTTTTGGTCAAAATTCGTTTATATTATTCAACATAGTTCCCTTCCAGAGCGATACAATGATTATAACGACCTTTCAATTTGTTGATACCATTTTGGTAGTACTCCTTCGGTTTTACCTCAAAATAGGCCTCAGTTTCGGCGATCACATCTTCATTGCAGCCAAATTTTTCCCTGCGAGCATCCTTTTGAGGTCTGAGAGCAAGAAAAAGTCGCTGGGGGCCAGATCTGGAGAATACGGTGAGTGGGGAAGCAATTCGAAGCCCAATTCATGAATTTTTGCCATCGTTCTCAATGACTTGTGGCACGGTGCGTTGTCTTGGTGGAACAACACTTTTTATACCCTCCATCATAGGATGGGGGTATATGAACTTTGTCATTCCGTTTGTAACACATCGAAATATTGCTCTAAGACCCCATAAAGTATATATATTCTGGGTCGTGGTGAAATTCTGAGTCGATCTAAGCATGTCCGTCCGTCCGGCCGTCCGTCCGTCTGTTGAAATCACGCTAACTTCCGAACGATTGTTTCGTTCGACTTGAAACTTGGTACAAGTAGTTGTTATCGATGTAGGTCGGATGGTATTGCAAATGGGGCATATCGGTCCACTTTTACGTATAGCCCCCATATAAAGGGACCCTCAGATTTGGATTGTGGAGCCTCTAACAGAAGCATATTTCATCCGATCCGGCTAAAATTTGGTATATGGTCTCTAACAACCATGCAGAAATTGGTTCACATCGGTCCATAATTATATATAGCCCCCATATAAATCGATCCCCAGATTTGGCTTCCGGAGCCTCAAAGAGAAGAAAATTTCATCCGATCCGCCTGAAATTTGGTACATGATGTTGGTATATGGTCTCTAACAACCATGCAAAAATTGGTCCATATCGGTCCTTAATTATATAGCCCCCATATAAACCGATCCCCCGATTTGGCTTGCGGAGCCTCAAAGAGAAGCAAATTTAATCCGATCCGGCTGAAATTTGGTACATGATGTTGGTACATGGTCTCTAACAACCATAAAAAATTGGTCCACATCGGTCCATAATTATATATGGCGCCCATATAAACCGATCCCCAGATTTGGGTTGCGGAGCCTCAAAGAGAAGCAACTTTCATCCGATCCGGTTGTAATTGGGAACATGGTGTTAGTATATGATCTTTAACCACCGTGCCAGAATTGGTCCATATCGGTCCATAATTATATATAGCCCCCATATAAAATATTCTCCAGATTTGACCTCCGGAGCCTCTTGGAAGAGCAAAATTCATCCGATTCGGTTCAAAGTAGGAACGTGGTGTTAGTATATGGTCGCTAACAACCACACCAAAATTGGTCCAATCACACAAAAATTGGTCCATATCGGTTCATAATCATGGTTGCCACTAGAGCCAAAAATAATCTACCAAAATTTTATTTCTACACGCAGAGAAGAAACATGATTGCCACAATCATATTCGAAGAGCAAAATAATATGATAGCAGCTATTTTTGCGGCGACCATGTAACATTTTAACCTGCAACCATGTTGGCTCAGTGAACATGGTTCTAAGAAAAATACAATTGTCCTCATCTAAAATGTTATTATATTGATAAAAAGAATTTTGTTTCCATTAAAAGACAATGGTCACGATCTAAAATGTTATGTTATTCGTCAAAAATGTTTTTCTTCTAGTTAAAAGAACATGGTCACAACCTAAAATGTTTTGATTTTTATGAAAAAACTTTTTTCGTCGTCGAAAAAAGGACGCCACTTGAGAAAAGAAAACACAAAATAAACTTTATTTATTTGTTTTTATTTATTTATAAATTAATTCATTGTTTATTTGTATTTATAATGTCGTGCAAGCAAACTTCACATATTTTTACACACTCTAGTTTGGTTCAATTTCAACAATAAGTAATCATTCCATATTTACTTCGTGCCCATCAAATGTACAAACGCAGACATCATGTAACTGCAAATAAAAATAAATTATACCATATATCAAAATGCAGAACAAAAACCAGGTATATTTTTTTCAATTACACTTTCCTTTTTTGTATTCACATAAAACCACGTGCCATTTCTGAATAAATAAATTAACACAAAACACAATAATTCCGTATTCTCCGTCCATTCCAAGAAACAATCAACACACGACTGACGCGCAAAATGAAAATCGTGTGTACCTGCTCAATGTTTTTATAAAATTCTTGTCGCTGCAAAAAAATTAAAAAATTAAATGGTCACGAAAAGAATGTACATGGTCTTTATGGCCATGTAATGGTTGTAGACATGTCTATACGTAAACTATAAAAATATTTTTTTCTCTGCAAAAAAGTCAAAAAATTGAATGGTCAGATACATGATTTTCCTGACCATATAATGGTCTCAAGTTCTATCATTTAGATAATAGAACATGTTTGCGGCATTTGAGAACCATTTAAATGCTTATTACCAACATATATTTTTCTCCACTCGAAAATTATTTTTACAAAGACAAAATACATGGTTTTCGCGACAATTACATACTCTAAATAAGCATTAAATGGATGCGGCAACCATGTCCAAACATGTTTTTTCTGTGCGTGTATAGAAAATGTTGTCAAAATTTTATTTCTAGAGAAAATTTTGTTAAAATTTTATTCGGTTCATAATAAAATTTGCATCATTGTCAAAATTTTATTTCTATAGAAAATTTTGTCAAAATTTTATTTCTATAGAAAATTTTGTTCAAATTTTATTCGGTTCATAATCATAGTTGCCACTCGAGCCAAAAATAATCGACCAAGATTTTATTTCTATAGAAAATTTTGTCAAAAGTTTATTTCTATAGAAAATTTTGTTAAAATTTTATTTCTGTAGAAATTTTTGTCAAAATTTTCTTTCTATAAAAAATGTTGTCAAAATTTTTATTTCTATAGAAAATTTTGTGAAAATTTTATTTCCATAGAAAATTTTTTAATATTTTCTTTCTGTAGAAAATTTTGTCAAAATTTTATATCTACTTTGTCAAACTGAATTATATACGTATTGGATCGATCTTTTTTGATTTAATATATACCACGTATGGACATACAATTTAGAATATGGTGTTAGAAGGTTTTAAGATACCTTGCCATTGGCAAGCGTTACCGCAACTTAAGTAATTCGATTGTGGATGGCAGTGTTTAGAAGAAGTTTCTACGCAATCCATGATGGAGGGTACATAAGCTTCGGCCTGGCCGAACTTAGGGCCGTATATACTTGTTTTTCTTCATATGGGGCCGTTTTGCCGCGATTTCGACCTTCAAACGCTCCAATAACGCCATATATTAATCACTGTTGATGGTTTTTCCCTTCTCAAGATAATCGATAAAAATTATTCCATGCGCATCCCAAAAAACAGAGGTCATTACTTTGCCAGCGGACTTTTGAGTCTTTCCACGCTTCAGAGACGGTTCACCGGTCGCTGTCCACTCAGCCGACTGTCGATTGGACTCAGGAGTGTAGTGATGGAGCCATGTTTCATCCATTGTCACATAGCTACGGAAAAACTCGTGTGTGTTACGAGTTAACAGCTGCAAACAGCGCTCAGAATCATCAACACGTTGTTGTTTTTGGTCAAATATGAGCTCGCGCGGCACCCAGTTTGCACAGAGCTTCCGCATATCCAAATATTGATAAATAATATGACCAACACGTTCCTTTGATATCTTTAAGGCCTCTGCTATCTCGATCAACTTCATTTTACAGTCATTCAAAATCATTTTGTGGATTTTTTGATGTTTTCGTCGGTAACCACCTCATTCGGGCGTCCACTGCGTTCACCGTCCTCCGTGCTCATTTCACCACGCTTGAATTTTGCATACCAATAAATTATTGTTGATTTCCCTGGGACGGATCCGGAAACTCATTATCAAGCCAAGTTCTTGCTTCCACCGTATTTTTTCCCTTCAGAAAACAGTATTTTATCAAAACACGAAATTCCTTTTTTTCCATTTTTTCACAATAACAAAAGTTGCTTCAAAAAAGACACTCTATCTCACAAACTAATTGACTTACAGACGACGCCTGGAAACCTGTAGATTTTGAATTTCAGGCAAATCGGATGATAACTGTGGAGTGCAGATGCTCACGACCGCAAATCGTGGGATCGGTTGGTCTAAACCGATATGGCCAATCTTCGAACTTGACCTGCCTGCAAACAAAAGACGAATTTGTGTTATATTTCAGGAGGATATCATTAATAATGAAGATTATTCGGATCGAATTCAATACCAAAAAAAAAAAATTAAGTAAAAACAAAATCTTTGAAGCAAGGGTAAACTTTTTTTCAGTGTAGAAATACACTAAATATAACCTCTTAGCCATATGGTAACATTACTGGCTTCCTCAGATTGTCGCTATGGTATTTCTATGCACAGAAAATGAAACTTTTAGTATTTCCTTTCCAATTAACAGGGGGAAAGTGAATGGAATTTCCCATTCGGAATGCTAGTGTTGATGCTTACGCGTTGCGGAATTGTTTCCGTTGTTTATTGGATTTCATTTGCATGTAATAATTATGGGCCCATTCATTTGTTCTCGTTTTCCAATGTAATTTGTGTTGATAATAAAAGGCAACAAAACACTGTTGCTTTTGGTCTTGTTGTTGTTGTTGTTCGAGTGTATTTTTTTCTGCTTCTTCCTCATTCGCCGAATGGCGTCTTCTGTTCACTGGCAATTACTGTAATTTTCCCTTAACTACCCGTAGCATTAAACCCTTTTTCCTTCCCCTCTCCCTCATCCCAACCACCTTGCAGGAAACAATGGTAATGGAATGTAGAATGTCAGTATATATGGGTAGTCCATGTCCATGGTAGTTGAGAGTAAACCAAAGTTTTTAAGTGATTTTCGTTAACCCTTTTTCTCATGCCAAGAGGTCTATATGCCTCTATTGCAAAAAAAAAACTTTTGCCACAATTTGTTGTTGTGTGAAATATGAACGCTTGCCGGGACCTTATTTATATTTCGGAACAAAAAAGTGTTTGGGTGTGGGTGTAGCTCATTTATGTCATTACTCGTATATATATTTCTCCCCCCTTTGTTTCTCTACGAATACGGACATTATGGTCGTTTTGGACCATGAACCAAATGCTACGGATAACTGCCTCTACGACAATTCATTTGCAAATTGACAAATCTTATTAACGCATGTTTCAACGTAAATTTTTAATTAATGCAATTACTTAGTAACTGTGAAGTGATTGAGTGAACCCATTTTTTATGTGACGCCTGTTCATTTCGGTTTCTGTGGCACAATTCATTGGCTGTGTGAGTGATAGAGATCGTCCCTTGGGGTTGCGTGTATGTATCTATGAAACCGGTTTTTAGAATTGCTAAAACTTAGTAATTTCCAAAAAATATGTCTATTTCGATAATGGTTTTCCAATAGAAGAAAATGGATTGTGAAATGAAGGCAAAACGCCGTGGTTGAATCAAAAAATAAAAAAACAAGTATATACGGCCGTAAGTTCGGCCAGGCCGAAGCTTATGTGCCCTCCATCATGGATTGCGTAGAAACTTCTTCTAAACACTGCCATCCACAATCGAATTACTTAAGTTGCGGTAACACTTGACGATGGCAAGGTATCTTAAAACTTCCTAACACCGTTTAAACTAAAAAAGGCCGATTAAATACGTATATAATAAAGTTTAAAGTTTCTATAGAAATAACATTTTGACAACATTTTCTATAGAAGTAAAATTTGGAAAAAATTTTCTACAGAAATAAAATTTGGAAAAAAATTTCTATAGAAATAAAATTTTGAGAAAATTTTCTTTAGAAATAAAATTTTGACAAAATTTTCCATAGAAATAACATTTTTACAATGTTATCTATAAAAATAAAATTTTGGTAGATTTTTTATGGCTCGTGTGACAACCATGATTATTAACCGATATGGACCAATTTTTGTGTGATTGGGGATCGGCTATATATAACTATAGACCGATATGGACCAATTATGGCATGGTTATAAGCGGCCTTATACTAACACCACGTTGCAAATTTCAGCCGGATGAATTTTGCTCCTCCAAGAGGCTCAGGAGATCAAATCTGGGAACGGTTTATATGGGGGCTTTATATAATTATGGACCGATATGGACCAATTCTTGCGTGTTTGTTAAAGAACACATTCTAACACCATGTTCCAAATTTCAACCGGATCGGATGAATTTTGCTCCTCCAAGAGGCTCCGGAGATCAAATCTGGGAACGGTTTATATGGGGGCTTTATATAATTATGGACCATGGACCAATTCTTGCGCGTTTGTTAAAGAACACATTCTAACACCATGTTCCAAATTTCAACCGGATCGGATGAATTTTGCTCCTCCAAGAGGCTCCGGAGGACAAATCTGGGAATCGATTTATATGGGGGCTATATATAATTATGGACCGATATGGACCAATTCTTGCGTGGTTGTTGGAGACCATATACTAACACCACGTACCAAATTTCATCGGGATCGGATGAATTTTGCTCCTCTAAGAGGCTCCGGAGGTCAAATCTGGGGATCGGCTTATACGGGGGCTATATATAATTATGGATCGATATGGACCAATTTTGGCATGGTTGTTAGAGACAATATACTAACACCACATACCAAATTTCAATTTGACTTTTGCTTCTCTAAGAGGCTCCGCAAGCCAAATCGGGGGATCGGTTTATATAGGGGCTATATATAACTATGGACCGATGTGGACCAATATTTGATGGTTATTAGAGATCATATACTAACACCATGTACCAAATTTCAGCCGGATCTAATGAAATTGTTTTCTCTTCGAGGCTCCGCAAACCAAATCGGGGGATCGGTTTATATGGGGGCTATATGTAATTATGGACCGATATGGACCAATTTTTGCATGGCTGTTTGAGACCATATACTAACACCATGTACCAAATTTCAGCCGGATCGGATGAAATTTGCTTCTCTTAGAACAATCGCAAGCCAAATTTGGGGGTCCGTTTTTATGGGGGCTATGCGTGAAAGTGGACCGATATGGCCCATTTGCAATACCATTCGACCTACATCAATAACAACTACTTGTGCCAAGTTTCAAGTCGATAGCTTGTTTCGTTCGGAAGTTAGCGTGATTTCAACAGACGGACGGACGGACTGACATGCTCAGATCGACTCAGAATTTCACAACGACCCAGAATATATATACTTTATGGGGTCTTAGAGCAATATATCGATGGGTTACAAACGGAATGACAAAGTTAATATACCCCCCATCCTATGGTGGAGGGTATAAAAATAATTTCGATTGTTCGAAATATTTCAAATAAATTGATATGGGTATTAAAATGGATCGATTCAGCCTATCTTTTAGTCTAACATTCTAGGAAACATAAAAAAACCAGTAAGGAAAGTCTACAGTCGGGCGGGGCCGACTATATTATACCCTGCACCACTTTGTAGATCTAAATTTTCGATACCATATCACATCCGTCAAATGTGTTTGGGGCTATATATAAAGGTTTGTCCCAAATACATACATTTAAAAATCACTCGATCTGGAAGAATTTGATAGACTTCTACAAAATCTATAGACTCAAAATTTAAGTTTGCTAATGCACTGGGGTGGAACACAATGTTAGTAAAAAAATATGGGAAAGATTTAAATCTGAAGCAATTTTAAGGAAACTTTGCAAAAGTTTATTTATGATTTATCGCTCGATATATATGTATTAGAAGTTTAGGAAAATTAGAGTCATTTTTACAACTTTTCGACTAAGCAGTGGCGATTTAGCAAGCAAAATGTTGGTATTTTGACCATTTTTGTCGAAATCAGAAAAACATATATATGGGAGCTATATCTACATCTGAACCGATGTCAACCAAATTTGGCACGCATAGCTACAATGCTAATTCTACTCCCTGTGCAAAATTTCAACTAAATCGGAGTTAAAAATTGGCCTCTGTGGTCATATGAGTGCAAATTGGGCGAAAGCTATATATGGGAGATATATCTAAATCTGAACCGATTTCAACCAAATTTGACGCGCATAGCTACAATGCTAATTCTACTCCCTGTGCAAAATTTCAACTAAATCGGAGCAAAAAATTGGCCTCTGTGGGCAAATGAGTGTAAATCGGGCGAAAGCTATATATCCATCTATCCATCTTATGACAACTAAATCGGAGTTAAAAATTGGCCTCTGTGGTCATATGAGTGTAAATCGGGCGAAAGCTATATATGGGAGCTATATCTAAATCTGAACCGATGTCAACCAAATTTGGCACGCGTAGCTACAATGCTAATTCTACTCCCTATGCATAATTTCAACTAAATCGGAGTTAAAAATTGGCCTCTGTGGTCATATGAGTGTAAATCGGGCGAAAGCTATATATGGGAGATATATGTAAATAAGAACAGATTTCAACCAAATTTGGCACGTATAGCTACAATGCTAATTCTACTCCCTGTGCAAAATTTCAACTAAATCGGAGTTAAAAATTGGCCTCTGTGGTCATATGAGTGTAAATCGGGCGAAAGCTATATATGGGAGATATATCCAAATCTGAACCGATGTCAACCAAATTTGGCACGCATAGTTACAATGCTAATTCTACTCCCTGTGCAAAATTTCAACCAAATCGGAGTTAAAAATTGGCCTCTTTGGGCAAATGAGTGTAAATCGGGCGAAAGCTGTATATGAGAGCTATATCTAAATCTGAACCGATTTGGCTGGTATTTTGCAAGTTTTTCGAGACCCATAAAATATTCGGATGTACGGAATTTGAGGAAGATCGGTTGATACACACGCCAATTATGACCAGATCGGCGAAAAATATATATGGCAGCTATATCTAAATCTGAACCGATTTTTTCCAAAATCAATAGGGATCGTCTTTGAGCCGAAACAGGACCCTATGCCAAATTTTAGGACAATCGGACTAAAACTGCGAGCTGTACTTTGCACACAAAAATACATCAACAGACAGACAGAAGGACAGACAGACGGACATCGCTAAATCTACTCAGAATTTAATTCTAAGCCGATCCGTATACTAAAAGGTTGGTCTATGATTACTCCTTCTTGGCGTTACATATAAATGTACAAACTTATTATACCCTGTACCACAGTAGTGGTGAAGGGTACAAATATGGGAAAGATTTCAATCTGAAGCAATTTTAAGGAAACTTTGCAAAAGTTTATTTATGATTTATCGCACGATATATATGTATTAGAAGTTTAGGAAAATTAGAGTCATTTTTACAACTTTGCGACTAAGCAGTGGCGATTTTACAAGGAAATTGTTGGAATTTTGACCATTTTTGTCGAAATCAGAAAAACATATATATGGGAGCTATATCTAAATCTGAACCGATTTCAACCAAATTTGGCACGCATAGCAACAATGCTAATTCTACTCTCTGTGCAAAATTTCAACTAAATCGGAGTTAAAAATTGGCCTCTGTGGTCATATGAGTGTAAATCGGGCGAAAGCTATATATGGGAGATATATCTAAGTCTGAACCGATTTCAACCAAATTTGGCACGCATAGCTACAATGCTAATTCTACTCCCTGTGCAAAATTTCAACTAAATCGGAGCAAAAAATTGGCCTCTGTGGTCATATGAGTGTAAATCGGGCGAAAGCTATATATGGGAGATATATCCAAATCTGAACCGATTTCAACCAAATTTGGCACGCATAGTTTCAATGCTAATTCTACTCCCTGTGCATAATTTCAACTAAATCGGAGTTAAAAATTGGCCTCTGTGGTCATATGAGTGTAAATCGGGCGAAAGCTATATATGGGAGATATATCCAAATCTGAACCGAAGTCAACCAAATTTGGCACGCATAGTTACAATGCTAATTCTACTCCCTGTGCAAAATTTCAACCAAATCGAAGTTAAAAATTGGCCTCTTTGGGCAAATGAGTGTAAATCGGGCGAAAGCTATATATGAGAGCTATATCTAAATCTGAACCGATTTGGCTGGTATTTTGCAAGTTTTTCGAGACCCATAAAATATTCGGATGTACGGAATTTGAGGAAGATCGGTTGATATACACGCCAATTATGACCAGATCGGCGAAAAATATATATGGCAGCTATATCTAAATCTGAGCCGATTTTTTCCAAAATCAATAGAGATCGTCTTTGAGCCGAAACAGGACCCTATACCAAATTTTAGGACAATCGGACTAAAACTGCGAGCTGTACTTTGCACACAAAAATACATCAACAGACAGACAGACAGACAGACAGACAGACGGACAGACAGACCGACAGACAGACAGACGGACATCGCTAAATCGACTCAGAATTTAATTCTAAGCCGATTCGTATACTAAAAGGTTGGTCTATGATTACTCCTTCTTGGCGTTACATACAAATGCACAAACTTATTATACCCTGTACCACAGTAGTGGTGAAGGGTATAAATAGCCGTAATTGAGGGTTGATTTTCATTTACAATCATGCTGCACATTGATCGAATGAATAACGCAATGGAAACTAATTTGCGTAAAAACTTGCTTAGTTACAAAAATGTGAAGTGTTTTAAAAAATTTGGTTTAGCCGGAGTCGGAGTCGAGCAAAATCTTCAGACTCCGACTCCGGCTCCACAGCCCTGATGATAAATACGATTTGGGCTATCAAATCATCTCAACGTAGTAGCAGGGTTAAAGCTTGTCTAGATGAATTAAATGCAATGTGAAACGGCATTCGGAATTGGCTATATATAAGAAGTTACTTGTCTTTGAGTTAAACGTAGAATCCAGTGGCCCTCATTGATAAGAGGAAAGTTCACCAGTTTATCGTACTGGAATTTTGATTTCCGATTGTAAAGTTATATACTTTTTAGTGAAGGAATCCAATACTTCAATACTTGATCCCATCTATTGATGAGTGGTATAAAATCGTTGGTTTCACAACTGTTTTAAGTTAATTGTCTGAATTCGATCCATAAAGTTTTCCAAAATTATATTCAATCTCCAATTCTTCAAAGAAAATTAACACAAGCCTTTATAGCTTATTTATAGTCCTTGCTTGATGCATTTCAACCCCTAAGTCTTAAAGAATAATCTTCATTTTAATATATTTTGTTTTTCATGGAATGCCTGAAACCGGTTCGCAATATTTCAAAGAAAAAAACATCACTGTCATCGAAAGCGTTTATGTGAAAGTAGGCAGTATTAACACAAATTTAACGCACAATTGATGTTTACTGTCACATTAAAGGTTGGTTGCTGCTTACTCGAAGCTATCGCCCGAATCTTTCCGTTCTGCGAAATCAATTAATTTCTGTTGTTGGTACTTTTTGTACAGAGCTATGAAATTTTTTGCCAACGCAGTACAGTACAGCATCAGCAAAAACAACAAAAACACCGGAAATCACTTGAACGGTTTAATGGTTCGACGGAGATTTTTCTTTTTGGGTTGATAATGAGCAAGTGTACAAATGCGACGGCATCTACTGATGCCATTACAGTGACAAAAACAAAAATAACCACAATACCATTGATGACACGATGAAGGACAGACATTGATTGAGTAGACCATAACGCAGCCATATATACTAGCAACTAAGAAAATTATAGCTGCAAGCCAATAACTGTCTCTTGTGGCAAGTGATTTAATTTCAACCGCAAGAAAGTGATGGTCTAAACAGTGGTTAAGATCAATGAATATGACAAAATGTAGAAAATAAACAAATCGGTCAAGCAAGCAAGCAAGTCAGCTGGCAGCTACTTTATTATAATCTTTAGCAAACTTCATGTAAATATTCCCGGAAATTCTGTAATTTAAATATGTAATGTAATGTTATTGAAGTTGGAAAGGATTCCTTTTTAGGAAAAATGAACTAAAGGGTGATACGGTCAAAATTTGGTCAGGGGAAAACGCGTGTAAATTGGTGAAATCGTTTATTTAAAAAATCAAATTAAATTTCTTTTTCAAGTTCAATTAGTATAAAATTCAGGAAAAATATTCAGTTAGGCTTTCGCTTTTCCAAATCCGAATTGCCGGGCCTCACGCTTGACACCTGCCATCAGATTTTGTACAGCCACCTTGTCCACTTTCTTCGCGCAGAAAGCCAGTTTGCCTTGAACTGCTACTCGTCCTTAGCAGTTTTTTGGTCTTCTTTAGGTTCCGCTTAACAATAGCCCAGTATTTCTCAATCTGACGTGTTGGGAGGGTTCTTGTCCTTGGGAACTACCTGCACGTTGTTGGCTGCGTACCACTCGATGGCCTTTTTACCGTAATGGCAAGATGCCAAATCCGGCCAAAACAGTACGGAACAACCGTGTTTCTTCAGAAAAGGCAGCAGACGTTTATTCAAACACTCTTTCACGTAAATTTCTTGGTTGACAGTCCTGGAAGCTATGAAAATGCTGCTTTTCAAGCCACAGGTACAGATGGCTTGCAAAACCCGATATTTCTTTGCGAACTTTGACAGTTTTATGTGCTTGAAAATATCTGCTACCTTTCCCCTTCCTTTTGCCGTATAAAACTCCTGTCCCGGAAGCTGCTTGTAGTCGGCTTTGACGTAGGTTTCGTCGTCCATTACCACGCAGTCAAACTTCGTCAGCATCGTCTTGTACAGCCTCCGGGATCGCGCTTTGGCCGTCGCATTTTGTTTATCATCGCGATTTGGAGTCACTACCTTCTTGTAAGTCGATAGTCGGGCTCGTTTTTTGGCTCGATGCACGGTTGTAGACAATACACCCAGCTTATTTGCGGCATCTCGGAGAGAGATGTTAGGGTTTCGCTTGAAACTACCGGCAACTCTTTGTCGTCTCAGCGGCTTCCGGTTTTCGATTTCCCCCCGATCCAGACTTCCTGGCTGTCGACAAACGTTCCCCAAACACTTTAATTAAATTTGTAACGGTTGATTTAGCAACTTTTAGCGATTTTTCCAGCTTTGCGTGCGAGTAGCTCGGATTTTCGCGATGCGCGAGCAAAATTTTGATACGCTGCTCTTCTTGCTTGGACGGCATTTTGACAACTGAAGAGTGAATTCCAAAATCAAAATAGGAGCAACATTCTACACACACACACCTTCCAAATGAGGGGTGTTCAGGTTTTTTTAAATGCAAAATTGAAAGAAATACGTCAAGTTTATATTGACCAAATTTTGAACGTATCACCATTTACCTCGTGTGAAAATGTCCAATTATACTTTTACGGAATACTCCTTTATTATCATAAAAATTTGGGAAAATCTGGGTATATTTCTCAAAATTTTATTTCTATATATATAAAATATTTATATAAAATATTTTGTAAAAATTTTATTTCTAAAGAAAATTTTAATTCTATAGGAAATTTTGTCAAAATTTTATCTCTATCAAATGTTTTGTCAAAATTTTATTTGTATAGACAATTTTGTCACAATTTTATTTATATAAAATATTTTTTCAAAATCTTATTTCCTTAGAAAATTTTCTCAAGAATAGAACATTTTGTCTATAGAACATCTTGTCAAAATTTTATTTCTATAGAAAATTTTGTCAAAATTTTATTTTTATAGAAAATGTTGTCAAAATTTTATTTGTATAGAAAATTTTGTCAAAATTTTATTACTTTAGAAAATTTTCTGAAAATTTTATTTCTATAGAAAATTTTTTTCAAAATTTTATTTCTATAGAAAATTTTGTCAAAATATAAGTTCTCTGGAAAATTTTGTCAAAATTTTATTTCTATGGAAAATTTTCTCAAAATTTTATTTCTATAGAAAATTTTCTCACAATTTTATGTATAGAAAATTTTCTCAAAATTTTATTTCTATGGAAAATTTTCTCAAAATTTTATTTTTATAGAAAATTTTCTCACAATTTTATGTATAGAAAATATTCTCAAAATTGTATTTCTATAGAAAATTTTGTCAAAATTTTATTTATATAAAATATTTTGTCAAAATTTTATTTCTTTAGAAAAATTTTTCAAAATTTTATGTCTATGGAAATTTTTCTCAAAATTTTATTTCTATAGAAAATTTTGTCAAAATATAAGTTCTCTGGAAAATTTTGTCAAAATTTTATTTCTATGGAAAATTTTCTCAAAATTTTATTTCTATAGAAAATTTTCTCACAATTATATGTATAGAAAATTTTCTCAAAATTTTATTTCTATGGAAAATTTTCTCAAAATTTTATTTCTATAGAAAATGTTCTCACAATTTTATGTATAGAAAATATTCTCAAAATTCTATTTCTATAGAAAATTTTGTCAAAATTTTATTTATATAAAATATTTTGTCAAAATTTTATTTCTTTAGAAAATTTTCTCAAAATTTTATTTCTATAGAAAATTTTGTCAAAATTTGGTTTCTATAGAAAATCTTGTCAAAATTTTATTTCTCTAGAAAATTTTGTCAAAATTTTATGTATAGAAAATTTTATCAAAATTTTTGTCAAAATTTTATTCCTATACAAAATTAAAGTAAGTCTTAGTTGTAGAGGAGTATTTTGGAATATTTTTTCTTTCTATGGAAAATTTTTTAAAAATTTTATTTCTATAGAAAATTTTCTCAAAACTTTATTTCTATAGAAAATTTTATCAAAATTTTATTTCTGTAGTAATTTTTGTCAAAATTTTATTTCTATAGAAAATTGTGCCAAACTTTTATTTTTATAGAACATTTTGTCAAAAACTTTTAAAACGTTTTACCAATCTAACAAACAATTAAAATCCACCAATTTTGGTAGAATTCTACCAACTGTGCTAACGTCCACCGGAGGCCAAATTTTGCTGCGATCTACTTTACATTTTGCACAGAGAGTAGAATTAACTGTCCGGCTATGCATACCATATATGATAAAAAATTGGTTCAGATTTAGATATAGCTCCCATCTATCTTTCGTCCGATTTAGATTCATGAGGCCACGGAGACAAAGTTTCACTCCGAGACTTTTGAAATTTTCTACAGGGCCTACAATCAACTTTTACCAAAATGTGAAAAATTTGGTCGAAATTGACTCAGATTTAGAGAAAATCTCTATATATATGTTCTTCCGATTTTGGGCAAATATGGCGAAAATATCCACATTTTCCTTGTAAAATCGCCATTGCTAAGTCGAAAGCTCGTAAAATTTCTAAAATTTCCTTATACTTCTAATATATATCTATCGACCGATAAATCACGAAAACACTTTTGCAAAATTGTGTAAAAATGGCTTTAGATTTAAATATTTCCCATAGGTTTTTACTAACATTGTGCTCCGACCCAGCACATTAACCGATTAAAATTCTAAGAATATGGTACAGGTCAAAAAATATTTGTCCAAGGGTGGTTTAATTGTAAGGGCTGATGTTGAATGTGAACCACACCTAAACGCCAAGTTTTTTTCCGAATTTTATTTGACATTTCTCTATTCAGATTTACTCAATTTTAACCATGGAGAGATACACAATCCAACAGCGTGTTAAATGGTTCCAAGAAATGGCAACAGTGGATGATCCATTTTCGAAGAAAATCATCTTCAGTGATGAGGCATATTTTCACCTCAGTGGATTCGTCAATAAACATTTGGGTGAATGAGAATCCAAGAGTGATTGTCGAAAAACCAATGCACCCACAAAGAGTGACTGTTTGGTGCGGTTTATGGGCTGGCGGCATGATCGGGCCGTATTTTTTTCCAAAATGAGGCCGGTGTGAATGGTGTTCGCTATCGTGAGATGATAACGAACTTTTTATGGCCCGAATTGGAAGATATGGATGTGGACGATATGTGGTTTCAGCAGGATGGTGCCACTTGCCACACAGCTAACGAAACAATGGCTCTTTTGCGCAACAAATTCAATGGCCGTATTATCTCACGTAATGGCGATGTCAATTGGCCGCCAAGATCATGTGATTTGACACCGTTGACTTTTTTCTTTGGGGTTATTTGAAAGAAAGGGTGTACGTCGATAAGCCAGCAACAATTCAAGAGCTAATGGATGAGATAATTCGGCACATTAACGGCATAGAAACTCCATTATGCCACAGCGTCATCGAAAATTTGGACCATCGGATGAAGGTGTGCCACCGAGTTCGCGGCGCCCATTTGGCCGATATTTTGTTCCATACATAATTGAGTAATACCAATATATCATAATAAAATAAAATTACAATAATTTCCTAAATAGTTTGTGTTTTATGCAAAATCAACATCGGCCCTTGAAATTTAACTACCCCTTATATGGTTACCAACAAATTTGAAGGATTTGAGATGATATCGAAAATGTAGATGTATAGTCGGCCCTGCCCGACATTAGACTTTCCATGTTTTGCATCAGTTCCTGCATTATGATCTGTTCACGATCTAGTTTCCTACCACTTCGGCTTAGGTTTCGATCAAATCTGACCTTCAGTTTTCGGATTATTTTTGGTGCTGTTTTTTGTCGACTTTTAGATGCAATGCCACAATTTTTATTCCTAAATTCAAATTTCCAATATTTCTGTTTCTTTGCCTTTAGAAACTCCTGTGCCCCCTTTCTGTATAAATCTAGCCACTATGGTAAACATTAAGTTACAGTTTTAAATTAACTGTCGCTTATGATCGTTTCCTTCTTTCGTTGTTTCAACCCTCTTCCTCCCAAAATATAATGTATCCAATATTAGAAACAAGACAATACCATCGTATTTCCATTACAGTGTCCGAAAAACATGTCCCCGAAATTAAACTCTTTTCAATGGGGACAGACAAATGAGTTATCCTTCATCCCCATTCATTTTTTCCCTACTGCCCGGAACATCAAATTGCCCTTGAGTAAATTGTTCAGCAGTGACAGCATTAAACATAACCAGTAGCGTAATTTTTTGGGAAGACCATTAAAAAGTTTAATTTAGCCCATACCCAATCGTCTGTATCTTGTGCACACGCACAGAGGACAGACATTTTAATTAGAGCCCGAAGAAAATTTCCATTTTAATTGTACACAACGAGCTTAAACAGAAAAATAAAATACGAATCAATAAAGCAGTAATCAAACCCCCACAAAATATATTTATTAGTAAATAACCAAAGTATCTAAATAAAGTGGTGAAGCTCGTAGCCATATATTCAGAGTAAAAATAGGGCAGCCTGGAGAAAACAAAGACAGTGTAGTGAAATATTAGGAGTTTAAATTTAACGTTAAGTTTCATACATATCGGGGAAAAATGTAAAATTTAACAAGTATATATTGAATTAAGTAGGCAGTGCATACACACTGCATGAATAGGTGGCAATAAGGTAAACGAGTAATCAAATTAGTTTATGATCATTCGTTTACGTTGTTGCCACCAATTCATGCTCTAAATCGGGGACATTAAATCGGGTCGGTTGCTTTGTACGCAGTTAGTACTGCCTCTCTCCCTTAAAATCCTGCTGAAATAGTGCTCCATTTTTTGCTGGGATAGTGTATATGTTGGCAATATCCACAAGGATCTGGGTCGAAAACCTTTGTAGTTAGTACCCTACCTTCTGTCATTATTTATATTCTTAATTTATTATTATTATACCCTCTACCATAGGATGGGGGGTATATTAAACTTTGTCATTCCGTTTGTAATACATCGAAATATTGATCTAAGACCCCATAAAGTATATATATTCTGGGGTCGTGGTGAAATTCTGAGTCGATCTGAGCATGTCCGTCCGTCTGTTGAAATCACGCTAACTTCCGAACGAAACAAGCTATCAACTTGAAACTTGGCTCAAGTAGTTGTTATTGACGTAGGTCGGATGGTATTGCAAATGGGCCATATCGATCCACTTTTACGTATAGCCCCCATATAAACGGACTCCCAAATTTGGCTTGCGAGGCCTCTAAGAGAAGCAAATTTCATCCCATCCGGCTGAAATTTGGTACATGGTGTCAGCATACAATCTCTAACAAATATGCAAAAATTGGTCCATATCGGTCCATAATTATATATAGCCCCCATATAAACTGATCCCCCGATTTGGCTTGCAGAGCCTCTAAGAGAAACAAATTTCATCCGATCCGGCTGAAATTTGGTACATGATGTTAGTATATGGTTTCTAATGACTATGCAAAAATTGGTCCATATCGGTCCATAATTATATATAGCCCCCATATAAACCGATCCCCCGATTTGGCTTGCAGAAACTCTAAGAGAAACAAATTTCATCCGATCCGGCTGAAATTTGGTACATGATGTTACTATATGATCTCTAATGACCATGCAAAAATTGGTCCATATCGGTCCATAATTATATATAGCCCCCATATAAACCGATCCCCCGATTTGGCTTGCAGAGCCTCTAAGAGAAACAAATTTCATCCGATCCGGCTGAAATTTGGTACATGATGTTAGTATATGGTCCTTAATGACCATGCAAAAATTCGTCCATATCGGTCTATAATTATATATAGCCCCCATATAAACCGATCACCAGATTTGACCTCCGGAGCCTCTTGGAAGACCAAAATTCATCTGATTCAGTTGAAATTTGGTACGTGATATTAATATATGGCCTCAAACACCCATGCTAAAATTGGTCGATATCGGTCCATAATTATATATAGGCCCCATATAAACCGATCCCCACATTTGACCACCGGAGCATCTTGGAAGAGCAAAATTCTTCCCATTCGGTTGAAATTTGGTACGTGATGTTAGTATATGGTATCCAACAACCATGCAGGAATTGGTTCCTATTAGTCCATAATTATATATAGCTCCCATATAAACCGATCGCCAGATTTGACCTCCGGTGGCTTTTTGAGAAGCAAAATTCATCCGATCTGATTGAAATTTGGTACCTGGTGGTAGTATATGATATTTAACAACCATGCCAAAAGTGGTCCATATCAGTCCATAATCATTTATAGCCCCCATATAAACCGATCCCGAAATTTGGTTTTGGAGCCTCTTGGAGGAGCAAATTTCATCCGAGTGAGTTAAAATTTATGGATGACAGTCTTTCGTAAAAGTTTCTACGCAATCCATGGTGGAGGGGTACGTAAGATTCGGCCTGGCCGAACTTACGGCCGTATATACTTGTTTATTTATTATTATAAATAAATAAATAAATCTACAAGAAGACGACCTGTTTTTACCACGAAAAGGAATTTTCAAACGATGTTCGTTATACTTAAAATTCGATTGTACTGCCACGACAAAGATCCCTGAACTCTGTATCGAAAATAAGAAAATTTTATACTGCCATTTCATAGCCTGTTTGCTGCTAAGTTAGCATCCAGTAGACTAAGCAAATTGTAGCACAAACAGTTTCCCCCCTTTAAAAGTCTTTACCAATATACGACCAGAAAACAAACAAAACAATGAAAGTTTCTAGCAGACTTGATGATGAGTAGACAATTTTAACCAAAGTTTTTGCTAGAATTCTTTTTTGACAACATTTTTTTTTTTTTTGTTTTAATAATTGTAAATTTCCTTGGAAATACATATGGCAGACATGGCAAAACCGAAAAAAAGTCCCTGAACCCTACTAAGAGGACCTCTTGAATGGGCAGGGTCGTTGTTCTAAACGCTTCAAAGATAACCCACTGCAAACTCTGGTTTCCTTCGTCTACACACAAGTCGTTCTGTCAGACGACAACGACATAATTTTTACACAGCAATTTTTCGAGCTCCTTTATGTGTGCATCAACATACTACATGTGAATGTTTTTGTTGATGGGAGCAAGTCCCATATGGAAGCTATGACTGAAAAGGAATGGGAACATTTGCTACAAACATTAATAGGCAGAAAATGCGAATGTTTAAAATGCTCAATGACATTATTTCGCCTCCTCATTTTTTCCCATGGTAGGGCAACACAAAAAAAAGGGAAAACAATTTGACATCATATGAGTGCAAATTGTAAAAATGAAATACGACGGTGCTATGGAAATTTGAAAAATCGCCAAAAAATTGTGATAATACAAATAAAAATGTTGCTGAGTTACACTCCGGAGTAGGAAGGTTTCAAAGGTTCTTGATAAAAATGTATTTGGCCTGAGTATAATCTACTGTGGTTGGCATAAGTGGCTTTATTTTGACTAACAACGCTTTTTGCGACCTTCTCTCCTACTAAAACGTTAGATTATGTAGGTATGTAGCTATTTTGTGGCCAATATGTCTTAAGGCAATAAATGCAACGTGACATTATGAAAATACGTTTTTTGATAAAAGAGATTTAATAAAACTGTTACAAATAAAATTTTAATAAAACACCCTACGGAAAATTGGTGCAAATTTCAACTAACGGACCTATCACAGGACTGGTACCAGTGCTCCTGCATGCCGCAGTTTTAAATTTAATTAAATTTAATGTATTTGTTGATTTAAATATTCTCTAGATATTTAAATATTATTGGACCTGCACATTTACTGAAATACAATTCTCAGAATAATTTATTCTGGTACGCTCCTAAAAGTTTGTCTTAGAATGGTTTATGACAACCTGTCTATGAGGTTGTCCCACTAAGTTGTCCCCAGACGTTTTATCAGGAATGAGTCCAGGTTTTGTCCTAAAGTATAAATTTACCCCGATTCAAGGACAAACCTTTTTTTTGACCAGAACTTGGTCTAGTTCATACATACTAAAGACCAGTCCTGTACCTGGGGTTGATCAATTTCCCGTCTTGAAGGCAAAGTTGCCACAGTTGGTATAATTTTACCAAAAATGGTAGATTTTCTAATAATTGCTAGATTGGTAGAATTCTTAATGTTTTTGGTAGATTTTGAAATATTTTCCCTTACAACAAAGAGCTACGTAAACTTCCTAAAGAAATAAAATCCTGACAAAATTTGCTATAGAAATAAAATTTTGGCAAAATTTTCTATAGAAATAAAATTTTGAGAAAATTTTCTATAGAAATAAAATTTTGGCAAAATTTTCGATAGAAATAAAATTTTGACAAAATTTTCTATAGAAATACAATTTTGACAAAATTTTTTATAGAAATAAAATTTTGACAAAATTTTCAATAGAAATAAAATTTTGACAAAATTTTCAATAGAAATAACAATTTGGCAACTTTTTATAGAAATAAAATGCTGACAAAATGTTCTATAGAAATAACATCTTGAAAAAAAAAATAGATATAGAAATAAAATCTTGAAAAAATATATATAAAATAACATTAAAAAAAATCTATAGAATTAAGTTTTGAAAAAATTTTCTATAGAAATAAGATTTTGGAAAAATTTCTATAAAAATAAAATATTTAACAAAATTTTCTATAGAAATAAAATTTTGAAAAAATATTCTATACAAATAAAATTTGGACAAAATTTTCTATATCAATACAATCAATACAACAGAATTTTCTGTAGCAATAAAATTTTTAAAAATTTTTTTTATAGAAATAAAATTTTACAACTAATAGGTACTTAAACTTCCTATAGAAATGAAATCCTGACAAAATTTTCTATAGAAATGAAGTTTTGACAAAATTTTCTATAGAAATAAAATTTTGACAAAATTTTCTATAGAAATGAAGTTTTGACAAAATTTTCTGTAGAAATAAGATTTTGACAAATTTTTCTATAGAATTAAAAAAAATTTACTAAAATTTGTATATAAATAAAAATTTTAAAAGATTTTTTGTAGCAATAAAATTTTGAAAATCTTTTTTATTGAAATAAAATTTTCTAACTAAGAGGTACTTAAACGTCCTATAGAAATAAAGCTTTGACAAATTTTTCTATAAAATAAAATTTTGACAAAATCTTCTATAGAAATAAAATTTTGACAAATTTTTCTATAGAAATAAAAAATTTTACTACAATTTTTATAGAAATAAAATTTTGACAAAATTTTCCAACTAAGAGGTACCTAAACTTCATATAGAAATAAAATCCTGACAAAATTTTCAATAGAAATAAAGTTTTGACAAATTTTTCTATATAAATAAAATTTTGACAAAATTTTCTGTATAAATAAAATTTTGAAAAAAATTTCTGTATAAATAAAATTTTGACAAAATTTTCTATAGAAATAAAATTATGAAAATATTTTTTAAAGAAATAAAATTTTCCAACTAAGAGGTACTTAAACTTCCTATAGAAATATAATCCTGACAAAATGTTCAATAGGAATAAAACTTTGACCAAGTTTTCTATAAAATAAAATTTTGACAAAATTTTCTATAGAAATTAAGTTTGACAAAATTTTTTATAAAAAAAAAAATTTGACAATTTTTTATATAGAAATAAAATATTGACTAAAATTTCTATATAAATAAAATTTTGACAAAATTTTCGGTAGCAATAAAATTTTCCAACTAAAAGGTACCTAAACTTCCTATAGAAATAAAATCCTGACAAAATTTTCTATAGAAATAAAGTTTTCACAAAATCTTCTATAAAATAAAATTTTGAAAAAATTTTTTATAGAAATAAAATTTGCCAAATTTGTCTATAGAAATAAAATTTTGACAAAATTTTCTATAGTATTAAAAAAATAAAATTTTACTAAAATTTCTACATAAATAAAATTTTGCCAAAATTTTCTGTAGAAATAAAAGTTTGAAAAATTTCTCAATAGAAATTAAAAAAAAATCAATAGAAATAAACATTTGAAAAAAAATATATAAAATATTGACTAAAATTTCTATATAAATAAAATTTTGACAAAATTTTCGGTAGCAATAAAATTTTCCAACTAAAAGGTACCTAAACTTCCTATAGAAATAAAATCCTGACAAAATTTTCTATAGAAATAAAGTTTTCACAAAATCTTCTATAAAATAAAATTTTGAAAAAATTTTTTATAGAAATAAAATTTGCCAAATTTGTCTATAGAAATAAAAATTTGACAAAAAAAATAAAATTTTACTAAAATTTCTACATAAATAAAATTTTGCCAAAATTTTCTGTAGAAATAAAAGTTTGAAAAATTTCTCAATAGAAATTAAAAAAAAATCAATAGAAATAAACATTTGAAAAAAAATATATAAAAGTTAAATTAAAAAAAAAAATCTATAAAAATAAAAAAATTGAAAAATTTAAGAAACAGAAGATTCGAATTTTCTGCGTTTTGGAAAAATATTGGGGCGTCGGCGCAATATATAATTAAGTACCGATATGCACTAACTTTTTGTCCCCCAAATAAAATCCTGGGGATCGGCGATAAAAAATATATAATTATGGATCGATATCGACCAATTTTTGCACAGTTGTTAGAGGTCATATACAAACAGTACGTACCAAAAATATAGAAATAAAATTAAAAAAAAAAAAATTTTCTGTAGAAATTCAATTTGACAAAATTTTCTATAGAATTAAAAAAAAATTTAACTAAAATTTCTACATATATAAATTTTTGCCAAAAATTAAAAAAAAAATATCCATAGAAATAAAAATTTGAAAAAAATATATAGAAGTAAAATTTTGAAAAAAAATTATATAAAAATAAAAAAACTTGAAAAAATTTCTATAGACATAAAATTTTGGAAAAACTTTCTATACAAATAAATATGTGACACAATTTTCTATAAATTCGATATCTTTAAAACTGTTAATTTTGTTTTTAGGTCATCCAATCAAAGTCCCATATTGAGTGAGTTCTTCCGTTTTTGTAGGAGAAGTAACATTCCCTTGTTGGCGCATGCTAAAATCTGTAAAACACATTAAATTCTACACATTTGCAATTCCAAGGAATGATAATGGAGATTTTTAATTTTGGTAGATTTCCGGTAAAAATTTATTCAAATTTTAGTATATTATTCTTGGTAGGAGTGGCAACCGTGATTGCAGGTATAATAACATTTAAAGAAAACAAAAAAAAAAATCAGCGATAATTTAGATACTCGTAAATTGCAAATTATGATAGAAACCGAAGATTCGAATTTTCCGCGGTTTGGAAAAATATTGAGGTGTCGGGCTATATATAATTAAGAACCTATATGTACTAACTTTTTGTCCCCCAAATAAAATCCTGGCGATCAGCGATAAAAAAATATATAATTATGGACCAATATCGACCAATTTTTGCATAGTTGTTAGAGGTCATATGTATATACCAAATTTTAACCAGAGTGAATGAAATTTGCTTCTCGAAGAGGATCCGTAAGTCAAATCTGGGGGTCGGTTTATATGGGGGCTATACCTAAATCTGACCTACATCAATAACAACATATTGTGCCAAGTTTCAAGTCTATAGTTTGTTTTGTTCGGAAGTTAGCTTGATTTCAACATACGAACGGACGGACATCGCTAAATCGATTCAGAATTTCACTACGACCCAGTATATATACTTTATGTTGTTTAAGACCAATATTACGATGTGTTACAAACGGAATGACAAAGTTAATATACCCCCCATCCTATGGTGGAGGGTATACAAATACTGCTTTTTACTTTTCTCTTTTTCGCTCCCTCTCATAGGCTTATTTTCAATTATAGCATATCCACATTCATCTCGCATTATTACACTTACCATCATAGCTCCAGTGAAAACCATATTGTGTCATGAGCCACACTTTAATGTTTTCAGGCGCTGATGTTGGCTTACATTCACATAAAAATGACTCGGTATGTGAACAGTTCATGAATGCGTTGGTTGACTGCTGCCATAACCATTGGCAGGGTGATCTCGCATTTACCACTCTCTGAATGGAATGTCCTCACAAAAATTCGAGATGTTGGTACCATCACCACTACCACCAACACCACCACCACCCGCCCTCGTTGCAGTCGGGTCTACGTCCCGGGGCGGACACAGGGTTTTCAACCCTGTCCAAGGACTGCAAACCCCCATTTGGAGTATGCTTATTTCCCGAGAAAATCGAAAATACCAACTCCAAAGGGCTACAACAACAACAACACCACCACCACATGAAATTGTAATTAAACCCGCGTGTAGCATACTTAATTGCTTTTTAATGAATAAAAAAGCAGAGATAGAGAACCAAAAAAAAATCGAAACACCATGAGAGAGTGAAAATGATTTTAAAGCTCCCACACATTGATATGGCATAAATATCACAAATATACACACGAACACACATACAGATTTTCATTCGCAAGATATTGGGAAAAGGTTAAATGTTTCCTCAATGGCGAAAAATAAAAATAAAAAAATAAAAATCCTCTAGTGACACTCTGGCTATCCCAATATCAACTCAGCAGAAAACCAAAGGAAGGCATTCATTAAAAATCTTTAGACCTTAAGATTAGACAACCTCTCACTCTCTCTCTTTCTTTCTCTCTATCTCTCACACACCATCAAGCAAATGAGAAAGAAGTTAGTCTCTTACAAAATCTCTAGAGATCATCCATCCCATATACAAACTCTCCACACTCAATGAAGCCCTGAATTAGCTAGCCATTCTTATAAGGCAATTTGTGCTACAGACTTCCACCAGAAAATCTTAAGTGCATTTAGCAAAAGTCTTTTTTTATTTATTCAGGACTTTATGCATTTATATCCTGGTATGGGTGGGTAATAAAATAATCTTCTTCACCATTGCTCCGCAGTGCTTCTGTATTTTGGAGTTAAGTTAATGGAATCCCAGTTTTGAAATTTCAGTATACTGTAACAAATGCAAAGTCATCTTTTATTACTTTTGGGAATGAAAACACGCTTAGTCTTAAATTCACCAAGAAACAATGGCAATAACCACACCACCCTGAAAATATGCTACAACTATTGTTTTATATTAAGTAACGCCCAAAATATAAAAGAAAAGTGTGGGAATTGGTTGATGTGTTTTTTTTTTGTATTTTTTTATAAAACACATTAAACAACCTTTGACCTTATCTAAACGAATATTTGTTGTGTTTTTTTTTTTTCTTTTTTGTGGTATGACTTTGTTGCTTCTACTGAAAATATGCTTAGCATTTTTTCACTCTTTCCAACATATTCCAATCCCCAGAAGTATGTTTTATTGCGGTTATCTAAATATGTACCAACGGGGAAATTTAAATAAAAATCGAAATGCTTTATACATTAATTCTATCCCTTTTTTTATAACCACAAAATTCCATGCAAATATTTTAAGCCAAGTATTCAGCTTTTTGTTGTGCATTTAATATTAAAAAAAAAAAAACAAAGAAATAAAGAAATAAATACTTCCCAAGGCCTCGGGTAATTTTCTGCGTTGATTTAAATTTTTATAACTGTTTTTTTTTGTGCATAAATTATATAACATTTGGAGATTTAAACAAGTAAGTAAAGTCTAAAGTCGGGCCGACTATATTATACCCTTCACCACTATATACACTATATCTTAAACGATTTGAAGATATGAGGTCTATTGTGGGTTATGATATATTATTTGGCCAAGTCGGGCGATATTTCCACAAGTCGGAGCCTCATTTAACACGCAACCATTCTGTGGAAAGTCTGACATTACAGTGTGTAGTATATGTTTATGATATTGGGAAATCATTACAGAATTTTGTGTAAAATGTGGGTAATTTGGCCATATTTGTATAAACCGGAAGAAAAACTATATTGAGGATTTATTTAAATTTGAACCTAATTAGATCACACTTGACACACCTAAATAGCGAGTTAAATATATTCTCTGTAGAAACTATCAAGTCAATTGGAGGAAAATACCATTAAAAATGGAATTAAAATATGAAACATTCTACCATATTTCCCCAAATCTGGCGTACACATACATGGGAGCTGTATCTAAATCTAAACCGATTTTGACCAAATTTGACATGCATAGTTAGAATAATAATTCTGCAATCTCTGCACAATTTCACGTAATTGGGAGTATAACTTTGACCTCCGTGGTCATATGAGTGTAAATCGGGCGAAAGATATATATGGGAGCTATATCTACATCTGAACCGATTTCAACCAAATTTGGCACAACTAACGATACCATCAAACGTACCTCTCGTGTAAAATTTTAAGCAAATCAAGGAAAAACTCTGGCTTTTGAGGCCATATAAGTGCAAATCGGACGAAAGATATATATGGAAGCCATATCTAAATCTTAACCGATTTCAATCAAATTTGGCACACTTACCGATACTATTAAATATACTTCTGGTGCAAAATTTGAAGCAAGTCACGTCAAAACTCTGGCTTTTCAGGCCATATAAGTTCAAATCGGACGAAAGATATATATAGGAGCTATATCTAAATCCGAACTGATTTCAATCAAATTTACCAAGCATTGGTAAAATATCAATACTGCACTCTATGCAAAATTTCACGAAAATCGGTAATAAACTGTGGCCTCTGTGGTCATATGAGTCTAAATCGGACGAAAGATATATATGGGAGCTATATCTAAATTTGAACAAATTTACCAAGCATTGGTAGAATGTCAATGCTACCCTCTGTGCAAAATTTCACGAAGATCGGTAGTAAACTTTCGCCTCTGAAGTCATATGAGTCTAAATCGGACGAAAGATATATATGGGAGCTATATCTAAATCTGAACCGATTTTGCTGAAATTTTGTAAGTTTTTTGATACTCATAAAATATTCGGATGTACGGAATTTGAAGAAAAGCGGTTGATAAACACGCCAAGTATGACCAGATAGGAGATAAATATATATGGCAGCTATATCTAAATCGGAACCGATTTTTTCCAAAACCAATAGCGATTGTCTCTGTCCCAAGAAACGGCTCTGTGCAAAAATTGAGGATGATCGGAGCTGTACTTTGTGCACAAAATTACATATACAGACAGACGGACAGACAGACAGACAGACAGACAGACGGACATCGCTAAATCGACTCAGAATTTAATTCTAAGCCGATCGGTATACTAAAAGATGGGTCTATGACCACTATTTCTACAAATGCACAAACTTATTATACCCTGTACCACAGTAGTGGTGAAGGGTATAAAAACTGGTGTACGTTGGCATAAGGGATATTTACAAACAAGACCATAAAATGCAAGCCGGTGACAGCAATAATTGAAGCGTTCAGGTTACAGGAATCGGTGAGACGATAATCAGTAAATAGAAGAAAATAATAGAACGGTAGTGACAGGAACAATTTGCTGAATGACGAGATAGGTTAATAGGTAAACATTTTATTTCTATAGAAAATTTTGTCAAAGTTTTTTTTTTCTATAGAAAATTTGGTGACAATTTTATTTGTATAGTAATTCTTTTCAAAACTTTATTTGTATAGAATATGTTGTCAAAATTTTATTTCTATAGAAAAACTTGTCAAAACTTTATTTCTATAGAAAATGTTGCCAAAATTTGATTTCTATAGAAATGTTGTCAAAATATTATTTCTAAAGAAAAACTTGTCAAAATTTGATTTCTACAGAAATTTTTTTTACAATTTTATTTGTGTAGAAAATTTTTTCAAAATTTTATTTGTATAGAAAATTGACAAGTTTTTCGTTAGAAATAAAATTTTGCCAACGTTTTCTATTTCTATAGAAAATTTTGTCAAAATTTTGTTTCTAAAGAAAAACGTATCAAAGTTGTACTTCTATAAAAAATTTTGTAAAAATTTTATTTCTTCAGAATGTTTTGTCAAAATTTTATTTTGACAGAAAATTTTGTCAAAACTGTATTTCCATAGGAAATTTTGTCAAAACTTTATTTTTTATAGAAATTTTTATCAAAATTTTATTTTATGTTGTCAAAATTTTATTTCTATAGAAAATTTTGTCAAAATTTTATTTCAATAGAAAATTTTGTCGAAATTTTATTTGTATAGAAAATTTTGTCAAAATTTTACTTCTATAGAAAATTTTGTCAAAATTTTATTTCAATAGAAAATTTTGTCAAAATTTTATTTGTATAGAATATTTTGTAAAAATTTTATTTTACTTCTATAGAAAATTTTGTCAAAAATTTATTTTTCCTCAATAGAAAATTTTGTCAAAATTTTAATATTATAGAAAATTTTGTCAAAATTTTATTTCTATAGAAAAATTTGTGAAAATTTTATTTTTATAGAAAATTTTGTCAAAATTTTATTTCTATAGAAAATTTTGTCAAAATTTTATTTCTATAGAAAATTTTCTCAAAATTTTATTTCTATAGAAAATTTTGTCAAAATTTTATTTCTATAGAAAATTTTGTCAAAATTTTATTTCTATAGAAAATTTTGTCAAAATTTTATTTGTATAGAAAATTTTGTAAAAATTTTATTTCCATTGAGAATTTTGTTAAAATGTTATTAGTATATGGTCTCTCATAACCATGCAAAAAGTGGTCCATATCGGTCCATAATTATATATAGCCCCCATATAAACCGATCCCCCGATCTTAACACCATCTCCTCAATTGTAAGTTGATCCATACGGGGTATATATTAAACCAAAAAAAAAGCCGATTAAATACGTATATAATTCACTGTGAAAAAAATTTCCATTGAAATATAATTTTGAGAAAATTTTCTATAGAAATAAATTTTTGAGAAAATTTTCTATAGAAATAATTTTTGAGGAAATTTTCTATAGAAATACAATTTTGACAACATTTTCTATAGAAATAAAATTTTGAAAAATTTTCTGTAGAAATAAGATTTTGACAAAATTTTCTATAGAAATAAAAAAAATCATGCAAAAATGCATGAATATGGAAGATTTTAGAATTTCATTACTAGTATACCATAAACCACATGGTGGTCAGGTTCACATAAAACATTTTATCGTATTCCTTTGGAAATGTAGAACATGAATTTAAATTTATCAAACAATATTTCAGTAATAATGGTCTTGATTTATATTGTATGATTTTATTGAAAATTATGAGAAAACTTAAGTGCCACAACTAAAGCAAACAATTGAGATTAAAGAGCAACATAATGATTAAATAATGAAGAAAGTAATTCAACTCTCACGTTTTTGCCTTGGATTATAAGTTACTACCTAAGGTAATAAATATAAATTGTTTATACATTCCTAGTTTGATTAACGTAGCATTATGCCCGAAAGTGTAAGTATAATCAATGAATAGCTTTATTCTTTTATGATGTAAACAATTTTAAACAAATCTTAAATTGTATGCAACAAAGTAAAATATATATAATAATCTATCTTTAGGAAAATTATTAAAGGCATAGCAAGCAACTTACAAAAGCTTAACATTACAGGTATTGAATAACTGATGCCTTAGGATATATATCTATACAATATTTGTCAGTACATATCCAGACATATTAAGTTGTATCATCTACTTACAACAATAAGATAATTTCCCAAAACCCATAACAAATTAACTGGAAAATTGTAATCGAGAAGTGGAACAATTAGGGTATTATAAGTTAGTGCATAAGTTTGCAACACACAGAAGGAGACGAGATAGACCCGTGGTGTCTTTGGCAAAAGTGGTCAGGGTGGGTTCCTGAGTCGATATAGCCATGCCCGTCTGTCTGTGAACACATTTTTGTGATCAAAGTCTAGGTCGCAGTTTTAGTCCAATCGACTTCAAATTTGGCACAAGTATGTGTTTCTTTATGTTTCAAATTTTATTGAAATCGGTTCAGATTTAGATATAGATCCCATATATATCGTTCGACCGATTTTTACTCATATGACCACAGTGACCAATCATTTACTCCGATTTACTTGAAATTTTGCACAGAAAGTAGAATTAACATTTTAACTGTTTGTACCAAATTTGGTTGAAATCGGTTGTTTATGTCAAACAGTACAAAACTATGTCAGTTAAACATTTTCAATAATTGCCCAAAATTTGAATCCCTAAAATTTAATACCAAAATCTCAATAAAAACCAAGTTTAATGACAAATATTAGTTATCGTCGCTCGTACTAAATAATTATCGAATTTTGACAGTTGTACTGAAATCGTTACTTCCGATATAAGAGTTTTTTTATGCGCTAATTGTTCATCAACCACCGCTGCGGTAAGACTAACAGCTCAAGAAAAATAAATCATAAATTATCCAAAAAATCCTAATTCGTTTCTTGGTTTCTGTTTCATTTTTCCCCCATTTGGTTGTCTGGAGTGATCAATTCTACAATAATATTTTGTTATTGCGATATTGTGGCAACTTGTGGCTCATGTGATGTCTCATTTCTTCTCCAAGTAGACTGCTACCTAAATCCATTCCATCAATTCATTGGTCCCATTCGAACCGGATTACCACGCGTTTTTGGAGACATTTGCTAGTGGGAGACACTCACAGAGATTTCTTACTCCAGCACAGATCACAAACTCTACGAGAATCATCACCACGCACAGGTTAGTTTACATTTATTCTTTGTACTTCCAATCAGTTGCAACGAGAGTGCGATTATGTGCAAGTCAACTAAACACGCGGAATAATTCTATTAAAAAATATATATAAATTAAAGAATGAAACGAGAAAATTCGTTCACGACAGTTTGTGTTTAGTGCGAAATATTGGCAAACGAAATATTGGCCTAAGGGAAAGTTCGACACATTTTTCTAATGATCGAAAATAATGAAAGATTGTCCACCGAGTGATTAAAATTAATCAAAAAAAAATCAATAGATGCAAATTAAAAGAAAGTACAACATATGATTTATATCATATGATTATATCGTCAAAAAAATAAAAAACAGATACGGCAGCACATTCGGGTGAGTTTGGCAAAGTTTTTGAAAGACTGAAGGTTTTCTATGCCAAATTTTCAGTTAACAGCCTTTTCTAAGAAAACTTATTCATTAATTTGACAGCGAAGCATAGGTATGTTATATTGATATCTGGCGACTATAATGCATGAAATGTATGTATGTATCAATATTCTTTTTCAGGCGGTTATGATTTTTTTTCTATGTTCTCAATCTCTTTTTATTTTTGCCTCACTTTTTCTCTGTAACGGTATCTGATAAAATTATTTTGTTTTGTATAAATTCCCAATTTTTTCTATTGATTCTCTTGCATATTAATTTGTATTTATATGAAATTTACTTAGAAAATTTATGATATTAAAATTCTTTAATTATCCTCATCGCTTCATCATATTTTATTAGTTTCATACAATTCACCTTTGATCTTTCATACTTAAGAATCCTATTTAGTAGGGCTGTCAATTCTGACTATTTACTGCCAATATTTTCTTCTTGGTGAGATAATATTTAGAGGATTCATGAATTCCAGAGAAGTACGTTCTCATGTTCAATTTCCACATATCGGACTATAGCATTAAGATGATTGTATTCTTCACGATAAATTGTTTTTGGAAATAGGTTTGGAAATTTGTTTACAATTGATTTTCAGGAACAACTTTTACGTACATTTCAAGAGGTTACCCGAATGTCGCCAATTGATATAAACAATTCATAGTTTGGAATCCCTAGCTATATATCACCATCTTACTCACCTATATCTGTCCTTGTTTTCCCCTCGCATATTAGCGGCATATTTCTCCTCTCTGACGGTAGAAACCATCACACATATAAATATATTTGTTTTGTTCCAAATTCCATATTGTTTCTTTATTTGTTTCAATAGGAACGAAATATCAGCAAAGTTCAACGACCTTTCCAGCTGACTGCCTACTTTCTTTTCGTATACTTTCTATTGAAAGTCTTCTGCATCCCAACACACTTTTTCCAAACCTGTTGATTTTGACATCAACATTTTTAGTTTGGATTGATTTTTTATTTTTTATCTATACATTCAATGTAAATAAATTTACGAAAAATATCTAGTTGCGGTGTGGGTTGAGAATTTTAATCTATGAACGGAGATATATATTTTTTTTCAAGTGAATCCTACATTGAAGTGGTTTTTAATTTGTCGGGACTTTTTAATCGGTTCAGTGTGAATTTCGTTGAAACTGCATCTTTATGAAATCAGTGTTTACCTGACACTGTCGTACTATGTTTGATTGGTCCAGATATTTTTAATGATTTTCTTCCGTCTTTAGAGAAATTCTTTTGTATATTTTTGGCGATTACGTTCGGTTGTATTTTTATTTTTTTTAATTGACCGGAAGATTTCCGCTTTTCTATATATACTATTTACTACATAAAGTATATAAAAAATATACTTTATATACATTTCTTTAGAGGAATTCTTTTGTATACTTTTGGCGATTACGTTCGGTTATGTGGGCATTGATTTCTTCTCATTGACCGGAAAACTTCTACTTTATGCGAAGTATACTATTTATTATATACAGTATATAAAAAATATACTTTATAAATTTCTACTCGATATAATTTCCTTCGAGCTAAGGACAGCATTTACCATACTACTGGTATCCTGTCGATTAGTTGATACAAAAGAGAGTCTCACTAGTAGAAAGCTGCTTGGAAAACTTAAATCTGTATCATTTTTGATCCGTTTATTTTCGAGATTTTCGAAAGGGACATATATATTAGTTTACCTCTAGTTTCTCCTCACGATTACGATTTTGGGAACTTCTCTTGGTAAGGGATTTATCCTTAGGTCTCGGGTCCCATTTTTACCCCACGACTTGTCTTTGTTCATTCAACATGTCACTGGATCGATTCATTCGGGTTGCCGATAACCTTGTGGTCTTCGAGGCAAGTTTGAATGGAAAGGACTTTCCTATGTCTTCTGTCCACTCACTCGAAGTGCACAAGGAGGAACTCACCTCTATATGGGAAAGGCTTAAATATGCTTATGAGCTGTGTTTGGCTGATATTGAAGAGGAGAAACAGGCTAATGAGGGCGAAGATAACGCCAAGGGAGATTCGAAGGATGATTCTGGGGAATGCTCGGAACGCGACACTGTGAGGCATAAATACACCAGCGCTTACGTCACTTATTGCCGCTGCAATACGCGACTACGGGAGCTTATAGATGAACTCTCCGCTTCTACTACTCCAGTCCCAAAATCGGACGCCTTGCCTAGTTTCGGATTCAAGCTACCTCCATGCGAGATACCCATATTCAGTGGGGACTACTCGCTTTGGCCCACCTTTCGAGATATATTTAATGCAGTGTGCATGAAGAATCCGAGGCTTAGCTCAGTGGAAAAACTTTTCCACTTGAGACAGAAAACAAAAGGAGAAGCTCATGACATAGTGAGCAAAGTTCCCTTGACAGATGACAATTTTCACGTAGCCTGGACAAATCTTTGTTCCCGTTACGAAAACAGGAGGGTCTTAATAAACATTCAGCTTAAGAAGTTGTTCAGTCTTTCCCCCATTCCAAATGAAACACCAGCGGCTCTCAAAACATTGCAAAGAGATATCAACTCTTGCATCAGCTTGTTAAAGCTGTATGAGGTAAATGTCGAGACTTGGGATGCCATATTTGTGTTCGTATGTTCCAATTGCCTCCCAAATTTAACTCTCACATCATGGGAGCAGACCCTTTCAAATAAATCAACCATTCCTAGGTGGACTAATTTGGACGCTTTCCTGACGGACAGACACAGAACGCTTGAGTCCGTGTCCGAAATCAGGAAAACAGCAAATGTTAATGCTTCTACTCTCAAACCGGACCAAAAGAATATACACAGGCCTATGACTAAAAAAGGTTCGAGTAACATTTGCGCTTTCCAGACAAAGGTTACTGAGCCTAAGTGTCACTTATGCCCGAAAGAGGCCCATACTATCCGTAAATGTCCGAAATTTTTACAGATGTCACCCACTCAGAGATACACTGAGATAAAGAAAAGCAACCTATGCATAAATTGCTTTTCGAGAGTCCACTCAGCTAGAAATTGCACAAGCAAGTTTTCTTGCTTTAAGTGTAAGAAAAAGCACAACACACTTCTTCATAAAGAGGAGACCAGTACGAATACTTTATCCACACCGAATTCAGGGCAGGACCAGACGGCGAATACCTCTACATCTGCATCTATATCGTATTCCTCACAGTCCACGAATTCTCCAGGTAGCAATGTTCTGTCCTGTTTTTCATCCCAATGTAGAGGTGTCCTGCTGGGTACAGCTCTTGTTAATATAATTCATAATGGAATTGCCTACAAGGCGAGAGCTTTAGTTGATTCGGGGTCTGAAGGCACATTCATAGCAGAGAAGCTTTTTAATTTAATCAAACTTCCATCTAAACGTACCAATGCAAATATTTCAGGCCTGAACAATACGCTATCTGCGTCAGTTCAAAAGGAATGCAACATTACTTTGCGTTCTACTATTAGTAATGGCGCAGAAGTTTCTACAACGGCTTTGGTAGTACCGCACCTTTCGGGAAGCCTACCATCAAAGGCTATAGATCCCGATTCCCTTCCGACGCTTCCAGATATACCACTGGCCGATCCACACTTCTTCAAGAGTTCCAAAATCGATATACTCATCGGTGCAGACATCCTTCCTCTTATTATGTTGTCTGGTATCCAGAATCACGTCTGTGGCACATTGTTGGCCCAAGAGACAATATTTGGATGGATCCTTATGGGACCCATCCAATCCGATATCAAGTCATCTACTGTTGTTTCCTATTTCAACGAAATCTCTTTAGACAAAGAGATTTCTCGTTTTTGGGAGGTGGAGGAACTTCCAAGAAAAAGGCTCTTATCCCCAGAGGACGAATTTTGTGAGGAATTATACCTCCGAACAACAAAACGTGACGAGAATGGCCGTTATATAGTTTCTCTCCCATTTAGGGAGAACATTCCAAATATAGTCAATCTTGGGGAATCCAGAAATAACTCCTTGGCCCAATTCTATAGGAATGAAGCTCGTCTGCTTCGAACTCCAGCATTGAAGTCAGAATATGACAATGTCCTTGAGGAATACCTCCTATTAAATCATATGCGTAGGGTTTCAATACCCAATTCCTCAGTTTCAAACGGGTCATTATATTATCTCCCACATCACGCTGTGATTAAGCCTGAGAGCACGACTACAAAAGTAAGAGTCGTGTTTAACGCCTCCTCGGCCACATCCAACGGTACAAGTCTTAATGACGTTTTGTACACTGGGCCTGTACTTCAAAACGATTTGACAGTAGTGATTTTGAAATGGAGGTTCTACCAGTTTGTATTTAATGGTGACATTTCAAAGATGTATCGACAAATTTTGGTAGATCCTGACCATTCCCGATTTCAGAAAATCCTTTTCCGGAAAGACCCTAATTTGCCCATCCAGGATTACGAGTTGAAAACGGTGACATTTGGTATAAATTGCGCTCCATATTTGGCGATACGGACGCTTTTACGATTGGCTGACGATGTACAATCGGTATATCCTTTGGCGAGCGATATTCTACGGAAGTCCATGTATGTGGACGATGCGTTAGTGGGAGCGCATTCAATTGCTGAGGCAATTGAGGCGCGAAATCAATTGGTGCGGGCTCTGGGTTCAGCAGGTTTCCAAATGCGGAAATGGACTTCGAACTCCAAAGAAGTCATAGCTGACATTCCATCTGAAGATCTGTTGTGCGACGATTTTTTACGATTTAATGACCGCAGCACAGCGAAAACATTAGGCATTCGTTGGAATGCGATGTCTGATTGCTTTTACTTCTCTACACAACCATTCCCAGAGACGAATTCATTTTCCAAAAGAGAGGTTTTATCTCAAATTTCGAAACTTTTTGACCCAGCTGGTTGGTTATCGCCGTGTATTATAATTGCGAAAATAATAATGCAGAAAATTTGGATAGAGAAGACAGAGTGGGACGAGGTCATTCCTCCTGCAATTCTTTCTCAATGGAAATTATTTCGTGAGAAATATATGGCAATCAATTCGCTAAGAATTCCTCGATGGTTTCAGTATGTTCCTAATTGTAATATTCAATTTCATGGCTTTTGTGACGCCTCTGAGAAGGCATACGCCGGAGTTCTTTACGTCCGCATCGAGACTGACAGAGGTATTTCGACAACTCTCGTTTCATCCAAAACTAGGGTGGCGCCAATAAAAACTCTTTCCATTCCTCGTTTGGAATTATGTGGTGCTACCTTATTAGCAGAAATGATAGATAGCATAATTCCACAACTGGGCATTGCGTGTTATTCTGTATATTGTTGGACAGATTCAACAATAGTACTGTCGTGGTTATCTAAACCCCCATGTTTTTGGGCCACATTCGTGGCTAATAGAGTATCGAAAATTGTAGAGATTACCAACCCCTGCAATTGGGGACATGTCAGCTCCGAATGCAACCCTGCAGATTTGGCGAGTAGGGGTGTTTATCCTATTGATCTCTTAGATACTAATCTATGGTGGCAGGGGCCAATCTGGCTTAGAGCCCCCATGAATTCATGGCCCATTACTACGGACTATTCGTCGGAGGACCTACAAATAGAACGTAAATCTATAAAAGTCAACTTCGCCTTTTTCGAAAAATTCGAAGATATCCTTAATAGGTTTTCTTCATTCTCCAGGGCACTGAGAGTAATTGCGTATATATATAGATTCTACTATAGTACACATCCGAAGTATCGCTCTAATTTCCGCACTAGTTCAACCGTTTTATCATCTTCCGAAATTTCCATGGCACAAACTAAATTAATTACGACTAGTCAAAAGGCATACTTTCCTAACGAATACTCGTCCTTATCCTTGAAGAGACCAATCCTTAAGTCCAGTCCTTTATTGAACCTCAATCCATTTTGTGATTCCGAAGGGGTATTGCGAATTTGTGGGAGGTTGGCCGCATCCCCATCTTTAACTTACAATGAAAGACATCCGGTTATATTACCTTACAATTGCCAGTTCTCCCGTCTTTTAGTCCGTTTCATTCATGAAATTTCGCTTCACGGTGGTAACCAATTAGTCCTTAGACTGATTAGAGTTCAGTTCTGGATACCAAAGGTGAAGAATTTAATAAAATCCACAATAAACAAGTGCAAACCATGTATTTTATATAAACGTAGATGTCAGTCTCAACTTATGGCTGCTCTCCCTCCTGAAAGAGCAGACTTCTCACGTCCATTTTCACATACTGGCCTTGATTTCGCAGGGCCATTTGACATAAAGAACTATGCGGGCAGAGGATGCATCATAACCAAAGGTTATGTGTGTGTATTCGTTTGCTTCGCAACAAAAGCGATACACCTCGAAGCGACGTCAGATCTTTCCACTTCGTCCTTTTTAGCAGCATTTGATAGATTCATATCACGTCGAGGGTGCCCTTTGCATATCCATTCAGATAACGGCACCACGTTTGTGGGTGCCTCAAAAATACTGGCTCGAGAGTTCATCCAATCTTCCAAAAATGCTGTAACTTCTGGTTTTGCGCACCAAAATATATCCTGGCATTTTATTCCGCCTGGGGCACCCCATATGGGGGGCCTCTGGGAAGCTGGAGTAAAAAGCTTCAAACTACATTTCCGAAAAGTTGCAGGAAACTCAAAATATACTTTCGAAGAGTTTCAGACATTGCTATCCAGAATCGAAGCTTGCCTCAACTCTCGTCCTCTGTCGCCTATGTCTCAAGAGCCTTCCGATTTTAATGCACTTACTCCGGGACACTTCCTCATAGGTTCTCCAGTTTTAGCTCCAATCGAACCCAATATTCGGGAAGCCCCTATGTCATTGGTTAATCGATGGCAAAGGGTTAAAGCGATTCATCAGCATTTCTGCACTCGTTGGAAAGATGAGTATCTAAAAGAGCTCCATAAACGAAATAAATGGAAAAGACCAACTGATAATTTAAAGGAAGATATGTTAGTGGTAGTGAGAGAGGAAAATACTCCTCCCAATTCGTGGCGTCTTGGTAGAGTATCAAAGATATATGAGGGCACCGACAGAAGGGTACGGGTCGCCGATATTAAAACTGAAAGAGGAGTAATCACAAGACCAATTGTAAAATTGGTTATCCTACCTACCGAAAGTGATTAGCTGTCTTGCATTTTCAACTTCTCGGAAATTTATACTACACCTACGTCCAATCCTGTACTAAATTAATCAATTTTATAGTTAACCATGCCCAATAAAAGAGAAAAGAAGACAAATGCTCGCAAAATGAATGAGAGAAAGTTATTCACTTGTCGGATATGCAGATTGCCACATGGCCTACGCCGATGCCCACGGTTTAAGGACCTAAATATCAATCAACGAGCGCGAATAGTTAAAAAGTATGGGTACTGTGTGAATTGTCTAGCGCACACTCATTCCGAAGGTGCATGTTTTACCAGAACCGGGTGTAGGATTTGTCATAAGAAGCATCACACCCTTCTCCACTCTCATCCCCGAACTCGGTCTAAAACCCCCACACAAAACTCCAATAGCCCTAGGCCCTCAACATCTAGAGCAGCCTTTAAAGCAAAAAATGAAGATAATAAAAAACCACCTTCAAAATCCCCCTCTTTAAAATCGACACCAGCAGAAAGTACTTCTCTATCTGCCATCCTAAAACAAGATGCAATCACATTACTGCCAACTATTCTTGTTAAAATTCTTACAAAGAAAGGAAAAAGAGTTGTTCGATGCCTGTTGGATACAGGGGCTCGGGCAAGCTGCATATCTTCAAAGGCTGTTGATAATCTCAATCTCACTACCCTCCAGCTTGATGACGAAACTATTTGCCCATTAACTTTGATGTCCGTCCATGATGAAAATGTCCAAATCCAATCAATCCTCAAAATGAACAACCGAATATCCATGTCCAGCCCAAGCGAGCCTATACCTGAGTCCTTGAAGGATAAATTTCATAATATTGTTTTGGCTGATAATGAATTCTTTAAACCAAGTCCAGTCGATATAATCTTTGGTGTCGACCTCTACGCGAAAATCATCAGTGAAGGAATCCTTTGTCGTCCTGGGCTCCCAACCGCTCAAAACACTGTTTTTGGGTGGGCTATATACGGTCTCTTTTCTAAATAAATTAATAACGCACAGAAACAAACACAATACGAAGAAAGAAGAAATTAATAATCCGCACTCTCTGTAAAGTACAAAGAACTCAAATGTAAACTAACATAAATTGAACTTCATTATATTTAGTATAAATTAGATATATTTGCTGAATTTACATTTTGAATTCCTAGAACGTAAGACAGATTTCCTTTTTACATTAACTTGAATTTAAAACTATAAACTTGAACTATCTCACAATTTTTCAACACCTGAAATATTTACATAGAATTCCATTATAGAAATAAGTAGTGATTGGAAGTAAAGGGCGATGTACGATTGTCATTTCGGCTTCATTGCAGCGGCGCTGCAAGGCGGGCGGCATTGTTTATGTCAAACAGTACAAAACTATGTCAGTTAAACATTTTCAATAATTGCCCAAAATTTGAATCCCTAAAATTTAATACCAAAATCTCAATAAAAACCAAGTTTAATGACAAATATTAGTTATCGTCGCTCGTACTAAATAATTATCGAATTTTGACAGTTGTACTGAAATCGTTACTTCCGATATAAGAGTTTTTTTATGCGCTAATTGTTCATCAACCACCGCTGCGGTAAGACTAACAGCTCAAGAAAAATAAATCATAAATTATCCAAAAAATCCTAATTCGTTTCTTGGTTTCTGTTTCATTTTTCCCCCATTTGGTTGTCTGGAGTGATCAATTCTACAATAATATTTTGTTATTGCGATATTGTGGCAACTTGTGGCTCATGTGATGTCTCATTTCTTCTCCAAGTAGACTGCTACCTTTAGATTTAGATATAGCTCCCATATATATCGTTCGCCCGATTTACACTCATATGACCACAGTGGCCAATCTTTTACTTCGATTTAATTGAAATTTTGCACAGGTAGTAGAATAGCATTGTACCTATACGTGCCAAATTTTGTTGCAATCGGTTCAGATTTAGATATAGCTCCCATATATATCTTTCGCCCGATATGGACTTATATAGCCCCGAAAACCAGAGTTTTACCCTAATATGCTTAAAATTTTGCACAAGAAGAACAATTAGTACTATAGTCAAGTGTGCCAAATTTTATTGAAATCGGTTCAGATTTAGATATAGCACCCATATATATCTTTCGCCCGATTTACACTCATATGACCACAGTGGCCAATCTTTTACTCCGATTTAATTGAAATTTTGTACAGGGAGTAGAATTAGCATTGTAGCTACGCGTGCCAAATTTTATTGAAATCGGTTAAGATTTAGATATAGCTCCCATATATAACGTTAGACCGATTTTTACTCATATGACTACAGTGGCGAATCTTTTACTCCGATTTACTTGAAATTTTGCACAGAAAGTAGAATTAATATTTCAACTGTTTGTACCAAATTTGGTTGAAATCGGTTCAGATTTAGATATAGCTCCCATATATAGCTTTCGACCGATTTACACTCATATGACCACAGACGCCAATGAAATTTTGCACAGTGAGTAGAATTAGCATTGTAGCTATGCGTGCCAAATTTGGTTGAAATCGGTTCAGATTTAGATATAGCTCCCATATATATGTTTTTCTGATTTCGATAAAAATGGTCAAAATACCAACATTTTCCTTGTAAAATCGCCACTTCTTAGTCGAAAAGTTATAAAAATTACTCTAATTTTCCTAAACTGCTAACACATATATATATATCGAGCGATAAATCATAAATAAACTTTCGCAAAGTTTCCTTAAAATTGATTTAAATTTAATTGTTTCCCATATTTATTTATACCCTGCGCCACACTGTGGAACAGTGTATGTTCCACCTTAGTGCACTAGCCGACTTAAATTGAGTCTGTAGATTTTGTAGAAGTCTATCAAATTCTGTCCTGATCGAGTGATATTTGAATGTATGCATTTGGGACATTCAACGGATGTGATATGGTATCGAAAATGTAGATCTACAAAGTGGTGCAGGGTATAATATAGTCGGCCCCGTCCGACTTAAGACTTTCCTTACTTATTGGTTTCAATCGTAACCTTGTTTGTTTTGGTTAAGACAAATATATCACTATAGGAATTGAGATAGTTTCCATTTCCTGCCTTTCAACATATGTTTGCATTTTACAAAACCACCAAATGGCGCCTGCTATATATGCTATAAAATTCTTAACGTTGGATAACAATGTAACAGCGTATAGTGTTAGTTGGTATCAAAACAATTTTTTATTTTTGTTCCACAAAAAGGAATAAGTTGAACAAAAAAAAAAAAAAGAACATTGTGAAACAGAAGTAGCAACCAAACGAACAACACAATTATTACAATTTAATTACTGCAGACAACAATTTTGAAAAGTGAATGAAAAACATTTCTATGTGAATGCACACCACCAAACGAAAACTAATTTGACTATTCACAAAGTGTTAGATATGCAAATAATCATAGTGGAGAAAACGAACAAGTGGTAAATACAGCCAATGATTTGTGAATTGTAAACGATCAAATTGATTATTCAATAAGAGAATACGGTCGTAAGTAAATTTATAGTAATCAAATCAAGCAATAAGCGTGGACTTTTGTTCGGGACAGATTTGCCATAGTCACCCCCTTTATATATTCCATACATATTTGTAGACCCAATCACGAAATTAATTGATTCAATTAATTATACCCTCCACCATAGAATGGGGGGTATATTAACTTTGCCATTCCGTTTGTAGCACATCGAAATATTGGTCTAAGACCCTATAAAGTATATTTATTCCGGGTCGTGGTGAAATTCAGGGTCAACCTAGCTATGTCTGTCCGTCTGTACGGCTGTCCGTCCGTCTGTGGAAATCACGCTAACTTTCCAACGAAATAAGCTATCGACTTGAAATTTGGCACAAGTATTTGTTATTGATGGTATTGTCAACGGGCCAGATGGTATTGCAAATGGGCCATATCGATGTCTCCATTCCAAAGTGCACTAAGTCTAAAAAGTGAATTTTACAGGAAACAAGTTCAAAGTTTTGTTTTTTGAAATTTCTCAAAACCCGTATAAGATAGAAATTCCTTTATTTTCGGTCTTAAAATTTTTTTTTTATTAATTTTTTGTAGTATGTACTAACTCAAAATATGGCTAAAAATGACTTAGATCACTTTAGACAGAACAAAACTTTTTGCCCTTTTTGGATTGGACATTTTTAAAACTTTAATGACAGGCTAAGTACAATATTAACCATAACTTTTGATAGAAGTGTCCAATAAATTACAAATTTTGTCAGGACGCAATTCACATCAATCCGAATAAAAAACAGCGAACTCCATCAAAACATGCTAAGTCGATTTAGGGTACTCTGGAATGAGGCCATCGATATAGGACTACGTTTACGTATAGCCCCCATATAAATCGACCCCTAGGTTTCGAATGCGGATGCTCTAGAAGGAGCAAGTTTCATCAGATCTAGTTGAAATTTGTACGTGGTGTTAGTATATGACTACTAATACCCATACAAAAATTGGTCCATAACCGGAGATCAAATCTGAGGATCGGTTTAAATGGAGGCTATATATAATTACCGATCCCCAGATTTGATCTACCGAGCCCCTTGGAAGAGCAAATTTCGTCCGATTCGTTTAAAATGTTGTACATTATAGTAGAATATGGTCTGTAACAACAAAATTGTTCCATATTTATCGGTCCAAAATTATATATGGCCCCCATATAAACCCTAGATTTGGCTTTCGCAGCCTCTTGGAGAAGCAAATTTCATCGGATTCGGTTGACATTTTCTACGTTGTGTAAGTATATGGTCACTAATAACCGTGCAAAAATTTATCCATATCGGTCCACAATTCTATATAGCCCCCATATAAGCCGATCCCCAGATATAACCTCCGGAGCCATTTGGAGGAGTAAATTTCTTCCGATTTTGGTAGAAAATGTTCTACTTTTAATTAGTATACGATCTCTAACAAACATGCAAAAATTGGTCCATATGGGTCTATGGTTATATATAGATTTTATCTCGGAAGAACAAATTTCTTGGTCAAATTCGGTTGAAATTTAATACACTGTGTTAGTATATGGTTACTTATAGTTATGCCAAAATTGGTTCATATCGGTCCATAGTTATATATAAACCCCAGATGAACCGATCCCTAGATTTCACTTCTTCCTGAACACCCGTGTAAAAATTGGTGGATCTAATTAGATATGATTAGATCTCAAAATTGGCCTCTTTAGATCTAAGTAGATTTACCCAGATATGATGAGACAGAATAAGATATAATTATATATAATTCCATATGTGACGAGATCTAACATAAGATCCAACTATATGTAAGGATAGATATGATTATATCTAAGACATTAGATCTAGGCCAATATTGAGATCTGATCAGATCTAATTCCATAGTAAGTAGATATGATTAGATCTTACCATTTTTTGGATCTGCTTATATCTAATCGAATCAAATTAGATCTCTCAATTTTTTCTCTGGTAAGCAAATTTCATTTAATCTAGCTAACAGTTGGTAAAAATCACACAAAAATTGGACCATATAGGTTCATAATTGTATATAGCCCCCATATAAATCGATCCCCATACTTCACTTCTGCCTCCCTTTTACCTTGAAAATTCGTAGCGGTAAAGAACTGAATTATATAGGTTTTTAATATGCCGTTTTTGCCTAATATATACCCCGTATGGATTAACTACCAAATAAGAAGACGATGCTACGCAGTTTTAAGATACTTTGCCATCGGCAGTTATTACCACCACCCAAGTAATTCGATTTGGATTACAGTCTTTAGTAGAAATTTCTACGCAATCCATGGTGGAGGGTACATAAGATTCGGCCTGGCCGAACTTACGGCCGTATATACTTGTTATACCCTCCACCATAGGATGTGAGGTATATTAACTTTGTCATTCCGTTTGCAACATATAGAAATATTGCTCTACGACCCCATAAAGTATATATATTCTGGGTCGTGGTGAAATTCTGAGTCGATCTAAGCATGTCTGTCCGTCCGTCTGTTGAAATCACGCTATCTTCCGAACGAAACAAGCTATCGACTTGAAACTTGGCACAAGTAGTGTAGGTGCGCCATATCGGGCGACTTTTACGTAAAGCCCGCATATAAACCAACGCTCAGATTTGGCTTGCGGAGCCTCTAAGAGAAGCAAGTTACATCCGATCCAGCTGAAATTCGGTACATCGAGTTAGTATATGGTCTCTAACAACCATGCAAAAATTGGTCCACATCGGTCCATAATTATATATAGCCCCCATATAAACCGATCCCCAGATTTGACAAATTATCTTAAAACTTCTTAACATCGTCTTCTTAATAGTAAATTGGTCCATACGGGGTATACATTAAACCAAAAAAGGCCGATTAAATACGTATATAATTCAGTGTGAAAAAAATTTCCATAGAAATAAAATTTTTACAAAATTTCCTATACAAAAAACAATTTTGACAAAATTTCCTATAGAAATAAAATTTTGGTAGATTATTTTTGGGGATCGGCTATATATAACTATAGACCGATATGGACCAAGGTTGGCATGGTTATTAGCGGTCATATACTAGCGCAATGTACCAAATTTCACCACGTACTAAATTTCAACCGGATAGGGCGAATTTTGTTCCTCCAAGAGGCTCCGGAGGTCAAATCTTGGCATCGTTTTATATGAGGGGCTATAATTATGGACTGATATGGACCAATTCTAGCATGGTTGTTAGAGACCATATACTAACACCACGTACCAAATTTCAACCAGATCGGATGAAATTTGATTCTCTTTGAGGCTGCGCAATCCAAATCTGAGGATCGGTTTACATGGGGGCTATATATAATTATGAACCGATGTGGACCAATTTTTACACGGTTGTTAGAGACCATATACTAACACCACGTACCAAATTTCAACCGGATCGGATGAAATTTTCTTCTCTTAGAGGCTCCGTAACCAAATCTGGGGATCGGTGTATATGGGGGCTATATATAATTATGGACCGATGTGAACCAATTTTTGCATGGTTATTAGGAAGAACCATATACCAACACTATGTACCAAATTTCAGCCAGATCCGATGAAATTTTCTTCTCTCTGAGGCTCCGCAAGCCAAATCTGGGAGTCCGTTTATATGGGTGCTATACGTAAAAGTAAACCGATATGGCCCATTTACAATACCATCTGACCTACATCAATAACAACTACTTGTGCCAAGTTTCAAGTCGATAGCTTGTTTCCTTCTGAAGTTAGCGTGATTTCAACAGACCGACAGACGGGCATACTTAGATCCAATTAAACATGTGATTGATACTATCATTTTCGTGGTTGAAGACAATTCAATTAAATAAATTAATTGGACCCATTAATTTTGTGATTCAATCATAAAAATTGTTTTGTGTGTACGCAAAATTCATTGAAGATCGTTTAAAATTGTGCACAACGGACGGACAGAAATAAATCCACCTAGAATTTATTTTTGGGTATAAGGTTCAAGACCAATATGTGTCATCACTTAGAGTTCCCAATACCTTCGATGGTCAATTGTTTCACCATATGCTGTTCTGTTAATTGTACGCATATCCTTAATCAACTTTTGGAAAATTTTGCTTGTATATGGAACATTTAGAATCAAATAGATGAGTAGATATTGTCTATTTTTCTATGTAAATGCGGGGTGTACATTTTGTTGGTGGGTTTTTCTCAGAAGTATGAATGTGTAACAAAATGGGTGGCTTTGGACAAAATGCAAGGATCGTAGAGAAAGTAGCTTCTAAATACATTTGGTGCTTGACTCGCATGTTAATTTGCAACATTACTAAGGCTTCTGATTGTGGTCGCATGCAACACTTTGAACTGCATGTAGATAAATATACGCTCAGGATACAAACATCCATACAATTATAATTTTATATATGATGAATTCCATGACAAAAGGGACGAACGAACAGGAAAAGGTGGGATGTCGATATTAAAATTTGCTACAAACGGAATGGATAGCAATTTTAATCCACAAAAATGCAAGAACTCAGAGCCCAAAAATACACAAAAAAATGTAGACTGCTATCTATGATCCAAGGAGTTTGCACGAAAAAGGTTAGAAATTCACATTCTTCGGAAAGGAAAAATGAACTAAAAATAAAGAAAAAATCTTAAGCGCCACGTCATTCCCATTTTAACCACACTGTAGTTCATTCTTACTATATTTGAGAAGTGTACGAAAAACTTCTTCTGTTTTAGTTAGAATTGACCTAATTTGTATGTTATTGAAATTTTACTGCCATTTAGTTCATAAAATGCTTGAGACATACTTGGAATAAAGGAAATATCGTTGGGCTGGGTAGAATTTCTTAAAAAATTTTAAAAATGAACTAAAACAAATCAAAATGTTTGCAATAAATATTAGTTCATTTTAGCATCAGTTTTACGACTTTTTTTCTGTGTGCCAAAGAAATCAGCTGAAAATTTACACCTTGTTTTGGCTACCAGAACTCAAACGCCGCCGATGGTAATAGCGTGGTCCGCCGTAACGGGTGATCCACCGTGGTTCCAAATCTTTTTTTTAGTGAATGCTGAGGTATTTTCGTCTATGTTCGCAACTTTGTGGGTCCCTAGTTGGTCCACTGGCTGACCTGTAGGCGTTGAAAGTTGGTCCCCTCGGGTGCATGAAATTTTGAGTTAGCTGCTAAATCCACAATTATGATTTCGATTTCGATGATTTCTTTGTTGGAAACAGCTTCTAAAAGGCTACAAAAAGAACACATGCGTGTGCAAATATATCATTCAGTTCGCGAGATATGGGCCCTACAATTTATATTTTGCAAAATTTTCACTAAGTGGGGTCAGTACTATGGACCTACAAGGTACGTTTTAGTGCGGATCCTTATTTACGTCAACGCATTTTAAAAGAAACAAGTATATACGACCGTAACCAATTTTTGTGTGATTGGGATCGATTTATCTGAGAGCTATATATAACTATAGACCGATATGGACCTAGTTAGGCATGGTTGTTAACGGCCATATTCTCGGATGAAATTTGCTCCACCAAGAGGGTCCAAAACTAAATCTCGGAATCGGTTTATATGGGGGCTATATATAATTATTGACCGATGTGGACCAATTTTTTCATAGATGTTAGAGACCATATACTAACACAATGTACCAAATTTCAGCCGGATCGGATGAAATTTTCTTCTCTTAGGGGCTCCGCAAGCCAAATCTGGGGATCGGTTTATATGGGGGCTATATATAATTATGGACCGATGTGGACCAATTTTTGCACGGTTGTTAGATACCATATACAAACACCATGTACCAAATTTCAGCCGGATCGGATGAAATTTGCTTCTCTTAGAGGGTCTGCAAGCCAAATTTGGGGGTCCGTTTATATGGGGGCTATATGTAAAAGTGGACCGATATGGCCCATTTGCAATACCATCCGACCTACATCAATAACAACTACTTGTGCCAAGTTTCAAGTCGATAGCTTGTTTCGTTCGGAAGTTAGCGTGATTTCAACAGACGGACGGACGGACAAGCTCAGATCGACTCAGAATTTCACCCCGACCCAGAATATATATACTTTATAGGGTCTTAGAGCAATATTTCGATGTGTTACAAACTGAATGATAAAGTTAATATACCCCCATCCTATGGTGAAGGGTATAAAAATTGTGTCCCTTTGTGCTTTAGATTAAAAGTTGTAGACTCCACAATGTTGAATTTCGAAAAAAATACAGAATTTTGATCAATTTAATTAATTTTGATAACTTTATCCGTTCAAGAATTGAAAATGTCCTAAAGGCAGTGTTTAATCACTGTACAGATGGACCAGAAATATTCCAACAGGACCGATCACTATTGCACTCAGCACATGTCAACTAAGATTGGCTTAAAAACGATGTTCATTGCTTCATCTGTAACCTAAAATGGCTTGAATTTTTGCCTGGGCAATGTTGGAGGAACCCACTAAGTAATGCTAGCGACATTTTTGGAGTGTTTCAAAGCTTCCCTAAGTGGTTTCACCGTAACTCTGTTCGGACTCGGCTAGGGGAGGTATACCTAAAGATGGTCCGAAATGGCCCATTGGAAATCCCATGGGATGGGTGATATATCCAAATCTGAACAGATTTGGTTGATATTTTGCATGTTCTGCGAGGCTTGCAAAACATTCAGATTAACGCAATTTGAAGAAGATCAGTTTATAAATGCGTCCATTATAATCACATCGATGATAAATATATATGACAGCTATATCAGAATCTGAAGCGAATTTTTCCAAAATCAAGATGTACTTTGCACACAAAATTACATATGCAGACGGACGGACATCGCAACATCGACTCATAATTTAATTCTAAGCCGATCGGTATACTATCCATGAACATTCTATTTTTTTTATACCCTCCACCATAGGATGGGGGTATATTAACTTTGTCATTCCATTTGAAACACATCGAAATATTGCTCTAAGACCCCATAAAGTATATATATTCTGGATCGTGGTGAAATTCTGAGTCGATCTAAGCATGTCCGTCCGTCTGTTGAAATCACGCTAGCTTCCGAACAAAACAAACTATCGACTTGAACCTTGGCACAAGTAAATAGTTGTTATTTATGTAGGTCGGATGGTATTTGCAAATGGGCCATATCGGACCACTTCTACATGTAGCCCCCATTTAAATGGACCCTCAGATTTGGCGTGCTGAGCCTCTAAGAGAATCATATTTCATCCGATCCGGCTGAAATTTGGTACATGGAGTTGGTATATGGTCTCTAACAACCATGCAAAAGTTGGTCCACATCGGTCCATAATTATATAAGTTATGATGGTTGGGTCCTTGAGTAGAAAAAAATAATTTCTTAGAGTCGCCTGGACTCTTTCAACTTCCCAACCAAAACAAATATAAACGGCCGTAAGTTCGGCCAGGCCGAATCTTATGTACCCTCCACCATGGATTGCTTAGAAACTTCTACGAAAGACTGTCATCCACAATCGAATTACTTGGGTTGTGGTATCTTAAATCGTTTTCTAAATTGTGAGTTAGTCCATACGTGGTATATATTAGACAAAAAAGGTATGTGTAGGTTAGTCTACAAATAATTACGAATCGATATGGACTTTTGCACGGTACGTAGGGAGCCAGAATTGAAATATGGGGGTCGCTTATATGGGGGCTGAATACAATTATTGATATGGACAAATTTTTGTGTGATTTATATGAGGGCTATATATAACTATAGACCGATATGGACCTAGTTAGGCATGGTTGTTAGCTGCTATATACTAGCACAATGTACCAAATTTCAACTGACTCAGATGACATTTTCTCCTCCAAGAGGCTCCAAAACCAAATCTCGGGATCGGTTTATATGGGGGCTATATATGATTATGGACTGATATGGACCACTTTTGCCATGGTTGTTAAATATCATATACTACCACCACGTACAAAATTTCAGCCATATCGGATGAATTTTGCTTCTCCAAAAGGCACCGGAGGTCAAATCTGGGGATCGGTTTATATGGGTGCTATATATAATTATGGACTGATATGAACCAATTCCTGCATGGTTGTTATATATCATATACTAACATCACGTACCAAATTTCAACCGAATCGGATGAATTTTGCTCTTCCAAGGAGCTCCGGAGGTCAAATCTGGGGATCGGTTTATATGGGGGCTATATATAATTATGGACCGATTTCGACCAATTTTTGCATGGGATTTTGAGGCCATATATTAACACCACGTACCAAATTTCAACTGAATCAGATGAATTTTGCTTCTCTTTGAGGCTCCAAATCTGGAGATCGGTTTATATGGGGGCTATATATAATTATAGACCGATGTGGACCAATTTTTGCATGGTTGTTAGAGACCATATACTAACACCATGTACCAAATTTCAGCCGGATCGGATGAAATTTGCTTCTCTTATAGGCCTCGCGAACCAAATCGGGGGATCGGTTTATATGGGGGCTATATATAATTATGGACCGATGTGGACCAAGTTTTGCATGGTTGTTAGAGACAATATACTTACACCATGTACCAAATTTCAGCCGGATCGGATAAAATTTGCTTCTCTTAGAGGCCCCGCCAGCCAAATCGGGGGATCGGTTTATATGGGGGCTATATATAATTATGGACCGATGTGGACCAATTTTTGCATGGTTGTTAGAGACCATATACTAACATCATGTACCAAATTTCAGCCGGATCGGATGAAATTTGCTTCTGTTAGAGGCCTCGCAAGCCAAATTTGGGGGTCCGTTTATATGGGGGCTATACGTAAAAGTGGACCGATATGGCCCATTTGCAATACCATCCGACCTACATCAATAACAACTACTTGTGCCAAGTTTCAAGTCGATAGCTTGTTTCGTTCGGAAGTTAGCGTGATTTCAACAGACGGACGGATGGACGGACGGACGGACATGCTCAGATCGACTCAGAATTTCACCACGACCCAGAATATATATACTTTATGGGGTCTTAGAGCAATATTTCGATGTGTTACAAACGGAATGACAAAGTTATTATTATTATGGTGGAGGGTATAAAAATAAAAATCTTTACTTTAGTTGACGACGCATCGAGCGCCGGACTAGTTCTTTATTGGGTGAATAAAAATGAAGTGCACTTAGCTACAGTTCATTACTTAAAACTATGGCTTACAAATATTAATCAAAATGCTTATTAATTAATTTTAAATTTTTTACTTTATTTCTTGTTAAATCGAACTCTGCAGTATCAATACAAAAAAAATGAAATATTGCAAATGGCTTTGTTTGCATTTTCCTATGAATTTGGGTTATCGACTTGATTTTATTATTAATTCAAATTTTACTGACAATGTGGAATTGAATTCGGAAAGAAACGAAAAAAGGGTTCGAATTACAAGTTAGTGAACCTTTATTGTGTCACTGCACTTGTAGTTACTGTATTTGCATTTCAAAATGCAAACAAAGTGCTTTTTCTTTTGGTATTAATAACCTTATGTGTCGTTAACTTATATAGCCCCCATATAAACCGATCCCCAGATTTGGTTTGCGGAGCCTAAAAGAGAAGCAAATTTCATCCGATGTTGCTGAAATTTGGTACATGATGTTGGTATATGGTTTCTAACAACTATGCTAAAATTGGTTCACATCGGTCTATAATTATATATAGCCCCCATATAAACCGATACCCAGATTTGGATTGCGGAGCCTCTAAGAAAAGCAAATTTCATTTGATCTGGCTGAAATTTGGTACATGGTGTTGGTATATGGTCTCTAACAACTGTGCAAAAATTGGTCCACATCGCTCCATAATTACCGAAATCCATATCGATTCCCCGATTTGGATTTCGGTGCCTCTAAGAGAAGCAAATTTCATCTGATCCGGCTGAAATTTGGTACATGGTCTCTAACAACCATACAGAAATTGGTCCATATAGGTCCATAATTATATATAGCCCCATATAAATCGATCCACAGATTTGACCTCCGGAGCTTCTTGCAGGAACAAAATTCATCCGATCCAGTTGAAATTTGGTACATGGTGTTAGTATATGGTCTCTAACAACCATGCAAGAATTGGTCCATATCGGTCCATAATTACATATAGCCCACATGTAACCCGATCCCCAGATTTGTCCTCCGGAGCCTTTTGGAGGAGCAATTTTCATCCGATCCGGCTGAAATTTGGTACATGGTGTTAGTATATTGTCTCTAACATCCATGCAAGAATTGGTCCATTTGTCCTCCGGAGCCCTTTGGAGGAGCAACATTCATCCGATCCGGCTGAAATTTTGTACAAGGTGTTAGTATATGGCCTCTAACAACCATGCCAAAATTGGTCCAAATCGGTCTATAGTTATATATAGACGATCCCCAATCACACTAAAATTGGTCCATATCGGTTCATAATCATGGTTGCCACTCGAGGAAAAAATAATCTACCAAAATTTTATTTCTATAGAAAATTTTGTCAAAATTTTATTTCTATAGAAACTTTTGTCAAAATTTTATTTCTATAGAAAATTTTATCAAAATTTTATTTCTATAGAAAATTTTGTCCATATTTTACTTCTATAGAAAATGTTGTCAAAATTTTATTTCTATAGAAACTTTTGTCAAAATTTTATTTCTATAAAAAATTTTGTTAAACTTAATTATATACGTATATTATATACGTTTTTAATCGGCCTTTTTTAGTTTAGTATATACCACGTATGGACTACCTTGCAATTTAGAAGACGGTGTTAGGAAGTTTTAAGATACCTTGCCATCGGCAAGTGTTACCGCAACCTAAGTAATTCGATTGTAGATGACAGTCTTCAGTGGAAGTTTCTACGCAATCCATGGTGGAGGGTACATAAGCTTCGGCCTGGCCGAACTTACGGCCGTATAACCTTTTTGTGTTTAATATATACACCGTATGGACTAACTTCCCATTTAGAAGACGGTGTTAAGAAGTTTTAAGCTATCTTGATATCGGCTAGTGTTGCCGCAACCCAATTAATTCGATTGTGGATGACAGTCTTCAGTGGAAGTTTCTACGCAATCCATGGTGGAGGGTACATAAGCTTCGACCTGGCCGATTTTACGGCCGTATATACTTGTTATATATTGACCTTATTTACTATAATTTTTTCTCCAAATGGTCATAGAATGCATCATATATTTGTTTATGCTATTTTTAGGGCATCTATGCCAATCATATTGCTTGCTAGTCAGGCCAACCAAGCATTCGCCAAATTCTCACACGCATTGAGTGTCTCACAAGCTCCAGGCCACGCATGCATACTCGCACACACAATGTGGCTGATATATATGGCCACCACGGATGTGGTATGAAATAAAAGTTCTGCTACATGCAACAGTATTTTCATATGTATTGAGCGCAATAGATGGGATTACATGAAAGTGATGCTGAGAAGGGCGAAGTAAGGCAATGTTTGAAAGTTACGAGCCTGACACTATGAACAGTTGAGCGAAATGTAATGAGAATTTGTGCCATGTACAGCAACAACATCCAGTTTAGGATAGTCTTTTTCGTTCATTCCTCGTAGTTGTTTTGTTGCACCGTAATTGAAACGTATTAGGAATTCGAATTAGAATTTGAATGTAGCAGCAGTAAAAGCTTTAGCTGTGGCCCCACCACCAGAAGATGTAATGAATGTTACGCAAACGCTTTGCATGGTGAAATTATACAAAAACTGAAAGATATGAAGTTGTGTGGTTTTTTTGCTGTGGTTAAACATAGACAGTAACGATAAAACACATCAAGTAGACAGCCATTAAACTTCCAACTGTTTGGACAAATATTGGGAAGAGTATGACAGGATGGGATAGAGAACTTGTGGATCTTGAAAGTAGAGGATAAAGATTCTGGAGAAAGTGTGAATAAATTTATATTATTTTTATTCCCCCATGTTCCTCCATGTGTTTTAAGCTTAAAGAAATAGGGCTCCTTAAGCCTAAAACATATACTCGTAATCATATATTTTGACGATATAGTTCTCCTTAATGGGAAGCTCAAGTGACAATTGTATTAAAGTTTGGGATTATCTCAATTTCTTAATTATAGGAAATAAAAATTCGTGCGTTTTGTGATTCCGAATATCGGAACATAGGGGATTGGCACTGAAACTAATATTAACCCAATATAATTTTTTTTTTGCAAACATAATTTTAGAATACCTAACTACACTGGTAGAAAATATTCATTGTATTAACGAAATTTGTCATTAAAATGCAGCCAATGTAATGCATTTTTGATTTCACAACAAAAATTTTTATTTTAACACTCCTTATTTGGTTTGACAGATAGCTGAAAAGGGGATAGTTGCTAGGTGATAGTACGGTAGATGCTGAATAACCAGGAGTGTTTTAATGGCAACTTGGGAAACATGGGGCCTAACGTTATAATGGAGCAAGATGACTTGGTCTTGTCTATTCGGTCTTCTTCGGCCAATGCAGGGCTGCTTGTTGTAGTATAATTCGATCATTTCCCAATGGACAATATTTTTCCAATCCCACCAAAGGCAGATCATGACCTATTTTGTGTTTATGTTGTTCGACTCTCAGTATATACGCTGAAGTAAAAACAAGTATATACGGCCGTAAGTTCGGTCAGGCCGAAGCACATGGATTGCGTAGAAACTTCTACTGAAGACTGTCATCCACAATCGAATTACTTGGGTTGCGGTAACACTTGCCGATGGCAAGGTATCTTAAAACTTCCTAACACCGTAATATATACCACATAGTCCATACGTGGTATATATTAAACTAACAAAGGCCGATTAAATACGTATATAATTAAGTTTAAAGTTTCTATAGAAATAAAATTTTGAAAAAATAAAATTTTGACAACATTTTCTATAGAGGTAAAATTTGGAGAAAAAATTTCTATAGAAATAAAATATGGAAAAAATTTTCTATACAAATAAAATTTTGACAAAATTTTCTATAGAAATAAAATTTTGACAAAACTATCTATACAAATAAAATTTCGACAACATTTTCTATAGAAATAAAATTTTGACAAAATTTTCTATAGAAATAAAATGTTGACAAATTTTCTATAGAAATAACATTGTCAAAATGTTTTCTATAAAAATAAAATTTTGGTAGATTATTTTTGGCTCGAGTGGCAACTATGATTATGAACCGATATGGACCAATTTTTGTGTGATTGGGGATCGGCTTTATATAACTATAGACCGATATGCTTATAAGCGGCCTTATACTAACACCACGTTGCAAATTTCAACCGGATCGGATGGATTTTGCTCCTCCAAGTGGCTCCGGAGATCAAATCTGGGGAACGGTTTATATGGGGGTTATATATAATTATGGACCGATATGGACCAATTCTTGCGTGTTTGTTAGAGACCACATTCTAACACTATGTTCCAAATTTCAACCGGATCGGATGAATTTAGCTCCTCCAAGAGGCTCCGGAGTACAAATCTGGGGATGGATTCATATGGGGGCTATATATAATTATGGACCGATATGGACCAATTCTTGCATGGTCATTAGAGTCCATATACTAACACCATGTACCCAATTTCAGCCGGATCGGATGAAATTTGGTTCTCTTAGAGGCTTCGTAAACCAAATCGGGGGATCGGTTTATATGGGGGCTATATGTAATTATGGAACGATATGGACCAATTTTTGCATGGTTGTTAGAGACCATATACTTACTTCATGTAACAAATTTCAGCCGGATCGGATGAAATTTGCTTCTGTTAGAGCAATCGCAAGCCAAATTTGGGGGTCCGTTTATATGGGGGCTATACGTAAAAGTGGACCGATATTTGCAATACCATCCGATCTACATCAATAACAACTACTTGTACCAAGTTTCAAGTGATAGCTTGTTTCGTTCGGAAGTTAGCGTGATTTCAACAGACGGACGGACGGACGGACATGCTCAGATCGACTCAGAATTTCACCACGACCCAGAATATATATATACTTTATGGGGTCTTAGAGCAATATTTCGATGTGTTACAAACGGAATGACAAAGTTAAAATCTCCCCATCCTATGGTAGAGGATATAAAAAATACGCTGTGTAAAAAAATAATATTGTACTTGTTTACCAATGACGTCACTTATGTTACTAGGGAAAAGAGTAAGTTAGTACATATGATTGCACATGTTTTCTTTGGCAATAATGCACGGGGCCGGCTCCTGAGCACGGTTGCCACAGTTGGTAGAATTCTACCAAATATGGTAGATATTTTACTGTTTGGTAGATTGGTAGAATTCTTGCTGTTTTGGTAGATTTTGCAAAACATACATCTCCAACTTTTCCATAGAAATAAAATTTTCTCTAAAACTAAAAATTTTCTATACAAATAAAACTTTGAAAAAATTTTCTATAGAAATAAAACGTTGACAAAATTTTCGATAGAAATTAAATTTTGACAAAATTTTTCTATAGAAATAACATTTTTGACTAATTTTTTATAGAAATAACATTTTTGACTAATTTTCTATAGAAATAAAATTTTGACAAAATTTTCTATAGAAATGAAATTTTGACAAAATTTTCTGTAAAAATAAAATTATGACAAAATTTTCTATAGAAATACAACTTTGATAACATTTTCTATAGATATAAAATTTTGCCAAACTTTTCAATACAAATAAAATTTTGAAAAACTATTTTGTAGAAATAAAATTTTGGCAAAATTTTCTGTAGAAATAAATTTTGACAAAATTTTCAATATAAATAAAATTTTGAAAAAAAAATTCTATTGAAAGAAAATTTTTCTAGATTTGGATTTGGAGCCTCTTGTAGGAGCAAATTTCATTCGATTCGGTTGAAATTTGGTACATTGCGCTAGTATATGGATGCTAACAACCATGCCGAAATTGGTCCATATCGTTTTTTAGTTATATATAGCTGATCCACAATCACACAACAATTGTTCCATATCGGATCATAATCATGGTTGCCACTCGAGCCAAAAATAATCTACCAAAATTTTATTTCTATATAAAATTTTGTCAACATTTTTGTTCTATAGAAAATTTTGTCAAAATTTTTGTTCTATAGAAAATTTTGTCAAAATGTTTGTTCTATAGAAAATTTTGTCAAAATTTTATTTCTATAGAAAATTTTGTCAAAATTTTATTTCTAAAAAAAATTTTGCCAAAATTTTATTTCTAAAGAAAATTTTGTCAAAATTTTATTTCTATAGAAAATTTTGTCAAAATTGTATTTCTTAGAAAATTTTGTCAAAATTTTATTTCTATAGAAAATTTTGTCAAACTGAATAATACACGTATTTAATCGGTCTTTTTGTGTTTAATATATGCCCCGTATGGACTAACTTCCAATTTTCAAGACGGTGTTAAAAAGTTTTAAGATATCTTGCTATCGGCTAGAGTTACCGCAACCCAAGTAATTTGATTGTGGATGACAGTCTTTAGTAGAAGTTTCTACGCAATCCATGGTGAAGGGTACATAAGATTCGGCCTTTCCGATTTTACGGCCACAAAATTTTCAATAGAAACACAACTTTGACAACATTTCCTATACAAAATAAATTTTGACAAAATTTTCAATACAAATAAAATTTTGAAAAACATTTCTGTAAAAATAAAATTTTGACAAAATTTTCAATACAGATAAAATTTTGAAAAAATTTCTATGGAAAAAAAATTTCTATAAAAATAAAATTACGACAAAAATTTTCTATCGAAATAAATGACAAAAATTTTCTATAGAAATACAACTTTCACAACATTTTCTATAGAAATACAACTTTGACAACATTTTTTATAGAAAAAAAAACTTTATAGAAAAAAACGGCCGTAAGTTCGGCCAGGCCGAAGCTTATGTACCCTCCATCATGGATTGCGTAGAAACTTCTTCTAAACACTGCCATCCACAATCGAATTACTTATGTTGCGGTAACGCTTGCCGATGGCACGTTATCTTAAAACCTCCTAACACCATCTTCTAAATTGTATGTAAGTTCATACGTGGTATATATTAAATCAAAAAAGATCGATCCAATACGTATATAATTCAGTTTGACAAAGTAGACATAAAATTTGGACAAAATTTTCTACAGAAATAAAATTTTAAAAAATTTTTCTATAGAAATAAAATTTCCACAAAATTTTCTATAGAAATAAAAATTTTGACAAAATTTTCTATAGAAAGAAAATTTCTACAGAAATAAAATTTTGACAACATTTTCTATAGAAATAAAATTTTGACAAAATTTTCTATAGAAATGAAATTTTGGTAGATTATTTTTGGCTCTAGTGGCAACCATGATTATAAACAGATATGGACCAATTTTTGCACGGTTGTTAGAGACCATATACCAATACCATGTACCAAATTTCAGCCGGATCGGATGCAATTTGCTTCTCTTTGAGGCTTCGCAAGCCAAATCTGGAGATCGGTTTATATGGGGTCTATATATAATTATGGACCGATGTGGACCAATTTTTGCACGGTTGTTAGAGACCATATACCAATACCATGTACCAAATTTCAGCCGGATCGGATGCAATTTGCTTCTCTTTGAGGCTTCGCAAGCCAAATCTGGAGATCGGTTTATATGGGGTCTATATATAATTATGGACCGATGTGGACCAATTTTTGCATGGTTGTTAGAGACCATATACCAACACCATGTACCAAATTTCAGCCGGATCGGATGAAATTTGCTTCTCTTTGAAGCTCCGCAAGCCAAATCTGGGGATCGGTTTATATGGGGGCTATATATAATTATGGACCGATGTGGACCAATTTTTGCATGGTTGTTAGAGACCATATACCAACACCATGTACCAAATTTCAGCCGGATCGGATGAAATTTGCTTCTCTTTTAGGCTCCGCCAGCCAAATCTGGGGATCGGTTTATATGGGGGCTATATATAATTATGGACCGATGTGGACCAATTTTTGTACGGTTGTTAGAGACCATATACCAACATCATATACCAAATTTCAGCCAGACCGGATGAAATATGCTTCTGTTAAAGGCTCCACAAGCCAAATCTGAGGGTCCCTTTATATGGGGGCTATACGTAAAAGTGGACCGATATGGCCCATTTTCAATACCGTTCGACCTACATTGATAGAAACTACTTGTGCCAAGTTTCAAGCCGATAGCTTGTTTCGTTCGGAAGTTAGCGTGATTTCAACAGACGGACGGACGGACGGACATGCTTAGATCGACTCAGAATTTCACCACGACCCAGAATATATATACTTTATGGGGTCTTAGAGCAATATTTCGATGTGTTACAAACGGAATGACAAAGTTAATATACCCCCATCCTATGATAGAGGGTATAAAAAAATAAATTTTCACAAAATTTTCAATAAAATAAAATTTTGTGAAAATTTCCTATAAAAATAAATTATATACTATAAAAATAAAACTATGACAAAAATTTTCTTTAAAAATAAAATTTTGGCAAAAATTTCTATAGAAATAAAATTTTTACAACATTTTCTATAGAAATAAAATTTTGACAATATTTTCTATAGAAATACAACTTTGACATTTTTTTATAGAAAAAAACCCTTTCATAACATTTTCTATAGAAATAAAATGTTGACAAAATTTCCTATGAAAATAAAATTTTCACCACATTGTCTATAGAAATAAAATTTTGACAACATTTTCTATAGAAATACAACTTTGACATTTTTTACTAAAAAAAAAACTTTCACAGCATTTTCTATAAATAAAATTTTGACAAAATTTTCAACAAAAATAAAATTTTGAAAAAAAAATTCTATAGAAATAAAATGTAGACAAAATTTTTTATAAATTGAGTATCTTTCAAAATTTTAATTTTCATCCTATTTCATATACTGAAATAATAATGAAATATTTCTTAAAAAAAAAATTGTCATACTGTCCACAAAAATTTTACCAAAGATTTCAAAATAAGATTTTTTTTAATTTTTTTTTTGATAAAATTTGCTTCAAATTTTGGTAGATTATTTTTGGCACAAGTGGCAACCGTGCTTCTGAGTCGATGTAGATATGTCCGTCCATCCATCTGTCTGTGTGATCAAAGTCTAGTTCGCAGTCCAAACTACTTGAAATTTGACACATGTCAATCAATAGAATCCTACTGATTTTGGAAATCAGTTCAGATTTAGACATATCTCCCATATATATCTTTCGTCCGATATGCACATGTATGATCCCAAAGCCAGAGTTTTACCCTGATTTGCTTCGAATTATGCATTATTTTTATACCCTTCACCACTATAGTGGTAGAGCTTATAATAAGTTTGTGCATTTGTATGTAACGCCAACAAGGACCAGTCCCAGACCCATCGTTTAGTATGCCGATCGTCTTAGAATTAAATTCTGAGTTGATTTAGTGATGTCCGTCTGTCCGTCTGTGTGTAAAGTACAGCTACCATTTTATGTCCGATAGTCCTCAAATTTGGCATGGGGTCTTATTTTCGCTCAAAAACAGATTTAGATATAGCTGCCATATATATCTATCGCTCGATTTAGATTCATATGACCACAGAATCTAAAGTTTTACTCTGAATGTGTGCAAAATTTTGGTTTTGATATATCTTCCATATAAACTGATCCCCCGATTTGGGGTCTTGGGCTTCTAGAAACCATAGTTTTTATTCGATTTGCCTAAAATTGGAAATCTAGAGGTATTTTAGGACCACAAATAGGTGTGTCGAAAATGAAGCCTATCGGTCTATGTTTTGCTATACCCTCTATATAGACCGATCTCCCGGTTTTTCTTCTTGGGCGTCTAGAAACTGTATTTTCTATCCGATTTGCTTGAAATTTGATATCTAGAGATGTGTCAGGACAACAAATCGGTGTGTCGACTCAAACAAAAATGGTTCTTATAAATCAAGAATCTGATTTAGTCTTCATAGATAGAATCTTTAAAATTATATTCGGGTATTGTACTGCTATATATTATCAAGTAAACCGCAACGACGAAGAGTTTTTAAAGGAAACTATTATATTTGATTCATGGTGGTGGGTATTTAAGATTCGGCCCGGCCGAACTTACTGCTTTATATTCTTGTTAATATTAGGCAAAACGAATAAAAAGTGCGGTGTATAAGTGCTCAAGAACCAATTCGAGGAGTCGTTTTATATGGGGGCCATTACTGAAGGCTGTAACTAGTTTACAACAGATAGAGGTACATTGTTACGAGTATGTCGAATTTCTCTCTGGTGTAGAATATGTATATTTTATATACTCGTAAATCTTTAACTACAAACAGAGTGACAAACTTATTACAACCCCATTACGATTCTACAGCAGCGGGTATCAAAAGACGATATCAAATTTATTTCAGATAAATAGCTTCACTTCGATGAATATAAAATCATGACAACATTCAGGCGTACGCAGGACAAAAACGACAAACATAGTCGATTAGTATATGACTAAGCATATTTAACTCTTTCCATGGTGTTGGTGTAATTTACCCATTTATCCTGCTTAAATTTGTGAAATGTGTATTTTCACTTTAACACACTAAACTTCTGAATTTAAGAAAGCAAAAGGATCCATAAACTGTTATGAATTTCAATCCCTTTTGTGTGTAACCTATTCTAAAAACTTTTCTCTCTCTCTCTCTGGGAAAGTGGAAAACAATTACAAAGATTCTAAATGAAATCGAAGAAATATGGCATTGGTTACAATGGCAGCAAATACATAAAGACCTTAGGGAAATGTGAATATAAATTCTAAATGTGGTGGCGACATAAAAATATCAAAAATATTTTTATATTCCTGCCCCCGATCTACATACAAAGGCAATTTCTCTTGATCCTGAATGTGTATGTATGTGTGTGTGGAATTTTACATGTTTCTAAATACACAAACACTCTGTGTAACACACATACACATGCATAGAAATATTTTTAGTTTAAACTCCCACCACCAGCGGCAAACATCCAGAAATTTGAAGCTAACTTTGCAACGTATGTTTCCAAATGTGCCCGACATGGAGCACGTTCCACACATGACTGTGTTCATAAAAGTTATTGTCACTCTTTGCAATTGTTCGTTTATGTCCTGCAACTTTTTGCAATGGGTCTTTTCATATGCAGACATTTGTACTCTATGTATACATATATGCATATGTATATGTGTGCATATGCCATAGAGTATACCGATTGCTCTATGGTTTTTATACTAATACATGGTGGGCTCGAAGTTTGGCCTTAAGATCAGTGACAAGGGACCTGTAGATCAGAAAATATCTGTACAGAGTTCTGCAATACTTATAGATTTTACATTTAAGTCGGCTAATGCGCTGAGGTGGAACACAATTTAGTAAAAAACCAGTAAGGAAAGTCTAAAGTCGGGCGGGGCCGACTATATTATACCCTGCACCACTTTGTAGATCTAAATTTTCGATACCATATCACATCTGTCAAATGTGTTGGGGGCTATATATAAAGGTTTGTCCCAAATACATACATTTAAATATCACTCGATCTGGACCGAATTAGATAGACTTCTACAAAATCTATAGACTCAATATTTAAGTCGGCTAATGCACTAGGGTGGAACACAATGTTAGTAAAAAAACCAGTAAGGAAAGTCTAAAGTCGGGCGGGGCCGACTATATTATACCCTGCACCACTTTGTAGATCTAAATTTTCGATACCATATCACATCTGTCAAATGTGTTGGGGGCTATATATAAAGGTTTGTCCCAAATATATACATTTAAATATCACTCGATCTGGACCGAATTAGATAGACTTCTACAAAATCTATAGACTCAATATTTAAGTCGGCTAATGCACTAGGGTGGAACACAATGTTAGTAAAAAAAATATGGGAAACATTTAAATCTGAAGCAATTTTAAGGAAACTTCGCAAAAGTTTATTTATGATTTATCGCCCGATATATATGTATTAGAAGTTTAGGAAAATTAGAGTCATTTTTACAACTTTTCGACTAAGCAGTGGCGATTTTACAAGGAAAATGTTGGTATTTTGACCATTTTTTTCGAAATCAGAAAAACATATATATGGGAGCTATATCTAAATCTGAACCGATTTCAACCAAATTTGGCACGCATAGCAACAATGCTAATTCTTCTCTCTGTGCAAAATTTCAACTAAATCGGAGTTACAAATTGGCCTCTGTGGTCATATGAGTGTAAATCGGGCGAAAGCTATATATGGGAGATTTATCCAAATCTGAACCGATTTCACCCAAATTTGGCACGCATAGTTACAATGCTAATTCTACTCCCTGTGCAAAATTTCAACTAAATCGGAGTTAAAAATTGGCCTCTGTGGTCATATGAGTGTAAATCGGGCGAAAGCTATATATGGGAGATTTATCCAAATCTGAACCGATTTCACCCAAATTTGGCACGCACAGTTACAATGCTAATTCTACTCCCTGTGCAAAATTTCAACGAAATCGGAGTTAAAAATTTACCTCTGTGGTCATATGAGTGTATCGGGCGAAAGCTATATATGGGAGATATATCCAAATCTGAACCGACTTCAACAAAATTTGGCACGCATAGTTACAATGCTACTTCTACTCCCTGTGCAAAATTTCAACTAAATGGGAGTTAAAAATTGGCCTCTGTGGGCAAATGAGTCTAAATCGGACGAAAGCTATATATGGGAGCTATATCTAAATCTGAACCGATTTGGCTGATATTTTGCAAGTTTTTCGAGACCCATAAAATATTCGGATGTACTGAATTTGAGGAAGATCGGTTGATATACACGCCAATTATAACCAGATCGGTGAAAAATATATATGGCAGCTATATCTAGATCTGAACCGATTTTTTCCAAAATCAATAGGGATCGTCTTTGAGCCGAAACAGGACCCTATACCAAATTTTAGGACAATCGGACTAAAACTGCGAGCTGTACTTTGGACACAAAAATACATCAACAGACCGACAGACGGACAGACAGACAGACAGACGGACATCGCTAAATCGACTCAGAATTTAATTCTAAGCCGATCCGTATACTTAAAGGTTGGTCTATGATTACTCCTTCTTGGCGTAACATACAAATGCACAAACTTATTATACCCTGTACCACAGTAGTGGTGAAGGGTATAAAAATATGGGAAACATTTAAATCTGAAGCAATTTTAAGGAAACTTCGCAAAAGTTTATTTATGATTTATCGCCCGATATATATGTATTAGAAGTTTAGGAAAATTAGAGTCATTTTTACAACTTTTCGACTAAGCAGTGGCGATTTTACAAGGAAAATGTTGGTATTTTGACCATTTTTTTCGAAATCAGAAAAACATATATATGGGAGCTATATCTAAATCTGAACCGATTTCAACCAAATTTGGCACGCATAGCAACAATGCTAATTCTACTCTCTGTGCAAAATTTCAACTAAATCGGATTTAAAAATTGGCCTCTGTGGTCATATGAGTGTAAATCGGGCGAAAGCTATATATGGGAGATATATCCAAATCTGAACCGATTTCAACCAAATTTGGCACGCATAGCTATAATGCTAATTCTACTCCCTGTGCAAAATTTCAACCAAATTGGGGTAAAACTCTGGCTTCTGGGACCGTATTAGTCCATATCGGGCGAAAGATATATATGGGAGCTATATCTAAATCTGAACCGATTTCAATAAAATTTGGCACACTTGACTATAGTACTAATTGCTCTTCATGTGCAAAATTTTAAGTAAATTAGGGTAAAACTCTGGCTTCTGGGGCCATATAAGTCCATATCGGGCGAAATATATATATGGGAGCTATATCTAAATCTGAATCGATTTCAACCAAATTTGGCACGCATAGCTACAATGCTAAATCTACTCCCTGTGCAAAATTTCAACCAAATTGGGCCAAACCTCTGGCTTGTAGGACCATATTAGTCCATATCGGGCGAAAGATATATATGGGAGCTGTATCTAAATCTGAACCGATTTCAATGAAATTTTGCACACTTGACTATACTACTAATTGTACTCGTGGTGCAAAATTTCAACCAAATTCGACCAAAAATCTGGCTTCTGGGGCCATATAAGTCCATATCGGGCGAAAGATATATATGGGAGCTATATCTAAATCTGAACCGATTTCAATGAAATTTTGCACACTTGACTACACGACTAAGTGTTATGTTTGTGCAAAATTTCAAGCAAATCGGTATAAAACTTTGGCTTCTGGGGCAATATAAGACCATATCGGGCGAAATATATATATGGGAGCTATATCTAAATCTGAACCGATTTCTTCCAAAATCAATAGGGTTCTATTTTGAGCCAAAACACATACTTGTGTCAAATTTCAAGTTGATTGGACTAAAACCGCGACCTAGACTTTGATTACAAAAATGTGTTCACGGACAGACGGACAGACGGACATCGCTATATCGACTCAAGAGCCCACCCTGAGCATTTTGCCAAAGACACCATGTGTCTATCTCGTCTCCTTCTGGGTGTTGGAAACATATGCACTAACTTATAATACCCTGTTCCACAATGTGGCGCAGGGTATAAAAATAACTGTTCTAATTAATTTATGTGATTGACTTTTATTTCAATTGACAAATTTGGTGAGTAATTTTAAATTTTAATTGAAGACTTTTAAAAATTCAATTAAAATTTTAATTACATTTTAATTACACGGATCGATGTGAATGAATGGAAAAGGGAGACTCATAAACAAAATATAACCCATTTTCCATAACATATTTTGGCCTTTTATCGGAAACAAAGTTGAGTAAACTTATTTTCAAACTCATTATATTTGAATCGGTACACTCTGTTATACCCGCATTCATATTTTTCGTTGCCACTTTAGTGCAATTCCCCGCTGCTGGCTTTTTGAAGAGGCTTTCCAAATAACAAACAAATAAAATAGCGATATGCACACACATACAAACTGAAAAATCAAGGCATTTTGCATATGAGGATGCTAGTCACAGTGTCGGTTAGTAATGAAGAAAACATTATAGGGATTTTCAAAGGCAAATTCAATAAAAAAATAATTAAACATATATTTAATTAAATAAAAATGTTTTTAAATTGGGAAAAATTTCCATTAATTTAAATGGAAATTTTTCCCAATATAAAATACAACGAATTTCTCTAATCCCACGCTTCTCTAATCCCTTGGCCGGCTACTGTACTACACCCTTAGGGCAGATTTTTTGGCTGATCTTTTTATAGCGTTTTCATTTTTTGATAGTTTTTTTTTGGTTTGCCCTCGTTCTAATATTTGAAACATGCTGTTCTGTCACCATAAACTTTATACGTGTGTCTGCCAAAATCCCAGTTTTAGGACAAAACCTCCAGAAGAGCATAGATGAAATCTTCTTTTGATGTGCATAGCAGGACCTTTATTTTCCTTTTTGGGTTTTTCATTCTATCAATCAGAGATTTGCAATTTCTTTGGACATGGCTGAACACATATGTATGATTTCTTTGAAAGCCAGTGGTGTTTTATTAGACGCATGTATGCAGGGAATACATGCGATTACAGCAGTACTGTAGAATAGTGAAGAATATTGGATTTTTTCATCACGCCGTGATTAACATAGGAAATAAGTAACTAAAGGTGTTGTAAGGATTAATATTAAAATTGAGTTTTTAACAGATTAGCCTAGCAAAGAATGTGTACAGAAAAGAGAAATGAAAAGGTTTTTTTTTTTTTGGATCCGCAAGTGTTGCCGGATCAGAAGCACTGAAGTAATTTGCCTTCTAACAACCATACAAAATGACCCCAAGAAAATAAGCCTCAAAATGAAACCGAGCCGCAAATGTCCGACAACGCATAATGAATACAAGCCCTATGAAAATGAGCCCCAACAAAATGTAACTGAAGCTTGAAAACCGAACCAAAATAAAAAGAATTAGGGCTCATTTTCACTTTTGAATTAAAGGGCTGTGTGAAAATGAACCATAGCTGATGGGAAAATATGAAGTTTTATGGAAAAATATTACTGCTTACGAATTTTATGGGATTCGCGTTAGCCCTTATTGGACTTTGTGCTCAGGAGAAAATCTTAAATCTCAGGTCGGCCACGCCAAAAATAATTCTTTTACGATACAATTTTATTCGAAAGAATGTTTAGGTGACACCATTGTCAAATCCCAGAAAGCGAATAAAGGCCCCACTTGAAAACGAAACACAATCCCATAAAGGAAATTGTGGTTCATTTTAATGGCAAATTGGGGTTTATTTGCATAATGCAAACGGGCCCTAAAAAAATGAAGTTACTCCCCCCAAAAACATATAAAATCTACCAAAAAAAGAAAATTTACCAAAAAACTGTCAAGCCAAAACATTATATTTTGCCAAATTTTATTTCTGTAAAAAATTTTTTCAAAATTTTATGTCTATAAAAAAATTTTCAAAATTTTATGTCTATAAAAAAAATTTTGTCAAAAATTTATTTATAAAGAAATTTTTGTCAAAATTTTATTTCTATAAAAAATTTTCTCAAAATTTTATTTCTATAGGAAATTTTCCCAAAATTTTATTTCTATAGGAAATTTTCTCAAAATTTTATTTCTATAGGAAATTTTCTCAAAATTTTATTTCTATAGGAAATTTTCTCAAAATTTTTATTTTTATAGGAAATTTTCTCAAAATTTTATTTATATAGAAAATTTTGTCAAAATTTTATTTCTATAAAAAAAAACTTCTAAAAATTTTATTTCTATAGAAAATTTTCTCAAAATTTTATTTCTATAGATAATTTTATAAAAATTTTATTTCGTTTTGTTTGTTATTGTTGGCTTCTCTTCAATCGTTATTGTTGTTTTTTTGATCTCAGCTTAAAGCCATGCATTGACTAAACTACAAGTGTAGCTTAACCAACAGAGGAAAAGTATGCTTGTCAAATTTATTTGGGCAAAGCCCTATAGACTGCAAGATGGTTGGATGTACAGCTGTTTCGGAATTACCACATTCCTCATCAGCATCCTCTACTTGCAGCAAAACTATCAACCAATTATCAGAATAAATTCGGGTAATTCACTCAACCCAACGTGAACTACACTTGAACCTCCCGAAGGAAGGTTGATAGTTTTGCTGCAAGTAGAGGATGCTGATGAGGAATGTGGTAATTCCGAAACAGCTGTACATCCAACCATCTTGCAGTCTATAGGGCTTTGCCCAAATAAATTTGACAAGCATACTTTTCCTCTGTTGGTTAAGCTACACTTGTAGTTTAGTCAATGCATGGCTTTAAGCTGAGATCAAAAAAACAACAATAACGATTGAAGAGAAGCCAACAATAACAAACAAAACGAATGAAGATAGAGGAAGCACGCTCAAAAACAAACCCAGCCAAATACATTCAAATCGATGATTTGAGTTTGGCAAAGGAAAAGAGATATGCTGGCAAATTTGTTTAGGCAGTAGCCGAATATCAAACCCTTTTTCGGGAGGTTCAAGTGTAGTTCACATTGGGTTGAGTGAATTATCCGAATTTATTCTGATAATTGGTTGATAGTTTTGCTGCAAGTAGAGGATGCTGATGAGGAATGTGGTAATTCCGAAACAGCTGTACATCGAACCATCTTGCAGTCTATAGGGCTTTGCCCAAATAAATTTGACAAGCTGTTGATTAAGCTACACTTGTAGTTTAGTCAATGCATGGCTTTAAGCTGAGATCAAAAAAACAACAAAATTTTATTTCTATAAAAAAATTTCTCAAAATTTTATTTCTATAGGAAATTTTCTCAAAATTTTATTTCTATAGGAAATTTTCTCAAAATTTTATTTCTATAGAAAATTTTATAAAAATTTTATTTCATTCGTTTTGTTTTTATACCCTTCACTGTGGTACAGGGTATAATAAGTTTGTGCGTTTGTATGTAACGCCAAGAAGGAAAAGTCGTCTTAGAATTGAATTTTGAATCGATTTAGCTATAACCGTCTGTCTGTCTGCCTGTTCATGTATTTTTCTGTGAAAAGTCCAGTTCGCAAATTTGGCATAGTGTTCTTTTTCGCCTCAAAGACGATCCCGATTAATTTTGGAAAAAATATTGGTTCAGATTTAGATATAGCTGTCATATATATTTATAACCAATCTGGTCATAAATGACGAATTTATCAACTGATCTTCTTCCAATTTCGTATAATCGAATATTTTGTGAGTCTCGTACATTTTGCAAAATATCAGTCAAATCGGTTCAGATTCAGATATAACTCTCATGTATAACTTTCGTCGATTTACACTCCTATGGCCTCATAGGCCAATGTTTTGTTCCGATTGACGTGAAATTTTGCATAGGGAGTAGAAGTAACAATATAAATATCGACACCGAATTTGGCTGAAATCGTCTCAAATTTAGATAGAGCTCCCATAAATAGCTTCCGCCTGATTTAAACTCCTATGGCCCCAGAGGCCAATCTTTTGTGCCATTTACGTGAAATTTTGCCCAGGTAGTACAATTAACTTTGTTAATATGCACACCAAATTTAGTTGAAATCGGTTCAGATTTAGATATAGCTCCCATATATAGCTTTCGTCCGATTTACATTCCTATGGCCCCAGAAGCCAAACCTGTACTGCGAGTTACGTGAAATTTTGCACAGGGAGTAGAATTAACATTATAAATATGCACACCAAATTTGGTTGAAATCGGTTCAGATTTAGATATAGCTCCCATATATAGCTTCTGTCCGATTTAAACTCCTACAGCCCCAGAGGCCAGTCTTTTGTTCCGATTTACGTGAAATTTTGCACAGGGAGTAGAATTAACTTTATAAATATGCACACCAACTTTAGTTGAAATCGGTTCAGATTTAGATATAGCTTCCATATATAGCTTATAATTGTGAACAGGGAATGGAAATAACATTTTTACTAAGCATGCCAAATTTAATTGATATTGGTTCAGATTTCTATTTATCTACCATGTATCTAACAGAGGTCAAAATTTCACTCCGATTTACTTGAAGTTTTGCACAGACAGTAGGACTAACACTCTTGCAACACATGCCAAATTTGGTTAAAATCGGTTCAGATTTAGATATAACTCCCATATATATCTTATGGCCGATTTAGATTCATATAACTTCGGAGGCCAAAGTTTAATTTCGAAAATTTTGATCTTTCGCACTGAGAGTTCAAGTAAAATTTTACCAATGTGTGCCAAATTTTATCAAAATAGGCTCAGAATTAGACAAAGCCCCATATATGTGTTCTTCCGATTTTAGCAAATATGGTCAAAATCCTCCTTGATCTTTTGCACTGAGAGTTCAATTAAAATTTTAGCAATGTGTGCCAAATTTTATCAAAATAGGCTCCGAATTAGACAAAAGCCCCCATATATATGTTCTTCCGATTTTAGCAAATATGGCCAAAATCCTCATATGTTCCTTGTAAAATCGTCACTGTTAAGTCGAAAACTCGGAAAAATTATTCAAATTTACTTATACTCCGATTAGTATGTATCCACCTAACAGGTTGGCTGATAAGTCCCCGGTCTAACAAAGAAAAAACATTTTTTTTTGTCAAAATTCAAGAGCTATACAAAGATTATAACGATCTTCCAATTTTTTGATACCATTTTGGTAGTACTCCTTCGGTTTTGCCTCAAAATAGGCCTCAGTTTCGGCGATCACCTCTTCATTGCAGCCAAATTTTTTCCCTGCGAGCATCCTTTTGAAACAAGAAACTTTGCTGGGGGCCAGATCTGGAGAATACGGTGGGTGGGGAAGCAATTCGAAGCCCAATTCATGAATTTTTGCCATCGTTCTCAATGACTTGTGGCACGGTGCGTTGTCTTGGTGGAACAACACTTTTTTCTTCTTCATATGGGGCCGGTATGCCGCGATTTCGACCTCCAAACGCTCCAATAACGCCATATAATAGTCACTGTTTTTCCCTTCTCAAGATAATCGCTAAAAATTATTCCATGCGCATCCCAAAACAACAGAGGCCACTACTTTGCCAGCGGACTTTTGAGTCTTTCCACGCTTCGGAGACGTTTCACCGGTCGCTGTCCACTCAGCCGACAGTCGATTGGACTCAGGAGTGTAGTGATGGAGCCATGTTTCATCCATTGTGTCACATATTGACGGAAAAACTCGGGTGTATTACGAGTTAACAGCTGCAAACACCGCTCAGAATCATCAACACGTTGTAGTTTTTGGTCAAATGTGAGCTCGCGCGGCACCCATTTTGCACAGAGCTTCCACATATCCAAATATTGATGAATGATATGACCAACACGTTCCTTTGATATCTTTAAGCCTCTGCTACCTCGATCAACTTCATTTTACGGTCATTCAAAATCATTTTGTGGATTTTTTTGATGTTTTCGTCGGTAACCACCTCTTTCGGGCGTCCACTGCGTTCACCGTCCTCCGTGCTCATTTCACCACGCTTGAATTTTGCATACCAATCAATTATTGTTGATTTCCCTGGGCCAGAGTCCGAAAACTCATTATCAAGCCAAGTTTTTGCTTCCACCGTATTTTTTCCCTTCAGAAAACAGTATTTTATCAAAACACGAAATTCCTTTTTTCCATTTTTTAACAAAAGTTGCTTCACAAAAGACGCTCTAACTCACAAACTAATTGACTTACAGACGTCAAATTTTGACACGAATCATTTGAAGGTTGGTACTATATAAAAATAATATGCATTTAATACTAGCGACGCCATCTATGTGTCAGACCGGGGACTTATCAGCCAACCTGTTGTAAATCTAAATGAAGATTTCTGAAATTTTATGCAATTAAAATATTTACAATATTTTTTACTAACATTGTAGCCCGTCTCGGTCATTAACCAATTTAAATTTTGAATCTAGACATTTTGTAAAAGTTTAAAAAATAGGTTCATAAATAAATAAATTCCATATATGGGAAAATAAACCTTTATATAGCTCCTAAAAATTTGAAGGTGTCAAAAATGTTGGTATACATAGTGGTGAAGAGTATAATATAGTCGGCCCCGCCCTACTTTAGACTTTCCTTATTTGTTTTAAATAGGGAAATGCGGTTTATCTACCAAACCTATATCAATGATACCCTACAAATGCTTATGTTTACTAATTGAGTGGGGAGTGGTTTAGGGTATGATATAGTCTACTCATTTGTTTTTAATTGTTTTGCATTCCATCATAATACATATACGATGAAAGGTGGACTCCCACGGTCGCCTAAAATTTGTCCAACTTTGAGAAGTGTCCAGGTATGAGATGTTAATTTTAATTTGTTTATATAGCAAGCTTCCCCAGACAACTGTCCATTTTTGGGAGGTGTCCGGTTTTCAGAATGTCCAAGTTTAGGTTTCACTGCATTTCAATATTAGCTTGTTCTATTGTATTTACATTGCAGTTATATGGAAAACTGCCTGGTGTATGGCGTCATGCAGACCTGCGAATCACTAGATCGAAATTTATCTTTGCTTTTCCATTTCTCTCTTTTTATACCCACCACCATAGAATGGTGACGGGGGTATAATAAGTTTGTCATTCCGTTTGTAACACATCGAAATATCGATTTCCGACTATATAAAGTATATATATTCTTGATCAGGGAGAAATTCTAAGACGATATAACGATGTCCGTCTGTCTGTCTGTCTGTCTGTTGTAATCACGCTACAGTCTTCAATAATGAAGCAATCGTGCTGAAATTTTGCACAAACTCGTCTTTTGTCTGCAGGCAGGTCAAGTTCGAAGATGGGCTATATCGGTCTATGTTTTGGTATGGTCCCCATATAAAACGACCTCCCGATTTGGGGTCTTGGGCTTATAGAAATCGTAGTTTTTATCCAATTCGCCTAAAATTTGAAATCTAGAGGTATTTTATGACCATAAAGAGGTGTGCCAAAAATCGTGAGTATAGGTCCATGTTTTGGTATAGCCCCCATATAGACTGATCTCCCGATTTTATTTCTTGGGCTTATAGAAACCGCAGTTTTTATTCAATTTACCTGAAATTGGAAATCTAGAGGTATTGTAGGACCACAAATACGTGTGCCAAAAATTGTGAGTATCGGTCCATGTTTTGGTATGGTACCCATATAAAACGACCTCCCGATTTGGGGTCTTGGGCTTATAGAAATCGTAGTTTTTATCCAATTCGCCTAAAATTGGAAATCTAGAGGTATTTTAGGACCATAAAGAGGTGTGCCGAAAATGGTGAGTATCGGTCCATATTTTGGTATAGCCCCCATATAGACCGATTTCCCGATTTTATTTCTTGGGCTTCTAGAATCCGAAGTTTTTATTCAATTTGCCTGAAATTGGAAATCTAGAGGTATTTTCGGGTCCATATTTTAGTATAGCCCCCATAAGAACGATCTCCCGATTTAACTCCTTGGGTTTCTAGAAACCGTACTTTTTATCTGATTTGCCTGAAATTGTAAATATTCTGGTATTTTAGGCTCACAAAAACGTGTATCGGATTAAGTTTTTATCGGTCCATTTGGTAATGTCTCCATATAGACCGACTTCACTTCTTGAGGGTATAAAAGGCGCACTGATCATGAAAATTGCTTGAAACTCAATGTAAAATTTCCAAATTTTACTTCTACAGATTTAAGATTCCAAATCAAGACGTTATTTTATAATTTTCTTGCACACTTACAAGAGATGTTAATGATTCCTCTAAAACTCAAACAAAAATGGTTTTTATAAATCCAGAATCTGATATAGTCCTCATAGGTGAAATCTTTAAATATATCTTCGGGAAGTGTCCTCAAGTCCTCAAGCCCTCCTGAAATTTCAAAGGAAACCCTAATATTTGGTTCATGGTGGTGGGTATTTAAGATTCGGCCCGGCCGAACTTAGTGCTGTATATACTTGTTTATACATTTTTTGTCTCCATGGAAATTTTTGTCGTCCCATCTAATATAATGAGAAATAGAAAAATGGTTGGATATTTTCTATTATTTTGGCATCAAAATATGAGATATTTTATGACTACTTGAGAATATTCAATAATTTCAATTCTTAGTATCTACGCAAAGACAAAAAATATACAGTATACTTTATCAAAGAAAATAATTGTAAGCATATTTTCTTATGTTCGAAAAAAATTTTATTTGAAAAAATTTGTTGCCTACTTCTAGGTACTTATTTCTAGGTACTTGCATGTCATTCATTCTTGCACGGTGCCAGTCAAAGGACAAAACGCAGCAGTAGAATTAGAAAAAAATTTTGCTATATTCTGTAAATGCAAGTAATTTGTATTTCACTGGAAATTATCATTGTAAGACTTTTTGTTATATTATTAAATACTAATATACCAAAAAAAGTCATTAAAATGAGTTCTTCGATTGAAATCAATTGTCTAAGGAGGACAAATATAAAGATGAGATGGGTTTTCAATGGAAAATGTGAAAAAGGTTAATAATGTTAGACAGACTAACAAAATAATGAACGTCAAAGAAAAAAGAGCAAGTGTTAATAATCAAATGTTAAACTTACTCAAAAGTATGGAAATTGAACAAAATGTCTATAGATGAGAAGAAAAAACTTTTATTTTCTGCATGGGGCCCCCATCAAATGAAAACACGTTAGCAGTTGATTAATTATGGGCTGGCATGGTGTAATGACTATGTCATTGCTAGATGATAAATATTGAAGTGAGATGGCGAGTTTTAAACGAATGAAAAATAATTCCACATAAACTGCAAAAAGCCCATGGAATATTTGGGAGATTCAAGCACAATAAGTTTCGATTTTGTATGACTATTATAAGATTTTGGATTTTTAGAAGATTTAAGATTATTATTATGGTATTTTAGATTTTTAGGGTTTTATCACGATTAAGCTCCTTTTTGCTTTAGGACACATACGAGCAAAATAGCGTTTCAATACAAAAATTTTTTTTTTTTTTTTTGTGATCACAAATTCAGTTAATTTTCATTCTTGGGAAACATACGAGCAAAATAGCGTTTCAATATAAAAATTTTGATTTTTTTGTGATCACAAATTCAGTTAATTTTCATTCTTGGGCGCTAAATTTAAGAAATACGACCTAACTATGTCTTTCATATAAACATTCCGATTTTTTCAAGTTTTTTTTTTTTGTGGTGATTAAAAGTATTGGCTCCAAGAATGTAAAGTTAGAATATTATCTTATAACAGTTTCGATTTTTAAGCTTTTTATTGGAAATTTTGATTTTTGGTGTCACCTTTTCACTCTAGGTAGCATAGCTTAGGAGCAAAAATTTTTTTTCATATAACAAATATGCAATCTCCTTTGCACTCTAGAGTGCATGGTTTAGGAGATTTGCTGATAATAAGTTTTCCATAAAAAATTTAGTTTTTTTTGCATTTGGATGCAATTTTCGAAGCAACCATTAAAAAATTAAGTTCGCAATACTAAGAAGATAAATAAATTTGTCATATGAATTTTAATTTTGTATACCCTCCACCATAGGATGGGGGTATATTAACTTTGTCATTCCGTTTGTAACACATCGAAATATTGCTCTAAGACCCCATAAAGTGTATATATTCTGGGTCGTGGTGAAATTCTGAGTCGATCTAAGCATGTCCGTCCGTCCGTCCGTCTGTTGAAATCACGCTAACTTCCGAACGAAACAAGCTATCGAGTTGAAACTTGGCACAAGTAGTTGTTATTGATGAAAGTCGGATGGTATTGCAAATGGGCCATATCGGTCCACTTTTACGTATAGCCTCCATATAAACGGACCCCCAAATTTGGCTTGCAAACCCTCTAAGAGATGCAAATTTCATCCGATCCGGCTGAAATTTGATACATGGTGTTAGTATATAGTATCTAACAACCATGCAAAAATTGGTCAACAGCGGTCCATAATTATATATAGCCCCCATATAAACCGATCCCCCGATTTGGCTTTCGGAGCCTCTAAGAGAAGCAAATTTCATCCGATCCGGCTGAAATTTGGTACATGGTGTTAGTATATGGTCTCTAACAACCATGCAAAAATTGGTCCACATCGGTCCATAATTATATATAGCCCCCATATCAACCGATCCCCAGATTTGGCTTGCGGAGCCTCTAAGAGAAGAAAGTTTCACCCAATCCGGCTGAAATTTGGTACATGGTTTAGTATATGATCTCTAATGACCATGCAAAAATTGGTTCATATCGGTCCACTTTTACTTTTGACTTGCGGAGCCTCTAAGAGAACCAAATTTCATCCGATCCGGCTGAAATTTGGTACATGGTGTTAGTATATGGTCTTTAACAACCATGCAAAATTTTGTCCACATCGGTCCCAAAATATATATCGCCCCCATATAAACAGATCCCCAGATTTGACTTGCGCAGCCTCTTGGAGGAACAAAATTCATCCGATCTGGCTGAAATTTGGTACATGGTGTTAGTATATGGTCTCTAACAACCATGTAAATAGTGGTCGACATCGGCCCATAATTATATATAGCCCCCATATAAACCGATACCCAGATTTGACCTCCGGAGCCTCATGGATGAGCAAAATTCATGGATGAGCAAAATTCATCCGATTCGGTTGAAATTTTATACGTGGTGTTAGTTTATGCTCTCTAACAACCATGCAGGAATTGGTCCATATCGGTCCATAAGCATATGTAGCCCCCCTATAAACCGATCCCCCGATTTGACCACCGGAGCCCCTTGGTGGTCAAATCTGGAGGTACCAAATTTCAACCCGATCCGGTTGAAATTTGGTACGTGGTGTTAGAATATGGTCTCTAGCAACCATGCAAAAATTGGTCTATGCCGGACTTAATTATATATAACCCCCATTTAAACCGATCCGAAGCTCATCCGATCCGGTTGAAATTTGATACACTGCGGTAGTATATGGCCGCTAACAACCATGCCAAAATTGGTCCATATCGGTCTATAGTTATATATAACCGATCCCCAAAAATAATCTACCAAAATGTTATTTCTATAGAAAATTTTGTCAAAATTTTATTACTATACAAAATTTTGTCAAAATTTTATTTTTGTAGAAAATTTTGTCAAGATTTTATTTCTACAGAAAATTTTGTCAAAATTTTATTTCTATAGAAAATTTTTTCAAAATTTTATTACTATACAAAATTTTGTCAAGATTTTATTTCTTTCATTTGTTTTGTTTTGTTATTGTTGGTTTTTGTTCTCTAATCATTGTTGTTGTTGTTGTTGTTGTTGTTTTTTTTTTTTTTTTTTTTTTTTGATTTCAGCTTAAAACCATACATTGACTAAACTACAAGTGTAGCTTAACCATCAAAATTTGATATGTGGTGAAATTTGATACATTGCGGTAGTATATGGCCGCTAATAACCATGCCAAAATTGGTCCATATCGGACTATAGTTATATATAACCGATGCCCAAAAATAATGCATCAAAATTTTATTTCTATAGAAAATTTTGTCAAACTGTTGACAGTGAGATTTGAAGGAGATTGAGAAGACAGTGTTAAGAAGTTTTAAGATACCTTGCCAGTGGGAAGTACTACCGCAACCCAAGAAATTCGATAGAGGATGACAGTCTTTAGTATAAGTTTCTATGCCATCCATAGAGGAGGGTACATAAGATTCGGCCTGGCCGAACTTACGGCCATATTTTTTTTTTTTGCTGGGCATTTGTGCAAAAATTGGTTTGTACCGCTCCATAGTTATATATATAGCCCCTATAAACCGATCCCCGATTTAGCTTCCACAGCCTCTTCGAAAAGCAAATTTCATTCGATCTCACTAAAAAAATATCCATATTCGTGCATAATTATGTTATATATAGGTTCCATATGAGCCGATCCCCAGCATTGATTTCTGGAGCCTCCTGGATCCAATCCGATTACTAGGTGATGTCAGTATACTCTGTCTTCTAATCATGCAAAACCATAAAAATATATCCCATATAAAGCCTCATGGAGAAACAAATTTCATTCTATACGGTTGGCTTTCTAATTACCGTGCGGAAATTGACAAATCAAGAATTGAATTTGCTTATTAAGTTTCTCAATTTGGATTTTTTGGCTATGGACGTTTTTGGAGTTTTAAGATACACACTTGCCATCGGCAAGTGTGATCGCAATCTTTAGTAGAACTTTGTACGCAATCTATTGTGGGGGGCATATAAGATTCGGCCTGGCTGAATTTAAGGCCTTTTATACTGTTTTGTTTTGGTTAAATTAATAATTTTATAGCCTTTGAGGAGATAAACGACTCCAACTACACACAAAAAAATAATTCTTTCCTCCCAAACAAAATTTTAGACAAACAAAGTTGGTTTCTCATTTGCTTTTCGCTGTAAGGAAGTGTATTTGGAAGAAAAGTATATACTTTTTGTGATAAACGTTTATTCTTTTCCAGGATGTAAAAACAATTTCATAAAGACAAACTCAAAAATTGCATTTGCCCTCACATCTTTCTCACATCCACGAGTTTTGTTAGTTCTTAACACATTTTCCTGTAATACCAACAATGTAGAAGAAATTATACGATTTTATAAATTTTTAAAATTTGTTTACCTTTCGCCTGGACGGAGAATCGAACCGCGGACCATGCAATTTGTAAGCCAACACACTATCCACTGAGCTGCGTAGCAGTTATTGACATCAATAGAAATTTATCCATATAAGTTATTTCTATATAGCATAGTTTGCGGTGCCCACGAGCCGATTAAACAAACTTTATTTAACAGAAACGTACATTTAGTTGGGCACCGTGGAGCAGTGGTTGCTACGTCCGCCTTGCATGCCAAGGGTCGTGGGTTCGATCCCTGCTTCGACCGAACACCAAAAAGTTTTTTTTTTTTACATATATTCCAGATATGTTCGGAAGATTCGGAAAAGATGTTCAACATTACATACTAAAGGGTGATTCTTTTGAGGTTAGGATTTTCATGCATTAGTATTTGACAGATCACGTGGGATTTCAGACATGGTGTCAAAGAGAAAGATGCTCAGTATGCTTTGACATTTCATCATGAATAGACTTACTAACGAGCAACGCTTGCAAATCATTGAATTTTATTACCAAAATCAGTGTTCGGTTCGAAATGTGTTTATCGACAAATTTTGTTCAGCGATGAGGCTCATTTCTGGTTGAATGGCTACGTAAATAAGCAAAATTGCCGCATTTGGAGTGAAGAGCAACCAGAAGCCGTTCAAGAACTGTCCATGCATCCCGAAAAATGCACTGTTTGGTGTGGTTTGTACGCTGGTGGAATCATTGGACCGTATTTTTTCAAAGATGCTGTTGGACGCAACGTTACGGTGAATGGCGATCGCTATCGTTCGATGCTAACAAACTTTTTGTTGCCAAAAATGGAAGAACTGAACTTGGTTGACATGTGGTTTCAACAAGATGGCGCTACATGCCACACAGCTCGCGATTCTATGGCCATTTTGAGGGAAAACTTCGGAGAAAATTCATCTCAAGAAATGGACCGGTAAGTTGGCCACCAAGATCATGCGATTTGACGCCTTTAGACTATTTTTTGTGGGGCTACGTCAAGTCTAAAGTCTACAGAAATAAGCCAGCAACTATTCCAGCTTTGGAAGACAACATTTCCGAAGAAATTCGGGCTATTCCGGCCGAAATGCTCGAAAAAGTTGCCCAAAATTGGACTTTCCGAATGGACCACCTAAGACGCAGCCGCGGTCAACATTTAAATGAAATTATCTTCAAAAAGTAAATGTCATGGACCAATCTAACGTTTCAAATAAAGAACCGATGAGATTTTGCAAATTTTATGCGTTTTTTTAAAAAAAAAAGTTATCAAGCTCTTAACAAATCACCCTTTATTATATTAAATTTTTCTATGAAACTGTAAAATGAGTCTTATTAAAGACTTATAGTCAGAAAAGAACAGTGCTTGATATAAACGAAATAGACTGTGTTGTTGGTTCAAAAATATTTTTGTTTATTGAAAAAATAAAAATTTTGTAACAAACGATTTTTTTTTTTTTTTTTGATAAAAGTTTACAAATTTCTAAGCAATTCAAAAAACTCTAACAAAAGAAAAACGTTTTCGGTACACGTTTTCTAAAGTCAGTTGTTAACCCTGTGACGGCGACATATATATCTCATTTTATATTTCCACGTTAAAATTTTATTAACCAAATTTTCAAAAAATATTAGAGGTGTAATTGAATTTGAGGCATTTTTAATTTGTATACCCTCCGTCATAGAAGGGCCATTTTCTTTATAACACATCCAAATATTGGTCTCAGACCCCATAAAAAATACATATACTAGATCATGGTGAAAATCTGTGATGATATTTTGATAAATAAATAAATTTTATAATTTTTTGATATATTTTAGTGCAATCTAACGCTGGCCTTCCAATTTTTATACCCTCCACCGTAGGATGCGGATCCTCTCAGAGGAGTACAATTCATCCGATCCGGTTGGTACATGGTGTTAGTATATGGCCTCTAATGACCATTCAAAAATTGGTCCACATCGGTGCATAATTATATATAGCCCCCATATAAACCGATCACCAGATTTGATCTCCGCCTCTTCGAAGACCAAAATTCATCTGATTCAGTTGATATTTGGTACGTGGTGTTAACATATAGCCTCAAACACCCATGCAAAAATTGGTCGAAATCGGTCCATAATTAATATAGCCCGCGTGTAAACCGATCCCCAGATTTGACCTCCGATGCCTTTTGGAGAAGCAAAATTCATCCGATCTGGTTGAAATTTGGTACGTGGTGGTAGTATATGATATTTAAAAACCATGCCAAAAGTGGTCCATATCAGTCCATAATCATATATAGCCCCCATATAAACCGATCCCGAGATTTGGTTTTGGAGCATCTTGGCAAATTTCATCCGAGTCAGTTGAAATTTGGTAAATTGTGCTAGTATATGGCCGTTAACAACTATGCCTAATTAGGTCCATATCGGTCTATAGTTATATATAGCCCTCAGGAGAAACAAAATTCATCCGATCTGGTTGAAATTTGGTACGTGGTGGTAGTATATGATATTTAACAAGTAAGGAAAGTCTAAAGTCGGGCGGGGCCGACTATATAATACCCTGCACCACTTTGTAGATCTAAATTTTCGATACCATATCACATACGTCAAATGTGTTGGGGGCTATATATAAAGGTTTGTCCCAAATACATACATTTAAATATCACTCGATCTGGAAGAATTTGATAGACTTCTACAAAATCTATAGACTCAAAATTTAAGTCGGCTAATGCACTAGGGTGGAATACAATGTTAGTAAAAAATAAATATGGGAAACATTTAAATCTGAAGCAATTTTAAGGAAACTTTGCAAAAGTTTATTTATGATTTATCGCTCGATATATATGTATTAGAAGTTTAGGAAAATTAGAGTCATTTTTACATCTTTGCGACTAAGCAGTGGCGATTTTACAAGGAAATTGTTGGTATTTTGACCATTTTTGTCGAAATCAGAAAAACATATATATGGGAGCTATATCTAAATCTGAACCGATTTCAACCAAATTTGGCACGCATAGCAACAATGCTAATTATACTCTCTGTGCAAAATTTCAACTAAATCGGAGTTAAAAATTGGCCTCTGTGGCCATATGAGTGTAAATCGGGCGAAAGCTATATATGGGAGATATATCTAAATCTGAACCGATTTCAACCACATTTTTCACGTATAGCTACAATGCTAATTCTACTCCCTGTGCAAAATTTCAACTAAATCGGAGTTAAAAATTGGCCTCTGTGGTCATATGAGTGTAAATCGGCCGAAAGCTATATATTGGAGCTATATCTAAATCTGAACCGATTTCAACCAAATTTAGCACACATAGCTACAATGCCAATTCTACTTCCTGTGCAAAATTTCAACTAAATCGGAGCAAAAAATTGGCCTCTGTGGTCATATGAGTGTAAATCGGCCGAAAGCTATATATGGGAGCTATATCTAAATCTGAACCGATTGCAACCAAATTTAGCACGCATAGCTACAATGCTAATTCTACTCCCTGTGCAAAATTTCAACCAAATTGGGGTAAAACTCTGGCTTCTGGGACCGTATTAGTCCATATCGGGGGAAAGATATATATGGGAGCTATATCTAAATCTGAACCGATTTCAATAGAATTTGGCACACTTGACTATAGTGTCAATTGTTCTTCTTGTGCAAAATTTTAAGCAAATTAGGGCAAAACTCTGGCTTCTGGGGCCATATAAATCCATATCGGGCGAAATATATATATGGGAGCTATATCTAAATCTGAACCGATATCTTCCAAAATCAGTAGGGATCTATTCTGAGCCAAAACACATACTTGTGCCAAATTTGAAGTCGATTGGACTAAAACTGCGACCTAGACTTTGATTACAAAAATGTGTTCACGGACAGACGGACATCGCTATATCGACTCAAGAGCCCACCCTGAGCATTTTTGCCAAAGACACCATGTGTCTATCTCGTCTCCTTCTGGGTGTTGCAAACATATGCACTAACTTATAATACCCTGTTCCACAGTGTGGAGCAGGGTATAAAAACCATGCCAAAAGTGGTCCATATCAGTCCATAATCATATATAGCCCCCATATAAATCGATCTCGAGATTTGGTTTTGGAGCATCTTGGAGGAGCAAATTTCATCCGAGTCAGTTGAAATTTGGTAAATTGTGCTAGCATATGGCCGTTAACAACCATGCCAAACTAGGTCCATATCGGTCTATAGTTATATATAGCCCTCATATAAATCACACAAAAATATGTCCATATCAATAATTGTATACAGCCCCCATATAAGCGACCCCCATATTTCAATTCTGGCTCCCTACGTACCGTGCAAAAGTCCATATCGATTCGTAATTATATGTAGACTTACCTACACATACCTTTTTTGTCTAATATATACCACGTATGGACTAACTCACAATTTAGAAAACGATTTAAGATACCACAAACCAAGTAATACGATTGTGGATGACAGTCTTTCGAAGTTTCTACGTTATCCATGGTGGAGGTTTCTGCGCTATCTATGGTGGAGGGTAAATAAGATTCGGCCTGGCCGATCTTACGGCCATATATACTTGTTTTTATTTTTGTTTTTTTTTTTTTGCTGGGCATTTGTGTAAAAATTGGTTCGTACCGCTCCATAGTTATATATAGGCCCATATAGACCGATCCCCGATTTAGCTTCCACAGCCTCTTTCATTTGATCTGACTAAAAAATTGATCCATATTGGTGCATAATTATTTATATAGGTTGATTGTGATAACCGGTGCCTCCTAGATTCGATTACTAGGTGATGTAAGTATACTCTTTCTACTAATCATGCAAAATCATAAAAATATATCCCATATAAAGGATCATGGAGAAACAAATTTCATTCTATCCGGTTGGCTTTCTAATTACCGTGCGGAAATTGACCAATCAAGAATTGAATTTGCTTATACAGTTTCTCAATTTGGATTTTTTGGCTATGGATGTTTTTGGAGTTTTAAGATTCACACACTTTAAGATTCGCAATCTTTAGTAGAGCTTTGTACGCAATCCATTGTGGAGGGCATATAAGATTCGGCCTGGCCGAATTTAATGCCTTTTATAACATACTGCTTTGTTTTGGTTAAATTAATAATTTTATAGCCTTTGAGGAGATAAACGACTCCAACGATATCTATTAACCAAAATACGAAAATAATTTTTCTACTGTCCGATATATACTTTATGATATATATAAATAAACAAATATTTTAATACGCTATAAACACAAGAGTGAATTGAGTATGGTTGACATATTCAATATATAATGCATTTATTATATTTCTTTTACAATGTAAATTTAGGCCATAATGATAAATATTTCAAATGTCAATCGTTTATCTAATCTTGTAAAAATTTTGCTATTCCAGCAAAAAATTAGTGTCTTTTTCCTAAAACTGGTAAAAGTGCCACAAAAAACTTCTTATAATAATTTCCACAATTGAAAATACTTTGAAATACATATATCAATCCATAAATTCAGAAATAAAACATAAAACATCTACCAAAAATCAATTACAAGAAAAATAATTCAATTGCCATAAAGAAAACAAACAAATGGAATAAATTACCACTTAAATATATTAACTATAACGAATCGTTGAAAAATCATATAAGTATTTTTTGTACTTATTTCTAATTAACTTGTCTTAGATGTAATAGAACTTTTTTATGATTCCTTAAAGTTAGTTGACTTTCCAAATCTAACCAATATTAATAGAATAATTTCAGAGATACTCATTTTGTATGACAGTTTTTTTCCTAGGTTTTATTTTATGATTATTTGGAAGAGCGTGGTTTTTTTCTTTCCTTTTCGCTGACAAATCATACTTAAATTAAGCGTTTGACCTTAATATCTGAAACTTCTTTAATAAAGTTTAGAGCTTTAACCGTAAACTCTTAATTTATAGCGGAAAGTCGTAAAAAAAAAAACAGCACAACACAACAGCAATGGCAAGGCTTATAAAAAGACGAATCCCCCTCTCTGCCACTCTTTTTCACTTGGAGTATATGGTCCTAATGCTGTAAATATTTTCCAAGCTTTTTTGATTTAGTCGTCGTCAACCAGCCAGAGTCTTTGTTAATAAACATTATTCTCAAGTCCCCAGAGCCTAAGAGTATGCTATACATTTTTTTCATTTGCTTTGGTTTACTGCTACTCACGCATCAGTAGTGGCTGTATAGTGGCTTCAAGCCATCATCTAACTCACACGACTGGCGCTTGTTTTTTGTTTTTGTTTCTTGTCAGCTCGAAGAACCAAATGAATGGAGTGAGTGTGAGAGAGGGAGAGAGAGAGTGAGGGGTAAGGTTAGAGAACGATGTTGATAAATTACAAGGGTTTAAGTTGATGAAGCTTATAAGTATATGGTGGCAGACAAGTGTAAGTGAAAAACAACACACTTTTTTGGTGTTGTTTTGTTTCTTACATTTCAGGCATTTATTTTCTCTCACTGGGGTAGGAAGCCTAAAGGCCTGCAAAAAAAAATGTCTAACAAAACAAAGACCTCAAATGAAAACGAGAACAACAACAACAACAAAGCAAAAAACAAAAACAAAAACAAATATCATTAGCGTAACTCAAGCAAAAACAAAAAAAAATCACAAAAATAACACTGATATTCGACTACAGCCGGTGCTTATTCCCCGAGCTGATTAACAGTTTTGTATGTTAATTTTTTATGACCAACTACAATCTAGCCAACGCCTGAAAGTAGGTAACAAATTATTACAGTTTTGTTTTCCCCGTGGGTATATGCCTTAACTAATACTTATATACATTGTACATATCTCTCTGTGTGTGCGTTTATATATTTGAGATTTCTCCCCTTGACCTTAATTAAATCTGGACCTACATTGAGCAAAAAAAAACGAAAATCACAATTTTCTCTATTTTCACAGTTTTGTGTTTTTGTTAAAGAAACTCTTGTGGCTTATCATCATGATGTAAATGATTTTTCTTTAAAAATCTACATGTCCACAACTAGCTATGGGAAAATGTGTGAAGGAAAATAAACCAAAAAAGTAAAAGCAATATCATTTACTTTTATAATGAAGGAAAGTTTCATATGAATCTGCCCTTATGGTCATTGCCGAGTTTCACATTTTCAATACAGTTGTCGTTACTTAACAGCATCAATATTGAAAGAATATGCAACGAAGAAAAATAAAGATTTTCCCCATTGCACATTGCTTTTGACCAAAAAGATATTCCGAATAGCAAATACAAGAAGGGTTAATGTCATGGGCTTACTTATATGTTTTGGTAATTTGGCTATGTACAAACAGGAAAAAAGTAAAAGAAGTAAAACTAACATAGAGTACACTTAAAAAACAGTAAACATTGAAGGAAAAATTTGGTTAAATTTAGAAAATTCAGGTTAATTTTAGATTTTTATATCCACCACCAAGGTCAAATCTGGGGGTCGGTTTATATGGGGCCTATATATAATTATGGACCGATATCGACCAATTTTTGCATTGGTGTTTGGGGCCATATATTAACATCACGTACCAAATTTCAACTGAATTAGATGAATTTTGGTCTTCCAAGAGGCTCCGGGGGTCAAATCTGGTGATCGGTTTATATGGGGGCTATATATAATTATGGACCGGTGTGGACCAATTTTGTTAGAGACCGTATACAAACACCGTGTAACAAATTTCAGCCGGATCGGATGAAATTTCTTCTCTTAGAGGCTCTGCAAGCCAAATCGGGGGATTGGTTTATAAGGGGGCTATATATAATTATGAACCGATGTGGACCAATTTTTGCATGGTTGTTAGAGACCATATACTAACACCATGTACCAAATTTCAGCCGGATCGGATGAAATTTGCTTCTCATAGAGGGTCCGCTAGCCAAATCGGGAGATCGGTTTATATGGGGGTTATATATAATTATGGACCGATATGGACCAATTTTTGCATGGTCATTAGAGACCATATACTAACATCATTTCAGCCGGATCGGATGAAATTTGTTTCTCTTAGAGGCTCTGCAAACCAAATCGGGGGATCGGTTTATATGGGGGCTATATATAATTATGGACCGATGTGGACCACTTTTTGCATGGTTGTTAGAGACCATATACTAACACCATGTACCAAATTTCAGCCGGATCGGATGAAATTTGCTTCTCTTAGAGGCTCCGCAAGCCAAATCGGGGGATCGGTTTATATGGGGGCTATATATAATTATGGACCGATGTGGACCACTTTTTGCATGGTTGTTAGAGACCATATACTAACACCATGTACCAAATTTCAGCCGGATCAGATGAAATTTGCTTCTCATAGAGGGTCCGCTAGCCAAATCGGGGGATCGGTTTATATGGGGGTTATATATAATTATGAAACGATATGGACCAATTTTTGCATGGTCATTAGAGACCATATACTAACTTCATTTCAGACGGATCCGATGAAATTTGATTCTCTTAGAGGCTCTGCAAGCCAAATCGGGGGATCGGTTTATATGGGGGCTATATATAATTATGGACCGATGTGGACCAATTTTTGCATGGTTGTTAGAGATCATATACTAACACCATGTACCAAATTTCAGCCGGATCGGATGAAATTTGCTTCTCTTAGACGGTCCGCAAGCCAAAACGGGGGATCGGTTTATATGGGGGCTATATATAATTATAGACCGATGTGGACCAATTTTTGCATGGTTGTTGGAGACCATATACTAACACTATGTACCAAATTTCAGCCGGATCGGATGAAATTTGTTTCTCTTAGAGGCTCCGCAAGCCAAATCGGGAGATCGGTTTATATGGGGGCTATATATAATTATGGACCGATGTGGACCCATTTTTGCATGGTTGTTAGAGACCATATACCAACATCATGTACCAAATTTCAGCTGGATCGGATGAAATTTTCTTCTCTTAGAGGCCTTGCAAGCCAAATTTGGGGGTCCGTTTATATGGGGGCTATACGTAAAAGTGGACGATATGGCTCATTTGCAATACCATCCGACCTACATCAATAACAACTATTTGTGCCAAGTTTCAAGTCGATAGCTTGTTTCGTTCGGAAGTTAGCGTGATTTCAACAGACGGACGAATGGACGGACGGACGGATGGACGGACGGACATGCTCAAATCGACTCGGAATTTCACCACGACCCAGAATATATATACTTTATGGGGTCTTAGATCAGTATTTCGATGTGTTACAAACGGAATGACAAAGTTAATATACCCCCCATCCTATTGTGGAGGGTATAAAAATGAATTTATTTGAGCCGAAGTGTGTGAGCTCGTATTGCCGTGATGAAGAGGGATCCGTCTTTGTCGATTTTTTGGAAGACAACTGGCAAACAAATGGATGTAAACCACTCTGAAGTGATGACTCTACGTGGTTCTAGTGGTACCAATGAGACATGTCCAGTTTTTCTGAAAAAACAGCCGAACGTTTGCTTGAAAGTGCTTCGTGCGCAAGCAAATTTTGTTTGATTTGAAACACACACATCCGAAAAAAATTTTCTATAGATATAAAATTTTAACAAAATTTTCTAAACAAATAATATGAGCCATAATATCATTACATGAGCCATAATATCATTACATGTACTAGAGTACAATAATGTACTTCATACAACAACAGTCTCGAATGCGCGCATCATAGCTGATCAATGCATTTTGAAACAAACAGACTGAATAAAAAACAAAACAAAAAAAAAAAATAATAAAATTTTGACAAAATTTTCCAGAACATATACTTACACCATCTACCAAATCTTAACCGGATTGTATAAAATTTGGAGGTCGGTTTATATTTGGGGGGCTATACCGGAAAATGGTCCTATATGGCCCATTTGCAATACCATCCAACCTACATCAATAACAATTAATGTTATTTCAATATACGGACGGACGGAAATCTTCAAATCAAATCGATTCAGAAATTCGCCCCGACCCAGTATAAATACACGTTATGGGTTCTTAGACTGACATTTCAATGTGTAACGAATGGAATCACAAAGGTAGTATACCCCCGTCCTATGCTGTGGGGTATAAAAATATAGCGCTTTACTTTGTTGCTTTGCATGTCAGCCACCCTATACAACTTTTAGTTGAAAATATATCTGATACGTGTTTATTATACTTTGCGCCATACTGTGGAATAGGCTATTATAAGTTAGTGTTAGTGCAACACCCAGAAGGAGACGAGATAGACATATGGTGACTTTGGCGATATTGTTCAGGGTCGGCCCCTGAGTCGATCTGGCTATGTCCGTCTGTCTGTGAACACATTTTTGTGATCAAAGTCTAGGTCGCAATTTTAGTCCAATGGACTTTAAATTTGGCACAAGTATGTATTTTGGGTCAGACTAGAACCTTATTGTTTTTGGAAGATATCGGTTCAGATTTAGATATAGTTCCCAAATATATGTCAAAGTTGAAATACGATTTACATGAAATGTTGCAAAGGGAGTAGAATTAACATAGTTACCAAGCACTTCAATTTTGGTTGAAATCGGTTCAGATTTCAATATAGCTTCCATATATATGTTTTTCCGATTAGGGCAAAAATGGCCAAAATACCCACATTTTCCTAACAAAATCGCCACTGTTAAGTCTAAAATTTTTAAAAATTACTCTGAATCGCCTATACTTGTAATAAAGGGTGGTTAAAATTTCAAGGGCCGATGTTGATTTTGAATAAAACACAAACTATTTAGGAAATTATTGTAATTTTATTTTATTATGATATATTGGTATTACTCAATTATGTATGGTAGCACACCTTCATCCGATGGTCCAAATTTTCGATGACGCTGAGCAGGGGTCCGGAGCGGAGCGGAGCACGCCCTTTTTTTGCCGGAGCGGTAGCGGAGCGAGAGCGGTATTTCTACAATCCGGAGCGGAGCGGTTTCCAAATGAAAAACCGCTCCGAATAAAATATTACTTGAATGAAATGTGTAACTTTGAAATTACACTGTGTAGGTAATTTCAAATATAGCTAGTACTTAGCGTAGTGTGAGTAAACGTTTAAAATGTACGATATGTATTTTTGTACGTACATACATTGGGGAAAACACAAAGTGTTTTTTTAGTAATTGTTTTCAAAAACGGCAAATGTCAAAATATATCTCTAGTATATGTTGTAAAAGTAACAACAGTACTTTCGATCAATTTCATCCCGTATTACTACAAAGATATTTGTAATGAAGGTCAAATAAATGCAATTAAACGATCTTATTTATATTTTTTCTTATTTAGTTTTCTACACTGAAAAAAATATTGTCGTGAAGTGAAAGACTTCATGTCCTTAGAATAAGAATGCAAATTTTGCTTAACATGGAAGACGCATTTCTCTAAAATAAAGTTTTTTTCCTTGTCCAAAAGTCAATAAACTTGTGAATGAAGTTGTAATGTCCTTATAATTAAGTGATTTTACTTAAAAATGTGTATCATAATATGAAAGATAAAATTTTTGAGGTAAGGTCAACGTGACTTTAATAATTAAGAAAAATTCTTTAAAATTAATAAAATTGTCTTTAAATTTGTTTCCTTTTTGCATCTTGCCTACAAAGCAAAAAATCGTTAAAAAATAAGACATGTTTTTCAACACTTTATTTTAAAGACGCTTTTTACTTGAAACATAGCATAATTTCTACTGGAAGTCGAGTCTTAATATGGAAAATAAAATTGTCGTTAACTCGTTTTTAAAGGATTTTGATAACAACTAACGAAAAAAATCTAAAAAAATGAAAAATTAACATTTGCATCGTAGAAGCAAGTACATAACCCCCAAATTTAAAAGATAATTGCGTCATTAAAGTATCCTTACTTGTATTCTCCGCTTCTTTGGCTCGGAATTAATACCCAAACTGTTAAAGTAAAGACAAAATCTTTGGAACCGGGCATGCTTTTTTTCAGAGTAAGGACATTCATATTTGCTTTACTATTGTACTCTATCCAAGCATTCTCTTATTTCTGATATTAGTTCTCGAAAATTTAATTAAAATTATGGATAGTTTCAATTTTGGTTGAAAAATGTGCGCATATACATTTATTTTAATTTTTTCTCACATTGAAAACTAATGACTTCATTTGTATTATTGCATGTTATCTACTTTTTGTGAGAACGAACATTTCTTAAAAACGCTGTTCGAAAATGTATTTTTACAATAAAGGGGAAAAAAGCGAAATTAAGTAACACTAGATCAGAGTAAGAATATTCGTAGGTATACCACGGACTGATTTCGATGGAGGTTGTTGCAAACATAATCATACACACACACACATTACAAATATAACAAAACCTCTTCTCTACGTCTGTTGCAAAACAAAAAAACTTTCGGAGAGTAGTTACTTCTACTCTGTGTATAGACTTTCAATTCCAATCAGCGTTGCCGTTTTGGTCCGATCGGACCAAAATTGGTCCAAAAGATTTGTAATTTTTAAATTTGGTCCGATGGTCGGACCAAACAGAATTTGGTCCATTTTGGTCCATTTTCATAAATTTGGTTTCTATCACATATTAAATAGTACATGGTGCACCGCAAACAATATTGTCGGGAGGCCAAATATTCCACATGCTTAAAATACGAATACGAATTTTGCTTAGAATAGAAGACGTATTTCTCCGAAATAAAGTTTGTTTCTTGTCTAAAAGTCTCTAAACTTTTCAAATAAGGCTGTTTGTCCTTATAGCTAAGTGATTCGACATAAAAATGTGTATCCTAACATGAATGAACATTTCGTTTTAATGAAGTCAAAATGGATTTAATATTTCTGAAAAAATCTTCAAAATTAATAAAATGCTTCAACACATTGTTTAAAAGTCATTATACCCTAAACCACATAGTGGTTAGGGTATAATAAGTTTGATCTGCCAAAAAATGTGCCTACCAGAAATATTGATTTTAGACCCCATAAAATATATACCGATCGACTCAGAATCACCTCCTGAGTCGATCTAGCGCTTGGTGTCCGTCCGTCTGTCCATGTATTTGTTGTTCACAGGATTCCGGTCGCAATTATTTTTGTGTTCCACTCCGGGCATTAACCGACTTAACCCTTTCACTACCGAAGTAAAAGTAGCCATTGAAAAATTTTTTTTTTCTTCAAAACTAGTTTATTCTAGTGTTAAATAGTACAAAACGACAATTTTTGGGTGTGTACTTACGTTAGTGTGTGTGTAGTAAGATGTCCACCTGAGTGGACATTGGTAGTCAACGGAGTCATTTCATTTGTAATTAAATTTATTAATGTAATTAATTTTATTTAATATGTATCTTTCTACTAAGTTTAAAAATATTTTTTTTTCTTATTTTTAGTAGGTTTATTGTATGAAATTAGTCGCTAAATAAGAAAAATATTCACATTTTCATTTTATGCTATTAAATTAACTATATTCGTTAGCTGATGGCCTCAGTTGTCAATGCTTTTTATATCTTTATACTAATATTATATTTACTATAAATTTAGTATCAACTATAAATAAATAACTATATTCATTTCATTATTCCTATTCAAAAGATAATGTTATTCATTTTTCTATTCATTTCGAAAGCATAAAAAATTTGTTTTGCTACCACTAGATATATCTTATTTGTATAGTATATACATGTATTAGAATGTAGTATTATTTCATATGATAGGTGTAAAAACATGGATTTCGAAATTTTGGGTATCTCTCCCAAAAAAATCTGTCCACCGTGCTTACAAGGATAATGCATAGACAATAGATTTTACATAGATGAGCCATGGGTGTCAAACTATGTTTGACAGTTCGGAAGATTAAGAATAAACGAAAAAATAAGAGCACGCTTACATTCTCTTTCGTTTCCTTTTTTGTAGTTTGCCAATTTTACACAAAATTAGAACGTTTATGATGCACCAGTGGATTTATACACTGAAAAAACAGTGAACCCTTTTCCATTGCAAAATGAACTAAACTGTAGTAATATTGACCATGATTTAGCCCTTAAGATTTTTTTCAACTTGTCTAGTTTATAATTTTCTTAAATTTTAGTTCATCTATAACATTGTAATTTAGTTCATTTTTACAACACCATAAGATTTATATACCCCTACCAAGTTAAAAAGTCAGTATTATTTTGGTTTACTTGCTTATTTTGTGGGAAACCCAATAATAAAAATTGGTTAACAGTCTCTTTAAAATGTCGACGACTAAACTATTTTTAAACCAATCATTCCACAGTACAGAGAAATTAAATAATTAAAGGAACAACAAACCGTTTTACTATTATGAAAATTTTCATTCATTAAAATTAAACTTTCTTTAAGCAAAAGAACTTTATTATAAAAACTTATGATGAAAGTTCTTAATACAATGTTTTTTGTGAATAAAAATTATGACCACGTGGAACATAAAGTAGTTCATTTGAACTCGCTGTTTGGACATTTTGACTTATCCTTATATTGTTTATTCATCGTAGGTAATTTTTTCACATATCTTGCTGGAAAAAATGGAAACAATAATGAAAATTGTTAAAAATTAACACCATGTAATGAAATATAATTTTTAATTCTTCATTTTAGCTTGTAACTTACCATATTTGGGGGCATTTTTTCAAATGGTGTAAGGAATTCAACATTTCTTTGGAAAACGTATCTCATAAAATTTGTACCTGTAACAGTTAGAGAAATAATGAAGTATTCTAAATAACTCATAAAACTGTTTTGCTATCGATGTGAAGAATATAATAAAATAAATATTCTAGTTGAAAGAAAGTCAAAGTTTTAATATAAAACTTACCAATTCTCTATTAAATTGTACGCTGAGGGGAAATATAAAAAGTTGTCCAAATTTATTTGGGTTACTCTGAAATTAAATATTTATTTTTTACATTAAATAAAATTAAATAAGTTTTCAAAAAATCTAATGAGAAAAATAATAATAAGCATAAAAAACCAAATATTCTTGATAACCCTAGATAGTCATCATTCGTCAAAATGACGACACGTGATTTCATTTTCGATTTAAAATGCATTTTAGTTTATTGGGAAATGGTAAATTTTAGTTATACTAATTCGACCGTTTTATGAATTTTTGTTTCATACTACTTAAAACTAAATTGAATAGGAAAATAAATTCAAGTTTGGTTCACTTTTTCGCTCACGATGAAAATTATAGCGTCTTGAAATCAGCCGTAGTCAAAATGAAGAAGGATGACGTTAATGTACAAAAAATAAGGATGACTGTCCAGGGTTAAAAGAAAGTTAAAGAATCCTTACCAATTCACTATTAAATTACAGGCAAAGGAGTACTAAAAATTTGTCCAAATTTTTAAGGGGTTATTCTGAAATTAAATATTTGTTTTTACATTAAAAATATTACATTGGTTTCCAAAAAAATTTATTAAAGAAATACTAAAATAAGGTATTAAACACCTGTAATTTTGATGATAAAAAGGTCATAAAAACGTAAATATTCTAGTCGAAAAAAGGCAATTTTTAAAAGAAAACTTACCAATTCTCTATATTTTAAATTTGTTCGAATCCATCTGGAGTTGCTCTGAAATTAAATATTATTTTTACAACAAAGAAAACCATTAAACTGATTTCCAAAAAAAATAATTAACAAATAATAATATACATAAAAAATATTCTTTTTAAAAGAAAGTCATATTAAAAAAATACTTACCAATTTATGAATAAACTATACGCTGAGATATAAATAAAATTTTCCAAATTCATCTGGAATTGAATATTATTTTTTTACATAGAATAATAAAAATTTCAATACACTTTCAACATATTTTTAATAACTTTTTTCTAAACTACTGATAAAATATTAATAACTTTCATTTAAAAGGTTTAATTAACAAACACCAATATATGTCTCAAAAATCCAAAATATTCCACGTCTTTATATTCCCTTGTTGCATACCAGCTAAAAAGATGCAACAGCCCACGCCAACGCCAACTATACAACTGAAGCATGCCAAACAAAACCAAGCAAAGCCAAAACATTCCTACAACAACAAAAACACATGTGCCTTTATTGAAAACAACACCTCATCCAGCCAAATAAACCATCCGCGAATAACAAACACACACACAAACCACTAAATGGACAAAAATAAAAACAACCCCACACTCATGTATACACAACAAAACTCAAGTAACATCATCTTTACATTAATCACATTCCACTATGCCGATAAAAATCTCTGTACTATGCATTAGTTCATCGCATCTGCTGACAATTTACTCTAAGAATAATATTCGTAAAGGAACACCAGTTTATGAACGATGAAACGTTTAACTTAAAATTTGCAAAATTTTCATGAAATGTTATCTACCATTTTTGACGAAAATGTCTATAAATTTAATTACATGTGAACTAAAAATATTTCATTGGGTAATTTTTTACCAACAATTATTAACTATAGGAATTGTCAGTAAGAAATTCCTATCCACTTTCAAGTTCATTTTTCGTAAAAAAATATTTTCTCATACAAAAACATCTTATAGTAAATTGCACTTATTATTTAGAAAATACTTTACATTTCACAAGTAGTTTTATAGCATGACAAACGAATTTTTAACTACCAGTTAAGAAATTTTTTAAGGAAATTTCCATCGTATTTTGTAGGCCATGAACTAAACGATTGCTACTTAGAATTTGTAAAATTTCCTTTCGAGTAGTTAATTTTCGTTGAAGATACGAAAAATGAACTAAAATTCTGGAAAATTCTTGTAATAAATTATTGTAAAAATCTTCTTAAATTTACGAGACACTTTTTTTCTGTGTTAATAAATTAATATATTAAAAGTTCATATTTGAGCAAAGAATTGTGACCAAAACCGCGAAAATACAAAATTTAATTTTGATCAGCATTTCTGTTTACGAACAACACAAAAGCAAATGCCGGAAAATTAATGTTTGGAACTGACTCTTAACAAAAAAATCAAAACGAAATGTCAGAAAATTAATTTTTGGAACTGGCACATTTTTTTAAAGAGAATAGTGGATCATCTATGTAAAATCTATTGTCTATGGGGTAATGTGCAGTAGACCATCTCAAAGTCGTGCACATTACTCTTATAAGATTTGTTGGAGTATGTTAACGGTATTGTTTTATTTTTACACTACAAATATTATATAAAATGTTTTTTTTTTTTTGATCTCAGCTTAAAGCCATGCATTGACTAAACTACAAGTGTAGCTTAACAAACAGAGGAAAAGTATGCTTGTCAAATTTATTTGGGCAAAGCCCTATAGACTGCAAGATGGTTGGATGTACAGCTGTTTCGGAATTACCACATTCCTCATCAGCATCCTCTACTTGCAGCAAAACTATCAACCAATTATCAGAATAAATTCGGATAATTCACTCAACCCAACGTGAACTACACTTGAACCTCCCGAAAAAGGGTTTGATAGTCGGCTACTGCCTAAACAAATTTGCCAGCATATCTCTTTTCCTTTGCCAAACTCAAATCATCGATTTGTATGTATTTGGCTGGGTTTGTTTTTGAGCGTGCTTCCTCTATCTTCATTCGTTTTGTTTGTTATTGTTGGCTTCTCTTCAATCGTTATTGTTGTTTTTTTTTTTTTGATCTCAGCTTAAAGCCATGCATTGACTAAACTACAAGTGTAGCTTAACCAACAGAGGAAAAGTGTGCTTGTCAAATTTATTTGGGCAAACCATGAAACTGAGATTTTTGAGTGCTTGATGCTACTTCCTTAAATTGGGTCGAATTCTATGAAATCTCAAACTCGTCGAAATAGTTTTACAATACATATGGAATTTGAAGTACCCTATATAAACTCTGTTTTACAATAAATTCGAATTTTGACATTTCATGTTACATATTTTTGTCTAATACTATTTAAATTTCTGTATGAACTTTGCAACCTTTGACTACCGATGTCCACTATAGAGGACATGATTTAATCGACTTACCCTGTATATACCGTACACCCAATTTTAAATTTTTTATGTCCTTTTTGTTAAACAACACTTCCTATCATACAGAAAAAATCAACAATTGTATACTATAAATAGGTCACCATAACTGCTCAAGGGCAATATCAGAAATTACAAAAAATGGGGATTTCACGTTGTTCATAGAAAAAAACTTGCATAAAATTGACGAAACACATTATCGACTATATAAAACTGGCGAGTTAATATTAGAAGGACCCCCTTAACATACTCCAACAAAAATTTTTAATAAAACTTACAAGGATAACGAATAATCAACGCTCAAAATCATGTCCTTCCAGGTGGACATCAGTAGTGAAAGGGTTAAAGTTATGTGTATCAATTTTTAGAACTCTAACAAAGTTTGTCCAGATCGGGTCAGATTTAAATATATGTATAGTGGAACAGAAACCTTTATGTATAGCACCCAACACGTTTGACGGATTTGATATGGTATCAAAATGTGGATCTACAAAATGTTGCAGGGTATAATATAGTCGGCCACGCCCGACTTTAGACTTTCCTTAGTTGTTATTCGTATTAATGATGCATGCTCATTTCTTTTCACATCCAGTCAATATAAGTGTTTCACAAAAATATCAATCATTAACTTCACTCTTGTCACACGGATGATGAAGGAAACCAAGGAAAATAAAGCCAAGCAAATAAATAAAAAATCCCCCCAAAAAAAAACGAAAACAGACATAAATGACATTAAAAAGCTTGGATGAAACCAAAGGAAAAGAAAAACATAAGTAAATGTAACGCGTCAATATTACGTGTTTAAATAAGAGTGTATACAATATAATATTCATACACATACATACGCACACATACGCAACAACACTTGCCTATAGGAACAGGAAAGGGTGCGGTAAGATAAACATTTAAGATGAAACTTAACGCAAAAGCACCACGGTCCACATGCAAACAAAGCGACATACACACACACACATATACACTCCTACATCGATATCCATATAACATTCACTTACTCACAAGCCCAGAGGCTCATGTGGAAAACCAAAATGTATTACAACGAGAACTAACTACGACAAAATCCACATAAACACAAAAAGAAACAAATAAAAAACAGCTGAATGAAGGATATGAGAATGAGACATTTGGGGTGGAGGGGAAGAGCATCCAACAGACGTAAACTAAATGAAGAGAAAGCATCACCAACATCCCGTTATAGCCATAGTGGTTGTAATCGTAACCATTATCACTGTGTTTGTGCGTTAGTTTTTGTAAAAAGACAAAAAAAAAAAAAAACAACAGAGTCAACCTAACGAAATATGGAACGTATCAAGGAAATGACCAGAATCCACATAAAATAAACAACAAAGTAGTAAATAAAGAGAGAAGAGACTGCAAACATCTTATAACAATCAGAGAGGAAGAGAGGCTATACATAAAGAGAAATCCATGAGGAAAAGAGAGCAACAATTGTATTTTAATGTAATAGGTGTTGTACTTTAGCTAGACTAGTGGAAGATTATTTGATTACTCCGAAAATAAAATCCACATTTAGGAGTATCGTAAAATATTCAAGCTTAGCTATCGCTCTTCTCTTGAAATTCACAGTAAAATTCTCATTTTTATGAATTGTATGCATTTTAGAAGAGTTAAAGAGTTTTAACATTTGTTTTTGTTTGTTACTCTTTGAAATACATGCTCTTTTTTCCGAGTAATATATTAAACAATTACAAATTATATGTAACTTTAAGGGAACAATTTAAACATATTTAAATTTTTTGTTTTCGATTTAAGGAAACTTTGAGATTTTCAAATAATGCAAATTTAATATGAAGAAAACAAAAAACGAAAGTAAACAAGTAAATAAAGTCCAAAGTCGGACGGGCCGACTATATTATACCCTTCACCACTTTATAGACCAAAATTTTTTGTTAGCATCTCAACTCCTTCATGAAGGTTTATATTCCATTATACAAATATTCATATCTTAACCGGTTTGGAAACAATTTTTGTACTTCTACAAAATCTCTAGAACTAAAATTTAAATCGGATTATGTCCTGGGATGAAGCACAATGTTACTAAAAAACAAGTAAGGAAAGTCTAAAGTCGGGCGAGGCCGACTATATTATACCCTGCACCACTTGTAGATCTAAATTTTCGATACCATATCACAGCCGTCAAATGTGTTGGGGGCTATATATAAAGGTTTGTCCCTAATGCATACATTTAAATATCACTCGATCTGGACAGAATGTGATAGACTTCTACAAAATCTATAGACTATAAATTTAAGTCGGCTAATGCACTAGGGTGGAACACAATGTTAGTAAAAAAATATGGGAAACATTTAAATCTGAAGCAATTTAAGGAAACTTCGCAAAAGGAAAGTAAGAGTAATTTTTACAACTTTTCGACTAAGCAGTCGCGATTTTACAAGGAAAATGTTGGTATTTTTACCATTTTTGTCGAAATCAGAAAAACATATATATGGGAGATATATCTAAATCTGAACCGATTTCAACCAAATTTGGCACGCATAGCTACAATGCTAATTCTACTCCCTGTGCAAAACTTCAACTAAATCGGAGTTAAAAATTGGCCTCTGTGGTCATATGAGTGTAAATCGGGCGAAAGCTATATATGGGAGATATATCTAAATCTGAACCGATTTCAACCAAATTTGGCACGCATAGCTACAATGCTAATTCTACTCCCTGTGCAAAATTTCAACTAAATCGGAGTTAAAAATTGGTCTCTGTGGTCATATGAGTGTAAATCGGGCGAAAGCTATATATGGGAGATATATCGAAATCTGAACCGATTTCAACTAAATTTGACACAATTAACGATACTATTAAACGTACTCCTTGTTCAAAATTTGAAGCAAATCAAGACAAAACTCTGGCTTTTGAGGCCATATAAGTCCAAATCGGACGAAAGATATATATTGGAGCTGTATTTAAATCGGAACTGATTTTAATCAAATTTGGCTTCAAATTTGAACGCACTCCTTGTGCAAAATTTGAAGCAAATCAGGGCAAAACTATGGCTTTTGTGGTCATATAAGTGTAAATCGGACGAAAGATATATATGGGAGCTATATCTAAATCTGAACCGATTTGGGTGATATTTTGCTATGGCTTTTGTGGTCATATAAGTGTAAATCGGACGAAAGATATATATGGGAGCTATATCTAAATCTGAACCGATTTGGGTGATATTTTGCTATGGCTTTTGTGGTCATATAAGTGTAAATCGGACGAAAGATATATATGGGAGCTATATCTAAATCTGAACCGATTTGGGTGATATTTTGCTTATTTTACGAGAGCCGCAAACCATTTGGCTGTACGAAATTTTAAGAACATAAGTTGATAAATACGGCAGTTATTTTGTGGCCGTATATACCTATTATTTTGTTTTTTATACCCACCACCATAGAATGGTGACGGAGGTATAATAAGTTTGTCATTCCGTTTGTAACACATCGAAATATCGATTTCCCACTATATAAAGTATATATATTCTTGATCAGGGATATATTCTAAGACGATATAAGCATGTCCGTCTGTCTGTCTGTTTTAATCACGCTACAGCCTTCAATAATGGCGCTATCATCCTGAAATTGGGCACAGATTCGTCTTTTGTTTGCAGGCAGGTTAAGTTCGAAGATGGGCTATATCGGTCCATATAAACCGACCTCCCTATGGGGTCTTGGGCTTATAAAAACTGTAGTTTTTATCCAATTTGCCTGAAATTGGAAATCTAGAGGTATTTTAGGACCATCAAAAAGTGTACCGAAAATGGTGCCCATCGGTCTATGTTTTGGTATAGCCGCCCATATGGACCGATTTCCCGATTTTGCTTCTTAGGCGTCTAGAAAGTGTAATTTCTATCCGATTTGCCTAAAATTGGAAAGCTGGAGGTATTGTAGGACCATAAAGAGGTGTGCCGAAAATGGGGTGTCTCGGTCCATGTTTTGATATAGCCCCCATATAGACCGATCTCCCGATTTTACTTCTTGATCTTCTAGAATCCGTAATTTTTACCCAATTTGCCTAAAATCGGAAATCTAGAGGTATTCTAGTAAAATAAAGAGATGTGCATGAGAATGGTGAGTATCGGTCGATGTTTTGATATAGCTCCCATACAGAACGATCTCCCGATTTTACATCTTGGGCTTCTAACCAATTTGCCTGAAATTGGAAATCTAAATGTATTCTAGGAAAATATCTTTATTTTTCTAGAAGTACTTGATGACCATAAAAAGGTGTGCCGAAAATGGTGGGTACCGGTCCATGGTTTGATAAAGCCCCCATATAGGCCCATCTCCCGATTTTACTTATTGGGCTTCTAGAATCCGTAGTTTTTACCCAATTTGCCTAAAATTGGAAATCTACATGTTTTCTAGAAAAATAAAGAGATGTACCGAAAATTGTGATTTTCTGACCATGTTTCGATGTAGCCCCCATATAGACCGATCTCCAGATTTACTTCTAGGGTTTCTAGAATCCGTAGGGTTTATCCAATTTGCCTGAAATTGGAAATCTAGAGGTATTCAGCCCCTAAAAAGGTGTGACGAATATATTGAGTATCGGTACAGTTTTTGATATAGCTCCCTTATATACCGGCCCTCCGATTTGGGGTCTAGATTCTAGAACTACAATTAATTGTGCTGAAGACTGTGTGTATCCTTCCATGTTTTGGTATACCCCCCATTACACCGGACTCCCGATGTAACTCCTTAGGTTTCTAAAAATTTTAGTTTTTATCCGATTATCCACAAATTGAAAATATACTGGCATTTTAGACCCATAACATTAGTTTTATCGGTCCATTTTGTAAGGCCTCCATATAGACCGATTTCACTTATTGAGGTATAGAAGGCGCACTGATCATGAAAATTGCTTGAAACTGAATGCAAAATTTCCAGATTTTACTTCTCGTAATCATTTAAATAATTGAGATGAAATTCTACAAATTTTAGATTTGAAATCAAGGCGTTATTTCATCATTTTCTTGCACACTTATGATTCCTCTAAAACTTAAACAAAAAAAAATGGTTCTTAAAAATTCAGAATCTTTACATTTATCTATGGGAAGCATACTGGTTGAACTGATCTGCTTGGGAGAATATCTGTCATCAAACCCCCCCCCCCTGAAATTTTCAAAGGAAACTAGTATATTTGATGCATGGTGGTTGGTATTTAAGATTCGGCCCGGCCGAACTTACTGCTGTATATACTTGTTATACCCTTCACCACTACTGTGGTACAGGGTATAATAAGTTTGTGCATTTGTATGTAACGCCAAGAAGGAAAAGTCTGAGACCCATCGTTTAGTATACCGATCGTCTTAGAATTAAATTCTGAGTCGATTTAGCGATGTCCGTCTGTCTGTCTGTCTGTCTGTCTGTCTGTCTGTCTGTGTGTCCGTCTGTCTGTCTGTCTGTTGATGTATTTTTGTGTGCAAAGTACAGCTCGCAGTTTTAGTCCGATTATTCTAAAATTTGGTATAGGGTCCTGTTTCGGCTCAAAGACTATCCCTATTGATTTTGGAAAAAATCGGTTCAGATTTAGATATAGCTGCCATATATATTTTTCACCGATCTGGTCATAATTGGCGTGTATATCAACCGATCTTCCTCAAATTCCGTACATACGAATATTTAATGAGTCTCGAAAAACTTGCAAAATATCAGTCAAATCGGTTCAGATTTAGATATAGCTCCCATATATAGCTTTTTTGCTCCGATTTAGTTGAAATTTTGCACAGGGAGTAGAATTAGCATTATGGCTATGCGTGCCAAATTTGGTTGAAATCGGTTCAGATTTAGATATAGCTCCCATATATAGCTTTCGCCCGATTTATACTCCATTGTCCACAGAGGCCAATTTTTTGCTCGGATTTAGTTGAAATTTTGCACAGGGAGTAGAATTAGCAATATAGCTATGAGTGTCAAATTTGGTGGAAATCGGTTCAGATTTAGATATAGCTTCCATATATATTAGCATTGTTGCTATGCGTGCCAAATTTGGTTGAAATCGGTTCAGATTTAGATATAGCTCCCATATATATGTCTTTCTGATTTCGACAAAAATGGTCAAAATACCAATATTTTCCTTGTAAAATCGCCACTGCTTAGTCGAATAGTTGAAAAAATGACTCTAATTTTCTTAAACTTCTAATACATATATATCGAGCGATAAATCATAAATAAACTTTTGCGAAGTTTCCTTAAGATTGCTTCAGATTTAAATGTTTCCCATATTATTTTTTACTAACATTGTGTTCCACCCTAGTCCATTAGTCCATTGTGTTCCACCCTAGGGAGCCACCGTGGTGCAATGGTTAGCATGCCCGCCTTGCATACACAAGGTCGTGGGTTCGATTCCTGCTACGACCGAACACCAAAAAGTTTTTCAGCGGTGGATTATCCCACCTCAGTAATGCTGGTGACATTTCTGAGGGTTACAAAGCTTCTCTAAGTGGTTTCACTGCAATGTGTAACGCCGTTCGGACTCGGCTATAAAAAGGAGGTCCCTTGTCATTGAGCTTAACATGGAATCGGGCAGCACTCAGTGATAAGAGAGAAGTTCACCACTGTGGTATCACAATGGACTGAATAGTCTAAGTGAGCCTGATACATCGGGCTGCCACATAACCTAACCTAACCTAACCTAGTCCATTAGCCGACTTAAATTTTGAGTCTATAGATTTTGTAAAAGTCTATCAAATTCTGTCCAAATCAAGTGATATTTAAATGTATGTATTTGGGACAAACCTTTATATATAGCTCCCAATACATTTGACAGATGTGATATGGTATCGAATATTTAGATCTATAAAGTGATGCAGGGTATAATATAGTCGGCCCCGCCCGACTTTAGACTTTCCTTACTTGTTTTTTTTTTTTCAATAATACCCTATAATTAAATCCATTAATGTTTTCAACAGTTGTCATACAATCAAGCCAGCCTGAGAAAAATAAGGATGAACAGCCTTCACTTCCCTATAAAAAGTCATGGAGCAAATATTATCATAGCAAATTTAGGGTCGTCGGTCAATATATGGTCATCGGTCGATATGGAGATATAACGAATATTTCTTTGGAATTTAATAATTTAGAATTCTATTGAATTTTATCAGCTGTGGTTGATAAATATATATATATTTTTTTTCATAGAAAAAAATTTTGAAGTTTTATTATAAAAGACATAATATTCTACTTGCCAAAATTTGATTTAAAATTACAGGTCAAAGATTATCAATTTCTTTACACACTATTGATATTGGCTCATTTCAGCATATCCATCATCACACCATAACCTTTCACAACATATAAAAATATTCCTATTTCACCACAAAGGAGACCATGAACGACTCTCACCACTCTCTTAACTTCATGGGACCTTAACTATTCGCCTTGGCCATACTTTAGTATTTTATTCAAAAAAAAAAAAAGAAAAAAAAGGAAAGTTGATGTGGTTTTTCATTCAAGAGACCAAAAGAAAATGTCAAAAACAGCTGATTTTCTTTTTACAATAAAACTCGGTTAATTTTTCTCTTTTCGCTTCTATGACGAAAAAAAACAACTCTCGCTCACTCCATACTAACAACTCCCATATTTTTGGAAACCCCACAGGAAAATACGATTTTGCGCAGTATACTTTGCGGCGAAAGTAGCATTTAATAAAAAGAGTTTATCCACAGGAATAGCATCCACAAAGCGATACAAAACGAGTTGTCCATGCACAAGGACCTGTATGCCATGCTGCTGAGGCCTTCTACTGGTGGTGGTGTACTTGAAAACGATGTATGAATCCTCAGTCGTTGGAATAAACTCGTACGTAACGCAACTTTCGTTAAGGGTACAACTACCCCCGTGTGAATTTTATTAACACAAAAAAAAAATAAATAACAAACGCGAACGGGAAATTCTTTTCTTTGGAAAAAAATGTTTTTCTTGACATAATAAAAATGAAAGAGATAAAAAGAGAAAATATTAAAAGAATTTCAATTAGCACAAATTAGTAAAAGGGAAATTTATCCAAAAGAAAAGAAACGGAAGTGAAGAACGGGCATCCTTAAAAAGGCAAAACAAAAAAAGTGTAATTCCTAATGAAAAATTCTTGTTTATGTTGTGTGAGAAAACCGCGTTAACCCTCACCAAGACCTACATCAAAAACAATATGCAAAGAAAAATCCTAAATCGTGTTGAGTAAAACAAATTTCCGCGAATCCCTAGCAATGTGCGAAGAGAAAACGAAGAAAATTCATTTCGCCTATATTTTTATGTTTGTGGCTGCCTGCTGACTTTGTGGCCCATATATATGCATAAATACATATATATTTTCGTATGGTTTTTTGTTTGGTCCTGTCTAATGCTTAGTGCTAAAGCTTTTGTGGCTAACATTAAATTTTCCGGGTAAAAAAAAAACACGCGAAAAACCCACAAAAAAAACCAACCAACCAACCAAACAAACGAAGAGTGGTCGTGCATAAATTAAAATCTGCATTTAGAAAAAATAAAACACCAGCATATACAGCTGGCTGGCGTTATACTCTATTTAGAGTACATTGGCACTTGAAGCAAACATCGTTTACATTCACACAAAATTGTACAAAGAAAATTCATACACATGCCAATGTAAGCCTCTCTACGTATGTATATGTGAAACATCTCTCATACACAAAACACATCTATGTCATAGATTCATATAAAGGAATTTGTTCTATAGAAACACAAGCATATTGTTCTCTTTGCAAGTATTAGTGTATGGAAACAAGTGTTTTTTGATTTGTGGGTGTGTGTGTGTGTAGGAAAGCGCGTGTGTTTGTTTTTCTTTAATGTATCATAAATGACCCTAAAAATGTTTTCAAATACTCAAGTCTAATAAAATAGCATACAATATAGGGCAAAGAAAAAAAAAAAATAAGTGCATACATTAAGGCGCCCACATAAATAAAAATCGGCAGTTATCTAAGAGTTTTTTTAAAAGCATTTATTTTAATTGTTATTGCTGTGAGTGTTTCTTAAAAAGAAAGCTATCATAAAGTAGGCTCGAAATAAAATCAGTCATATGGAGATAAATAGAAATGTAAAGCCTACTTTTGGGGATCATTAATTTGAATGCTCTGTGCAATGGTTATAGCAATAAAGGATGATCTTAGTGTTAATATTAAGCATTATACATTTCTCGATAAATAAAAAATGAATATTTATACTAAATATTTATTTAGAAAATTTTGTTGAAATTAAAAAGCCTATTTTAAGGCTTTAAAACCAAAGACCTCAACAAAATTAATTTTACCATACACAATCATTCCACTTTGCAAGGGATTCTCTAAGGCTATTTGAAAAGGAAATTAGTGTGAAGAGTTAATAAAAAAAATAATATTGACATGGTTTATGTGATTGTATAAAAATTCTCAAAAATTTGTTGCATATTTCAAGGATCAAATAACAATGCACTAAATGTTTGCATATGTTGAGAAACTATAATTACTTTAAGGTCAATATAAATAAAAACTAGAAATGAAAATTTAAACACTATTCCAAAAAGAGCTCGTAAAAGTTAATTTGTATTAAATATAACAAAAAAAGTCGCAATTAATAAAAACAAATTACTAAGTGTGTTAAAAAAAACAATCACAAAATCCTTTGAAATAATTAAACACAACTAATTGGATAACTTAGTCAAACGTGGAAAAAATAAAGCATACTTTAAAGCATTAACAAAAACAAAAACATTGCATACACCCGTGAGAAGATATAAATATTGTTCTATATTAAATTTGAAATAAAATATTTGAATTTGGTATATCTCTTGAAAAATCTACCAAAAATTCTGTGCTAATTAAAAAACAAAAATTTAATAAGTAAAAAATTTTAACAAAATTAACCGGTGATAAATAAAATCAAAGCCCTAACATTAAAGCAAAAATCAAGCATTGATTAAAATTATAAAACTACATTTTAAAAATATGTGGCATATTTTAAGGAGCTTGTCATGAAAAAAATACAATATGGAGTTTTTCAAATATAATAAAACTATTTTAAATTCTCTAAAAGAAACTAATCAAAATTAAATGTTGAATCTATCACTAAGCCTTAATAGGCCTAGATTTAATTAATTACAAGACCTGCATAAAAAATTGGAAAAACAAAACATAGAGCCTTTATTAAATTACCATTTTCCTAATACCTGCCTTTGTATGGAAAAAACAATTTCTATGCATGGCAAAACCTAAGCAAATTCCTTAGCTCATTATCAAAGCAAAGCAAACGAAAAAAGAAGGAAAAATCAAAGCCTATATTAAGGCACGTAAAACCCATAACTTAAACGTCATACCAACAACTAAAAATATCCAAACAAGGCTAAACGAAAAATAAATCAACGTAAGCATATTAAAACTTCATAAATCACAGCCTAAAGCCCAAAGGCAGCAGTTACAGCGGCCAAACAAAACGGAAAATAATAAAGCATACTTTTGGGATAAATATGTCATTGGTGAGCAGTGAAAAAAAAACACAAGCACGGGAAATCTAGAAAATAACACAGATGAACGTAAATAAAATGATTCTCGGAAATAAATAAAGCAAGCTACATAATAAAACTAAAGCCTACCTTTTAAAGTAAACAAAAGTAAATGAAAAATAAACAAGGCTAATTTTTGGAATAAAGAAATTTTAAAAAGAAATACACATACCCAAGGAAATTAAAATTCATCAGAAGTGAACACAAGGTGAGTATTAGATTTCGTTTCTTATTCTTGTTCACATGCCATTACATTTTCAAAAGAAAAAAGGCAGGAAGAAATATTTCTTTTAATATTTAAAGTCTTCTTTATGTATCCAGAAAATGATAATAAATTAATTTATAGAGAAAAAGGAATTTAACACAAAGCAAAAGCTTCTCTTAATTGTGACCCTAATAAAAAAAAGTGCAAATAAAAAAATAATAATTAGCCCGAAAAAAGTCAAAGAAATGGAAAGAAAGTGAAAAATAAGAAAAAAAACTAAAAGCCTACCCTTGCGACAAACAAATCCCTTTTCTTTAATCCCGTAACCTCATTTAATATAAAACCATAAACCGAAAACAAATTTTTTTTGAAAGCTGCATTAACAAGTAGGAAAGAGCTCAAGTCAGGCAGATCATGTAATGCTCTAGCCAGTCTACTGAGTTTATGATATTTGGCACATTGAGGGTAAATTAGTTGGAATGAATCACTGAACTATGATAAATAAATAAAATCGTTTTCTTACAAATCGTAAAACTCACTGGGCATTTAAATTTGTATTTCTTTTTGAAGAAAATTGCTTCTTCTAGGCATCGATTATGCCTTCAGAGTAATCGAGGGTTATTGAAAACTGTATTGCTAATTTCGTTATGAAAGTCATTTTTGTACAGGTAGTTAATTTGCTTTACACCCTACAAAGCCCAAAGATGGTTTTTATCATATTTTGTATAATTCGCCAGATACCATCTTGCCAGAGTCATCATGATGCGGAGGAAAAGGAATCATTAGTAGGAGTGTCCTGCTTTTTATGTAAGGCGTAAGCGAATTTTAGGGGCATATAACTTTAGATTACTGGCGGATCTGGAAAACGTTAACTTAAGCAGGCTGCTAATGTTTTTGGAACAATTTGCTTCGCTCAACAGAAGGAAATAATTGAGAAGGTTCAGTGGCGAAAACTAGAAGTGCCCATATGTAATAGGTCCTTTTAGTTAATATGGTATCACAATGGACTGTATAGTCTAAGTGAGTCTAAAACTTAATCGGAATGCCACTTTAGCCCAACCTAACCTAATCAGCTGCCGTCTAATGTTTCGACTTTTGGAATTTGGTTGTTTTTATACCCTACACCATAGGATGGGGTTATATTAACTTTGTCATTCCGTTTGTAACACATCGAAATATTGCTCTAAGACCCCATAAAGTATATATATATATATATATATATATATATATATATATATATATATATATATATATATATATATATATATATATATATATATATATATATATATATATATATATATATATATATATATATATATATATATATATATATATATATATATATATATATATATATATATATATATTCTTGGTCGTGGTGAAATTCTGAGTCGATCTGAGCATGTCCGTCCGTCCGTCTGTTGAAATCACGCTAACTTCCGAACGAAACCAGCTATCGACTTGAAAGTTGGCACAAGTAGTTGTTATTGATGTAGGTCGGATGGTATTGCAAATGGGCCATATCGGACCCCCAAATTTGGCTTGCGGGGACTCAGAGAAGAGTAAATTTCATCCGATCCGTCTGTAATTAGGTACATGGTGTAAATATATGGTCACTAACAACTATGCAAAAATTGGTCCACATCGGTCAATAATTATATATAGACCCCATATAAACCGATCCCCCGATTTGGCTTGCGGAGCCTTTTAGAGAAGTAAATTTCATCCCACCCGGATGAAATTTGGTTTATGGTGTAATAATATGGTCACTAACAACTATGCAAAAATTTGTCCACATCGGTCGATAATTATATATAGCCCCCATATAAACGGACCCCCAAATTTGGCTTGCGGGAACTCTAAGAGAAGCAAATTTCATCCGATCCGGTTGAAATTTGGTACATGGTGTCAGCATATGATCTCTAACAACCATGCAAAAATTGGTCCACATCGGTCCATAATTATATATAGCACCCATATAAACCGATCGCATGATTTGGCTTGCAGAGCTTCTAAGAGAAGTAAATTTGATTCGATCCGGATGAAATTTGGTTTATGGTGTAATAATATGGTCTCTAACAACCATGCAAAAATTGGTCCACATCGGTCTATAATTATATATAGCCCCCATATAAACCGATCCCCCGATTTGGCTTGCGAGGCCTCTAAGAGAAGCAAATTTCATCCGATCCGGCTGAAATTTGGTACATGGTGTCCGCATATGATCTCTAACAACCATGCAAAAATTGGTCCACATCGGTCGATAATTGTATATAGCCCCCATATAACCCGATCCCATGATTTGGCTTGCGGAGCCTCTAAAAGAAGTAAATTTGATCCTATCCGGCTGAAATTTGGTAGATGGTGTAAGAATATTGTCTCTAACAACTATGCAAAAATTGGTCTACATCGGTCAAAAATGGTCCACATAGGTCCATAATTATATATAGCCCCCATATAAACCGATCACCAGATTTGAACTCCGGAGCCTCTTGGAAGACCAACATTCATCTGATTCAGTTGAAATTTGGTACGTGGTGTTAATATATGGCCTCAAACACCCATGCACAAATTGGTCGAAATCGGTCCATAATTATATATAGCCCTCATATAAACCGATCCCCAGATTTGACCTCCGGAGCCCCTTAGAAGAGCAAAATTCATCCGAATCGGTTGAAATTTGGTACGTGATGTTAGTATATGGTATCCAACAAACATGCAGGAATTGGTTCATATCAGTCCATAATTATATATAGCCCCCATATAAACCGATCCCCAGATTTGACTTCCGGTGCCTTTTGGAGAAGCAAAATTCATCCGATCTGGTTGAAATTTGGTACGTGGTGGTAGTGTATGATATTTAACAGCCATGCCAAAAGTGGTCCTTCGTAAAAGTTTCTACTCAATCCATGGTGGAGAGTACATAAGATTCGGCCTGGTCGAACTTACGGCGGTATATACTTGTTTTTATTTTTGGGCTCCGTTTGCATTATGAAAATAAACTCCAATATTCAAAATGAAAATAAACCCCAGTTTCATTTTTGGGATTATGCTACGATTTCAAGTGGGCCTATTTTCGCAATTCTGGGATTTAGCAATGGTTACAATTATACACACTTTTATTGTAGCACAAAACGGCAATATCTAAATAAAAAAAAAATAAATAAATAAAGTCTAAAGTCGGGCGGAACCGACTATATTTTACCCTTCACCAATATGTAGACCAATATTTGTGTTACCATCTCAACTACTTCAAAATTGCTGGGAGCTATATAAAGAATTGCATTTCCAGATACAAATACTTATAATGGACACAATTTTTTGTAATTCTACAAAATCTCTAGAATTAAAATTTAAATCGGCTAACGCCCAGAGATGACACACAATGTGAAAAAAAAATTGGGAAATATGAAGCAAGAGATATTTTAATGCAATTGTACCAAAGAGCATTTATGATTTATCAGGCGATGCTTATGTGTTCGAGATATAGGACAATTTGAGTAATATTTACAATTTTTGCTATTCAGCAGTGACGATTTTACAAGGATATTGGTTGGATCTCGCCAAGATATGTGGTCAAGTGTGGGTTGTGATATATTATTTGGTCAAGTCGGGCGACTTGGAGTCTTATTTAAAACTCAACCTTTCTGTGGAAATTCTGGCATTACAGTGTGTAGATTATGACTAAGATATGGGGAAATCATTACAGAATTTTGTGTAGAGTGTGGGAATTTTGGCCATATTTGTATAAATCTGAAAAACGAATATATGGAGGTTTTATCTAAATCTGAACCAAATTAGATCAAGCTTGACACATTTAAATATCATATTAAATATATTCTCTGTGGAAACTATCGAGTCAATTGGAGGAAAATCCCATTGAAAATGGGTCTAAAATATGAAACAGTCGACCATATTTCCCCAACTCTGGTGTACGTATATATATGGGAGCTATACGACTATATAATAATCTGAACCGATTTTGACTAAATTTGACATGCATAGTTAGAATAATAATTCTGCAATCTTTGCAAAATTTCACGTACATGGGAGTATAACTTTGGCCCCCGTGGTCATATGAGTTTAAATCGGGCGAAAGATATATATATCGGAGCTATATCTAAATCTGAACCGATTTCAATCAAATTTGTCACACTTACCGATACTATTAAACGTACTCCTTGTGCAAAATTTGAAGCAAGTCAGGTCAAAACTCTGGATTTTGAGGCCATATAAGCCCAAATCGGACGAAAGATATATATGGGAGCTATATCTAAATCTGAACCGATTTTAACCAGATTTGGCACACATAACGACACCGTTAAACGTACCTATTGTGCAAAATTTTAAGCAAGTCAGGGCAAAACTCTAGCTTTTGGGGCCATATAAGTGCAAATCGGACGAAAGATATATATGGGAGCTATATCTAAATCTGAACCGATTTAGCTTATATTTTGCAAGTTTTTCGAGACTCATAAAATATTCGGATGTACGGAATATGAAGAACACCGGTTGATAAACATGCCAATTTTGACCAGATCGGGGATAAATATATATGACAGCTATATCTAAATCTGAACCGATTTTTTCCAAAATCAATAGCGATTGTCTGTGTTCCAAAAAACGACCATACGCCAAATTTGAGGACGATCGAACTTAAACTGCGACTTGTACTTGGCGCATAAAAATACACGAACAGACAGACGGACGGACAGACAGACAGACGGACATCGCTAAATCGACTCAGAATTTAATTCTAAGACGATCGGTATACTAAACGATGGATCTCAGACTTTTCCTTCTTGGCGTTACATACAAATGCACAAACTTATTATACCCTGTACCACAGTAGTGATGAAGGGTATAACAAACCCCAATTTTCTCTATGGGATTGAGTTTCGATTTCAATTGGGGCCTATTTTCGTAGTGTAGGATATGCCAATGGTTGCAAATATACACACTTTTGTTGTAGAATCTCATGAAATTTTGTTTTTGTGTGTGGTTTAAAACGTTCCCCTATGGACAGAATCCAAAGTGGGATAACGTGATCCCCAAAAGCTTCGTACTGAGTAACACATATTTAATTTTTTTCTTAACACTTCATACTTTTTAGGGTTCATTTTCACATGGTGTTTTCAATTAAAAGAGAAAATGAGCCCCAATTTTATTTTGGGGTCGATTTTCATACTGCAGTTATATTTTGTTGGAGCTCATTTTCATTATGAAATGTCTCCCCACATTTGTGGCCCTTTTTCGTTTGGGTTTTGGGGCTCATTTTCTTGGGTACACTTTTTAAAAAATTAATTGCTCAAGGCAACCAGGCATCGATTATACTTTTAGAATAATAAGCATTGGCGAAGTTAGGAAACATATCTATGCCCTCACCTCGTAATCCCTAAATGTAGTAACTTACGCTATGGTCACACTGGGCAAATAGCCAAATAGCCAAACCAGCGGACATTTTTAGCTCATATTGTATATATAACATCATAGGATTATTTTTCAAACACCGTATCCAGATATTTGGAAAATCGTTCTGGAAAAATATTTGACACGCATTTTGGTCAAATATTTGCCTAGTGTGACCGTAGCCTTAGTTTTAGTTTAGCTGCTAAAATCAAAAATATATCGGCAGAAGCGGAATAAAATTATATATTTTGGCGGATTTTATTATGAGTTTAAGGAGGAATTATCCAAAGTACACTAAAAAAGCAGTAAACCAGCGAGGGAAGAAATTTTTGTTAATTTTAGAAAATTACTATAAAAAATTAATTCCATGAAATAAAATGTTTTTCGTTATTTCTGCTGTTGGTGAAATGAACTGAAGTTTGTTCTAAAAGTTGCTATTATCACCCTATTTTTCAAACTTTTTAAAGTTTTTGATTAAGAAAAGTAGATGTTGATTTTTGTGTGGTCCTTCCATCCTTGCAATTTAATTGTTTGAACATCTTGATTTGCCTTGAATTCACCTGATGTCCTTTAGCAAAATAAATAGAAATTTTCAGGGTTCTCGTCAGATAATATCTTATCTTCGATTTTAAGCGATTTTCGCGCGCTCTTTAAAAAATTAAAAATTTTTATCGCATATATCAAATAATTAAAGGGTTTCGCTTTTATAAGGTTAAACTCAAAGATATGACGAGAATTTTTCTGGGAGGACTTAGCATCCCCCAGGAATCTCCTAGCTATAATTAGGGGAAATAAAATTGTATCGTATCAATTAATTTCGTAATTGAAGACAATTTTTCCTAAGTCTCCCAGTTTTTTTGGTCGTTTGTTGTGTAACAATAGAACCATTCTTAACTGACTGTAACGAAACAATTCAGAAAATTCATATTTCTCTCAAACAGTGTCAAACACTGCTCAAAAGTAGACTCATGGTTGCTGTGTTTATCCAAAGTCAATCTTTTGAAATGCCTACTTTCAGGAGCCAACATGACACAATGGTTATTATGCCTGCCTTACATACAAATTGATGCTTACTTAATTGATTCCTTTTCCTTCGCATGAGGTGTCATCATGCAGAAGGCTTTGTACTTCACTCCAATAGACATCAACCCGTTATAGCAGGCATCAGAAGTGATATTTGACTTATTGAAGACACTAGCATATCTAGTTTGCGGTTTAAGTTTAAATCTGGCTTGGTATCGTTGCAACCCCTGAAATTCTCACATAGGGCATTCGCCATCATACTCAGCATAAGCTTGGAGAAAGCCAGAGGCACACCTATCTATTCTAGTTCACCTGTAATATGTAAAGTAGTTCCTAGCCTTGCTAACTCATCCGCTTCGTAGTTCCCTGGTATAAACATTTCTGATACATTAATAGACTACCTAGATATATGAGAATAAACAAATTGAACAAAAGGAACCAAATAATCTGTCACACATATCAATTATGTTGTCCATGGGGAAATTGTAGCATAATTTTAGGAGAAACCCCATTCTTCACAATAATATTCACATTCAGAAGCTAAGAAATTGCTGAAAAGAGTCTGGCCAGTCCTAATGGGATCAAACCAATCATTAGCGTGACAAAAAAAAAACGAAATGAAATGAAATGAAATCTGACAGCAAAGGGATATTCTATTCTACACAGACGGGAGTTAAAAATGTGACCAAAGGCCAACAATAGAAGCAAATTTTTTTGTATTAATTTCAAAATCAATTGGAAAATGTCAAATGTTACGCATCCCTAAAACTCAACAAAGCGTTAAGCATACTCAACATAGCATACAATCTTAACGAGACGAGATATCAACGTTGTAACAGTTAAGAGTGGGGTAGACAGCTGACCCTATGGTAGCAGGAAATAGTTCAAATTCATTCGGTAATGTCGAAATTTATTTACCCTTCCAAGGGTTTTACAAAAATATCACAGAAAATGTAGGCTTACTAACTTTGTCATTGCGTTTATAATACATCGAAATGCAGGCCTCGTTTCTGGGTAGTGATCAACGTTTGAGACGACCTAAGGAATTTCGTCTGTTAAAATCGCTCTATATTCCGAACGAAACAAGCTCTAGCCTTGAAACCTGGCACAAGTAGGTAGCAGTTTTTGATGTAAGTCGGATGGTATTGCAAATGAACCATATCAGACCACTTTCAGGTATAGCCGCCATATAAACCAACCTCAACATTATGGTGAAACCCCTTAGAGAAGTTCGAGATCCTCTTTATAAACCATAATTCTTAATCTGATTTATTATACTGAACAGATTTCGAAAATTCCCCACAAAATCCCCAAATTTGTGGAAATTTCGCATAAAACCCCAAGTTCCTAACTCAAAATTTTTATCCCCATCCACAACAAAAAATCTCCCCGATTTTGGGAAAAATCTCCAATACTGGCAGCATTGATCATAGAAATGATAGTATCAATCAAGAATGTCAATTAAACAATTAATTGTTCTAATTAAAAATTTAACTGATATTAATTAAAAACTTTGTTAAAGCAAATAAAATTTTGAGTTAATTGATCTAATAAATTTTTAATTGAAATTTCTTCAATCACAGGCAATATTGCTGGTATTTTACGGGCTCTTGTCCACCAAAAATCCCCAATTTAATTTAAAATTCCCCACAAAATTCCTCAATAAATTTTTGGCAAAGTTTTTTGAAAGAAATAAAAGAATAGACTCTGCTGCAGAAAATCCGTAAAAAAATTAAAAATTGAAAAAAATATGCAATTTTTCTTATACCAGTTTTCGAGTAACAAAAAGATGAATATTTCAACACACAAAACTACGATGCGAGAGTTCAAAATATCATTCGATACAAGACCTCGCCAGAGTTAATTATAATCGAATTTTTATACGCCACACTGTGGAACAGGGTATTATAAGTAAGTGACTATGTGTGCAACACCCAGAAGGAGACGAAATAGACACATAGTGTTTTTGGCAAAAATGCTCAGGGTGAGCTCCTGAGTCGATATAGCCATGTCCGTCTGTCTGTGAACACATTTTTGTGATCAAAGTCTAGGTCGCAGTTTTAGTCCAATCGACTTTGGCAAATTTGGCACAAGTATGTGCTTTGGCCCAGAATATAACCCTATTGATTTTGGAAGAAATCGGTTCATATTTAGATATAGCTCCGACCGATATGGACCTATATGACCCCAGAAGCCAGAGTTTTTCCCTAATTTGCTTAAAATTTTGCACAAGAGGAACAATTGGGACTACAGTCAAGTATGCCAAATTTTATTGAAATCGGTTCAGAGTTAGATATAGCTCCCATATATATCTTTCGCCCGATATGGACTAATATGGTCCCAGAAGCCAGAATTTTACCCCAATTTGGTTGAAATTTTGCACTAGGAGTACAATTAGTGGTGTAGTCAAGTGTGCCAACTTTTATTGAAATCGATTCAAATTTAGATATAGCTCCCATATATATGGTTCGCCCGATTTACACTCATATGGCCACAGTGGCCAATATTTTACTCTGATTTACTTGAAATTTTGCACAGGCAGTAGAACTAACATTCCAACTATCTGTACCAAATTTGTTTAAAATCGGTTCAGATTTATATATAGCTCCCATATATATAGCTTTCGCCCGATTTACACTCGTATGACCACAGAGGCCAATTTTTTACTCCGATTTAGTTTTGCACAGGGAGTAGAATTAGCATTGTAGCTATGCGTGCCAAATTTGTTTGAATTCGGTTCAGATTTAGATATAGCTCCCATATATATGTTTTTCTGATTTCGACAAAAATTATCAAAATACCAACATTTTACTTGTAAAATAGCCAGTCCAGATCGTGTGATGTTTAAATGCATGTATTTGGGACAAACCTTTATATATAGCACCCAACACATTTGACGTATGTGATATGGTATCGAAGAGTTAGATCTACGAAGTGGTTCAGGGTATGATATAGTCGGCCCCGCCCGACATTAGATTTTCCTTACTTGTTTTTTTTTTTTAATGCAAATCACTCCAATTTTTTTCTTATGAAAATTATCATCTAATTTTTGGCAAAGTTGAAGTGAAAGAAATAAAAGAATAGACTCTGCTGTAGCTCGTAAAAAAATTAAAAATTGAAAAAAATATGCAATTTTTGTTATACCAGTTTTCGAGTTACAAAAAGATGAAGATTTCACAACACAAAACCTGGAGGCGGGAGCTCAAAATATCATTCGATACAAGCCCTCATCAGAGTTAATTATTTGTATAAGGAGTCATCGAATTTTTTTATGCAAATCATCTTCTAAATATTCGAGAAATAAATATGGGACTTCTGTTAACATTTTTTGTATTTATGATTTAAAATTTGGTTCTAAATAATCAAGAAATAAAATTGGGTGATCGATCAAAAGACGATATCAACTCTATTCTATATGTATGGGATATATTTTCGAAATCAGTGATGTTCGCAGATGAGTCCTTAGAAATAATTTTACAATAATAAATAATTTCTTAAGAAAAGGAGCAAATTGTAAAGTAGCTCTTGGACCCCCAAATAAATGACGTGGAATAAAGAGGAGTAAAGTTTTTTTTAATATTTTGGAGATTCTTTGTACTTCTTTAAGCGTTTTTAAGCACTTAGAAGTAAATATATATAAAGATTTCATATAAACTATAATTCTAAATCTGACTTAGTATACTGAAGAGATTTCGAAAATTCCCCACAAAAATTCCTAAAATTGTGGAAATTCCCAAGTCCCCATTCCAAAAGTTTTATCCCCATCCACTAAAAAATATCCTCAATTTACGAAAACAATCTCCAATACTTGCAACACTGATCACAGAAATGTTAGTATCAATCACCAATATCAATTAAAAAATTAATTGTTCCAATTAAAAATTTAATTGATACTTTTAATTTATGTGATTGTTTTTATACCCTCCATCATAGGATGGGGGTATATTAACTTTGTCATTCCGTTTGTAACACATCGAAATATTGCTCTAAGACCCCATAAAGTATATATATTCTGGGTCGTGGTGAAATTCTGAGTCGATCTAAGCATGTCCGTCCGTCCGTCCGTCCGTCCGTCTGTTGAAATCACGCTAACTTCCGAACGAAACAAGCTATCGACTTGAAACTTGGCACAAGTAGTTGTTATCGATGTAGGTCGGATGGTATTGAAAATGGGCCATATCGATCCACTTTTACGTATAGCCCCCATATAAAGGGACCGTCAGATTTGGTTTGTGGAGCCTCTAACAGAAGCATATTTCATCCGATCCGGCTGAAATTTGGTACATGGTGTTGGTATATGGTCTCTAACAACCATGCAAAAATTGGTTCACATCGGTCCATAATTATATATAGCCCCCATATAAACCGATCCCCAGATTTGGCTTGCGGAGCCTCAAAGAGAAGAAAATTTCATCCGATCCGGCTGAAATTTGGTACATGATGTTGGTATATGGTCTCTAACAGCCATGCAAAAATTAGTCCACATCGGTCCATAATTATATATAGGCCCCATATAAACCGATCCCCAGATTTGGTTTGTGGAGCTTCTAAGAGAAGCATATTTCATCCGATCCGGCTGAAATTTGGTACATGGTGTTGGTATATGGTCTCTTACAATCATGCTAAAATTGGTTCACATCGGTCCATAATTATATATAGCCCCCATATAAACCGATCCCCAGATTTGGGCTGCGGAGCCTCAAAGAGAAGCAAATTTCATCCGATCCGCCTGAAATTTGGTACATGATGTTGGTATATGGTCTCTAACAACCATGCAAAAATTGGTCCACATCGGTTCATAATTATATGTAGCCCCCATATAAACCGATCCCCCGATTTGGCTTGCGAAGTCTCCAAGAGAAGCAAATTTCATCCAATCCGGTTGTAATTTGGAACATGGTGTTAGTATATGATCTTTAACAACCGTGACAGAATTGGTCCATATCGGTCCATAATTATATGTAGCCCCCATATAAAACATTCTCCAGATTTGACCTCCGGAGCCTCTTGGAGGAACAAAATTCATCCGATCTGGTTCAAATTAGGCACGTGGTGTTAGTATATGGTCGCTAACAACCATACCAAAATTGGTCCAATCACACAAAAATTGGTCCATATCGGTTCATAATCATGGATACCACTAGAGCCAAAAATAATCTACCAAAATCTTATTTCTATAGAAAATTTTGTCAAAATTTTATTTCTATAGAAAATTTTTTCAAAATTTTATTTCTAGAGAAAATTTTGTTAAAATTTTATTCGGTTCATAATCATGGTTGCCACTCGAGCCAAAAATAATCTACCAAGATTTTATTTCTATAGAAAATTTTGTTGAAATTTTATTTCTGTAGAAATTTTTGTCAAAATTTTCTTTCTATAGAAAATTTTGTCAAAATTTTTATTTCTATAGAACATTTTGCGAAAATTTTATTTCTATAGAAAATTTTGTTAAAATATTATTTCTGTAGAAAATTTTTTCAAAATTTTATGTCTACTTTGTCAAACTGAATTATATACGTATTGGATCGATCTTTTTTGATTTAATATATGTATACCACGTATGGACTTACATACAATTTAGAAGATGGTGTTAGGAGGTTTTAAGATACCTTGCCATCGGCGAGCGTTACCGCAACTTAAGTAATTCGATTGTGGATGGCAGTGTTTAGATGAAGATTCTACGCAATCCATGATGGAGGGTACATATGCTTCGGCCTGGCCGTATATACTTGTTTTTTTTTTTTTTTTCAATTAAAAACTTAGTAAAGGCTATAAAGTTTTAAATTGATTTTTTTTAGAATTTTTTTTGTGTGCACCGATGTCCATCATTTTAACAGCTGTTGCACTGAATTTGAATCACTTCTTAAGGTGGGATCCGAATTCAAAGTTTTAGATGTGAAATTATTTTTTTTTTTTTGGCATTTTGCCAAAAAAAAAAAAAACAATTTTTCAATTTTTTTTATGATTTTTCATGCAACCTAACGCTTGTCTGAAACGTTTGAACTCAAATATTTCCAAAAATTTGCAATTTTTCTAGAATGGATTTATAATTTTTTTTTGCGAAAAAATTTAAATAATTTGTACCATTCTATTAATTCTTAGTCCCTTTTTACCTTACTTGAAACAAATAATTTTAAACTGCCCATTAAAAATAAAAAAAACGAGAGTTACAAAAAATTGAATTAGAGAACTTCCTGTGTAGTTAAAATTAAGAACATCTATGGGAGGACATTTTTGGTAGCGCTTTTAAAGCCATGCCTTTGGAAGAACTTCCAATTTTGTTTCTGGGTGTTGCCACTTTTATGCTGAGTTGGACATACCTTCCTCCAATTATGTAGCAAATCGCAAGCATTCCTTTTGTCCTATAGAAATATGAAATATTTTTTTTTTTTTATTTTTCAAGCTAAACGAGTAGAAAACATCAATTCAAAAATTTCTGCTGACCACACACATAAAACACAACATAGAAAAAACCAAGAAATCACAGAGTAACTCCTCAGTCATATAAAAAAAAATAAGAACGAATAACACGTTGCTTACAAATATCCAACAATCATGTTAAAACTCAACAACAAAATATCCTTTTGTATTTTCTTTCTTTATTTCCAAATCTCCTCTCCGCTTTGCAAAGCGTATTGTGAACATATTAGTCTCTTTTATGATTGTATATTGTGTTTGATATAAGTTTGACCAAAAGTAAGATTGTGTCCTTTTTCTCCTTTTGGCCTTCACCAGGCAATGTGCACATAATTTTGCAAATGTGTACCGAAAAGAAAGCATTCGTGTTTATTTCTACTAAAGCATACTTTTAGGCATGTGTCAAACCAACAATGGATTCACAATATACGAAAGGCATAAATCCCCGCTAGGAGTTTTAATAGAAGCTTGAAAGAAATCCCCCATGATTTTTGGGGAAAATAAAGGTAAATCAAAGAAGAAAACAACACACAGCTTAAGTTGTTAATCGTGTGGCGACCAAAAGAAAAGGCAAAAAATACGCATACCATGGTCATATACTCGTGTGACAACGAATAAAAAAACACATACCAATGAAACAATATTACTACGGACATTTCTCTTACAAACTACAACGACTTTGTAAAATGACAAAAGTAGACGGAATAGCTGTCTAGGCATTTATCATTGGCAACGATTAAGCATATTGGTGTTGGTTGGAAAATAAAAGATGACTTTTATTGAGGTCTGCTTTGAGCAAGTTTTGAGTATAGTCTTAGATTGAATTATTTAGACAAGGTAAAACAAATACTGAAATTCAAAAATTAAATATTTTATTTTATACACTCCACCACGTACTGAAATAAATATATATCTAATATGAAAGATTATGCAAACAAAATTTTAGGAACAACATTTTTAATTTAAAAAAAGTTCACAATATTTGTTTGTAGAAATGTTTTCTTTAAATGTAGAAAACGAATCATTCCACAAAAAAAAAATTCACGAAATTTTTTCCAATTAAAATCGTAATTGAGTTTTAAACAAGTATATACGGCCGTAAGTTCGACCATGCCGAATCTTATGGTACATCCACCATTGATTGTGTGGAAACTTCTACGAAAGACTGACAATCGAATTACTTGGGTTGTGGTATCTTAAAACTTCTTAACATCGATTTCTAAATTGTGAGTTAGTCCATACGTGGTATATATTATACAAAAAAGATATGTATAGGTAAATCTACAAATAATTACGAATCGATATGGGCTTTTGCACGGTGCGTAGAGAGCTAGAATTGAAATATGGGGGCTATATACAATTATGAACTTGATATGGACCAATTTTTGTGTGATTGGGGATCAATTTATCTGAGGGCTATATATAACTATAGACCGATATGGAACTACCAAATTGTACTAGCACAATGTACCAAATGTCACCTGACTCGGATGAAATTTGCTCCTCCAAGAGGTTCCAAAACTAAATCTCGGGATCGGTTTATATGGTGGCTATATATGATTATGGACTGATATGGACCACTTTTGGCATGGTTGTAAAATATCATGTACTACCACCACGTACCAAATTTCAACCAGATCGGATAAATTTTGCATCTCCGAATGGCACCAGGAGTCAAATCTGGGGATCGGTTTATATGGGGGCTATATATAATTATGGATTGATATAAACCAATTCCTGCATGGTTGTTGGATACCATATACTAACATCACGTACCAAATTTCAACCGAATCGGATGGATTTTTGCTCTTCCAAGAGGCTCTGGAGTTCAAATCTGTGCGCGGTTGTTAGAGACCATATACCAACATCATGTACCAAATTTCAACCGGATCGGATGAAATTTGCTACTCTTAGGGGCTCCGCAAGCCAAATCGGGGGATCTGTTTATATGGGGACCGATGTGGACCAATTTTTGCATGGTTGTTAGAGACCATATAGTAACACCACGTTCCAAATTTCAGCAGTATCGGAGGAAATTTGCTTCTCTTAGAAGCTCCGCAAGCCAAATCGGAGGATCGGTTTATATGGGGGCTATATAAAGGGTGGTTAAAATGTCAAAGGCCGATGTTGATTTTGAATAAAACACAAACTATTTAGGAAATTATTGTAATTTTATTTTATTATGATATATTAGTAATACTCAATTATGTATGGAACAAAATATCGGTCAAATAGGCACCGAGACCTCGGTGACATACCTTCATCCGATGGTCCAAATTTCGATGACGCTGAAGCATGATGGAGGTTCTATGCCGTTAATGTGCCGAATTATCTCATCCTTTAGCTCTTGAATTGTTGCTGGCTTATCTACGTAGACCTTTTCTTTCAAATAAACCCAAAGGAAAAAGTCCAACGGTGTCAAATCACATGATCTTGGCGGCCAATTGACATCGCCATTACGTGAGATAATACGGCCATTGAATTTGTTGCGTAAAAGAGCCATTGTTTCGTTAGATGTGTGGTAAGTGGCACAGTCCTGCTGAAACCACATATCGTCCACATCCATATGTTCCAATTCGGGCCATAAAAATTTCGTTAACATCTCACGATAGCGAACACCATTCCCAATAACTGCCTGACCGGCCTCATTTTAGAAAAAAATACGGCCCGATGATGCCGCCAGCCCATAAACCGTCCCAAACAGTCACTCTTTGTGGGTGCATTGGTTTATCGACAATCACTCTTGGATTCTCATTCACCCAAATGCGGCAATTCTGTTTATTGACGAATCCACTGAGGTGAAAATGTGCCTCATCACTGAAGATGATTTTCTTCGAAAATTGATCATCCACTGTTGCCATTTCTTGGAACCATTTAACACGTTGTTGGATTGTGTATCTCTCCATGGTTCAAATTGAGTAAGTCTGAAATAGAGAAATGTCAAATAAAATTCGGAAAAAAACTTGGCGTTTAGGTGTGGTTTACATTCAACATCGGCCCTTACAATTTATCCACCCTTTATAATTATGGACCGATGTGGACCAATTTCTGCATGGTTGTTAGAACCATATACTAACACCATGTACCAAGTTTCAGACGAATCGGATGAAATTTGCTTCTCTTAGAGGATTCGCAAGCCAAATTTGGGTGTACGTTTATATGGGTGCTATACGTAAAAGTGGTCCGATATTGCCCATTTGCAATACCATCCTACCTACATCAATAACAACTACTTGTGCAAAATTTCAAGTCGATAGCTTGTTTCGTTCGTAAGTTAGCGTGATTTCAACAGACGGACGGATGGACGGACGGACGTGCTCAGATCGACTCAGAATTTCACCACGACCCAGAATATACATACTTTATGGCGTCTTAGAGCAATATTTCGATGTGTTACAAACGGAATGACAAAGTTAATATACCCCCATCCTATGGTGGAGGGTATAAAAAAATGTTCTATAGAAATAAAATTTTGACAAAATGCTCTTCCAAGAGGCTCCGCCAGCCAAATCTGAGCGTCGGTTTATATGGGGGCTGTACATAAAATTGGTCCGATATAGCCCATTTGCAATACCATCCGACCTACGTCAATAACAACTATTTGTGCCAAGTTTCAAATCGATAGCTTGTTTCGTTCGGAAGTTAGCGTGATTTCAACAGACTGACGGACGGACATGCTTAGATCGACTCAGAATTTCACCACGACCCAGAATATATACTTTATGGGGTCTTAGAGCAATATTTCGATGTGTTACAAACGGAATGACAAACTTAATATACCCCCCATCCTATGGTGGAGGGTATAAAAATATTCAATTAAAAATAAAAATATTCAAAAAAAAGGAAAAGAGATATGTTTGTTTCGAATTTATTTCGGCATAAGCAGGCTATCAATGTAAAACCTTTTTTCGGAGGGTTCAAGTGTGGTTTTTGTTGGGTTTAATAAACTGCCTGAATTTATTCTGATAATTGGTTGATAGTTTTGCTGCAAGTAGAGGATGCTGATGAGGAATGTGGTAATTCCGAAACGTGCGTCCATCCAACCATCTTGCAGTCTATAGGGCTTTGCCCAAATAATTTTGACAAACATTCTTTTCCTCTGTTGGTTAAGCTACTCTTGTAGTTTAGTCAATGTATGGTTTTAAGCTGAAATAAAAAACAACATCAATTAAAAATTTAATTGATTCAACATTTTTTTTTAACTGAAACAAAAATCAATCACACAAATAAATAGTAGCAATTGGACCAATAATTCTTTATTATTTATAATTCTTTAATTGACTGTATATTATTTTTTTTAAGTGATACTATCATTTCTGTGATTGAAGACATATCAATTAAAAAATTATTGGATCAACTAATTTCGTGATAGAATCAGATTTTTTTTTGTGTGTTCATTTTTTCTATGTAAAATAACTAAAGTCGAAGAAGTTTTTCGTACACTTCTCAGAAATAGCAAGAATGGACTACAGCGTGGTAAAAGTGGTAATGATCTGGCGGCTAAGATTTTTTCTTAATTTTTAGTTCACTGTTGCTTTGCGAGAATGTTGCTTTTCGAGAATGTTGCATTTCTAGCATGGTAGCGAATTTTTGCAAATATGTGAAGTCAACGTTTCAGACGAACGTTGCAATATATTACAAAACATTATATATTAATCAAATTGTTTGTTTGGCAAAATATCACAAAATTTTTTAATTCACATCCAAAACACTGAATTCGGATCACACCATAAGAAGTGATGAAAATTCAGCGCAACGACTGTTGGAATGGTGGGGACATCTGCCCTATGACAAGTCCATGTTATATTCATCGCCTCTGCGCCAATTTTGTACCGCTTCCGGATTAAAAAAGAACATTTTCAGTACTTTTTTGGCGACGTTTTTTTTACGCAAATGAAGCATAAAGATTAAGTAAATTCGTGTATCCTACAAAATGGTTCAGAATTCCTTAAAATTTTTAAATTTTACTCTACCCATCACGAACTTTCGTATGGCACTAAAGACAGTTTTTGCAATTTTGAACTCCAATTGTTTCCTTCAAAATTCAAAATTTTCTTTAACAAAGTGAAAAAAATATTTATGTCTAAAAATTTTCTTGAATTCATCGAAAAATATTTCCTTTTTTGGGCAAGGGGCGTGACATCTGCGTTTGTAATACAGTTTAGTTAATTTTTTTTTCTAAAATTAACCAAATTTTTCTAATATTAACCAACATTTTCCTTCCTTGTGGGTTCAGTGCTTTCTGAGTGTGTGATACTTAAAATAGAACTGATAGTTTTAATGTTATTTATTTATTTATTTATTAGCTAATTTATTATAATTCCATTTTATAATAAACTTATCCATACACCCAAACTAAAGAATCTTTCCTCCGAAATAATATTTAAAATTTAAACAAAATTCCCTTGCTTTCTAAAATAATTTCGTTAAGAACCATTAAGCCTGAATTGTCATAGAAATCGGTGCAATAATTGTTACTGATATTTTTTATTTATTTAAATTTTTTTTATTTATTTATTTAATTTTTTTTATTTATTTATTTAATTTAATTAATTTTAATTTTAAATGTTTTTGTAGTCTTATTGTAATTTGTGTTAAATTGGCCACCTGAGGCTTCGAATTACAAAATTTAAATAAATAAATAAAAAATAAAATAAAAATAAAAATAAAACATATATTTTTTTAATGCCAAAATTAAAAATAAATTTTCCAAAATTTCATTTCTCATAAAAGAAAACTCTTTTTTTCTGTGTACTGCAACTATTGGCCAAAATTCAAAATGTGTGTGTGTGTTTTTGTTTTTTTTTTTTTTGCTTTCCATTTTTAGTAATTCATTTATTTAGTAAAATAAATAAAATAAATATAGCGTTTCAAACCAACGAGTAGTTTTATATTTACTTTCTTTCCTTTTACATTGTTTTATTTATTTATTTATTTATTATAATTTTTATTTTATTTTATTTTATTTATTATTTTTTTTTTTTTCTTTACTCATCCTCTATCCCACTTAAATCCATGGGTATCCTATCAGAAATTGTGTTACCTAGATTTTGTGTGGCTATATCAATTTCTCTAATAGCTTTTTCCCCAACAAAAACACTTCAAATCGTAAAAAACATACAAAACGGTGCTGAGATTTGCTTTACTTCTTTGCAAACAAAAATATTCTAAATGGACAAATACCGTGATTTAATTGGGTGTAAACGTAAGAAATACAAATACCTAAAAAAAAAAAAAAAAAAAACAAACAAATAAACAAAAACAATAAAAGTGGAGTAGAGTTCAAAATAAACAAACAAGTAATTTAATACCACTTGAGGAAAATAAAGTAAGAAAATTTAATGAAAATAGTGGCATACTTTAAGGCGTTGGTATATTTATTTAATTTATTTTGTTATATGATATTAAAGAACTTTTGGTGTAGTTTTAAAACTGTGTTAAAATCGGAGTTTATATAGAAGCATCTGTTCTATAGACCTATGGTGTTAACGACTAAAAAATATTCTAGGTAATTTTCTTAGTAGACACCTCATTGACTTACAGACTTTTTACTGGGAAACGAATTTTGATTTTGTTAATAATTTTTTTAGACTAAAAAAATAACAACAAGTCTTAAGAATTTTTTCTCTTTAAAAAGACAACTTTGCCAATAAAAGGAAATTTTGTTACGGAGCAAATTTGTTTTTTGTCTGCAGCAGAGACTAGTTTTCAACCCAAAACTATATCGATTTTTGTTACTGCGAAACGATAATTTAGATCAATGAAATTTTCTTTTTTTTAAGGCTAAACAAGGTTAGTTGGGAACAAACGTGGTAACGGCTATAAAGGATTTACTTGCCTTTAAAGAAACAATTTTGTTAAAAAAAGACAAAACTTCGTTGGTGTAAAATTTCATTTGGGAGGAAAGAATTCGTTTTTTTTTGGCTAAACCAGAAACTAGCTCTCACGCCGACAACTTATCGATATTTTAATGAGAAACCACTTTTTATACCCTCCACCATAGGATTGGGGTATATTAACTTTATCATTCCGTTTGTAACACATCGAAATATTGCTCTAAGACCCCATAAAGTGTATATATTCTGAGTCGATCTAAGCATGTCCGTCCGTCTGTTGAAATCTCGCTAATTTCCGAACGAAACAAGCTATCGACTTGAAATTTGGTACAAGTAGTTGTTATTGATGTGGGTCGGATGGTATTGAAAATGGGCCATATCGGTCCACTTTTACGTATAGCCCCCATATAAAGGGACCCTCAGATTTGGCTTGTGGAGCCTCTAACAGAAGCATATTTCCGATCCGGCTGAAATTTGGTACATGGTGTTGGTATATGGTATATAACAACCATGCAAAAATTGGTCCACATCGGTCCATAATTATATACAGCCCCAATATAAACCGATCCCCAGATTTGGCTTCGAAGCCTCAAAGAGAAGCAAATTTCATCCGATCCGGCTGAAATTTGGTACATGATGTTGGTATATGGTCTCTAATAACCATGCAAAATTTGGTTCACATCGGTCCATAATTATATATAGCCCCCATATAAACCGACCCCAGATTTGGCTTGCGGAGCCTCAAAGAGAAGCAAATTTCATCCGATGATGCTGAAATTTGGTATATGGTGTTGGTATATGATCTCTAACAGCCATGCAAAAATTGGTCCATATCGGTCCATAATTATATATAGCCCCCCATATAAACCGATCCCCAGATTTGGCTTGCGGAGCCTCAACGAGAAGCAAATTTCATCCGATGATGCTGAAATTTGGTACAAGTTGTTGGTATATGGTCTCTAATAACCATGCAAAAATTGGTCCATATCGGTCCATAATTATATATAGAAAATTTTGTCAAAATTGTATTTCTATAGAAAATTTTGTTAAAATTTTATTTCTGTAAAAAATTTTGTCAAAATTTTATTTCTAAAGAAAATTTTGTCAAAATTTTATTTCTATAGAAAACTTTGTCAAAATTTTATGTCTATAGAAAATTTTGTCAAACTGAATTATATACGTATTGGATCGATCTTTTTTGATTTAATACATACCACGTATGAACTTACATACAATTTAGAAGATGGTATTAGGAGGTTTTAAGATACCTTGCCATCGGCAAGCGTTACCGCAACTTAAGTAATTCGATTGTGGATGACAGTGTGTAGAAGAAGTTTCTACGCAATCCATGGTGGAGGGTACATAAGCTTCGGCCTGGCCGAACTTACGGCCGTATATACTTGTTTTTTAATTTTTTTCTGGCTAAATAAAGTTCCCAGGGAATAAATGCTTGTACCTATCACTTATTTACCTTTAAAGAGACAATATTGCTTATAGTAGAAAACTTCTTTATTGTAGAAATTCGTTTCTTAAGAAATAATAATTATTATTTTTTTTTGTGCACCAGAGACAAGTCTCTACCCCACCACCCGAGTTTTACTAGGTATTTCGCTTCTATTTGTAAGGAAAATTATAATAAAAAGGCAAAAATAAATATAATTATTATTGGAAAAAAAAAAACAGTAGGGGAAAAAAAATAAAATAAATTTTCCAATATTTTAAAAAAATATTTGATTTTTACAATGTTCTCCCCAGTGGTTTCTTTAGAATGTCCGAAAATGTTTAAGAAACGCAAGATGGCAAAATACCATATAGAAAAATTATTAGAAATTTGTTACTCTTCCCTCCCAAAATCATCAAACTTCCATATTTCTACTACATATATTACAAAAATTTATGAGAGTATATTCCAAGAATTTATTCGTATGAAAGTTTGATATGGAATTTATGTGGGAAGTTCTTCAATAATATTATATAACATATAAAACTAATTTCTGGAATAATGTTTGACATATAAATATATTCCTATGTTTGAAAATTTTATTATATAGTCAATAATAAAAATTCTTTTAAAATTTATTATTGCATATTTTAGAGAAAAGTTTCCTAATGCGTTTAGATTTTTATGTATCCAAAAGCAAACTTCAATCTACTATCAACATTATTTTACTGCCAAAATTAATATAGCATAAATACAACAAAACTTTTGCTATAAATTTCAAAGCATAATTTTCGGCATTTCACATTAATTTCATAAACAGACAATTTTACATATGGACAAACAATAGAGATATGTATAAAACAGTCTGCATACAAACTAGAGGTGTGCGCGTGACTGAAATTTCATTTACACTCACGCACATTCACGAAGCAAAATATTTATTCACGCACGATACGTGTGGTAGCCAATCCCACTCACGCACATTCACGAAATAAAAAACCAGTACTCGCGCATGAACTACTTTTAAAGACTCACGTTCACACACGAAATACGACAATTCAGGACAAATTCACGAGGCTCACGATATTTTCCAACCGGAAATCAGCAAAGGTAACAAAATTCAACAAGTATATACGGCCGTAAGTTCGGCCAGGCCGAATCTTATGTACCCTACAATACGAAAGTCTGTCATCCACAGTCGAATTACTTGGGTTGTGTTATTTTAAAACTTCTTAACATCGTTTTCTAAATTGTGAGTTAGTCCATACCTGGTATATATTAGACAAAAAAGGTATGTATAGGTAAGTCCACAAATAATTACGAATCGATATGGACTTTTGCACGGTACGTAGAGAGCCAGAATTGAAATATGGGGGGTCGACTATGGGGGCTATATACAATTATGAACTTGATATGGACCAATTTTTGTGTGATTGGGGATCGATTTATCTGGGGGCTATATATAACTATAGATCGATATGGACCTAGTTAGGCTTGTTGTTGGTTGCTAACGGCCATATACTAGTATAATGTACCAAATTTCAACTGAATCGGATGAAATTTGCTCCTCCAATTTTTGCATGGTTGTTAGAGACCATATACCAACACCATATACCAAATTTCAGCCGGATCGGATGAAATTTTCTTCTCTTAGAGCAATCGCAAGCCAAATTTGGGGGTCTATATGGGGGCTATACGTAAAAGTGGACCGATATGGACCAGTTTTTGCATGGTTGTTAGAGATCATATGCTGACATCATGTAGCAAATTTCATATACCAATATCATGTACCAAATTTCAGCCGGATCGGATGCAATTTGCTTCTTTTTGAGGCTTCGCAAGCCAAATCTGGAGATCGGTTTATATGGGCGCTATATGTAATTATGGACCGATATGGACCAATTTTTGCATGGTTGTTAGAGACCACATACCAACACCATGTACCAAATTTCAGCCGGATCGGATGAAATTTTCTTCTCTTTGAGGCTCCGGAACCCAAATCTGGGGATCGGTTTATATGGGCGCTATACATAATTATGGACCGATGTGGACCAATTTTTGCATGATTGTTAAAGACCATATACTAACACCATGTACCAAATTTCAGCCGGATCGGATGAAATTTGCTTCTCTTTTAGGCTCCGCAAGCCAAATCTGGGGATCGGTTTATATGGGGGCTATATATAATTATGGACCGATGTGGACCAATTTTTGCATGGTTGTTAGAGACCATATACCAACACCATGTACCAAATTTCAGCCGGATCGGATGAAATTTGCTTCTCTTTTAGGCTCCGCAAACCAAATCTGGGGATCGGTTTATATGGGGGCTATATATAATTATGGACCGATGTGGACCAATTTTTGCATGGTTGTTAGAGACCATATACCAACACCATGTACCAAATTTCAGACGGATCGGATGAAATATGCTTCTGTTAGAGGCTCCACAAGCCAAATCTGAGGGTCCCTTTATATGGGGACTATATGTAAAAGTGGACCGATATGGCCCATTTTCAATACCATCCGACCTACATCGATAACAACTACTTGTGCCAAGTTTCAAGTCGATAGCTTGTTTCGTTCGGAAGTTAGCGTGATTTCAACAGACGGACGGACATGCTTAGATCGACTCAGAATTTCACCACGACCCAGAATATATATACTTTATGGGGTCTTAGAGCAATATTTCGGTGTGTTACAAACGGAATGACAAAGTTAATATACCCCCATCCTATGATGGAGGGTATAAAAAAAAAAACAAACAACAATTTTTATTGATTCTAAGAAGGCAACAACCTTTTCAAGGAAATATATTAGTAGCGTTTTTTCTAGTTTACGACAAGTTCTTCTTTGCTCTACAAAGATATATGATGCATTTGGTTTAACAGGCTTTTTTTATATATTTCTCTTCTGAAGTATCTACACACTAAAATCGTTTGTAGTTTTAGATACACAGAAAAAATATCACCATAATTCCATTAAAAATTGTCAAGAAAAATATATGTCAATCAAAAATATTTTTTTTATTGGATCAATTAAATTTTTAATTGATAAAATAATTGAAAAAAAATATCTAACAAAAAATTCTTCAAAATGAAGTCAAAACTAATTTCGGTGGAGACTAAAAAAAATTTATTCAAAATTTATTATTACATAGTTTAGAGAAATTTTCCTGTTTTATAGTATTGTAACATTTCAAGGAACATATTAAAGATACTTTGGCATTTTTATGATTCTCCCAAAAAGGCGAGACGAAATGACTATCAAAACAATTTTACTACCGAAATTAATAAGGCATAACTTTTGCTATCAATATCAAAGCATACTTTTCGGCATTCCACATTAATTTCATTAATTGACAATTTTATATAAATAAGAAATAGAAAGATGTATTTTTTCATATGGAGAATTTTATGTCCTCTTATGCAAGAGTGTATCTTAATAACAATTCACAATACTAAGCTCATATGCCTACTACAAAAATTTGTTATTAGTTTTTGCTGTAAAAGCTTCCAGCATTTCTTTGAGTAATAAAAGAAAACATCACTGGGGACTATTATGAAATAACTATTAAGAGAATAAAACACAAGCTTATTAAGAAAGTCTTTACGACAAAAGCTCAAAATACATATACAAGCTATATATGTATGTGCATAATACCATCATGATGTATTCAACTCGCAAAATCTTTGGGGAGCTGTGAAAATATTAGAAAATGTGCTAGTATTTTCTACTTAGGTCAAGGCTTCAAGGCTAGGCCTTCTTTTTCTATCATTTGGGCGGGTAGTAATAAAAGTATTAAAAAGCTATTCATAGCCTAGATCATTAAATATTTATTGGAAAATGTGTTCAATAACCTACAGCAATAGCTGAAGGAGAGGACAGGGTTTACTCGCAATTGGTAGCCAGGACATACATCTTTTGTGTATGCCAAGAATCCTTTTTTTTTTGCTTGATTAATATTTAGAGGCAACATCTTAAAATGTCTGCATGTGTATATATGATCTTTGCATTATTTAAGAGGACTTTCCTCTTACCCTTAAAAAGGAATATACTAACATTTAATATTCGCAATAATACCATTTGAATGATGAGTTTTTAAAGAACAAACACTTTAGTCATATTGTGTAAATTTCGTCTTCTACCAAGATGGACATTTTTGGGACACCAGAAAAATACGAACGAATCAAAAGACCAACATTTTTAAAATTTACTTAAAAAAATTATGATGTTATGAAAGTTATAAATTACCAACCTTTTTAGCTTTTGAAAATTCTTGAATAATTAATTAAAATTATTTTTTATTATCACAAAAAAGGACAAAATATATATAATTACCAAAACGAATTTGTTTGGTCTTTTGCTACGATTATTTTTATGGCCATTTGGAAGGAATATGAAAAAATAATTTTAATTATATACTAAATATATAATCAAAAGTCTATGCATTCTATGATAATGACAGACAACTTCACTTTTGGACAATTATCATTTTTGTTTTAATCCAATCAAATGATTTCTTTATCCTAATAAAGAACCACAATCAAGGTATATAACCATATAATCAAAAAGTTTGCATACTTTTAGGCTTAGTTTCATATAACACCTGACTAATTACCACAAAGCGTATGTAAATTGTATATGCATAGAAATAGAAATATTTCCTTTTGTAAGCTTTTCTTTTGTTTTTTCATGAATATTTTAACATTGAGCAATTTGACCTTTTGTCTTAATCCCTAATTGGGAAAAATACTTCAACAATACGAGTGAAATATGTGGAAAGAAGATAGCAATATTATCAGGTTTGGTTGTACATAAAAATAATTGGGTCAAATACTGGGAAAATCTTTGTTAAGATATATTGTGAAGATATTAAATTTTTCTTTGTTATATGTAAAAGTTTTTATACCCTGCGCCACACTGTGGAACAGGGTATTATAAGTTAATGCATATGTTTGCAACACCCAGAAGGAGACGAGATAGACACATGGTGGCTTTGGCAAAAATGCTCAGGGTGGGCTCCTGAGTCAATATAGTCATGTCCGTCTGTCTGTGAACACATTTTTTAATCAAAGTCTAGGTCGCAGTTTTAGTCCAATCGACTACAAATTTGGCACAAGTATATGTTTTGTCTCAGAATAGAACCCTATTGAGTTTGGAAGAAATCGCTTCAGATTTAGATATAGCTCCCATATATATCTTTCGCCCGATATAGACTTATATGGCCCCAGAAGCCACAGTTTCTTAAATTTTTGCACCAGAAAAACAATTAGTACTATAGTCAAATTTGCCAAATTTTATTGAAATCGTTCGCCCGATTTTCACTAATATGACTACAGTGGCCAATCTTTTACTCCGATCTACGTGAAATTTTGCAGTAGAATTAACATTTCAACTGTCTGTACTGCAGATATAGCTCCCATATATAGCTTTCGCCCGATTTACATTCATATGACCCCAGAGGCCAATTTTATATGCCCGCCTTGCATACACAAGGTCGTGGGTTCGATTCCTGCTACGACCGAACACCAAAAAGTTTTTCAGCGGTGGATTATCCCACCTCAGTAATGCTGGTGACATTTCTGAGGGTTTCAAAGCTTCTCTAAGTGGTTTCACTGGAATATGGAACGCCGTTCGGACTCGGCTATAAAAAGGAGGTCCCTTGTCATTGAGCTTAACATGGAATCGGGCAGCACTCAGTGATAAGAGAGAAGTTCACCACTGTGGTATCACAATGGACTGAATAGTCTAAGTGAGCCTGATACATCGGGCTGCCACATAACCTAACCTAACCTATACTCCGATTTAGTTGAACAAAATGGTAAAAATACCAACATTTTCCTTGTAAAATCGCCACTGATTAGTCGAAAAGTTGTAAAAATTACTCTAGTTTTCCTAAACTTCTAATACATATATATCGAGCGATAAATCATAAATAAACTTTTGCGAAGTTTCCTTAAAATTGCTTCAGATTGAAATGTTTCCAATATTTATACCCTGCGCCACACTGTGGAACATTATGTTCCACCCTAGTGCATTAGGCGACTTAAATTTTGAGTCGATAAATTTTGTAGAAGTCTATCAAATTCTGTTTAGATCGAGTGATATTTAAATGTATGCATTTGGGACAAACCTTTATATATAGCACCCAACATATTTGACGGATGTGATATGGTATCGAAAATTTCGATCTACTGTAGGCACTTTGTATAATAAAAATACTTTAAATATTATTTTTGGAAAAACAAGCCAAGGAAATTATTTTACAATTTATTGAAAAATAAAAAAAAAGAAAATGTCATTCTGTTACTAACAACTACAAAAACGGAAGTTTTAATAAAAAGGAAACAAAGAAGAATAATCCTTATACTACAAAGTGGTGTGGGATATAATATAGTCGGCCCCGCCCGACTTTCCTTCCTTTTTTTATACCCTGCGCCACACTGTGGAACATGGTATTATAAGTTATTTTTAATTATACCCTCCACCATAGGATGGGGGATATATTAACTTTGTCATTCCGTTTGTAATATATCTGGGTCGTGGTGAAATTCTGAGACGATCTAAGCATGTCCATCCGTCCGTCCGTCTGTTGAAATCACGCTAACTTCCGAACGCAACAAGCTATAGGCTTGAAACTTGACATAAGTAGTTGTTATTGATGTAGGTCAGACGGTATTGCAAATGGGCCATATTGGACCACTTTTACGTATAGCCCCCATATAAACGGACCCCCAAATTTGGCTTGCCGATCGTCTAAGAGAAGCAAATTTCATCCGATCCGGCTGAAATTTTGTACATGGTATTAGTACATCGTCTCTAACGACCATGCAAAAATTGGTCCACATCGATCAATAATTATATATAACCCCCATTTAAACCGATCCCCCGATTTGGCTTGCGGAGCCTCTAAGAGAAGCAAATTTCATCCGATCCGGCTGAAATTTGATACGTGATGTTAGTATATGGTCTCTACTGATCATGCAAAAATTGGTCCACATCGGTCCATAATTATATAAACCGATCACCAGATTTGACTTCCGGGGCCCCTTGGAAGAGCAAAATTCATTCGATTCGGTTGAAATTTGGTACGTGATGTTAGTATATGGTATCCAACAACCACGCAGGAATTGGTTCATATCAGTCCATAATTATATATAGCCCCCGTATAAACCGATCCCCAGATTTGACCTCCGAAGCCCCTTGGAAGAGCAAAATTCATCTGCTTCGGTTGAAATTTGGTACATGATGTTAGTATATGGTATCCAACAACCATGCAGGAATTGGTTCATATCAGTCCATAATTATATATAGCCCCCATATAAACCGATCCCCAGATTTGACCTCCGGAGCCCCTTGGAAGAGCAAAATTCATCCGATTCGGTTGAAATTTGGTACGTGGTGGTACTATATGATATTTAACAGCCATGCCAAAAGTGGTCCATAATCATATATAGCCCCCATATAAACCGATCCCCTTGGAAGATCAAAATTCACCCGCTTCGGTTCAAATTTGACACGTGATGTTAGTATATGGTATCCAAGAACCATGTAGGAATTGGTTCATATCAGTCCTTATTTATATATAGCCCCATATAAAGCCATCCCGAGATTTGGTTTTGGAGCTTCTTGGAGAAGCAAAAATCATCCGATCTGGATGAAATTTGGTACATGATGTTAGTATATGATATTTAACAACCATGTCAAAAGTGGTCCATATCAGGCCATAATCATATAAAGCCCCCATATAAACCGATCCCGAGATTTGGTTTTGGAGCCTCTTGGAGGAGCAAATTTCATCCGAGTCAGTTGAAATTTAGTACATTGTGCTAGTATATGGCCGTTAACAACCATGCCTAACCAAATCGGTCCCCAATCACACAAAAATTAGTCCATATCAAATTCATAATTGTATATAGCCCCCATATAAGCGATCCCTATATTTCAATTCTGGCCCTCTACCACGTATGGACAAACTCACAATTTAGAAAACGATGTTAAGACGTTTTAAGATACCACAACCCAAGTAATTCGATTGTGGATGACAGACAATCCATGGTGGAGGGTACATAAGATTCGGCCTGGCCGAACTTACGGCCGTATATACTTGTTTATTTTTAATTTATACATACAATTTATGTTGGCCAAATATTATATTATATAGCAACCTAAAGCAGCTAACAAAAAGCAATGAAAATGTTCTATCCGGAATGTTGTATCGGGAACTGGTGCAAAATTGGCTCAGAAATAATGAATTTTACATGGGCTTGTCATAGGAGGAAGTCATCTTTTTAAGCATCCGCAGCATTGATTTCGCATTAGTTCTTCAAGTGCTGTGATATTTCAGTATTTCGGATTTAATTTTAAAACAAATAAGTAAAGTAGAAAGTCGGGCGGGGCCGACTATATCATACCCTAAACCACCCCTACTGAACTAGTAAACATTGTTTGTGGGGTGGGGTATCAATGGTATAGGTTTGGGAGATAAACCGCATTTCAATATTTAAGAACATTAAGATGTACATGTTGATGGAAGATTAATCATAATCTGAATAGAAATGTCTGGTATTAGGAGCTATAATTGATTCAGCACCTACAGAGTTAGCAAGCCACTAGTATTGAGTCCATTATTAAATAATTGCGACGGGAATCCTGTGAACGACAAATACATGGACAAACGGACGGACGCACACCAAGCACTAGATCGACTAGGAGGTGATTCTGAGTTGATCGGTATATATTTTGTGGGGTCTAAAATCAATATTTCTGGTAGGTACATTTTTTGGCATATCAAAGTTATTATACCCTGACCACTATATGGTTTAGGGTATAAAAGGAGGAAATCTTTCAATTAAATAGTGTGGGTAATAAATCCAAATTTGTGGGAAAAAATTTGGCTGCAATGAAGAGGTGATCGCCGAAACTGAGGCCTATTTTGAGGAGTACTACCAAAATGGTATCAAAAAATTGGAAGGTCGTTATAATCGTTGTATCGCTCTTGAAGGGAACTATGTTGAATAATAAAAACGAATTTTGACAAAAATGTGTTTTTCTTTGTTAGACCGGGGACTTATCAGCCAACCTGTTATGTTGTTCTGATTTAGGCCAATATCGCCAGATTTCTCATATTTTGCACTTTGCAATTCAATGATTATTTCCCCATATTGTAGTCATATCCTACACACTGCAATGACAGACTTTCCACTGAATCGATTAAGATTCAAATAAGGCTCCGACTTGTTATGCTAAATCCCACAATTGAACCCTTATCTTGGCGAGATCTAGCCCATATCCTGATTACCAAAAATTTTAAGAATGCTTCCAATTTACCTTTAGCTCTAATACATATGTATCGCCCAATAAATAAGAAATGCAATTTTGGGAAATTACAAACATGGCTTCATTTAAAAATATATACGATATTTATTATGGTTTGTCCCCACAAATAAACGTATATGGGAATATCAACATTTAAACAGCTCAAAAAAAAATTTAAGGATTTGAGATGGTATCAAAAATTATATTCTACAAAGTGGTGAAGAGCTTTAGACTTTCCTTACTTGTTATTTATATCGTACTTAAGAAAAGGCGTACGTTCTCAACCTCCACCAGTGCAATGTCATCCTCAATAACGCAACTTTCTAACTTTGTTGGTATGTCTTGATAATTAAAGATGCCCCAGTAAACTATTTAAATCGTTGTTGCCTTTGGCTACTCCTAAATGCAGTTCAACTATTACCCACTTTTCTATAAAAAATTTTAACTTTAACAATTGGTCAATTTAAATATGCAAATAATTTACTCAAAAACCAAAGACTTATACTGAATTGATTATACAGATGAATATCGAAACAGGAATCAACCAATAGTTTTAGCTAAAATAATTCCAAATAATCTCTATGCAATGCAATTCAAAACAAAAATTTGAAAATCCAATTTCATTCTAATAACGACAATTTCTCGTTTTGAGTATATAAATGGAAAAGCTATTTAAAATATATTTCAACAGAGCAATTGTAAATTCCTACTGGTTGATTTTCCAATTGCTGTTCAAATATATTGGCAATTTAAATTAGATATGAGAATCCAGAGAAATTTTATTTGCTTGTTAATTTAAGGTAAATTTGAAAAACAGTTCTAGAAAATTTTGATAACTGCCAAACGTGTATGAATTCCAGTGTCCAAAAAAAAAAAACATTTGAATGGTAATTTAATTTAAGTATAGATTCTAAATAATTTAAATTTTAGTGGATCATTTAAAATTTAAATTGTTTGCAAAATTTCATAAACCATGTAAATTTACCAAACATTCTAGTTCATTTATTCATAAGTGGTTTTGGTTCCATTGCATACTTTTAGGATGTTATTTGGACGATGTAACTAAGTAAAGTGTGTTTATTACAAATTTATATCAAACACAACAAGCAGAAATTTTAAGCAAATTGTATTTAAAAAATTAAGGCCTTGCAATCATGAAACAAAAAAATAATAATAATAAATAAAATGATATTGAAAGTGCCAAAAAGAAACCTATGTACACACATCCAGCCTGTTATAATGCCATAATTGCTATGTAGTTCTTAGAAATATCAAAGTTAACAAAGCCAACAGTTATATTGCAATTTCATTTTGTATATTCACAAAAAGGACATGAAAACATTTTTTTCAATTTCACCATAAAACTGCTAAAAGTCCTTGCTGCTATTTGGTTCGTTGAACTAGGGAATATTAAAATCAGAGCATGCTGCATGCCATGCACTAATTAGCGTTTTTAAAGGAATTGCATGTTGAAGCGGATGCTTTTGCACTTTAAAAACTAAAACTAAATTAACTATGCCTTAAATATTAACAAAGTGTGGAAACGATAATATTTTTAAAATCATGAAATGTATAGGAACTCTGCATACATATTTGGCAAATCATAGCCTTAAAGGATAATTTGAATGAATAATGAATTTGTTGATATAAATCGGAAATAAAGGGTTTCCTAAAGAAAATCTTATTTAGTTTCGATGAATAAAAGTTTTTCGATTGGAGACTCTATTTAGCCAGGCTGAATAAAATTTTTCCTATAGAAAACTCTATTCATCCAGGTGGAATAAAAGTTTTCCTATAGAAAACTCTATTCAGCAAGGCTGAATAAAAGCTTTTTTTAGAAAACTCTATTCAGCCAGGCTAAATAAAAGTTTTCCTATAGAAAACTGTATTCAGCCAGGCTGAATAAAAGTTTTCGTATAGAAAACTCTATTCAGCCTGGCTGAATAAAAGTTTTTCTGTAGAAAACTCTATTCAGCAAGGCTGGATAAAGATTTTCCTATAAAAAACTCTATTCAGCCAGGCGGAATAAAAGTTTTCCTAAAGAAAACTCTATTCTACCAGGCTTAATAAAATTTTTCCTATAGAAAACTCTATTCAGCCAGGCTTAATAAAATTTTTCCTATGGAAAACTCTATTCTGCCAGGCTGAATAAAAGTTTTCTTATAAAAAACTCTATTCAGCCAGGCTAAATAAAAGTTTTCCTATAGAAAATTCTATTTGTCCAAGCTGAAAAAACTATTTTCCTATAGAAAACTCTATTCAGCCTGGCCAAATAAAGAAATTCCTTAGAAAACTCTATTCAGCAAAATAAAAATAAAACAGTTTTCCTACAGAAAACTCAATTCAGAAAGGCTGAATAAAGGTTTTCCTATAGAAAACACTATTCAACCAGGCTGAATAAAAGTTTTCCTATAGAAAACACTATTCAACCAGGCTGAATAAAAGTTTTCCTATAGAAAACTATATCCAGCCAGGCTGAATAAAAGTTTTCCTATAACAAACTCTATTCAGCCAGGCTAAACAAAAGTTTTCTTATAGAAAACTCTATTCAGCCAAGCTGAAAAAACTATTTTCCTATAGAAAATCCTATTCAGCTAAGCTGAAAAACTGTTTTCCTATAGAAAACTCTATTCAGGCTGGCCAAATAAAGAAATTCCTTAGAAACCTCTATTCAACATGGCTGAATAAAGGTTTTCATATAGAAAACTCTATTCAGCCTGGCAAAATAAAAAAGTTTTCCTATAGAAAACTCTATTCAGCCTGGCCAAATAAAAACTTTCATTAGAAAACTCTATTCAGAAAGGCTGAATAAAGGTTTTCCTATAGAAAACACTATTCAGCCATGCTGAATAAAAGTTTCCCTATAGAAAACTATTCATCCAAATAAAAAAATCCTTAGAAAACTTTATTCAGCCAGACTAAATAAAAGCTTTCCTATAGAAAACTCTATTCAGCCAGGCAGAATAAAAGTTTTCCTATACTTCAGTTTTCCTGAACTTCATTAAGACTGGCTGAATAAAAGTTTATCTATAGAAAACTCTATTCAGCAAGGCTGAATAAAGATTTTCCTTAATAAAAATTTTCCTATAAAAAACTCTATTCAGCCAGGCTGAGTAAAAGTTTTTCTATAGAAAACTCTATTCAGCCAGGCTAACTAAAAGCTTTTCTTTAGAAAACTCTATTCAGCCATGCTAAATAAAAGTTTTCCTATAGAAAACTGCATTCAGCCAGGCTGAATGACAGTTTTTCAATAGAAAACGTCATTCAGACTGGCTGAATAAAAGTTTTTCTATAGAAAACTGTATTCAGCCAGGCTGAATAACTATTTTGCAATAGAAAACTTCATTCAGACTGGCTGAATAAAAGTTTTTGTATAGAAAACTCTATTCAGCCCGGCTGAATAAAAGTTTTTCTATAGAAAACTCTATTCAGCGAGGCTGAGTAAAGGTTTTCCTATAAAAAATTCTATTCAGCCATGCTGAATAAAGGTTTTCCTATAAAAAACTCTATTCAGCCAGGCTGAACAAAAGTTTTCCTCGAGAATGTTATTCATCCAGTTGGAATAAAAGTTTTCCTATAGAAAACTCTATTCAGCCAGGCTGTATAAAAGTTTTCCTATAGAAAACTCTTTTCAGCCAGGCTGAATAAAAGTTTTCCTATAGAAAACTCTATTCAGCCTGGTAAAATAAAACAGTTTTCCTACAGAAAACTCTATTCATCCATGCTGCATAAAGGTTTTCCTATAGAAAAAACTATTCAGCCATGCTGAATAAAGGTTTTCCTATAAAAAACTCTATTCAGCCAGGCTGAACAAAAGTTTTCCTCGAGAATGTTATTCATCCAGTTGGAATAAAAGTTTTCCTATAGAAAACTCTATTCAGCCAGGCTGTATAAAAGTTTTCCTATAGAAAATTCTTTTCAGCCAGGCTGAATAAAAGTTTTCCTATAGAAAACTCTATTCAGCCTGGTAAAATAAAACAGTTTTCCTACAGAAAACTCTATTCAGCCTAGTAAAATAAAACAGTTTTCCTATAGAAAAAACTATTCAGCCAGGCTGAATAAAGGTTTTCCTATAAAAAACTCTATTCAGCCAGGCTGAATAAAAGGTTTCCTCAAGAAAACTCTTCACTTCAGCCCAAAGTTTTGCTACAAATTCGTTTTTTTATACCCACCACCATAGAATGGTGACGGGGGTATAATAAGTTTGTCATTCCGTTTGTAACACATCGAAATATCGATTTCCGACTATATAAAGTATATATATTCTTGATCAGGGAGAAATTCTAAGACGATATAACGATGTCCGTCTGTCCGTCTGTCTGTCTGTCTGTCTGTCTGTTGTAATCACGCTGCAGTCTTCAATAATGAAGCAATCGTGCTGAAATTTTGCACAAACTCGTCTTTTGTCTGCAGACAGGTCAAGTTCGAAGATGGGCTATATCGGTCCAGGTTTTGATATAGTCCCCATATAAACCGACCTCCCGATTTGGGGTCTTGGGCTTATAGAAATCGTAGTTTTTATCCAATTTGCCTGAAATTCGAAATCTAGAGGTATTTTATGACCATAAAGACGTGTGCCAAAAATGGTGAGTATCGGTCCATGTTTTGATATAGTCCCCATATAGACCGATCTCCCGATTTTACTTCTTGGGCTTATAGAAACCGCAGTTTTTATTCAATTCACCTGAAATTGGAAATCTAGAGGCATTGTAGGACCACAAATACGTGTGCCAAAAATTGTGAGTATCGGTCCATGTTTTGGTATGGTCCCCATATAGAACGACCTCCCGATTTGGGGTCTTGGGCTTATAGAGTCTTCAATAATGAAGCAATCGTTCTGAAATTTTGCACAAACTCGTCTTTTGTCTGTAGGCAGGTCAAGTTCGAAAATGGGCTATATCGGTCCAGGTTTTGATATAGTCCCCATATAAACCGACCTCCCGATTTGGGGTCTTGGGATTATAGAAATCGTACTTTTTATCCAATTTGTCTGAAATTGGAAATCTAGAGGTATATTAGGACCATAAAGAGGTGTGCCGAAAATGGTGATTATCGGTCCATATTTTGGCATAGCCCCCATATATTCCCGATTTTACTTCTTGGGCTTATAGAATCCGAAGTTTTTATCTTATTTGCCTGAAATTGGAAATATTGAATTATTTTCTGGTCATAAAGAGGTGTGCCGAAAACGGTGAGTATCGGTCCATATTTTAGTATAGCCCCCATAAGAACGATCTCTCGATTTAACTCCTTGGGTTTCTAGGAACCGTAGTTTTTATCTGATTTGCCTGAAATTGTAAATATTCTGGTATTTTAGGCTCACAAAAACGTGTATCGGATTATGTTTTTATCGGTCCATATAGACCGACTTCACTTCTTGAGGGTGTGGAAGGCGCACTGATCATGAAAATTGCTTGAAACTCAATGTAAAATTTCCAGATTTTACTTCTACAGATTTAAGATTTCAAATCAAGACGTTATTTTATAATTTTCTTGCACACTTACAAGAGATGTTAATGATTCCTCTAAAACTCAAACAAAAAGGGTTCTTATAAATCCAGAATCTGATATAGTCCTCATAGGTGAAATCTTTAAATTTATCTTCGGGAAGTGTTCTCAAGGTCTCAAGCCCTCCTGAAATTTCAAAGGAAACCCTAATATTTGGTTCATGGTGGTGGGTATTTAAGATTCGGCCCGGCCGAACTTAGTGCTGTATATACTTGTTTTATTCAATATTTGTATTTACTTTATATATAATATTTAAGATAAGTATTACTTTTCTCATTATGTCTACCTATCAGCTTCACATGAGGTTTAAGGAGAATTTCTTTAGTTTTCTTTGGCATAAAGCTAAGCGCAGACTTTTGAAAGTTGTTTTAGAAAAATAAAATAAAAAGTATTCTCTATACGAAGTTGTTGTTTTTTCTTCTTGAAACTATTCACCAAGATGTGGTTCTGCTATGTTTCGAGAAATTCTTCTGTGCATTAAATGAAATAAACTTAGAAAGTTTAAGATTTAAAGTTTTGCTGGGGTTTTGAAGTCTGTTTTTTGTTTTTTTGTTTTCTTGTTGCTAGTTGGTTTTCTTGGGCAAGTGCAGTTGATTTTCAAGGAATAGTGAACAAATAGCCAGAAATAATAATAATAAAAAAAAAAAAACAAAAAATTCTAAAATAAATTCAACAAAACTTTATCTAGCCAATAGCAGGATTAGTTTTGGTAGATGCAACAGCATTCACTCGATGCCTGGATGCTTAAAGTTTTCATCAAAGCAAATCATATAGGGATCAGTCAAAAGAAGAGGGAGTAAAGAAACCAATCAGTTTAACTTTGTTTAAAAATCTCAATTACATGGCATGATGTTTTACATTTCATTATTGATGTAAAGCAATTGATCCAAACGATGGTAGAGTTAGGCTAATGTTTGCATGGATTTTTGCTAAAATGAACTTTACCCGATTGAAGTAATGGAAAAAGTTTTAAGTAGGATAAAAAGAGTCTGTACATTGATTTTTTGTTTTGTTTTTTTTTTTTTTTTTAGTAAGAAAACTCTCACGAAAAAGACTGCCTTGTTAAATAATGTTTTACTGACGAGAACCTTTGTTTAGCATGGCAGAATAGTGTTTCTATCGACATACCATAATTAAATTCCGTAAATTTATATAGAGTTGTATGCAACAGAATATTATCATGGGGAAAACATATCTATGAATAGAGCTTTCTATAGGAAACTAATTATTCGATGTTGCTGAAATACAGTTTTCTATAAGAAGGCTATTATTTAGCCTTCTGAATATAGTTTTCTGTAAGAAAATTATTATTAAGACCCGACGATTGAGTTTTGTATTGGAACACCTTAATTCAGCATGGCTGAATAGAGTTTGCGACATTCAATTGTTTTTTTTTTCAACCATTTGGATGAAGTTTTCAATAAGAAAACTTTTATTCGCCCTAGCTGAGTACAATTTTCTATACGAAAACATTTATTCAGCCTTTCTGGATAGAGTTTGCAATACGAAAATTTCCATTCAGCCTATCTTAATAGAGTTTTCTATAGAAAAACTTTTATTCAGTCTAGCTGAATAGAATTTTCTTTACCAAAACTTATGTTCAGTCTGGCTGAACAGAGGTTTCTATATGTATTCGGCCTGGATGAATAGTTTTCCATAGGAAAACTTTTATTCAGCCTAGCCAGACTCAATAGAGTATTCTATAGGTAAACTTTTCTTCAGTCTGGCTGTAAAGAATTTTCCATAGGAAAACTGTTATTCAGCTTTGGCTGAATAAAGTTCCCTAATGTAAAATTTTTATTTAACTTTACTCACTAGAGTTTTCTATGGGAAAACTTTTATTCTGCCTGACCTAATAGAATTTTTTATAGGAAAATTTTATTCAGCAAGTTTGAATATAAATATCTAGAGGAAAACGTTTATTCAGCGTGTCAGAATATAATTTTCTATAGGAAAACTTTTATTTAGGCAAACTGAATATAATTTGCGTCATTCAAAATTTTTTATTAAACTGTCTGGATGAAGGTTTCAATAAGAAAACTTTTATTCAGCCTCGCGGAGTAGAGTTAGTCTATACGGAAATATTTATTCAGTCTGTCTGGATAGAGTTTGAAATAGGAAATTTTCTATTCAGACTATCTGAATAGATTTTTCTATAGGAAACATTTTATTCAGCCTATCTGGATAGAGTTTTCTATAGGAAAACTTTTATTCAGCCTAGCTGAATAGAGTTTTCTATAAGAAAACATTTATTTATCCTGTCTGGATAGAGTTTACGTTAGGAAAACTTCCATTTAGCCTATCTGAATAGACTTTGCTATAGAAAAAAAGTTTATTCAACCTAGCTGAGTAGAGATTTCTATAAGAAAACATTTATTCAGTATGTCTGGATAAAGTTTGCAATAGGAAAACTTCCATTCAGCCTATCTGAGTAGACTTTCTATAGGAAAAATTTTATTCAGCCAAGCTGAGTAGAGTTTTCTATACGAAAACATTTATTCAGACTGTCTGGATAGACTTTTCTATAAGAAAACATTTATTCGGTATGGCTGAATAGAATTTTCTTTGCGAAAACTTTTATGCAGCCTAGCTGAATAGAGATTTCTATGGAAAAACATGTATTCGGTCTGGCTGAATATAACTTTCTTTACGAAAACTTTTGTTCAGCCTGGCTGAATAGAGATTTCTATAGGAAAACATGTATTCGGCCTGGATGAATAGTTTTCCATAGGAAAACTATTATTCAGCCTGGCTGAATAAAGTTTTCGGGTGCAAAATTTTTATTCAGGCAGACTCCATAGAGTTTTCTATAGGAAAACCTTTATTCAGCCTGTCTGAATAAAGTTCTCTAGTGCAAGACTTTTATTCAGCCTTGTCTGAATATAGTATTCTAGTGCGAAACTCTTGTCCAAATTGACTCAATAGAGTTTTCTACAGGAAAACTTTTATTCTGTCTGGTCTAGTAGAATTGTTTATAGGATGTTTTTATTCAGCAAGGCTGAATATAATTATGTAGAGGAAAACTTTTATTCAGCATGGAAGAATATAATTTTCTATAGGAAAACTTATATTCAGACAGGCTGGGTACAATTTCCTATAGAAAACTTATTATTCAGCAAGGCTGAAATAGAGTTTTCTACAAGAAACCTATTAGCTAGCCTGCAGAATAGAGTTTTCTTGGGGGGAAAATTATTATTCATACTCGACGATTGAGTTTTGTATAGAAATATTTTAATTCAGCTCGGCTGAATAGAGATTTCTATATGAAATCTTTTATTGTTACTTTTGCTCATTCGGTCTGGAGGAATAGTTTTCCATAGGAAAAGTTTTTCCGCTTTGGCTGAATAGAGTATTCGCCAATAAAAAACTTATATTCAGCCTGTCTGGATAGAGTTTTCAAAAGGAAAACTTTCATTCAGCCTATCAGAGTAGACTTCGGTATAGGAAAACTTTTTTTTTTAACCTGCCTGAATAAAGTTTTGAATATGAAAACTTGCATTCACCATATCTGAGTAGACTTTTCTATACGAAAACATTTATTGGGTGAATTTTCCTTATAAAAGGGAGCCACCGTAGTGCAATGGTTAGCATGCCCGCTTTGCATACACAAGGTCGTGGGTTCGATTCCTGCTTCGACCGAACACAAAAAAGTTTTTCAGCGGTGCATTATCCCACCTCAGTAATGCTGGTGACTTTTCTGAGGGTTTCAAAGCTTCTCTAAGTGGTTTCACTGCAATGTGTAACGCCGTTCGGACTCGGCTATAAAAAGGAGGTCCCTTGTCATTGAGTTTAACATGGAATCGGGCAGCACTCAGTGATGAGAGAGAAGTTTACCAATGTGGTATCACAATGGACTGAATAGTCTAAGTGAACCTGATACATCGGGCTGCCACGTAACCTAACCTAACCTTCCTTATGAAAAAAATTATTCAGTCTAGGTGAATAGGGTTTTCTGTAGGAAAACTTTCATTCAGCCTATCTGAATAGACTATTCTATAGGCAAACTTTTATTCAGCCTGGCTGAAAAGAGTTGTCCATGGGAAAAATTTTTTAGCTGGCTGAATAGATGTTTCTATGGGAAAACGACTATTCAGCCCGGCTGAATAGAGTTTTTCATAGGAGATCTATTATTCAGACTGGCAGAAAAATTTTCTTTTGGAGTCCTAATAAGCAGCTTGACTGAATAGAGTTTTCTGTAGAAAAACTTTAATTTAGACTCGACAAAATAGACTTTTTAGAAGCTAGCTTATATTGGGCATTGCTGAATAGAGTTTTCTGTAGGAAAACTGTAACTAATACTTCTTTGTAATTTTTATTCCACTACGTTAATTATAAATATTAAACCGGATCTCAGCATTACCATCATTATTACATTTCAATTCTCTTCTTCTTGTTTCATTTTCTAAACCAAATCCCTATTTATTTTAACCCCATTTACTTTGATATAATACCCAAGTACAACACGAGTACATAAATGAATTTTATTTGTGAATTGATGTAAAGGACAAGACCTAAGGGATTGGACCATAATTCCCTCATTGAGAATATAGAAGTGAAAAGCTAAGCTTCAAAAGCCGTTTAGCAAAGGAAAGTGGCACGTTTTCTCTTAACCAAGCAGACATGCAGATGTGGGTCCTCTGATTCCCTATTACGTGTTCTTGTTGCATGTTTTTTGTTTTTTTGTGATTCCAAATTTTGATTGTTCTCTTATGATGTGCATGTGAATGTCATAATAAGCTAGGATTTGTGGTGAATGTGGGTGGATTGTACTAAGACATTAGAGTTGAAGGATAAATGTTCCCATAAATCTTCTCCTTCTAGAGACTTTGTTTCCTTCGACGATTACATTTGAATTGAGAATTATGAAAATACTATAGAAGAGATGCTGCTATCGAGGAAGATGAGATGACCAAGCACTTATGCCATAGTATGTTGTGATACTGTGGTAGCTCATAAATATGGAACACAATGATATGGTCCCACCCAAAGTGTATGTGAGAATCTGGGCTTTTGAAGGGCCTTTGTCGATGATGATTAGTAATGAGATCAGGGTTGGCCTGTCACAAACTGTGACTTTTGCGACATACATTTGCGACGGTATAATACGTATGTCGCAAAAGTCGTAAACCTGCTGTAGAAAACCAAATTTTGAATAGAAGAAATCCTGAACATTTTTTAATTTAGTGTGACAGCATTCGCTGTGAGTTTCTGCCGAAATTTGTGAAAGTTTTCCCATGATCAAGCCTATTTTCTTAGGTGGTAACGAAATTCCCATTGGTGAGTGTGGAGACTGAACTTAAAGCTAAGAGAGGACGAGAAAATCCACGGTTACCCTGAACTCGTGCAAAAGGCAATAGGGAAAATGTGGGGACTAAAACCGAAAATTGTGAACATTCCTAAGAATTGAAACTTCTTCGCACATACCATCGTCTTGGATATCATCGAATTCGCTGCCTAGCTGACGCGACTAAAGTATTTTCAGTTTGCTACTTTTGTTAGTTTTTCTACATTTACGACGCGTATGTGACGTTTACAACTTTGCGACAGTCGCAAACCTAAAACAGTTTGGTACAGACCATCTCTGAATGAGATCTAAGATATAGAGTGTGGCTGATATATATTGTAACCAACTATAGGTTGTCTGATAGGTGACAGATTTTTACCAATGACAGTTCATTTTATTGTTTACAAGCCTACAAAAACATTTTGAAACGAATTCATATCGGGAGAACGGTCCATATGGAGGCTATGCCAAAACATGGACCAATATTTAACATATGTGGCACACCTCTTTTTATACCCAACACCATAGAATGGTGATGGGGGACGCCGTTCGGACTCGGCTATAAAAAGGAGGTCCCTTGTTATTGAGCTTAACATGGAATCGGGCAGCCCTCTGTGATAAGAGAGAAGTTCACCAATGTGGTATCACAATGGACTGAATTGTCTAAGTAGGCCACCTAACCTATTTAGAAAATTTTTGCAAAATTGTATTTCTGTAGAAAATTTTTGCAAAATTGTATTTCTATAGAAAATTTTTGCAGAATTTTATTTCTATACAGAATTTTGTTAAAAATTTATTTCTATACAGAATTTTGTCAAAATTTTTATTTCTATAGAAAATTTTGTCAACATTTTATTTCTATAGCAAATTTTGTCAAAATTTTATTTCTATAGCAAATTTAGTCAAAATTTTATTTCTATAGAAAATGTTGTCAAAATGTTATATTTATAGAAAATTTTGCCAAAATTGTATTTATATAGAAAATTCTGTACAAATTGTATTTTTATAGAAAATTTTAATACTGTAGAAAATTTTGTCAAAATTTTATTTCTATATATAAAATTTTGTCAACATTTTATTTCTATATATAAAATTTTGTCAACATTTTATTTCTATATATAAAATTTTGTCAACATTTTATTTCTATATATAAAATTTTGTCAAAATTTTATTTCTATAGAAAATTTTGTCAAAATTTTATTTCTATAGAAAATTTTGTCAAAATTTTATTTCTATAGAAATTTTTTTCAAAATTTTATTGCCACAGAAAATTTTTGTCATTCCGTTGGTAACATATCGAAATAACGATTTCCGACTATATAAGTCGTATATATATTCCTGATCAGGGAGAAATTTTATGACGATATAAGCATGTCGGTCTGTCTGTTGTAATTAGAGGTGGACACGGGACGCGAAACTCTCGTGACACGCGTGAATAACGTGAGTTGTGAACAAAATCCAAAGCAAATCTCGTGAATGTGAGTGAATGGATCTAAAACAAATATGTCGTGCGTGAGCGTGCGTGAATAAAATTTGTGCAAAATCACACACACGAAAAAATCATAATTTAATACTTACTCGTATTTTAACTGAAATTAATTTAGCCGTCGAACTATATTCTTTTTTATACCCTCCACCATAGGATGAGGGTATATTAACTTTGTAACACATCGAAATATCGCTCTAATACCCCATAAAGTATATATGTTCTGGATCGTGGTGAAATTCCGAGTCGATCTAAGCATGTCCGTCCATTCGTCCGTCTGTTGAAATCACGCTAACTTCCGAACGAAACAAGCTATCGACTAGAAACTTGGCACAAGTAGTTGTTGTTGTCGGATGTTATTGTCGGATGGTATTGCAAATGGGCCATATCCACTTTTATGTATAGCCGCCATATAAACCGACCTCCCAGATTAGGCTTGCAGAGCCTCTTAGAGAAAAAAATTCATCCCATCCGGTTGAAATATGTTTTAGTATATGTTTTCTAACAACCATGCAAAATTTGGTCCATATCGGTCCATAATTATATAAACCGTATAAACCGATCCCTTGCCTTGCGGAGCCTCTAAGAGAAGCAAATTTCATCCGATCCGGCTAAAACTTGGTACATGGTGTTAATATATGGTCTCTAATGACCATGCAAAAATTGGTCCACATCGGTCCATAATTATATAAAGCCCCCATATAAACCGATCCCCAGATTTGGCTTGCGGAGCCTCTAAGAGAAGCAAATTTCATCCGATCCGGCTGAAATTTGGTACATGGTGTTAGTATATGGTCCCTAACAACCATGCTAAAATTGGTTCACATCGGTCCCTAATTATATATAGCCACCATATAAACCGATCCCCAGATTTGGCTTGAGGAGCCTCTAAGAGAAGCAAATTTCATCCAATCCGGCTGAAACTTGGTACATGGTGTTAGTATATGGTCTCTAACAACCACGCAGGTGGAGCGTGAAATATCTTTGTCCGCCTATTGAAGGCCATAACTGGTGCCAAAGGTAACCAATCCGAAGAAATCTTAAATGATTTCAAAATTCGATGTAATTTCCAACATATTTTTGCTTTTTAAAAATAAAATTAAACAAGTAAGGAAAGTCTAAAGTCGGGCGGGGCCGACTATATTATACCCTGCACTACTTTGTAGATCCAAATTTTCGATACCATATCACATCCGTCAAATGTGTTGGGGGCTATATATAAAGGTTTGTCCCAAATACTTACTTAAATATCACTCGATCTGGACAGAATTTAATAGACTTCTACAAAATCTATAGACTCAAAATTTAAGTCGGCTAATGCACTAGGGGGGAACACAATTTTAGTAAAAAACCAGTAAGGAAAGTCTAAAGTCGGGCGGGGCCGACTATATTATACCCTGCACCACTTTGTAGATCTAAATTTTCGATACCATATTACATCCGTCAAATGTGTTGGGGGCTATATATAAAGGTTTGTCCCAAATACATACATTTAAATATCACTCGATCTGGATGAATTTGATAGACTTCTACAAAATCTATAGACTCAAAATTTAAGTCGGCTAATGCACTAGGGTGGAACACAATGTTAGTAAAAAAATATGGGAAACGTTTAAATCTGAAGCAATTTTAAGGAAACTTCGAAAAAGTTTATTTATGATTTATCGCTCGATATATATGTATTAGAAGTTTAGGAAAATTAGAGTCATTTTTACAACTTTTCGACTAAGCAGTGGCGATTTTACAAGGAAAATGTTGGTATTTTGACCATTTTTGTCGAAATCAGAAAAACATATATATGGGAGCTATATCTAAATCTGAACCGATTTCAACCAAATTTGGCACGCATAGCTACAATGCTAATTCTACTCCCTGTGCAAAATTTCAACTAAATCGGAGTTAAAAATTGGCCTCTGTTGTCATATGAGTGTAAATCGGGCGAAAGCTTTATATGGGAGATATATCCAAATCTGAACCGATTTCAAACAAATTTGGCACGCATAGTTACAACGCTAATTCTACTCCCTATGCAAAATTTCAACTAAATCGGAGCAAAAATTTGGCCTCTGTGGGCAAATGAATGTGAATCGGGCGAAAGCTATATATGGGAGCTATATCTAAATCTGAACCGATTTTGCTGATATTTTGCAAGTTTTTCGAGACTCATAAAATATTCGGATGTACGGAATTTGAGGAAGATCGGTTGATATACACGCCAATTATGACCAGATCGGTGAAAAATATATATGGCAGCTATATCTAAATCTGAACCGATTTTTTCCAAAATCAATAGGGATCGTCTTTGAGCCGAAACAGGACCCTATACAAAATTTTAGGACAATCGGACTAAAACTGCGAGCTGTACTTTGCACACAAAAATACATCAACAGACAGACAGACAGACAGACAGACAGACGGACAGACAGACGGACAGACAGACGGACAGACAGACAGACGGACATCGCTAAATCGACTCAGAATTTAATTCTAAGCCGATCCGTATACTAAAAGGTAGGTCTATGATTACTCCTTCTTGGCGTTACATACAAATGCACAAACTTATTATACCCTGTACCACAGTAGTGGTGAAGGGTATAAATATGGGAAACATTTGAATCTGAAGCAATTTTAAGGAAACTTCGTTTCCTGATTTATCGCTCGATATATATGTATTAGAAGTTTAGGAAAATTAGAGTCATTTTTACAACTTTTCGACTAAGCAGTGGCGATTTTACAAGGAAAATGTTGGTATTTTGAGCATTTTTGTCGAAATCAGAAAAACATATATATGGGAGCTATATCTAAATCTGAACCGACTTCAACCAAATTTGGCACGCATAGCAACAATGCTAATTCTACTCCCTGTGCAAAATTTCAACTAAATCGGAGTTAAAAATTGGCCTCTGTGGTCATATGAGTGTAAATCGGGCGAAAGCTATATATGGGAGATATATCTAAATCTGAAACGATTTCAACCAAATTTGGCACGCATAGCAACAATGCTAATTCTACTCCCTGTGCAAAATTTAAACTAAATCGGAGTTAAAAATTGGCCTCTGTGGTCATATGAGTGTAAATCGGGCGAAAGCTATATATGGGAGATATATCTAAATCTGAAACGATTTCAACCAAATTTGGCACGCATAGTTACAATGCTAATTCTACTCCCTGTGTAAAATTTCAACCAAATCGGAGTTAAAAATTGGCCTCTTTGGGCAAATGAGTGTAAATCGGGCGAAAGCTATATATGAGAGCTATATCTAAATCTGAACCGATTTGGCTGGTATTTTGCTAGTTTTTCGAGACCCATAAAATATTCGGATGTACGGAATTTGAGGAAGATCGGTTGATATACACGCCAATTATGACCAGATCGGCGAAAAATATATATGGCAGCTATATCTAAATCTGAACCGATTTTTTCCAAAATCAATAGGGATCGTCTTTGAGCCGAAACAGGACCCTATACCAAATTTTAGGACAATCGGACTAAAACTGCGAGCTGTACTTTGCACACAAAAATACATCAACAGACAGACAGACATACAGACAGACGGACGGACAGACAGACGGACAGACAGACGGACAGACAGACAGACAGACAGACGAACATCGCTAAATCGACTCAGAATATAATTCTAAGCCGATCCGTATACTAAAAGGTTGGTCTATGATTACTCCTTCTTGGCGTTACATACAAATGCACAAACTTATTATACCCTGTACCACAGTAGTGGTGAAGGGTATAAATATGGGAAACGTTTAAATCTGAAGCAATTTTAAGGAAACTTCGAAAAAGTTTATTTATGATTTATCGCTCGATATATATGTATTAGAAGTTTAGGAAAATTATAGTCATTTTTACAACTTTTCGACTAAGCAGTGGCGATTTTACAAGGAAAATGTTGGTATTTTGACCATTTTTGTCGAAATCAGAAAAACATATATATGGGAGCTATATCTAAATCTGAACCGATTTCAACCAAATTTGGCACGCATAGCTACAATGCTAATTCTACTCCCTGTGCAAAATTTCAACTAAATCGGAGTTAAAAATTGGCCTCTGTGGTCATATGAGTGTAAATCGGGCGAAAGCTTTATATGGGAGATATATCCAAATCTGAACCGATTTCAAGCAAATTTGGCACGCATAGTTACAATGCTAATTCTACTCCCTATGCAAAATTTCAACTAAATCGGAGCAAAAAATTGGCCTCTGTGGGCAAATGAGTGTAAATCGGGCGAAAGCTATATATGGGAGCTATATCTAAATCTGAACCGATTTTGCTGATATTTTGCAAGTTTTTCGAGACTCATAAAATATTCGGATGTACGGAATTTGAGGAAGATCGGTTGATATACACGCCAATTATGACCAGATCGGTGAAAAATATATATGGCAGCTATATCTAAATCTGAACCGATTTTTTCCAAAATCAATAGGGATCGTCTTTGAGCCGAAACAGGACCCTATACCAAATTTTAGGACAATCGGACTAAAACTGCGAGCTGTACTTTGCACACAAAAATACATCAACAGACAGACAGACAGACAGACAGACAGACAGACGGACAGACAGACGGACAGACGGACATCGCTAAATCGACTCAAAATTTAATTCTAAGCCGATCCGTATACTAAAAGGTTGGTCTATGATTACTCCTTCTTGGCGTTACATACAAATGCACAAACTTATTATACCCTGTACCACAGTAGTGGTGAAGGGTATAATTATTTATTTGTCAAAATATCACAAAATTTCTTAATTCACATCCAAAACACTGAATTCGCCCCCAACACAATAAGAAGTGATACAATTTCAGTGCAGCGGCTGTTGAAATGGTGAACATCCATCCTGTGACAAGCCCATGTTAAATTCATCGTTTCTGCGTCAATTTAGCACCACTTCCGGATCCATAAAGTACATTTTCACTACTTTTTCTGGCAACGCTTTTTTTGCTGGGTAAAAATATTGCACATTTTTGGAGGATATAGGGATATCCGTCTATCTATTGCAGCCCAGATTAAGCCAATAGATCGCCAATAGATCGTTCTGAAGCATATTTTTCCAACAGGCAGTTCAAGTGTAAAGATGGAGTTTATCAGTTCACATAATCGATTTTTGTCAACAAAAAAAAAAATCAACTTTTTGTCAACAAAAAAAAATATATAATGACGAAGTCAACTTCTTTTAATCTTTAAAATTGTTTTATTAACTTTTCAAATTAAAAAAAAAATAAATCAATTGAGTGACCAAAATCGACTAATTTGATTTTAAAGAAAAAATCGGCCTACGAATGTTGTATATACATATATTTGCATTAGGGCCTTCATAAAGGCTTTTATTTTGGCAGCCGTCAATTTTTCATCCCCCCCTAAATACATATATTTACACATACACTCTCCGTTTCGTTTACTTTCTTCTTTAGGTTAGTCCATGTACATAATCTCTTATGAATAAGCACAAATGTCCTTAAGGCCTTTGTATTATGGTTCATTCTTCATTCATCCTTTTGTTGTCGTAGCAGACCTAAATATTAAAACAAATTAATCATTTATGGCTCATACTCTGCTCTGCATACCAAAAACGTGTTTCATTCATTTTCTATTTGTCGTCTCTATTTTGTTCAAGATAAAGCTGTCGTTTTTTTTTTGTGTTTTCGGTTCCTACATCAAAGTTTTGTGTTTTTTTTTTCCAAAATATTTTGGTACTTGGAATTTATCGATTGAATTGTTCATTTAAACCATAAATATGAATTATTTGTTGTTGTTGTTGTTGCTGATGTTGTTTGGTAAAATTTCCAAGGATTTAGCATTTTTCTGGTTTCGTTGTCTTCGTAGGCTTCCTCTTTTTTTTGGGATTTGCTTCTTTTGATTCCTTGAAACCACAAATATTTGGTTTTTTTTCTTTACTAGCATTTATTTAAAGGCTTATTTTCCTCCCTTTTGCCAATGTTTAAGCGACTATGCTAAATAAAGGTTGATAAAAAAAAAACGAAATGGAAGAAAAAACTGTTTTAATTTCTTATTTTTGTCTACATAGTGATTGTGTGTGCGTTATCTTACCAACTGCCATAGAGGGTTATCTTTAATGCCGAAGTAAAAAAGGTTTTTGGTGATTAAAGATCCCCAGCAAAAAAAGCGTCGCCAAAAAAGTAATGAAAATGTTCTTTTTGGATCCGGAAGTGGTGCAAAATTGACGCAGAAGCGATGAATTTAAGATGGGCTTGTCATAGGACGGAAGTTCTCCATTTCAACAGCCGTTGCATTGAATTTGCATTACTTCTTTAGGTGTGATCCGAATTCAATGTTTTGGATGTAAATTAAAAAATTCTGTGATATTTTGTCAAATCAATAATTTTTATATTTTTTTATAATTTTTAATGGATTTTAACGCTTGTCGGAAACGTTTGACCTCAAATATTTTCAAAAATTCACAATTTTTTCAGATTGGATTTTGCATTTTTTCGACAAAATTTAAATGATTTGTACCATTTTATGAATTCTTAACGTATTTTATGAATTTCTAACGTATTTTAACGTATTTGAAACAAAAAAAGTTAAAATTACCCATTAAAAGTATGAAAAACCAAGTTATACAAAATTGAATTAAAAGAACTTCCTGGGTAGTTAAAATAAAGAACATCATTGGGAGTGCATCTTCTGGAAGTGCTTTTAAAGTTGTGCCTTTGGAAGAACTTCCAAATTTTTTTTGCTGGGGAGATTAATGAAAAAACAAGTAAGGAAAGTCTAAATGCTTCACATTCTAGATCTACAATATCAACCCAAATCCTTCAAAATTTGTTAGTTTTTAATATTTATTTATTTTTTTATTTATTATAAATAATTTTATTCCCATATACTTATATTTAAATCTGAACCGATTTGGACAACATTTTTTTGAAATTCTACAAAATCTTTTCACTTAAAATTTAACTCAGCTACCCAGCAAAAAAATGTGGAAGTTCTTCTCAAGGCACAACTTTAAAAAAACTTTCAAAAATGCTCTCCCAAAGATGTTCTTTATTTTAACTGCACAGGTAGTAAATTTGAGTCAATCTCTTTATAACTCGCTTTTTCATATTTTAATGGGATTTTTTTTGTGTTTGAAATAGGTTAAAAGCAGATTAAGAATAAATAAAATGGTAAAAAATATTTAAATTTAGCCGAAAAAATGTAGATCCTTTGTAGAAAAATTTCGATTTTTTTAAAATATTTGATCACAAAAGTTCCATTAAATGCATTAAAAATCATACAAAATTTTAAAAATTATTTATTTGTCATAATATCACAAAATTTCTTAATTCACATCCAAAACACTGAACTCGCCTCACACCTAAAGAAGTGATGAAAATCCAGTGCAGCGACTGTTGAAATGGTGGACAAGCCCATGTTAAATTTATCGCTACTGCGTGAATTTAGCACCATTTCCGGATCCAAAAAAAAACATTTGCACTACTTTTTTGGCGACGCTTTTTTTTGCTGGGTATTAGCATGGGATCGAGTAAAATATAATTTAAGAAATATATGCGGAATACTTCAATCTAAAGCCATTACCAAAAGCGCGATTTATCCGAATATATATGTGAATAAGAGGTATAGGTAAACTTGAGTTATATTACAATTTTTTCCGACTAAGAAAGGGCGATTTTACAAGGCAATGGGTTGCATCTCGGCATTTTAGATGGTGAACTCTTGGCTTTTGGACAATATTTTGCCAAATCGGGCGATTTTATTCCTAACCGATTCTGTGGAAATATAAAATTTGGAATGTGTAGGATATGGCCACATTATGGGTAAATTATCGTTGAAATTTTGTGGGTATTCTGGTCATAAAAAAAAAAAAAAAAAAAAACGCATATATGGGGACTATATTTAAATCTGCACTGATTTTTACCCAATGTGGCACAAATTGCCAAATTTCGCAATATTCGGTGTCTGATCTGAACCGATTTCTTCCACAATCAATAGTGTTCTATTCTGACACAAAATACATACTTGTGCTAAATTTTTAGTCGATTGAACTAAAACTGCGATGATGATCGGCCGGAGAGACCGATATGGCCACATCGACTCAGGCACCAGCCCCTGAGCACGGTTGCCTCTCGATCCAAAAATAATATATAAATAATCTTATTTTGCAAAATTTTATTTCTATAGAAATTTTTCTCAAAATTTTATTTCTGTAGAAAATTTTCACAAAGTTTTATTTCTATAGAAACTTTTCCCAAATTTTTATTTCTATAAAAATTTTCTCAAAATGTTATTTCTATAAAAAATGTTTTCAAAATTTTATTTCAATAAAAAATTTTCCCAAAATTTTATTTCTATAGAAAATTTTCTCAAAATTTTATTTCTGTAGAAAATTTTCTCAAAGTTTTATTTCTATAGAATTTTTTTTTCAAAATTTTATTTCTACAAAAATTTTCTCAAAATGTTATTTCCATAAAAAAATGTTTTCAAAATTTTATTTCAATAAAAAATTTTCGCAAAAATTTATTTCTATAGACAATTTTCTCAAAATTTTAATTCTGTAGAAAATTTTCGCAAAATTTTATTTTTATAGAAAATTTTCTCAAAAGTTTATTTCCATAAAAAATTTTATTAAAATTGTATTTCTACAGAAAATTTTCGCAAAATTTTATTTCTATAGAAACTTTTTTCAAAATTTTATTTCGAAAGAACATTTTCTCAACTTTTTATTTGTGTAGAAAATTTTCTCAAAATTTTACTTCGATAGAAAATTTTCTCAACATTTTATTTCTATAGAAAATTGTGATGTAAAAAAATTGTAAGGTACGTCTTCGTTGTAGAGGAATATTTTGCAAAATCTACCAAAACGTATACAATTCTACCAACGTACCAAACACCAAAAAACCTACAATTTATGGTAGAATTCTACCAATTGTGGCAATCGTGCCCCTGAATCGAATATATGTGTCTTTGAGTGAGATCGGTAATAAGTCCAGCTGGAAATGAACTACTATATAAATTGTTCGTTAGAAGAATTTAAAATCACCAGTCAGAATCACAGTAGCCACAGTTAGTAGAATTCTACCACAAAATGGCAGATATTTTACCGTATGGTAAAAAATTTCTATCTAACTAAGTGGTACATCAATTCTCTATAGAAGGAAAATTTTGTGGAAATTTTATTTGTATAAAAAAATTTGTCAAAATTTTATTTCTATAGAAAATTTTGAAAAAAATTCTATAGACATAAAATTTAGACCAAATTTTATTTTCATAAAAAAATTTTATAGACAGAAAATTTTGTGGAAATTTTATTTCTATAAAAAATTTTTTGGTCGGAATTTTATATGTATAGAATTTTTTTTCAAAATTTTCTATAGATATACAATTTTGACAAAATTTTTTTATAGAAATAAAATTTCCACAAAATTTTCTTTCTATAGAAAGTTGATGTACCACTTAGTTGGATAGAATTTTTTATAGAAATTAAATTTTGTGAAAATTTTATTTCTATAGAAATAAAATTTTGAAATAATTTCCAAAGAAATAAAATTTCCAGAAATGTTTTTATTTCTATAGAAAATTTTGTCAAAATTTTATTTCTATGGAAATTTTTTTCAAAACTTTATTTCTATAGGAATAAAATGTTCACAAAATTTTATTTCTATATAAAATTTTGTAAAAATTTTATTTCTGTAGAAATAAAATTTTGAAAATATTTTCTATAGAAATAAAATTTTGACCAAATTTTCTATAGCAATAAAATTTTGACAAAATTTTCTATAGAAATACAATTTTGACAAAATTTTCTATAGAAATAACATCTTGACAACATTTTCTATAGCAATAAAATTTTGACAAAATTTTCTATAGAACTAAAATTTCGACAAATTTTTTATTGAAATAAAATTATGACAAAACTTTCTATATGTTAGAAATAACTAAAATTTTGACAAATTTTTCTATAGCAATAAAATTTTGACAAAATTTTCTATTGAAATAAAATGTTGACAAAATTTTCTATAGAAATAAAATTTTCACAAAATTTTCTATAGAAACAAAATTTTCAGATAATTTTCTATAGAAATAAAATTTTGAAAAAATGTCCATAGAAATAAAATTTTGACAAAATTTTTTAATAGAAATAAAATTTCCAGAAATGTTTTTATTTCTGTAGAAAATTTTGTCAAAATTTTTTTTCTATGAGAATTTTTTCAAAATTTTATTTCTATAGAAAAATATTTCGAAATTTTAGTTCTATACAAAATTTTGTGAAAATTTTATTTCTATAGAAATAAAATTATCTCGAAATTTTCTATGGAAACGAAATTTTGACAAAATTTTCTATTGCAATAAAATTTTGACAAAATTTTCTATAGAAATAAAATTCCGACAAAATTTTCTATATAAATAAAATTTTAAAAATTGTTCTATCGAAATAAAATTTTGACAAAATTTTCTGTAGAAATAAAATTTTGACAAAATTTTCTATAAAAATAAAATTTTAAAAATTGTTCTATCGAAATAAAATTTTAAAAATTGTTCTATCGAAATAAAATTTTGACAAAATTTTTTAATAGAAATAAAATTTCCAGAAATGTTTTTATTTCTGTAGAAAATTTTGTCAAAATTTTATTTCTATGAAAATTTTTTCAAAGTTTTATTTCTATAGAAAAATATTTCGAAATTTTAGTTCTATACAAAATTTTGTGAAAATTTTATTTCTATAGAAATAAAATTATCTCGAAATTTTCTATGGAAACAAAATTTTGACAAAATTTTCTATTGCAATAAAATTTTGACAAAATTTTCTATTGAAATAAAATTTCGACAACATTTTCTATAGAAACAAAATTTTTTTCAAATTTTTCTATCGAAATAAAATTTTGACAAAATTTTCTATAGGAATAAAATTTTCTATAGAAATTTAATTTTGACAATATTGTCTGGAGAAATAAAATTATCGCGAAATTTTCTAAAGAAATAAAATTTTTACAAAATTTTCTATAGAAGTAAATTTTTGAAAATTTTTGTGTCGATTTTTGCTTAAACTAAAGAGAGACTAAAGCTTAACCGAAGGAGGAAATTTATGTTTATCAAATTTATTTGGATTTTTCCTTTAATTTGGTAAATTTTTGGTACAATTTTATTCAAATCTTGATAGATTATATTTGGCACGAGTGGCAATTCTGGTCTGAATGCGTTTTTTTTTTTTGGAAAATGAAGATCTTAGTATTTTACTGAGAACTCTCATTTATCTTTGCTATTGTCATTCCTAATAGACCCATTACTCAGGTATTCTATAAGAAAATATAGACTCATTCACTCAGACTTTTCATCTTTGCTCTTTTTTCCTCTTCCATTGTGATAACCCTTTTTGGTCACATTACTTGTTTTCTTTTTTTCATAGCATACTTTGTGGCGCCTCCAAAGTTTATGTTAATTTCGATTTTGTCTTCTGTTTATAAATATTTTTGCGATAAACAAAGTAATTAGTAGCCCTTTTTTAACTTTGTCCTTTTGCAATCAAAGAATTGCTTCTCGTACAATTTTGTGAAATCACCCAAAATACAAAAGAAATAGGGGGATGCCAACACAGCTTTTTTTTTTTGGTCTTAGCCAGAAAAAAAATGTATATACAAAAATAATAGATAAGGACCAGTCAAATGAAAATGAAGCAAAATGAAGGAAAACACATAAAATTAAGCCAAGAACAGAGGAAGACGGGAAGGGAGAAAATAAAGAAAAAAAACTTTTATTTACTTGTAATTAAGCACACTTTTCCTCAAAGCCATTGTAACAAAACGTATACAAGCGGTAAAGGCCAAAGAAAATTGAGAAAATAACAACAACAGCAGCATCATCATCATCATGAAAAATATCTCCCATTATGCAGGTCAAAGTCCTTAATGGCAAAAAGGTGGTGTTTAATTGAATTTTGGCCACCACCTTTGGAGATCTTATCCCCCGTCCTCAGCCTTCAGCATCAATGCTCGGCTCATCTCATTAAGACTAACAACAGAAACATATTCGGAATCCTTAAATAAAGTTAAGAATTTCAATTAAAATCTTTTTGGTCAAACATTTCACTTTGTTGGCTTTGTTGGTCATTCATATTCTGGTGACGATGACTATGATGATGGCGATGACAAAGAAAGCCGAAAAGGAAAAATATAAAAATTGGAATAGCTATATATAGAAAATACAAAAAATATGTATGTATGTAGTCGTGTCATATGTATATATGTACAAATGCTTCCATATATTGTTGTTATTGCCGTTATTATTGCTTTAGGCAGCAAACAAAAAAAAATTCCAAAAAATAAATGAAAGTTCAATGTAATTTATTTTTATTATTTTATTACAGATCTAATTGATGTAAGGAATAAAGCCAATAAAAAAATATAAATGTATGTATATTTGTAAAATGAATACTTCTAATTTAATACACTCGGTTTTTGTTTTCATTTTCAATAAAGCATATGTTGAGGATGTACAGGTTTCCTTATAAAAAACATAGCATAGCTTTAGGAGTTGTTCAAACAAATTAATTTTTATTTTTCTTAAATTACTACTGATTGAATAGCAAAATGTCAAGAGTTTGTTTTGTCATGCTACAAATTCCTTTGGTAGATTTATTTGATTTACGGTAGAGAAAACATACTTAATTAAATTAAATGGTTTATAATAGATAAAATTCGTATAGTTATTGGAAATGATGGACATATTGTTGTGTGAACAAAAATTCTTAAGCTTTAAGAATTATTTTATTATTGTAATAGAAAATATGGAATAATTTCATATTCAGTAGAATATATGAAATTCATATATTTAATAAAAGAATAAAAGGTAGGGGTAGAAAAGGAGAGATAGCTTCTCCTATTTAGTTTTCAATGGTTTGTTTTTTTGGGTTAATAAATGAGAATAATAGGATATTATGGAACCTTTAACTTGATTGTATGAACCAGAAGGCTATAGAAGATACACTTGGAGAAGATGATTCCGGAAATATTTGACTAATTTTAAGTTGGACTAGAATCTTTATTTTTTTCTTTACGAATTTCCAAAAATGTCATTGGAAATAAATAGTAGTATTCTTTCTTAAAAAAAATCCATTAAATGTTTTTGCTTAGTTATTTAATGGCACATTGTAAGTTAGTCTTAAAGGAGTCTGTGTAAAGAAAGCCAGATCAAATACCTTTATAAGCCAAATCAGTTCTTGATATAGACAATAAATAATTATGTACATATTTGAACCAATTTTCGCATGGTATTTAGAAAGCCAAATTTTAACCGGATTGGATGAAATTTGTTCCTTCGTGAGGCGCCAGAAGTCAAATTTAAGGAGTGGGGGGGGCGGGGGTCCGTTTATATGGGTGCTATATGAAATGGACCACTTTATGCATAATGCTTGGAGACCAATACAAACACCACGTTCCAAATTTAAATTTCAACCGGATCGGATGAAAATGTCTCTCCAGGAATCTCTGGTAATCAAAGCTGTAGTTCGGTTACATATAATTATGTAAAAAAAATTTGAAAAATTTTCTATAGAAAAAAAAATACAAAATTTTCTATAGAAATAAAGTTGACAAAATTTTATACAGAAAAAATTTTTTCAAAATTATTTATGGAATAAAATTTTGAAAAAAAAAATCTACAGAAAAAATTTATAAAAATTTTTCTATAGAAACAAGGATTTTGGTAACATTTTTTAGAGAACTAAGATGTTGACAAAATTTTCTATAGAAAAAAATTAACAAAATTTCCGAAGAAAAATTGATTATAACAAAAAAATAGACAAAATTTTCTATAAAAATAAATTTTTTCTATAGAAATAAGATTTTGACAAGTGGGGGGGGGCGTTTATATGGGTGCTATATGAAATGGACCAATTTATGCATAATGCTTGGAGACCAATACAAACACCACGTTTCAAATTTAAATTTCAAACGGATCGGATGAAAATTTTCTATAGAAAAAAAAAATTGACAAATTTTTCTATAGATTAAAAGTTGACAAAATTTTCTACAGAAAAAATTGTCAAAATTATTTATGGAATAAAATTTTAAAAACAAATTCTACAGAAAAAATCTATAAAAATTTTTCTATAGAAATAAGGATTTTGGTAAAATTTTCTAGAGAACTAAGATGTTGACAAAATTTTCTATAGAAAAAAAATAACAAAATGTCCAAAGATAAAATTGATTATATCAAAAAAATAGACAAAATTTTCTATAAAAATAAATCTTTTCTATAGAAATAAGATTTTGGCAAAATTTCCAAGGGAACTAAATTTTGATAAAATTTTCTATAGAAATAAGATATTGGCCACATTTTCTAGAGTAATAAAATTTTGACAAAATTCTCTAGAGTTATAAAATGTTGATAACATTTTCTTAAGAAATAAAATTTTACAAAATTTTCTAGAGTAATAACATTTTAACAAAATTTCCTGCTAATGTAAATTTTGACAAAATTTTCTGTTGAACAAAAATTGACAAAATTTTCTAAAAAACAAGTATATAAAACAGTAAATTCGGCCGGGCTGAATTTTAAATACCCACCACCATGAATCAAGTATAATAGTTTACTATGAAAACTCTTCGTCGTAGTGGGTTACTTGATAATATATAGAATTGTAGGCGGTTTGATGACAAATCTTCTCCCAAACGAGCCAGCTCCCGAAGACAAACTTTAAAGATTCTACCTATGAAGACTACATAAGATTCTGGATTTATGAGAACCAATTTTGTTTGAGTTTTAGAGAAAATATAAACATATCGTGTATGTGTTGAAATTACGCCTTAATTTAAAATCTTAAACCTGTAGATGTTTCCGCATTTATTTAAATACGATGAGTAAAATCTGGAACTTTTACTTTCAGTTTGAAGCAATTTTCATGATCAGTGCGACTGCTATACCCTGAAAGAAGTGTTTTCTTTTTTGAGAAACGTAATTTTAGACAAGCAACATTTTCTTTTGACACAAATTTTAGAGACAATCTTTGAATAAACAAAAACACTTTATAAGAAAAAGAAATTTCGTTTGTCTAAAATTTTATTATAGATTACAAATTTTCAGCAAATCGGATAAAAACTACGGATTCGAGAAGCCCAAGAAATAAAGCCGGGAGATCGGTGTATATGGGGGCTATACCAAAACATGGACCGATAGGCACCACTTGCTACTCACATATTTGTGATCTTAAAATACCGCCAGATTTTCAATTTCAAACAAATCGGCCAGAAAATATAGTCTCTAGATGCCCAAGAAGTAAAAATCGAGAGATCAGTCTATATGGGGGTTATACCAAAAAATGAACCGATATACCTCAATTTCGGCACTCTTATTTGTGGTCTAAAAATACCTCTAGATTTCGAATTTCAGGCAAATCATGTAATAAATACAGTTTATTGTAGCTCATGAATTTCAGGCAAATCGGATGGTAAATATAGTTTCTAGAAGACCTAAAAGCAAAATCGGGATATCGGTCTATATGGGGGCTATACCAAAACATGGACCGATGAGCACCATTTTCGGCACACCTTTTTATGGTCCTCAAATACCTCTATATTTCCAATTTCAGGCAAATTGGATAAAAACTACGGTTTTTATAGGCCCAAGACTCCAAACCGGGAGATTGGTTTATATGGGGGCTATATCAAAACATGGACCGATGCGGACCATTTTCGACACACCTCTTTTTGGTCCCAAAATTTTCAATTTCATACAAATCGGATAGAAAATACTGTTTCTAGACGCGTAAGAAGCAAAATCGGGTGATCGGTCTGTATGGGGGCTATACCAAAACATGGACCGATATGGACCATTTTCGACACACCTTTTTATAGTCCCGCAATACCTCTAGATTTCCAATTTCAGGCAAATCGGATGGTAAATATAGTTTCTAGACGCCCAAGAAGCAAAATCGGGCGATCGGTCTATATGGGGGCTATATCAAAACATGGACCTATACGAACGATTTTCGACACACCTCCTTATGGTCCTAAAATACCTCTAGATTTTCAATTTCAGACAAATCGGATAGAAAATACTGTTTCTAGACGCCTAAGAAGCAAAATCGGGAGATCGGTCTATATGGGGGCTATACTAAAACATGGACCGATACGGACCTTTTTCGACACACCTCTTTATTGTCCCAAAATACCGCTAGATTTCCAATTTCAGGCAAATCTGATAAAAACTACGGTTTTTATAGGCCCAAGACCCCAAATCGGGAGGTCGGTTTATATGGGGACTATATCAAAACTTGGACCGATATAGCCCATCTTCGAACTTGACCTGCCTGCAAACAAAAAACTAATATGTGCCAAATTTTGGGACGATAGCGCCATTATTGAAGGCTGTAGCGTGATTACAACAGACAGACAGACAGACGGACAGACGGATATGCTTATATCGTCTTAGAATTTCTCCCTGATCAAGAATATATATACTTTATATAGTTGGAAATCGATATTTCGATGTGTTACAAACGGAATGACAAATTTATTATACCCCCGTCACCATTTGGTGGTGGTGGGTATAAAAACAAAAATTGACAAAATTTTCTACATAAATAATTTTTTTTTTTTTATAGAAATAGGAGTTTGGTAAATTTTCTATAGAAATATGAGTGAACATTTTCTTAAGCACTAACATTTTTATAAAATTTTGTATAGAAATCAAATTTGAAAACATTTTCTATAGAAAACAAAAATTGAAAAAATTTTCTACAGAAAGAATTTTGAAAAAATTTCCGATAGAAAAAAATTGTCTATAAAAAATAGAGAAGATTTTCTATAGCAATAAAATTTTGGCCGAATTTACTGTATAAATAAGATTTTGGCAAATTTTCTACAGAAGTAATATTTTGGCAAAATTTTCTATAACAAGAAAGTGTTGGAAAATTTTCTATAGAAATAAAACTTTGACAACATTTTTTATAGAAATAAAGTGTTGTAAAATTTTCTATAGAAATAAAATTTTGACAAAATTTTCTAGAGAACAAAAATTTTTACAAAATTCTCTAGAGTTATAAAATTTTGATAACATTTTCTAAAGAAATAAAATTTTGACAAAATTTTCTAGAGTAAAAAAAAACAAAAACAAACTAAAAATAAAATTTTATCAAAATTTCCTGTAGATGTTAATTTTGACAACATTTTCTAAAAAACAATAAATTGGCAAACTTTTCTACAGAAATAAATTTTTTCTGTAGAAATAAGAGTTCGGAAAATTTTCTATAAAAATAAGAGTATGGTAAAATTTTCTAGAGAACTAGAGTTATAAAATTTTTATAACATCTTCTTAAGAAATAAAATTTTGACAAAATTTTCTAGAGTAAAAAAAACAATAAACAAACTAATAATAAAATTTTATCAACATTTTTTGTAGATGTTAATTTTGACATTTTCTAAAAAACAAAAGATTGACAAAATTTTCTACAGAAATAAATTTTTTCTGTAGAAATAGAGTTCGGAAAATTTTTATAAAAATGAGAGTATGGTAAAATTTTCTAGAGAAAAAAAAAATTTTACAAAATTTTCTATAGAAATAAAATTTTAACAAAATTTTATAGAGTAATAAAATTTTGACAAAGTTCTCATAGACTTATAAAATTTAGATAACATTTTCTAAAGAAATATAATTTTAACAAAAACTTCTAGAGTTTTCTAGAGTAAAAAAAAACAATAAACAAACTAATAATAAAATTTTATCAAAATTTTTTGTAGATGTTAATTTTGACATTTTCTAAAAAACAAAAGATTGACAAAATTTTCTACAGAAATAAATTTTTTCTGTAGAAATAGAGTTCGGAAAATTTTTATAAAAATGAGAGTATGGTAAAGTTTTCTAGAGAAAAAAAAAAATTTACAAAATTTTCTATAGAAATAAAATTTTAACAAAATTTTATAGAGTAATAAAATTTTGACAAAGTTCTCATAGACTTATAATATTTAGATAACATTTTCTAAAGAAATATAATTTTAACAAAAACTTCTAGAGTAATAAAATTAAAAAAAAAAACTTTCTAGATATAATATTTTATCAAATTTTCAAGTAGATGTACATTTTGACAAAAAAAATGGATAAGATTTTCAAAAAAATAAAATTGATAAACTTTTCTACAGAAATAAGTGGTTTCTATAGAAATAAAGGTTTTATAGAAACTGTGGTGGTTGTAAGAGCAACACCTAACACATTTATATTTATCACCTAAGATATTTATATTTAACACATTTATATTTAATCAAGTTACCTTTGATTTTTTATTTTTTTAATTTTTTTGTTTAAAATAATTCTTACTTGTTAAACAATTAATTTTTTCATATCAAGATACCTTTGAATTTTTTATTTTCCTTAAAAATTAAATTTACTTGTTATAAAAATTAATTTTCAAATCGAGTTACCTTTGACTTTTGATATTTGAGAAATAGAAAAAAAATGTAAATTTTCATTCGAAAATTGATATTTGAAGAAACGGTTGTGAAATAAAATATTAACTAATTTTGTTTTTTATTCCTGAGTTTCATTTCCTTCACAAACCAACCACACTTCAAAACAAAAGATTGGCAACATTTTCCAGAAAACTAAAATTTTTTAAAAATTTTGTATAGAAATAAAATTTTGACAAAAATTTTCTAGAGTAATAATATTTTGGCAAATTTTCAAAGGACATTTTATCACAATTTTCTAAAATTGTGGCAAAATTTTCTATAAAGTAAACTTTGACAAAAATTTGTATGGAAACAAAATTTTCTAAAAAAATAACATGTTGACAACATTTTTTCAAGAAATAAAATTGTATCAAAATTTTTGTATAGGTAACTTTGGACTAAAGTTTCTATAAAGGTAAATATAGACATAAATTATGACAAAATTTTCTATAGAAATATAAATTTGAACAAAAGTTTCTAGAAAAAAAATTGACAAAAGTTTCCAGAAAAAAATGAAACATTTGGTCAAAAACTCAAAATAATATTTTTTTTAATTTTGCAGATTTTTGGTAAAATTGTCTTCAAATTTTGATAGATTTTTTTAGTACGTGCTAACGAAATAATGGCTGATTTCATATAACACCTCCTACTGGAAAACTCTTTATTCAGCTTTTTGTAATATTTGCCACCTTTTAACCCTTAACTTGTTTACATATGTGCTTCATAGAGCTTAATATAAACATTGTCTATTTATATTCAAATTTTTATTAAAATACCATAACAATCACTGATAAGTGATTCGATTATTTTCGTAAGGAATATAAATTACTTTAAATTTTCCTTGACACTTAAATTGAAAAACAAAACAAAATATATACATAAATTATTTTTTGATATATGAATACAAACCTTATACATATTTACCGATTATTTGCCTGAAAGATTTTTAGATCGTTCATTGTTTTTCATTCAAATATATTCTGTTAAATTAATATGTTAACAAAACCTCCCACAAAAAATTTGCTGCATAATTTTAGGCTGCTAGAATAAAGAAATATTGGTGTGTTATAATATGTTTGCCAATTTCTTAGGGTGTGACACAAAAATAAATTGAATTTTTTTGTACTTTAAATGAAACAATTCAATCTATAATAACTTTCAAGATTTATGACACTCCAGGGAAAAAGAGAGAATGATTTTAAGATATTACAACAGTAGAGTATTTTAAGTCATTTGCATTTGTAGACAACAATTTCCGCTTAAGTCTAGTCTGTGGTTCATTTAGAACCCCATAAGGCATATAAATTGAAAAATGTTCTGTGCCCTATTTGAAGTAGAACGAGAGAGACAAATATATTGAAATGTAAAAATATAAATCATATAATCCTTAATCTCTATGAGAATGGAATTTTTCTCTATTGCTGTAATGTGTATATGGTATTAGACTATACCACATAAAAACCAATAAATTTTCCAGCAATTTCCCTATATCCATTACTCTATCGGATACACACTAGAAATACGCATCAGAATTTGTATATAACTATCGGACTAAATTAAGTTTTTATACCCTGCTCCACACTGTGGAACAGGGTATTATAAGTTAGTGCATATGTTTGCAACACCCAGAAGGAGACGAGATAGACACATGGTGTCTTTGGCAAAAATGCTCAGGGTGGGCTCCTGAGTCGATATAGCCATGTCCGTCTGTCCGTGAACACATTTTTGTAATCACAGTCTAGGTCACAGATTTAGTACAATCGACTTTAAATTTGGCACAAGTATGTGTTTTGGCTCAGAATAGATCCCTATTGATTTTGGAAGAAATCGGTTCAGATTTAGATATAGCTCCCATATATATATTTCGCCCGATATGGACTTTTATGGCCCCAGAATCCAGAGTTTTACCCTAATTTGCTTAAAATTTTGCACAAAAAGAACAGTTAGTACTATAGTCAAGTGTGCCAAATTTTATTGAAATCGGTTCAGATTTAGATATAGCTCCCATATATATCTTTCGCCCGATATGGACTAATACGGTCCCAGAAGCCAGAGTTTTATCCCAATTTGGTTGAAATTTTGCATAGGGAGTAGAATTAGCATTGTAGCTATGCGTGCCAAATTTGGTTGAAATCGGTTCAGATTTAGATATAGCTCCCATATATAGCTTTCGCCCGATTTACACTCATATGACCACAGAGGCCAATTTATTTGCTCCGATTTAGTTGAAATTTTGCACAGGATGTAGAATTAGCATTGTAGCTATGCGTGCCAAATTTGGTTGAAATCGGTTCAGATTTAGATATAGCTCCCATATATAGCTTTCGCCCGATTTACACTCATATGACCACAGAGGCTAATTTTTAACTCCGATGTAGTTGAAATTTTGCACAGGGAGTAGAATTAGCATTGTTGCTATGCATGCCAAATTTGGTTGAAATCGGTTCAGTTTTTGATATAGCTCTCATATATATGTTTTTCTGATTTCGAAAAAATGGTCAAAATACCAACATTTTCCTTGTAAAATCGCCACTGCTTAGTCGAAAAGTTGTAAAAATGACTTTAATTTTCCTAAACTTCTAATACATATATATCGAGCGATAAATCATAAATAAACTTTTTCGAAGTTTTCTTAAAATTGCTTCAGATTTAAACGTTTCCCATATTTTTTTTACTAACATTGTGCTCCACCCGACTTAAATTTTGAGTCTATAGATTTTGTAGAAGTCCATCAAATTCTGTCCAGATCGAGTGATATTTAAATGTATGTATTTGGGACAAACCTTTATATATAGCCCCCAACACATTTGACGGATGTGATATGGAATCGAACTTTTATATCTACAAAGTGGTGCAGGGTATAATATAGTCGGCCCCGCCCGACTTTAGACTTTTCTTACTTGTTTTCTAATCAAATTACAATAAAAACAAGAATTTTTTCTATCAAGGAAGAAATCTTATCATTTCCTATATAACATATGGAAATACCAATTTTCGACTAAATAAAATCTCATATGGTCTTGCAATGTCCGCGTGTACTATAAGCATTTTGTTGGTTTATTCCAGTGACAATTCATTTTCATTATTGCAAACTCACAAAAGCATTTTGGTCTTTTACATTCAGAAATAAAGATTTTCGTAATGCAATTCTAGCATGATAATGTCAATACTTTATATTAGTCTGGAAAACCACAAATAGCTATTGCTAGAGACCTCCAGCATTTAAATGCAAAGAAATCGTTTGTTTCCCCTGCCATTAACTCCTTAACTTGAAACTGACAGTGTTGCTTGTTATTAGCTGTCGCGTGATAACAACAGAGAGACATACGCACAGACGGACATGGTTATATTTTCTTATCGCTAGAACATAGCGGACAACAACCTTGAACTGAAATCAATAATGTTCCAAAAAGTGCAAAAATTCACCGATGCAAAAAAGACATGGACTAGAAAAAGCCAAGGAGTTGCGTTCACGGTTGCTACAGTAGGTAGAAGTCTACTAAAAATGGTAGAATTCTACTAACAAAACTGACAAAATTTTGGTAGAATTCTACCAACAAAATTGACAACATTTTGTTTAGAAAAATAATTTTGACAAAATTTTCTATAGATATAAATTTTAACAAAATTTTCTATAGAAATAACATTTCGAATAAAATTTTGACAAATTTTTCTATATAAATAAAGCTTCGAAAAAAATCTATAGAAAATGTTGACAAAATTTTCTATAGAAATAAAATTTTCACAAATTTTTTTGTAGAAATAAAATTTTGACAAAATATTTTGTAGAAATAAAATTTAAAAAAAAAAATCTATAGAACTAAAATATTGGTAAAATATTTTCTATAGAAAAAATTGAAAAAAAAAATTTCTATAGAAATAAAATATTGGCAAAATATTCAATAAAAATAAAATTTTGCCAAATATGTTTAAAAGTTTGCTATAAAAATAAAATATTGACAAAATTTTCTATAGAAATAAAATATTGACAAAACTTTCTACAGAAATAAAAATTTGACACAATTTTCTATAAAAGTAAAATATAATTTTGACAAAATTTTCTGTAGAAACAAAAATTTTGACAAATTTTTCTATAGAAATACAGTTTTGGAAAAAATTTCTTGAGAAATAAAATTTTGACAAAATTTTCTACAGAAGTAAATTTGTGACAAAAAAAATTTTCAACAGAAATAAATTTGCTATAGAAATAAAATTTAGACAAAATTAGACTTTTATATAAAAATCAAATTTTGGCAAATAAAATAAATAGAAATAAAATTTTAACAAACCTGTCTATAGAAATAAAATTTTGACAAAATTTTCTATAGAAATAAAATTTTGACAAATTTTTCTATAGAAATAAAATTTTGACACAATTTTCTATTGAAGTAAAATTTTGACAAAATTTTCTATAGAAATAAAATATTTACAAAATTTTCTATAGAGTAAAATTTTGAAAAAATTTTCGATAGAAACAAAATGTTGATAAAATTTTCGATAGAAAAAAAATTTTGACAAAATTTTCTACAGAAATAAAATTTTGACAAAATTTTCTATAAAAATAAAATGTTGACATAATTTTCTATAGAAATAAAATTTTGACAAAATTTTCTATAGAAATCAAATTTTGACAAAACTTCCTGTAGAAATAAAATTTGAAACAATTTCCTATATAAGTTAAATTTGACAAAATTTTGTAAAGAAAAAAATGTTGACAAATATTTCTGTAGAAATAAAATTTTGAGAAAATTTTCTATAAAAGTACAATTGTGACAAAATTTTGAGAAAATGTTCTATAAAAGTACAATTTTGACAAAATTTTCTATAGGAATTAAATTTAGATAATTTTGATAGAAATAAAATTTTGACAAAATTTTCTATAGAAATAAAATTTTGACAAAATTTTCTATAGAAATAAAATTTTGACAAAATTTTCTATAGAAATAAAATTTTGACAAAATTTTCTATAGAAATAAAATTTTGACAAAATTTTCTATAGAAATAAAATTTTTACAAAAATTTCTATAGAAATAAAATTTTCTATAAAAGTACAATTTTGACAAAATTTTCTATAGGAATTAAATTAGATATTTTTGATAGAAATAAAAGAAGAAATAAAATTTTGAAAAAATTTTTTAAAATAAATAAAATTTTGATAAAATTTTCGTTAGAAATAAAATCTTAATAAAATTTTTTATAAAAATCCAATTTTGATAAAATTTTCTATACAAATAAAATTTTAACAAAATTTTCTATAGAAATAGAATTTTGACAAAATTTTCTACAGAAATAAAATTTTGACAAAATTTTCTATAGAAATAAAATTTTAAAAAAAATTTTCTATATAAATAAAATTTGATCATAATTTTCTATGGAAATAAAATTTCTTTTTCATGTTAGCCTGATACCGAAACAGGCAATTAACGTCCAAATGCATTATATCTAATTATACAATTATTTTTCGAGCTTTATGGACAGATATAGATTAAGGAACATGGTTAATAGAGCCATTGAAAAGAAAAGCCAGATACAAATCTATACACGCCTGGACTGTACATATTTTGGTTCGGGCGAATGAACCTTTCCACAGCCTTTAGTCTGGCTGGGAGAGATAACTCAATTTTGGGCTCTTTATGCTAATTCCTTATGGAGAAAACATTTGGGAAATTTCCTCTTACAAATTGAATCATCTTTTCTCCCACTGTACATCATCTTTTCATATAACTTACAAGTCCCTTAATCTTATTATTTTTATTTCGTTTTGTTACATAGTAATGCAACAACACGAAATTTATTTTTAGAAAGCTAATTTGTTAGAATTCACCTAAGTGGTGAACAGTCGAACACTGCTTATTGTTTCTACAGTCAACTACAACAACATGTGACAATTTACAGGGTACAACAACAATTCTAACGCGTACATTAGTCGTGTTTTTCCTAGTTTTTCCTCTTACAAATTGAATCATCTTTTCTTCCACTGTAGGTTAGGTTAGGTTAGGTTATGTGGCAGCCCGATGTATCAGGCTCACCTAGACTATTCAGTCCATTGTGATACCACATTGGTGAACTTCTCTCTTATCACTGAGTGCTGCCCGATTCCATGTTAAGCTCAATGACAAGGGACCTCCTTTTTATAGCCGAGTCCGAACGGCGTTCCACATTGCAGTGAAACCACTTAGAGAAGCTTTGAAACCCTCAGAAATGTAACCAGCATTACTGAGGTGGGATAATCCACCGCTGAAAAACTTTTTGGTGTTCGGTCGAAGCAGGAATCGAACCCACGGCCTTGTGTATGCAAGGCGGGCATGCTAACCATTGCACCACGGTGGCTCCCATTTTTTTTTTTTTTTTTTTTTTTTTTTGTATCCTCCCACTGTACATCATCTTTTCATATAACTTGTAAGAGGAAATTTCCCAAATGTTTTCTCCATAAGGAGTTAGCATAAAGGGCCCAAAATTGAGTTATCTCTCCCAGCCAGATCTATACTAAAGGCTGTGGAAAGGTTCATTCGCCCGAACCGAAATATGTACAGTCCAGGCGTGTATAGATTTGTATCTGGCGTTTTCTTTTCAATGGATCTATTAACCATGTTCCTTAATCTATATCTGTCCATAAAGCTCGAAAAATAATTGTATAATCATGTTCCTTAATCTATATCTGTTCATAAAGCTCGAAAAATAATTGTATAATTAGATATAATGCATTTGGACGTCAATTGCCTGTTTCGGTATCAGGCTAACATGAAATATTTTTACAAAACTTTCTATATAAATAAAATTTTGACAAAATTTTCTATAGAAATAAAATTTTGACAAAATTTCCTATAGAAATAAAATATTGACAAAAATTTCTATGGAAATAAAATATTGGCATGTAGAAAAAAATATTGCAATTTGGAAGGCCTACTTCAATTATTTATAAAGATATATGAGTGTGTTCTGAAAATTTAATTCTTGAATTGTGAACAAATGATCATACGAAACTAAACGTTATTTGGCTTGTAATATCTGTTGAAGTGTTGGGAAAAAATCAAAAAAGTATCTGAAATAATATAGGCTATAGTTTTTATATGAATATCCATTTACTAGAGATGGAGAGTAGAAAAATTGTCTCAAAATTGTGTATTATTTGTTTATTGTCAAGAAATGTTATGAATATACAATTTAGTGTCCAGCAATATGGAAAATATTTATAGCTTATTTATATAAGAGCCTCTTCATTAAAATATCATCGAGAAATAAATCGAAACTAAGTGGGGAGTTAGAGTTTGGAGTCGTTTTCGAATGTCCTCTGTAGTGGACATCGGTAGTGAAAGGGTTAATTATACCAACTTTGAGTAGGATCTGCTAATAAATAAGGGTATTGTGGCCTAATTTGGGAAGACCGGGCGGCTTAATAAATAAGGATATTATGGCAATATTTGGGAATATCGGGCGAAACATATATATAAATTTGATCCTTTTTTTTTTTTTTTTTTTTTTGTTTATTTATTGTTTCTTTATAACGTTATAAATTTACAAATTTCATAGTATGGCCTCAGCGCCTTAAGGCATTGTAGAGGCTCGTTGGCAACATATAATATAATCTTAGATTTTTACATTTTCATTCAATACATTAACTTAAAAAAAAAAAAAAACTCGAGGTTAGAACTAAAATTATATTAGGAGTTCATCGATGTTTGTTTTCAAAAATTCCTTTATTCTCACTTTAAAAACAGAGATACTTGAAACAGACTTGATTTCACTGGGCAAACTATTAAATCTTAAACTGCCAGAATATTCAATTCTTTGTTTAGTTGTTTCACTTCTGCATAAAACCACATTTAGCATATTATTATTACGAGTGTTTATGTTGTGACTATTGGACAAGAACGAAATTGTATGATGTCCTATTTTATGCAAACATTTGTATACATATAACAATAGTTGAAGGTTATAAGTTCCGTGAATTGGTAAAATAAGAGGGAAAACATCTTTATACAGGGCAAGCGTAGGGTATCCTATAGGCAAATTTGCCACTGCTTTTAATGCCTTATTCTGCATTCTTTGCAGAGTCCTTAACTCCGCACTCTTCCTGTGCGCATAAATTATAGCCAAATAGTTACAATGGCTTTGAATCAGAGCCTGGTAAATCAAAAGTTTAGTCCTTTGGTCAAATCTATTCCTAAATTTTCGCAAAATTCCTACAGCTGGGGCAATTTTGGATTTCACATACCGTATATGTTGATCCCAGGCTAGATTACTTTGTAATTGCAATCCTAAATATTTCAGTGAACCTGTCTCCTTTAATTCCTTCCCATCAACATTTATTCTAAACGTGTCACTAAATCGAAACCGTGGCCTGAAACGTATTAATTTTGTCTTGCAAGCATTTATGAAAAGTCTGTTAAGACGAGCGTACTCCAATATTAGAGCGGAATCTCGCTCCATATAAGGCCTAATACCGTCTTCATGTTTATATGGATATAGTAGACATATGTCGTCAGCGTAAATAAACATCCTCCCATACAACTGCAATCTACCTATATCATTTATATAAATTAAAAAAAGAAGTGGACCTAGCACACTACCCTGGGGAACACCATGACTTAAACTCCTGAAATCACTTTTCTCTCCATTAATTTGGACGAATTGTTTCCTATTCTCCAAATAGCTACCAATAAGTGAAAGTTCCCTGTTGCGAACACCGCAAAAACTAAGCTTTCGTATCAAAATCTCATGATCAATAAGATCAAATGCCTTACTGAGGTCATAAAAAATTCCAGCGACTCCACTGTTCCCTTTATCAAGTCCTCGACATATAAAGTTAATAACATTCACAGCTGCTTCCTCGGTACCACATCCCCTTCGAAAACCAAACTGATAGTCATTGAGAAAACCAGTGCTATTTAGAAATGAGAACAGATTACTATATATCAGCTTCTCAAATATATTGCCAATTATTGGCAGTACTGATATCGGTCGAAATTTATCTACCGTTAACGAACGCTTCTCCTTCGGAATTGGAATTACCTTATGAATCTTCAATATATTAGGATATGTGGCAGTATCGATCATATTGTTGAAAATTCTTGCGAAGTAGGGTGACAAAATTTCACTACATACCGAAATAACCTTAGGGGTTATTCCGTCATGCCCACAGCTCTTCCCTAATACTAGTTCTGATACTATTGTTCTGATACTATAGTTCTGATACCTTTGTGGATGATATTTGCAGGGTTAGTTGGTATTATAGAAAATTACGTTATGCCAACTGTGAGTGCGATCGGTTTAAAGGTATTATGGCCTCAGTTAAGGAAATAGGGCGAGACATATTTTGGAGCTATAAAATAATGAAACCGACCTCCATGATTTTTTGCAAGTTTATAGAATGCTAACATAGATTACTCTGTGTCAAATTTGGAAACGATCAGTTAGTAAATAAAGGCAATATGACCACATTTGTTGAAATCGGGCGATAGATATATATGAAGGCTATATTTAAATATGATCCGATTTTTTCAATTGAAATTCTATAGCGTTCGTCCTAGTACCAAAACAATATCCTGTAAAAAATTTCACCAGAATCGGTTAATAATTTTTATAGGAATCTTACGAACAAAAAATACATGGACAGACGGGTGGACGGACACCAAGAGTTAGATCGACTCAGAAGAAGATTCAGAGTCGAACGGTATATATTTGAGGTGGTCTAAAATCAATGTTTCTGGTAGGCAAACATTGATCAATGATATTATACCCTAACCACTGTGTGGTTTTGGTTATAAATATATCGCTTCAGTTTATTGCATTAGATTTCAGCAACCTTGTACTACTAGAAAAATATTACTGTTTAGTACATTTAATGGGCTATTGCTTAGGTCCAATATTATAGTAGGCTGGTTTTATATATCATCATAATATCCTGAACACATGGTGTCGGTATAAGACAGTTTCCTGATTTGAACGGAATTATTTTTTTCCGTGTAAAATATTCACTATTACACCATCATAGATATAAAACGGGAAGGAAAAACATGTTCTCTTCTTTGTGTCTTTGTCTTCTTATATATTTTCCAGGTTGTTTTTGTTTTTTTTTTTATTTTCTAAATACTGAAATTAATTTGTTTTAATTTTTTTATTACACAGCCAACCAGAAAGTAGAAATGGTTACATAGTCTTCATTTTTGTTTAGTTTCTTTGGGCTTTCCGTTTGTCTGTATTTCTCTTCTGACATTACATTGTCTCCTTCCTTTTCTCTAGAGATTTTTATACATTTCCGTTTATGTAATGGAAGTCCTATCTTTTGTGTATAAATGAGTGTGTGTATGTGACTTTTTTCCCCATTTTATTTTGCATAAATTTTGTTTGTATGTATGATATTTGTAGTGATTCAAGTCCTTGTTTGTGTAAGAATGTATATGAAAGTTTATGTGTTTGTTTTTCATTCTTTATCGAAGGTCTTTGCAGATGTGTAGATAACAACTTTGTCAGGATTTAAGGATAAGGGTCAGTTAATGATTGAAGACTTTATCTAAAATTATTCAAATTTACCTAGTATAGTCAAGGGAATTTCTCGAAGATTGTTAAGGATAACATTTTACTAATGTTGGTAATTTTCTTATATTAGACGCTGGAAATATTTATTAAAATATCTTTTTCCCATATTAAAGGACGAAAAAAGTTCACAGGTGTCACATGTTAATTGAAGAAAATAATTGGATAATTTTATTTTCACAACAAAAAAAAGGAAATGTAGGCCAATATACACGTGTGCTAAATTAATGCCAATAAATCATTAACTATTTTCTATAGTTAAATATCAAACAAAACATATGTGAAATCATTAATATCGCATTGCGTGTATTTCACACCTAGCTCTTTGAATTTCTGTGTGTTGGCAAACTTTACTGACATTTTAAGATAATATTTTGTGTTAGTTTATATTTACTACATAGAAGGAAGATTTCATTAAAATTTAAAAAAAACAAATTTGTTCATTGAGATCCTGAGAAATATTTTAAATTTTATTACAGAAAGTAAATATTCTTGTTGAAGTGTAAAGATTGCTATGGGTTAGATTGGGACTTTGATATATCCTAAACATCTGTAATTCATATATTATCATTTGCTAGTCCCTGGAGTGTATGGTCCAGTCCCTAGCACGGTTGTCACTCACGCCAAAATAATATATCAAACTTTGGAGCAAATTTTGCAAAAAAAGCAAACAAGTATATATGGCGGTAAGTTCGGCTAGGCCGACTCTTATGTACCCTCCACCATGGCTTGCCTAGAAACTTGTACTAAAGACTGTCATTCACAATCGAATTACTTGGGTTGCGGTAACACTTGCCGATGGCAAGGTATTTTAAAACTTCTTAACACCGTCTTCTCAATTGTAAGTTAGTCCATACGGGGTATATATTAAACAAAACAAGTATATACGGCCGCAAGTTCGGCCAGGCCGAATCTTATGTACCCACCACCATGGATTGCGTAGAAACTTCTACGAAAGACTATCATCCACAATCGAATTACTTGGGTTGTGGTATCTTAAAACTTCTTAACATCGTTTTCTAAATTGTGATTTAGTCCATACATGGTATATATTAGACAAAAAAGTTATGTATAGTTAAGTCTACAAATAATCACGAATCGATATGGACTTTTTGTACGTAGAGAGCCAGAATTGAAATATGGGGATCGCTTATATGGGGGCTATATACAATTATGAACTTGATATGGACCAATTTTTGTGTGATTGGGGATCGATTTATCTGAGGGCCATGTATAACTACAGACCGATATGGACCTAGTTAGGCATGGTTGTTAACGACCATATACTAGCACAATGTACCAAATTTCAACTCACTCGGATGAAATTTGCTTCTCAAAGAGATTCCAAAACCAAATCTCGGGATCGGATTATATGGGGCTATGTACGATTATGGACTGATATGGACCACTTTTGGCGTGGTTGTTAAATATCATATACTACCACACGTACCAAATTTCAAGCAGATCGGATGAATTTTGCTTCTCCAAAAGGCACCGGAGGTCAAATCTGGGGATCGGTTTATATGGGAGCTATATATAATTATGGACTGATAGGAACCAATTCCTGCATGGTTGTTGGATACCATATACTAACATCACGTACCAAATTCCAACCGAATGGGAAGAATTTTGCTCTTCTCTTGAGGTCAAATCTGGGGATCGGTTTATATGGGGCTTTATATAATTATGGACCGATATCGACCAATTTTTGCATGGGAGTTTTAGGCCATATATTAACACCACGTACCAAATTTCAAGTGAATCAGATGAATTTTGGTCTTCCAAGAGGTTCCGGAGGTCAAATCTGGTGATCGGTTTATATGGGGGCTATATATAATTATGAACCGATGTGGACCAATTTTTGCATGGTTGTTAGAGACCATATACTAACATCACGTACCAAATTTCAGCCGGATCGGATGAAATTTGCTTCTCTTAGAGGCCTCGCAAGCCAAATCGGGGGATCGGTTTATATGGGGGCTATATATAATTATGAACCGATGTCGACCAACTTTTGCATGGTTGTTAGAGACCATATACTAACACCATGTACCAAATTTCAGCCAGATCGGATGAAATTTGCCTCTCTTAGAGGCCTCGCAAGCCAAATCGGGGGATCGGTTTATATGGGGGCTATATATAATTATGGACCGATGTGGACCAGTTTTGGCATGGTTGTTAGAGACCATATACTGACACCATGTACCAAATTTCAGCCGGATCGGATGAAATTTGCTTCCCTTAGAGGCCTCGCAAGGCAAATTGGGGGGATCGGTTTATATGGGGGCTATATATAATTATTGACCGATGTGGACCAATTTTTGCATGGTTGTTAGAGACCATATACTAACGCCATGCACCAAATTTCAGCCGGATCGGATGAAATTTGCTTCTCTTAAAGGCCTCGCAAGCCAAATTTTGGGGTCCGTTTATATGGAGGCTATACGTAAAAGTGGACCGATATGGTCCATTTGTAATACCATTTGACCTACATCAATAGCAACTACTTGTGCCAAGTTTCAAGTCGATAGCTTGTTTCTTTCGGAAGTTAGCGTGATTTCAACGGACGGACGGACTGACGGACGGACATGCTCAGATCGACTCAGAATTTCACCACGACCCAGAATATATATACTTTATGGGGTCTTAGAGCAATATTTCGATGTGTTACAAACGGAATGACAAAGTTAATATACCCCCCATCCTATGGTGGTGGGTATAAAAAGGCCGATTAATACGTATAATGCAGTTTGACAAAATTAAAATAAAATGTTGACAAAATTTTCTATAGAAATAAAATTTTGACAAAATTTTCTATAGTAATAAAATTTTGAGAAAATTTTCTATAGAAATAAAATTTTGGTAGATTATATTTGGTGATCGGCTATGTATAACTATAGATCGATATGGACCAATTTTGGCATGGTTCTTAGCGACCATATACTAGCCCAATGTACCAAATTTCAACCGGATCGGATGATCTTTCGAGGTCAAATCTGGGGATCGGACCAATTTTTGCATGGTTGTAAAATACCATATACTAACACCACGTACCAAATTTCAACCGGATCGGGTGAATTTTGCTCTTCCAAGGGGCTCGGGAGGTCAAATCTGGGGATCGGTTTATATGGGGGCTACATATAATTATTAACCGATATGGACCAATTCCTGCATGGTTATTAGAGACCATATACTAACACCACACACAAAAAAATTTCACCAAAATTTTTCCAATTAAAATTTTAATTGAGTTTTAAAAAATATTCAATTAAAAATTTAATTGATTCAACAAATTATTTAATTCAAACAAAAATCAATCACAAAAATAATAGTATCAATTAATTTTTTAATTGGATCAATTAACTTTTTAATTGACCTTCAATTAATTTTTTAATTGATACTATCATTTCTGTGATTGAAGACATTTCAATTAAAAATTAATTGGATCAATTAATTTCGTGATTGTATCAGAATTTTTTTTTTGTGTGCACGTACCAAATTTAAGCGAATCGGATGAATTTTGCTCTTCCAAGGGGCTCGGGAGGTCAAATCTGGGGATCGGTTTATATGGGGGCTACATATAACTATTAACCGATATGGACCAATTCCTGCATGGTTATTAGAGACCATATACTAACACCACGTACCAAATTTAACCGAATCGGATGAATTTTGCTTGTGCATGAGGCTCCGGATGTCAAATCTGGGGATCGGTTTATATGGGGGCTATATATAATTATGGACCGATGTGGACCAATTTTTGCATAGTTGTTAGAGACCATATACTAACACCATGTACCAAATTTCAACGGGAAATTTGGTATATGGAAAATTTTGTCTAACTTATATTTCTATAGTAAATCTTGTCCAAATTTTCTTTCTATGTCATACTTTTATTTCTATAGCCTGTCAAAATTTTATTTGTATATAAAATTATGTCATAATTTGATTTTTATATAAACTTATGTCATAATTTGATTTTTATATAAAATTATGTCATAATTTGATTTTTATATAAAATTGTGTCAAAATTTTATTTGTGTATAAAATCGTCTCAAAATTAATTTTTTTATAGAAAATTTTGTCAAAATTTTATTTTTACAGAAAATTATTACAAAATTTTATCTAAAAATATAATTTTGATATATACCGTTCAAAATTTTATTTTGATATAAAATTTTGTAAAAATTTCATTTTTATAGAAAATGTTGTCAACATTTTATTTTTATAGAAAATTTTGTCAAAATTTTATTTCCATAGAATTTTTTGTCAAAATTTAATTTTTTCAAAAATTTGTCGAAATTTTATATAAAAAATAAAATTATGACAAAATTTTGTATAAAAATAAAATTTTGGCAAAATTTTGTATAAATATAAAATTATCACAACATTTTATATAAATATAAAATTATGACAACATTTTATATAAAAATAAAGTTTTGGTATATTCCGTTCAAAATTTTATTTTTATAGAAAATTTTGTCAAAATTTTTATTTGTACAGAAAAGTTTGTCAACATTTTATTTTTATAGAAAATTTTGTCAATTTTTTTTTTTTTACAGAAAACATTGTCAAAATTTTGTTTTTATAGAATTTCTTGTCAAAATCTTATTTGTATAGCAAATTTTGTCAAAATATTATTTCTATAGAAAATTTTGCCAAATGTGGCAACCGTGGTCCCTAGTCAAAACATATGGAAACGAAAAATTTTAGATTTTTTACTGTTCTCTTTAGCATGGGTCTGTCATTAACAGTGTAAATTTACACTTTTAGATACGACGTGGACTCATTCCAAAAGACACGTCTTAGGACAGTATGTTATAGTAGTTCACTCCATACACAGGTGTTCATGAATCGGATCGCAATAGAAAGGAAATATTTATATAAATATATATTATATCAGTATATATTATATCAGTAAGAGTCTAATAAGATTTATATCACGAGAGAAATCATGGAAATTTAAAAATTGCGGCAAATTAGAGCAACGGTAACAGTCCTACACTGAAAAAAAAAGCATACTCGGTTCCAAAGATTTTGTCTTTACTTTAAAAAACTTGGTATTGATTCCGAGCCAAAGAAGCGGAGAAACAAGTAAGGATAGTTTTAAAACACAATTCTCTTTTAAATTTAGGTTTTGTGTACTTGCTGCGTCTTCTATGCTAAGCAAAATTTGTATTCGTATTTTAAAGACATGAAATCTTTGACCTCACGACAATATTTTTTTCAGTGTATGATAGGACCGTCAGTGGCGAATTTTACCATTTTCACGAAGGTCAGTAACTTGAAAATAATTAACAAAGGTATCTAAGGATAAGTATGTGTCAAGTCTAGGTTAGGTTAGGTGGCAGCCCAATGTATCAGGCTCACTTAGACTATTCAGTCCATTGTGATACCACATTGGTGGACTTCTCTCTTATGTCAAGTCTATCATTTGATGTAAAATTCATTTTTGATTATGAGGATAATTTTTTTCGGTGTTTGGAGTATTGCTTTAAATAGCGATTTACATATTCAATAATAACTTATTATAAACTCAAAAAGAAACAAGTATATACGGCCGTAAGTTCGGCCAGGCCGAAGCTTATGTACCCTCCATCATGGATTGCGTAGAAACTTCTTCTAAACACTGCCACCCACAATCGAATTACTTAAGTTGCGGTAACGCTTGCCGATGGCAAGGTATCTTAAAACCTCCTAACACCATCTTCTAAATTGTATGTAAGTCCATACGTGGTATATATTAAATCAAAAAAGATCGATCCAATACGTATATAATTCAGTTTGACAAAGTAGACATAAAATTTTGACAAAATTTTCTACAGAAATAACATTTTAACAAAATTTTCTATAGAAATAAAAATTTCACAAAATTTTCTATAGAAATAAAAAATTTCACAAAATTTTCTATAGAAAGAAAATTTTGACAAAAATGCTTACAGAAAAAAAATTTTAACAAAATTTTCTATAGAAATAAACTTTTGACAAAATTTTCTATAGAAATAAAATCTTGGTAGATTATTTTTGGCTCGAGTGGCAACCATGATTATGAACCGAATAAAATTTGAACAAAATTTTCTATAGAAACAAAATTTTGACAATGATGAAAATTTTATTATGAACCGAATAAAATTTTAACAAAATTTTTTCTAGAAATAAAATTTTGACAAAATTTTCTATAGAAATAAAATTTTGGTAGATTATTTTTGGCTCTACTGGCAACCACGATTATGAACCGATATGGACCAATTTTTGTGTGACTGGACCAATTTTGGTATGGTTGTTAGCGACCATATACTAACACCACGTTCCTAATTTGAACCGGATCGGATGAATTTTGCTCCTCCAAGAGGCTCCGGAGGTCAAATCTGGAGAACGTTTTATATGGGGGCTATATATAATTATGGACCGATATGGACCAATTTTTGCAAGGTTTCTAGAGACCATATACCAATACCATGTACCAAATTTCAGCCGGATCGGATGAAATTTGCTTCTCTTAGAGGCTCCGCAACCCAAATCTGGGGATCGGTTTATATGTGCGCTATATATAATTATGGACCGATGTGGACCAATTTCTGCACGGTTGCTAGAGACCATATACCAATACCATGTACCAAATGTCAGCCGGATCGGATGCAATTTGCTTCTCTTTGAGGCTTCGCAAGCCAAATCTGGAGATGGGTTTGTATGGGGGCTATATATAATTATGGACCGATGTGGACCAATTTTTGCACGATTGTTAGAGACCACGGTTCTGCACGGTTGCTAGAGACCATATACCAACACCATGTACCAAATTTCAGCCGGATCGGATGAAATATGCTTCACTTAGAGGCTCCACAAGCCAAATCTGGGGATCGGTTTATATGGGGGCTATATATAATTATGGACCGATATGGACCAATTTTTGCATGGTTGCTAGAGACCATATACCAACACCCTGTACCAAATTTCAGCACGATCGGATGAAATATGCTTCTCTTAGAGGCTCCACAAGCCAAATCTGGGGATCGGTTTATATGGGGGCTATATATAATTATGGACCGATGTCGACCAATTTTTGCATGATTGTTAGAGACCATATACTAACACCATGTACCAAATTTCAGCCGGATCGGATCAAATATGCTTCTCTTAGAGGCTCCACAAGCCAAATCTGGGGATCGGTTTATATGGGGGCTATATATAATTATAGACCGATATGGACCAATTTTTGCATGGTTGTTGGAGACCATATACCAACACCATGTACCAAATTTCAGCCGGTTCGGATGAAATATGCTTCTGTTAGAGGCTCCACAAGCCAAATCTGAGGGTCCCTTTATATGGGGGCTATACGTAAAAGTGGACCGATATGGCCCATTTTCAATACCATCCGACCTACATCGATAACAACTACTTGTGCCAAGTTTCAAGTCGATAGCTTTTTTCGTTCGGAAGTTAGCGTGATTTCAACAGACGGACGGACGGACGGACATGCTTAGATCGACTCAGAATTTCACCACGACCCAGAATATATATACTTTATGGGGTCTTAGAGCAATATTTCGATGTGTTACAAACGGAATGACAAAGTTAATATACCCCCATCCTATGATGGAGGGTATAAAAAATCCCTAAAGTTCCAATAAAAATAACACGGGCTAAGTCTGTAGACATGGTTTGCATTTTTCGAGTCACTTAAATCTATCTACCATACGGATGATAACCTATTCTCTCAAATTATCAACAAGTCATCCTCCCATCCAGGCAACAACATAATGTATCAAAGTTAGAATTGGTACAGCAAAACCTTTGGTCTTGCTAAATGGGGTAGGCGTTAAAAGAATGAGCGACATATACATGATGGTTAGTCTGTATCTTCATTTTTATACCCACCACCATAGAATGGTGACGGGGGTATAATAAGTTTGTCATTCCGTTTGTAACACATCGAAATATCGATTTCCGACTATATAAAGTATATATATTCTTGATCAGGGAGAAATTCTAAGACGATATAACGATGTCCGTCTGTCCGTCTGTCTGTCTGTCTGTCTGTCTGTCTGTCTGTCTGTCTGTCTGTCTGTTGTAATCACGCTACAGTCTTCAATAATGAAGCAATCGTACTGAAATTTTGCACAAGCTCGTCTTTTGTCTGCAGGCAGGTCAAGTTCGAATATGGGCTATATCGCTCCAGATTTTGATATAGTCCCCATATAAACCGACCTCCCGATTTGGGGTCTTGGGCTTATAGAAATCGTAGTTCTTATCCAATTCGCCTGAAATTTGAAATCTAGAGGTATTTTATGACCATAAAGAGGTGTGCCAAAAATGGTGAGTATAGGTCCATGTTTTGGTATAGCCCCCATATAGAACGATCTCCCGATTTTACTTCTTGGGCTTATAGAAACCGCAGTTTTTATTCAATTTACCTGAAATTGAAAATCTAGAGGTACTGTTGGACCACAAATACGTGTGCCAAAAATTGTGAGTATCGGTCCATGTTTTGGTATGGTCCCCATATAAAACGACCTCCCGATTTGGGGTGTTGGGCTTATAGAAATCGTAGTTTTTATCCAATTTGTCTAAAATTGGAAATCTAGAGGTATTTTAGGACCATAAAGAGGTGTGCTGACAATTGTGAGTATTGGTCCATATTTTGGTATAGCCCCCATATAGACCGATTTCCCGATTTTACTTCTTGGGCTTCTAGAATCCGAAGTTTTTATCCTATTTGCCTGAAATTGGAAATCTAGAGGTATTTTCGGGTCCATATTTTAGTACAGCCCCCATAAGAACAATCTCCCGATTTAACTCCTTGGGTTTCTAGAAACCGTAGTTTTTATCTGATTTGCCTGAAAATATTCTGGTATTTTAGGCTCACAAAAACGTGTATCGGATTAAGTTTTTATCGGTCCATTTGGTAATGCCTCCATATAGACCGACTTCACTTCTTGAGGGTGTAGAAGGCGCACTGATCATGAAAATTGCTTGAAACTCAATGTAAAATTTCCACATTTTACTTCTACAGATTTAAGATTCCAAATCAAGACGTTATTTTATAATTTTCTTGCACACTTACAAGAGATGTTAATGATTCCTCTAAAACTCAAACAAAAATGGTTCTTATAAATCCAGAATCTGATATAGTCCTCATAGGTGGAATCTTTAAATTTATCTTCGGGAAGTGCCCTCCGGAAATTTCAAAGGAAACCCTAATATTTGGTTCATGGTGGTGGGTATTTAAGATTCGGCCCCGCCGAACTTAGTGCTGTATATACTTGTTATGTATTATGTTAACTGCTCTTCGTTTAGTTTTTTTTTTAATGGTCTTTTCTGTAACAATTTTTATGGTCTTTTGGCTGGACCAGAGACTAGGTGGAGATGTTAAACATTAAAATAAAAAGAATATAAATACTAAATAAAATATACAAACATACTGGCATACATATATAAGTACATATAAGCATATATGTATGTACACTCTACTATACAAAAACAATTATGGGCACTCTGTCGCAGTAGCACAAAAAACAAAGAAGCAATGAAATGGAAACTACAGAAAAAAAACTATACAATAATATATGACCTCAACCATCATCAGACATATATATACGTATCCTTAGACATCTTTATACAAGTGTTTAATATCCCCATACATACATTTATATGCTTTACATGCCCCACACATACATACATCAAGCTATTAGGTCAAAGCGCAATGAAAAGTTATTTAAATAGAAAAACTATCACAGCTCTGCCACGCTTAAATAGATATTTCTTGTGTATGTCTATGTATGACAGTGTTTAGGGGAGAAGAGAGAATAAGCTATGTGGGTGAAAGAGAGAGAAAGGTTGAGTACGAGGTTAAATTCACATGTTTACTTCGAACGAAAAAAATACAAATAATATTTGATAAAATTAGTTTAGAATAAATAAAATTTAACTAAAAAATACAATTCACAATTAAAAGTGAAATTAATATTAACACAAAATTAAAATTAAAATACAAAATTAAAAGGAAAAATAAAATTTTTATATTTATTTAGTGTAAATTAATTTATAAATAATATATCAAATAATATAAATAGTATAAAAAATAAAAATAGCATAAAAATTTAGATAAAATTAATAATATATTTAAAATAAAATTAAATGTGAATTTAATATCAAAATAAAATTAATTTTTTTTGACTTAATTTAAAACAAGTATATACGGACGTAAGTTCGGCCAGGCCGAAGCTTATGTACCCTCCATCATGGATTGCGTAGAAACTTCTTCTAAACACTGCCATCCACAATCGAATTACTTAAGTTGCGGTAACGCTTGCCGATGGCAAGGTATCTTAAAACCTCCTAACACCATCTTCTAAATTTATGTAAGTCCATACGTGGTATATATTAAATCAAAAGAGATTGATCCAATACGTATATAATTCAGTTTGACAAAGTAGACATAACATTTTGACAAAATTTTCAACAGAAATAAAATTTTAACAAAATTTTCTATAGAAATAAAATTTTCACAAAATTTTCTATAGAAATAAACTTTTGACAAAATTTTCTATAGAAATAAAATCTTGGTAGATTATTTTTGGCTCGAGTGGCAACCATGATTATGAACCGAATAAAATTTGAACAAAATTTTCTATAGAAATAAAATTTTGACAATGATGAAAATTTTATTATGAACCGAATAAAATTTTAACAAAATTTTCTCTAGAAACAAAATTTTGACAAAATTTTCTATAGAAATAAAATTTTGACAACATTTTCTATAGAAATAAAATTTTGGTAGACTATTTGGTTCTAGTGGCAACCATGATTATGAACCGATATGGACCAATTTTTGTGTGATTGGACCAATTTTGGTATGGTTGTTAGCGACCATATACTAACACCACGTTCCTAATTTGAACCGGATCGGATGAATTTTGCTCCTCCAAGAGGTTCCGGAGGTCAAATCTGAAGAACGTTTTATATGGGGGCTATATATAATTATGGACCGAATTGGTCCATATTCTGGCACGCTTGTTAAAGATCATATACTAACACCATGTTCCAAATTACAACCGGATTGGATGAAATTTGCTTCTCTTGGAGACTTCGCAAGCCAAATCTGGGGATCGGTTTATATGGGGGCTATATATAATTATGAACCGATGTGGACCAATTTTTGCATGATTGTTAGAGACTATATACCAATATCATGTACCAAATTTCAGGCGGATCGGATGAAATTTGCTTCTCTTTGAGGCTCCGGAACCCAAATCTGGGGATCGGTTTATATGGGCGCTATATATAATTATGGACCGATGTGGACCAATTTTTGCATGGTTGTTAGAGACCATATACCAACACCATGTACCAAATTTCAGCTGGATCGTATGAAATATGCTTCTGTTAGAGGCTCCACAAGCCAAATCTGAAGGCTATACGTAAAAGTGGACCGATATGGCCCATTTTCAATACCATCCGACCTTCACCGATAACAACGACTTGTGCCAAGTTTCAAGTCGATAGCTTGTTTCGTTCGGAAGTTAGCGTGATTTCAACAGACGGACGGAAATAAAAATAAAAATCAAATTAAAAAGATATAGATGAGATAAAATTTATTTTAAATTTAAAATTAAATTAAATGTAAATTTAATATAAAAAATAATATCAAATTTAAAATTTTCTTAATTAAATCGCACACCTACTCAATATTAAAAAGTATATACGGCCGTAAGTTCGGCCAGGCCGAAGCTTATGTACCCTCCACCATGGATTGCGTAGAAAATTCTAATAAACACTGTCATCCAGAATCGAATTACTTGGGTTGCGGTAACACTTGCTGATGGCAAGGTATCTTAAAACTACATACCACCGTCTTCTAAATTGTAAGTGGTATATACAAAACTAAAAAAAAGCCAGTTAAATATTTAATTCAGTTTAACAAAATTTTTTTAACAAAATTTTAGAAATAAAATTTTAACAAAATTTTCTATAGAATGAAATTTTAACAAAATTTTCTATAGAATGAAATTTTAACAAAATTTTCTATAGAATTGAAATTTTGACAAAATTTTCTAAAGAAATAAAATTTTGACAAAATTTTCTAAAGAAATAAAATTTTGACAAAACTTTCTGTAGAAATAAAATTTTAACAAAATTTTCTATAGAAAAAAAATGTTAACAAAACTTTCTATAAAATTGAAATTTTAACAAAATTTTCTATAGAATTGAAATTTTGTTAAAATTTTCTATAGAAATAAAATTTTAACAAAATTTTCTATAGAATTGAAAATTTTACAACATTTTCTATAGAATTGAAATTTTGACAAAATTTTCATTAGAAATAAAAAATAAATAAAAAAATGTTTCTATAGAGATAAAATTTTTACAAAATTTTCTATAGAGATAAAATTTTTACAAAATTTTCTGTAGAAATAAAATTTTGATAAAACTTTCTATAGAAATAAAATTTTTACAAAATTTTCTATAGAGATAAAATTTTAACAAAATTTTCTGTAGAAATAAAATTTTGATAAAATTGTATATAGAAATAAATATAGAAATAAAATTTTGACAAAATTTTCTATACAAATAAAATATTGACAAAATTTTCTATAGAAATTCAATTTTGACAAAAATTTTTATAGAAATAAAGTTTTAGTAGATTATTTCTGGCTCGTGATTATGAACCGATATGGACCAATTTTATTGTGATTGGGGATCGGCTATATATAATATATAGATCGATATGGAATAATTTTGGCATGGTTGTTAGCGGCCATATACGAACACCACGTTCCAAATTTCAATCGGGTCGGATGAATTTTGCTCCCCCAAGAGGATCTGGAAGTCAAATCTGGGAACCGATTTATAAGGGGGCTATATATAATTATGGACCGATATATACCAATTTTTCATCCGGATGAATTTTGCTCCTCCAAGAGGCTCCGGAGATTGGGTCTATGGACCGATATGGACCAGTTTTTGCATGGTTTTTAGAGACCATATACTAACACTACGTACCAAGTTGCAACCGGATCGAGTGAGTTTTGCTCCTCCAAGATGCTCCGGAGATCAAATCTGGGGATCGGTTTATATGGAGGCTATATATAATTATGAACCGATGTGGACCAATTTTTGCATGGTTGTTAGAGACCATATACTAACACCATGTACCAAATTTCAGCCAGATCGGATGAAATATGCTTCTCTTAGAGGATCCGCAAGCCAAATCTGGGAGTCCGTTTATATGGGGGCTATACGTAAAAGTGAAGCGATATGTCCCATTTGCAATACCATCTGACCTACATCAACAACAACCACTTGTGCCAAGTTTCAAGTCGATAGCTTGTTTCGTTCGGAAGTTAGCGTGTTTTCAACAAACGGACATGCTTAGATCGATTCAGAATTTCACCACGATCCAGAATATATATATATACTTTATGGGGTCTTAGAGCAATACTTTGATGTGTTACAAACGGAATGACAAAGTTAATAAACTCCCGTCCTATGGTGGAGGGTATAAAAATATATTAAACATTGAATTAATGTTGTATTTAAAATTAAAGCTATAATCGAAATTAAATTTTGAGTTAAAATTGAAATTAAATATATCAAAACAAGAATAATATTGATAGAATAAACCAGCAATAACAAAAAAAAAAAACAAATTAAATTTATATAAAAATGACTTCAAATTAAATTAAAATTTAATAAACATCTAGTCCATGGAAGAAGTTAAAATAAAATTAAAATTAAAAAAAAAAAAACATTTATTTATTTAGCATTGTTAAATTTATAAATATAAAAAAAACATTAAAACAAACGCACATTAACTCAATACTTAAAATATCTTTAAAATTGAATTAAAGATGAATTTAAATTAAAATTAGCTCCATCTTTCTTTAACCCTTATCCTATACTAGTGGGTCAAAATTGCCCAAGCCATTTTGTATGGGTATATTTTTTGGTATTATCATTATTCCGACTTTTTAACTTTTATTTTTTATACCCAATATCATAGAATGGTGACGGGGGTATAATAAGTTTGTCATTCCGTTTGTAACACATCGAAATATCGATTTCCGACTGTATAAAGTATATATATTCTTGATCAGGGAGAAATTCTAAGACGATATAAGAATGTCCATGTTTTGGTATAGCGCCCATGTTTTGATAGAGCCCCCATATAGACCGATCTCCCAATTTTACTTCTTGGGCTTCTAGAATCCGTAGTTTTAATCCAATTTGCCTGAAATTGGAAACCTAGAGGTATTCTAGGACCATAAAGGGGTGCGCCGACTATATGGAGTATCGGTACAGTTTTTGATACAGCCCCCTTATAAACTGACCCTCCGATTTGGAGTCTAGATTCTAGAACTACAATTAAATGTGCAGAATACTGTGTGTATCCTTCCATGTTTTGGTATAGCCCCCATTATACCGAACTCCCGATTTAACTCCGAGGATTTCTAGAAATTTTAGATTTTATCTGATTTGCGACAAATTGAAAATATATATATATTTAGACCCACAACAAAGTGTATATGATTTAGTTTTATCGGCCCATTTGGTAAGGCATCCATGTAGACCGATTTCACTAATTGAGGGTATAGTAGGCGCCATAAGCGTAGGAAGGCCTCTGGGGAGGGGGCTTAGACCCCCCCAGAAAAATTTTAGCCCCCCCCCCAGAATTTGAAACTTTATTTATGATTTTCCATTTTTCAATATATGTCAATAGTTTTTTTTTTAATTTTTATAAAAATTAAACAAGTATATACAATCGCACAAAGTTCCGCTAAAGACTTTCATGAGCAATCGAATTACTTGGGTTGTGGTAGCAGTTGCCGATGGCAATGTTTGAAGTCAGATATTTATGAAATAAAGCTGTGGTTGAACTTATGATTGATTTAGTTTAGTCAATTTAATTAAAAAATAGTAATTGATATTAAAACTATTCTTTCATAAATTAATTTCTTAATAATGCTGCGAAAAAGCGTCGCCAAAAAAGTAGTGAAAATATTCTTTTTGGGTCTAGAAGTGTTGCAAAATCGGAGGAGAAGCAATGAATGTAATATGAGCTTGTCGTAGGACAAACGTCCACCGTTTCAACAGTCGTTGCAATGAATTTGCATCACTTCTTAAGGTGAGATCCGAATTCAGTGTTTTGAATGTGAATTAAAAAATTTTGTGATATTTTCCCAAATAAATAATTTTTATATTGTTTTTATGATTTTTAATGCATTTTTGGAAGTACTTTTAAAGATGTGCCTTTAGAACAACTCACAATTTTTTTGCTGGGAAAAGTGTGGAACTACTTTTAGTTGCTTTATTATAAATTAATTGACGAGTTATTTTGATGTCTAATTTTTTATTCAATTTTATGAAATAAAACATTAATTGAACCTATAAGTTCAGTCTATAAATTTTTAGCTAGGAAAATTGTCTAGCTACGCTAATGGTAGGCGCACAGATCATGAAAATTGCTTGATTTTACTTCTCGTAGTCATGGCCATGTTATGATCTAAGCTTAAATATCAGTCAAATTAAAATTAGAGCTAATATTAAAAATGAAATTAAAATTACAATCAAAATTATAATTAAAAATAAAAGTAAAACTTAAAATTAAGAATAAAATAAAATTGAAAACATAAAAAATTAAAATAATTAAAAATTAAAATTAAAATAATTAAAAATAAAATTTAAGTTAAAATAAAAATTAAAGCTAAAAATAAAAATAAAATTAAATTCCACATTAAATCACTGTCCAATCACCAAGTCCAAGAAGGAATTTTGTCCAGCAACGCACTCAATGGTCAAGAGATGGTCCAAAGGGCGCGTGCATGAATGGACGATGATAAGTGCATAGTCACAAGGACTGATTGCAATTTGCTATGTTGTACGTATATAACATTTCTACATACATACATTAATATGTATGTAAAAAAAAACGACAACAACAAGAAAAAGAAATAAACAAGTAGGCCGTTGGACAACGATGAAGCTTACAATTATGCTCGAGACGGGAGGAGGTCAAAAGCCATAAAACATGTAAACATGAGAAGCCAACACAACTCATCGGTCATAGTATCCACCAAGACCAAAAAGAAAAACACAAAGTACACGAGTACCACTCGTCGTTGTAGTTCAACGAGAAATGTTAAACACAAAAGTTCAACGAAAACTACTACGCCTTTATAAACATTTGGCAATCTTCTCACATTCCAGACAACAACAACAACAAAACAAACACACACACTCACATTTCCAGTCATTCGATGAGCATATATTCGGTTCACTCACGTCTTCGTATAGTATTGCAAATACGAAATGTTTATATCTGTGTGTGGGTCAAATGAAAAAAACTGTCTATTATACAATTCGTCCACTGTCTTCATATTGGTGTTAGTGGTTTTATTGTTTGTGTATGTGTAACGACTAAAGCGTGACCGTTGATGTTGTGGGTGGCACAAAAAATATGAGAAGAATAAAATTATGCAAATATCATCTACGGAATAAGGAAAGAGCCCATAAAAGTATGCAATACTTACTTGATCCACACGTTATGAGTTTGCGTGTATGTGTGGGTGTATATTGATGATGGTTTGGTAGAATTTATGCAAAATAAAAGTTGATGTTGTGTTGCGTTGCGTTGCGTTTGTGTGTGTGTGTGCACGTTTATGCAATAAAACATAGAGGCTTTTAAACTTTAACACGTGTTAATATATCCTTGCGCCGAGAAAAAAAAATACTTCACAGGATTTTTCTTCTTCTTCTTTTGTTTTAAATATAATTTAAACCATTTACTGTGATGAAGATAACGTGACTGAGACACTTAGTTGTGATAAAACAAAAATTTCCAAGAATATATGAAAGAAAAATTTAAATAAATTACGTATGAATTATCACACCAAGAGGATTTTTCAAAAAAAGAACAACGTCTGATTTTAAGGAATGGGATATTCGATTTGAATACTTTTGGAAATATGAGGGCTTAGACAATGTGGGCCGATATAAGCCAAAAAATCTTAAAAGTATCAAGTATATACAGCAGTAAGTTCGGCCAGGCCGAATCTTAAATACCCATCACCCACATTTATTCAAACCTCTGGTCCTACTCAGGTTCACTGAGAGTAAAAAATTGATAATAAAGAGTCTTTCTTAGATCAGTGATATTCTCAGAAGCTTTCGTTAATATTATCATTTTTGGGGGCCGTGTCATATCAAGAGATGATCTGGTGAAATTGAAAATAGCATGGAGTATCCTACCTCCCTTATCGGTGAATGCATCGTGACCATTAACAAAGACAGATGAACGGTCTTCTCGGGCTGGATCAATGGCAAAACGATTATCACATAGACATTTCGCTTAAAATGAAAACTCTTTTTTAAATGATCTCCTTAGAGAAACATAGGATGAAAGAAGGCAGCCTTTGTCTGTCCATAGAGAAAAAAGGATGAAAGAAGACGTACGAGTAGTATCAATAGACTGAAAATTCCCACTTGATTATAAAGACTCCATTTAACCTAAATGCTTATTTTGGTACTAATTTCTGATGAAATAATCATTCAACAAGGAAATAATGTTGGACAGCTTTGGATTCCTTGAATAACTGACTATTTTCGATTTTGAGATAAAATTGTCTTTTTTGCATGTCTAGACTATATTTACAAAGAGTAAATGAGACCAAAACAAAGCACAGAGACCCACAAGAGAGACTTCAGTTCAAAAAAGTGTAAAAGGAGCGGCGAGAGTCCTTGAAGTCTTTAACATTTTTCAAAATTTCTTATTTTCAATTTATTAAAATGTGTTAGCCAACAAAAAAGAAAAAATTGTTTCTACGGTAAGCCCTAAAACGATGACATCATATTTTAAAATGCTTCCATTTAAAAAGAAGAACCAAAATAATTAAAATTTTTTGTATTCACTAAAACCTATATCAGTAGGAATGGTTTGTGGTAGGTCTCTTAGAAATGCAAAAAACAACACAAGTAACGACTATGAGAACACAAAACAAAACATATGGCATAAATGGAAATATCCTTGAATTGTTAATGACAATAACCACAAGAAAAACTCAAAGCAAATAAAATACAATGATACTTAGGTTGGACGTTAGAGTGTCTCAGAAAAAAATGTAAGGTGACAAAAAAACAATTGATGACAAACAAAAATAAATATATAAGGCCGTGAGTCCGGTCGAATCCTATGTACTCTCCACCAAGGATTGCGTAAAAACTTCTACTAAAGACGGTTATCCACAATTAAATGATTAGGTTTGCGGCCATTGGCAAGACGTTTTAAAATTTCTTAACATCATCTTCTAAATTATAAGTTAATCCATTATAAGTTAGACAAAAGAAAGCTCGATTAAATACGTATATATTCAGTTCTTGACCGGTATATATGTTATAGGGAAGAAATAATTACGAACCGATATGAACTTTTGTGCGGTAATTATAGAGCCAGAATTGAAATATGGGGTCGCTTTATATGAGGGCTATATACAATTATGAACTCGAGTCTACCAAAAATGACAGATTTCTTACTGTTTGGTAGACTGGTAGAATTCTTGATGTTTTGGAAGATTTTGCAAAATATTCCTCTCCAACTATGAAACGCTTCATAAATTTTATATAGAAATAACAAAATTTTCTACAGAAATAAAATTCTGACAAAATTTTCTATAGAAATAAATTTTTATTGTTGTTTTTGATCTCAGCTTAAAGCCATGCATTGACTAAACTACAAGTGTAGCTTAACCAAAAGAGGAAAAGAATGCTTGTCAAATTTATTTGGGCAAAGCCCTATAGACTGCAAGATGGTTGGATGGACGCACGTTTCGGAATTACCACATTCCTCATCAGCATCCTCTACTTGCAGCAAAACTATCAACCAATTATCAGAATAAATTCGGGTAATTCACTCAACCCAAAATGAATTACACTTGAACCTTCCGAAAAAGGGTTTTATAGTCGGCTACTACCTAAACAAATTTTGCAAGCATATCTCTTTTCCTTTATCAAACTCAAATCATCGATTTGAATATAGTTGACTGGGTTTGTTTTTGAGCGTGCTTCCTCTATCTTCATTCGTTATGTTTGTTATTGTTGGCTTCTCTTCAATCGTTATTGTTGTTTTTGATCTCAGCTTAAAGCCATGCATAGTAGAGGATGCTGATGAGGAATGTGGTAATTCCGAAACAGCTGTACATCCAACCATCTTGCAGTATATAGGGCTTTGCCCAAATAAATTTGACAAGCATACTTTTCCTCTGTTGTTTAACCTACACTTGTAGTTTAGTCAATGCATGGCTTTAAGCTGAGATCAAAAACAACAATAACGATTGAAGAGAAGCCAACAATAACAAACAAAACGAAATAGATTTTTGACAAAATTTTGTATAGAAATTATATTTTGACAAAATTTCCTAAAGACATAAAATGTTGAAAAAAAAATTTCAATAGAAATCAAATTTTGAAAAAAATTTTTATAGAAATTATATTTTGACAAAATTTCCCAAATTTTCCAAATTTCCCAAAAGTTTTCTATTGAAATAAAATTTTGACAAATTTTTCTATAGAAATATAAAATTTTGACAAAATTTTATATGGCAATAAAATTTTGGTAGATTATTTTTGGCTGGAGTGGCAATCGTGATTTTTCTGTGATTGGGGATCGGTACGAACTAATTTTGGCATGGTTGTTGTCGGCCATACACTAGCGAAATGTACCAAGCTTCAATCGGATCGGATGAAATTTACTTCTCTTCGAGGCTCCGCAAGCCAAATCTGGGGATCGGTTTATATGGGGGCCATATAGAATTATGGACCGATGTGGACTAATTTTTACATGGTGTTTCGAGACCATGTACAGATGAAATTTATTTCTCTTTGAGGCTCTGCAAGCCAAATCTGGGGATGGGTTTATATGGGAGCTATATAGAATTATGGACCGATTAGGTTAGGTTATTTGAGACCATATACCAACATCATGTACCAAATTTCAGCCGGATCAGATGAGACTTACTTCTCTTTGAGGCTCCGCAAGCCAAATCTGGGGATCGGTTTATATGGCGGCTAATAGAATTATGGGTCGATGTGAACCAATTTTTCCATGGTTGTTCGACACCATATACCAACACCATGTACCAAATTTCAGCCGGATCGGATGAATTTTGCTCTTCCAAGAGGCTCCGCAAGCCAAATCTTGGGATCGGTTTATATGGGGGCTATATATAATTATGGAGCAAATTTTGCATGGTTGTTCGAGACCATATACCAACACCATGTACCAAATTTCAGCCAGATCTGATGAAATGTGCTCTTCTTAGAGGCTCCGTAAGCCAAATCTGGGGATCACTTTACATGGGGGTTATATAGAATTATGGACCGATGTGAACCAATTTTTGCGTGGTTGTTAAAGACCACATATCAACACTATGTATAAAATTTCAGCCGGATCAGATGAATTTTGCTCTTCCAAGAGGCTCCGGAGTTCAAATCTGGGGATCGGTTTATATGGGGGCTATATATAATTAAGGACCGATGTGGCCCAATTTTTGCACGGTTGTTAGAGACCATATGCCAACACCATGTACCAAATTTCAGCCGGTTCGGATGAATTTTGCTCTTCCAAGAGGCTCCAGAGTTCAAATCTGGGGATCGGTTTATATGGGGGCTATATATAATTATGGGCCAATGTGGACCAATTTTAGCATGGTTGTTAGATACCTTATATTTACACCTCGTACTAAATTTCAGCCGGATCCGATTAATTTTGTTCTGCCAAGAGGCTCCGCAAACCAAATTTGGGGATCGGTTTATATGGGAGCTATATATAATTATGAACCGATGTGGACCAATTTTTGCATGGTTGTTAGAGACCATATACCAACACTATGTACCAAATTTCAGCCAGATCGGATGAAATGTACTTCTCTTTGAGGCTCCGCTAGCCAAATCTGGGGATCGGTTTATATTGGGGCTATATATAATTATTGAGCAATTTTGTATAGTACCAACTTCATGTACCAAATTTCAGCCGGATCAGATGAGATTCACTTCTCTTTGAGGCTCCGCAAGGCAAATCTGGGGATCGGTTTATATGGGGCCTATATACAATTATAGACCGATGTTGACCAATTTTTGCATGGTTGTTAGAGACCCTATACCAACACTATGTGCCAAATTTCAGCCGGATCAGATGAATTTTGCTCTTCCAAGAGGCTCCGGAGTTCAAATCTGGGGATCGGTTTATATGGGGGCTATATATAATTATGGACAGATGTGGACCAATTTTTGCATGGTTGTTAGAGACCATATACCAACACCATCTAACAAATTTCAGACAGATCGGATGAAATGTATGCTATGTCTCTTAGAGGCTTCGCAAGCCAAATCTGGGGGTCCATTTATATAGGGGCTTTATGTAAAAGTGAACCGATATGGCCCATTTGCGACGAACGGACGGACATGCTTAGATCGACTCAGCATTTCACTACGACCCAAAATATATATACTTTATGGGGTGTTAGAGCAATATTTCGATGCGTTACAAACGGAATGACAAAGTTAATATACGCCCCATGCTGTGGTGGAGGGTATAAAAAAGTATACAAAACCCAAAATAAACAAAAAGTTATATTGGTTATTTTAATTTAATTGAAATAAACTCAGCATATGTTAGATTTGGGGTGTTCTTCTCTAATCTTTATTTAATTTTATTCGCCTAGATCGCATTGTGGGAGAACTTCATCTAAGAGCATTTCTTTTTTCGATATTAAGTTCGCATTATCGCGCTAAAGTAGCCATTTCACGGTTTCTTTTTTTAGTATTTCATTTTAGCGGCTAAACTAGAACTATGTTAAATGCCCACCTTAAATGAAAAAAAATCAAGCTATTGATTTGAAAAAAAAAATCATTTCAAATGAAAATATGTATAAAATTGTAACTTTCTGAATTTAAATCATAACACTCTTTTACACACTTATAAATGGAAAACTATCTCTCTTTCTAGATAAACGAAAAAGCCACAGGCATACAAACTATAAAAAAAAAATCATATATAGATATGATAATCTATAGTTATGAATGAACAAACATTACCCAAGGATATCCGACAATGTATAAGGATGTATGTTCATTTGTGTTTGTTATATCATATTTGTTTATACTCAAATACGGGCTTGTAACTTGATTGTGTTTGTTTGTAGGGCAAATAGTAAAAAATACGTAGGCCTTTTGGAGGAAAGAAAAAACACCTCCGAGAAGAATATGGCAAAAATTATACACAAACTCGATAAATTAAATGAATATATGGGGAGAATAAAATCGGAAACAATCTTCAAAATTAATGAAATCATCTTTATATTTGTTGACTTTTTCTATCTTGGCTATAACGCTAAAAAGCGTTTAAAAAGGAGGAGATATTTGTCAACACTTTTTTGACAGTTTTTTTAGCACAATTTCTACATGTAGTAAAAAAAATATTTCCTACAATCCAGTAGGCAAAACTCAAATTTAAAAGACATATGTAAGCTTACTTCAATTCTCCGCGTATATAGAATTTTTTTTTTGTTTTTTTAAATTTTTGTTTCTATAGAAAATTTTGTCCAAAGTTTATTTCTATGGAAAATTTTGTCAAAATTGTATTTTTATAGAAAATTTTGTCCAAATTGTATTTTTGAAGAAAATTAATCAAAATTTTATTTCTATAGAAAATTTTGTCAAAACGTATTTCTATAGAAATTTTGTCAAAATTGTATTTCTATAGAAAATTTTGTCAAAATTGTATTTCTATAGAAAATTTTGTCAAAATATTATTTAAATAGAAAATTTTGTAAAAGTTTTATTCATATAGAAAATTTTGTCAAAATTTTATTTCTTAAGAAAATTTTGTCAACATTTTATTTCTAAAGAAAATTTTGACAAAATTTTATTTCTATAGAAAATTTTGTCAAAATATTATTTAAATAGAAAACTTGTAAAAGGTTTATTCATATAGAAAATTTTGTTAACATTTTATTTCTTTAGAAAATTTTGTCCAAACTTTTTTCTATAGAAAATTTTGTCCAAATATTATTTCTATCGAAAATATTGTCAAAAAATTATTTCTCCAGAATTTTTTTTTAATATAGAATAATTTCTACATGTAGTAAACAAATATATTTCCTACAATCCAATAGGCAAAACTCAAATTTAAAAGACAAAATTAACAAGACATAAATTCTCTCTAAATTTAAAAATTTTGTTTCTATAGAAACTTTTGTCCATAGTTTATTTCTATAGAAAATTTTGTCAAAATTGTATTTTTATAGAAAATTAATGAAAATCTTATTTCTATAGAAGATCTTGTTAAATTTTTAGTTCTATAGAAAATGTTGTCAAGATATTATTTAAATAGAAAATCTTGTCAAAATTTTATTTCTAAAGAAAATTTTGTCAAAGTTTTATTTCTATTGAACATTTTGTCAAAATTTTATTCCTGAAGAACATTTTGTCAAAATTTTATTCCTATAGAAAATTTTGTCAAAATTTTATTTCTAAAGAAAATTTTGTCAAAGTTTTATTTCTGTTGAAAATTTTGTCGAAATTGTATTTCTATAGAAATTTTGTGAAGTACCTCTTAGTTGTACAGAAATACTCTGCAAAATCTACCATAGCATCAACAATTCTACCAATCTACCAAACAGTAAAAAAATCTTAAATTTTTTTGTAGAATTTTTACTGTTTTTATTTCTATACACCGAAAGAATTCTCTTCGTTAATTTTACGAAGAATTCTTCATTAACTATTCTTCCTGAATTCTTCATTAAAATAACGAAATTTTCATTCATTTTCGTAAATTTTACGAAGAACATTTTACGAATATACGAAACTTCTACGAAACATTCTACATTAACTTTTCTTCGTAAAAAGTTCTTACTTTTAACGAAACTTTCTTCACATTTCATGAATTTTGTGAAGAAGTTTTTACGAATATTTTACGAAACATTCTGCGTTAAAATTTCTTCATAAAAAGTACGAAACATTTTCTTTGAAATAACGAAGAAGTTTCATTGAAGTTGTAAAATTTCCGTTCGCGGCATTAAATTGTCTTTTATAATGTGCTTGAGTGTATTCCTTTATTCTATTTTTTTATGCAAGTCTATGCTACTTCTCATTTGGGTGATAGCGCGCTATGAATAAAAGTGAAGCAATAAAACTAAAAATTATTCAAAAACTTAAGATGTAAAGTAGTGATGTCATTTTTCACACTTGCAACTACAACCAAATGCACTTTCGACTATAAATTTTTTTTCTAAAAGTTCGAACATTTTTCAGAAAAAAGTACGAAATTTTTTCATAAAAAGTACGAAAATTTTTCATAAAAACTACGAAAATTTTTCATAAAAAGTACGAAACATTTTCATAAAAAGTACGAAGATTTTTCATAAAAAGTACGAAGATTCTTCATAAAAAGTACGATTTTTTTCTTACAAACTACAAAAATTTTGGAAGAACTTTTCTTCGTAAAAAGTACGAAATATTTCGTACTTTTAATGAAAAGTTTCTTTGGTTGTAAAACAATGACAAATTTCGTACTTTTAACGAAATTTTTCGTTCTTTTTACGAAGAAAATTCTTTCGGTGTAGAATAAATTCCTAAACACATGAATTGACTAAACAACAAGAGTAGCTTAACCTACAGAGGAAAAATATTTCTATAGAAAATTATGTCAACATTTTATTTTTATAGACAATTTTATTTCTATAGAAAATTTTATCTCCAGACGAAATTTTGTTAAAATTTTATTTCTATGGAAAATTTTTTCAAACTTTTAGTTTTATAGCAAATTAATCAAAATTTTATTTATATTGAAAATTTTGTCAAAATTGTATTTCTATAGAAAATTTTGTCAAAATTATATTTCTATCGAAAATACTGTCAAGAAATTATTTCTATAGAAAATTTTTTAATATAGCATAATTTCTACATGTAGTAAGAAAAAAATATTTCCTACAATCCAGTAGGCAAAGCTCAAATATAAAAGACAAATGTAACCTTACTTAAATTCTCCGCTTATATAGATTTTTTTTTAATTTTGTTTCTTTAGAAAATTTTGTCCAAAGTTTATTTCTATAGAAAATTTTTGTCAAAATTTTATTGCAATGGAAAATTTTGTCAAAGTTGTATTTTTATAAAAAATAATGAAAATTTTATTTATATAGAAAATTTTGTCAAAATTGTATTTCTATAGAAAATTTTGTCAATTTGTTTTAGGAGAAAAATTTGTCAAAGTTTTATTTCTATTGAAAATTTTGTCAAAATTTTATTTCTAAAGAAAATTTTGTCAACATTTTATTTCTATGCAGAAAATGTTGTCAAAGTTGTATTTCTATTGAATATTTTGTCAAAATTTTATTTCTATATAGAAAATGTTGTCAAAGATTTTATGTGTATAGAAAATTTGTGAAGTACCTATTAGTTGTACAGAAATATTCTGCAAGGCAATCTACCATAGCATAAACAATTCTACAATCTACCAAACAGTATAAAAATCTTTAATTTTTTGGTAGATTTTTATTCCTATAGCATAAATTCCTATGTTTAAACCCATGAATTAACTAAACTACTAGAGTAGCTTAACCTATAGAGTAAAAGTATTTCTATAGAAAATTATGTCAAAATTTTATTTTTGTAAACAATTTTATTTCTATAGAAAATTTTATATCCAGACGAAATTTTGTCAAAATTTTATTTCTGTGGAACATTTTGTCACAATTGTATTTTTATGGAAAATTAATCAAAATTTTATTTATATAGAAAATTTTGCAAAAATTTTATTTATAAAAAAATTTTGCAAAAATTTTATTTTTATAGAAAATTTTGCAAAAATTTTATTTCTATAGAAAATTTTATTCTATAGAAAATTTTGTCAAAATTTTCTTTCTATAGAATATTTTGACTAAATTTTATTTCTATAGAAAATTTTGCCAAAAATTTATTCTACAGAAATTTTTGTCAAAATTTTAGTCTTTAGAAAATTTTGTCAAAATTTTATTCCTTTAGTAAATTTTGTCAAAATTTTATTCCTTTAGAAAATTTTGTCAAACTTTTATACCGTTAGAAAATTTTGTTAAAATTTTATTCTATGGAAAATTTTGTCAATTTTTTTTCTGTAGAAAATTTTGTCAAAATTTTTTTTCTATAGAAAATTTTGTCAAAATTTTATTTCTATAGAAAATTTTTTCAAAATTTTATTTCTAAGGAAAACTTTGCAAAATTTTATTTCAATAGAATATGTTGTCAAAATTTTATTTCTATAGAAAATTTTGTCAAAATTTTATGTCTATAAAAAATTTTGTCAAAATTTTATGTCTATAGAAAATTATGTCAAAGCTTTTTTTTTTTAAAACCCTCCACCTTAGGATGGGGGTATATTAACTTTGTCATTCCGTTTGCAACACATCGAAAAATTGCTCTAAGACCCCATAAAGTATATATATTCTGGGTCGTGGTGAAATTCTGAGTCGATCTGAGCATGTCCGTCCGTCCGTCCGTCTGTTTAAATCACGCTAACTTCCGAACGAAACAAGCTATCGACTTGAAACTTGGCACAAGTAGTTGTTATTGATGTAGGTCGGATGGTATTGCAAATGGGCCATATCGGTCCACCTTTACGTGTAGCCCCCATATAAACGGACCCCCAAATTTGGCTTGCGATTGCTCTAAGAGAAGCAAATTTCATCCGATCCGGCTGAAATTTGGTACATGGTGTTAGTACATGGTCTCTAACAACCATGCAAAAATTGGTCAATATCGGTCCACTTTTACGTATAGCCCCCATATAAACGGACCCCCAAATTTGGCTTGCGATTGCTCTAAGAGAAGCAAATTTCATCCGATCCGGCTGAAATTTGGTACATGGTATTAGTCTATGGTCTCTAATAACAATGCAGAAATTGGTCCACATCGGTCCATAATTATATATATCCCCCATATAAACCGATCCACAGATTTGGCTTGCGATTGCTCTAAGAGAAGCAAATTTTATCCGATACGGCTGAAATTTGGTACATGGTATTAGTCTATGGTTTCTAATAACCATGCAGAAATTGGTCCACATCGGTCCATAATTATATATAGCCCCCATATAAACGGACCCCCAAATTTTGCTTGCGATTGCTCTAAGAGAAGCAAATTTCATCCGATCCGGCTGAAATTTGATACATGCTGTTAGTATATGGTCTCTAACAACCGTGCAAAAATTGGTCCACATCGGTCCATAATTATATATAGCCCCCATATAAACCGATCCCCCGATTTGGCTTGCGGAGCCTCTAAGAGAAGCAAATTTCATCCGATCCGGCTGAAATTTGATACATGCTGTTAGTATATGGTCTCTAAGAACCATGCAAGAATTGGTCCATATCGGTCCATAATTATATATAGCCCCCATATAAATTGATCCCAAGATTTGTCCTCCGGAGCCTCTTGGAGGAGAAAAATTCATCCGATCCGGTTTAAATTTGCAACGCGGTGTTAGTATAAGGCCGCTAATAGCCATGCCAAAATTGGTCAATATTGGTCTATAGTTATATATAGCCGATCCCCAATCTCACAAAAATTTGTCCATATCGGTTCACATTCATGGTTGCCACTCGAGCAAAAAATAATCTACCAAAATTTTATTTTTATAGAAAACATTGTCAAAATGTTATTTCTATAGAAAATTTTGTTAAACTTTATTTCTATAGAAAATTTTGTCAAAATTTTATTTCTATAGAAAATTTTCACAACATTTAATTTCTATAGAAAATTTTGACAAAATGTTATTTCTATAGAAAATTATGTCAAAATTTTACTTCTATAGAAAATGTTGTCAAAATTTTATTTCTATAGAAACTTTAAACTTAATTATATACGTATTTAATCGGCCTTTTTAAGTTTAATATATACCACGTATGGACTATGTGGTATTAATTACGGTGTTAGGAAGTTTTAAGATACCTTGTCATCGGCTTCAGTAGAAGTTTCTACGCAATCCATGGTGGAGGGTACATAAGCTTCGGCCTGGCCGAACTTACGGCCGTATATACTTGTTTTTTTTTTTTTTCAAACCTGTGGCAACCGTGGTCTCGACCACTGTGGTGCAATGGTTAGCATGTCCGCCTTGCGTACACAAGGTCGTGGGTTCGATTCCTGCTTCGATTTCACTGCAATGTGGAACGCCGTTCGGACTCGGCTACAAAAATGAGGACCCTTGTAACTGAGCTTAACATGGAATCGGGCAGAGGGAAGAAGTTCAGCAATATGGTATAACAATGGTGAAGCACGTCTTGAATTCATCATTAGTGTAATTCCCCGCCACTTTGGCAGAATAAATACGAAAAAAAAACCAAAATATAGTATGTTAAAAAATCCGTATCCTTGACCTGTATGTACATATATCTTATTATCCTTACTATGCTTGTTTTTATAAACAAGTAGTAAGTATAATAGAAATTCCTATCATATTCTATTTTCCTTGAAATTTTTCATATGACATATTTTAGAGTCTCATACATCATAAATATCATAGGTTTTCTTATTTTCCTACCACTATCAACTCGATTGAAATTTATCGATATTCATTTCCATACTATTTCACCAAGATATTTGAATGTCGTATTAATTTATGACGGTAATCCTTAATACATGTCATTATTTTCTATAATCCATACGAGTACATTCCTTCATGCATATTCTCTATGTATAAGCAAGTTTTCCGTTTTTGTTTTTTTCCTCTCCTTTTCCAATATGGTCTTATGCCTTGTTCATTACTATTCTTTTTATTTGTGCCACCCCCTTACTACAGCATACCATAGTGGTGGCTCCATAAGTCCATAAATGTATATCCACATTGTCAATGTCAAACAAATGCTAGGATATTTTCTCAATGGTTTTTTGCAATTTTTTCCCCTTTCTCTATGAATTATACTCAACTTTGAGGTAGAATTACTGGATTTGTATATTTTCTTTTTTTTCGTAGAAAGTTCAATGGGTACACTACGAAAATATAAGACATGGAAGTATAGGCTTTACCATAATTAGGCCAATGAATTTAAAGAAAGTAATTATAGCATACTTTTGGGCTGATGTATTTGAGAACTGATATATTGAGCACAATTGTGGCGTTGTCATTTCGAATAAAATTTATGGAATTTACTTACTGCTACAGTTCGAAAACCTATGTTGTTAGCACCTATATTTTCTGTTTATTTTCATTATACCCACCACCATAGAATGGTGACGGGGGTATAATAAGTTTGTCATTCCGTTTGTAACACATCGAAATATCGATTTCCGACTATATAAAGTATATATATTCTTGATCAGGGAGAAATTCTAAGACGATATAACGATGTCCGTCTGTCCGTCTGTCTGTCTGTCTGTCTGTTGTAATCACGCTACAGTCTTCAATAATGAAGCAATCGTGCTGAAATTTTGCACAAACTCGTCTTTTGTCTGCAGGCAGGTCAAGTTCGAAGATGGGCTATATCGGTCCAGGTTTTGATATAGTCCCCATATAAACCGACCTCCTGATTTGGGGTCTTGGGCTTATAGAAATCGTAGTTTTTATCCAATTTGCCTGAAATTTGAAATCTAGAGGTATTTTATGACCATAAAGAGGTGTTCCAAAAATAGTGAATATCGGTCCATGTTTTGGTATATCCCCCATATAGACCGATCTCCCGATTTTACTTCTTGGCCTTATAGAAACCGCAGTTTTTATTCAATTTACCTGAAATTGGAAATCTAGAGGTATTGTAGGACCACAAATACGTGTGTCAAAAATTGTGAGTATCGGTCCATATTTTGGTATAGCCCCCATATAGACCTATCTCCCGATTTTACTTCTTGGGCTTATAGAAACCGCAGTTTTTATTCAATTTACCTGAAATTGGAAACCTAGAGGTATTGTAGAACCACAAATACGTGTGCCAAAAATTGTGAGTATCGGTCCATGTTTTGGTATGGTCCCCATATAAAACGACCTCCCGATTTGGGGTTTGGTCTTATAGAAACCGTAGTTTTTATCCAATTTGTCTGAAATTGGAAATCTAGAGGTATTTTAGGATCATAAAGAGGTGTGCCGAAAATTGTGAGTATCGGTCCATATTTTGGTATAGCCCCCATATAGACCGATTTCCCGATTTTTCTTCTTGGGCTTCTAGAATCCGAAGTTTTTATCTTATTTGCCTGAAATTGGAAATCTAGAGGTATTGTAGGACTACAATTATGTGTGCCAAAAATTGTGAGTATCGGTCCATATTTTGGTATAGCCCCCATATAGACCGATCTCCCGATTTTACTCTTGGGCTTATAGAAACCGCAGTGTTTATTCAATTTACCTGAAATTGGAAATCTAGAGGTATTGTAGGACCACAAATACGTGCGCCAAAAATTGTGAGTATCGGTCCATGTTTTGGTATGGTCCCCATATAAAACGACCTCCCGATTTGGGGTCTTGGGTTTATAGAAACCGTAGTTTTTATTCAATTTGTCTGAAATTGGAAATCTAGAGGTATTTTAGGACCATAAAGAGGTGTGCCGAAAATGGTGAGTATCGGTCCATATTTTCGTATAGCCTCCATATAGACCTATTTCCCGATTTTACTTCTTGGGCTTCTAGAATCCGAAGTTTTTATCCTATTTGCCTGAAATTGGAAATCTAGAGGTATTTTCGGGTCATAAAGAGGTATGCCGAAAACGGTGAGTATCGGTCCATATTTTAATATAGCCCCCATAAGAACGATCTCCCGATTTAACTCCTTGGGTTTCTAGAAACCGTAGTTTTTATCTGATTTGCCTTAAATTGTAAATATTCTTGTATTTTAGGCTCACAAAAACGTGTATCGGATTAAGTTTTTATCGGTCCATTTGGTAATGCCTCCATATAGACCGACTTCACTTCTTGAGGGTGTAGAAAGCGCATTTATCATGAAAATTGCTTGAAACTCAATGTAAAATTTCCAGATTTTACGTCTACAGATTTAAGATTTCAAATCAAAACGTTATATTATAATTTTCTTGCACACTTACAAGAGATGTTAATGATTCCTCTAAAACTCAAACAAAAATGGTTCTTATAAATCCAGAATCTGATATAGTCCTCATAGGTGAAATCTTTAAATTTACCTTCGGGAAGTGTCCTCAAGTCCTCAAGCCTCAAGTCCTCAAGTCCTCAAAGGAACCCCTAATATTTGGTTCATGGTGGTGGGTATTTAAGATTCGGCCCGGCCGAACTTACTGCTGTATATACTTGTTATTTACTATGATTGTAAATATATAACTTAATAAATAAAATTAGTTACTGCTTAAGCTGAATCTGAAATTAACGTTCCAGATCATTGTTTGGCAAACAAAATTATTTTTAAATATATTGTATTTTAGAGGTGAATAAACCCCATATTTATGACAAGTAAAAAGAAAAACACTGTGCCTATTAGTTTAGGTTAGGTGTGGTAGCCACCGTGGTGCAACCGTTAGCATGCCCGCCTTGCATACACAAGATCGTGCGTTAGATTCCTGCTTAGACCGAACACCAAAAAGTGGTTTCACTGCAATGTTGAGCGCCGTTCGGACTCAGCTATAAAAAGGAAGTCCCTTGTCATTGCGCTTAACTTGGAATCGGGCAGCACTCAGTCGTAAGAGAGAAGTTTATCAATGTGGTATCACAAAGGACTGAATAGTCTAAGTGAGCCTGATACATCGGGCTGCCACCTAACCTAACCTAGGTTAGGTGTAGTGGTAGCCCAATGTGATATCACTTCTCTCTTATCACTGAGTGCTGCACGATTCTATAATTAGCTCAATGACAAGGGACCTCCTCTTATATACGATTCCGAACCTCGGTTGCCACTCGAGCCATAAAAATCTACCAAAATATTGAGAAAATTTTACCAAAAACCAAACAAACAAACCTTAATTTGCACAATTTTATTTCTATAGAAAATTTTGTCCCAATTTTATTTCTATAGAAAATTTTGTCAAAATTTTATTTTGACAATACCTTATTTTTATAAAAAATTTTGTAAATTTTTTTTATAGAATTTTATTTCTATAGAAAATTTTGTTAAAATTTTATTTCTCTACAAAATTTTGTCAAAATTTTATATCTACAGAAATTTTGGCAACATTTTATTTCTTAGAAAATATTATCCAACTCTTATTTCTATGGAAATTTTTTGCAAATTTTCTATAGAAAATTTTCTCAAAATTTTATTACTATAGAAAATGTTGTCAACATGTTATATCTATAGAAAACTTTGTCACAATTTTATTTCTGTGGAAATTTTTGTCAAAATTTTATTTCTTTAGAAAATTTTATGCAAATTTTATTTCTATAGAAAATTTTGTCTAAATTTTATCTCTATAGAAAATGTCGTCAAAATTTTATTTCTATAGAAAATGTTTGTAAAAATTTTATTTGTATAGAAAATTTTTGCAAAATTTTAGTTGTATAGAAAATTCTGTCAAAATTTTATTATCAAAGAAATTTTTGTAAAAATTTTATATCTATAGAAATTGTTGTAAAATTTTATTTCTATGGAGAATTTCATTAAAATTTTATTTCAATAGACAAGTTTTGTAAAAATTTTATTTTAGAGAAAATTTTGTACAAATTTTATTTCTATAGAAAATTTTCTCAAAATTTTTTTACTATAGAAAATTTTGTGAAAATTATATTTCTATAGAAAATTTTGCACAAATTTTATTTCTATAGAAAATGTCGTTAAAATTTTATTTCTATAGAAAACTTCGTCAAAATTTTATTTCTGTGGATAATTTTGCCAAAATTTTATTACTTTAGAAAATTTTTTGCAAATTTTAGTTCTATATAAAATTTCGTCTAAATTTTATTTCTATAGAAAATTTTATCTAAATTCTATTTCTATAGAAAATGTCTTCAAAGTTATATATTTAAAGAAAATTTTGTCAAAATTTTACTATCAAAGAATTTTTTTTAAACATTTTATATCTATATAAATTGTTGTCAACATTTTATTTCTATGGAGAATTTCGTTAAAATTTTAATTCTATAGAAAATTTTGTCAAAATTTTATTTCTCTAGAACATTTTGTCAAAAATTTATTTTCAAAGAAATTTTTGTAAAAATTTTAAATCTATAGAAATTATTGTCAAAATTTTATTTCTATGGAGAATTTCGTTAAAATTTTATTTCTATAGAAAATTTTACTTTTATAGAAAAGTTTGTCTAAATTTTATTTCTATAGAAAATTTTGTCAAAATTTCATTTTTATAGAACATTTCATCAAAATTTTATAGAAATTTTTCCCATAATTTTATCTCTATAGAAAATTGTCTGAAAATTTTGTTTCTATAGGAAATTTTCTCAAAATTTTATTTCCATAGAAAATTTTGTCAAAATTTTAATTCTATATAATTTTAGAATTAAATTATTTCTATAGAAAAATGTCTGAAAATTTTATTTCTATAGAAAATTTTCTCAAAATTTTATTTGCATAGAAAATTTTGTCAAAATTTTATTTCTATAGAAAATTTTTTTCAAAATTTTATTTCTATAAAACATTTTGTCAAAATTATATTTTCAAAGAAATTTTTGTAAAAATTTTATATCTATAGAAATTGTTGTCAAAATTTTATTCTATGGAGAATTTCGTTAAAATTTTATTTCTATAGAAAATTTTTGTCAAAATTTTATTGCTATAGAAAATGTCGTTAAAATTTTATTTCTTTAGAAAATGTTGTCAACATTTTATTTCTATAGAAAATTCTGTCAAAATTTTATTATCAAAGAAATTTTTGTAAATATTTTATATCTATATAAATTGTTGTCAACATTTTTTTTCTATGGAGAATTTCGTTAAGATTTTATTTCTATAGAAAACTATGTCAAAATTTTATTTTAGAGAAAATTTTGTCGTCATTTTATTGTACAGAAAATTTTGTCAAAATTTTATTTCTATAGAAAATTTTATTGTACAGAAAATTTTGTCAAAATTTTATTGTACAGAAAATTTTGTCAAAATTTTATTTCTATAGAAAATTTTATTTTTATAAAAACGTTTGTCTAAATTTTATTTCTATAGAAAATTTTGTGTAAATTTTATTTCTATAGAACGTTTCATCAAAATTTTATAGAAAATTTTCTCAAAATTTTATTTCTATAGAAAATTTTCTCAAAATTTTACTTCCATAGAAAATTTTCTCAAAATTTTAATTCTATAGAAAATCTGTCAAAATTTTAATTTTTAGAAAATTTTATCGAAATTTTATTTTAGTTTCAAACAATTTTTTTTTAAAAATTTATATCTATAGAAATTGTTGTCAAAGTTTTATTTCTATGGAGAATTTCGTTAAGATTTTATTTCTATAGAAAATGTTTGTACAAATTTTATTTCTATAGAAAATGTCCTCAACATTTTATTTCTATAGGAAATTTTGTCAAAATTTAATTTCTTAAGAAAATGTTGTCAAAATTTTATTTCTATAGAAAATTTTGTCAAAATTTTATTTATATAGAAAGTTTTGTCAAAATTATTATCAAAGAAATTTTTTTAAAAATTTTATATCTATATAAACTGTTGTCAAACTTTTTTTTTATGGAGAATTTCGTTAAGATTTTATTGCTATAGAAAATTTTTGTCAAAATTTTATTTTAGAGAAAATTTTGTCAACATTTTATTGTATAGAAAATTTTGTCACAATTTTATTTCTATAGAAAATTTTTGTCAAAATTTTATTTCGATAGAAATTGTTATTTCTATAGGACATTTGGTCAAAATTTTATTTTCAAAGAAATTTTTTTAAAAATTTTTTATCTATAGAAATTGTTTTGTAGAATTTTATTTCTATGGAGAATTTCGTTAAAATTTTATTTCTAAAGAAAATTTTTGTAAAAATTTTATTTCTATAGAAAATTTTGTCCAAATTTTATTTCTATACAAAATGGTGTTAGAATTTTATTTCTAAGGAAAACTTTGGAAAATTTTATTTCTATGGAAAGTTTTATCAAAATTTTATTTTTAACGATAAATTTGTCAAAATTTAATTTTTATCCATAATTTTGTCAAAATTTAATTTTTATCCATAATTTTGTCAAAATTTAATTTCTATAGAAAAATTTGTCAAAACTTTATTTTCTATATAAAATTTCTGAAGTAACTCTTAGTTGGAGAGGAATTTGTTGCAAAATCTACTAAAACAACAAAAATTCTACCAAGCCGTAAAAAAATCTACAATTTTTGTTAGAATTCTACCAACTGTGGCAACCATGATTGGCATCCGGCAACTAAGATCATACGACAGCCTTAGGACTATATTCGACAGCCTTTTAAAGGCACAGGCAAATATAAATGGAGTTAGGTTTTCATGTGTACATTGTAAGAATTATCCCCGTCAAATTGATTCGTTGCACATATTTGGCGCAACATCAATTCGAAATTTTGTTTATTTCTTCCTGTGTATTTTTACAAAACTCTGAAGCAAAGAGTAAAACAAGAATTGGTTGCTGTATCATATTCTCTATCCTCATATGAGTTGCAAAGGTTTGGGAAGTAAAAAATATGTTTTTGTAATACAAATAAATGTCACAATTTATTAAAAACACTTTGACAATGTTGTACTCCGCCTGCAATACGACCACAAACAAGGCAACAAAACCCAACAATATTTGGCAAAAACGAATGTAATCACAAAAGAAAAAACTAAAAAAAAAAAAACAACAAACAAAACTGATTCTCAACAGGAGATCGTTTTTATGTATGTATATGTATTTGAATATGCTCCGCATCATTGGAAATAACGAAAAAACATTCGTAACCCTACCAAAAAACACAATCATAGCGAACCATGAACTTTTACCATATTCGTATATGCCCTCTCATACAAACATATACATTTATATGCAAACATTTGTGAATATTCATTGTATAGGGCTAATAAAAATATTTTATAAGCCACTTAACTATGGGAGTGTTAGTACAATTGTGACCTTTTGTATTATTATTACATTTCCCACAAAAAACAGCAGAAACTAAAAAAAAGGCTATTTGTTGCTTTCACAATGACAAATATATATGTATGTACATATATAATTGGATTGTTTTCTTTTCGTTAATATTTGTAAAATTTTATTATTATCAACAGAAAATTAATAAAAGGAAATTGTATTGAATGCTATGCTAACTTTACATCAGAAATCATGGCATACCTTTAGGCTGAATGGGTTATCAATTTGTAATTGCGTTGTATATATATTTTCAATATAATATCCCTGTTGTTTTTTATATTGTTTATAACAATTGGAATACAATGAGGAAAACAATGTTAAAGTTGGTTAGAGTCGACAATAAAATAAACATTTTTGATATTTTGTTTCATTGTTTTTTTTTTTTGGTTAATTGAATATGCTATTCACGAAGGAATAAATATTCGTTTAAAAATCCAAATATACAAATTAAAAAAAAATATGTGCTGGAAAAATTTCCGCCATGCGGAATCAAATGTACCTTCCACCACGCATTGTGTACAAAGTTCTTCTACAAATAAAAGAATTAGTTGGATAGAGGTAAAAATTACAGAACTACAAGGATTTTTAAAACTTCTTATTATTCTTTTCTAAATTAATTGTACGATAGTCCATATGGAGTCTATGTTATACAAAACAAAGATATATAGGAGTTCGGCCGGACCGAATTTTAAACCAAATATAAAAGTTTCCTCTGATAAGCGCTCTTCTTACACTCAAGAAAAGTGAACCTTTTATTTCACTAAATCCAATTTAACTTCATTTTAGTTCATGGTATTATTATGTGTGGAGAAAATTTTCTTTACATTAATAAAATTATTCTCAAAAGAACCATAAAGATTTACTAAATTCGTGTCTAGCACGTAATAGTTCAGTATTTCTTGAAATTTGTAAATTTTACTACAAATGCGCTCATCTTGAACTTCGTATGACACTAAAGGTATACTTGCAATTTGGAACTCCATGTTTTTCCTTCATACTACAAAATTTTCTTTAAAAAGTAAAAAAAAAAAATTAATTACGTGTAATCAATTTTCTTGAATTTGTTGGAAAATATGTTCTTATTGTTGTGATATCGGTGTGATGTCGGCGTTTGCAATACTGTTTAGTTAAAAATTTTTAAAAATAATCGAAATTTTCTACAACTAATTAAAATTTTTTTCTTCCTGGCGGGTTCACTGTTTTTCAGTGTAGGGTGTTTAAAGGGTGATACGATCAAAATTTGGTCAAGGGAAAACGCGTGTAAATCGGTGAAATCGTTTATTTAAAAAATCAAATTAAATTTCTTTTTCAAGTTCAATTAGTATAAAATTCAGGAAAAATATTCAGTTAGGCTTTCGCTTTTCCAAATCCGAATTGCCGGGCCACACGCTTGACACCTTATTCGCCGCAGAAAGCCAGTTTGCCTTGAACTGCTGCTCGTTCTTAGCAGTTTTTTTGGTCTTCTTTAGGTTCCGCTTGACAATAGCCCAGTATTTCTCAATTGGGCGGAGCTCTGGCGTGTTGGGAGAGTTCTTGTCCTTGGGAACCACCTGCACGTTGTTGGCGGCGTACCACTCCATGGCCTTTTTATCATAATGGCAAGATGCCAAATCCGGCCAAAACAGTACGGAACAACCGTGTTTCTTCAGGAAAGGCAGCAGACGTTTATTCAAACACTCTTTCACGTAAATTTCTTGGTTGTCAGTCCCGGAAGCTATGAAAATGCTGCTTTTCAAGCCATAGGTACAGATGGCTTGCCAAACCAGATATTTCTTTGCGAACTTTGACAGTTTTATGTTCTTGAAAATATCTGCTACCTTTCCCCTTGTTTTTGCCGTATAAAACTCCTGTCCCGGAAGCTGCTTGTAGTCGGGTTTGACGTAGGTTTCGTCGTCCATTACCACGCAGTCAAACTTCGTCAGCATCGTCGTGTACAGCATCCGGGATCGCGCTTTGGCCGTCGTATTTTGTTTATCATCGTGATTTGGAGTCACTACCTTCTTGTAAGTCGATAGTCCGGCTCGTTTTTTGGCTCGATGCACGGTTGTAGACGATACACCCAGCTTATTTGCGGCATCTCGGAGAGAGAGGTTAGGGTTTCGCTTGAAACTACCGGCAACTCTCTTTGTCGTCTCAGCGGCTTCCGGTTTTCGATTTCCCCCCGATCCAGACTTCCTGGCTGTCGACAAACGTTCCCCAAACACTTTAATTACATTTGTAACGGTTGATTTGGCAACTTTTAGCGATTTTGCCAGTTTTGCGTGCGAGTAGCTCGGATTTTCGCGATGCGCGAGCAAAATTTTGATACGCTGCTCTTCTTGCTTGGACGGCATTTTGACAACTGAAAAGTGAATTCCAAAATCAAAATAGGAGCAACATTCTACACACACACACCTTCAAAATGAGGGGTTTTTAGGTTTTTTAAATGCAAAATTGAAAGAAATACGTCAAGTTTATATTGACCAAATTTTGACCGTATCACTCTTTAGACTATTCAGTCCATTGTGATACCACAGTGGTGAACTTCTCTCTTATCACTGAGTGCTGCCCGATTCCATGTTAAGCTCGATGAAAAGGGACCTCCTTTTATAGCCGAGTACGAACGGCGTTCTACATTGCAGTGAAACCACTTAGAGAAGCTTTGAAACACTCAGAAATGTCACCAGCATTACTGAGGTGGGATAATCCACCGCTGAAAAACTTTTTGGTTTTCGGTCGAAGCAGGAATCGACCCACGACCTTGTGTATGCACGGCGGGCATTCTAACCATTGCACCACCGTGGCTCCCTTGACACTAACAACCATGCAAAAATTAGTCCATATCGGTCCATAATTATATATAGCCCCCATATAAACTGGTTTCTAGATTTGACCTCCAGAGCCTTTTGGAGAAGCAAAAATCATCTGATGCGGTTGAAACTTGGTACGCAGTGTTAGTATATGGTCTTTAACAACCATGCCAAAATTGGTACATATCGGTCTATAGTTATATATAGGCCTTAGATAAATGTCCGATGACCAATCACACAAAAATTGGTCCATATCGGTTCATAGTTGTATATAGCCTCCATGTAAAGCGACCCCCATATTTCAATTATGGTTTTCTAATTACCGCGCAAAAGAACATATCGGTTCGAACTTCCCTGTAGGAAATGTCAATAGTGAAACAGTACTGACTTACAATTGACTGTGTCGCCAGTACTACTGACCAAATATACCCCAAACAATGTTAAATTCTATTGACATTTAACATGTACTTGTCATTGAGAATGAACTACTGACACAAGAACTACTGACTAGGAGGGGTTTTAAACGATGCAATTGGTTGCGTGCAATTTTTTGTATTCTCTTTTAAAGTTGCTTCTTAAAAACTTCAGCATTTATACGTTGAAATTTTTCATGCAATCGCTTGAAATTTCAAGTTTAAGAAATGTCAAAAAATTGAAAGAGGAACGGAAAACTTGAAATTTTTTCTACCCCCTTTGCTTCTCTACCCCGTTTGCCTACAAACAAGAACTGCGTGCAATTATTGCATGCAATTATTGCATCGTCTAAAACCCTTCTAGGTGGTACTTTTGGAACCATATGGAGACATTGGAACCACTGAATCATTAGTCCATTGTCACCATTTTGTCAACACTTTTTTTGCCAAATAAAAAGGCGTAAAATTAGATATTAAAATCATATTTATTATGTATATTTAATTAAATTAAATTAAATTAATTATGTATATTTAATTAAAAAATTAAACGTCTAGGCCTTCCTCCTGCAATATACTGAGCAGCTTCTCCAAACACTTTCTGGAAGGCGATGTTTCGATGTACCACTGCTTCAGTTTTTCCCTCAAATTCAGAGTTGGAGTGGACAAATCAGCTAACCCAAAATCTTCAAAAGTTTCACAATTTTCTTGCAGCACAAAATCACTGAAAGTGCTCTTTCTAGAAATTAACTCCTCTTCAGCATTTGCTCTATCCTTGTACAATTTTAATTGTTTTTTCACAAGTCTTTTGTAATTTCTTTTATTCATTTTTTAATTCACTTATAAAACTCACTTTTCTTTTTAAACTATTGTCCAATTATTGCGATACCACGTGTTTTCACAACCAAAAAAGCGAAACAATGAAAAGGAAGAAGAAGCATTGACTCTCATTTGTCATAAATTTCTCTACAAATTAAAGCCAGAGAAATATTTGTAGACAAATTATCGACAATGTCACCATAATAGTTGACAAAAGTGGTGACATAGAGACACATGTCCCCAGACTTCCTACAGGGTTATTTGTAGACTTACTTATATATACCTTTTGTATCCAATATATAACATGTATGGACAAATATACAATTGAGAAGACGGTGTTAGGAAATTTTGAAATACCTTGCCATCGGTAAGTATTGCCACAACCCAATTATGGATGACAGTCTTTCGTAGACGTTTCTACGCAATCCATGGTGGAGGGTACATAAGATTCGGCCTTGCCGATCTTACGGCCGTGTATACTTGTTTATAACTCGCTTTTATTCATATTTTTAATAGGTAATTAGCGCAAAAACGGAATACGAATTACTAAGATTGAACAAATTGTACAAATTTTGGCGAAAAATGCTAAATCCAAAAATTATAAATTTGCAAACAATAAAATTAACTGCAAGTGGAATAAATCTCTCAGCTGTCATATGACGATTTAGATATTGTAGCAACCTAAAATTGGTTGTAATACATATCATAAATACCTTAAATTAATAAATAACAAGTATATACGGCCGTAAGTTCGGCCAGGCCGAAGCTTATGTACCCTCCATCATGGATTGCGTAGAAACTTCTTCTAAACACTGCCATCCACAATCGAATTACTTAAGTTGCGGTAACGCTTGCCGATGGCAAGGTATCTTAAAACCTCCTCACACAATCTTCTAAATTGTATGTAAGTCCAGACGTGGTATATATTAAATCAAAAAAGATCGATCCAATACGTATATAATTCAGTTTGACAAAGTAGACATAAAATTTTCACAAAATTTTCTATAGAAATAAAAATTTTGACAAAATTTTCTATAGAAATAAACTTTTGACAAAATTTTCTATAGAAATAAAACCTTGGTAGATTATTTTTGGCTCGAGTGGCAACCATGATTATGAACCGAATAAAATTTGAACAAAATTTTCTATAGAAATAAAATTTTGACAATGATGACAATTTTATTATGAACCGAATAAAATTTTAACAAAATTTTCTTTAGAAATAAAATTTTGACAAAATTTTCTATAGAAATAAAATTTTGACAAAATTTTCTATAGAAATAAAATTTGGTAGACTATTTTTGGCTCTAGTGGCAACCATGATTATGAACCGATATGGACCAATTTTTGTGTGTTTGGACCAATTTTGGTATGGTTGTTAGCGACCATATACTAACACCACGTTCCTAATTTGAACCGGATCGGATGAATTTTGCTCCTCCAAGAGGCTCCGGAGGTCAAATCTGGAGAACGTTTTATATGGGGGCTATATATAATTATGGACCGATATGGACCAATTCTGGCACGCTTGTTAAAGATCATATACTAACACCATGTTCCAAATTACAACCGGATTGGATGAAATTTGCTTCTCTTGGAGACTTCGCAAGCCAAATCTGGGGATCGGTTTATATGGGGGCTATATATAATTATGAACCGATGTGAACCAATTTTTGCATGGTTGTTACAGACCATATACCAATATCTTTTACCAAATTTCAGGCGGATCGGATGAAATTTGCTTCTCTTTGAGGCTCCGCAACCCAAATCTGGGGATCGGTTTATATGGGCGCTATATATAGTTATGGACCGATGTGGACCAATTTTTGAATGGTGTTTCGAAACCATATACCAACACCATGTACCAAATTTCAGCCGGATCGGATGAATTTTGCTCTTCCAAGAGGCTCCGCAAGCCAAATCTTGGAATCGGTTTATATGGGCGCTATATATAGTTATGAACCGATGTGGACCAATTTTTGCAGGGTTTTAGAGACCATATACCAACACCATGTACCAAATTTCAGCCGGATCGGATGCAATTTGCTTCTCTTTGAGGCTTCGCAAGCAAAATCTGGAGATCGGTTTATATGGGGTCTATATATAATTATGGACCGATGTGGACCAATTTTTGCATGGTTGTTAGTGACCATATACCAACACCATGTACCAAATTTCAGCCGGATCGGATACAATTTGCTTCTCTTTGAGGCTTCGCAACCAAAATCTGGGGATCGGTTTATATGGGCGCTATATATACTTATGGACCGATGTGGACCAATTTGTGCACGGTTTTTAGAGACCATATACCAACACCATGTACCAAATTTCAGCCGGATCGGATGCAATTTGCTTCTCTTTGAGGCTTCGCAAGCCAAATCTGGGGATCGGTTTATATGGGGGCTATATATAATTATTGACCGATGTGGACCAATTTTTGCATGATTAGTAGAGACCATATACCAAGACAATGTACCAAATTTCAGCCGGATCGGATGAAATATGCTTCTGTTAGAGGCTCCACAAGCCAAATCTGAGGGTCCCTTTATATGGGGGCTATACGTAAAAGTGGAGCGATATGGCCCATTTTCCAAACCATCCGACCTACATCGATAACAACTACTTGTGCCAAGTTTCAAGTCGATAGCTTGTTTCGTTCGGAAGTTAGCGTGATTTCAACAGACGGACGGACGGACGGACATGCTTAGATCGACTCAGAATTTCGCCACGACCCAGAATATATATACTTTATGGGGTCTTAGACCAATATTTCGATGTGTTACAAACGGAATGACAAAGTTAATATACCCCCATCCTATGATGGAGGGTATAATAAAGGGCTCAAAAGATATCAGCAGACACCTTGATCTGCTACATAAAATTATTGGCTATTCTGTCTAGAAACTTAAAAAGTCATTTACCGATGGAAATTTACCTAACATGCCTGCAAGAAAAGAAAAAAATATGAGTTAAAATATTGTACCGTATTCCTCCCATCGGATTTTTCAAAAATATTCGTATTCCTATGTATTGACCTTCGCATTATATTACAATCTAATTTTTCTATATATCACTGATTATGCAAACATATATGGCATTGAATTAAATCTCATTTTTATGTGTTTATCGCTAATAATTCAAAAATATATTAGCATTAATCAAATCACTGAAACCATGAATAAAATCCCAATAAATTCATATGTAATCACACTAGAATTTCGCCATCATCAATGCAAGCCAACAATCATCACATGTGTAAACATGGAAATTTCATATTCCGTTTTTTTTTGTTTTTGTTTGATGGAACTCCAAATATTCCATCCACATGGTTGTAGAAATTTGTAGTATTTCTCTTTTAAACTTGTTTCATTTGTTTAACCTACATACAGGTGTTTACCATTTCATTGCATATTTGAAGGTGAAAATCAAAATTCAAATATGGAAAAATTTGTTGCATACTTTTTGGCTACCCTAACAAAAAATACTTGAAATTATACACATTCCCCTCGCAAGACCACATTAGAATATAAAATTGAAATATGAAAATAACTCTTGATTTTTGGATACATAAAAAAACGAAGAACTTTCCTTTGGCCTCCCCCACCCCCTGACAGAATTCCTGTGATGCATAGTCATGGCCTGGGCAGGAAACGGTAGGAATCCATTAAAGTTTCAGCAATAGTAGCTATAACACAATGTAGCATCGTCACATAGCAGGCAATGCAATTCCGGATAATACCTCTCGGTGACATTTTCAATTTGCAATTTGAAATTCAATTCGTTCGCTACTGTTGTGCAGCACTCTCAGCATATCTCCTCTCCGGTCTGGGGAATCCATACAAGGCTGGGTTGGCCCTTTTATATTGCCACGTTTGCTGAGAATGCAATTCAACACATCTTCAACGTTTTAGAACTTTAATAAACTCAGTTTCCTGGCTGTTTTTTTTCCAATAAACCATGCATACATTTGATTCATTTCAGTGTTCAGTTCTTTTTTATACCCACCACCATAGAATGGTGATGGGGGTATAATAAGTTTGTCATTCCGTTTGTAACGCATCGAAATATCGATTTCCGACTATATAAAGTATATATATTCTTGATCAGGGAGAAATTCTAAGACGATATAACGATGTCCGTCTGTCCGTCTGTCTGTCTGTCTGTCTGTCTGTCTGTTGTAATCACGCTACAGTCTGCAATAATGAAGCAATCGTGCTGAAATTTTGCACAAACTCGTCTTTTGTCTGCAGGCAGGTCAAGTTCGAAGATGGGCTGTATCGGTCCAGGTTTTGATATAGTCCCCATATAAACCGACCTCCCGATTTGGGGTCTTGGGCTTATAGAAACTGTAGTTTTCATCCAATTTGCCTGAAATTTGAAATCTGGAGGTATTTTGTGACCGTAAAGAGGTGTGCCAAAAATGGTGAGTATCGGTCCACGTTTTGGCATAGCCCCCATATAGACCGATCTCCCGATTTTACTTCTTGGGCTTATAGAAACCGCAGTTTTTATTCAATTTACCTGAAATTGGAAATCTAGAGGTATTGTAGGACCACAAATACGTGTGCCAAAAATTGTGAGTATCGGTCCATATTTTGGTATAGCCCCCATATAAACCGATCTCCCGATTTTACTTCTTGGGCTTATAGAAACCGCAGTTTTTATTCAATTTACCTGAAAATGGAAACCTAGAGGTATTGTAGGACCACAAATACGTGTGCCAAAAATTGTGAGTATCGGTCCATATTTTGGTATAGCCCCCATAAAGACCCATCTCCCGATTTTACTTCTTTGGCTTATAGAAATCGCAGTTTTTATTCAATTTACCGGAAATTGGAAATCTAGAGGTATTGTAGGACCACAAATACGTGTGCCAAAAATTGTGAGTATCGGTCCATGTTTTGGTATGTTCCCCATATAAAACGACCTCCCGATTTGGGGTCTTGGGCTTCTAGAAACCTTATTTTTTATCCAATTTGTCTGAAATTGGAAATCTAGAGGTATTTTAGGACCATAAAGAAGTGTGCCGAAAATGGTGAGGATCGGTCCATATTTTGGTATAGCCCCCATATAGACCGATTTCCCGATTTTACTTCTTGGGCTTCTAGAATCCGAAGTTTTTATCCTATTTGCCTGAAATTGGAAATCTAGAGGTATTTTCGGGTCATAAAGAGGTGTGCCGAAAACGGTGAGTATCGGTCCATATTTTAGTATAGCCCCCATAAGAACGATCTCCCGATTTAACTCCTTGGGTTTCTAGAATCCGTAGTTTTTATCTGATTTGCCTGAAATTGTAAATATTCTGGTATTTTAGGCTCACAAAAACGTGTATCGGATTAGGTTTTTATAGGTCCATTTGGTAATGCCTCCATATAGACCGACTTCACTTCTTGAGGGTGTAGAAGGATTACTGATGATGAAAATTGCTTGAAACTCAATGTAAAATTTCCAGATTTTACTTCTACAGATTTAAGATTTCAAATCAAGACGTTATTTTATAATTTTCTTGCACACTTACAAGAGATGTTAATGATTCCTCTAAAACTCAAACAAAAATGGTTCTTATAAATCCAGAATCTGATATAGTCCTCATGGATGAAATCTTTAAATTTATCTTCGGGAAGTGTCCTCAAGTCCTCAAGCCCTCCTGAAATTTCAAAGGAAACCCTAATATTTGGTTCATGGTGGTGGGTATTTAAGATTCGGCCCGGCCGAACTTACTGCTGTATATACTTGTTTTAGGTTTCAGTTTCCACGCTACGATCTTTCTTTTTCTCATTGGGACATTGACTATGAGGTTTTTGTTAGTTTTTTTTTTTTTTTTCTTGTGAGCTCTTTACTTCAGGTTACACTGAAGTTTTTCTTTTGCATTTGCCTTCAAAGGCAATTTCGTGACTCAAGGTGCGTAATGACATTTTCCACCTTTGACAGAACTTTTACATAGCCCCAAAGAACATGGCAATCTGCCATCGACAATCAGAGTCTTTTGGTGGCGAGTTGGGTTTTTATTAGAAATCGTAGAATGAAACGTCGATGCAAACGTTGACTTTCGTTATTGGAAATCTCAATGTTGGGTGTTCAAATGCATACACGTTCGCACTGGGCTATGCTACACACAAATCGAAATTCACTGAATTCTTTTGACAATTGAACTTTGCAAAGTACAAAGTTGAAAAATTTATCTCAGCACTTTGTCTAATGCAATGCTACAGGGCTTTATAATTACCAGTAAAATTAATAGGAAAAGAACGTTAGTTAAATAGTAAAAACGAAATGTCAGGTAATTTTAAACTCCAGGTATACTCAGGAGGAGCCTTCAGCACTAGTATATACTGTCTTAAATTGGGCCAGGATGAATCTTGAATACCCATTACCATGGGTTTTCTTTGAAAACTCCTTCTCGTGGAGGGGTACTGGAAAATTTCACTTTCAGCAGAATTATATGTAACCTACTCACTCAAAAAGATCTGTTCAAACGTTAAGGTTTCCATGTATAGACTACATCGGATTCTGGATTTATAAGAAATATTTTTGCTTGAGCTTTGGAGGAATTTTAAACTTTTCTTATAAGCGTACAAGAAAATTCGATGAAATAACATCATTGATATGATTTGAAATATAAATTATTAGAGTTGAACAAGGATGAGATGTAAAATCGAAAAATGTTTCTTCTAGTTCCAGAAATATAAGTGCTCCTTCTAGCATCTGAAAAATTTAAAACGGGAGACCGGTGTATATGGGGGCTATATCGAACACTGACAAATATCAAACCTATATGACGTATCTATTTATGAACCCAAAATGCCTCTAGATTTACACATTTCAGAATAATGTGAGAAATATTGCGGTGGCTTGAGTGAAGACGGAAATTAGGTCTATATTGGGGCACATCGGTATTGTTTGGCAAATCGTCATGAATAGAAAAACGCTTCCAAACCGTGGAAATTCAAAAATAGTGTTCAGTTAAAAATGTTTATGGATCACACAGATCCGATTTTTTACCACAAAATTGTCTTCAGTGATGAGGCGCATTTTTTATGTGAATGGATATGCCAACAAGCAAAATTCCGTAGTTGGAACAAGGATAAATCACGCGCCAATGCATCCCGATAAATGGCGGTGAAAACGCGTCGTCCTTCATCATTTCTTTAGAAATGGCTCTTCTCCGCATAATTAGGATGCTTTTAACCCCAAAAATCCCAATTGAAATAAAAATTCCTCACAAAAATCCCCAAAATATTTTTGACAAGTTTTTATAAAAAAAAAAACAAGTATATACGGAGGGTACATAAGATTCGGCCTGGCCACCATGGATTGCGTAGAAACTTCTACGAAAGACTGTCATTCACAATCGAATTACTTGGGTTGTGGTATCTTAAAACTTCTTAACATCGTTTTGTAAATTGTGAGTTAGTCCATACGTGGTATATATTAGACAAACAAGTTATATATAGTTAAGTCTACAAATAATTACGAATCGATATGGACGGTACGTACGGTACGTAGAGAGCCAGAATGGAAACACGGGGGTCACTTATATGGGGGCTATATAGAATTATGCACTTGATATGGACAAATTTTTGTGTGATTGGGGATCGATTTATCTGAGGGCTATATAAAACTATAGACCGATATGGACCTAGTTCGGCATGGTTGTTAACGGCCATATACTAGCACAATGTACCAAATTTCAACTCACTCGGATGAAATTTGCTCCTCCAAGAGGCTCCAAAACCAAATCTCGGGATCGGTTTATATGGGGGCTATATATGATTATGGACTGATATGGACCACTATTGGAATGGTTGTACACCACCACGTACAAAATTTCAACTAGATCGGATGAATTTTGCTTCTCCAAAAGGCATCGGAGGTCAAATCTGGGGATCGGTTTATATGGGGCCTATATATAATTATGGACCGATATGGACCAATTTTTGCATGGTCATTAGAGACCATATATTAACATCATGTACCAAATTTCTGCCGGATCGGATGAAGTTTGTTTCTCCTAGAGGCTCTGCAAGCCAAATCGGGGGATCGGTTTATATGGGGGCTACATATAATTATGAACCGATGTGGACCAATTATTGCATGGGTGTTTGAGGCCATATATTAACATCACGTACCAAACTTCAACTGAATCAGATGAATTTTGGTCTTCCAAGAGGCTCCGGAGGTCAAATCTGGTGATCGGTTTATATGGGGGCTATATATAATTATGGACCAATTTTTGCATGGTCATTAAAGACCATATACTAACATCATGTATCAAATTTCTGCCGGATCGGATGAAATTTGTTTCTCCTAGAGGCTCTGCAAGCCAAATCGGGGGATCGGTTTATATGGGGGCTACATATAGTTATGAACCGATGTGGACCAATTTTTGCATGGTTGTTAAAGACCATATACTAACACCATGTACCAAATTTCAGCCAGATCGGATGAAATTTGCTTCTCTTAGAGGCTCCGCAAGCCAATTCGGGGGATCGGTTTATATGAGTGCTATATATAATTTTGGACCGATATGGACCAATTTTTGCATGGTTGTTAGAGACCATATACTAACACCATGTACCAAATTTCAGCCGGATCGGATGAAATTTGCTTCTCTTAGAGGCTCCGCAAGCCAAATCGGGGGATCGGTTTATATGGGGGCTATATATAATTATGGACCTATGTGGACCAATTTTCGCATGGTTGTTAGCGATCATATACTAACACCATGTACCAAATTTCAGCCGGATCGGATGAAATTTGCTTCTCTTAGAGGCCTCGCAACCCAAATTTGGGGGTCCGTTTATATGGGGGCAATACGTAAAAGTTGACCGATATGGCCCATTTGCAATACCATCCGACCTACATCAATAACAACTACTTGTGTCAAGTTTCAAGTCGATAGCTTGTTTCATTCGGAAGTTAGCGTGATTTCAACAGACGGACGGACGGATGGACATGCTCAGATCGACTCAGAATTTCACCACGACCCAGAATATATATAGTTTATGGGGTCTTAGATCAATATTTCGATGTGTTACAAACGGAATGACAAAGTTAATATACTCCCCATCCTATGGTGGAGGGTATAAAAAGAGTATTTCCATTTTATGGAAAATTGATATAATCTTTGGTTTCGCCTGCATAACTCATCCAAATTTTATTTGTTATAATTCGGTAATACAACTACTACCCAATTGCGATTTGAAAGTAAAAAAAAAACTATTTGTCTCCTTTATCTTCATTGAAATTGACCCTAAATCGATTGAAATCGTAATATGTTCAATGGAAATTCTCCCACATATATTTACTTTTTTAACAGTGTCATTACGTTATGACCTCTATTTATTTTGCCTTCTCCCTCTCTCTTATATAATAGTATTACGACTTTTGGTTCAGTCCATTCGGGTTAGGCAATGAGCATACACACACACACCATTATTACGAAGAGTACGAAACACTCATCTTCAATGTTATTCAACATCCCCCACAAACACACACATTTACTAATCCAAAGATGGAAGTTGCATAGTTTTTATGTGATCTAATAAAAAAGTATAAGATATAATACGAACAAGATGTATGTGTGTGGCTGTAGGTGTATGCGAGCATTCATGAATTTGTATAGAATGAAATGTCATATATCATTTTACAAAATTATTAGGGTGAACTTTATAAGAATATAGAATCCTCTGACAACACACAAGAAACTCCCATATTCTGATAGATTTTGTAAGATCGCTAAATTAAATTAAATAGAAAATATGTTGGTTGGCACTCAAAAAAAAGGTACCCTCATTTCACAAAAGCCAATTTAACGTTATTTTAGTTCATGGAATTATTATGTTTGGAGGTAATTTGCTTTCATCTAATTATGTTTTGCGTACGTTAGTTCAATGAACTAAAGAACGCGAAAGAAATTAGACACAAATGAAGTATCAAGATTTACTAAATTGGCACTTCTCATAAAATAGTTCATTATTCCTTTGTAAATTTTACTACAAATGCGCACATCTTGAACTTCGTATGGCACTAAAAACATTCTTGCAATTTTGAACGTCCATTTTTTTTAAGTGAAAAAATGAATTAAATCTAATAACATTTCTTGAATTTGTCGAAAAATATTTACTTATTTTTGTGATATGGGCGTGATGTCAGCGTTTCTAATACTTTTTCGTTAAAATTTTCTAATATAAACCAAAATTTTTCTTCGTGGTGGGTTGACTATTTTTTCAGTGCGAAGAAGTACGAACTAGAAACAATTCAGTTTTGTTTTTGAGAATTTTTACTAGATTTTTTACAATTGCTGACAATACACAATTGACTTAAGATGTCTCAAAATACCTATAGATTTTCAATTTCAGGCAAATTGGATAAATACTACTGTTTCTATAAGCCCAAGACCCCAAATTGGGAGGTCGGTTTATATGGGGACTATATCAAAACCTGGACCTCTTCGAACTTGACCTGCCTGCAGACAAAAAAGGAGCTTGTGCAAATTGCTTCATTATTGAAGATTGTAGCGTGATTACAACAGACAGATAGACAGACGGGCATGGTTATATCGTCTTAGAATTTCTCCCTGATCAAGAATATATTACTTTATATAGTCAGAAATCGATATTTCGATGTGTTACAAACGGAATGACAAACTTATTATATTCCCGTCACCATTCTATGGTGGTAGTTATAAAAATCAACACTAGCCATATCGTAATTGATAAAAGACTTTTTCAAAATTTTATTTCCATAGAAAACTTTGTCAAAATTTTATTTCTATAGAAATATTTGCTAAAATTTTATTTCTATAAAAAATTTTGTCAACATATTATTTCTACACAAAATTTTGTTAATAATTTATTTTTATATACAATTTTGTCAAAATTTTCTTTCTATAGAAAATGTGCTCAAAATTTTATTTCTATAGAAAATGTGCTCAAAATTTTATTTCTATAAAAAAATTTGTCAAAATTTTATTTCTATAGAAAATATGCTCAAAATGTTATTTCTATAGAAAATTTTGTCAAAATTTTATTTCTATAGAAAATTTTGTCAACATTTTATTTCAATAGAAAATTTTATCAATTTTTTTTTCTATAGAAAATTTTGTCAACATTTTATTTTCATAGAAAATTTTGTCAATTTTTTTTTTCTATAGAAAATATTGTCAAAATATCATTTCTGTAGAAAATTTTGTCAAAATTTTATTTCTATAGAAAATGTTGTCAACATATTATTTCTATAGAAAATGTTGTCAATATTTTATTTTTACAGAAAATGTTGTAATAATTTCATTTCTGTAGAAAATTTTGTCAAAATTTTATTTCTATAAAAATTTTTGTCAACATATTATTTTTGTCAAAATTTTATTTCTATAGAAAATTTTGTCAACATTTTATTTCCATAGAAAATTTTGTCAAACTTTTATTTCTGTAAAAAATGTTGTCAACATTTTATTTCTATAGAAAATTTTTTCTAAATTTTTTTTTTCTATAGAAAATATTATCAAGATTTCATTTCTGTAGAAAATTTTGTCAAAATTTTATTTCTATGACAGATTTTGTCCACATTTTATTTCTATAGAAAATTTTGTCAATATTTTATTTTTACAGAAAATGTTGTCAAAATTTCATTTCTTAGAAAATTTTGTCAAAATTTTATTTCTATAAAAAATTTTGTCATCATATTATTTCCATAGAAAATTTTATTTTCTTGCAAAATTTTGTCAAAATTTTATTTTTTTAGAAATTTATTTCTAAAGATAATTTTGTCAAAAACTATAGAAAATAGTATTTCTATAGAAAATTTTGTCAATATTTTATTTCTGTAGAAAATTTTTATCAAAATTTTATTTCTATAAAAAATTTTGTCCACATATTATTTTCATAGAAAATTTAATTTCGTTGAAAAATTTTGTCAAAATGTTATTTTTTTAGAAATTTATTTCTATAGATAATTTTGTCAAAAACTACAGAAAATAGTATTTCTTTAGAAAATTTTGTCAATATTTTATTTCTGTAGAAAATTTTTATCAAAAGTTTATTTTTACAGAAAATGTTGTCAAAATTTCATTTCTGTAGAAAATTTTGTCATTTTTTTTTTTTTTATAAAAAATTTTGTCAACATATTAATTCCATAGAAAATTTTATTTCGTTGCTAAATTTTGTCAAAATTTATTTTTTTAGAAATTTCTTTCTATAAAATTTTTTGTCAAAAACTACAGAAAATATTATTTCTTTAGAAAATTTTTTCAAAATTTTATTTCTATAGAAAATATTATCAAAATTTCATTTCTGTAAAAAAATTTGTCAAAATTTTATTTCTATAGAAAATTTTGTCAACATATTATTATAGAAAATTTTGTCAATATTTTATTTTATCGAAAATGTTGTCGAAATTTCATTTCTGTAGAAAATGTTGTCAAAATTTTATTTCTATAAAAACAACAGAATATAGTATTTCTTTAGAAAATTTTGTCAGCATTTTATTTTTGTAGAAAGTTTTTATCAAAATTTTATTTCTATAGAAAATATTATCATAATTATATTTCTGTAGAAAATTTTGTCAAAATTTTATTTCAATGAAAAATTTTGTCCAGATTTTATTTCTATAGAAAATTTTGTCAATATTTTATTTTTACAGAAAATGTCAAAATTTCATTTCTGTGGAAAATTTTGTCAAAATTTTATTTCTATAAAAAATTTTGTTCATATATTATTTCCATAGAAAATTTTATTTCGTTGCAAAATTTTATTTTTTTTAGAAATTTATTTCTATAGAAAATTTTGTCAAAACTACAGAAAATATTACTTCTTAAGAACATTTTGTCAACATTTTATTTCTGTAGAAAATTTTTATCAAAATTTTATTTCTATAGAAAATATTATCATAATTATATTTCTGTAGAAAATTTTGTCAAAAATTTATTTCAATGAAAAATTTTTATGAGATTTTTTTTTCTATACAAAATTTTGCTAATGTTTATTTCTATAACAAAAATTGTCAACATATTATTTCTTTAGAAGATTTTGTCAAAATTTTATTTTTTTAGAAATTTATTTCTTTAGAAAACTTTGTCAAAAACTACAGAAAATATTATTTCATTAAAAAATTTTCTCAACATTTTATTTCTATAGAAAATTTTTTCAAAATTTCATTTCTATAGAAAATATTTTCAAAATTTCATTTCTGTAGAAAATTTTGTCAAAATTTTATGTCTATGAAAAATTTTTTCTACATTTTATTTCTATAGAAAATTTTGTCAAAATTTTATTTCTGAAGAAAATTTTGTTGAGATTTTTTTGTTCTATACAAAATTTTGCTAACATTTTATTTCTATAAAAAAAATTTGACAGCATATTATTTCTATAGAAAATTTTGTCAAAATTTACTTTTTTTTGAAATTTATTTTTATAGAACATTTTGTCAAAAACTACAGAAAATATTATTGTATTTCTATAGAAAATATTATCAATATTTGATTTCTGTAGAAAATTTTGTCAAATTTTTATTTCTATAGAAAATGTTGTCAACATATTATTTCTATAGAAAATTTTGTCAATATTTTATTTTTACAGAAAATGTTGTCAAAATTTCATTTCTGTAGAAAATTTTGTCAAAATTTTATTTGTATAAAAAATTTTGTCGTCATATTATTTCCATAGAAAATTTTATTTCGTTGCAAAATTTTGTCAAAATTTTATTTTTTTAGAAATTTTATTTCTAGAAAATTTTGTCAAAAACTACAGAAAATATTATTTCTTTAGAAGATTTTGTGAATATTTTATTCCTATAGAAAATTTTGTCAAATTTTTCTTTCTATAGAAAATATTGTCAAAATTTCATTTTTGTAGAAAATTTTGTCAACATTTAATTTCTATGGAAAATTTTGTCAACATATTATTTCTATAGAAAATTTTGTCAATATTTAATTTTTACAGAAAATGTCAAAATTTCATTTTGTCAAAATTTTATTTTTTTTTGTCAAAATTTTATTTCTATAAAAATTTTGTTAAAAACTACAGAAAAAATTATTTCGTTAGAAAATTTTGTCAACATTTTATTTTTATAGAAAATTTTTTCAAAATTTTATTTCTATAGAAAATATTATCAAAATTTCATTTCTGTAGAAAATTTTGTCAAAATTTTATTTCTATGAAAACTTTTTTCCACATTTTATTTCTATGGAAAATTTTGTCAACATATTATTTCTATAGAAAATTTTGTCAATATTTAATTTTTACAGAAAATGTCAAAATTTTATTTTTTTTTGTCAAAATTTTATTTCTATAAAAATTTTGTTAAAAACTAAAGAAAAATTATTTCGTTAGAAAATTTTGTCAACATTTTATTTTTATAGAAAATTTTTTCAAAATTTTATTTCTATAGAAAATATTATCAAAATTTCATTTCTGTAGAAAATTGTGTCAAAATTTTATTTCTATGAAAACTTTTTTCCACATTTTATTTCTATAGAAAATTTTGCTGAGATTTTTTTTGTTCTATACAAAATTTTGCTAATATTTTAGTTCTGTGAAAAATTTTGTCCACATTTTATTTCTATAGAAAATTTTGTCAAAATTTTATTCTATAGAAAATTTTGTTGAGATTTTTTTGTTCTATACAAAATTTTGCTAATATTTTATTTCTATAAAAAATTTTATCAACATATTATTTCTATAGAAAATTTTGTCAAATTTTTTTTTCTATAGAAGATATTGTCAAAATTTCATTTCTGTAGAAAATTTGGTCAACTGTTTATTTCCGTAGAACATTTTATTTCGTTACAATATTTTATTTTTTAGAAATTTTATTTCTATAGAAAATGTTTTTTCTTTAGAAAATTTTGTTAACAGTTTATTTCCATAGAAAATTTTATTTTTTTGCAGTATTTTATTTCTTTCGAAATTTTATTTCTATAGATCTAGAGAAAATCTATAGAAAATTTTATTTCTGTAAAAAATTTTGTCAAATTTTTATTTCTTTAAAAATTTTGTCGTAATTCTATTTCGATATAACATTTGCTTCAAAGTTTTATTTCTATAGAGAATTTTTTCAAAATTTTATTTCTATGGAAAATTTTGTCAACTGTTTATTTCCGTAGAACATTTTATTTCGTTACAAGATTTTATGTTTTAGAAATTTTTTAACAATGGCTACAGTTTTCAGTAGCCGCCCCTGAGAATTATTGCCAAAGACACCATGTGTCTATTTCGTCTCCTTCTGGGTGTTGCAAACATATGTACACAGAAAAAAATTTCACGAAAATTTTTCCAATTAAAATCTTAATTGAGTTTTAAAAAATATTCAATTAAAAATTTAATTGAATCAACAAATTTTTTAATTGAAATAAAAATCAATCACACAAATTAATAGTATCAATTAATTTTTTAATTGGATCAATTAATTTTTTAATTGACTGTCAATTAATTTTTTAATTGATACTATCATTTCTGTGATTGAAGACATTTCAATTAAAAAATTAAATGGATCAATTAATTTCGTGATTGATTCAGAAAAAAAATTTTTTGTGTGTAGTAATTTATAATACCCTTTTCCACAGTGCGACACAGGTGCTTTAGTTTTTTGCATTTCATATCAGTTACTCTATAGACATAAACATCCGTCTTGTTTTTTTTTTTTAAATTGGAATTCTAGAGAAATTTGAATTGGTATACGATTTGCCTGATATTAAGAATCAGAAGCTTTGTTTTTTTCATCATTACAACCTAATGTAAATATTTTATAGCTTTGATAGTAATTTTTACCATCGTCTTAATAAATTTATGTAGAGTATACTGTATGTCTGTACTTATGAGCGATGGGAATGTGAAGAGATCCAATTTATTATATATTACATCTCATAAATTCACACATACCATACTAAGTAATAAAATATGCATAACAATATGAATGTAACTTTAAAACTTCTAATGTAAGACGTTTGACTAAAAGAATAAAATGTAATAAAATATCTTTTTGGTGTTTTTATATATATGATGTAGTATATTTTCCCTGTTGAGCTATGAAAATATTGTCCTGCTATTCAAAAATCATATACACATTATCATAAGAAAAAACTAACCCATATACAAAGGAGTCATTTTTTGTTTTCATAACATAAGGAAACGAAATAAACTGAGCCAAAAGAAATCTAAGCCAAATTAGTATGTAAATATTCTAATTTTCTTGCTTTTTTTGGAATTTCATACAATAGCAAATCATTCCTAATCACTATGGCCCAGAAAAAAATATGCTTACATCAATGAATGAGGATGAGGATGAATACATCGGTGGGGAACATTTTTTTGCATTTAGGTCGAGCACTAACAAACAACGATTGTTAGCCAAACTCTTCAATATAATAATGGATCAAGAGTCTTCAAGCATTTGCCAATACATCCGTTGTATTTATGGCATAAACTTTTGAGAAGAATTTTATAGAAAGGGAAAAGCAATGGAGAAAAAAAAACACGGCCTAATTTCAACACAAGCCAAAATTCTTTAAGGGCATTGCGGAGAATATCTTGGCTATCGAATTGAAAATTATGTTAAGCAGAAAAATCTTGTTTCCTCATCTGGATTTGGGTTATTATTATTTTCTTTTTCGAATAAACATATAAGCTAATTGGTAGTTCAGGGCATAGGAAATGGGAAAAAGGATATTGTATAATACCTAAACAGATATGGGGGTCGATTATATGATGCCTTATACTAACACTCAATAGAATATGTTATATAGAATTAAATAAATGTTACGTAGTCATCAATATTGGCAACATTTTCCAAAGATAAAAGTTTTGTTTATTATAAATTTTTAGATTAGAATTTTAGATTTTACCTAAATTAGTACATAATATCAAATCAAATATTTTAATTTTGAATTTCAATTAAATTATTTCCATCTAATTTCAGATCATTGCATATCGATTGATGGAATTGTAACATAACAAGGTAAGTAGATATCCAAACATGGCAAAAATTTTCGGTTCTACAACAAAAAGTCAATTGCAGATAACTTCTCTGCAGTTAAATTCTTATGCGCAGGTTTTAGAAGTTGTTTACCTAACTTTCTATTAACGGGCGGGACCGATTATATTATAGCCTGCATCAATTTTTAGATCCGCATTTTTTGATACCACATCAAATCAGTTAAATGCCCTGAGTGCTTTATATAAAAGTTTTTGTTCCCATATACATATATTTAAATCTGACCCGATCAGGACAAAATTTGTGAGGTTTCTACAAAATCTATAGTCCTTAAATCTGAAGCAATTTTAGGCAACTTCGTAAAAGTGAATTTATAATTTATGCGTCGATAGATATATATTAGAAGTATAGGGAAATTTAAGTCATTTTTACAAGTGGCGATTTTACAAGGAAAATGTTGGTATTTTGGCCCTTTTGTGACGAAATCAGAAAAACATATATATGGTACCCAGCAAAAAAAGCGTCGCCAAAAAAGTAATGAAAATGCTCTTTTTGGATCCGAAAGTGGTGCAAAATTGACGCAGAAGCGATGAATTTAACATGGGCTTGTCATAAGACGGAAGTCCTCCATTTCAACAGCCGTTGCACTGAATTTGCATCACTTCTTTAGGTGTGATTCGAATTCAATGTTTTGGATGTAAATAAAAAAATTTTGTGATATTTTGTAAATAAATAATTTTTATAATTTTTTTATAATATTTAATTTGACCTAAAATATTTTCAAAAATTCAAATTTTTTTCAGATTTGATTTAGCATTTTTTTCAACAAAATCTAAATGATTTGTACCATTTGATGAATTCTTACTCTGTTTTTAACCTATTTGAAACAAAAAAAATTAAAATTACCCATTAAAAGTATGAAAAAACCAAGTTATAAAAAATTGAATTAAAAGAACTTCCTGGGTAGTTAAAATAAAGAACATCATGGGGAGTGCATATTCTGGAATGGCTTTTAAAGTTGTGCCTTTGCAAGGACTTCCAAAATTTTTTGCTGGGTAGCTATATCTCTATTTGAACCGTCTAACTCCGAACCGATTTCAACCCAAAATTGTCAAGTACACCGAGAACGTTAATTCTACTCCCTCTAAAAAATTCAAAGCAACTCAGGGTAAAACTCATGGTTCTGGGGCCATATATGTGATATATAGGAGCTATATCTAAATCTGAACCGATTTCAACCAAGTTCGGCATACATTACGAAACTATCAATTACACTGCTTGTGCAAAATTTAAAGCAAATCAAGCTGAAATTCAGCCATATTAGTAGATATAGCGCCAACGATATATATGGGAGCTATATCTAAAACTGAACCGGTTTCTTCCAAATTCAATAGGGCTATATTCTGACCCAAAATACATACTTGTGCCAAAATTGACCAAAATTGCAACTTAGACTTACAAAATTGTGTTCACAGACAGACGGACATGGCTAGACCGACTCAGGGGCACGACTGCCACTCGAGCTAAAAATAATCTAACAAAATTTGGAAAAAATGTTATAAAAAACTACACCCAGAGAAATGATTGGTTGGAATTCGATTACGACAACAGTTTGATAGTGGAGACCCACAATTTTTAATTGTGTGGAATAATTGTTAGTTATTTCTCTTGTTTGATAGTTTATATAATCAATATAACGGTGGTGTGACCAAAAGTTAGTACACACGACCAAATATTGGTCGTTATTTATACATTGAAGTAACTAACCATTTCAATTTATACCACCCTGTTGTGATAACTGATTTGTTTTGCCAATGTGTCACCAAACCCAACTGAAAGTCCGCCTAGCCAATAAGGTGGTTGTGTTAACAAAATTGGTTGGCACAACAAAATTGTTTTCTGAGTGTACCAAAGAAAAAATCTTATTTGGTACAATTTTTATAGAAAACTTTATTTATATACAAAATTTTGTCAAAACTTTATTTCTACATTTTGTTAAAATTTTATTTCTATACAAAATTTGGTTAAAATTTTATTTTTATAGAATATTTTGTCAACATTTTATTTCTTTAAAAAAGTTTCTCAAAATTTTATTTCTATAGTAAATTTTGTCAACATTTATGTCTATAGCAAATTTTTTCAACTTTTATGTCTATAGAAAATTTTGTCAAAAATTTATTTCTATCGAAAATGTTTTCAAAATTTTATTTCTATAGAAAATTTTGTCCAAATTTCATTTCTATATAAAGTTTTGTTAAAATTTTATTTCTATAGCAAATTTTGTCAACATTATATTTCTATAGAAAATGTTGTCATAATTTTATTTCTATAGAAAAATTTTCAACATTTTATTTCTATAGAAAATTTGTCAACGTTTTATTTGTATTGAAAATTTTGTCAAAATTTTATTTCTATAGAAAATTGTGTCAAAATTTTATTTCTATAAAAAATTTTGTCAAAATTTTATTTCTATAGAAAATATTGTCAAAATTTTATTTCTATAGAAAATTTCGCCAAAATTTTTTTCTATATTATATCTAGTTGTACAGACAATTTTGGCAAAATTTTATTTCTTTAGAAAATGTTGTCCAAATTTTATTTAAATAAGAAGTTTGGTCAATTTTTTATTCCTACAGAAAATGTTGTCAAAATTTTATTTCTATAGAAAATTATGTCAAAATTGTATTTCTATAGAAAATTTTGTTGAGATGTTTTTTTTATAGAAAATTTTGTAAATATTTTATTTCTATAAAAATGTTGTTAACATATTATCTCTATAGAAAAATTTGTCAAAAATTTATTTCTAAAAAAATTTTTTGTCAAAATTGTATTTCTATCGAAATTTTGTTTCTTTAGAAATTTTTTTCACAATTCTATTTCTATATAACATTTTTTTCAAAATTTTAGTTCTTTAGAAAATTTTGTCAAAATTTTGTTTCTATAAAAAATATTTTTAAAATTTTATTTCTATAGAAAATTTTGTCTAAATTATTTCTATAGAAAATTGTTAAAAATTTTGTTTCTATAGAAAATTCTGTCGAAATTTTATTTCTATAAAAAAAAAATTGTCAAAATTTTATTTCTATGGAAGATTTTGAAATTTTGTTTCTTTAGAAATTTTGTCACAATTCTATTTCTATATAAAATTTTTTTCAAAATTTTATTTCTGTTGTTTTTTTATTTCAGCTTAAAACCATACATTGACTAAACTACAAGAGTAGCTTAACCAACAGAGGAAAAGAATGTTTGTCAAATTTATTTGGGCAAAGCCCTATAGACTGCAAGATGGTTGGATGGACGCACGTTTCGGAATTACCACATTCCTCATCAGCATCCTCTACTTGCAGCAAAACTATCAACCAATTATCAGAATAAATTCAGGCAGTTTATTAAACCCAACAAAAACCACACTTGAACCCTCCGAAAAAAGGTTTTACATTGATAGCCGGCTTATGCCGAAATAAACTCGAAACAAACATATCTCTTTTCCTATGCCACTGTCAAATCATCGATTTGAATTCACATGGCTGGGTTTATTTTGAGCGTGCCTCCTCTTCTTTTTCCATTTGTTTTGTTTTGTTATTGTTGGTTTTGTTCTTTAAGCATTGTTGTTGTTTTTTTATTTCAGCTTAAAACCATACATTGACTAAACTACAAGAGTAGCTTAACCAACAGAGGAAAAGAATGTTTGTCAAATTTATTTGGGCAAAGCCCTATAGACTGCAAGATGGTTGGATGGACGCACGTTTCGGAATTACCACATTCCTCATCAGCATCCTCTACTTGCAGCAAAACTATCAACCAATTATCAGAATAAATTCAGGCAGTTTATTAAACCCAACAAAAACCACACTTGAACCCTCCGAAAAAAGGTTTTACATTGATAGCCGGCTTATGCCGAAATAAACTCGAAACAAACATATCTCTTTTCCTATCTCTTTTATTTCGGCATAAGCCGGCTATCAATGTAAAACCTTTTTTCGGAGGGTTCAAGTGTGGTTTTTGTTGGGTTTAATAAACTGCCTGAATTTATTCTGATAATTGGTTGATAGTTTTGCTGCAAGTAGAGGATGCTGATGAGGAATGTGGTAATTCCGAAACGTGCGTCCATCCAACCATCTTGCAGTCTATAGGGCTTTGCCCAAATAAATTTGACAAACATTCTTTTCCTCTGTTGGTTAAGCTACTCTTGTAGTTTAGTCAATGTATGGTTTTAAGCTGAAATAAAAAAACAACAACAATGCTTAAAGAACAAAACCAACAATAACAAAACAAAACAAATGGAAAAAGAAGAGGAGGCACGCTCAAAATAAACCCAGCCATGTGAATTCAAATCGATGATTTGACAGTGGCATAGGAAAAGAGATATGTTTGTTTCGAGTTTATTTCGGCATAAGCCGGCTATCAATGTAAAACCTTTTTTCGGAGGGTTCAAGTGTGGTTTTTGTTGGGTTTAATAAACTGCCTGAATTTATTCTGATAATTGGTTGATAGTTTTGCTGCAAGTAGAGGATGCTGATGAGGAATGTGGTAATTCCGAAACGTGCGTCCATCCAACCATCTTGCAGTCTATAGGGCTTTGCCCAAATAAATTTGACAAACATTCTTTTCCTCTGTTGGTTAAGCTACTCTTGTAGTTTAGTCAATGTATGGTTTTAAGCTGAAATAAAAAAACAACAACAATGCTTAAAGAACAAAACCAACAATAACAAAACAAAACAAATGGAAAAAGAAGAGGAGGCACGCTCAAAATAAACCCAGCCATGTGAATTCAAATCGATGATTTGACAGTGGCATAGGAAAAGAGATATGTTTGTTTCGAGTTTATTTCGGCATAAGCCGGCTATCAATGTAAAACCTTTTTTCGGAGGGTTCAAGTGTGGTTTTTGTTGGGTTTAATAAACTGCCTGAATTTATTCTGATAATTGGTTGATAGTTTTGCTGCAAGTAGAGGATGCTGATGAGGAATGTGGTAATTCCGAAACGTGCGTCCATCCAACCATCTTGCAGTCTATAGGGCTTTGCCCAAATAAATTTGACAAACATTCTTTTCCTCTGTTGGTTAAGCTACTCTTGTAGTTTAGTCAATGTATGGTTTTAAGCTGAAATAAAAAAACAACAACAATGCTTAAAGAACAAAACCAACAATAACAAAACAAAACAAATGGAAAAAGAAGAGGAGGCACGCTCAAAATAAACCCAGCCATGTGAATTCAAATCGATGATTTGACAGTGGCATAGGAAAAGAGATATGTTTGTTTCGAGTTTATTTCGGCATAAGCCGGCTATCAATGTAAAACCTTTTTTCGGAGGGTTCAAGTGTGGTTTTTGTTGGGTTTAATAAACTGCCTGAATTTATTCTGATAATTGGTTGATAGTTTTGCTGCAAGTAGAGGATGCTGATGAGGAATGTGGTAATTCCGAAACGTGCGTCCATCCAACCATCTTGCAGTCTATAGGGCTTTGCCCAAATAAATTTGACAAACATTCTTTTCCTCTGTTGGTTAAGCTACTCTTGTAGTTTAGTCAATGTATGGTTTTAAGCTGAAATAAAAAAACAACAACAATGCTTAAAGAACAAAACCAACAATAACAAAACAAAACAAATGGAAAAAGAAGAGGAGGCACGCTCAAAATAAACCCAGCCATGTGAATTCAAATCGATGATTTGACAGTGGCATAGGAAAAGAGATATGTTTGTTTCGAGTTTATTTCGGCATAAGCCGGCTATCAATGTAAAACCTTTTTTCGGAGGGTTCAAGTGTGGTTTTTGTTGGGTTTAATAAACTGCCTGAATTTATTCTGATAATTGGTTGATAGTTTTGCTGCAAGTAGAGGATGCTGATGAGGAATGTGGTAATTCCGAAACGTGCGTCCATCCAACCATCTTGCAGTCTATAGGGCTTTGCCCAAATAAATTTGACAAACATTCTTTTCCTCTGTTGGTTAAGCTACTCTTGTAGTTTAGTCAATGTATGGTTTTAAGCTGAAATAAAAAAAACAACAACAATGCTTAAAGAACAAAACCAACAATAACAAAACAAAACAAATGGAAAAAGAAGAGGAGGCACGCTCAAAATAAACCCAGCCATGTGAATTCAAATCGATGATTTGACAGTGGCATAGGAAAAGAGATATGTTTGTTTCGAGTTTATTTCGGCATAAGCCGGCTATCAATGTAAAACCTTTTTTCGGAGGGTTCAAGTGTGGTTTTTGTTGGGTTTAATAAACTGCCTGAATTTATTCTGATAATTGGTTGATAGTTTTGCTGCAAGTAGAGGATGCTGATGAGGAATGTGGTAATTCCGAAACGTGCGTCCATCCAACCATCTTGCAGTCTATAGGGCTTTGCCCAAATAAATTTGACAAACATTCTTTTCCTCTGTTGGTTAAGCTACTCTTGTAGTTTAGTCAATGTATGGTTTTAAGCTGAAATAAAAAAACAACAACAATGCTTAAAGAACAAAACCAACAATAACAAAACAAAACAAATGGAAAATTTTATTTCTATAGAAAATTTTGTCAAGTATTTATTTCTAAAGAAAATTTTGTCATATTTTTATTTCTATAGAAAATTTTGTCAAAATTTTATTTCTATAGAAAATTTTGTACAAATTTCATTTCTATATAAAGTTTTGTCAAAATTTTATTTCTATGGAAAATTTTGCCAAATTTAATTCTATAGCAAATTTTGTCAACATTATATTTCTATAGAAAATCTTGTCATAATTTTATTTCTATAGAAAATTTGTCAACGTTTTATTTCTATTAAAAATTTTGTCAAAATTTTATTTCTATAGAAAATTTTGTCAAAATTTCATTTCTATAGAAAATTTTTTCAAAAAAATTTTATTTCTATGGAAAATTTTCTCACAATTTTTATTATTTCTATAGAAAATCTTGTCAAAAATTATATATAATTTTTGTAAATTTTTTTATTTCTATAGAAAATTTTGTCGAGATTTTTTTATAGAAAATTTTGCTAATATTTTATTTCTATACAAAATGTTGTCAACATATTATCTCTATAGAAAAATTTGTCAAAATTTTATTTCTAAAGAAAAATTTTTCATATTTTTATTTCTATAGAAAATTTTGTCAAAATTTTATTTCTATAGAAAATTTTTTCCAAATTTCATTTTTATATAAAGTTTTGTTAAAATTTTATTTCTATGGAAAATTTTGTCAAAATTTTATTTCTATAGCAAATTTTGTCAACATTATATTTCTATAGAAATTTGTCAACATTTTCTTCCTATTGAAAATTTTGTCACAATTTTATTTCTATAGAAAATATTGTCAAAATTTTATTTCTATAGAAAATTTCTTCAACATTATATTTCTATATTATTTCTATTTGTATAGAAAATTTTGGTAAAATTTTATTTCTATAGAAAATATTGTCAAAATTTGATATATATGGGAACTTTTGTAAAATTTTTATTTCTATAGAAAATTTTGTCAAAATTTATTTCTATAGAAAATTATGTCAAAATTTTATTTCTATAGAAAATTTTGTTGAGATTTTCTTTATAGAAAATTTTGCAAATATTTTATTTCTATAAAACATGTTGTCAACATATTATCTTTATAGAAAAATTTGTCAAAATTTTATTTCTATAAAAAAATTTGTCAACATTTTATTTCTATGGAAAATTTTGTAGAAATTTTGTTTCTCTAGAAATTTTGTCACAATTCTATTTCTATATAACATATTTTTCAAAGTTTTATTTCTTTAGAAAATTTTGTCAAAATTTTGTTTCTATAAAAAATTTTGTCATAATTTTATTTCGATAGAAAATTTTGTCAAAATTATTTCTAGAGAAAATTTTTAAAAATTTTGTTTCTATAGAAAATTTTGTCAATAATTTATTTCTATAGAAAATTCTTAAAAGTTTTATTTCTATAGAAAATGTTGTCAAAATTATTTCTATAGAAAATTTTTAAAAATTTTATTTCTTTGGAAAATTTTGTCAGCATCCTCTACTTGCAGCAAACCTATCAACTAATTATCAGGCAGTTCACTAAACCCAAAAGTAAACCGAAAAAGGAAAAGAGATATGTTTGTACGAATTTGTTTCGGCATAAGCCGGCTATCATGTAAAACCTTTTTTCGGAAGGTTCAAGTGTAGTTTACTTTTGGGTTTAGTGAACTGCCTGAATTTATTCTGATAATTGGTTGATAGTTTTGCTGCTGATGAGGAATGTGGTAATTCCGAAACGTGCGTCCATTCAACCATCTTGCCCAAATAAATTTGACAAAAATTATTTTCCTCTGTTAGTTAAGCTACACTTGTAGTTTAGTCAATGTACGGTTTTAAGCTGAAATAAAAAAACAACAACAATGCTTAAAGAACAAAACCAACAATAACAAAACAAAACAAAATTTTGTTTCTATAAAAAATTTTGTCAAAATTGTATTTCTATAGAAAATTTTGTCATAATTATTTCTATAGAAAATTTTTAAAAATTTTGTGTCTACAGAAAATTTTGTCAAAATTTTATTTCTATACAAAATGTTCTCAAAATTTTATTTCTATAGAAAAATTTTGTCCAAAATTCATTTCTATATAAAGATTTGTCAAAATTTTATTTCTATAGAAAATTTTGTCAAAATTTTATTTCTATAGAAAATTTTGTCAAAATTTTATTTCTGTAGAAAATTTTGTCAAAATTTTATTTCTATAGATAATTTTGTCTAAATTTTATTTTCAATGGAAAATTTTGTCAACATTTTATATCTATAGAAAATTTTGTCAATCTAGAAAAGTTTGACAAAATTTTATTTCTATAGACAATTTTGTCAAAAATTTTATTTTTATAGTTGGAAAGGAATGTTTTGCAAAATCTACCAAAACATCAATAATTCTACCAATATGCCATACAGTAAAAAAACTACAATTTTTGGTAGAATTGTACCAACTGTTCCAACAGTGCTCAAGGGCCGGCCCTGAACAATATTGCCAAAGATACCATGTGTTGCAAGCATATGCACTAAGTTCCCAGCAAAATAATTTGGAAGTTCTTCCAAAGGCACAACTTTAAAAGCACTTCCAAAAGATGTACTCACAATGATGTACTTTATTTTAACTACACAGGAAGTTCTTTCATTCAATTTTTTATAACATGCTTTTGTAATGTTTTTCATGGGTAATCTTAATTTTTTGTTATACCCTCCATCATAGGATGGGGGTTTATTAACTTTGTCATTCCGTTTGTAACACATCGAAATATTGCTCTAAGACCCCATAAAGTATATATATTCTGGGTCGTGGTGAAATTCTGAGTCGATCTAAGCATGTCCGTCCGTCCGTCCGTCCGTCTGTTGAAATCACGCTAACTTCCGAACGAAACAAGCTATCGACTTAAAACTTGGCACAAGTAGTTGTAATCGATGTAGGTCGGACGGTATTGAAAATGGGCCATATCGGTCCACTTTTACGTATAGCCCCCATATAAACCGGCCCCCAAATTTGGCTTGTGGAGCCTCTAAGAGAAGCATATTTCATCCGATCCGGCTGAAATTTGGTACATGGTGTTGGTATATGGTCTCTAACAATCATGCAAAAATTGGTCCACATCGGTCTATAATTATATATAGCCCCATATAAACCGATCCCCAGATTTGGCTTGCGGAGCCTCAAAGAGAAGCAAATTTCATCCGATCCGGCTGAAATTTAGTACATGATGTTGGTATATGGTCTTTAACAACCATGCAAAAATTGGTCCACATCGGTCCATAATTATATATGGCGCCCATATAAACCGATCCCCAGATTTGGGTTGCGGAGCCTCAAAGAAAAGCAAATTTCATCCGATCCACCTGAAATTTGGTACATGATATTGGTATATGGTCTCTAACAACCATGCAAAAATTGGTCCACATCGGTTCATAATTATATATACCTCCATATAAACCGATCCCCAGATTTGGCTTGCGAAGTCTCCAAGAGAAGCAAATTTCATCCAATCCGGTTGTAATTTGGAACATGGTGTTAGTATATGATCTTTAACAACCGTGCCAGAATTGGTCCATATCGGTCCATAATTATATATAGCCCCCATATAAAACATTCTCCAGATTTGACCTCCGGAGCCTCTTGGAGGAGCAAAATTCATCCGATCCGGTCGCTAACAACCATACCAAAATTAGTCCAATCACACAAAAATTGGTCCATATCGGTTCATAATCATGGTTGCCACTAGGTCCAAAAATAATCTACCAAAATTTTATTTCTATAGAAAATTTTGTCAAAATTTTATTTCTATAGAAAATTTTGTCAGAATTTTATTTCTAGAGAAAATTTTGTTAAAATTTTATTCGGTTCATAATAAAATTTTCATCATTGTCAAAATTTTATTTCTATAGAAAATTTTGTCAAAATTTTTTTTCTATAGAAAATTTTGTTCAAATTTTATTCGGTTCATAATCATGGTTGCCACTCGAGCCAAAAATAATCTACCAAGATTTTATTTCTATAGAAAATTTTGTCAAAAGTTTATTTCTATAGAAAATTTTGTTAAAATTTTATTTCTGTAGAAATTTTTGTCAAAATTTTCTTTCTATAGGAACTTTTGTCAAAATTTTTATTTCTACAGAAAATTTTGTGAAAATTTTATTTCTATAAAAAATTTTGTTAAAATTTTATTTCTGTAGAAAATTTTGTCAAAATTTTATGTCTACTTTTTCAAACTGAATTATATACGTATTGGATCGATCTTTTTTGATTTAATATATACCACGTATGGACTTACATACAATTTAGAAGATGGTGTTAGGAGGTTTTAAGATACCATGCCATCGGCAAGCGTTACCGCATCTTAAGTAATTCGATTGTGAATGGCAGTGTTTAGATGAAGTTTCTACGCAATCCATGATGGAGGGTACATAAGCTTCGGCCTGGCCGAACTTACGGCCGTATATACTTGTTTTTGTTTCAAATTTGTTAAAAACAGTTTAAGAATTCATAAAGTGGTACAAATTATTTAAATTTTGTTGAAAAAAATGCTAAATCCAATCAGAAAAATTGTGAATTTTTGAAAATATTTCAGTTTCAGACAATCTTTAGAATCCATTAAAAATTATAAAAAATTCTAAAAATTATTTATTTGGCAAAATATCACAGAATTTTTTAATTTACACCCAAAACATTGAATTCGTATCACACCTAACGAAGTGATCCAAATTCAGTGCAACAGCTGTTGAAGTGGAGGACTTCCGTCCTATGACAAACCCATGTTAAATTCATCGCTTCTGCGTCAATTTTGCACTACTTCCGGATCCAAAAATAACATTTTCATTACTTTTTTGGCGACGCTTTTTTTGCTGGGTTATAATACCCTGTTCCACAGTGTGGGCACAAATGTTTAAAGTATCCCAGTTGTTTGGATTGTTTGGAATCATTAGATATTGGACTTATTCGCATGTATTTCAAATTGTCCTTCTGATATCAGGAATCGTAAACAAACCATATGTGGAAAATCGATTCAATTTTTTTTTAATTCTATAAAAGTAATACCATCACTAATAGTTGCGATTTCTATATTAAGGAAAACAACAATAGATGGATGAGGGCGAATGGATAGCTAGGGCTAAATTGTTATTTTGAGTCGATCAGTAGACCCCATACTGATTTCTGATAGACACACAAAAAATTGAGAAATCCTTCGTAGTGAAGCAAATCTCTGTTTATATTTATATATAGAAATAGAAATATATTGAGATGTTGGATAACTTTTCGAAAAACAATATATTTTTCTTTTTATTATCGATTCCATTGCATGCCAGTTTTAGCATAAGAAAGTTGTCCAACAAAAGTCAAAGTAGCATCACTATATTCATACACTTACATATTCATACAACTGACTTTTCAATGATGCCAAACATTGATTGAAAACTGCATGGTGTTTTCGAGAATATTAAATAATATGTGAATGTTTAACATTCATGGAAACTGCATTACATGCAAAATGACTTTTCAGAAAAATACAAATTTAATTCATTCATAATGTGGAAGGATGATTTGTTTTCTATGGGACAATTATTTGTGGAGTACAATTGCCTTAGTATGCCAACATGTTACAGCCTATCAATAAAGGCCAATTAAATTTACAATTGGAATGCTGTGCATGTATACTATTGAACTTGTTGGATCGAATGGAAAGTATTGTTGAGTTATTATTAATATGCCAATGCAATACAAAACTGAGAACACAATAAACACATACGTATACATATAGAAATAAAAATCAAAATCATATATAGGTCTATATACCTATACACTAAAGATATATTCAATTTTTTTTTTTTTATGTGGGAATTTCATATGATTGTTTCCTTGTATGGTATCCTTAGTGAATTATGCCTTCATAAATGGTTTTGTGGCTATGACTACTGTACAAAATGTTACAATGATTTTATGATATTTAATTTGTAGTTGTTTTTTATTTTTGTTTTTTGAACAACACAGTGGGGGAACTCATTGGAAAAAATCAAAAAGTGTGTACCTCCATGGTGTAGAGTCATTTGCCTTTAATAAAGCTAATGCACGGACAAAAACGACTGTTTTTCATATGTTTGGGTGTAAAAATTATATGTTTGGAACTCAATTTTTTTTAACCCAATATTTTTAAGTGCAAGCATATAATGTTCATAGACTAGCATAAAAAGGTTTGGGATATACATTTTAATATGTTAGAACATACTATGTTTGGGACATAAAATGTTTGTAAATATGCTTAGATACAAACATATATTTATTTAGTAATAGCCTATAAACATATATGTGTTTAGAAAGAGAAACCTATGCTGCAAGTAAAATAATGAAAGTAACCAATTGGCGCCTTAAAAATATACCCACACAAAGAAAATTTAATTAAATTTTTTTCTACCAGTGTGTGCCCTAAGGTGAAACATAATATGTTTGAATACTACAAACAATATTTTGTTTGGACCAATCCTGAAAATATATATGCTTGAAGCAAAATGTGTTTGGGGTATATGTTACAGAAGCGATTTTTTTAAAGATTTTTTTAAGGGTTTGGTGACTATCCTAAACCAACATGGAAAGTTGCCACTAAGTGTAGGCAAAATAAAACACATTTTTAGTAATACCCACCTTCGTGAATCAAATATAATAGTTTCCTTTGAAAACTGTTCATCGCAGCGCGTTATTTGGATATAAAGGGTGGTTAAATTGTAAGAGCCGATGTTGAATGTGAACCACACCTAAACGCCAAGTTTTTTTCCGAATTTTATTTGTCATTTCTCTATTCCAGACTTACTCAATTTGAACCATGGAGAGATACACAATCCAACAACGTGTTAAATGGTTCCAAGAAATGGCAACAGTGGATGATCAATTTTCAAAGAAAATCATCTTCAGTGATGAGGCATATTTTCACCTCAGTGGATTCTTCGGTTTGTTAGTTACACTGACCTCCACATTGCAGATTATTTTCGACAACTTCCACGGTTGTCAAAAATAATCTACCAAAATAATAACGAAAATTTTACCACAAATTTACCAAATTTACAAAACTATCCTATTTTAAAGTTTTCATTAAATTTATGTTGTTAGTATGAATAAAATGTCTTTTCTTCGAATGAGTGAATGATCCGTCCTATTAGCTAAAATTTTTTGGGTATATATTGTCACAATTTTATTTCTATAGAAAATTTTGTCAAAATTTTATTTCAATAGAAAATTTTATCAAAATTTTATTTCTACAGAAAATTTTGTAAAAATTTTATTTCTATAGAAAATTTTGTCAAAAATTTTTTTCTATAGAAAATTTTCTCAAAATTTTATTCCTATAGAATATTCTGTCAAATTTTATTTCCACAGAAAATTTTGTCAAAATTTTATTTCTATAGAAATTTTTTTTTTAAATGTTATCTCTATAGAAAATTTTCTTTCTAAAAACAGTTTTCTCAAAATTTTTGTTCTATAGAAAATTTTGGCAAAATTTTATTTCTACAGAAAATTTTGGCAAAATTTTATTTCCATAGAAAATTTTGTCAAAGCTATTCCTACACAAATCTTCTCAAAATATTATTTCTATAGAACATTTTCTCAAAATTTTATTTCTTAAGACAGTTTTCTCACAAATTTATTTCCATAGAAAGTTTTGTTAAAGCTTTTCCTGTAGAAATTTTCTCGAAATTTTGATTTCTATAGAAAATTTTCTAAAAATTTAATTTCTATAGAACATTTTGCCAAAATTTTATTTCTATAGAAAATTTTGTCAAAGTTTTATTTCTAAAGACAATTTTATTAAAATTATATTTCTGTAGACAATTTCTCAACAATTTATTTCTTTAGAAAATTATGTAAAAAATTTATTTCTAAACAATTTTCTCCAAATTTTATTAAAATTTTATTTCTATAGAAAATCTTGTAAAAATTTTGTTTTTATAGAAAATTTTGTCAAAATTTTGTTTTCTATAGACAATTTTGTCAAAATTTTATTTCTACAGAAAATTTTGTCAAAATCTTATTTCTATAGAAAATGTTGGCAAAATTTAATTTCCATAGAAAATGTTGCAAAATTTTATTTCTATAGAAAATTTTGTCAAAATTTTATTTATATGGACAACTTTGACAAAATTTTATTTCTATAGAAAATTGTGTCAAAATTTTATTTCCATAGAAAATTGTGTCGAAATTTAATTTTTTTTAGAAAATTTTGCCAAAATTTTATTTTTATCGAAAATTTTGTAAAAATTTTCTTTCTATAAAAAATTTTGCCAAAATTTTATTTCTATAGTAAATGTTGGATAAATTTTATGTCCATAGAAAATTTTATCAAAGCTATTCCTTCACAAATTTTCTCAAAATATTATTTCTATAGAAAATTTTCTCAATATTTTATTTCTTAAGACAGTTTTCTCAAAATTTTATTTCCATAGAAAATTTTGTCAAAGCTATTCCTATAGAAATTTTCTCGAAATTTTGATTTCTATAGAAAATTTTCTCAAAGTTTAATTTTTTATAGAACATTTTGCTAAAATTTTATTTCTATAGAAAATTTTATCAAAGTTTTATTTCTAAATACAATTTTATTAAAATTAAAATTATAAACAATTTCTCAACAATTTATTTCTTTAGAAAACTATGTAAAAATTTTATTTCTAAAAAATTTTCTCAAAATTTTATTAAAATTTTATTTCTATAGAAAATCGTTTAAAAATGTTGTTTTTCAAAATTTTATTTTCTATAGAAATTTTGTTATCATTTTATTTCTATAGAAAATTTTGTCAAAATTTTATTTTTTAGAAAATTTTGTCAAAATTTTATTTCTATAGAAAATTTTGTCAAAATTTTATTTTTTAGAAAATTTTGTAAAAATTTTCTTTCTAATAAAAATTTTGTCAAAATGTTATTTCTATAGAAAATGTTGGAAATTTTTTTTTTCCATGGAAAATTTTGTCAAATCTACCCCTACAGAAATTTTCTCAAAATGTTATTTCTATAGAAAATTTTCTCAAAATGTAATTTCTGTAGAAAATTTTGCCAAAATAAAAAAAATATATATCTATAGAACATTTTGCTAAAATTTCTCAAAATCTTATTTCTATAGAAAATTTTGTAAAAACAATTTTATTATACCCTCCACTATAGGATGGGGGTATATTAACTTTGTCATTCCGTTTGTAACACATCGACATATTGATCTAAGACTCCATAAAGTACATATATTCTGGGTCGTGATGAAATTCTGAGTCGATCTGAGCATGTCCGTCCGTCCGTCTGTTGAAATCACGCTAACTTCCGAACGAAACAAGCTATCGACTTGAAACTTAGCACAAGTAGTTGTTATTGATGTAGGTCGGATGGTTTTGCAAACGGGCCATATCGGTTCACTTTTACGTATAGATCCCATATAAACGGACCCCCAAATTTGGCTTGCGAGGCCTCTAAGAGAAACAAATTTCATTCGATCCGGCTGAAATTTGGTACATGATGTTAGTATATGGTCTCTAATGACCATGGAAAAATTTGGAAGACCAAAATTCATCTGATTCAGTCGAAATTTGATATGTGATGTTAATAAATGGCCTCAAACACCAGATTTGACCTCCGGAGCACCTTGGAAGAGCAAAATTCTTCCCATTCGGTTGAAATTTGGTACGTGATGTTAGTATAGGGTATCCAAAAACCATGCAGGAATTGGTTCCTATCAGTCCATAATAATGTATAGCTCCCATATAAACCGATCCCCAGATTTGACCTCCGGTGCCTTTTGGAGAAGCAAAATTCATCCGATCTGGTTGAAATTTGGTACGTGGTGGTAGTATATGATATTTAACAACGATGTGAGTTGAAATTTGTGGATGACAGTCTTTCGTACAAGTTTCTACGCAATCTATGGTGGAGGGTACATAAGATTCGGCCTGGCCGTATATACTTGTTTCTATAGAAATTTTCTCAAAATCTTTTTGTAGAAAATTTTGTAAAAATGTTAGTCTAAAAACAATTTTATCTAAATTTTATTTCTTAGACAATTTTGTGAAATTTTTTATTTCTTTTGACGGAAAAATTTTTCAACATTTTATTTCCTTAGAAAATTTTGTAAAAGCTATTCCTATGGTAGTTTTCTAAAATTTTTTACTTCTATAGAAATTTATGTAAAAATGTAATTTCTAAACAATTTCCTGAATATTTTATTTATATAGAAAATTTTGCCAATTTTTTGTTTTTATATAGAAAATTTGTCAACATTTTATTTTTATAGAAAATTTTGTCAATTTTCTTTTATTTTTATTTCTATAGAAAATTGTATTCATACAGACAAATTTTGTCAAAATGTTATTTCCATAGAAAATTTTGTCGAAATTTTATTTTTATAGAAAATTTTGTCAAAAATTTTATTTCTATAGAAAATTTTGTCGAAATTTTATTTTTATAGAAAATTTTGTCAAAATTTAATTTCTATAGAAAATGTTTTCAAAATTTTATTTCCATAGAAAATTTTGTCAAAATTTTATTTTTTTTAAGAAAATTTTGTCAAAATTTTATTTCTATAGAAAATTTTGTAAAAATTTGCGTTCTATAAAAAATTTTGCCAAAATTTTATTTCTATAGAAAATGTTGGAAAATTGTTATTTCCATAGAAAATTTTGTCAAAGCTATTCCTACAGAAATTTTCTCAAAATATTATTTCTATAGAAAATTTTCTCAAAATTTTATTTCCATGGAAAATTTTGTCAAATCTATTTCTACAGGAATTTTCTCAAAATGTTATTTCTATAGAAAATTTTCTCAAAATTTAATTTCTATAGAAAATTTTGCCCAAATAAAAAAAAAATTATTTCTATAGAAAATTTTGTCAAAACTTTATTTCTAAAGACAGTTTTCTCAAAATTTAATTTCTATAGAAAATGTTGCCAAAATTTTATTTCTATAGAAATTTTCTCAAAATTTTATTTCTATAGAAAATTTTGTAAAAATGTTATTTCTAAAAACAATTTTATCTAAATTTTATTTCTTAGACAATTTTGTGAAAATTTATTATATCTTTTGACAGACAAATTTTTCAAAATTGTATTTCCTTAGAAAATTTTGTCAAAACTATTCCTATGGTAGTTTTCTCAAATTTTTACTTCTATAGAAATTTATGTAAAAATTTAATTTCTAAACAATTTTCTGCCAATTGTTTTTTTTTTTTTTTTTTTTTTATAGAAAATTTGTCAACATTTTATTTCTATAGAAATTTTTGTCAATTTTCTTTTATTTTTATTTCTATAGAAAATTGTATTCCTACAGACAAATTTTGTCGAAATGTTATTTCCATAGAAAATTTTGTCGAAATTTTATTTTTATAGAAAATTTTGTCAAAAATTTTATTTCCATAAAAAATTTTGTCAAATTTTTTTTTATAGAAAAGTTTGTCAAAATTTTATTTCTATAGAAAATGTCAAGATATTATTCCAATAGAATTTTTTTTCAAAATTTTTGTTTCAATAGAAAATTTTCAGGCAAATCAGATGAAAATTGCGGTGTCTAGGTGCACTAGACCCCAAATTGCTAGGTCGGTTTAGGAGGGGGCTATATCTAAACCTGAAATGATATAGCCTACCATCGAACTTGACCCGAATGCGGACAAAACAAAAATTTCAGGACGATAACTCCGTTATTGAAGGGTGTAGCCTCGTTACAACAGCCGGACAGATGGACAGGGTATAGCTCCCCTTTCGGTTATTTGAGATCATTTTAATATTTCTCTTAGTACAAGACTCCTTGTAAGTCCTCACTGTGCCACAATGCGTATTTCTGCATCACTGACTGCATTTCACCAATGATAAATGACCCCAATTGAATTGTAGGGAATTTTTTTTGAGTGCTCATTTGTTGTTGACGTTGATATGTTGTGCCAGAGTTTTATGATTTTTTTCTTTCGTTTCGTTGATTTGCCTGTAAGTCAGGTCATTCGTTAGTGATTTTAATAAAGTTGGCATTGCATGCTAACTGAAGCTGATGTTGATGCTGATTCTGATTCTATTGTTGTTGGTCCATCCAAGTACTAACAAATAATTTCAACAGCTATCCCATAAATGTTATTGAGAAAAAAAACCAACGAACGATTTTGTTGTGCAGAAACAAAAACTTTTTTAATTAAATTCGTTTATTTTTTTTCTCTACTGAAGCAGTGAATCCACAGCAGTTGAAGCAATTACCATGCGATAACAGCAAAGAAAAAAAAAACAAGGCTGTAAAAAAAACTGACCCATTGTCAATCCCCCCAAAAATATATAAGGAGGTGGAATAATACAGTGAGTGCGTTAAATACTGCACTGTCCTCTAACAATTTAAGCAACTTTAATTAAAAGAACAAAATTTTCTTTTTCTTGTAGGATATGAAAATCTCATGGAGGATTAACTATCATCTTAGGAACTTTGCAATTAGTTTATGTTCCATTACTCTTATTTCCCTGCCGAGGTCTGTTAACTGCAGGAAATTAAATTATACCAATTATCGTCCATAGAATGGGGGAAAAGGCACAAAGATTTAAGATATTAAAAAATCGTATATACACTGAAAAATAAACTCTATAATAAATAAACCTATAAACGATTTAGCCCATCTTCGAACTTGACCTGCCTACAGACAAAAGACCAGTTATTGGAAAATTATAAAAAGGATACTTTTAAGACACATTTGTCTTTTAATCTTATATACATACTTGATTCTAGGTAGAAAATTTTAATTTATTTTTTCTGTTTTTTTCCGTATTTTCTGTTTTTTTTTCATGTGCAATTAAAGACCTTTAGAAACTTAAATTTTAAAATTCGGACTCGACTTCAAGTAGAAATTCTGTAATGTTTTTTTTTGCTTTGTTTTCCAGACGCAAAAAGACAACAAATTTAAAGACAATTCCGTTAACCCTTTCACTACCGATGTCCACTTAGAAGCACATTCGAAAAAGACACCAAATTCTATTTTCCCACGTAGTTTCGATTAATTTCTCGGTGTTATTTTAAAGTAGAGGCTTTAATCTAAATAAGCTATAAATAATGTCCATATTGGTGAGGTCTAAAATACATTTTTATAAACTTATTTAACAATAAACGAAAAATACGAAAATTTGAGACAATTTTTCTACTGTATGTTTCTAGTAAATGAACATGTATACAAAAACTATAGCTGATATTTTACGGATTCTTTTTTGTATTTTTTCTCACTCTTTGAAAGATATTATAGGCCAAATAGCACTTTTTTTGTAAAGTCATTTGGTCACAATTCATGAATCAAGTTTTCAGAACAAGCTCATATAGCTCATGAAGTAATTGAGGTAGATTTGCAAAATGACAATTTTTGTTCTACATGCTGTTAGTACAAGTAAAAACAGAAGAAAAATAAAATATTTTTACATTAGACTTATTTCGGTAGTGAAAGGGTTAATTGTGAAGAATTTTCCACAATCATTAAAGACAAGTTGACCTTAGTCAACCAAATTACCTTTCATTTTAAGATACCCATTTTTAAGTTTTTTTAATCACTTAATTATAAAAGGACCACCGTGGTGCAATGGTTAGCATGCCCGCCTTGCATACACAAGGTCGTGGGTGCGATTCCTGCTTCGACAGAACACCAAAAATTTTTCACCTCAGTAATGCTGGTGACATTTCTGAGGGTTTCAAAGCTTCTCTAAGTGGTTTCACTGCAATGTGGAACGCCGTTCGGACTCGGCTATAAAAAGGAGATCCCTTGTCATTGAGCTTTAACATGGAATCGGGCAGCACTTAGTGATAAGAGAGAAGTTCACCAATGTGTTATCACAATGAACCGAATAGTCTAAGTGAGCCTGATACATCGGGCTGCTACCTAACCTAACCTAAAGACAATACGATTTCATTGAAAAGTCTATCGTCTTTTGGACAAGGAAAAATTGATATCACAGAAAAGCGTCTCCTATGCTAAGCAAAAAAAAAACATGAAAGGACATGAAACTTTTGGCCTAACGACAATTTTTTTTTGAGGGTGTATTGTTGAAAAATTCTTTACGTAGAGATAAAAGTCGAAAAAGTTAAAAAAAAAAAAAAACAAGTATATACGGCAGCAAGTTCGGCCAGGCCGAATCTTATGTACCCACCACCATGGATTGCGTAGAAACTTCTACGAAAGACTGTCATCCACAATCGAATTACTTGGGTTGTGGTATCTTAAAACTTCTTAACATCGTTTTCTAAATTGTGATTTAGTCCATACATGGGAGCCACCGTGGTGCAATGGTTAGCATGCCCGCCTTGCATACACAAGGTCGTGGGTTCGATTCCTGCTACGACCGAACACCAAAAAGTTTTTCAGCGGTGGATTATCCGACCTCAGTAATGCTGGTGACATTTCTGAGGGTTACAAAACTTCTCTAAGTGGTTTCACTGGAATGTGGAACGCCATTCGGACTCGGTTATAAAACGGAGGTCCCTTGTCATTGAGCTTAACATGGAATCGGGCAGCACTCTGTGATAAGAGAGAAGTTCACCACTGTGGTATCACAATGGACTGAATAGTCCAAGTGAGCCTGATACATTGGGCTGCCTAGTCCATAGATGGTATATATTACACAAAAAAGTTATGTATAGTTAAGTCTACAAATAATTACGAATCGATATGGACTTTTTGTACGTAGAGAGCCAGAATTGAAATATGGGCGTCGCTTATATGGGGGCTATATACAATTATGAACTTGATATGGACCAATTTTTGTGTGATTGGGGATCGATTTATCTGAGGGCTATATATAACTATAGACCGATATGGACCTAGTTAGGCATGGTTGTTAACGACCATATACTAGCACAATGTACCAAATTTCAAGTCACTCGGATGAAATTTGCTCCTCCACGTGGTTCCAAAACCAAATCTCGGGATCGGTTTATATGGGGCTATGTACGATTATGGACTGATATGGACCAATTTTGGCATGGTTGTTAAATATCATATACTACCACCACGTACCAAATTTCAAGCAGATCGGATGAATTTTGCTTCTCCAAAAGGCACCGGAGGTCAAATCTGGGGAACGGTTTATATGGAAGCTATATATAATTATGGACTGATAGGAACCAATTCCTGTATGGTTGTTGTATACCATATACTAACATCACGTACCAAATTCCAACCGAATGGGAAGAATTTTGCTCTTCCAAGGGGCTCTGGAGGTCAAATCTGGGGATCGGTTTATATGGGGCCTATATATAATTATGGACCGATATCGACCAATTTTTGCATGGGAGTTTGGGGGAATATATTAACACCAATTACCAAATCTTAACTGAATCAGATGAATTTTGGTCTTCCATGAGGTTCCGGAGGTCAAATCTGGTGATCGGTTTATATGGGGGTATATATAATTATTAACCAATGTGGACCAATTTTTGCATGGTTGTTAGAGACCATATACTAACATCACGTACCAAATTTCAGCCGCATCGGATGAAATTTGCTTCTCTTAGAGGCCTCGCAAGCCAAATCGGAGGATCGGTTTATATGGGGGCTACATATAATTATGGACCGATGTGGACCAATTTTTGCATTGTTGTTAGAGACCATATACTAACACCATGTACCAAATTTCAGCCGGATCGGATGAAATTTACTTCTCTTAGGGGCCTCGCAAGCCAAGTCGGGAGATCGGTTTATATGGGGGCTATATATAATTATGGACCGATGTGGACCAATTTTTGCATGGTTGTTAGAGACCATATACTAACACCATTACCAAATTTCAGCCGGATTTGATGAAATTTGCTTCTTTTAGAGCAAACGCAAGCCAAATTTGGGGGTCCGTTTATATGGGGGCTATACGTAAAAGTGGACCCATATGGCCCATTTGCAATACCATCCGACCTACATCAATAACAACTACTTGTGCCAAGTTTCAAATCGATAGCTTGTTTCGTTCGGAAGTAAGCGTGATTTCAACAGACGGACGGACGGACGGACGGACATTCTCAGATCGACTCAGAATTTCACCACGACCCAGAATATATATACTTTATGGGTTCTTAGAGCAATATTTCGACGTGTTACAAACGGAATGACAAAGTTAATATACCCCCCATCCTATGGTGGTGGGTATAAAAAAAATAGTTTGGAAATTGTTTCCCTATCCACCATAGGACGGGGGGTATATTAACTATGTCAATCCATTTGTAACACATAGAAATATTGCTCTAAGACCCCATAAGGTTTATATATATTATGGGTCGTGGTGAAATTCTGAGTTGATCTCGCCATTTCCGTACGTCCGTGCGTCCATCCGTCCGTGCGTTCGTGCTAACTTACGAACGAAATAAGATATCGACTTGAAACTTGCAACAAGTAGTTGTTATTGATATAGGTCGAATTGTATTGCAAATGGGCCATATCAGACGTGTACGTATAGCCCCTATATAAACCGACTCTCAGATTTGGCTTGCGGAGCCCTTGAAGCAGCAAAATTCTTCCGATCCGGCTAAAATTTGGTACGTGATTTTAGTATATGATAACCTAACCTAACACTTGGCGATGTCAAGGTATCTTCTTAACACCGTCTTCTCAATTGTACGTTAGTCCACACGGGTATATATTAAACAAAAAAAAAATACCGATTAAAAGGTATATAATTTTCAGTTTGACAAAATTTTGTATAGAAATAAAATTTTGACAAAATTTTCTATAGAAATAAAATTTTGACAAAATTTTCTATAGAAATAAAATTTTGACAAAATATCCTATAGAAATAAAATTTTGACAAAATTTTCTATAGAAATAAAATTTTGACAAAATTTTCTACAGAAATAAAATTTTGACAAAATTTTCTATAGAAATAAAATCTTGACAAAATTTTTTATAGTAATAAAATTTTGACAAAATTTTGTATAGTAATAAAATCTTGACAAAATTTTGTATAAAAATAAAATTTTGACAAAATTTTCTATAGTAATAAAATTTTGAGAAAATTTTCTATAATAATAATAATTTTGGTAGATATTTGCATGGCTGTTAGAAACCATATACTAACACGACGTACCAAATTTCAACCGGATCGGGTGAACTTTGCTCTTCCAAGGAGCTCCGGAGGTCAAATATGGGTAACGGTTTATATGGGGGCTACATATAATTATGGACCGATGTAGACCAATTTTTGCATGGTTGTTAGATACCATTTGCTAACACTATGTACCAAATTTCAACCGAATCGGATGAATTTTGCTCCACCAAGAGGCTCCGCAAGCCAAATCTGGGGATCGGTTTATATGGGGGCTATATATAATAATGGACCGATGTGGACCAATTTTTGCATAGTTGTTATAGACCATATACTTACATCATGTACCAAATTTCAGCCAGAGCGGATGAAATTTGCTTCTCTTAGAGGCTCCGCAAGCCAAATCTGGGGATCGATTTATATGGGGGCTATATATAATTATGGACCGATGTAGACCAATTTTTGGATGGTTGTTAGAGACCATATGTTAACACCATGTACCGAATTTCAACCGGATCGGATGAAATTTGCTCCTCCAAGAGGCTCCGGAAACCAAATCTGGGCGTCGGTTTATATGGGAGCTATTCGTAAAAGTGGTCCGATATGGTTAGGTTAGGTTAGGTGGCAGCCTGATGTATCAGGCTCACTTAGACTATTTAGTCCATTGTGATACCACATTGGTGAACTTCTCTCTTATCACTGAGTGCTGACTGATTCCATGTTAAGCTCAATGACAAGGACCTACTTTTTATAGCCGAGTCCAAACGGCGTTTCACATTGCAGTGAAACCACTTAGAGAAGCTTTGAAACCCTCAGAAGTGTCACCAGCATTACTGAGGTGGGATAATCCACCGCTGAAAAACTTTTTGGTGTTCGGTCGAAGCAGGAATCGAACCCACGACCTTGTGTATGCAAGGCGGGCATGCTAAGCATTGCACCTCGCTGGTCCGATATGGCCTATTTGCAATACCATTTGGCCTACATCAATAACAACTACTTGTGCCAAGTCGATATCTTGTTTCGTTCGGAAGTTAGCGTGATTTGAACAGACGGACGGACGGACATGCTTAAATCTACTCAGGATTTCACCACAATCCACAATATATATACTTTATGGGGTAAGACCAGTAGTTCTATGTGTTACAAACGGAATGACAAAGTTATGGCCCATTGGCAATACCATTCGTCCTAGATCAATAACAACTACTTGTGCCAAGTTTCAAGTCGATAGGTTGTTTCGTTCGGAAGTTAGAGTGATTTCAACAGACGGACGGACGGACGGACATTCTTAGATCGACTCAGGATTTCACCACAACCTAGAATATATGTACTTTGTGGGGTCTTAGAGCAATATTTCGATGTGTTACAAACCGAATGACAAAGTTAATATACCCTCATCCTATGGTGGTGGGTATAAAAATATGAAAAAAGCGAGTTATAAGAATTTAATTAATAGAGCTTCTTGTGTAGTTAAAGTAACGAACAGCTTTGGGAGGATATTTTTGTAAGTGCTTTTAAAGTTGTGTCTTTAGAACGTTATTATGTTCCCTTAAAGAAAGTTTGAAAAAAAATGACTACAGTTTAACCTAATGCATCATATAATACTGACCTCAATACCATCCCCACAAAGGTCCTTTAATGATTCATATCTGAAATTTAAATGAAATTTTTCTCTATTGAATTCACTGTATTGTTATGTGGAGCCATTATTTACAGTTTAATATTCAAATTGAGCTTTTCAATTATCAAGCATATCTACTTTTCTATTTTATATATATATTTTTTTTTTCATTCATTATTGTAGCTATTTGTTATGTGTATAGTCATCATATTTATTTTATCCTGCAATCAAATTAAATCAAAATACATGTAAATGCATGTGAATAAGAAGAATAAAACTTTACAACTGACAGACAAACATACATACGATATACCAGCACAAAAATATATTTGCATTCTATGTAAACACACCTACACACTAATGGTAACCGTACAATTGCACTCTGGGGCTCTCACATACCTATACCTTCTCTTTCTCTCTCTCTTTCTCTAGGGTACTACTATAAAATAATACCACTATTTGGCAAACAAATTACATTTCTATTAGATTAAAGATGAACAAAAACGAAAAAAATATATAAGAAACACAATCATAAAAATGCATCAAATAAGAAATGCCAGAATAACAACAACTACAAGCAAAAATCTTTGCAAAAATATAAACTAGTTACAATAAGAAACAAAAATGAATGCTGTTTGTGTGCTCCACCTCTCTCTTTGTCTACCAAATAAGGAGTATTCTTTCGGGGGCAGCGAGTGTTGTATTCTTTTGGTAAACCCCAAAAGTAGTCAAGTACAATAATAAAATACAATTCGGGCTAACAACGAATGAGTGAATGTTTGTATGAATGAAGGAATGAATGAATGAGCTTTGGATTTTTGTTGCCAAAAACTGAAGAAGAAACTAAATCGATATATAAAGAAACACGAAATAAGAAACTTTCTGTTGAATGGAATTCCTTGAAACCCCTTTTGAAATCCTCAGAACAACACAACATTTGTTCATCGACATAAGGATCACAAACAATTACTTGCTAAAGGAATGTAATTGAAGGTTTCCATCAAATGAGGCCTTATTGTGTGAGATTTATTTAAAACGTATTGCCTCTATGTCTCTAGTTCACTGCATCTTCCAATTGCTATGTATTTCACTCTATAGCAACAAGTTTGATAAGGAAGGAGCGTAGATGTCAGAAAACAATTTGGAAGCCGATCTGGATAAAATATACAGACTGCACAGAAAAAAATTACACGAATATTTTTCCAATTAAAATCTTAATTGAGTTTTAAGAAATATTCAATTAAAAATTTAATTGATTCAACAAATTTTTTAATTGAAACAAAAATCAATCACACAAATTAAAAGTATCAATTAATTTTCTAATTGGATCAATTAGTTTTTTTAATTGACTGTCAATTAATTTTTTAATTGATATTATCTGTGATTGAAGACATTTCAATTAAAAAATTAATTGGATCAATTAATTTCGTGATTGAATCAGAAATTTTTTTTTTGTGTGTGATTCGGCATAAAAATGGATGTATTTGCATGAACGATCTTTATACCCTCCACCATAGGGGGGTATATTAACTTTGTCATTCCGTTTGTAACACATCGAAATATTGCTCTAAGATCCCATAAAGTATATATATTCTGGGTCGTGGTGAAATTCTGAGTCGATTTAAGCATGTCCGTCCGTCCGTCTGTTGAAATCACGCTAACTTCCAAACGAAACAAGCTATCGACTTCAAACTTGGCACAAGTAGTTGTTATAGATGTAGGTCGGATGGTGTTGAAAATGGGCCATATCGGTCCACTTTTTCGTACTGCCCCCATATAAAAGGACCCCCAGATTGGGCTTGCGGAGCCTATAAGAGTAGCATATTTCATCCGATCCGGCTAAAATTTTGTACATGGTGTAAGCATATGGTCTCTAACAACCATGCAAAAATTGGTCCATATCGGTCCATACTTATATATAGCCCCCATATAAACCGATCCCCAGATTTGACCTCCGGAGCCTCTAAGAGGAGCAAAATTCATCCGATCCGGTTGAAATTTGGAACGTGGTGTAAGTATATGGTCTCTAACATCCAGGCAAAAATTGGTCTATATCGGACCATAATTATATATAGCCCCCATATAAGCCGATCCCCAGATTTGGCTTGCGGAGCCTCTTAGAGGAGCAAAATTCATCCGATCTGATTGAAATTTGGTACATGATTTTAGTATATGGTATCTAACAACCACGCAAAAATTGATCCACATCGGTCCATAATTATATATAGCCCCCATATAAACCGATCTCCAGATTTGGCTTGGGGAGCCTCTAAGAGAAGCAAATTTCATCCGATCCGGTTGAAATTAGGTACATGATGTTGGAATATGGTCTCTAACAACCATGCAAAAATTGGTCCACATCGGTCCATAATTATATATAGCCTCCATATAAACCGATCCCCAGATTTGGCTTGTGGAGCCTCTAACAGAAGCATATTTCATCCGACCTGGCTGAAATTTTGTACATGGTGTTGGTATGTGGTTTCTAACAACCATGCAAAAACTGGTCGACGTCAGTCCCAGATTTGGCTTGCGGAGCCTCAAAGAGAAGCAAATTTCATCCGATCCGGCTGAAATTTGGTACATGATGTTGGTATATGGTCTCTAACAACCATGCAAAAATTGGTTCACATCGGTTCATAATTATATATAGCCCCCATATAAATCGATCCCCAGATTTGTCCTCCGGAGCCTCGTGGAAGAGCAAAATTCAACCGATTCGGTTGAAATGTGGTACGTCGTGTTAATATATGACCTTAAACTCCCATGCAAAAATTGGTCGAAATCGGTCCATAATTATATATAGCTCCCATATAAACCGATCCCCAGATTTGACCTCCGGAGCCCCTTGGAAGAGCAAAATTCATCCGATTCGCTTGAAATTTGGTACATGATGTTAGTATATGATAATTAACAACCATGCCAAAAGTGGTCCGTATCAGAACATAATCATATATATACCCCCATATAAACCGATCCCGAGATTTGGTTTTGGAGCCACTTGGAGGAGCAAATTTCATCCGAGTCAGTTGAAATTTAGTACATTGTGCTAGTATATGGCCGTTAACAACCATGCCTAACTAGGACCATATCGGTCTATAGTTATATATAGCCCTCAGATAAATAGATCCCCAATCACACAAAAATTGGTCCATATCAAGTTCATAATTGTATATAGCCCACATATAAGCGACCCCCATATTTCAATTCTGGCTCTCTACGTACCGTGCAAAAGTCCATATCGATTCGTAATTATTTGTAGACTTATCTATACATACTTTTTTGTCTAATACTACGTATGGACTAACTCTCAATTTAGAAAACGATGTTAATAAGTTTCTACGCAATCCATGGTGGAGGTAAGATTCGGCCTGGCCGAACTTACGGCCGTATATATTTGTTTAGTTTAATATATACCACGTTTGGACTATGTGGTATATATTACGGTGTTCGGAAGTTTTAAGATACCTTGCCATCGGCAAGTGTTTCCTAGTTTCAATTTTAAAACAGAATTGTGTCTTACAGTTAACCTTACTTCAATTCTCCGCTCGGAATCAATACCAAAATCATCAGTATAAAGACAAAATCTCTGAAAACGAGCAAGCTATTCTTCTTCAGTGCAGGGTAGATGATGTGCAATAAACTTCAGGTTTCTATCATTTCTGAGATTTGGCAGATTTATTCCAGACTGAGATTTAACAGATTTATTCCAGTGACAGTTCATTGTATTGTTTACAAGCTTACAATAGTATTTTGATATATTGCATTCAGATATAAAGTTAGTCGTGATGGAATTCACGCCTGGTAGTGTGATGGCTTTATATTTGGATGCAAAACCACAATTAGAGCCTTCTAGCATTTAAATGTGAATAAATCGTTTGTTTCTTGTGCCATTGCTCGTTACTTTGATACTGGCAGTATTGCATTGTGACAAAAAAATGGTAACAACACCAGAAATGATCCGAAAAGTGAAGTCCAGATTGAAATCCACGATAACCACAAGTGGCTATGGTTAGAGACCTTCAGCATTTAAACGGGAGTAGAAATTTTGTTTCTCGTACTATTTCCCGTTATCGTGCTACTGGCATTGTTGAATCGCGTCCAAAATGTGGACGAAAAACCGGTACATCACCAAAAATTATTCGAAAAATGAAGGCTACAAATTCATGCCGCTATGGTTGAAAATTTGATATTCGTCTTAACATATCTCAAGAACGGATGCAACACGTACTGAAACATGAGCTTAGTACTAAAGCTCCAAAAGGTGTAAGAGCTCACCAATGCACATAGAAAAAAATACACTGGAAAGTGCAAAGGAGTTGCTACACTTTCACAAAAAATTATTCGAAAAATGAAGCCCACAAATCCATGCCGCTTTGGTTGAAAATTTGATATTCGTCTTAACATATCTCAAGAACGGATGCAACACGTACTGAAACATGAGCTTAGTACTGAAGCTCCAAAAGGTGCAAGAGCTCACCAATGCACATAGAAAAAAATACACTGGAAAGTGCAAAGGAGTTGCTACACTTACACAAAAGTGGCCAGTTAACGAATTTGATTTTCTCCTATGAGAAGCCATTCCCAATTGAGCAGTTTGTAAAAAAAAAGTATATGATCGGGTTCACTTGCTCAAGAGGTCATCTAAAAATGTTCACATTCGATTGACCACCAGAACTCAAGCGATAATAATGGTCAGGGCAAATAGTTGTTTCCTGCTCGAATTCATCGATCGGGCTCAAAATAAACGCCGAATATTGTTGGGAAAATATTGTAAATAGAGTATTGAAGACCTGATCAAACAAATATATCGGCCGCAGACCATGGACATTCCAACAGGACTCAGCATCATCGCACTCAGTACGCGTCAACCACGAATGACTTAAATAGGAGTTTCTTTCTTTCATCAAAATTTCAGGATCTTAAGTCGCTGGACTTTTGTACCTGAGGCATTTTGGATGGCCAAAAAAATCTCCAATCTCAGTCCGTTGGACATTCCAACAGGACTCAGCATCATCGCACTCAGTTCGCGTCAACCACGAATGACTTAAATAGGAGTTAGGTTAGGTTAGGTTAAAGTGGCAGCCCGATTAAGATTCAGGCTCACTTAGACTATTCAGTCCATTGTGATACCACATTAACTAAAAGTACCTATTACATATGGGCACTTCTAGTTTTAACCGCTGAACCTTCTTGATTATTTTTCTTTGTTGAACCAACCAGATTGTTCCAAAAACAGTAGCAGACTGCTTAAGTTAACGTTTTCCAGATCCGCCAGTAATCTGAAGCTATATGCTCCTAAAAGTTGCTTGCGCTTTACACAAAATGCAGGACACTCACACAAGAGGTGTTTAATTGATTCCTTTTCCTCCGCATCATGACAGCTCATACAATAGTCATTATACTTCGCGCCAATAGTTTTTGCAAAATCGCCTATCAGGCAGCGACCCGTTATAGCAGATATCAGGAGTGATATCTGACGTCTCGAGAACATTAGCATATCTAGTGTGCGGTTTAAGTTGAAATGGGGCCATATTTGCTTGGTGTCGTTACAACCCTTGCAATTCTCCCATCGAACATTTGCCATCATAACAGCCTTCTCACGCAGCATGAGGAGTTTCTTTCTTTCATCAAAATTTCAGAATCTTAAGCCGCTGGACTTTTGTGCCGGAGATATTTTGGATGGCCACCAAAATCTCTAGATCTCAATCCGCTGGAATTTTTGCCTGAGGTCGTTGTCGGTCTTTTGTAGTCCAGAAGTCGTTCCAAAGATAGCCAATTCTAACCTATCAAAAATGATTCTAAAATTCTATGTTATTTCCGAATAAAATCCGTAAATGAGACTAATTAAAATTCCGCTTGAATAGCTTTAAAAATGTATAGGAAAAGGCTAGATACACCCAGAGAATATATATGATCACCTCAAACATGTTTCAAGAGCAAAATGTTATTTTTGGATGGTGACCATGTAATATGTTCGCTGCAACCATATTATTTTCTCGGAAATTATATATCTGTTTTCGGAAAGCATGTTATGTTTGGCGAGAAAACAACATTTTTGCGACAAATATGTTACATGGTCACCATCCAAAAATAACATTTTGCTCTTGAAACATGTTTGAGGTGATCATATACCTTCTCTGGGTGTATCTAGCCTTTTCCTATAAATTTTTAAAGTTATTCAAGCGGAATTTTAATTAGTCTCATTTACGGATTTTATTCAAATACCTTTCATGATTATCCTGTAGAATTATTAAATAATTGAAAATTTTCCTACTTACCTAAGATTTAATTGTATTGCAATTTATATTTTTTTTTTTTCAACATAAGCAGCTTAACTGAATATGGTGACACATTTGTATAACCACCACCAAAAGAGAGGGGTGTAATAAATTTATCATTCGCAAAATGTAAAATTTGCATTCGAATCACAATGATGCGAAATTTTTATATACGGATAAGGAATTTAATTAGAAAAATGTCTTGGCAAAAATGGAACAGTTTCCTAGTTATTGATAATTCAAAATTTTGCGTTTTGCAAATTCGTAAATCAGAACATGGCGGATGGTGCTGAAACACAGATTTGTTTTGCATCTGTAAGCAAGACGGACTATATCGGTTTAGATTTAGTTATATCCCCCATATAAACCGCCCCCCCCCCCCATTCTGCATCTTAAGCACCTACATGCCTTAATTTTTAACCGATTTCCTTGGTTTCTCATAAATTTCGAGAATAGGACTTTTCGTTGCAGGTATGATATAATTTCCATTTAACATTTTTTTTCAATATTTTCTTTTAACTTTAGTTTGCCTCTATTATAGTTTTCTTCATTTCAAAGGCCTTCGCATAAAACATCTCACCACATTTTGCTTCACACAATTACAAGTTACACAAACATTGCCACCAAAGAATTTCTAAAGAAAGTCTGAAATAATCGGCTGATCTTTTTCTTCCTCTGCAGCTAAGACGTTGATAAACACAGACTCATGTCGGCCAGACTGATGAAAAGGACCCTAGGTTGGTTATAGCCACCTACGTTTCAAACAGATGCATACAGCATTATATTTCAGCATCTCAAAAAGGAAAGCAATTGTTAGCATTTGCTGCTTGGAGGGGTGAGATAAATGCCAGAGGGACAACCATATGAAAAATGAGTCAGAAAGTCCTTTCTTTAGATGAAAACTAAAGTTTATTTTTGCCAAAAAAAAAAATGGAAGATAGTCGAGATTGCAGTTCCACCAACACATATACAAATTCACTTGAACGGATTTGTGCACATATACTTACAGAAAATTGTCAAATAACTAAGTGTACAAGCAGAAGCATAATGCCTTTGGAACTTACAATACATTCAAAACTTAAAATGACAAGATGAGAAATTGCATTATTTGTAGCATATTTTCAGGCATGTTGATTTTTTTTTTGTGAGAGTAGAACAAAAAAACAAAAAGCAAAGGAACTTTTGTAAATTTATATGTTTGCATATTGTAAGAGGATATTCCGAAAGGATAGGAAATGATCTTAGTTTAGAGTTTAAAATTTGGAAAAGAGAAGCAACTAAATGTTTGAAGTAATTAAGTAAATAGGAGAACAACATGTGAAAGGCTATCGATATGGAAGGTAATCAATAGATTTCACCGTGACCAAGAATACATATACTTTATGGAATGTGGTGAGCCACCGTGGTGCAATGATTAGCATGTCCACCTTACATAGATAAGGTAGTGTGTTCAATCCCAGTTTCGACCAAACACCAAACAATTTTCTGCTGTGGATTATACCCTCTCACACAGAAAAGAATATCACCAAAATATTTCCAATTAAAAAGTTAATTGAAGTTGAAATTTTTTTCAATTAATAAATTAATTGGTACAATTAACTTTTTAATCAAGATAGAAACATTAAGTTAATTTAGTCAATGATTGAAAATTTAAAAATTTTTAATTAAAAATTTAATTGATACAATTAACTTTTATTCAAATTCGGAAGACTAAGTCAGTTAAAAAAGTGATGAACATTTTTTTAAATTTTTAATTAAATTTGTTTTTTTCAAACAATCAATTGTTAATCCAAATAAAAATTCTGAGCCAATTCAGAATGTAATTGAAAATAGTTACCTTTTTTAATTACAAAATTAATTGAGTTTTGCAATCAACATCAATTAAATTTTTAATTGAATCAATTAAAAAATTAATTGAAATTTGGTAATGAAATCAATTAATTTTTTAATCAAGAATTTTTTCTATGCCCAATTAAAACTGTGATTGATACTATCATTTTCGTGATTGAAGACATTTCAATTAAAAAATTAATTGAATCAATTAATTTCGTGATTGAATCAGAAAAAAATTTTTTTGTGTGCAATAATGCTGGCGACATTTCTGAGTTATCAATGCTTTTGTAAGTGGTTTCATCATAGTATGTAACGCCGTTTGGCTATAAGAAGGAAAACCCTGGCCAATGAGCTAAATATAGAATCGGGCAGTACGCACTGATAAGAGAAGTTTACCACAATGGACTGAATAGCCTCAGTGGACCGAAGATATCGGGCTGCCATTATACCTAACCTAACCTATGAAATCTGAGACCAATATTTCGATGCGTTATACATAGAATGACAATGCTGATGAACGGGTTACAAACTGATTAATATAACAAATGAGTAAAGTAGAAAGTCAAGAGGTGCCTACTATATAATATCCTCATCCACTCCTACTGAATTAGTGAAACTAAACATTTGGATCTATGGGAGCTATATTGGGTGAAAAAAGTAAAGCGCCACCATAGGATAAGGAACATATTTTCTTTGACATTCCGTTTGTAACACATCAAAATATTGGTCTCAGACCATGGTTGCCACTAGAGTCCAAAATAATTTACCACAATCTGGAGACAATTTTACCAAACATGAAAATCTTATTTTGCAAAATATTATTTCTATGGAATTTATTTTCTATAAAAAATTTTGTCAATTTTTTTTTCTAAAGAAAATTTTGTAAAAAATTGTTTTATATACAAAATTTTGCCAATTTTTTGTTTTCTATAGAAAATTTTGTCAAATTAAAAAAAAAAAAAAACAAGTAAGGAAAGTCTAAAGTCGGGCGGGGCCGACTATATTATACCCTGCACCACTTTGTAAATCTAAATTTTCGATACCATATCACATCCGTCAAATGTGTTGGGGGCTATATATAAAGGTTTGTCCCAAATACATACATTTAAATATCACTCGATCTGGACAGAATTTGATAGACTTCTACAAAATCTATAGACTCAAAATTTAAGTCGGCTAATGGACTAGGGTGGAACACAATGTTAGTAAAAAAAAAATATGAGAAACATTGAAATCTGAAGCAATTTTAAGGAAACTTCGCAATAGTTTATTTATGATTTATTGCTCGATATATATGTATTAGAAGTTTAGGAAAATTAGAGTCATTTTTACAACTTTTCGACTAAGCAGCGGCGATTTTATAAGGAAAATGTTGGTATTTTGACAATTTTTTTCCAAATCAGAAAAACATATATATGGGAGCTATATCTAAATCTGAACCGATTTCAAACTAATTTGGCACGCATAGCAACAATGCTAATTCTACTCCATGTGCAAAATTTCAACTAAATCGGAGCAAAAAATTGGTCTCTGTGGTCATATGAGTGTAAATCGGGGGAAAGCTATATATGGGAGATATATCTAAATCTGAACCGATTTCAACCAAATTTGGCACGCATAGCTACAATGCTAATTCTACTCCCTGTGGAAAATTTCAACTAAATCGGAGCAAAAAATTGGCCTCTGTGATCATTTGAGTGTAAATCGGGCGAAAGCTATATATGGAAGCTATATCTAAATCTGAACCGATTTCCACCAAATTTGACACGCCTAGCTATAATACTAATTCTACTCCCTGTGCAAAATTTCAACTAAATCGGAGCAAAAAATTGGCCTCTGTGGGCAAATGAGTGTAAATCGGGCCAAAGCTATATATGGGAGCTATATCTAAATCTGAACCGATTTGGATGATATTTTGCAAGTTTTTCGACACTCATAAAATATTCGGATGTACGGAATTTGAGGAAGATCGGTTGATATACACGCCAATTATGACCAGATCGGTGAAAAATATATATGGGAGCTATATCTAAATCTGAACCGATTTTTTCCAAAATCAATAGGGATCGTCTTTGAGCCGAAACAGGACCGTATACCAAATTTTAGGACAATCGGACTAAAACTGCGAGCTGTACTTTGCACACAAAAATACATCAACAGACAGACAGACGGACAGACAGACAGACAGACAGACGGACATCGCTAAATCGACTCAGAATTTAATTCTAAGACGATCGGTATACTAAACGATGGGTCTCAGACTTTTTCTTCTTGGCGTTACATACAAATGCACAAACTTATTATATCCTGTACCACAGTAGTGGTGAAGGGTATAAAAATTGGAAATTTTTTTCTATAGACAATTTTGTCAGAAATGTTTTTCTATACAAAATTTTATCAATTTTTTTCCTATAGAAAATTTTGCCAAAAGTTTTTCTATACAAAAGTTTGTCAACATTGTTTTCTATACAAAAGTTTGTCCATGGAAAATTTTGTATTTTTTTTTTCTATAGAAAATTTTGTCAAATACGAGTATTTTTTTCTTAATTTTTTTTTTTTAATTTATTTATTTTTCATTTTTTATGGAAAATTTTGTAATTTTTTTTCTATAGAAAATGTTGTCAAATACGAGTATTTTTTGCTATAACAAAAATTTTTCAAAGTACTATTTTCTGTAAAAAATTTTGTCAAAATTCTATTTTCTATAAAAAATTTTGTCAAAATTTTATTTCTGTGGAAATTTTGTCAACATTTAATTGTATAAAAATTTTTGTCAAAATTTTATTTCTATAGAAAATTTTGTCAAATTGTATTTCTATATAAAATTTTGTCAAAATTTTATTTGTATAGAAAATTTTGTCACAATTTTATTTCTATAGATAATTTTGCCAACATTTTATTTCTACAGAAAATTTTGTCAACATTTTATTTCTATAGAAAATTTTGTCAAAATTTTATTTCTATAGAAAATGTTGTCAACATTTTATTTTTCAATTTTTTTCTATGGAAAAATTTGTAAATTTTTTTCTATAGATAATTTTGTCAAAATTTTATTTTTCAAGTTTTTTTCTATGGAAAATTTTGCAAATTTTTTTTTTTTTTTGGTATAGGAAATTTTGTCAAAATTTTATTTCTATAAAAAATTTTGTCACAATTCTCTTTTTAAAGAAAATTTTATTTCTATAGAAAATGTTGTCAAAATGTTATTACTATAGAAAATTTTGTCAAAATTTTATTTTTATAGAAAATTTTGTCAAAATATTATTTCTATAGAAAATGTTGTCAAAACTTTATTTCTACAGAAAATGTTGTCAAAATTTTATTTCTATAAAAAATTTTGTCAAAATTCTCTTTTTATAGAAAATTTTGTCAACATTTTATTTCTATAGAAAATGTTGTCAAAATTTTATTTCTATAGAAAATTTTGTTAAAATTTAATTCTATAAAAAAGTTTGTCAAAATTTTATTTCTATAGAAAATGTTGTTAAAATTTTATTTCTATAGAAAATTTTGTCAACATTTTATTTCTATAGAAAATTCTGTCAACATTTTATTTCTATAGAAAATTTTGTCAACATTTTATTTCAATAGAAAATTTTGTCACCATTTTATTTCTATAGAAAATTTTGTCAAAATTTTATTTCTACAGAAAATTTTGTGAAAATTTTATTTTTCAATTTTTTTTCTAGTCAAAATTTAATTCTATAAAAAATTTTGAAAAAATTTTATTTCGATAAAAAATTTTGTCAAAATTGTATTTTATTTCTATAAAAAGTTTTGTCAAAATTCTCTTTTTATAGAAAATTTTGTCAAATTTTTATTTCTATAGAAAATGTTGTCAAAATTCTGTTTTTATAGAAAATGTTGTCAAAATTTTATTTCTATAAAAAATGTTGTCATAGAAATTTCTATTGTCTATAGAAATTTCTATTTTCTATTTTATTTCTATAAAAAATTTTATCAAAATTCCCTTTTTATAGAAAATTTTATCTAAATTTTACTTCCATAGAAAATGTTGTCAAAATTATCTTTTTATAGAAAATTTTGTCAAATTTTTATTTCTATAGAAAATGTTGTCAAAATTTTATTTCTATAGAAATTTCTATTTTCTATTTTATTTCCATAAAAAATTTTGTCAAAATTTTATTTTTATAGAAAATTTGTGAAGTACCTCTAGGTTAGGTTAGGTTATGTGGCAGCCCGATGTATCAGGCTCACTTAGACTATTCAGTCCATTGTGATACCACATTGGTGAACTTCTCTCTTATCACTGAGTGCTGCCCGATTCCATGTTAAGCTCAATGATAAGGGACCTCCTTTTTATAGCCGAGTCCGAACGGCGTTCCACATTGCAGTGAAACCACTTAGAGAAGCTTTGAAACCCTCAGAAATGTCACCAGCATTACTGAGGTGGGATAATCCACCGCTGAAAAACTTTTTGGTGTTCGGTCGAAGCAGGAATCGATCCCACGACCTTGTGTATGCAAGGCGGGCATGCTAACCATTGCACCACGGTGGCTCCTCTAAGTTGGAGGGGAATAATTTACAAAAGAAAATTTTGTAATTTTTTTTTTCTATAGTCAAAATTTAATTCTATAAAAAATTTTGTCAAAATTTTATTTCTATAGAAAATGTTGTCAAATTTTATTTCTATAAAAAATTTTGTCAAAATTTTGTTTTTGTAGAAAATTTGTGAAGTACCTCTAAGTTGGAAAGGAATAATTTGCAAAATCTATCAAACCACCAAGAATTCTACCAAACATTAAAACATCTATCTTTTTTGGTAGAATTCTACCAACTGTGGCAACTGTGTCTCAGACCCCATAAAGGATATATAGTTTGGGTCGTGGTGAAGCCCTGAGACGATATAGCGATGTTCTTATGTTAAAATCACGCCGAATTAAAGAAACTATCAACCTGAAACTTGGCCTAAGATGGTGGGCTATATCGGACTACTTTTAGGTAAAGGCCCCAGATTTGGCTTGCGAAGGCTCTTGGTTCATATACGACATCCAAAAACTATGCAAAAAATGGTCCCTATTGGTCCATAATTATATATAGCGCCTACAAAAACCCATCCCCAGATTTGATTTCTGGAGCTTCCTAGAGGTGCAAACTAATACTTGACACAAGTAGTTGTTATTGATGTAGGTCGAGTGGAATTGCAAATGGGCCATATCGGACCACTTTGACCTACAACCTCCATATAAACCGACCCCCAGATTCGGCTTGCGGTTCCTGTTAGAGAAGCAAATTTCATCCGATACAGTTTAAATTTTTTTACATGGTGTTATTATATGGTCTCTAAAACCATACAAAAATTGGTCCCTATCGGTTCATAATTATTTATTGCCCCTACATAAACACATCCCTAGATTTGATTTCCTGCAAATTTAAGACAATGCTAAGAAGTGTTACCACAACCAATTAATTCTATTGTGGAAGACAGCCATTCGTATAATTTTCTAAGCAATCCATGGTGGAGGGCACATAAAATGTAGACAATGTATACTTGTTTAAATTTTATGGTTTAAAAGAAAAAACAAAAAATACACAAATAATATCAAAATTTAGAATCAGTTTAGATATCTTTAAAATGTGCTACCTTAGGCCTGCAGATGACCGGCAAAGGCATTACACGCTGCAAGAACGTGGCTATGCTGTACACTTTGGTAGTTTTGTAATGCAACTTACCCTCCAAAATGCCCCAGGAGTAAAAGTCCGACGAATTGAGATCCGGAGTATTTGGTGGCCATTTTGGGGTAGAAATGAAGCGAGGAACCTCCATTTAAGCCATTCCTGGTTGACGAGTTCTGAGTCCTGTTGGATCGCCCATGGTCTGCAGCCGAATTCCTTGTCATCCCAGGACTTCTATACTGTCTCTAGGATATTTGAGCAATAATAGTCGGCATTTGTGCTGGCCCCACGTTCTATGAGTACGAGTTGGGAGCCACCATTTCCCGTTACGACGGCGCAAACCATAACCCTTAATAGCGCATAAGTTCTGGTGGCCGCTCGAAGATGTCAGTTTCAAACAAATTCTACCCCTATACTAAGAGTCTTATGCATCTGCACACCGCAAGTTTTGTTTAATTTTCCAAAAGAATGTCGCTGGATTTGGAAAAAAAAATAATAGAGGATCCCGAAATGCCTTTAAATATATTTTTTTGGAAAAAACTTTTTAGATATAAACCACGGTTTCTTTTACTACGATTCATATAGGACCCTATTATGATGGTCTAATAAAAATCCGATTAGGATGGTGTAACCAACAAGGGGTTCACTGCTATCAAACTCAATTTATTTCCTTTATTTTTCAATTTGCTTTAATTGCTTCTAAAGGTATTTTTTTTTGTAAAATGTTTCATACGTTTTTTTTTTTTAATTTTCATTTCTAATATAAATTTCCATAAAATTGATAAATATTCCCTATCTACATCAAATCCCATATATATACCTTAAATATTCTTAAACCCTAAATATTTTGTAAAAAAATAATTTTGTTAAATTAAATTCATCATATTCGATTTTGTTTCCATTTTGCTGTGGGCAATATTCCCCATTGACCATGATTGTATAAATAATTCCACATGATCGAACTGTAGTCTGGCATCATTTAAAATAATCAAAATCCCCATAGGCTTTTGCCTCATTAATACCGGTGTTAATAATATTTAACCATTTAAGCCCTAAAGTAATGTTCATGGCTTAACATGGCATCAGCATGTCAGTCATTCACCTGACTCCATGAGCTTACAATTTCCTAGTATCAATAGCCCACCAACTATATGACTCTTAAAAGGTAACTGCATAGTGAACAATGTTAACTAGCGGGTGGAAATATTGATTAAATTTTTTGCTTGTTTGTATTTTCCATTACCTATTATTATTTTATTTTTTTATTTTATTCCATTTTGTTAAATTTTTTTATTTTATATTTATTTTTTCTTTTTGCCCTTTAACCCAACCCTCTTGCTGTTAATATCAACGCCCAATCTCAGTCTGTCGTCCTTCAAAACTCATAAACAGACACGTGATATGCTATCAAAACACTGTCACACTTGCTAACATTATTGTCTGCATTGGATACTGAAATGGTGATTGGGGCTAAAGTAGAAAAAAATTGGATATTTTGTCGTTAATGTTGCCATTGACAACTGTGTGACAAGCATGTGTCCTGCCAAAAGGAGAATTCATGGTAACAGTGATTGCAATGGCAGCAGGACATAAAACATGTGCAAATAAATTATTAATAATTTTTCAACAAGACCACCATGTTTCAATTTGTGTCAAATTTACGCGAAAACAGGCCGTAGCTTTTGCTGTGGTCAAGCAATGTATTGGGGTGAATTGAGGAAGAAGAAAATGGGAATTTTTTTCATCCATAAGGTCACAATTTTTATATCTCCTTAAATACATTACACTGCCAAGATCCAATTTAACTACATCATTTAACTCATTGAAAAACGATTTAAAATCTCCAAAAATGTGGATTTTCAGCCTACAAGTTATATTAAATATTTCCCATGATTTAATTTCTATTAAATTATGATTACAAAGTCATCCAACTTACTTACACTCATCATTGTCTTCGGGCCAATAGTAATCAATAACCATAGCTTTTTTTGTGTGCAAAGTTCAAACTTTCAATAAATCATTTCATTTCAAAATTGGGTTAATGGAATTCAAAGTGAACGATAAAATAGTCAAACAAAAAATGAAGTCTATCTTAAGGCGTCACAAAGGCACTTGGCAATGCATACATAGTCATTTCTTTACAGACAGTAACTGCTACCATTTGAGAGTAAAAAAACAGTGATAGAATAATTGTTAGTGTAATAGAAATTTTTGAAAAGGCAGTAAATAAGAAATGTGCTTAGTTAGACAGAGACAAAGCACACTTGAGAAAAACCTTAACCTGTAGCAAAGGTTTTTTCCTCAGACTATGGATTTGTAGATCCACAATTTGTAGATCCACACTTTCGATACCATATCAAATCCATCAAATTTGTTGGGTGTTATAAAGTGTGGTTAAAATTTCAAGGGGCTAATGTTGATTTTGAATAAAACACAAACTATTTAGGAAATTATTGCAATTTTATTTTATTATGATATATTGGTATATTCAATTATGTATGGAAAAAAATATCGGCCAAATGGGCGCCGCGACCTCGGTGGCACAACTCCAACCGACGGTCCAAATTTTCGATGACGCTGAGGCATAATGGAGGTTCTATGCCGTTAATCTGTCGAATTGCCTTATCCTTTAGCTCTTGAATTGTTGCTAGCTTATCGACGTACACCTTTTCTTTCAAATAACTCCAAAGAAAAAAAGTCCAACGGTGTCAAATCACATGATCTTGGCGGCCAATTGACATCGCCATTACGTGAGATAACACGGCAATTGAATTTGTTGCGCTAAAGAGCCATTGTTTCGTTAGCTGTGTGGCAAGTGGCACCGTCCTGCTGAAACCACATATCGTCCACATCCATATCTTCCAATTTGGGCCATAAAAAGTTCATTATCATCTCACGATAGCGAACACCATTCACAGTAACTGCCAGACCGGCCTCATTTTGGAAAAAATACGGCCCGATGATGCCGCCAGCCCATAAACCGCACCAAACAGTCACTCTTTGTGGATGCATTGGTTTTCGACAATCACTCTTGGATTCTCATTCGCCCAAATGCGGCAATTCTGTTTATTGACGAATCCACTGAGGTGAAAATGTGCCTCATCACTGAAGATGATTTTCTTCGAAAATTTATCATCCATTGTTGCCATTCCTTGGAACCATTTAACACGTTGTTGGATTGCGTATCTCTCCATGGTTCAAATTGAGTAAGTCTGAAATAGAGAAATGTCAAATAAAATTCGAAAAAAAACTTGGCGTTTAGGTGTGGTTCACCGGCAAGTGTTACCGCAACCCAAGTAATTCGATTGTGGATGACAGTCTTTAGTAGAAGATTCTACGCAATCCATGGTGGAGGTTACATAAGATTCGGCCTGGCCGAACTTACGGCCGTATATACTTGTTGTTTTTTATTTTTTTGTTATTTGTCTTTTTAGTTTTGTACTATTTTATTGATTTTCTATTCTTTTTTGCGAAATTTAATTTACTCTAATTTTCACTTAGAACGACCTAATTCCGTACTTTCTAACACTTGCCCAAAAGGGCTGCATCGGAAGTGGAAAAAATCGATAGGGAATCCCGGGATGCGCTTTAAGAGAAATGTTTGTGGACTTGTCCAATAGTAAGTGAAAAAAAAAATGTATGGGGGATTCCGGGATGCGCTTCAAAAGAAATGTTTGTGGAACAACTTCGAATTTTTTGCTGGGTTTTCATTTCTCCAGATGGACGGACTGGGTCTAACCATGTCGATTGGGAATTTTGTTTGTCCTAAATTATCATTTTACAAACACGGTTTACAGCTTAATTGAGCGTATTAAGCAAATGATAACGATATTTGGTATTGAAGTTAAATAACTCCATAAATTTTATTTTTTATTTTAGACAATAAAATCTTTCCCTAGCTTTGGTTTTTATACCCTCCACCATAGGATGGGGGTATATTAACTTTGTCATTCCGTTTGTAACACATCGAAATATTTCTCTAACACCCCATAAAGTATATATATTCTGGGTCGTGGTGAAATTCTGAGTCGATCTAAGCATGTCCGTCCGTCCGTCTGTCCGTCTGTCCGGCTGTCCGTCCGTCTGTGGAAATCACGCTAACTTCCGAACGAAACAAGCTATCGACTTGAAACTTGGCACAAGTAGTTGTTATTGATGTAGGTCGGATGGTATTGAAAATCGGCCATATCGGACCACGTTTACGTATAGCCCCCATACAAACCGATCCCCAAATTTGGCTTGGGGAGCCTCCCGGAGCAGCAAAATTCATCCGATCCGGTTGAAATTTGGTACCTGATGTTAGTATACGGCCTCTAGCAACCATGCAAAAATTGGTCCATATCGGTCCATAATTATATATAGCTCCCATATAAACCGATCCCCAGATTTGACCTCCGGAGCCTCTTGGAGGAGCACAATTCATCCGATCCGGTTGAAATTTAGTACGTGGTCTTAGTATACGGTCTCTAACACCCATGCAAAAATTGGTCCATGTCGGTCCATAATTATATATAGCCCCCATATAAACCGATCCCCAGATTTGACCTCCGGAGCCTCTTGGAGGGGAAAAATTCATCCGATCCGGTTGAAATGTGGTACCTGATGTTAGTATACGGTCTCCAACAACCATGCAAAAATTGGTCCATATCGGTCCATAATTATATATAGCCCCCATATAAACCGATCCCCAGATTTGACCTCCGGAGCCTCTTGGAGGGGCAAAATTCATCCGATCCTGTTGAAATTTGGTAGCTGATGTTAGTATACGGCCTCTAACAACCATGCAAAAATTGGTCCATATCGGTTCATAATTATATATAGCTCCTATATAAACCGATCCCCAGATTTGAACTCCGGAGCCTCTTGGAGGAGCAAAATTCATCCGATCCAATTGAAATTTAGTACGTAGTGTTAGTATATAGTCTCTAACAACCATGCAAAAATTGGTCCATATCGGTTCATAATTATATATAGCTCCCATATAAACCGATCCCCAGATTTGACCTCAGGAGCCTCTTGGAGGAGCGAAATTCATCCGATCCAGTTGAAATTTGGTACATGGTGTTAGTATATGGTTTCTAACAACCATGCAAAAACTGGTCCATATCGGTCCGTAATTATATATAGCAAAAGTCATCCGATGCGGTTGACATTTGGTACATTTTGTCAATATATGGCCTCTAACAGCCATGCAAAAATTGGTCAATATCGGTCTTTAGTTATATATAGCCGATGACTTATTACACAAAAATTGGTCCATATCGCCAAAAATAATCTACCAAAACTTTATTTCCATAGGAAGTTTTGTCAAATTTTATTACTATAGAAAGTTGTGTCAAAATTTCATTTCTATAGAAAGTTTTGTCAAACATTTATTTCTATAGAAATGTTTGTCAAAATTTTATTTCCATAGAAAGTTTTGTCAAAATTTTATTTTTATAGAAAATTTTGTAAAAAAATTATTTCTGTAGAAAATTTTGTAAACATTTTATTTCTATACAAAATTTTGTCAACATTTTACTTCCATAGAAAATTTTGTCAACATTTTATTTCTATAGAAAATTTTGTCAAGTTTTTATTTCTATAGAAAATTTTGTCAAAATTTTATTTCTATAGAAAATTTTGTCAAGTTTTCATTTCTATAGAAAATTTTGTCAAACTATATTATATACGAATTTAGTCGGCCTTTTTTTGTTTAATATATACCCCGTATGGGCTAACTTACAATTTAGAAGACAGTGTTAAAAAGTTTTACGATACCTTGCCATCGGCAAGTGTTATCGCAACCCAAGTAATTCGATTGTGGATGACAGCCTTTAGTAGAAGTTCCTACGCAATCCATGGTGGAGGGTACATAAGATTCGGCCTGGCCGAACTTACGGCCGTATATACTTGTTTTTTTTTTTTTGCTTTAAGCAAACCTGCTCACCCCTTTCCACTAAGGTTCTCAAACAGATAAAGTTTTTAAATATCCATTTTTGGATTTATTACATAAAAGCCGTTTCAGGTATCCATCTCAACGATTAAATGATATTAAATTATCCATAAAATTAAAATATGTTCCTAAAACATTACTTTTTCAAAAAGGTAATAACACTGCCCCATACCACCAAATTAAACTAAACTTCAAACAAAAATAATCACCGTGGTTTTGTGATAGCAGAGATATTATATACGTGTGTGTGTGACCACATTAGGCTAACTCACCATTATGAACTATAGTAACGTAGATAGTCCTAACAAAGATAATGCCAAAACAATGTGAGAGAGCTAAACAGATAGATAGTCACTAGAGGAAATTTATATGTGAGCCAGAGCCATTCTATGGATTGTATAGCCAGGGCAAAGACTCTAAGGTTTGTATGTAAAATTCTACTGGGACTTTCCACTAAAGTTACATCCGCATCCGTTTTTTGTAATAATTATGAAAATAGTTGAAGTGTGGTGTTGTTGTAATTTTTATACTTGTTGTAGCCGTCTGTTTTGTTACTTACGTATCTATGGGTAGGCTATTCCTCACGAAATGTGCTCACTTACATACAGTGGTATATTTGAAAGATATGAAATATGATAGAAATTTTGCCCAAACAAGTGTATACAGTCCTGTTCAGCCCACCATATATAAATATTGTAAGTTCCTCTCATTTGGTAGTCATAGCAGCTTACTTGAGAATATATGCACCCAAAAAAGTGAACGCATGAAAAAAATGTAGGTTAATTAAAGGTTTATTAATTAAAATTTTAACAAAAATAGTTTTCTAATTGCAACATGTTACAAATTAGTTAATACTTTTTGTCAAATTGAAGAAAATTTATTAAAAATACTATTCAACTTTTTTCTTATTTATAGTTTACGCCAATAAAGTTAGCAAAAAATTATTAAATTAAGGAACATTGGGTCCCTTTGGGCAAAATTTAAATAAAATCAACTAATCTTCAGAATTTTTGACATATTTTTCTTTAGAAATAAAATTTTCTATAGAAATAAAATTTTGACACACTTTTCTATAGAAATAAAATTTTGACACACTTTTCTATAGAAATAAAATTTTGATTAAATTTTCTATAGAAATAAAAATTTGCCAAATTTTCTACAGAATTAAAATTTTGACAAAATTTTGTACAGCAATAAAATTTTGACAAACTTTTCTATAGAAATAAAATTTTAACAAAGTTTTCAATAGAAATAAAATTTTGATAAAGTTTTCTATAGAAAAAAAAATTGACAAAATTTTGTATAGAAATGAAATTTTAACAAAAATTTCTATAGACCTAAAATTTTGACAGAATTTTAGAAATAAAATTTTGATAAAACTTTCTATAGAAATAAAATTTCGACAAAATTTCTTATGGATATAAAATTTTGAAAAAATTTTCTACAGAAAAAAAAAAAATTGACAAAAATTTCTATATAAATAAAATGTTGACAAAATTTTCTATAGAAATCAAATTTTGAAAAAATTTTCAATAGAAATAATAGTTTGATAGAGTTTTCTATAGAAACAAAATTTTGAAAATTTTTTTTAGAAATAAAGTTTTGACAGAATTTTCTTTAGAAATAAAAATTTGGACAGAATTTTTTAGAAATAAAAGAAATAGACTAAAAGGGATAAAATTTTGACAAAATTTTCTATAGAAATAAATTTTTGAAAAAAAATTTCTACAGAAATAAAATTTTGACAAAATTTTCTATAGAAATAAAATTTTGACAAACTTTTCTCTAGAAATAAAATTTTGGTAAAATTTTCTATAGAAATAAAATTTTGACAGAATTTTCTGCAGAATTAAAATTTTAACAAAATTTTCTAAAGAAATAAAATTTTGACAAAAATTTCTATAACAATAAAATTTTGACAAATTTTTTTATATTATATATAATTTTATAGAATTTTTTTAGAAATAAAGTTTTGACAAAAATTTCTATAGAAATCAAATTTCTTTAGAAATAAAATATTGACAACATTTTCTATAGAAATAAAATTTTGACAAAATTTTCTATAAAAATCTAATTTTGACAAAATTTTCTATAGCAATAAAATTATGAAAAAATTTTTCTGTAGAAATAAAATTTTGACAGAATTTTCTTTAGAAATAAAATTTTAATAAAATTTTCTATAGCAATGAAATTATGAAAAAATTCTCTATTGTAATAAAATTTTGACAATTTTTTTTAGAAATAAAATTTTGACAGAATTTTCTTTAGAAATAAAAATTTTGATAGAAGTTTTTAAGAAATAAAAGAAAAAAATAATAGGAATAAAATTTCGCCAAAATTTTCTATAGAAATAGGCTTTTGACAACATTTTCTATGCATATAAAGTTTTGACAAAATTTTCTATAGAAATAAAATTTTGACAAAAATTTCTATAGAAATAAAATTTTGACAGAATTTTCTGTAGAAGTAAACATTTGAGTAAATTTTCTATACAGTTTTGACAAAATTTTCTATAAAAATAAAATTTAGAAAAAATTTTAATAGAAATAAAAATTTAGACAGAATTTTTTAGAAATAAAATTTTGACAGAATTTTCTGTAGAAATAAAATTTTGAGAAAATTTTCAATAGAAATAAAATTTTGATAAAGTTATCTATAGAAAAAAAAAATTTGACAAATTTTCTATAGAAATGGAATTTTGACAGAATTTTCTGTAGAAATAAAATTTTGAGAAAATTTTCTGTAGAAATAAAATTTTGCGAAAATGTTCTATAGAAATAAAATTTTGACAAAATTTTCTATAGAAATAAAATGTTGACAAAATTTTCTATAGAAATAAAATTTGCACAAAATTTCCTATAGAAATAAAATTTTCACAAAATTTCCTATAGAAATAAAATTTTGACAAAGTTTTCTATAGAAATAAAATTTTGACAAAATTTCCTATAGAAATAAAATTTTGAAAATATTTTCTACAAACATAAAATTTGGACAAACTTTTTTTTGACAAAATTTTCTATAGAAATAAAATTTTGACAAAAATTGCTATAGAAATAAAATTTTGGCAGAATTTTCTTTAGAAATAAAATTTTGATAAAATTTGTTTTTTTTTTTTTGTAAAATTTCCTCCAGATTTTTGTCGATTATTTGCGGTAAGTAGTAATGCGGCAGTAATCTCAAGCCGTTAGGCTTTTGCGCCTTAAACATTTTGGAGAGTATGGTTGGAACAAAAATCATCGATCATCGTAAGATGGCGGTATGCGCGCCCATTCCCGCGATAGGGGGCGAATACCGCAGAATCAATTTCGAGCAGGTTGTGATGGTTTGGTCGGCCTTTTGAAGGCCATAAGTTTTGCCATAGGTAACAGCTAAAATTGGATACTGTTTCAGATATTTCTTGCTTTTAAACTATAAACTAAACAAAAACCCAAAGAAGCAGCCTTAAGTTCGGCCGGCCCGAATCTTAATTACTCAAGTCCATGAATCAAATATAATAATTTCCTATGAAAATTCTTCGCCGTTTTGGGTTAGTTAAAAATACATTGAAACCTCTCAAGCTTGGACACTCTGAAAAACGTACACCTCCCAAATGTGGACAATTGTCTGGGTATGTTTGTTATATTATTACAATAAAATTAATCTCTTATGAATGGATATCTACCAAATGTGGACAAAATTTAGGCGACCGTGGGTGTCCACCTTTCAGAGTATATGTATAAATATTAAAGAACCGACTTTGATGTCAAATCGGGGAAATCGGGCTATACGGAGGCCATACCAAAACATAGACCGATTTACACCATTTTCGACACACTTGTTTATGGACTTCAAATACCTATTGATGTTCATTTTAAATCGGATAAAATTTGGAATGTCTAGACGCTATAGATCGGGCTATTTTGGTGGATATATCAATATCGGCCGATATACATCATCTTTGGCACACTTATTTATGGATCTTGAAAAATGTTAGGGTCTTAAAAAAATCAATTTTCCCCGTTAAAACAACACTGTGACTATCTAAAATGTCATAAACTTTAAGAAAATAATTGTTTCCCAATAAAAATAACACTGTCTACAATTTTGTGATTCGGAAAAAGTTTAAAATAAATGAAAAAAAAAATTAAATTAAATTAAAAACAAAAGATTTTTTTGTTAGCTTTTATAATTTTGAATTAAAATTTATTTAATTTTATTTCTAGTTTAATTATATTTAATATTATTTTGATAAATTTATTTTAATTTTAAAATAAATAGTTAAAGAGAAGGCATTAGATGTAGACTTATCTCAGTGGTCCTTGATATATTACTCGGTTCTTTTCAGCACCTACTCTAATATCCCATATAGAGTTCCCTACCCTGTTTCAATTTGATTTTTGGCATAAAATGACCCATAATGTATTTTGTATGATTTCATATGGCAGTGTTATGTTATACCGAGAAATATTTCATAATTTTAGTGATAGTTTTTTTTGGCATTTCTTCTCATTGGTATGGTGTGATGACGATGATGATGTACGTTGTGATGCTGGTGATTTTGCTACTCCGTATCATTTTTGGGGTTACTGTCAATGCGGGCATATTGTGGTTTCACCAAATAAAAATTGTATAGATTCACTAAAAGCTACCGCCATTTGTGGAATTATACACAATTTACCACACTCCACGTTGGTTGTTTCCCATAGCCGGAAAAAAAAGCGAAGAGAATTGCTCAGGGGCCAAAAATAAAATAACACAAAAAGTAGCGGCAATAGTTCAGAATATGAAATGGTACGAAGGCATAAAAAAAAACAACCACAGGAAACCCAAAAACGTTATTTTCCATGATGATGAGATTTTTATATTTTTTTGAGCCAAATAAATAAAACCAAAAATGAATCCTCATTTAAATGATACCTAGTTGCGAACATATGATAAACTTTTGAAATTGCAATTTAGATTTGCTAGAGATTGTATTTCAATAGGACTCCAAGTACTTTAAATTGTACAACTAAATTGAGGTATCTCATATTGCTAAAACTTAAAATATTAAGAGAATTAAATTTGTAATCCTACGAATACAAGCATTGCTCCTACATGGATACGAAATTAAATTTGAGTGAGTAAAAAAGAAACAAATTGATGTAGTTAATCATTAAATCACACCAATTTTTTAATTCAATATTTTTTAAAACTCAATTAAGGCTTTAAATGGAAAAATATTTGTGAAAGTTTTTTCTGTGTTCAACAGAAAGACAGACAAAAAGATGGACATGGTCCTATCGACTTGGAATTTCTCCCTGATCAAAAATATATACAATTTTTATAATTAGAAATCGATATTTCAATGTGTTAAAAACGAAATGACAAACTTATTATACCCCCATCACCATTCCATGCTGGTGGGTAAAAAAATATTGACAAGAACATCGATATGAGGAGGAGAAGATCGAATTCCAATTTTCACACAAAGCCAATCTAACCTTCTGTCTTAAGCAAAATTCTATAGCATCTCACTGATTATTCTTTTCTCATTAGTTATATAAATCAATCAACAAATATGGTATATTTTATTATCTCCAATAACCTCTCCAGCTATAGACTATCCATATTCAACGATTCGAATAAAATCTCTTAACAGTAATTCTCTCTCTCTCTCTCTCCCTCGCTTCATTAGAAATTTTTCAGTTAATTTAATGTGTCGTTTACTTTCAACAAAGAAATTTCCAACATCTATAACAAAATATAATTGCTCGAGAATTCTTGAGAGCTGATTATGACTGGTGGCAGTTATAAAGTGTAAACAGACAGAGCAACAATATATTCCATAGAAAAAATTACAAAAAAAAAAAATAAATATCAATAAAAACTCCAAATGATGCTACACGTGCACATATCAATTTACCAATGAAGGTGAAAATAATAAGAATTGAATGTAGGTGGTAAGAAAACAACAACAAAAACATTTTTTCTATGGGAGTTTTAATTTATTTTCGCCCTCCCCCAAGCAATACCTTGAATATGATGCCATTGTATAAATGCTTTTTATATCATCGTTGTTATTGTTATTGACAGTTTATATGTACGTTTCTAAATGTTGTACATTATTATGAACTTTTCAACAACATTTAGACGTGCTGAGCATTATTATTAACTTTTAAAATGATTTCATATTTCCCCTTTACCCTACCCCATTTGAGTCCTAAGGTGCATATAAGTTCACACACTCCTAAATGTCTAGCAAATGTGTTTTCAAATTTAATTTCTCTCCCTCTCTCTCTATCTAAACTTGTTTATAATTGTACTCATCACACTACTAGGGCTGCCAATTTTGCCGATTTATTGGCATTTTAACGATTTTTTACACAAAAAATAGCAAATGCAGATTTTCCGATATTTGTCTCAAAACCGACGTTCAAACATTTTATTTAGAAACAGCAGAAAGTTTGTTAAAATTTTATTTTTATAGAAAATTTTGTCAAAATTTCATTTCTATAGAAAATTTTGTCAAAATCTTATTTCTATAAAAAATTTTGTCAACATTTTATTTCTATAGAAAATTCTGTCAAAATTTTATTCCTATAGAAAATTTTGTGAAAAATTTATTTCTAAAGAAAATTGTGTCAAAATTTTATTTCTATAGAAAAGTTTGTCAAAATTTTATTTCCAAAGAAAATTGTCTTTTAATTTTATTTCTACAGACAATTTTCTCAAAATTTTATTTCTATAGAAAAATTTGTTAAAACTTTATTTCTATGGAAAATTTTGTCAAAATTTCATTTCAATAGAAAATTTTGTCAAAATTTTATTTCTAACTAAAATTTTGTCAAAATTTTATTTCTATAGAAAATTTTGTCAAAGTTTTATTTCTATGGAAAATTTTGTCAAAATTTTATTTGTATAGAAAATTTTGTCGAAATTTTATTTCTACGGAAAATGTTGTTAAAGTTGTATTTCCACAAAAAATTTTGTCAAAATTTTATTTCTACAGAAAAATGTGTCAATATTTAATTTCTATAGAAAATTTTGTCAAAATTTAATTTCTATAGAAAATTTTGTCAAAATTTTATTTCCAAAGAAAATTGTCTCATAATTTTATTTCTACAGAAAACTTTCTCAAAATTTTATTTCTAAAGTAAATTTTCACAAAATTTTATTTCTATAGAAAATTTTGCAAAAATTTTATTTCTATAGAAAATTTTGCAAAAATTTTATTTCTATAGAAAATTTTGTCAAAATTTTATTTCTATAGAAAATTTTGTCAAAGTTTTATTTCTATAGAAAAGTTTGTTAAAATTTTATTTCAAAAGAAAATTGTCTCATTATTTTATTTCTACAGAAAATTTTCTTAACATTTTATTTCTAATGTAAATTTTCACAAAATTTTATTTCTGTAGAAAATTTTGCAAAAATTTTATTTCTGTAGAAAATTTTGTCAAAATTTTATTTTTTTAGAAAATTTTGTCAAAGTTTTATTTCTATAGAAAATTTTGTAAAAATTTTATTTCTATAGAAAATTTTGTAAAAATTTTATTTCTATAGAAAATTTTGTCAAAATTTTATTTCTATAGAATATTTTGTCAAAGTTTTTTTTCTATAGAGAATTTTGTCAACATTTTATTTCTAAAGCAAATTTTCTCAAAATTTTATTCAAAATTTTATTTCTATAAAGATTTTGTCAACACTTTATTTCTATAGAAAATTTTGTCAAAATTTTAGATCTATAGAAGATTTTGTCAAAACTTTATTTCTATAGAAAATTTTGTCAAAATTTTATTTCTATAGAAAATTTTGTCAAAATTTTATTTCTATAGAAAATTGTGTGAAAATTTTATTTCTGTAGAAAATTTTGTGAAAATTTTATTTCTATAAAAAATTTTGTCAAGAATGTATTTCTCTAGAAAATGTTCTCAAAATTTCATTTCTATAGAAAATTTTTTCCAAATTTATTTCTACAGAGAATTTTGTAAAATTTTATTTCTATAAAAAAGTTTGTCAAAACTTTATTTCTACAGAAAATTGTCTCATAATTTTATTTCTACAGAAAATTTTCACAAAATTTTATTTCTAAAAAAATGTGCTCAAAACTTTATTCAAAATTTTTTTTCTATAGAAGATTTTGTCAAAACTTTTTTTCTATAGAAAATTGTGTCAAAATTTTATTTCTATAGAAAAGTTTGTCAAAATTTTATTTCCAACGAAAATTGACCCATAATTTTATTTATACAGAAAATTTTCTTAACATTTTATTTCTAAAGTAAATTTTCACAAAATTTTATTTCTATAGAAAATTTTGTCAAAATTTCATTTCTATAGAAAATTTTGTCAAAATTTTATTTCTATAAAAAGTTTTGTCAAGAATGTATTTCTCTAGAAATGTTCTCAAAATTTCAGTTCTATAAAAAAATTTTTGTCAAGAATGTATTTCTCTAGAAAATGTTCTCAAAATTTCATTTCTGAAGAATATTTTTTCCAAATTTATTTCTATAAAAAATTTTGTCAAAATTTTATTTCTATAGAAAATTTTGTCAAAATTTTATTTCTATAGAAAATTTTGTCAAAGTTTTATTTCTATAGAGAATTTTGTCAAAATTTTATTTCTATAGAAAAGTTTGTCAAAATTTTATTTCTATAAAAAATTTTGTCAAAATTTTTTCTCTTTAGAAAATTTTGTCAAAATTTTATTTCTGTAGAAAATTTTGTCAAAAAATTATTTCTATAGAAAATTTTGTTTAAATTCTATTTTTATAGAAAATTTTGTGAAAATTTTATTTCTATAGAAAATTTTGTCAAAATTTTATTTCTATAGAAAATTTTGTGAAAATTTTATTTCAATAAAAAATTTTGTCAAGAATGTATTTCTCTAGAAAATGTTCTCAAAATTTCATTTCTATAGAAAATGTTTTCCAAATTTATTTCTACAGATAATTTTGTCAAAATTTTATTTCTATAGAAAAGTTTGTCAAAATTTTATTTTCAAAGAAAATTGTCTCATAAGTTTATTTCTAAAGAAAATTTTCACAACATTTTATTTCTAAAGTAAATTTCTCAAAATTTTATTTCTATAGGAAATTTTGTCAAAATTTTATTTCTATAGAAAATTTTGTCAAAATTTTATTTCTATAGAAAATTTTGTCAAAATTTTATTTCTATAGAAAATTTTGTCAAAATTTTATTTCTATAGAAAATTTTGTAAACATTTTATTTCTATAGAAAACTTTGTCAAAATTTTATTTTATAGAAAATTTTGTGAAAATTTTATTTCTATAGAAAATTTTGTGAAAAATTTATTTCTATAGAAAATTTTGTGAAAATTTTATTTCTATAGAAAATTTTGTGAAAATTTTATTTCTATAGAAAATTTTGTCAAAATTTTATTTCTATAGAAAATTTTATTTCTATAGCAAATTTCGTCAAAATTTTATTTCAGTCGGAAATTTTGTCAAAAGTTTAATTCTATAGAAGATTTTGTGTAAATTTTATTTCTATAGAAAATTTTATTTCTATAGAAAATTTTGTCATAATTTTATTTCTATAGAAAATTTTATTCTATAGAAAAGTTTTATTTCTATAGAAAATTTTGTCAAAATTTTATTTCTATAGAAAATTTTCTCATAATTTTATTTCTACAGAAAATTTTCTCAATTTTTTTTCTAAAGCAAATTTTCTCAAAATTTTATTGCTATAGAAAATTTTGCAAACATTTTATTTCTATAGAATAATTTGTTAAAATTTTATTTCTATAGAAACTTTTGTTAAGATTTTATTTCTATAGAAAATTTAGTCAAAATTTTGTTTCTATAGAGAATTTTATCAAAATTTTATTTCTATAGAATATTTTGTCAAAGTTTTTTTTTCTATAGAGAATTTTGTCAACATTTTATTTCTAAAGCAAATTTTCTCAAAATTTTATTCAAAATTTTATTTCTATAAAGATTTTGTCAACACTTTATTTCTATAGAAAATTTTGTCAAAATTGTAGATCTATAGAAGATTTTGTCAAAACTTTATTTCTATAGAAAATTTTGTCAAAATTTTATTTCTATAGAAAATTTTGTCAAAATTTTATTTCTATAGAAAATTTTGTGAAAATTTTATTTCTGTAGAAAATTTTGTGAAAATTTTATTTCTATAAAAAATTTTGTCAAGAATGCATTTCTCTAGAAAATGTTCTCAAAATTTCATTTCTATAGAAAATTTTTTCCAAATTTATTTCTACAGAGAATTTTGTCAAAATTTTATTTCTATAAAAAAGTTTGTCAAAACTTTATTTCTACAGAAAATTGTCTCATAATTTTATTTCTACAGAAAATTTTCACAAAATTTTATTTCTAAAGAAAATTTTCTCAAAACTTTATTCAAAATTTTTTTTCTATAGAAGATTTTGTCAAACCTTTTTTTCTATAGAAAATTGTGTCAAAATTTTATTTCTATAGAAAAGTTTGTCAAAATTTTATTTCCAAAGAAAATTGACCCATAATTTTATTTATACAGAAAATTTTCTTAACATTTTATTTCTAAAGTAAATTTTCACAAAATTATATTTCTATAGAAAATTTTGTCAAAATTTTATTTCTATAAAAAGTTTTGTCAAGAATGTATTTCTCTAGAAATGTTCTCAAAATTTCAGTTCTATAAAAAAATTTTGTCAAGAATGTATTTCTCTAAAAAATGTTCTCAAAATTTCATTTCTGAAGAATATTTTTTCCAAATTTATTTCTATAAAAAATTTTTTCCAAATTTATTTCTATAAAAAATTTTGTCAAAATTTTATTTCTATAGAAAATTTTGTCAAAATTTTATTTCTATAGAAAATTTTGTCAAAGTTTTATTTCTATAGAGAATTTTGTCAAAATTTTATATCTATAGAAAAGTTTGTCAAAATTTTATTTCTATAAAAAAATTTGTCAAAATTTTTTCTCTTTAGAAAATTTTGTCAAAATTTTATTTCTGTAGAAAATTTTGTCAAAAAATTATTTCTGTAGAAAATTTTGTCAAAAAATTTTTTCTATAGAAAATTTTGTTTAAATTCTATTTTTATAGAAAATTTTGTGAAAATTTTATTTCTATAGAAAATTTTGTCAAAATTTTATTTCTATAGAAAATTTTGTGAAAATTTTATTTCTATAAAAAATTTTGTCAAGAATGTATTTCTCTAGAAAATGTTCTCAAAATTTCATTTCTATAGAAAATGTTTTCCAAATTTATTTCTACAGATAATTTTGTCAAAATTTTATTTCTATAGAAAAGTTTGTCAAAATTTTATTTTCAAAGAAAATTGTCTCATAAGTTTATTTCTAAAGAAAATTTTCACAACATTTTATTTCTAAAGTAAATTTCTCAAAATTTTATTTCTATTGGAAATTTTGTCAAAATTTTATTTCTATAGAAAATTTTGTCAAAATTTTATTTCTATAGAAAATTTTGTGAAAATTTTATTTCTATAGAAAATTTTGTCAAAATTTTATTTCTATAGAAAATTTTGTCAAAATTTTATTTTATAGAAAATTTTGTGAAAATTTTATTTCTATAGAAAATTTTGTGAAAAATTTATTTCTATAGAAAATTTTGTGAAAATTTTATTTCTATAGAAAATTTTGTGAAAATTTTATTTCTATAGAAAATTTTGTGAAAATTTTATTTCTATAGAAAATTTTGTCAAAATTTTATTTCTATAGAAAATTTCGTCAAAATTTTATTTCAATAGGAAATTTTGTCAAAAGTTTAATTCTATGGAAGATTTTGTGTAAATTTTATTTCTATAGAAAATTTTGTGAAAAATTTATTTCTATAGAAAATTTTGTCATAATTTTATTTCTATAGAAAATTTTATTCTATACAAAAGTTTTATTTCTATAGAAAATTTTGTCAAAATTTTATTTCTATAGAAAATTTTCTCATAACTTTATTTCTACAGAAAATTTTTTCAATTTTTTTTCTAAAGGAAATTTTCTCAAAATTTTATTGCTATAGAAAATTTTGCAAACATTTTATTTCTATAGAATAATTTGTTAAAATTTTATTTCTATAGAAACTTTTGTTAAGATTTTATTTCTATAGAAAATTTAGTCAAAATTTTATTTCTATAGAGAATTTTATCAAAATTTTATTTCGATAGAAAATTTAATCAAAATTTCATTTCGATAGTAAATTTTATCAAAACTTTATTTCTGTAGAAGATTTTGTCAAAATTGTACCTCTAAATTGGATAGTCAATCAATAGGAATTTTGTGGTCAATTTTGGAAAATCGGGGCAACACATACGTAAATATTATTATTATTTTTATTTTTAAATAAAAATCTTATTGAATTAGTAACTATATATTAAAAAAAAAATTAATTTTTATATTATATTTTGAATTGCATTCTTGCAATTCAAATTGCATTATATTCTGAATTATGCTATTTTTATACAAAACTGAATTCCTTATGCTTTAGCTATGCGTGTTAATTTTCTATCCTTATATGAAATAAATACCTTTTTTTAACCGCAAAATTAGTTTGGTTTTAATATTATTTACGTTGCACATTTCTTCGGAAAAATTTACGATTTTTCTTGAAATTTTATTGGCATCCCTGCACGCTACCATTTTCTCTTTTGCTTACTCTCTCCCTCTCTCTTTCATTTTCTTTCTATCTATGGAGCTCGTTAAATTTTTGTTAAAGTTTGTATTAATTGAAGACATTATTAGAGGTTTCTCTCTGATATACACAAACACATACTACGAGTATATTATTCTCCTTTCCCCACATTCACCGAATTACTTGTCAATGGCAAAAATACGATTGTAAAGTGTATAAACGAGTTCCTATTTGGCTTGTCGTACTAATGATGGGTGATGATGTCCATTATTTAGCTTTTAGAATTTCGAACATATATGGCACACAAACACGTGTGTGTTTGTGTGCCTTCATTATTGAATTGTGCAATTGTGTGCTATTGTTAAGTTCATATACAGTAGCAGCATTGTGATATATGTCTTCTGAGGGAAGTATGAGGCCAACTTTTTGCGTGCGTATGTGTGTGTTGGTGAAATCAACAATGACAAACTGCCAACAAATAAAATACGAACCTGAACAAAACAAGTTAAAACCCAGCCAGCAGAGAAAGTTCAACGCAAATTAATAACAAAACATTTGCTAATGACAGTTGACAGCTCTTAACGAAAGTTTAACCCAAATTTATTCGAACAGAAATAAATTAAATTGTAGAATACAAATATATGTATATACAATAAATAAAATAAAATGTAGTTCATATCTTTTAATGCCAGGAATTCGAATTATAATGTTTTAACATTATTTATCTAAAGGTCAAATCGTTGATCATGAAGTTGTTCTCACAAAAGTTGATTTGGCTACAAAGATTTTAACCCTTACTTAAGGATTTTGGGTTTGATTCGGGGCCAGAAATACGATTTCTTTAAAAATAGGACATTTATAGGAAACAACAAAGCTCAAAAAATCGACTAATCCATTTTTTGTGAAAATTTAATATGCTTACATTTATGAGTTCCACACTAAAAAAAAAAAATATTGTCGTGAAGCCAAAGATTTCGTCTCCTTAAAATTCGAATGTGAACTTTGCTTAGCACAGAAGATACATTTCTCTTATATTGCATATACTGTAATTAACTGGTTTTGTTGATATATTCAGCCTTGACCTCCTTTGCTAATTGCATTATTTTGAAACATACTCCTATTCACTATAATTAATGACATATTCCACGAACTATAAAATGTAATTAACCATTTCTATTGAACTAACATGAATGACGCGATGATTCTCATCTATTTTTGGTTTTGTTAATGTATCGCTGTCTATTCTTTCTGGGTAATGTGTATCCTTTTCATTAATACTCTATAGGATCATGACCATCATGACTAGGCTTTTTAGGATATTATCAAAAACCTTGGGTTCATTTTAATTAAACTCTTATCAATTGATATTCATATAAATGGTCTGGGTTTTTTTTATGAGTAATGAGTTAACATATATCTTACCTACAATTAATCTAATACATGTGGTATATTAAATAATGACAAATTTGGTCAAAACTACATTTGAAAAAAAGTTTAATTGAATCCAAAGAATTTTTCTTTCATTTAAGGATGTTGGTATTGATTTGACGCTCGAAAACGTGGCTTTCCTAAAACGACAATGTTGTGAGGCTCCTCCCAATAGAAAACTTGTGAAAACTGATCGGTTTTATTTGCCAAATAAGTCATCTGAAAATGTACACCTTCGTTTTGGCCACCAGAACTCAAACACCGCCGATGGAATGGTGTGGGAAGGCCATTGAGGCAACACGGGTTGAGTTGGACGAATGGGCACAGGAGACACATAAAGCGATGTGAACCAATGCAACGGTCGGAAGGACGGAAGGAAAATAGAGAACTACTCAAGGACGACAGTAGAAGCGCCGTGGAATAATGTCTGTCCACCTTGAATTGAGAGCACATCTGTGCCGAATAAGATGAACAGAGGAGGGTACATGTAGGGCGTGTTTTGAGGATGACGAGACCTTGGAACTCTACCACCTATGTTACTGCCCTGCCTTTACTGGGTCCGGATTTAACTAAATCGGTGAAGAGGTGATTCGGGAACTAGTCCAGCTTGGAAATAAAAAAAATTTAGGGAATTCGTTAGAGACACAGATATACGATATAAAGAAAAAGTTAGAGCGCTAAGGTGTATGTCAGTCCAAATGAGACAGGACAACCTGAATCCTCGTTTCAACCCAACCTAAACTAATAGTCGGGGAGTGACCGCGCTGATATAAAAAAGGCCAATATTATCGGCAAAATATCCCTAAGATACTATTGAAGCCCTGGGCAAACAAATATTTCGATCTCAGACCATGAACTTTCCAACAGAACTCAGCACCATCGCTCTCAGCATATGTCAACCAAGAGTGGCTTAACAAGGAAGTTTCTTGCTTTATTTCTGGCACATAATGGGTACCAAATTCTCGGAGTCTCAATCTAATCCAATCTCTAATCTTTTATGATTAGTGGAGAACGTATACTCACATCACGTACAAAGTTTCAATTTCAATTAGCAGTGTTGCCAGTATTGGGAATTTTCCCCAAATTGTTTTTTTTTTCGTGAATGGGGACAAAGTTTCTGAGTTGGCGACTTGGGGATTTGATGGGGAATTTCCATAAATTTGGGGATTTTTGTGGGGATTTTTTCGAGAAATCGGTTTAAACTTTTTTAACAAAATTTTATTTCTATAGAAAACTTTGTCAAAATTTTGTTTCTATATAGAAAAATTTGTCGAAATGTTATCTCTATATAGAAAATTTGGTCAAAATTTTATTTCTATAGAAAATTTTGTCAAAATTTTATTTCTATAGAAAATTTTGTCAAAATTTTATTTCTATAGAAAATTGTGTCAAAATTTTATTTCTATAGAAAATTTTGCCAAAATTTTATTTCTATAGAAAATTTTTGTTGTTTTTTTATTTTAGCTTAAAACCATACATTGACTAAACTACAAGTGTAGCTTAACCAACAGAGGAAAAGAATGTTTGTCAAATTTATTTGGACAAAGCCCTATAGACTGCAAGATGGTTGGATGGACGCACGTTTCGGAATTACCACATTCCTCATCAGCATCCTCTACTTGCTGCAAAACTATCAACCAATTATCAGAAAAAATTCAGTCAGTTCATTAAACCCAACATTGAACCTTCAGAAAAAAGGTTTTGTATGATAGCCGGCTTATGCCGAAATAAATTCGAAACAAACATATCTCTTTTCCTATGCCACTGTCAAATCATCGATTTGAATGCAGTTGGCTGGGTTTATTTTGGGCGTGCTTCCCCTTCTTTTTCCATTCGTTTTGTTTTGTTATTGTTGGTTTTGTTCTTTAAGCAATGTTGTTGTTTTAAAACGAAATTAAAAGAAAATTTTGTCAACATTTTATTTCTATAGAAAATTTTGTCAAAATTTTATTTCTATAAAAAGTTTTCTTAAAACTTTATTTCTATAGAAAATTTTCTCCAAACTTTTTCTATATTGAAAATTTTCTCAATTTTTGGTGTTGTGGTTCTTGATCTTAGTACAGCTTGCTGGATTTGACAAAATTTTAATTTTTAAATTATTACTAATTTTCTACAACAGAGCCTTATGCTATATATTTTGTTTTTCATAAAATTAAAACTTCTCAAAAATGTATTGGGGGGTTTTGTGAGGAATTTAAGTTTTTAATTGGGGATTTTTAGGGACGAAAACATCATAATTTGGCGATAAGAGCCAGAAAAATACTGGCAACACTGACTGATTAGGATGAAATTTGCTTCTCCACGAGGCTTAATAAGTAAAATTTGGGGATCGGTTTATAAGGGGGCCATATATAGTTATGGGCTGATAGGGATTCACCAATGGTTGTTAGAGGCCACATAACATATTGACATCAAGTACCAATTTTCAACCTGATCAAGGAAATCTGCAACTCCAGGAAGCTCTGGGTATCGGTTTATATGGAGGCTATATATATAATTGTGGGCCGATATGGACCTATTAAACATGGTTGCTTAAATCCATAGACTATCATCAAGTACCAAATTTCAACCGTATCGGATGAAATTTGCAACTCCACAAAGCTCCGGAAATCAAATCTCGGTATCGGTTTATATGGGGCCTATATATACATATATATTAATGGACTGAAATGGACCAATTTTCTCATTAAATTTTGTAGAGGCTATGCCATAGACTACACTAATAGAAAAAGTTTCGTTATATTAACGAAATGTGTCATTAAAAGTGAGCCAATGAAACAAATTCCTTAATATAACGAGATTTTTCGTTATTATGACGAATGTTTTGTTAATCAACTTAATATTTCGTACTATTAACGAATATTTTCATTGTATTAATGAAAACGTTTCGTTATACTAATGAAAAAATTTCATTGGCTCAATTTTAATGAAATTTTCTTTGTGTGTAGGTTAGGTTAGGTTAGCCAGCCATAGACAAACTCTAGCTGTCAAATGGCAACCAGATCGGATGAAAGCCAAATCTGGGGGTCGGTTTATATAGGGCCTATATCTAAAACTGGTACGATATTGCCCATTTGCAATACCGTACGGTCTACATCAATAACAACAACATGTGCCAAATTTCAAGTCGATATCTTATTTCGTTCAGCATCATTTTAATAGACGGACGAATAAAAGGTCGAACGGACAGACTGGCATCGCTAGATTGACTCAGAATTTGCACACTTTATGGAGTTTGAGACCAATATTTCCATGTGTTACGCATGTGTGTGAAGCTCTAACTTAACAAAAAAAAAAAAACAAGTACATACGGCCGTAAGTTCGGCCAAGCCGAATCCACCATGGATTGCATAAAGACTGTCATCCACAATCGAATTGCTTGGGTTGCGGTAACACTTGCCGATGGCAAGGTATCTTAAAACTTCTTAACACCGTCTTCTCAATTGTAAGTTAGTCCATACGGGGTATATATTAAACAAAAAAAGGCCGATTAAATACGTAAATAATTCAGTTTGACAAAATTTTCTATAAATAAAATTTTAACAAAATTTTCTACAAAAATAAAATTTTGACAAAATTTTCTATAGAAATAAATTTTTGACAAAATTTTCTGCAGAAATAAAATTTTGACAAAATTTTCTGCAGAAATAAAATTTTGACAAACTTTTTTATAGAAATAAAACTTTGACCAAATTTTCTATAGAAATAAAATTTTGACAAAATTTTCTATAGAAATAAATTTTTGACAAAATTTTATGTAGAAATAAAATTTTGACAAAATTTTCTATAGTAATAAAATTTTGACAAAATTTTCTATACAAATAAAATTTTGGTAGATTGTTGTTGGGGATCGGCTATATATAACTATAGACCGATAGGCACCAATTTTGGCATGGTTGTTAGTGGTCATATACTAGCGCAATGTACCAAATTTCACCACGTACCAAATTTCAACCGGATCGGGTGAATTTTGCTCTTCCAAGGGGCTTCGGAGGTCAAATCTGGCGATCGGTTTAAATGGGGGTTATATATAATTAAGACCGGTATGGACCAATTTTTGCATGGTTGTAAGAGACCATATACTAACACCACGTACCAAATTTCAACCGGATCGGGTGAATTTTGCTCTTCCAAGGGGCTCCTGAGGTCAAATCTAGGGATCGGTTTATATGGGGGCTATATATAATTATGGACCAATGTGAATCAATTTTTGCATGGTTGTTAGAGACCATATACTTACACCATGTACCAAATTTCAGCCGGATCGGATGAAATTTGCTTCTCTTAGAGGCTCCGCAAGACAAATCTGGGGATCGGTTTATATAAGGGCTATATATAGTTATGGACCGATGTGAACCAATTTTTGCATGGTTGTTAGAGACCATTTACTAACACCATGTACCAAATTTCAGCCGGATCGGATGAACTTTGCTTCTCTTAGAGGCACCGTAAGCCAATCGGAGGGATCGGGCTATACGTAAAAGTGGACCGATATGGCCATTTTCAATACCATCTGACCTACATTAATAAAAACCACTTGTTCCAAGTTTCAAGTCGATAGCTTGTTTTGTTCGGAAGTTAGCGTGATTTCGACAGACGGACGGACGGACGCACGGACATGCTTAGATCGACTCAGAATTTCAACACGACCCAGAATATATATACTTTATGGGGTCTTAGAGCAATATTTCGATGTGTTACAAACGTAATGACAAAGTTAATATACCCCCATCTTATGATGTAGGGTATAATATAGCTCTTTGCTTTGTTGCATTACATATCACCCACCCTGTATTATCAAAGCTATTTACTTCAGTGTCTCAAAACTAAGGTAAATAATTTAATTCATTGCTCATAGGCCAGGTGGAAGATATAAAAGTTATGTCCTGAAAAAATTAACCAGTTCTTACTTGGTTTTCTTAGCTTTGGACCACACAAAGGAAAAAAAATTAATTGAAAATATATTTGAATAATTTTTACATATCGTTTCACTATAGCTTTTCTTTGCTGTCAGCATAACCAAACCAAAAAATATAAATTTTACGACAACAAAATTAAAAAAATAAGAAAAATATTTCACATATATACACAATCATAGCTGAGGTCTTCTTCTCATTTATAAAATATTCAAATCTCCCTGATTTTCGCAATGGTCCCAAAGTCCTATATCTGTTGAACGAAAAAAACAAAAAAAAACAAAACTGAAACCATAAGCAAATTTACGAATAAACATAAAATATAAAAATAAACATATTTATTTGCATTTTTATGGGTATTACTAAACAAACTTGTATGCTGGTTTGTTCGTTTGTCTCCTAGCTCCCGCTTTTACTAGATGTTGGTTATGGTTATCCTTGTTGTCACAGTACTACATATCCTTGGTTCGGGCAAAGGAGGAAGACTATTTGAAAAAAAAAAAGAAATGATAAAACATGGAGAAACCCACACCCGGTCCTCTCCCCAAATATGAGTTATTGAAATACGAAAATTTATTTGCCCAGTTGATATGAATGCCTGCCTGTATGTGGTCATGTGAGTCAAGTTTTTAGGATTTTTTTTTTGCTGTTTGAATTTTTGTATAATTTAGCAAACACATTAGCTGCTGATGTGTGTGTGTGTGTGTGTGTGTGTGTGTGTGTGTGTGTGTGGTAAATTGAAGAAAAAAATTATATTACATATATGAAATGAAGACTTTAAGTGCTTATAAAAACAATAAACATTTATGCCAAATAACCACTATAAAGTAAATTGAAAAGGAGTATCTCATATTCGGGGATGAAATCAGAAAATAAGGATAAATTATTCCAAGAATTTATGAAAGTTAGATTTTAATGAGCTAATGGAAAAGTTTGTTTGAATAATGTTTACATATACATATATTTTTTAATTTTTATTAATTGTTTATGAGTGGAAATGTAATTTTGGGTTTATACTGAAAAAGTATGCAATGCTCCATGTAAGGGGAAATTTTATAGAATTGGAAATTTTACAAAATTGGATCACATCGAAATATCGATTTTCGACTATATAAGTTATATATATTCTTGATCATGGAAAAATTGTCAGAAAATATAGGCATATCCGCTTGTCTGTATGTTGTAATAACGCTACAGCCTTCAATAATGGCGCTATCACTCTGAAATTAGGCACAGATTCGTCTTTTGTCTGCATGCAGGCCAAGTTCGAAGATGGGATGTGTGAGTCCAGGGTTTGATATAGCTCCCATATAAACCGATCCCCGATCGCAATATTTTAGGTTCACAAATAGATGTGCCGAACATCGTGTATATCTCTTCGATCTCCCAATTTGACTTCTTGAGCGTCTAGACACCACCATTTTTATCCGATTTGTCTGAGTTTAAAAATCTAGACATACATTAGGTCCACAAAAAGATATGCCGAATATGATGTGTATCGGCCCATGTTTTGATTTGATTTCTTGAGCGTCTAGAGACCTAAATTTTTATACGATTTGGCTGAAGTTCAAAAGTGAAAAATAGTTTAGGTCCACAAACAGTTGTGCCGAACATGATGTGTTTTAGGTCACATTTTGGAATAGCCCCTATATAGACTGATCTCCCAACTTGATTTCTTGAACGTCTAGACACCTCAATTGTTATCCAATTTACATGAAATTCAAAATCTAGACATACTTATTTTAGGTCTACAAAGAGGTATGCTGCATATGGTGTGTATTGGTCCATGTTTTAGTACGACACCCATATAGACCGATTTCCCGATTTGATTTCTTGAGCGTCTAGAGACCCAAATTATTATCCGGTTTGGCTAAAATTCAAAATGTAAAGGTATTTTGGATCCAAAAAGACTGTGTCGAATATGAGTTACATCGGTTCACGTTTTCATATAATCCCCATATAGACCGATCCTCCGAATTGGGGTTTTGAGGACCTATACACCGCATTTTTCATACGATTTGCCTGAAATTGGAAATCTATAAATTCTTTAGGTCCACAAAGAGGAGTGTCGAATATGTCTATATTTTGTTGTGGCAACCATATAGACCGATCTCCCGTTTTGAATTCTTGGACATCCAGACATCACAATTTTTAACCGATCGTTGTTAATTTGTAAATCTATATAATCCTAACATACAGCGGTCTCCCCATTTAACTTCTTGAGGGGATAGAAGACGCAACTATTTGCACAAAATTAGAAGTAAACTCGCCGGAGTTTACTTCTCGTGCTCATTCGTGTAATGGGGTTAAAAAATCAGAATTTAGATTTCAAATCATATAAAATGCTTTATTCTATCGGATTCTCGTGCACACATGAGATATTTAAGATTCCTCCAAAAATTCAAAATAAACTGGTTCTAAATTTCCAGCTGTATTGTCAAAAAATTTGATTCTGCCCAAAAAATTACTGTTTCTTTTTTTAATGACTCAACGGGGTCCCTACTGACCACTTTCGAATACTAGCTTGGGAGTCCCTTCTGATTCGCTGTGGTCCTTACAGGCTTATGGGTCTCTTTTGGCCTATCTGGAATATAGAATTTTATATAATTAAATTAAAAAGTTGTATTTTGTAATGTCCCGGCTGCTATTAGCAGTGTAAATAAATAAATAACAAGTATTTAAATAACAAGAACGAACGGATTGCGTATAAACTTTTACTAAAGACTGTCACCCACAATTGAATTACTTGGGTTGTGGTAACAGTCGTCGATGGCAAGGTATCTTAAAACTTCTTAACACAGTCTTCTAAATTGTAAGTTAGTCCATAAGTGGTATATATTAAACTGAAACAAGGCCGGTGAAATACGTATAAAATTCAGTTTGACAAAATTTTCTATAGAAATAAAATTTTGACAAAATTTTCTATAGCAATAAAATTTTAACAAAATTGTCTATAGAAATAAAATTTTAACAAAATTTTCTATAGAAATAAAATTTTGACAAAATTTCTATAGCAATAAAATTTTGGCAACATTTTCTATAGAAATAAAAGTTTAACAAAATTTTCTATAGAAATAAAATTTGACGAAATTTTCTATAGAAATACAATTTGACGAAATTTTCTATAGAAATAAAATTTTGACAAAATTTTCTATAGAAATGAAATTTTAACAAAATTTTCTATAGAAATAAAATTTTAACATAATTTTCTATAGAAATAAAACTTTGACAAAATTTTCTATAAAAATTAAATTTTGACAAAATTTTGTATAGAAGTAACATTTTGACAAAATTTCCTATAGAAATAAAATTTTGACAAAATTTTCTATAGAAATAAAATTTGACGAAATTTTCTATAGAAATAAAATTTTGACAACATGTTCCATAGAAATAAAATTTTGACAAAATTTTCTAAAGAAATAAAATTTTAACATAATTTTCTATAGAAATAAAACTTTGACAAAATTTTCTATAGAAATAAAATTTTGACAAAATTTTCTATAGAAATTAAATTTTGACAAAATTTTGTATAGAAGTAACATTTTGACAAAATTTTCTATAGAAATAAAATTTTGACAAAATTTTCTATAGAAATAAAATTTTGACAAAATTTTCTGTAGAAATAAAATTTTGACAAAATTTTCTATAGAAATAAAATTTTTGACGAAATTTTCTATAGAAATAAAATTTTGACGAAATTTTCTATAGAAATAAAATTTTGACAAAATTTTCTATAGAAATAAAATGTTGACAAAATTTTATATAGAAATAATATTTTTATAAAATTTTCTATCGAAATTAAATTTTGACAAAATTTTCTATAGAAATAAAATTTTAACAAAATTTTCTATAAAAATAAAATTTTGACAACATTTTCTATAGAAGTAAAATCTTGGTAGATTATTGGTGGCTCGTGTTGCAACCATGATTATGAATGGACAAATTTTTGTGTGATTGAGGATCGGCTATATATAACTATAGACCGATATGGACCACTTTTGGCATGGTTGTTAGCGGCTATATACAAACACTACGTTCCAAATTTCAACCGGATCGGATGAATTTTGCTCCTCCAAGATGCTCCGAAGATTAAATCTGGGGATCGGTTTATATGGGGGCTATATATAATTATGGACCGATAAGAAACAATTTTTGCATGGTTGTTAGAAGCCATATTCAAACACTACGTTCCAAATTTCAACCGGATCGGATGAATTTTGCTCCTCCAAGATGCTCCGGAGTTCATATCTGGCGATCGTTTTATATGGAGTCTATGTATAATTATGAACCGATATGCACCAATTTTTGCATGATTGTTAGAGACCATATACCATATACTAACACCACATTCCAAAGTTCAACCGAATCGGATGAAGTTTGCTCCTCCAAGAGGCTTCGGAGATCAAATCTGGGGATTGGTTATATGGGCTCTATATATAATTATTGACCGATATGGACCAATTTTTGCATAGTTGTTAGAGACCATATACTAACACCACGTACCAAATTTTAACCGGATCGGATGAATTTTGCTCCTCCAAGAGGCTTCGGAGATCAAATCTGGGGATCGGTTTATATGGGGGCTATACGGAAAAGTGGTCCAATATGGCCCATTTGCAATATCATCCGACCTACATCAATAACTACTACTAAGGCCAAGTTTCAAGTCGATAGCTTGTTGCGCTCGGAAGTTATAGTGATTTCAACAGACGGACGGACATGCTTAGGTCGACTCAGAATTTCACCATGACCCATAATATATGTACTTTATGGGGTCATACCCCCATTTTCATGAATCACCAATAGTGCTACGTTAGCTAACGAACTTTTAAACCGTACTATGGACATATCTGTCATTTTGCCCATGTATTCTATATGCCAGTTAGGAACTTAACATAACTTCTATAAATTTTTCAGTTAGACTTAACCGGAGGGAAGATATTTCTATTTTACTTTCTGTTAACTGGGAGTTAAAGTCTAATGGAGCTACATGAAAATGGAAGTTAGACCAATATTTCGATGTGTTACAAACGGATTGACAAAGTTAATATGTCCCCCATCCAATGGTGGGGGGTACATTAACCATTTCAATCCATCTGCTAGGGAGAATATCTGTCATCAAATCTACCTGAAATTCTATATATGTAGGTTCAACTAACCAGCACCATTAGGAAACTATTAGTTTTGGTTCATGGTGGTTGCTATTTAAGTTTCGGCCGAGCCGAACTTAATGGTATATATATATTTGATATGTTATAAATGAAATGACAAAATTAATATACCCCTCATTTTATAATGGTCGGTATAAAAATTAATTATTACCACGTTAATCACGCTGTAGTTAAACTTTTCTGTTCGTGAAAAGTATACGAAAATTTCCTTCTGCTTTGAATTTATTTATACTGTTATTTAAATTTATACTCACGTTTAGTTCATAAAATGTTTAAGACTTACTTGAATTAAAAAAAAAAAAAAACTTCATCAGGCGGGGAAAATTTTTCTCAAAAATTAAAAACATAAACTAAAACAAAAAAAAAATATTTTTTGTAAAACAAATAAGTTAATTTTAGCATTACGAGTATAAAACTTTACTTTTTTCTATGTTTGTAACGAAGCGTGAATAAATTGAATTACTAATGACAATCCCTAAGTTCATATGATTTTTTAAGTAATCATTTTTATATTAACCATAAATTTTACTCTTCTTTAAAATCATATTTACAGTTTATCATTTTATTGCAATTCATTTCAGCACTATAAATAATCGTATTCAACAAATTGGACTATGAGGTAAGTAAAATGTTTGTTTAACCCATCGTTCTATGCATATTTCCCACAATCAATTGGGTGTAGTGCAGACATATTTTGCCTCCAATTAATTATTATTATTATTATTAGTTTATTTAAAATCATAATAAATTATGAAAATAATTACAAAATAAAGCTACCAACAACCAAGGTTTTCGACCTATGTCTCCAATTAAATAATTAAAGTTTCATCGTATGTTTAGTGGCTATTATCTAAAACCTAACACCAAGACCAACTACAAATATTGAATCTCATATAACATACAAATGTGCAAATAAACTGTAATTACAATTCTTAATTAATATGTTATTGCTGCATAGCAACAAATTGAGACACTAATCTCATCTAAATATGAAAATTTGACATATTTAGATATAAATCAAATCTTAAAGGATATGCGGTCATGAGCATTAAATTCTTCCTCTCTTTCACACATACACATATGCACACGCATGCACATACTTGTGTGCATATCATTAATTAACACGAACTCTAAAGTCTAGAGAAACACTGACACATAGGCCATAATACTTATGTTAGAGTAATCGACTAATTTTATATACAAATCTATATTTGTCTGCCATAATTGCAATGGCATTAAAATCTTTTGAGTTTGGGCAGTAAATTATTATCTAGTTTGGCTGATATAGAGTGACTGGATAAAGGCATAGGAGTCAAGCAATTTCTTATGCTCATCGAAATGATCAATAAGCAAATTAATTTTTATTTTATTTTATTTTTTTTTTTTTTTGCTATTTATGGACAAGCTTTTAAGGTCAAAGACAATGGTAAAAAAATAAAGAATCACATGAAATTTTTTATTTAAACAAATGTTTTAAATCCATACACCATGGATTTAAATCATAACATTACGTTTAATAGTCCAAAGATTGCATTATAAAATTGATATACATCAGATATATCAGCTTAAGTATTTAGATAATTGAAAAAAAATGTTGTTTTCATCCAAATATTATGGATAAAAAACAAATTTTTAATGATTCGAATCTGGATATTTATTGCTATTCAAGATTTACAAACATATAATTGATTATCTTCGAAAAAATTTTGATTCAATGTGCAATGGACTCAAATCGGGATATCCGACCACATGTGATGCTAATGCGAATATTAACAAAATAAAATTCTAAATTGTTAGCAAAACGGGTCGTTTGAGATTTTAAGAAGAACGTTTTAAAACAATTCGTGGACTGATATAAATGCAAATTTTGAACAGCTCTTACTTTTAAATCTAAACTTTCAAGGAAATCTGATAAATACTGCCGTTTCCATGGTCTCAATCGAGATAGAAATAGATTTAGGACATATTTCTACGGACCTAAAATATCTCTAGATTTCGTTTTTAAGGGAAATAGAAAAAAAGTGCGGTGTCTATATGCTCACAAAGTCAAATCTGAAATCGGGTGATTGGTTTATATAGCGGCTTCATAAATTTATAGACCGATATGGACCATTTATTGCATTATTGCATTTATTGCATGACATCGAATACCAAACTTCAAACGGATCGAATTAATTTTACTTCTTCGAGATACACCAGAAGTCAAATCTTGGAATCGGTGTATATATAATTTGTAGACGGCGGTGGAAGGCCACATACGAGTATTGACATTATGTACAAAATTTCAACCGGACCGAATGAAATTTGCAGCTACAAGTTACCCCCGAAGTCATATCTGTGGATCGGTTGATAGGGGCTATACACAATTATGGACCGATATGGGCCAACCGTATTGGAAGAATTTTTCTCAAATTTTCTATAGAAATAAAATAGGTATAGGTCGAAAACTTTTGATGTTAGTATCTATCTTATTTAATATCACAATTTATTATGGTTTTAAATTCTTTAATGAATAAATAAAATAGGAACACAATTTTGACAAAATTTTCTATAGAAATAAAATTTTGACAAAATTTTCTAAAGAAATAACAATTTTGCAAAATTTTTTATAGAAATAAAAATTTGACAAAATTTTCTAACGAAATAAAACTTTCTGCAGAAATGAAATTTTGACAAAATTTTCTATCGAAATAAAACTTTTGACAAAATTTTCTATAGAAATAAAATTTTGGCAAAATTTCCTATAGAAATATAACTTTTTCAATATTTTCTATCGAAATAAAATTTTGACAAAATTTTTCTATAGAAGTAAAATTTTGACAAAATTTTCTACAGAAATAAAATTTAGACAAAATTTTCTATAGAAATAAAATTTTGACAAATTTTTCTATATAAATAAAATTTTTTATCCAAATACAATTTTGAGAAAATTTTCTATTACACTAAAATTTCGACAAATTTTCCTATCGAATTAAAATTTTGACAAAATTTTTTATAGAAGTGAAATTTTGACAAAATTTTCTATAGAAATAAAATTTTAACAAATTTTCTATAGAAATACAATTTTGACAACATTTTCTATCGAATTAAAATTTTGACAAAATTTTCTATAGAAATAAAATTTTGGCAAAATTTTCGATAGAAACAAGTAAGGAAAGTCTAAAGTCGGGCGGGGCCGACTATATTATACCCTGCACCACTTTGAAGATCTAAATTTTCGATACCATATCACATCCGTTAAATGTGTTGGGGGCTATATATAAAGGTTTGTCCCAAATACATACATTTAAATATCACTCGATCTGGACAGAATTTGATAGACTTCTATAAAATCTATAGACTCAAAATTTAAGTCGGCTAATGCACTAGGGTGGAACACAATGTTAGTAAAAAAATATGGGAAACGTTTAAATCTGAAGCAATTTTAAGGAAACTTCGAAAAAGTTTATTTATGATATATCGCTCGATATATATGTATTAGAAGTTTAGGAAAATTAGGGTCATTTTTACAACTTTTCGACTAAGCAGTGGCGATTTTACAAGGAAATTGTTGGTATTTTGAACATTTTTGTCGAAATCAGAAAAACATATATATGGGGGCTATATCTATATCTGAACCGATTTCAAACTAATTTGGTACGCATAGCAACAATGCTAATTCTACTCCCTGTGCAAAATGTCAACTAAATCGGAGTTAAAAATTGGCCTCTGTGGTCATATGAGTGTAAATCGGGCGAAAGCTATATATGGGAGCTATATCTAAATCTGAACCGATTTCAACCAAATTGAGCATGCATAGCAACAATGCTAATTCTACTCCCTGTGCAAAATTTCAACAAAATCGGAGTTAAAAATTGGCCTCTGTGGTCATATGAGTATATATCGGGCGAAAGCTATATATGGGAGATATATCTAAATCTGAACCGATTTCAACCAAGTTTGGCGCGCATAGCTACAATGCTAATTCTACTCCCTGTGCAAAATTTCAACCAAATTGGGGTAAAACTCTGGCTTCTGGGACCGTATTAGTCCATACCGGGCGAAAGATATATATGGGAGCTATATCTAAATTTGAACCGATTTCAATAAAATTTGCCTACTTGACTATAGTACTAATTGTTCTTCTTGTGCAAAATTTTAAACAAATTAGGGTAAAACTCTGGCTTCTGGGGCCATATAAGTCCATATCGGGCGAAATATATATATATGGGAGCTATATCTAAATCTGAACCGATTTCTCAAGAATCAATAGGGATCTATTCTGAGCCAAAACACATACTTGTGCCAAATTTGAAGTCGATTGGACTAAAACTGCGACCTAGACTTTGATTACAAAAATGTGTTCACGGACAGACGGACATGGCTATATCGACTCAGGAGCCCACCCTGAGCATTTTTGCCAAAGACACCATGTGTCTATCTCGTCTCCTTCTGGGTGTTGCAAACATATGCACTAACTTATAATACCCTGTTCCACAGTGTGGAGCAGGGTATAATAAAAATTTTGACAAAATTTTTGATAGAAATAAAATTTTGACAAAATGTTCAATAGAAATAAAATTTTGACAAAATTTTCAATAAAACTAAAGTTTTGACAACATTTTCTATAGAAATAAAATTTTGACAAAATTTTCTCTAGAAATAAAATTTTGACAAAATTTTTCTATTTAACTAAAATTTTGGCTTAATTTTCTATCGAAAAAAAAAATGATAAAGTTTTCTATCGAAAAATGCAAACTTTTTTACAGAAATAAAATTTTGATATAAAATTTTGAAATTTTTAATTTTGAAATTTTCTATGGAAAAAAAAAATTGACAAAATTTTCTATCGAAATAAAATATTGGCAAAATTTTCTATAGAAATAAAATTTTGACAAAATTTTCTATGGAAATAAAATTTTGACAAATTTTTCTATAGAAATAAAATTTTGACAAAATTTTCGAAAAAAATAAAATTTTTCTACAATTTTTATAGAAATAAAATTTTGACAAAATTTTCTACAGAAATGAAATTTTGACAAAATTTTCTATCGAAATAAAACTTTTGACAAAATTTTCTATAGAAATAAAATTTTGGCACAATGTTCTATAGAAATATAACATAGTCAATATTTTCTATCGAAATAAAATTTTTATTGTTGTTTTTTTGTTTTTTGATCTCAGCTTAAAGCCATGCATTGACTAAACTACAAGTGTAGCTTAACCAACAGAGGAAAAGTATGCTTGTCAAATTTATTTGGGCAAAGCCCTATAGACTGCAAGATGGTTGGATGTACAGCTGTTTCGGAATTACCACATTCCTCATCAGCATCCTCTACTTGCAGCAAAACTATCAACCAATTATCAGAATAAATTCGGGTAATTCACTCAACCCAACGTGAACTACACTTGAACCTCCCGAAAAAGGGTTTGATAGTCGGCTACTGCCTAAACAAATTTGCCAGCATATCTCTTTTCCTTTGCCAAACTCAAATCATCGATTTGTAGTTTAGTCAATGCATGGCTTTAAGCTGAGATCAAAAAACAAAAAAACAACAATAACGATTGAAGAGAAGCCAACAATAACAAACAAAACGAAATAAAATTTTGACAAAATTTTTCTATAGAAATAAAATTTTGACGAAATTGTTCTATAGAAGTAAAATTTTGACAAAATTTTCTATAGCAATAAAATTTTGACAAATTTTTCTATATAAATAAAATTTTTTATCCAAATACAATTTTGAGAAAATTTTCTATCGCACTAAAATATCGACAAATTTTCCTTTCGAATTAAAATTTTGACAAAATTTTTTATAGAAGTGAAATTTTGACAAAATTTTCTATAGAAATAAAATTTTGACAAAATTATCTATAGAAATAAAATTTTTAAAAAATTTCTATAGAAATAAAAATTTGGCAACATTTTCTATCTAAATACAATTTTGAGAAAATTTGCAATCAAACTAAAATTTGGGAAAATTTTTCATCAAACTGAAATTTTGACAACATTTTCTGTTGAACTAAAATTTTGACAAAATTTTCTATCAAAAAAAATTTTACAAAATTGTTCTATCTATATAAAATTTTGACAAAATTTTCTATATAAATAAAATTTTGAAAAATTTTCTATTGAAATAAAATATTTTCAATATTTTCCATCGAAATTAAATTTAAACAAAACTTTCCATAAAAATAAAGTTTTGGCAAAATGTTCTATAGAAATATAACTTTGTCAATTTTTTCTATGGAAGTAAGATTTCGGCAAAATTTTTCTATAGATGTAAAATTTTGGCAAAATTTTCTATAGAAATATAACTTTGTCAATATTTTCTATCGAAATAAAATGTTGAGAACATTTTTCTATAGAAGTAAAATTTTGACAAAATTTTCTATAGAAATAAAATTTTGACAACATTTTCTTTCGAATTAAAATTTTGACAAAGTTTTCTATACAAAAATTACAAAATAGTTCTATAGAAATAAAATCTTGACAAAATTTTCTATTGAAATAAAATTTTGACAAAATTTTCTATCGAAATAAAATTTTGACGACATTTTCTATCCAAATACAAATTTCTGAAAATTTTATACAGAAAAAGAAATTTTTATAAAATTTTCTATAGAAATAAAATTTTTGCAAAATTTTCTATCCAAATACAATTTTGAGAATTTTTTCAATCAAACTAAAATTTTGGGAAAATTTTTTATAAAACTGAAATTTTGACATTTTCTATCGAACTAAAACTTTGACACGATTTTCCATCACAAAAATTTTTTACAAAATTTTCTATAAAAATAAAATTTTGGCAGAATTTTCTATAGAAATATAACTTTATCAATATTTTCTATCGAAGTAAAATTTTGGCAAAAATTTTCTATAGATGTAAAATTCTGGCAAAAATTTTCTATAGAAATATAACTTTGTCAATATTTTCTATCGAAATAAAATGTTGACAAAATTTTTCTATAGAAGTAAAATTTTGACAAAATTTTCTACTGATATAAAATTTTGACAACATTTTCTATCGAATCAAAATTTTGATAAAATTTTCTATAAAAAAAAAAATTTACAAAATTGTTCTATCAAAATAAAATTTTGACAACATTTTTCTATTAAAATAAAATTTTTACAAAATTTTCTATCGAAATAAAATTTTGACGAAATTTTCTATCGAAATAAAATTTTCTGAAAATTTTATACAAAAAAAGAAATTTTTACAAAATTTTCTATAGAAATAAAATTTTTAACAATTTTCTACAGAAATAAAATTTTGACAAAAGTTTCTACCGAAAAACCATTTTGGCAACATTTTCGATAGAAATAAAGTTTTGACAAAATTTTCTATAGAAATAAAATTTTCGCAAAATTTTCTGTAGAAATAAAATTTTGGCAAAATTTTCTATAGAAATAAAATTTTGACTTAATTTTCTATCGAAAAAAATGATAAAATTTTCTATAGAAAAATGCAAAATAAAATGTTGACATAAAATTTTGAAAAAATTTTCTATGGAAATAAAATTTTGCCAAAATTTTCTATGGAATTAAATTTTGACTAAATTTTCTATGGAAATAAAATTTTGACAAAATGATCTATCGAAATAAATTTTTGACAGAATTTTCTATCGAAATAAAATTTTGACAAAATATTCTATCCAAATAAAGTTATGAAAAAAATTTCTATCGAAATAAAATTTTTAACAAAATGTTGCCAAATTTTCTATAGGAATAAAATTTGGGGACAAATTGCACTATTCAATGTAGGGTAAAGTGGGCATTTAATTCTTTCTCATTTTACTTTTAGCACTAAATTTTGCCACATTCAACTTCTCTGCTCAAATTCTTTATTTATTTTTAAAATTTATTAACAGACTAATAACATTTAGCAAACAGTCTTAAATGAACTAAAATCTCTTTCAGTTGAGCAATATCCATAGATTTCTGACAATTTCTTTTCCCCAAGGAGTCAATTGAAAATTTATTCGAAAATATAGATTACAATTAAAAATTCAAATAAATATTGAAATAAAGTGCAAATAAATCCAACATTGCCAGGCCATAAATAAAGCTCAAGAATCAATAAAGGATATTCAAAGATGCCACAGAATGACCAAAGCGAACTACCATTGCAAACACCTACCATGCATGCATAGGCTATCTTTATTGAGCAGACATAAGGAAAATAAAACAGTTTCTACCCAAAAAAAAAAAAAAAACAAAAAATCAAAGAAGGAAGGAAAGAAGGAAATGTGCAAATGAATAATTTAAATTGAAATGTTGTTGATGTTTTTCCTTCCCCGCCTTGTTCGAAGCTCCAGAGTGAAGTAAACTCAATTCAATTGAATTCCTTTTGCAAAACTATTAAGCCAGCAACTGTATACAGTTTATACCATGAATGGCCTCATACGAATTGGGTAGGTCCATGTATGAGTATTGTGTGGAGCAAAAAACAAAAGATATTTGAAAATAAATGTTTGCTTTAAGACCGATGAGTTTGAGATGTGTGTGTGTAGGAAATGGCATGATATGGATAAATAATCTCCAATACAATCAAACACACTCTAACTTTTGCAATGAGAAATACAATACACAATAGCTAAATATGACATTGAGTACATATGATTGTGTGAATAGGTGTGCTTGTGAGAGAGTTCCTTGCAAACTAAACCCAGCGGAAACGGAAATGGTTTGAAAAGCCTACAGTTAAGGAAATGTTTAGAGAGGGATTGCATTCAGGAACCATGGGAGTGATAAGCGTACCAAAAACAAAAACAAAATATATGAAGTCGAAAACAAAGAAAGTTAAGTGAAAGGTATATTTTCCATTTTGCCCGAAGATTGAGTTGTGGGGATGTGTCTGAATTTTCTATTGAGATATGTGAATTTAAAAATGATACCAAAGTCTGATAAATATAGGAAATCAATTTCGATATTTATAAAATAATGTATAGAATGATGAAAAAAAAAAAAAACAAATATATATGAAGACGATATAAGCATGTCCGTCTGTCTGTCTGTTGTAATCACGCTACAGCCTCAATAGAAAACTAATGGCGCTATCGTTCTGAAATTTGGCACAGATTCGTGTTTTGTTTGCAGGCAGGTTAAGTTCGAAGATGGGCTATATCGATCCAAGTTTTGATATAGTCCCCATATAAACCGACCTCCCGATTTGGGGTGTTGGGCTTTTAAACCCCGTAGTTTTTATCCAATTTGCCTGAAATTGGAAATCTAAAGGTGTTTTGAGACTATCAAAGAGTGTGCCGAAAATTGTGCGTATCGGTCCATGTTTTAGTATAGCCCCCATATAGGCCGATTTCCGGATTTTGCTTCTTGGGCGTTCAGAAACCGCATTTTTTATCCAATTTGCCTGAAATTGAAAATTATGAGGTATTTTAGGACCAAAGATTGGTGTGTCGAAAATGGCGTGTATCGGTTCATGTTTTGGTATAGCCCCCATATAGCCCGATCTTCTGATTTGACTTCTTGGGCTTCTAGAAACCGCAATTTTTATCCGATTTACATGAAATTGACAACGTAGAGGTATTTTGGGTCCATAAAAACGTGTGCCCAATATGGTTTGTATCGGTCCATGTTTTGATATAGCTCCCATATAGCCCGATCTCCTAATTTGAATTCTTCAGCTACTAGACACCGTAATTTTTATCCGATTTGCATGAAATTAAAAATCTAGAAGTATTTTGGTTCCATAAAAAGGTGTGCGGAATTTGGTGTGTATCGGTCTAAGATTTAGTTTAGCCTCCATATAACCCTATCTCCCGATTTGACTTCTTGAGCGTCTAAAGATCCAAACTTTTATCCGATCTTCCTGAAATTCCAAATGGAGAGATATTTTGGGTTCATAAGTGTGTCGAATATGGTGTATTGAAAATCAAGAGGTATTTTGGGTTCACACATAAGTAAACCGAATATGGGGCGTATTGATTGATTTTGATATACCCCCATATAGACTGATTTCGCAATTTGACTTCGAGACACCGTAATTTGTATCCGATTTGCCTGAAATTCAAAATGTAGAGGTATTTTGGGTTCATAAGTGTGTCGAATATGGGTATTTTGGGTTCACACATAAGTAAACCGAATATGGGGCGTATAGATCGATTTTGATATACCCCCATATAGACCGATCTCCCAATTTGACTTCGAATCACCGAATTTTTATCCGATTTGCCTGAAATTCAAAATGTAGATGTATTTTGGGTTCATAAGTGTGTCGAATATGGTGTATCCAAAATTAAGAGGTATTTTGGGTTCACACATAAGTAAACCGAATATGGGGCGTATAGATCGATTTTGATATACCCCCATATAGACCGATTTCGCAATTTGACTTCGAGACATCGTAATTTGTATGCGATTTGCCTGAAACTCAAAATTTAGAGATATTTTCGGTCCTTGTAGCGAATATGGTGTGGATTGGTCCACATTTGGGTATAGCACCCGTGTGAAAAATCTCCGAGATTTCCATGTTGGCATATATGTTTGCTTTGCAGAGTATCTGTCATCAAATCCACCTGAAATTCTATATATTTATTTTCAAGTAACCTGTAGTCTCGAAGAGGTTTCTAAGGAAACAATTATATTTTTTTATTCATGGCGGTGGATATTTACGATTCGGCCTGGCCGAATCTAATTTCGTAAATAATTGTTTGGTTAACATAGACTCCATAGAAATTTTAAGATACTTTGCCATCGGCAAATGTTACCACAACCCAAATAATACGATTCTGAATGACAGCCTTTAGTAGAACTTGGTACGTAATCCATGGTGAAGGGCGGGCTGGCCAAACTTACGTCGGGTATATACTTGATAATGTTAAAAAAAAATATTAAATTAATGGGAGAAATGAAAAATATTTTGTCAGAGTATGCATAAAGGTAGTCACATTTAAATTACTGAATATCAGCATCTACTTGAGATTAAAATTTGTACCGTTTCCTGTAAGAGAACTTCATTTTCTCTATTCAAAATACATTAAAAACTCTTAACTTTCAATTTTTTTCCCCCATTTTATTCTTAAAAAATCAAAACAAAACAAGTATATACGGCCGTAAGTTCGGCCAGGTCGAATCTCATGTACCCTCCACCATGGATTGCATAGAAACTTGTACTAAAGACTGTCATCTACAATCGAATTACTTTTGTTGCGGTAACACTTGCCCATGGCAAGGTATCTTAAAACTACCTAACACCGTCTTCTCAATTGTAAGTTAGTCCATGCGGGGTATATATTAAACAAAAAAAGGCCGATTAAATACGATTCAATAAAATGTTGACAAAATTTTCTATAGAAATAAAATCTTGACAAAATTTTGTATAGTAATGAAATTTTTACAAAATTTTCTATAGAAAAAAATTTTCACAAAATTTTTTATAGTAATAAAATTTTGACAAAATTTTCTATAGTAATAAAATTTTGTTGTTGTTTTTTATTGCAGCTTAAAACCATACATTGACTAAACTACAAGTGTAGCTTAACCAACAGAGGAAAAGAATGTTTGTCAAATTTATTTGGGCAAAGCCCTATAGACTGCAAGATGATTGGATGGACGCACGTTTCGGAATTACCACATTCCTCATCAGCATCCTCTACTTGCAGCAAAACTATCAACCAATTATCAGAATAAATTCAGGCAGTTCATTAAACCCAACCATTGTTGGGTTTAATGAACACTTGAACCTCCCGAAAAAAGGTTTTGTATTAGCCGGCTTCTGCCGAAATAAATTCAAAACAAACAATTTTGGTAGATTATTTTTGGGGATCGGCTATATATACCTATAGACCCATATGGACCAATTTTGGCAAGGTTGTTAGCGGCCATATACTAGCGCAATGTACCAAATTTCACCACGTACCAAATTTCAACCGGATCGGATGAATTTTGCTCCTCCAAGAGCTCCGTAGGTCAAATCTAGGTTTAAATGGGGGCTGCATAGAATTATGGACCGATATGGACCAATTTTTGCATGGTTGTTAGAGACCATATAAAGGGTTGTTAAAATTTCAAGGGCCGATTTTGATTTTGAATAAAACACAAACTATTTAGGAAATTATTGTAATTTTATTTTATTATGATATATTGTATGGAACAAAATATCGGCCAAGTGGGCGCCGCCTCCTTGGCCGATGGTCCAAATTTTCGATGACGCTGAGGCATAATGGAGGTTCTATTCCGTTAATGTGCCGAATTATCTCACCCTTTAGCTCTTGAATTGTTGCTGGCTTATCGATGTACACCTTTTCTTTCAAATAACCCCAAAGAAAAAAGTCCAACGGTGTCAAATCACATGATCTTTGCGGCCAATTGACATCGCCATTACGTGAGATAACACGGCTATTGAATTTGTTGCGCAAAAGAGCCATTGTTTCGTTAGCTGTGTGGCAAGTGGCACCGTCCTGCTGAAAACACATATCGTCCACATCCACATCTTCCAATTCGGGCCATAAAAAGTTCGTTATCATCTCACGATAGCGAACACCATTCACAGTAAGTGCCTGGCCGGCCTCATTTTGGAAAAAATACGGCCCGATGATGCCGCCAGCCCATAAACCGCACCAAACAGTCACTCTTTGTGGGTGCATTGGTTTTTCGACAATCACTCTTGGGTTCTCATTTGCCCAAATGCGGCAATTCTGTTTATTGACGAATCCACTGAGGTGAAAATGTGCCTCATCACTGAAGATGATTTTCTTCGAAAATGAACGCCCATTTTCATAATAATTCTGGATAAATTTAACACGTTGTTGGATTGTGTATCTCTCCATGGTTCAAATTGAGTAGGTCTGAAATAGAGAAATGTCATAAAATTCGGAAAAAAACTTGGCGTTTAGTTGTGGTTCACATTCAACATCGGCCCTTACAATTTAACCACCCTTTACTAACACCACGTACCAAATGTTAACCGGATTGGGTGAATTTTGCTCTTCCAAGGGGCCCTGGAGGTCAAATCTGGGGATCGGTTTATATGGGGACTATATATAATTATGGACCGATGTGGACCAATTTTTTCGTGGTTGTTAGAGACCATATACTTATACAATGTACCAATTTCAGCCGGATCGGATGAAATTTAGCTTCTCTTAGAGGTTCCGCAAACCAAATCTGGGGATCAGTTTATATGGAAACTGTATATAATTATGGACCGATGTGGACCAATTTTTTCGTGGTTGTTAGAGACCATATACTTACACCATGTACCAAATTTCAACCGGATCGGATGAAATTGGCTTCTCTTAGAGGCTCCGCAAGCCAAATCTGGGGATTGGCTTATATGGGGGCTATATATAATTATAGACAGATGTGGACCAATTTTCGCATGGTTGTTAGAGACCATATACTAACACCTCGTACCAAAATTTAAACGTATCGGATGAATTTTGCTCCTCCAAGAGGCTCCGCAAGCCAAATCTGAGCGTCGGTTTATATGGGTCTATACGTAAAAGTGGACCGATATGGCCCATTGGCACTACCATCGGACCTACATCAATTTCAACTACTTGTGCCAAGATTCAAATCGATAGCTTGTTTCATTCGGATGTTAGCGTGATTTCAACAGACGGACGGACGGACAGGCTTAGATCGACTTGGAATTCCACCATGACCCAAAATATATATACTTTATGGGGTCTTAGACCAATATTTCGATGTGTTACGAAGAGAATGACAAAGTTAATGTACCCCCCATCCTATGGTGGAGGGTATTAAAAAAGGAATTTTTCAAATAAAACAAAACGTTTTTTAAGATATAGCATTTTAAATAATTCAGAAATATGTAAAATTTATGAAATTTTTAATTTTAAAATTACAACAAAAAAAATCGCAAGAATTTTACTTTCATTTTTGGCACAGTTTTATATATTGCAATCACATTTGAATATATGGAAGAAAGGTCAACATATCTGACTCACTATGTCGGACTTTTTCTGGCCTGACGCAACATTAGATATTCTCTTAGTTATTCATAAAAGTCACCTATACCATGACATGATTCGCAACAACCTTCAATGATCTATTTTTGAGATTTTTTATTTCTAGTTTCATATTGCAACGCTACATGTTCACAAAGATGAATATTTAAGTGTATTCGTCAGCCGTTTCATCCTGTATTTAACTATACTATGAACTGTAAATATATGTACGAAATTTTTTTATTTCTCCCTAGAGAGAAGAACCAACAAATCCCCCTGCCGAGCCAAAGACAAATCAGTAGTACAATATCTCTACTACATCCGGTCTCTGTATTGAAGTTAGCGAGGCAATGTTTTCATTGTAGCTATCGCCTTAGCCATCATCATCATCATCATCCAACCGACTTCCTTTTAACTAAAGCTTGGATCTTTTTCATTAGCTGTTATGTAAAGAAAAGCGAGTGGCTTTTGTTGGCTACTTGTAGTTCGTTTTGTGTGTCATGAAGCCCGATGTGTAGTGAATGCTGTTTTGTTGTCCTCTATTCACTTTACTGTACTGGTATTGTGTTTGTATGGTTCTCCTTCCTGTGTTTAGCTGCAATCAGTTTCCGTTTTATTTGGACTAATAAGTAGTTGGTGGGTGCTAGCATGGTGAGGAGTGGGGGAATAGTTGCCTGATGTTGCCACGATTCATTTAGCAAATCCATTGTGTTGATCAAACAGATATGGTGAATACAGACAAAAGAATCTGAATGAATCTTAAATTGCGAGTGGAAAATAATAAATGAGTGGGTGTGGGTGGGTGGGATGCAGTTAACGAAATTCTTCTAGGACATATAATATTTTAATATGGAAGAGATTTTGAAGAGATATACATTGCAGAAGTTTGGAAATTTAATGTGAAATATGAGAGGGGAGTAAAAAGTTTTATTAATAAAGGAAATTTTGTCTCTTGCCTTGGTTGGACAAAACGTATTGTTATGGGTGCCAAAAATGCGGGTTTTAATTTTGCCAATTATCACATAAATCTTCAAAATATCATCCAAATTTATAGATCCATGTAGATCGTATATATATGACATATTTAGCCCGAATTTTCCTGCCCTTTCCTGTAAAATGGGTTTTTTTTAGCACATCACTACTCGCATATTTCCATACACCCAAAGAAGGACTATGATCACGTCCTAAAGTAAAATGTTATTTTTTCGGACATTATATATCTGATTTTATTTTTGGCGAGAAAATAATATTTTAGCTGGAAATATGTTCTAAGAGGTGATCTGAGTATACACTTAAAAAAGAGTTTTCTGTCAGTATCAGGGTAACGATCAATGGCACGAGAAGGGTTATTCACAATTGTGGTTTTCCAGCCAAATAAATACAAAGCAATCACACTATCAAGTTTGAATTCCACAACGAATAACTTTTTTTTTAATTTTGAATTTTACAATGCTTTTGTAGGCTGGGAGTTACCATGGTTCTGTGGTTAGCATACCCGTTTTTCATACAAAGGTTCGTGGATTCAAAGCTAGCTTCGACCCGACACCAAAAAATTTTTCAGCGGTGGATTATCCCCGCTCATTAATACTGGTGACATTTCTAAATGTTTCAAAGCTTATCTCAATGGTTTCACCGCAATGTGAAACGCCATTCCGACTTGGTGTCCGAAACGCCATGTGAAACGCCATTCGGACTCGGTGTCCCTTGTCATTGAGCTAAGCATGGAATCGGGCAGCATTTAGAGATAAGAGAGATGTTCACCACTGTGGTATTACAATGGAATGAATAGTCTAAGTGAGCATGACATAGTGGACTGCCAATATAACTAACCCACACTGAAAAAAATATTGTCGTGAGGTCAAAGATTTCATGTCTTTAAAATACGAATACAAATTTTGCTTAGCATAGAAGACGCATTTCTCTAAAATAAAGTTATTTTCCTTGTCCAAAAGTCGATAAACTTTTCAATGAAGTCGTATTGTCCTTATAATTAAGTGATTTGACTTAATCAATGGGTATCTTAACATGAAAGAAAAAATTTATAGGCTAAGGTCAACTTGACTTTAATAATTCAGAAAATTCTTCTTTAAATTTAATGAAATTGTCTTTAAATTTGTTGTCTTTTTGCATCTTGACTACAAAGCAAAAAATCGTTCAAATATAGGACATGTTTTTCAAAACTTTATTTTAAAGAAGTTTTTTACTTCAAACATAGCATAATTTCTACTGGAAGTCGAGTCCTAATTTGGAAAATAAAGTTGCCGTTAACTCGTTTTTAAAGGACTTTGATAGCATATGAAGAAAAAACAAGTATATACAGCAGTAAATTCGGCTGGGCCGAATTTTAAATACCCACCACCATGAATCAAGTATAATAGTTTACTATGAAAACTCTTCGTCGTAGTGGGTTACTTGATAATATATAGAATTGTAGGGGGTTTGATGACAAATCTTCTCCCAAACGAGCCAGCGCCCGAAGACAAACTTTAAAGATTCTACCTATGAAGACCAGATAAAATTCTTTATTTATGAGAACCAATTTTGTTAGAGTTTTAGAGAAAATATAAACATATCGTGTATATGTTGAAATTACGCCTGGATTTAAAATCTTAAATCTCTAGATTTTTCCGCATTTATTTAAATACAATGAGTAAAATCTGGAACTTTTACTTTCAGTTTGAAGCAATTTTCATGATCAGTGCGTCTGCTATACCCTGAAAGAAATGTATTCTTTTTTGAGAAACGTAATTTTAGACAAGCAAAGTTTTCTTTTGACACAAATTTTAGAGACAATCGTTGAATAAACGAAAACACTTAATAAGAAAAAGAAATTTCGTTTGTCTAAAATTTTATTATAGATTACTAATTTCCAGCAAATCGGATAAAACCTACGGATTCTAGAAGCCCAAGAAATAAAGCCGGGAGATCGGTGTATATGGGGGCTATACCAAAACATGGACCGATAGGCACCATTTGCTACTCACATATTTGTGATCTCTATAAAGTCTCTAGACGCCCAAGAAGTAAAAATCGAGAGATCAGTCTATATGGGGGTTATACCAAAATATGGACCGATATACCTCAATTTCGGCACTCTTATTTGTAATCTAAAAATACCTCTAGATTTCGAATTTCAGGCAAATCATGTAATAAATACAGTTTATTATAGTTCAAGAATTTCAGGCAAAGCGGATGGTAAATATAGTTTCTAGAAGCCCAAGAAGCAAAATCGGGATATCAGTCTCTATGGGGGCTATATCAAAACATGGACCGATGAGCACCATTTTCGGCACACCTTTTTATGGTCCTCAAATACCTCTAGATTTCCAATTTCAGGCAAATCGGATGGTAAATATAGTTTCTAGAAGCCCTAAAAGCAAAATCGGGATATCGGTCTATATGGGGGCTATACCAAAACATGGACCGATGAGCACCATTTTCGGCACACCTTTTTATGGTTCTCAAATAAATTTATATTTCCAATTTCAGGCAAATTGGATAAAAACTACGGTTTTTATAGGCCCAAGACTCCAAATCGGGAGGTTGGTTTATATGGGGGGCTATATCAAAACATGGACCGATGCGGACCATTTTCGATACACCTCTTTATGGTCCCAAAATACCTTTAGATTTTCAATTTTATACAAATCGGATAGAAAATACTGTTTCTAGACGCGTAAGAAGCAAAATCGGGAGATCGGTCTATATGGGGGCTATACCAAAACATGGACCGATATGGACCATTTTCGACACACCTCTTTATAGTCCCACAATACCTCTAGATTTTCAATTTCAGGCAAATCGGATGGTAAATATAGTTTCTAGACGCCCAAGAAGCAAAATCGGGAGATCGGTCTATATGGGGGCTATATCAAAACATGGACCGATACGAACGATTTTCGACACACCTCCTTATGGTCCTAAAATACCTCTAGATTTTCAATTTCAGACAAATCGGATAGAAAATACTGTTTCTAGACGCCTAAGAAGAAAAATCGGGAGATCGGTCTATATGGGGGCTATACTAAAACATGGACCGATACGGACCATTTTCGACACACCTCTTTATGGTCCCAAAATACCTCTAGATTTCCAATTTCAGGCAAATCTGATAAAAACTACGGTTTTTATAGGCCCAAGACCCCAAATCGGGAGGTCGGTTTATATGGGGACTATATCAAAACTTGGACCGATATAGCCCATCTTCGAACTTGACCTGCCTGCAAACAAAAAACTAATCTGTGCCAAATTTCGGGACGATAGCGCCATTATTGAAGGCTGTAGCGTGATTACAACAGACAGACAGACAGACAGACAGACGGACAGACGGACATGCTTATATCGTCTTAGAATTTCTCCCTGATCAAGAATATATATACTTTATATAGTCGGAAATCGATATTTCGATGCGTTACAAACGGAATGACAAACTTATTATACCCCCGTCACCATTTTATGGTGGTGGGTATAAAAAACTGAGAAAGCGAAAAATTAAAATTTGCTTCCTAGAAGCAAGTACACAAAACCTAAATTTAAAAGATAATTGTGTCTTAAAAGTATCCTTACTTGTATTCTCCGCTTCTTTGGCTCGGAATCAATACCAAATTTTTTAAAGTAAAGACAAAATCTTTGGAACCGAGTATGCTTTTTTTTCAGTGCAGGCGTGTAGATAATAAAATGAACTGGCACTGGAATAATTCTCTCAGGGGTCAGGCGAGCGATTTAGAAATAATAACTCGAAATTGATTGCAATACATATCAGCCACGCTGTAGCCACACACTGCTCAACTATAGACTTTCTTTCCTTAACCATATAACGGTCAGGGAATAATGGCTTTGATCTCCCACAAATTGTGCCTACCAGAAATATTGAGTTTAGAACCCATAAAATATATACCGATCAACTCAGAATCACCTTCTCGTCGATCTAGGCTCTGGTGTCCGGTCGTCTGTCCATGTATTTGTTGTTCTAAGGATTCTGGTTGCAATTATTAACCGATTTTAATGAAATTTGGTGTATGACATTGCTTTAGCACAAGGACGAACGTTATTCAATTTGGAAACAATCGGATCAAATTTAGATATAGCTCCCATATATATGTCTCGCCCGATTTCGATAAATGGGGTCAAATTGTCATCAACTTTTGCTCAAAGTAATCTAATTTACCATCCTTTAAGTGTGCAAAATTTCATTGAAATCGGTTCAGATTTAACTATAGCTCCCATATATATGTATCGCCCGATTTTGCCGAATTTGGCCTTAAAACCCTTATTTATTAACCGATCTTTCTCAAAGTTGGCTTTTTCTAATCTTTTATAGTACTAACTATATGTGCAAAAAATTATGGAAATCGGTTCAGATTTAAATATAACTCCCATATATATGTATCACCCGATTTTCTAAAATTTGTTCCAAAAGCCTAATTTATTAATCGATCTTACTCAAATTCAGCACAAAGTAATATTATATAATATCACATAAATCTGCATAATATCATCCAAATCGGTTCAGATTTAGATATAGCACCCATATATATGTATCGACCGATTTTCTAAAATTTGCCCCTAATAACTTTATTTTTTTACCATAGTGGCCTCATTTATTAATGGATCCTTCTCAACTTCAGCATAAGGTAATCTCCTGTAATATAAACCACACCTGCAAAATATAATCCAAATTGTTTCAGATTTAGATATAGCTCCCATATGTATGTAGCGCCCGTTTTTCAAAAATTTACCCCTAATAGACTTATTATACCCACCACCATAAAATGATGACGGGGGTATAATAAGTTTGTCATTCCGTTTGTAACACATCGAAATATCGATTTCCGACTATATAAAGTATATATATTCTTGATCAGTGAGAAATTCTAAGACGATATAAGCATGTCCGTCTGTCCGTCTGACCGTCTGTCTGTCTGTCTATTGTAATCACGCTACAGCCTTCAATAATAGCGCTATCGTCCCAAAATTTGGCACAGATTAGTTTTTTGTTTGAAGGCAGGTCAAGTTCGAAGATGGGCTATATCGGTCCAAGTTTTGATATAGTCCCCATATAAACCGACCTCCCGATTTGGGGTCTTGGGCCTATAAAAACCGCAGTTTTTATCAGATTTGCCTGAAATTGGAAATCCAGAGGTGTTTTGTGGCCAATAAAGAGGTGTGTCGAAAATGGTCCGTATCGGTCCATGTTTTGGTATAGCCCCCATATATACCGATCTCCCGATTTTGCTTCTTAGGCGTCTAGAAACAGTATTTTCGATCCGATTTGTCTGAAATTGAAAATCTAGATGTATTTTAGGACCATAAGGAGGTCTGTTGAAAATGGTCCGTACCGGTCCATGTTTTGATATAGCCCCCATATAGACCGATCTCACGAGTTTGCTTCTTGGGCGTCTAGAAACTATATTTACCATCCGATTTGCCTGAAATTGGAAATCTAGAGGTATTGTGGGACTATAAAGAGGTGTGTCGAAAATGGTCCGAATCGGTCCATGTTTTGGTATAGCCCAGGTCAAGTTCGAAGATGGGCTATATCGGTCCAAGTTTTGATATAGTCCCCATATAAACCGACCTCCCGATTTGGGGTCTTGGGCCTATAAAAACCGCAGTTTTTATCAGATTTGCCTGAAATTGGAAATCCAGAGGTATTTTGGGATCATAAAGAGGTGTGTCGAAAATGGTCCGAATCGGTCCATGTTTTGGTATAGCCCCAATATAGACCGATCTCCCGGTTTTGCTTCTTACGCGTCTAGAAACAGTATTTTCTATCCGATTTGTATGACATTGAAAATCTAGAGGTATTTTGGGACAATAAAGAGGTGTGTCGAAAATGGTGTCCATAGGTCCATGTTTTGATATAAACCAACCTCCCGATTTGGAGTCTTGGGCCTATAAAACCCGTAGTTTTTATCCAATTTGCCTGAAATTGGAAATATAGAGGTATTTGAGGACCATAAATAGGTGTGCCGAAAATGGTGCCCATCGGTCCATGTTTTGGTATAGCCCCCATAGAGACTGATCTCCCGATTTTGCTTCTTGGGCTTCTAGAAACTATATTTTCTATCCGATTTTCCTGAAATTGAAAATCTAGAGTTCTTTTGGGACCATAAAAAGGTGTGCCGAAAATGTGTGCCGAAAAGGTGTGCCGAAAAGGTGTGCCGAAAAAGGTGCCCATTTTTTGGTATAGCCCCCATATAGACTGATCTCTCTATTTTTACTTCTTGGGCGTCTAGAAACTATATTTTCTAGCCGATTTGTTTGAAATTGAAAATCTGGAGGTATTTTAAGATCACAAATATGTGAGTAGCAAATGGTGCCTATCGGTCCATGTTTTGGTGTAGCCCCCATATACACCGATCTCCCGGCTTTATTTCTTGGGCTTCTAGAATCCGTAGTTTTTATCCGATTTGCTGGAAATTAGTAATCTATAATGAAATTTTAGACAAACGAAATTTCCTTTTCTTATAAAGTATTTTCGTTTATTCAACGATTGTCTCTAAAATTTGTGTCAAAACAAAACTTTGCTTGTCTGAAATTACGTTTCTCAAAAAAGAAAACACTTCTGTCAGGGTATAGCAGGCGCACTGATCATGAAAATTGCTTCAAACTGAATGTAAAATTTCCAGATTTTACTCATCGTATTTAAATAATGGCGGAAAAAATCTTCATATTTAAAATTTTAAATCGAGGCGCAATTTCGTCATATACACGATATGTTTATAATTTCTCTAAAACTCAAACAAAATTGGTTCTCATAAATCCAGAATCTGATCTGGTCTTCATGAGTAGAATCTTTAAAGTTTTTCTTCGGGAACTGACTTGCTTGGGAGAAGATTTGTCATCAAACCCCCTACAATTCTATATATTATCAAGTAACCCACTACGACGAAGAGTTTTCAAAGTAAACTATCATATTTGATTCATGGTGGTGGGTATTTAAAATTCGGCCCGGCCGAATTTACTGCTTTATATACTTGTTTTTGACTATAGTGGTCCTATTTATTAACCGATCTTACTAAAATTCAGCACAAGGTAATCTACTATAATATTAAACAAACCCGCAAATTATAATCCAAATCGGTTCAGATTTGGATATTGGTCCCATATATATGTATCGCCCGTTTTAGAAAATTTTACCTTTAATAACTTTATTTCCAAATATAATAGCTTATTTATTAACCGATCTATAGCTGATGGCCTTAGCAGCCAATGCTACTTTTCCCTTTCATTTCCCATTTACTGTATGATTAAAATAAACAATAAATAAATAAATTATTAACCGATCTTACTCAATTACGGCACAAGGTAATCTCCTGCAATATCAACCAAACCTGCAAAATATCAACCTGAATTTGTTCAGATTTGGATATATTTCCCATATATATGCATCGCTTGATTTTACCCACAATTGGCCATAATACTCTTATTCATTAATGTTAGGTTAAGTTGCAGCCCGATGCATCAGGCTCACTTCGACTATTCAGTCCATTGTGATACCAAACAATGTTTACTAATTCAGTAGGTGTGGTTTAGGGTATGGTCGGCCCCGCCGGATTTTCTTCTTTACTTACTTGGTTTTAATTCGAAATAATTTTGTTATTTTTTTTTTTCTGTGTGGATAAAATCTTATGTCATTTCGAATGTTGCTTGCTTTTAACGCTTCATAACTTCATATTCTGATTTACTCAGGATGATCATCCTATTTACTCAGGATTAATGGCCACATAAAAAATTTTCAGATTTAACAGATTTGTTCAATTTATCACCTTTATTTTCCGGGAATTCAAAGTTAAAGACCACTATGTTTGACTTAACTTTAAGTTTCGCAGGCACTTGGAAAATCAATAAGAAATTACATTCGCAGAATTAGGTCTCTTTAAGTTCATAAATACTAAAAGCTAATACAAATACATACAAATACTCTGATTTTAGTAGCATTTCTCGAAATAATTACAAATTTAATCCCATAAACGTAGTATGCGAGGTATTCTTATAGAATCGGCGATTACATTGAAATCTACTTAAACTTAAGAAGGTTATATGAATTAGGCTTACCAGTATTCATATTCATAAAATGTGACACTTACACAAAGGATTTCATTTAAGAGTTAACTGCCTTAACCAAAGTCTATTGGTGTCGCTTTCTTTCATAATTCGTAGTCATCCATGATTACTTTAACGATTTTGGAGCATTTGGTTCTACTTAAGCCTTAATAGGACTACCATACATTCATATACAACAAAATCCAACACATGCACTCACACTTACCTCTCTTCATATAACCTCACACTCATATGACATTACGGATTAATAAATATATTTGACCGAGAGATGGGGAGAGAGAGGGAGTGAGAGAGAGCAAGTATGAGACAGGGGTCAGGGATGCCAATTTTGCATTTTGACGATTTTTTACTCGAAAAAAAAAACAAATGCCGATTTTCCGATTTTGCCCCCAAAAATGACGATATTACCTGCGTTCAAAAATTTTTGACTAGAAGCAGAATGCATTTGAAAGTTGTCAGATAGGAAAATTGCATGTTTTTCTTGGAGCTTTAATACATAAATAAAATATTTTGAAGCTGTGGATCAAATTTTTGTGGTTAGCATATGCAAAAATATTGTACTATTCGAAAGAAATATTTTATATATTTAATCTATAGAAAATTTTGTCAAAATTTTATTTCTAGAGAAAACTTTGTTAAATTTTATTACTATAGAAAATTCTGTAAAAATTTTATTTCTATAGAAAATTTTGCCAAAATTTTATTTCTTTAGAAAATTTTGTCAAAATTTTATTTCTATAGAAAATTTTGTTAAAATTTTATTTCTATAGAAAATTCTATCGAATTTTTTTTTCTATAGAAAATTTTGTCAAAATTTTATTATTATAGAAAATTTTGTCAAAATTTTATTTCTATAGAAAATGTTGTCAAAATTTTATTTCTATAGAAAATGTTGTTAAATTTTTATTTCTATAGAAAATTTTGTCAACATTTTTTTTATAGAAAATTTTGTCAAAATTTTTTCTGTAGAAGATTTTGTTAAAATTTTATTTCTATAGCAAATTATACCTCTTAATTGGATTGTCAACCAGTAAGAATTTTATAGTAAATTTTTTATTTTTAAATAAAAATCTTTTTTAATTAGTAACTATATATTAAAAAATTAATTTTATACTATTTTCTTAAAAAAAAAAAATATTTTATACCCTCCACCATAGGATGGGGGTATATTAAGTTTGTAATTCAGTTTGTAACACATCGAAATATTTCTGTAAGACCCCATAAAGTATATATATTCTGGGTCGTGGTGAAATTCTGGATCGATCTGAGCATATCCGTCCGTCCGTCCGTCTGTTGAAATCACGCTAACTTCCGAACGAAACAAGCTATCGACTTGAAACTTGGCACAAGTAGTTGTTATTGATGTAAGTCGGATGGTATTGCAAATGGGCCATATCGGTCGCCATATAAACGGACCCCCAGATTTGGCTTGCGGAGCCTATAAGAGTAGCATATTTTATCCGATCCGGCTGAAATTTGGTACATGGTGTTAGTATATGGTATCTACCAACCATGCAAAAAATGGTCCACATCTGTCCATAATTATATATAGCCCCCATATAAACCGATCCCCAGATTTGACCTGCGGAGCCTCATGGATGAGCAAAATTCATCCGATTCAGCTGAAATTTGGTACGTGGTGTTAGTATATGGTGTCTAACAACCATGCAGGAATTGGTTCTTATCTGTCCATATTTATATGTAGCCCCCATATAAACCGATGCCCAGATTTGACCTCCGGAGCCCCTTGGAAGAGCAAAATTCATCCGATTCCGTTGAAATTTGGTACGTGGTGTTAGTATATAGTGACTAACAACCATGCAGGAATTGGTCCTTATCTGTCCATATTTATATGTAGCCCCCATATAAACCGATCCCCAGATTTGGCCTCCGGAGCCCCTTGGAAGAGCAAAATTCACCCGATGCGGTTGAAATTTTGGTACGTGGTGTTATTATGTGGTCTCTAACAACCATGCAAAAATTGGTATATACCGGTCTTAATTATATATAACCCCACTTTAATCGGATCCCCAGATTTGACCTCCGAAGTTCATACGATCCGATTGAAATTTGGTACATTGCGCTAGTATATGGCCGCTAACAACCATGCCAAATTGGTCCATATCGGTCTTTAGTTATACATAGAAAATATTATCAAAATTTGATTTCTATAGAAAATTTTGTAAAAATTGTATTACTATACCAAATTTTGTTAAGATTTTATTTCTATAGAAAATTTTGTCAATATTTTATTTCTATAGAAAATTTTGTCAAAATTTTATTTCTATAGAAAATTTTGTCAATTTTTTTTAATGTTGTTAAACTGAATTATATTACGTATATAAATTTAATGGGCCTTTTTCTTGTTTAATATATACCCCGAATGGACTAACTTACAATTAAGAAAATGGTGTTAAGAAGATTTAAGATACCTTGCTATCGGCAAGTGTTACCGCAACCCAAGTAATTCGTGGATGACAGTTTTAAGTACAAGTTTCTATGCAATCCATGGTGGAGGGTACATAAGATTCGGCCTGGCCGAACTTACGGTTTTATATACTTGTTTTCAATGTTATTTTTATACAAAACTGCATTCATTATGCTGTGGGTGTTGAAATGTATAGTTATGTGTGTTAATTTTCTGTTATATGAAATATCTGTTATATGAAATAAATACTTTTGTTTTTAACCAAAATATTAATTTTGTTTTAATATTATTTACATTGCAAATTTTATGACTATTTTTTAAATGGAAGTGACGATTATGAAGATTTCTTTGGGAAAAAAGTGACGATTTTTCTTACAATTTTATTGGCAGCCCTGCATGGGGGTAGTATTAAGTTTTTCGCTTTGTTACCAAAAACTAAGAACAAAAAACTAAAGGACGAACTAAATAGTCCTTAGTCCATTATCTGAGTAGATTTTGTTGTTTCTGCAAGTGTGGGTAGGACAACATATTGTATAGATTGTATTGTCTGGCCTTATCTGTTCTACTCTGCGAGTATTTTAGTACAACAATACAACAAAACGAAGAGCAAAAAAAAAACATAATATCCTTTTTCCTAATTTAATATGTACTTTTTGTCTCTTTTTTTTCTCTTATCCATTTAATTGTTTGTCATCTCTATCATTATCTTTGCCTTTGTTCTTTTGACTCTATTATTTAAGATCTATATTAGAGGATGACAGATGAATGCATGGGTGAGAGTGGGTGGAGTGTTGTGAGTTGTACGATTCGCCATGGTAGTAATCAAATACCAAGAGCATCAATAAAAGATACATATGTGTGTGAGCGAGCAAATTTATTATTCAAGGAAGTTTATGACATTATTTCCCATAGACGAAAGCATAAAATGAGAGGGGCATTGGCAATTGGGGCAAACGATTAAGGAAGAAGTTATATAGACAACAAATCCTATTATACTCCCTTTATTGCTATAGCAAATGAAGAAAACGTCTTGGAGAAGTCTATAAATTATTGGCAAATTATTACTTTAAAAGAATTCTTACAGTGAGTAATGGCTGTTATGCAGGGTGGGTGATAGGCCATGCCATCAAGCAAAGCATTATATATTTTGTTTTTAATTTAATTGTTAAAAAGCAAAAAATCTTGGAAATAATATCAAATTATAGATTGGAAATTATGGTCTTCAAGCAAACGGGAAAGCCCTCATATGATGCACGAACGTGGCTTTGCGGAATTTTGTTCCATTTCCAAAAAAACGCCGTATTGAAATGATCGACACTTTGGTATTTTTATTCTCTAAAATGGCCCAAGCGCAAAAGACCAACGGATTAAAATTCGGAGATATTGGTAGCCATCGTGGGAGTAAAAATGAAGCGAGGAACCTTCTTTTTAAGCCATTCTTGGTGGACGTATGCTGAGTGCTAGGTGTTGAGTCCTGTAGGACTGCGGTCGAAATGTTTGTGTGCTCAGGGCTTCAATACTATCTTTAGGACATTTTCCCGATAATATTTTATATTTATTTAGACTTCACGGCCGATGAATACGAGCGGGGAGTGGCCGTTGCACAGTGGTTCAAAAATCTCTTTTTTTTATGGAAATACGTTTGTAACTTTTAAACGGATACAGATATCAACACAAGTACGGAACATCTAAAGTCGAGCAGGGTCGTTTATAATATATCATGCACCAATTTTTAGATCTATATTTTTTTGATATCATCTCAAATCCTTCAAATTTGTTGGGTGCTATAACATAAGGGGTTATGTTACCATTTATATACATGGGAAATATTTAAATCTAAAGCAATTTTTGGGAAACTTCGCAATAGTGCATTTATTATTTATTGGTCGATAGATAGAAGAAAGAAGTATTGGAAGATTTATGTCATTTATACAAGATTTCGACTTAAAATTGGCGATTTTACTAGAAGAATGTGGCTCGTTTGCCCGCCCAGCAAAAAACTTTTGGAAGTTCTTCTGAAGGCACAACTTTAAAATAACTTCCAAAAATGCCCTCCCAAAAATGTTCTTTATTTTAACTGCACAGGAAGTTCATTTGAGTAAATTTTGTTATAACTCGCTATTTTCATATTTTTAATTGGAAATTTAAAATTTCATTGTTTCAAATCGGTTAAAAACAGAGTAAAAATTAATAAAACGGTACAAATTACTTAAATTTAGCCGAAAAAGATTCTAAATTATTTATCGAAAAATTGCGAATTTTTGAAAATATTTGATGACAAACGTTCCAGACAAGCGTTATAATGCATAAAAATCATAAAAAAATTTCAAAAATTATTTATTTGTCAAAATATCAAAAAACAATTCTTAATACACATCCAAAACACTGAATTTGCCTCACACCTTAAGAAGTGTGCAAATTCAGTGTAGCAGCTTTCTAAAATGGTGGACACCCATCCTATGACAAGCCCATGTTAAATTCATAGCTTCTGCGTCAATTTGGCACCAATTCCGGATCCAAAACGAACATTTTCACTACTTTTTTGGCGACACTTTTTTTGCTGGGCGTTTTTGCCCAAATCGGAAAAGTATATATGTATGGGAGTTTTATCTAAACCTGAACTGATATCAACTAAGAAGCTCCGCACGCCAAATCTGAGCGCTGGTTTATATGGGGGCTATACGTAAAAGTGGCCCGATATGGCCCATTTCCAATACCATCCGATCTACATCAATAACAACTACTTGTGCCAAGTTTCAAGTCGATAGCTTGTTTCGTTCGGAAGTTAGTGTGATTTCAACAGACGGACGGACATGCTTAGATCGACTCAGAATTTCACCACGACCCGGATATATATACTTTATGGGGTCTTAGAGCAATATTTCGATGTGTTACAAACGGAATGATAAAGTTAATATACCTATGGTGGAGGGTATAAAAAATACCGAATTTTGACAAATTTCTCAAAAAATATTAAAACATTTTTTTGTGTCGTAACATTTTTATACCCTCCATGGGGGTATATTAACTTTGTCATTCCATTTGTAACAGATCGAAATATTGCTCTAAGACCCCATAAATTCTGTGAAATTCTGTGTCGATCTGAGCATGTCCGTCCGTCTGTTGAAATAACGCTAACTTCCGAACGAAACAAGCTATCGAGTTGAAACTTTGCACAAGTAGTTGTTAGATGTAGGTCGGATGGTATTGCAAATGGGCCATATCGGTCCACTTTTACGTATAGCCCCCATATAAACGGACCCCCAAATTTGGTTTGCGATTGCTCTAAGAGAAGCAAATTTCATCCGATCCGGCTGAAATTTGGTACATGGCGTTAATATATGGTCTCTAACAACCATGCAAAAATTGGTCCATATCGGTCCATAATTACATATAGCCCCCATATAAACCGATCCCCCGATTTGGCTTGCGGAGCCTCTAAGAGAACCAAATTTCATTCGATCCGGCTGAAATTTGGTACATGGTGTTAGTGTATGGTCTCTAATAACCATGCAAAAATTGGTCCACATCGGTCCATAACTATATATAGCCCCCATATAAACCGATCCCCCGATTTGGCTTGCGTAGCCTCTAAGAGAAGAAAATTCTATCCGATCCGGCTGAAATTTGGTACATGGTGTTGGTATACGTTCTCTAATGACCATGCAAAAATTGGTCCACATCGGTCCATAATTATATATAGCCCCCATATAAACCGATCCCCAGATTTGACCTCCGGAGCCTCTTAGAGGAGCAAAAGTCATTCGATCCTTTTGAAATTTGGTCCGTGGTGTTAGTATATTGTCTCTAACAAGCGTTCCAAAATTGGTCCATATCGGTCTATAATTATATATAGCCCCCATATAAGCCGATCCCCAGATTTGACCTCCGGAGCCTCTTAGAGGAGCAAAATTCATCCGATCCGGCTAAAATTGGGTACGTGGTGTTAGTATATAGTCTCTAACAACCATGCAAGAATTGGTCCATATAGGTCCATAATTATATATAGCCCCCATATAAATCGATCCCCAGATTTGACCTCCGGAGCCTCTTAGAGGAGCAAAATTCATCCGATCCAGTTAAAATTGGGTACGTGGTGTTAGTATATAGTCTCTAACAACCAAGCAAGAATTGGTCCATATAGGTCCATAATTATATATAGCCCCCATATAAATCGATCCCCAGATTTGTCCTCCGGAGCCTCTTGGAGGAGCATAATTCATCCGATCCGGTTGAAATTTGGAACGTGGTGTTAGAATGTGGTCTCCAACAAACACGCAAGAATTGGTCCATATCGGTCCATAATTATATATAACCCCCATATAAATCGATCCCCAGATTTGTCCTCCGGAGCCTCTTGGAGTAGCATAATTCATCCGATCCGGTTGAAATTTGGAACGTGGTGTTAGAATGTGGTCTCCAACAAACACGCAAGAATTGGTCCATATCGGTCCATAATTATATATAGCCCCCATATAAACCGTTCCCCAGATTTGATCTCCGGAGCCTCTTAGAAGAGCAAAATTCATCCGATCCTGTTGAAATTTGCAACGTGGTGTTAGTATAAGGCCGCTAATAACCATGCCAAAATTGGTCCATATCGATCTATAGTTATATATAGGCGATCCCCAATCACACAAAAATTGGTCCTTATCGTTTCATAATCATGGTTGCCACTCGAGCCAAAAATAATCTACCAAACTTTTTTTTTTATAGAAAACATTGTCAAAATGTTATTTCTATAGAAAATTTTGGCAAAATTTTATTTCGATAGAAAATTTTGTCTAAATTTTATTTCTATAGAACATTTTGTCAAAATTTTATTTCTATAGAAAATTTGGTCAGAATTTTATTTCTATAGAAAATTTTATCCAAATTTTTTCCAAATTTTCAATAGAAAATGTTGTCAAAATTTTATTTTGTCAAAATTGTATTTCTATAGAAACTTTAAACTTAATCGGCCTTTTTAGTTTAATAGTTTAATACAACCCAAGTAATTCAATTGTGGATGACAGTCTTCAGTAGAAGTTTCTACGCAATCCATGGTGGAGGGTACATAAGCTTCGACCTGGCCGAACTAACGGCCGTATATACTTGTTTCTTTCTAGACTTCTCATTTTTTTCGTGTTGATCAAAGTAAAATTCTGGCTTCAGACAAATTGCGGTGTTACCGCACTTATATGGCCCCAGAAGCCAGAATTTTACTTTGGATTACTTCAAATTATACATGGGGAGTACAATTAGTAATATAGTCAAGTGTGCTAATTTTGGGATAAATCGGTTCGCCTTAGTTAGATTCATATGACCACCAGAGTCGAAATCATTACAAGACCCAAGTTCCAATGCAATTTATTTTTTTCGACCAATCGCCAAGAGTCTTTTTGAACGACTGACAAATTTTATGGGATCCAACGCTAACATTTTTTTGACGGTCATGCAATTATGCCCAAGGTTGTCTCAATCTTACTATTGATCAAATGACAATCTTGCAATATCAGTTGGTTTCAATGGTTTCCGGAACAACAACCGATTATGGACGATCTTCACAAAATTTGTCTTGGAGTGAACTACGGCCTCTGTTGAATTCGATAAACACTGATTCATGACGGAGCTTCATTGCAAACAAATGAATTAAGTTAATCGCAATGCCATGTTGTTGAGTTAATCCACGTCTGAAGTTGGAAAAAGTATCCGCACGAAAATTTTCACGATTTAATTCCATATAATTTAATATAATTTAATTCCATTGTTTGTAATCTTTTAAGTTGCTGTAAATAACACAAATATCGTTCGTATGTCAAAACGTCTTGGGTACGTATAACCTCGAAAATGTCAGGATTTACGATAGATCTGTCAGTTGGTAGATTGTAACACTAAAAGTACCAGATCCCAAAATATAACAAGTATATACGGCCGTAAGTTCGGCCAGGCCGAAGCTTATGTACCCTCCATCATGGATTGCGTAGAAACTTCTTCTAAACACTGCCATCCACAATCGAATTACTTAAGTTGCGGTAACGCTTGCCGATGGCAAGGCATCTTAAAACCTCCTAACACCATCTTCTAAATTGTATGACAAAATTTTCTATAGAAAGAAAATTTTGACAAAAATTTCTACAGAAATAAAATTTTAACAAAATTTTCTATAGAAATAAACTTTTGACAAAATTTCTATAGAAATAAAATCTTGGTAGATTATTTTTGGCTCGAGTGGCAACCATGATTATGAACCGAATAAAATTTGAACAAAATTTTCTATGGAAATAAAATTTTGACAATGATGAAAATTTTATTATGAACCGAATAATATTGTAACAAAATTTTCTCTAGAAATAAAATTTTGATAAAATTTTCTATAGAAATAAAATGTTGACAAAATTTTGTATAGAAAAAAATTTTGGTAGATTATTTTTGGCTCTAGTGGCAACCATGATTATGGACCGACATGGACCAAGTTTTGTGTGATTGGACCAATTTTGATATGGTTTTTAGCGACCATATACTAACACCACGTTCCTAATTTGAACCAGATCGGATGAATTTTACTCCTCCAAGAGGCTCCGGAGGTCAAATCTGGAGAACGTTTTATATGGGGGCTATATATAATTATGGACCGATATGGACCAATTCTGGCACGGTTGTTAAAGATCATATACTAACACCATGTTCCAAATTACAACCGGATTGGATGAAATTTGCTTCCCTTGGAGACTTCGCAAGCCAAATCTGGGGATCGTTTTATATGGGGGCTATATATAATTATGAACCGATGTGGACCAATTTTTGCATGGTTGTTAGAGACCATATACCAATATCATGTACCAAATTTCAGGCGGATCGGATGAAATTTGCTTCTCTTTGAGGCTCCCCAACCCAAATCTGGGGATCGGTTTATATGGGCGCTTTATATAATTATGGACCGATGTGGACCAATTTTTGCATGGTTGTTAGAAACCATTTACCAATACTATGTACCAAATTTCAGCCGGATCGGATGCAATTTGCTTCTCTTTGAGGCTTTGCAAGCCAAATCTGGAGATCGGTTTATACGGGGGCTATATATAATTATGAACCGATGTGGACCAATTTTTGCATGGTTGTTAGAGACCATATACCAACATTATGTACCAAATTTCAGCCGGATCGGATGAAATTTGCTTCTCTTTTAGGCTGCGCAAGCCAAATCTGGGGATCGGTTTATATGGGGGCTATATATAATTATGGACCGATGTGGACCAATTTTTGCACGGTTGTTAGAGACCATATACCAACACCATGTACCAAATTTCAGCCGGATCGGATGAAACATGCTTCTCTTAGAGGCTCCACAAGCTAAATCTGGGGATCGGTTTATATGGGGGCTATATATAATTATGGACCGATATGGACCAATTTTTGCACGGTTGTTAGAGACCATATACCAACATCATGTACCAAATTTCAGCCGGATCGGATGAAATTTGCTTCTCTTTTAGGCTCCGCAAGCCAAATCTGGGGATCGGTTTATATGGGGGCTATATATCATTATGGACCGATGTGGACCAATTTTTGCACGGTTGTTAGAGACCATATACCAACACCATGTACCAAATTTCAGCCGGATCGGACGAAATATGCTTCTCTTAGAGGCTCCACAAGCCAAATCTGGGGATCGGTTTATATGGGGGCTATATATAATTATGGACCGATATGGACCAATTTTTGCATGGTTGTTAGAGACCATATACCAACATCATGTACCAAATTTCAGCCGGATCGGATGAAAGTTGCTTCTCTTTTAGGCTCCGCAAGCCAAATCTGGGGATCGGTTTATATGGGGGCTATATATAATTATGGACCGATGTGGACCAATTTTTGTATGGTTGGTAGAGACCATATACCAACACCATATACCAAATTTCAGCCGGATCGGATGAAATTTGCTTCTCTTAGAGCAATCGCAAGCCAAATTTTGGGGTCCGTTTATATGGGGGCTATACGTAAAAGTGGACCGATATGGACCAATTTTTGCATGGTTGTTAGAGACCATATACCAACACCATATACCAAATTTCAGCCGGATCGGATGAAATATGCTTCTGTTAGAGGCTCTACAAGCCAAATCTGAGGGTCCCTTTATATGGGGGCTATACGTAAAAGTGGACCGATATGGCCCATTTTCAATACCATCCGACCTACATCGATAACAACTACTTGTGCCAAGTTTCAAGTCGATAGCTTGTTTCGTTCGGAAGTTAGCGTGATTTCAACAGACGGACGGACGGACGGACGGACGGACATGCTTAGATCGACTCAGAATTTCACCACGACCCAGAATATATATACTTTATGGGGTCTTAGAGCAATATTTCGATGTGTTACAAACGGAATGACAAAGTTAATATACCCCCATCCTATGATGGAGGGTATAAAAAGCAAACCTCGTATATGACATTTACCACTTTTCGACGGATGGACCCCAAAAAGATTGTCATTCAGACAATCTATGCTAACGTAACCTAAAAAGTTTTTTTATTGTGGGTTTTGCATAAATTCTTCTGCATTTGCTATTTTGAGTATATTTTCTTTAATTAGATGTCTTCTAGTTAAAAAAATACATTTTATACGAAGATAACATATTTTGCAATGGAAATTGAAATGGTGTCCCAATTATTATTCTTGACACAATTCACACTGCTGAATAAATTAAGACAAGAGGGAAGATGCAAATAACATAACGAAAAAACAGGATATAATGATGTTGATTAAACCCTTAAAGATGTTGGAAATGTCTGTAGACAAAATGATAAAGAGACAACTTCGTTTTTTTTTTTTTTGTTTTTTTTTTTCTAAAGAAGGAAATTCAAACAAACAATGCAAATGACTTGCATTGGGTACAAGATAAAAACAAAGAGAACCCCTAAACCATCATCACCCTTTCAAACACAGCTTTCAGCAAAAGAGTCTCTGTAATTTCTCCAACCCCTTTTCAAGAAACTCAACTTGCCACTTAAGCCACAGAAAGGTGTTATAGCATTCATTGTTCTCAATAATTGTTGCTGTTTGCAGCAGGTATTTTATTACTATACAATGAATATGAATGGAGGGACGGACATTTTTTGGCATTTTTCGTTTGTTCGTTATTTAATTGTTTAAATAATACTTTTTGTTTTGTCTTCGGAACAAAAAGAATGAAAGGGGAAACAAACTGTAGTCACATCTATTGTTATTTTCTTGTGGCACTGTTACTTGTCTTGAGGCGAATACAAAAGCCAAAGTTGAGAAGAAGAAACCCATTAAGAAAAATAACTAGAAAGTTTTTCCGTCGACCTGAGACAAGCAAAAGGTTCTTTAAAAGGTTATAACACAAGGGCACTTCATTAATGGCTAAAAGGTCCTAGAAGTTAATTGAAAATCGAACTAAGTTTAAATATAAATATACAGGACTTTTTTATACCCTCCACCATTAGATGGGGGTATATTAACTTTGTCAATGCGTTTGTAATACATCGAAATATTGCTGTAAGACCCCATAAAGTATATATATTCTGGGTCGTGGTGAAATTCTGAGTCGATCTGAGCATGTCCATCCGTCCGTCCGTCTGTTGAAACCACGCTAACTTCCAAACGAAACAAGCTATCGACTTGAAACTTGGCACAAGTAGTTGTTATTGATGTAGATCGGATGGTATTAGGTTAGGTGGCAGTCCGATGTATCAAGCTCACTTAGAATATTCAGTCCATTGTGATACCACATTGGTGAACTTCTCTCTTATCACTGAATGCTGCCCGATTCCATGTTAAGCTCAATGACAAGGGACCTCCTTTTTATAGCCGAGTCCGAACTGCGTTCCACATTGCAGTGAAACCACTTAGAGAAGCTTTGAAACCCTCAGAAAGTTCACCAGCATTACTGAGGTGGGATAATCCACCGCTGAAAAACTTTTTGGTGTTCGGTCGAAGCATTGCACCACGGTGGCTCCCATCGGATGGTATTGCAAATGGGCCACTTTTACGTATAGCCCCCATATAAACGCACCCCCAAATTTGGCTTGCGATTGCTCTAAGAGAAGCAAATTTCATCGGATCCGGTTGAAATTTGGTACATGGTGTTAGTATATGGTCTTTAACAACCACAGAAAAATTGGTCCACATCGGTTCATAATTTTATATAGCTCCTGTATAAACCGAACCCCTGATTTGGCTTGCGGAACCTCTAAGAGAGGAAAATTGCATTCGATCCGTCTACATCGGTCAATAATTACACAGAAAAAATTTCAATTCCAATTCCAATTAAAATTTTAATTGAGTTTTAAAAAATATTCAATTAAAAATTTAATTGATTCAACAAATTTTTTAATTGAAACAAAAATCAATCACAAAATTTAATAGTATCAATTAATTTTTTAATTGGAGCAATTAATTTTTTAATTGGCCTTCAATTAATTTTTTAATTTTTTTTTGTGATTGAAGACATTTCAATTAAAAAATTAATTGGATCAATTAATTTCGTGATTGAACAAGAACATTTTTTTGTTTGTGTGTACATATAGCCCCCATATAAACCGATCCCCCGATTTGGCTTGCGGAGCCTCTAAGAGAAGCAAATTTCATCCGATCCGGTTGAAATTTGGTACATAGTGTAAGTATATGGTCTCTAATGACCATGCAAAAATTGGTCCATATCGGTCCATAATTATATATAGCCCCCATATAAACCGATCCCCCGATTTGGCTTGCAGAGCCTCTAAGAGAAACAAATTTCATCCGATCCGGCTCAAATTTGGTACATGATGTAAGTATATGGTCTCTATTGACCATGCAAAAATTGGTCCATATCGGTCCATAATTATATATAGCCCCCATATAATCCGATCACCAGATTTGACCTCCGGAGCCTCTTGGAAGACCAAAATTCATCTGATTCAGTTGAAATTTGGTACGTGATGTTAATATATGGCCTTAAACACCCATGCAAAAATTGGTCGATATCGGTCCATAATTATATATATGCCCCATATAAACCGATCCCCAGATTTGACCTCCGGATCATCTTGGAAGAGCAAAATTCTTCCCATTCGGTTGAAATTTGGTACGTGTTGTTAGTATATGGTATCCAACAACCATACAGGAATTGGTTTCTATCTGTCCATAATTATATATAGCTCCCATATAAACCGATCGCCAGATTTGACCTCCTTTTGGAGAAGCAAAATTCATCCGATCTGGTTGAAATTTGGTACGTGGTGGTAGTATATGATATTTAACAACCATACCAAAAGTGATCCAAATCAGTCTATAATCATTTATAGCCCCCATATAAACCGATTAGATTTGGTTTTGGAGCCTCTTGGAGGAGCAAATTTCATCCGAGTGAGTTGAAATATATGGATGACAGTCTTTCGTAGAAGTTTCTACGCAATCCATTGTGGAGGGTACATAAGATTCGGACTGGCCGAACTTACGGCAGTATATACTTGTTAGTAGATGTTTATACCCTGCGCCACACTGTGGAACAGGGTATTATAAGTTAGTGCATATGTTTGTAACACCCAGAAGGAGACGAGATGGTGTCTTTGGCAATAATGCTCAGGGTGGGTCCCTGAGTCGATATAACCATGTCCGTTTGTCCGTCCCTCCGTCCGTCCCTCCGTCCGTCCGTCCCTCCGTCGGTCCGTCTGTCTGTGAACACATTTTTGTGATCAAAGTCTAGGTCGCAATTTAAGTCCAATCGCCTTCAAATTTTGCACATGATCCTAATTTGGATCAGAATAGAATTCTATTGATTTTGGAAGAAATCGGTTCAGATTTAGATATAGCTCCCATATATATCTTTCGCCCGATATGCACTAATATGGACCCAGCAGCCAGAGTTTTATACCGATTTGCTTGAAATTTTGTGCAAACATAACACTTAGTCGTATAGTCAAGTGTGCAAAATTTGATTGAAATCGGTTCAGATTTAGGTATAGCTCCCATATATATCTTTCGCCCGATATGGTCCTACAAGCCAGAGTTTTAGCCCAATTTGGTTGAAATTTTGCACAGGGAGTAGATTTAGCATTGTATCTATGCGTGCCAAATTTGGTTGAAATCGATTCAGATTTAGATATAGTTCCCATATATATCTTTCGCCCGATATGCACTTATATGGACCCAGAAGCCAGAGTTTTATCCCGATTGCCTTGAAATTTTGCACAAGAAGTACAATTGGTAGTATAGTCATGTGTGCCAAATAAGATTGAAATCGGTTCAGATATAGATATAGCTTCCATATATATTTTTCGCCCGATGTGGACTTATATGGCCCCAGAACCCAGAGTTTTGGCCCAATTTGGTTGAAATTTTGCACTAGGAGTACAATTAGTAATATAGTCCTGTGTGCCAAATTTGATTAAAATCGGTTCAGATTTAGATATAACTCCCATGTAATGTTTTTCTGATTTCAACAAAAATGGTCAAAATGCCAACATTTTCCTTGTTAAATCGCCACTGCTTAGTCGAAAAGTTGTAAAAATGACTCTAGTTTTCCTAAACTTCTAATACACATATATCGAGCGATAAATCATAAATAAACTTTTGCGAAGTTTCCTTAAAATTGCTTCACATTTAAATGTTTCCTATATTTTTTTGCTAACATTTTGTTCCACCTTAGTACATTAGCCGACTTAAATTTTGAGTTTATAGATTTTGTAGAAGTCTATCAAATTCTGTCCAGATCAAGTGATATTTAAATGTATGTATTTGGGACAAACCTTTATATATAGCACCCAACACATTTGACGGATGTGATATGGTATCGAAAATTGAGATCTACAAAGTGGTGCAGGATATAATATAGTCGGCCCCGCCCGACTTTAGACTTTCCTTACTTGTTTTGTTATAAATCATTGAGGCGAATTTTTTCGATCTAACCCCCCAAAGACGGATCATAATCCCTGAGCATTCATATTTGCAGTGTTTATTCCATTTTTTAAAATATATGGAATAATGATCTTTACAAATCCATAAAGGAATATGTTGAGCAAGGTTTTCCTAGGTTTTTGAACTTCTGCACACAAAAAAATATCAATTAATTTAATTGTCAATACAATTAAAATTATGTTTAAATTTGAGCTAACAACGTATTTTGTAAATACAATTACGATTTTAGTCACTTTAGCAACTAATTTTTTTATATCAACAAAAATTTAGTTGAACTTCAAAATTTTCTGTAACAACAATTTATTGTTAGCTCAAATATTATAATATTATTTTGTGTGTGTGTGTGTTGTTAGATTGAACTTTTAAGACTGACACAAAAATTCCATATTTTTTAACCTTTCTTATAACCCTTTTGGCCAAGGCAAAGAATGCAGTCCCTTTCACCATTCATCTATTGCATGCGTTTATTATGTATGCACAGCTGAGACATGCTAAAAACTTAGCATGAACTTAGGGCATTCGGGCAGAACCCTTCCATGCAAGTCATTTTAAATTTGCAACAAAGTAAAATGCAATAATGGCACATGAAAGTTATGAGAGCAGCTACAGGATTTGGTAACGTTGCAGCGCGATAAAGTTGTATTTGTCACGTGATGCATTTGTCACGCGCGCACACAATGCCAAGGAAATCCTTTTTTTCGAAAATCGAAAAAAGGGAGCAACACGCAAACTAACCACACCGTAGCAGTGACTTGAGACCACAAATAAGATATATGCGAAAGAATCACATGCTATCATAGTAGTGGTGGGGATAAATCATGAAAATTGTATGCGAGTGGAAGTGTATGTGTGTGTGTGTGCATGGTAGAATGACAGCATATATATCCGTATTCAGACAAAGACATTGTAATGAAGAGCTGTTTCCGAGTTGGGAATTGTAATCAGATGCATGTATCTCAAATGATATTAAGACATCTTCCAAAGACGGTGAGTAAACGAGGGAACGATAGAGAAAAAGAGAAGAACGTATAACGGTAATGAACTATATTTTTTCGTCGACCCTTAAACGATTCATTATATATTTCATGAGTTATTTCAGTGCACAATTCATGTAAAGTAATTCATAAGAGATGCAACTTATCTAAGCTAATCCGATGCTGATTCTACAAAATTTGTTTTTAAAATAGTTTACATATAATATAATATTAGTATATATTATATTATTATATTATATATATTAGTTCACAGTTAGTTCCAGACCAAACGCTATGGAATGAGGAACTTTTACTACTCACATAGTCACGAGTGTGAACAAAATGAATTCGTATGTCTACTGTCTGTTCAAATGAAACATGATAGGAATTTTAATCTTCCATATTTTCGTCATTTAGATTGCTTCCGCAGTAGTTGATTCGTCACCTAGCATGGTTCCACATTTGTGCACTGGATTAGCAGCTCCAGATTTCAGGCTCACTTAGACTATACAGTCCATTGTGATACCGCAGTGGTGAACTACTCTCTTATCACTGAGTGATGTCCGATTTAAAGTTTAGATCAATGATAAGAGACCTACTTTTTATAAATGTCACCAGCAATACTGAGAAAGGATAATCCACCGATGAAAAACTTGTTGGTCGAAAATTGGGGTTAAAGCTAAGAGTGGCAGCCTGGGTTGCTCGCCGTACCAAGCTTTCCTCCACACTATCGTACTTCATCGGCATTTTAGTTTTTTACTAAATTTTCTATAGAAATAAAATTTTGACACAATTTTCTATAGAAACAAAATTTTGAAAAAAATTTCTATAGAAAATAAAATTTTCACAAAGTTTTCGATAGAAACAAAATTTTGACAAAATGTTCTACAGAAATAAAATTTTGACAACATTTTCTATAGAAAATAAAATTTGGCGAAGTTTTCTAAAGAAAATGAAATTTTTAAAAAATTTTCTATAGAAAATAAAATTTTTAAAGAAAATGAAATTTTGAAAAATTTTCTATAGAAAATAAAATTTTGGAAAAAGTTTCTATAGAAAATAAAATTTTGACACAATTTTCCATAGAAATAAAATTTTGACAACATTTTCTATAGAAATAAAATTCTGACAAAATTTCAATAGAAATAAAATTTTGACAAGACTTTCTATAGAAATAAAATTTTGACAAAATTTTCGGTAGAAATAAAATTTTGATAAAATTTTCTATAGAAATAAAATTTTGACAAAAGTTTCTATAGAAATAAAATATTGAGAAAATTTTCTATAGAATCAAAATTTTGACAAAATTTTATATAGAAATTAAATTTTTACAAAATTTTCTAAAGAAATAAAAAACTGACAAAATTTTCTATAGAAATAAAATTTTGATAAATTTTCGGTAGAAATAAAATTTTGATAAAATTTTCTATAGAAATAAAATTTTGACAAAATTTTCTATAGAAATAAAATACTGAAAAAATTTTCTATAGAATTAAAATTTTAACAAAATTTTCAATAAAAATAAAATTTTGACAAAATTTTCTGTAGAAATAAAATTTGGACAAAATTGTCTGTAGAAATAAAACTTTATAAAATTTCTATAGAAATAAAATGTTGACACAATTTTCTATAGAAATAAAATTTTGCCAAAATTTTATATAGAAAATAAAATATTCGCAAAATTTTCTATAGAAATAAAATTTTGATAAAATTTTCGGTAGACATAAAATTTTGATAAAATTTTCTATAGAAATAAAATTTTGACAAAATTTTCTATAGAAATAAAATACTGAAAAAATTTTCTATAGAATTAAAATTTTGACAAAATTTTCAATAAAAATAAAATTTTGACAAAATTTTCTGTAGAAATAAAATTTGGACAAAATTGTCTGTAGAAATAAAACTTTATAAAATTTCTATAGAAACAAAATGTTGACACAATTTTCTATAGAAAATAAAATATTCGCAAAATTTTCTTTAGAAAATTAAATTTTCACAAAAGTTTCTATAGAAATAAAATGTTGACAAAAATTTCTATAGAAATAAAAGCTTGACAAAATTTTCTATAGAAATAAAATTTTGACAAAATTTTCAATAGAAATAAAATTTTGACAAAACTTTCTATATGAATAAAATTTTTACAAAATTTTCTATTGAAATAAAATTTTGATAAAATTTCTATAGAAATAAAATTTTGAGAAAAGTTTCTATAGAATAAAATACTGAAACAATTTTCTATAGATTTAAAATTTTGACAAAATTTTCTATAGAAATAAAATTTTGACAAAATTTTCTATAGAAATAAAATTTTGACAAAATGTTCTATAGAAATAAAATTTTGACAAAATTTTCTATAGGAATAAATTGTTGATAAAATTTTCTATAGAAATAAAATTTTGACATAATTTTCTATAGAAATAAAATTTTGGCAAAATTTTCTATTGAAATAAAATTTTCACAAAATTTTCTATTGAAATAAAATTTTGACAAATTTTTCAAGAGAAATAAAATGTTGACAAAATTTTCTATAGAAATAAAAATTTTCTATTGAAATAAAATTTTGACAAAATTTTGTATTGAAATAACATTTTGACAAAATTTTCTGTAGACATAAAACTTTGATAAAATTTTCTATAGAAATAACATTTTGAGAAAAGTTTGTGTAGATGTAAAATATTGACAAAATTTTCTATAGAATTAAAATTTGCACAAAATTTTCTATTGAAATAAAATATTGACAAACATTTTCTATAAAATAAACAAGTATATACGGCCGTAAGTTCGGCCAGGCCGAAGCTTATGTACCCTCCACCATGGATTGCGTAGAAACTTCTACTGAAGACTGTCATCCACAATCGATTTACTTGGGTTGCGGTAACTTTTGCCGATGACAAGGTATCTTAAAACTTCCTAATACCATAATATATACCACGTAGTCCATACGTGGTATATATTAAACTTAAAATGGCCGATTAAATACGTTTGACAAACTTTTCTATAGAAATAACATTTTGACAAAATTTTCTATAGAAATAAAGTTTTTACTAAATTTTCAAAAGATTTAAAATTTTGACAACATTCTCTACAGAATTAAAATTTTGACAACATATTCTACAGAAATAAAATTTTGACAACATTTGCTACAGAAATAAAATTTTGCCAAAACTTTCTATAGAAATAAAATTTGACAAAATTTTCTATAGGAATAAAATTACGACAAATTTTGCTAGATTATTTTGCTCGAGTGGCAAGCATGATTATGAACCGATATGGACCATTTTTTGTGTGATTGGGGATCGGCTATATATAACTATAGACCGATATCGACCACTTTTTGCATGGTTGTTAGAGACCATATACTAACACCACGTACCAAATTTCAACCGGATCGGATGAATTTTGCTCCTCTAAGAGGCTCCGGAGTTCAAATCTGGGGATCGGTTTATATGGGCGCTATATATAATTATGGACCGATATGGACCAATTTTGGCATGGTTGTTAAAGATTATTATTATCTATTGTCTGCCTTTTTCCAAAAAAACATAAATTCTTCAACAATTTAATGATCACATTTACTATGCATCACTGTATCTCCCTCGATATTCTATGAGCGTGTGCGTGTGGTCTCCATAATTTTTATAAATCCCTAGGTTTATGTCATAATTTACTTTTTCTCCATTATTAACATCAAGCAGGTACTAGATAAGTAGTCGAAAATCATTCTCATAGACACTTTAACACAATAAACTTGAGCGACCATCCACCAACCAAGACCATTCCGCCTTTACAAACGTTGTCATATAGCGACACAAGCGAGAAACATGCTGCATGTAAAATTCGTGGAATTTTTATCTCATAAATCTTCAGAGTCGTGTTCCGATTTAGCTGCTTCGTTTTAGTTTGCCTTTTTTTGTTCTTCGTCAGCTATTCTTCTAAGGGTTCACTTTGGGGTTTGTTTGAGGTTAAAGTTCAAGATGTGTGTGCTCAGTTCATTGTGGTTAAGTGCCATTGCTGCTGGTGCTTAAGATTATTTTTCCATTTTTACTGGGAGCAGCTAAACAAAGCATTCGGGGCTTAAAGCTAGGGGATTGACATAGAAGAGAATTGCATGCGAAAGAAGATGTTGGCCATATGCAATCATTTTCGTCTATACATGGGGAGAAAAGTGTTAGTAAATTTCGAAGAACATATAAAAAATTTTATTCCTATAGAAAATTTTGTCAAAATTTTATTTCTGTAGAAAATTTTTTCAAAATTTTATTTCTGTAGAAAATTTTGCAAAATTTTATTTCTATAGAAAATTTTGTCAAAATTTTATTTCTATAGAAAATTTCGGCAAAATTGTATTTCTATAGAAAATTTCGGCAAAATTTTATTTCTAAAGAAAATTTTTTATCTCTAAAGAAAATTTTGTCAAAATTTTATTTATGTAGAAAATTTTGTCAAATTTTATTTCTACAGAAAATTTTGTCAACATTTTATTTCAATAGAAAAATTTAACAAAATTTGATAGAAAATTTTGGATTTTTTTTTTAAATTTTATCAATTTTTTTTATAGAAAATTTTGCCAAAATTTTATTTCTATAGAAAATTTTGTCAATTCCTTATTGCTATAGAAACTCTTGCCAAAATTTTATTTATAAGAAAATTTGGTCAATATTTTATTTCTATAGAAAATTTGGCCAAAATGTTTTTTCTATAGAAAATTTTGTCAAAATTTTATTTCTATAGAAAATGTTGTCAAAATTTTATTTCTACAGAAAATTTTGTCAATATTTTATTTCTCTAGAAAATTTTGTCAAGATATTATTTCTATAGAAAAATTTGTCAAAATTTTGTTTCTATAGACAACTTTGTCAAAATTTTATTTCTATAGAAAATATTGTCAAAATTTCCTTTGTTAAAAAAATTTTATCAAAATGTTATTTCTATAGAAATGTTTGTCAAAATTTTATTTCTATAATAGAAAATTTTGTCAAAATTTTATTTCTATAGAAATTTTGTCAAAATTTTATTTCTATAGAAAAATTTGTCAAAATTTCATTTCTTTAGAAAATTTTGTCAAAATTTTATTTCTATAGACAATTTTGTCAAAATTTTATTTCTATAGAAAATTTTGCCAAAATTTCACAAATGTTTTGTCAAAATTTTATTTCTATAGTAATTTTTGTTAACATTTTATTTCTGTAGAAAATTTTTCCAAAATTTTTATTTCTATAGAAAATTTTGTCAAAATTTTATTTCTATAGAAAATTTTGTCAAATCTTTATTTCTTTAGAAAATTTTGTCAAAATTTTATTTCTATAGAAAATTTTGTCAAAACTTTATTTCTATAGAAAATCTTTTCAAAACTTTATTTCTATAGAAACTTTTATCAAAATTATATTTCTACAGAAAATGTTGTCAAATTTTATTTCTCTAGAAAATCCTGGAATTTTTTTAGAAAATTTTATAATTTTTTTTTATAGAAATTTTTGTCAAAATTTTTTTACTTTAGAAAAGTTTGTCAATTCTTTATTGCTATAGAAACTCTAGCTAAAATTTTATTTATAAGAAAATTTTGTCAATATTTTATTTCTATAGAAAATTTTGTCAAATCTTTATTTTTATAGAAAATTTTGGCAAAATTTTATTTCTATAGAAAATTTTGTCAAAATTTTATTTCTGTAGAAAGTTTTGTCAAAATTTTATTTCTGTAAAAAAATTTTGTCAAATTTTTATTTCTATAGAATATTTTTTCACAATTTTTTTCTATAGAAAAGATTGTCAAAATTTTTTTCTATAGAAAAAATTGTCAAATTCTTTTCATTTCTATACAAAATCTTGTCAAAATTTTATTTCTATAGAAAATTTCGGCAAAATTATCTTTCTATAGAAAATTTCGGCAAAATTTTATTTCTATAGAAAATTTTGTCAATTCTTTATTGCTATAGAAACTCTTGCCAAAATTTTTTTTATAAGAAAATTTTGTCAACATTTTATTTATAAGAAAATTTTGTCAGCATTTTATTTCTATAGAAAATTTTGTAAAAATTTTATTTGTATAGAAAATGTTATGAAAATTTTATTTCTATAGAAACTTTTGCAAAATTTTATTCCTATAAAAATTTTGTCAAAATTTTATTTCTATAGACAATTTTGTCAATATTTTATTTCTATAGAAACTTTTATCAAAATTATATTTCTATAGAAAATTTTGTAAAAATTTTGTCAAATTTTATTTCTCTAGAAAATCTTGGAATTTTTGTTAGAAAATTTTATCAATTTTTTTTAGAAATTTTTGTCAAAATTTTTTTACTTTAGAAAAGTTTGACAATTCTTTATTTCTGTAGAAAGTTTTGTCAACATTTTATTTCTGTAAACAAATTTTGTCAAATTTTTATTTCTATAGAATATTTTTTCACAAATTTTTTCTATAAAAAAGATTGTCAAATTCTTTTCATTTCCATACAAAATCTTGTCAAAATTTTATTTCTATAGAAAATTTCCGCAAAATTATATTTCTATAGAAAATTTTGTCAATTCTTTATTGCTATAGAAACTCTAACCAAAATTTTATTTATAAGAAAATTTTGTCAACATTTTATTTTCATAGAAGATTTTCTAAAAATTTTATTTGTATAGAAAATGTTATAAAAATTGTATTTCTATAGAAACTTTTGCAAAATTTTATTCCTATAAAAAATTTTGTCAAAATTTTATTTCTATAAAAAATTTTGTCAAAATTTTATTTCTATAGAAAATTTTGTCAAAATTTTACTTCTATTGAAAATTTTATCAAAAATTTCATTTCTATAGAAAATTTTATCAAAATTTTATTTCTATAGAAAATTTTGTCAAAATTTTACTTCTATTGAAAATTTTATCAAAAATTTCATTTTTATAGAAAATTTCATCAGAATTTTATTTCTATAGAAATTTTGTCATTATACCCTAAACCACATAGTGGTCAGGGTATAATAAGTTTTATCGGCCAAAAAATGTGCCTACCAGAAATATTGATTTTAGACCCCATAAAATATATACCGATCGACTCAGAATCACCTCCTGAGTCGATCTAGCGCTTGGTGTCCGTCCGTCCGTCCGTCTGTCCATGTATTTGTTGTTCACAGGATTCCGGTCGCAATTATTAACCGATTTTGATGAAATTAGGTACAGGGAGTTTTTTGGGCACAAGGACGAACGCTATTGAATTTGGAAGAAATCGGATCAAATTTAGATATAGCTCCCATATATATGTATCGTCCGATTTCGACAAATGGGGTCACGTTGCGCGTTTTTTCAAACGGATCATCACCAAATTTGACAAAAGGTAATCTTTTCTATTGCCCTTCAAGCCTGCAAAATTTCATCCAAATCGGTTCAGATTTAGATATAGCTCTCATATATATGTATCGCCCGATTTTCCCAAATTTGGCCACAAAACCTTTATTTATCAACCGATCTTACTCAAAGTTGGCTAAATATAATCTTCTATAGCACTAACTATATGTGCAAAAAATCATCGAAATCGGTTCAGATTTAGCTATAGCTCCCATATATATGTACCGCCCGATTTTTCTAAATTTGGCCATAGTACTCTTGTTTATTAACCAATGTTACTCAAATTTCAAATTTTGATGTACTAGCCGATCGTACTTATACGTACTTGTAGCTCTTACATAAGAATATTGCTCGATTTTTACAAATTTGTATTTATTACCCACACTAATTTAACGATTTTCTCTTTTTTAATAATGGGCTCAATATTAGTGGCATACTAACCCCGTAGGCGCAATATCAACACAGCCAGTGTTGCTAGAAGTAGGGGAAATTACCTATATGTAAGGTTTTTCTAATATTTAGAGTCTTGTAGGGACGTAGGGCCACAATGTAGGACATTTTCGCTCAACACAATTTGTAATAATTTTTACATTTTGGTGGCTCTAGAGGAGGAAATTAGAAGCCGGCAAGGCTTGATCTTTAACAATGTGTGGTAAACTTTATTCCAGTAGAAAATTATGTCAACATTTTATTTCTATAGAACATTTTGTCAAAATTGTATTTGTATAGAAATTTTTTTCAAAATATTATTTCTATAAAAAATTTTCTCAAAATTTTATTTCTGTGGAATTTTTTCTCAAAATTTTATTTCTATAGAATTTATTGTCAAGATTTTATTTCTATAAAAAAATTTGTCACAAACATTTGTTTATAGAAACTTTTTCCAAAATTTTATTTTTATAGATATTTAACAAAAAAGATTACTAATTTGGGTAGAATTCTACCAACTGTGGCAACCGTGGTGGTAATACAAATTTATATTCTAAGTTATGTACGTTGTATATTCATGGTTTAAGAGAATAAAGTACTTAGAACCATTTTTGTTTTGTAAAATTTTTTAAATTTAACGAAAAATATAGTAGGCAAAATTGTTTGGGAATGTATGGGAAAGTAGGGAAATTTGTTTGTCCTTGAAGGGTAAACCGAACATTTTCCCTGGCAACATTGACTATGAGCTATAGTCAGATTGACACAAAGCACCCATAGACATGTACACCTTAATTTTCTTAAATATGAAACTGCGGTTTATCTCCCAGACCACAAATGCTTATGATTACTAATTCTGTAATGGTGTTTTAGGGTATGATATAGTCGGCCCCGCCCGACTTTCTACTTTACTTACTTGTTTACTATAGAAAAGTTTGTCGAAATTTTTCTATAGAAAAGTTTGTCAAATTCTTTTCATTTCTATAGAAAAATTTGTCAAATCTTTATTTTTATAATTTTTTTTTTTTCAAAATTTTATTTCTGTAGAAAATTTTATCAAAATTTTATTTCTATAGAAAATTTTGTCAAATTTTTATTTATTGCAACCGTGGTACAATGGTTAGCATGCCCGCCTTTCATACACAGGGTCGTGGGTTCAAACCCAGTTTCGACGAAACACCAAAAATTTCTCAGCGATATATCCCACCTCAGTAATGTTGGTGACATTTCTGAGGGTTTCAAGGCTTCTCTAAGTGGTTTCACTGCAATGTGGAACGCCGTTCGGACTCGGCTATAAAAAGGAGGTCCCTTGTCATTGAGCTTAACAGAGAATCGGGCAGCACTCAGTGATAAGAGAGTAGTTCAACACTGTGGTATCCCAATGGACTGAATATTCTAAGTGAGCCTGAAATATCGGGCTGCCACTATACCTAACCTAACCTTTCTATAGAAACTTTTGCCAAATTTTTATTTCTATAGAAAATTTTGCAAAATTTTATTTCTATAGCAAATTTTGTAAAAATTTTATTTCTATAGAAAATTTTGTCAAAATTTTATTTTTATAGAAATTTTTGTTAGTATTTTATTTCTATAGAAAACTTTGTCAAAATTTTATTTCTATAGAAAATTTTGTAAAAATTTTATTTCTGTAGAAAATTTTGTCAAAATTTTATTTCTATAGAAAATTTTGTCAAAATTTTATTTCTATAAAAAATTTCGGCAAAATTGTATTTCTATTGAAAATTTTGTCAAAATTTTATTTCTGTAAAATAATTTTGTCAAATTTTTATTTCTATAAAAAATTTTGTCAAAATTTTATTTCTTTAGAAAATTTTGTCAAAATTTTATTTCTATAGAAAATTTTGTCAAAATTGTTATTTCTATAGGAAATTTTGTAAAAATTTTATTTCTGTAGAAAATTTTGTCAAGATATTATTTATATAGAAAATTTTGTCAAAAATTTTATTTCTATAGAAAATTTTGTCAAAATTTTATTTCTATTGAAAATTTTGTCAAAATTATATTTCTACAAAAAATTTTGTCAAAACTTTATTTCAATAGAAAGTTTAAGAAGTAGCTCTCAGTTGGATAGGAATATTTCGCTAAATCTACCAAAATATCAAGAATTCTACCAATCTACCAAAAAGTAATATATCTCCCGTTTCTGGTAGAATTCTTCCAACTATTGCAACCACAGTTGCTGCTGACCTCTTTGGCAAGAAAATCTGATCATTAAGTTTCTTCACAAACTGCTCAATTTGGAATAGCTTCTCATCGTTGAAAACCAAATTCGGTAACTGATCTCTTTCGTGCCAACGAAGCAACTCCATGGCTCTCTCCAGTCTAACTTTGGTAGTCTTCGGTGAGTTCTTGCAATTTTAGGCTTTAGTCCAATCTAATATTGCAATGTTATGCAGTACAAGGTTTCCACGATATGTTCAGCCCACGAACAAGTTTTCTATCATTACAGCATGGATTTCGATGAAATCTTGCCATCTTTTTTAAAATCATTTGTGGTGCTATTACAGTTTCTCCAGTCTCATTTTTAGAGAATATAATGGTACGAGAAACAGAGATTTATTGAAATTTAAATGTTTGAGGGCTCTCACTATCACACTTGAATTCCTTTCCGAGTAACATTATTTCTAATGCAATAGATAAAAATGCCTTTGTAAGCTTGTAAACAGTAAAATGAACTGTCACTGGAATAAATCTGTTGGCTGTCTTACGAGCGGTTTAGAAATGTCCACTAAAGCTTCCATTAGAAGATCTGCCAAGTAAGGGTTTACTAGATGACTAATTTCTTAGAGACGGTTTCGATTTCTTAACCCATTGTAAGCTCAAAACTTTTTTACACAATACAAAGAATCTACAAATCTTGTACGTATTTTTCTCCATTCGAATATATATCGTTTGCCTCTAATTCCTGGTGCCGCTATTCATTCTTCTTTATCTCAATTATTAACCCAATACACCCAATTCTTTGCGTGTATTCTGTATGCATGCTCTTTTTAGTAAAAGTCATGCTAAGTGCAATATAAGGAAAAACTTTAGCAATTCAAAGTATGATTTTTTCCATCGTTTCTTTCTTTTTTCTAAGATTTATCAAAAAATCCAAAGTACGTGATGATGTTTTTCTTTTTTATGTATATGAGTGTGTGTGTATGTATGTGTGAATAAATTTTAGTTGACTCTGAATAAGCCATGAAGGTACTGACTGACTGAATGAATAGACACCACTATACCAATAAAAGTTCACTATGTGCACTATAGCAATAGACAATGTATTATGGCCCCTCTTGATCCTATCCAACGACCCTTAAATACTAAGTGAAAGATGGGCGAAAAACAGAAAATGAAATGGAAAATTGCATTCATAAATTTTTTTGTGCTCTTCAACGAAAGCTTTCGTTGCTGGCCAAAAATACTTTGGTGAATAGCAACAAATTCAAATAATACTCAAATCCATATTCAAATGGTGTAAACGTTTCTTAACTGGCGTAATTCAAAAGAAAATATTTCAATGTCCATTTCGTTGGCGTTTTTTTGCTTTTGTTCATTTTTGGTCAAATATGGCAGAATAACCAATGAAAAATGGGGGAAATTGTTTGAATTATGAAAGTGGGTCATTTATATCAAGAGGGTTTTGCAAGGACTAAGTCAATAATTCATATAACTCTGCTGCTAGCATTGGTAATGTGTGATTTATTTGAAACTTATTCATGGTATTATTAATTTGACACTATAATTTAAGCCATCCAAAAATAGTTTAGAAAATAAGTGAAGTGAAAGTCCATAATCCCCTTAAATCAACACTGTAATAATGGAGAGCAAATAATTGCGAAAAAATGTTCGCAATTTTAATTTAATTTTGTGAATTTATTGCGAAAAAAATTGTAGCAGAGTGATCAATCGTAAGTATTGCCCCTCGCTATCAAAAGGATACCGCTGCCAAAAACACATTTGTCTTTTGACTCAATCCACTAATATACCCAAATTTTTGGTATCCTGATAAGTACCGAGTAATGAATGAAATGAAATTACTGATTAGCCAGGTCAAACGCCATAGATCGAAAAAAAAAAGTGGCGAACAGAAAGTTTTGGATTTGGATTGGTCCAAACAAAATATTGTTTGTATTGTTCCAACATATTATGTTTCACCTTAGGAAATGCACTAGTAGTGTGGATATATTTTTAAGGCGCCAATAGGTTACTTCCATTATTTTACTCGTTACTTCCATTATTATTTTAAAAAAAATTGACAAAATTTTCTATAGAAATAAAATTTTGACAAAATTTTCTATAGAAATACAATTTTGATAAAAGTTTCTATTGAAATAAAATTTTTAAAAGATTTTCAAAAGAAATAAATTTTGACAAAATTTTCTATAGAAATAAAATTTTTACAAAATTTTCTAAGAAATAAAATTTTGACAAAATTTTCTATAGAAATACAATTTTGATAAAATTTTTTATAGAAATTAAATTTTTGACAAAAAAACCCTATGGAAATACAATTTTCGCAAAATTTTCTCTAGAAATAAAATTTTGATAAAAATTTTTATAGGAATAAAATTTTTGACAAAAAATCCCTATGGAAATACGACTTTCGCAAAATTTTCTATAGAAACAAAATTTTGACAAAATTTTTAAAATTTTAAAATTTCGACAAAATTTTCTATAGAAATATAAGTTTTGCAAAATTTTCTATGGAAATAAAATTTTGAAAAGATTTGCTATAGAAATAAAATTTTGACAAAATTTTCTAAAGAGATGAAATTTTGACAAAATTTTCTATAGAAATAAAATTTTGACAAAATATTTTATAGAAATAAAATTTTCAAAAATTTTCTATAGAATTGAAATGTTAACAAAATTTTCTATAGAAATTAAATTTTTGACAAAAATTCCCTACAGAAATACAATTTTTGCAAAATTGTCTATGGACATACAATTTTGACAAAATTTTCTATAGAAATAAAATTTTGAAAAAATTTTCTATAGAAATACAATTTTTGCAAAATTTTCTATGGAAATAAAATTTTGACAAAATTTTCTATAGAAATAAAAATTTTACAAAATTTTCTATAGAAATAAAATTTTGACAAAATTTTCTATAGAAATAAAATTTTGACAACATTTTCTAGAAATAAAATGTTGATAAAAATTTTTATAGAAATTAAATTTTTGACAAAAAATCTGTAGAAATACAATTTTCGCAAAATTTTCTCTAGAAATAAAGTTTTGATAAAATTTTTTATAGACATAAAATGTTATTGTTTAGTTTTGTTTTTATTCAGTCTGTTTGTTTTAAAATGCATTGATCATCTATAATGCGCATTCGAGACTGTTGGTGCACGAAGTACATTATTGTACTCTAGTACATCTTATCATCATTAGTGTTAAGAAAATATTTTTGGAGCCGGGCAGACTTTTTTTGTAATATAGTGAATCTTTGTTAATGGTCTAAATTGAGTTAGTTGGTTTAATTTGTTTTTGAAATAAAAAAAGAACAAAAAAAACAGAAAATTTTCGACGATTAGTTATGATACATACCATTAAAAATTTCCCCACACATAAAATTAATTTTCATCGTGTCATTGCATAGCTCTAGTCATCACTTCTAAATATTTTATGAAAATATAGTAGCTTAAAATGCTCCTAAAATATTCTTAAAACTTTATTGTTGTTCTTAACTCTTCTTAATCCCAATACTGCTGTTCATATTCCCATTTGTGAAAAGTTCACAGGTTTTGAATGGAAAATTACAATCATTAATATACATTAAGTTGTGAAGTCTGCAAAGTTTCTTAATTAAAACTGAAAATTATTTTGGCATATTTCTTTTCAATTTCTTAGAAAATATTAATACTTACTCATGTGATATTGCTCAAATGAATTTCTTATTTTCAGACATTTTTTTTTTTGTGGAGGTAAAACATTTATTCTCATGAAAATTTCAAAAAGGAACTTTGTATATAAAGCTCTTGAAAAGATGAAGACTTAACAAAATCATTTTGGAATAGGCATAGAGTGTTACAAGCTATTCAACGAATACATAAAATTCATTTTCATATTTACTTTTAATTGAAATGCAACATAAATGGTATTAAAGAAACCCTTTTGTCAACACACTTTGCTGTATACCAGCCTAAAAGTATGTCACATAATTTTTAATCCACAGTAAAAACAACAACAGCAGCAAGGACAAAATATTCATAACTGTTGGTCAATGGCATTTAAATATAATAGAAAACAAGGGAGTGAGAATGAGAGTGAGAGAGAAATTTTAGCAATCTCATGACCCCAACAATATAAAACCCACAGTAAATTGTTGGTATATGTGTGGGATTGTGTTTGTTAGATTGCTTTGACAGATTTGCCTGTGTTGACTGGGCACAAATATTTATCCATTTGCAAAGGTTTGAATTGAGATTAATTATGAATATTTACAAAAATGTTTTTTTTTTCTAGTATTTCAAATTTCAAACAAATATTCGGAATCTACATTTCAGGTTTTTATTAATTTCCAGTTTTTTTTTTTTTTTTTTGTTCCAAATAATTTGTTTGCCTTTGGCCGTATTGTTAATATTCTACGGAGAGAAAAAAGGACAGCCAGGGGAATTTCAAAACTTTTTTTTTGTATGAAATGATAAATGAAAAATTATGCAAAGCTTTCTACGTTCATGAATACATTTGGTTAGGAAGTTTCCATTTTTTATGAATTTTGACAGATGTTGGATGCTTTGGGAATTATGGACAAATTAAATGAACAATCATGATGGTGATAACCTTTATGTGTAGAATTTTTATGTAAGGGTCAGCAAATTTTCGTACTAATTTTTATTTGGGCCACAAAAATTTTATGAACATTTTCTAAAACAAAATCTAAGTAACATATAAACACAATGTTCATTGGTGGGGAATTTAAGGTTTTGTACTTTATTGACCTAATGAAAAAAAAATATTTTAAAGTTGAGGAGTAAGCAATATATTCGGTGGACCTGAATTAATAAAAATACATATGTCCGTCCTACTGCGAACTTTAAATTATCTAGAGATTGATTTTTCGGTCAAAGCATATCTTAATTAATTTTTAGAAACACAGAAGGGTACGATGAAAAGAAGAAGTTTGAGGGCACAATAACCCGAACACTAGTTTAGGTGTGTGTTAGCCGACATGAGACAGGGCAACCTTAATCCTCTTTTTAACCTAACCAACCTCTCACCACCCGGGCTTCGACATTTAGCTCTACAGTTTTGTCTCAGAAACTATTTTATTTCTATAGAAAATTTTGTCAAAATTTTATTTCTATAGAAAACAATGTCTTTATTTATATCTTTATAAAATTTCAAAAGTTTATTTCTAAAGAAAATTTTGTCAAAATTTTATTTCTATAGAAACTTTTGTCAAAATTTTATTTCAATAGAAAATTTTGTCAAAATTTTATTTATATAGAGAATTTTTTCATAAATTTAATTTCTGTAAAATATTTTGTCAAAATTTCATTTCAATAGAAAATTTTGTCAAAATTTTATTTCTGTAGAAAATTTTGTCAAAATTATAGTTCTATAGAAATTTTGTTTCAAAATTTTACTTCCGTACAAAATTCTATCAAACTTTGGTTGATAGTTTTGCTGCGAGTAGAGGATGCTGATGAGAAATGTGGTAATTCCGAAACGTGCGTCCATTCGACCATCTTGCAGTCTATAGGGCTTTGCCCAAATAAATTTGACAAACATTCTTTTCCTCTGTTGGTTAATCTACTCTTGTAGTTTAATCAACGCAATGGGTTTACAGCTGAGATTAAAACAACAAATAAAATTATATTTCCATAGAAAATTTTGTCAAAATTTTATTTCTATAGAAAAAGTTACCCAAATTTTATTTCAGTAGAAAATTTTGTCAAAATTTTATTTCTATAGAAAATTTTGTCAAAATTGTATCTCTATAGAATTTTTTTTTTTCAAAATTTTTTTTCCATAGAAAATTTTGTCAAACTATAGATAATTTTGGTAAAATTTTATTTCTATATAAAATTTTGTCCTAATATTATTTCTGTAGAAAATTTTGCCACAACTTTATTTATATAGATAATTTTGGTAAAATTTTATTTCTATAAAAACTTTTGTCCCAATATTATTTCTGTAGAAAATTTTGCCAAAATTTTATATATATAGAAGATTGTGTAAAAATTTTTTTTTCTATATATATTTTGTCACATTTTTTAGAAATTTTTTTCAAAATTTTATTTCTATAGAAAATTTTTTTAAAATTTTATTTCTATAGAAAATTTGTTAAAATAATAGGTAATTTTAGTAAAATTTTATTTCTATAGAAAATTTTGTCCATAATAAACTTTTGTCCCAATATTATTTCTGTAGAAAATTTTGCCAAAATTTTATTTATATAGAAGATATTGTCAAAAAAAATTTTTTTCTATATATATTTTGTCACATTTTTTTCTAGAAAATTTTGTCAACATTTTACTTCTATAGAAAATTTTGTCAAAATTGTATTTCTATAGAAAATTTTGTCAAAATTTTTTTCTTTATAGAAAATTTTGTCAAAATTTTATTTTTGTTAAAAATTTAGTCAAGATTTTATTTCCATAGAAAATTTTTTTTCAAAATTTTATTTCTATTGAAAATTTTGTCAAAACTTTATTTCTGTAGACAACTTTGGTAAAATTTTATTTCTATATAAAATTTTGTCCAAATATTATTTCTATAGAAAATTTTATTTCTATATATAATTTTGTTAAAATTTTATTTCTATATAAAATTTTGTCCTAATATTATTTCTGTAGAAAATTTTGCCACAACTTTATTTATATAGATAATTTTGGTAAAATTTTATTTCTATAAAAACTTTTGTCCCAATATTATTTCTGTAGAAAATTTTGCCAAAATTTTATTTATATAGAAGATTGTGTAAAAAAAAATTTGTTTCTATATCTATTTTGTCACATTTTTTATTTCTATAGATAATTTTGGTAAAATTTTATTTCTATAGAAAATTTTTTCAAACTTTTATTTATGTTGATAATTTTGGTAAAATTTTATTTCTATAGAAAATTTTGACCAAATGTTATTTCTGTAGAAAATTTTGTATTTCTATAGAAAATTTTGTCAAAATTTTATTTTTATAGAAAATTTTGTCAACATTTTATTTTTGGTGAAAAATTTGTCAAGATTTTATTTCTATAGAAATTTTTTTTCAAAATTTTATTTCATTTGAAAATTTTGTCAAAACTTTATTTCTATAGACAATTTTGGTAAAATTTTATTTCTATAGAAAATTTTATTTCTATAGGTAAGTTTGCTAAAATTTTATTTCTATAGAAAATTTTGTCCAAATAAACGATTTCTACAAAATAAGAAAATGTTGCCAAAATTTTATTTCTTTAGAAATTTTTTTCAAAATGTTACTTCTATAGAAAATTTTGTCAAAATTTTATTTCTGTAGATAATTTTGGTAAAATTTTATTTCTATAGAAAATTTTGACCAAATGTTATTTCTGTAGAAAATTTTGCCAAACTTATATTTCTATAGAAAATTTTGTCAAAATTTTATTTTTATAGAAAATTTTATCAAAATTTTATTTTTATTGAAAATTTTGTCAAGATTTTATTTTTATAAAAAAATTTTTCACAATTTTATTTCTGTAGATAATTTCGGTAAAATGTTATTTCTATACAAAATTTTGTCCAAATGTTATTTCTATAGAAAATTTTGTCAAAATTTTATTTCTATATATAATTTTGGTAACATTTTATTTCTATAGAAAATTTTTTACCAAATGTTATTTCTGTAGAAAATTTTGCCAAAATTGTATTTCTATAGAAAATTTTGTGAACATTTTATTTTTATAGAAAATTTTGTCAAATTTTTTTTTATAGAAAATTTTGTCAACATTTTATGTTTGTTGAAAATTTGGTCAAGATTTTATTTCTATAGAATTTTTTTTTTTTTTTTAATTTTATTTCTATTAATAATTTTGTAAAAACTTTATTTCTATAGACAATTTTGGTAAAATTTTATTTCTAAATAAAATTTTGTCCAAATATTATTTATATAAAAGATTTTATGTCTATAGGTAATTTTGGTAACATTTTATTTCTAAAGAAATAAAATATTATTTTGTAGAAAATTTTGTCAAGATTTTATTTCAATAGAAATTTTTTTCAAAATTTTATTTCTATAGAATATTTTGTCAAAACTTTATTTGTATAGATAATATTGGTAAAATTTTGTTTCTATATAAAATTTTTTCCAAATATTATTTTGTAGAAAATGTTGCCAAAATTTTATTTCTGTAGAAGATTTTGTCAAAAAAAACTTGTTTCTATACATATTTTGTCACAATTTTATTTCTTTAGGAAATTTTGTCACAATGTTACTACTGTAGAAAATTTTGTCAAAATTTTATTTGTATAGATAATTTTGGTAAAATTTTATTTCTATAGAAAATTTTGTCCATATATTATTTGTATAGAAAATTTTTTCAAAATTTTATTTCTGTGGACAATTTTGTCAAAATTTTATTTCTATAGATAATTTTGGTAAAATTTTATTTCTGTAGAAAATTTTGCCAACATTTTATTTCTATAGAAAATTTTGTCCAAATATTATTTTGTAGAAAATGTTGCCAAAATTTTATTTCTTTAGAAAATTTTGTCAAAATTTTATTTCTGTAGATAATTTTGGTAACATTTTATTTCTATAGAAAATTTTGTCCATTATTATTTGTATAGAAAATTTTTAAAAATTTTATTTCTGTAGATAATTTTGGTAAAATTTTATTTCTATAGAAAATTTTGACTAAATGTTATTTCTGCAGAAAATTTTATATAGAAAATTTTGTCAAAATTTTATTTTTATTGAAAATTTTGTCAAGATTTTATTTCGATAGAAAATTTCTTCAAGATTTTATTTCTATAGATAATTTTGGTAAAATTTTATTTCTATAGAAAAATTTTCACCAAATGTTATTTCTGTGAAAATTTTGTATTTCTATAGAAATTTTTGTCAAAATTTTATTTTTATAGAAAATTTTGTCAAAAATTTTGTCAAAAAAAATTTTTTTCACAAATTTTTTTAGAAAATTTTATCAAAATTTTATTTCTATACATAATTTTGGTAAAATTTTATTTCTATAGAAAACTTTTTCCATATATTATTTGTATAGAAAATTTTATCAAAATTTTGTTTCTATAGATAATTATGGTAAAATTTTATTTCTGTAGAAAATGTTGACCAAATGTTATTTGTGTAGAAATTTTGCTAAAATTTTATTTCTATAGAAAATTTTGTCAAAATTTTATTTTGTACATAATTTTGTCAAGATTTTATTTCTATAAAAAATTTTTTTAAGAATTTTATTTCTGTAGAAAATTTTATTTCAATAGAAAATTTTGCCAAAATTGTATTTCTATAGAAAATTTTGCCAAATTGTATTTCTATAAAAAAATTGAAAATCTACTATTTGAAAAAAATTGAAAATCTACCATACTACCAACTGTGGCAACTATGACTATAACTCCATGCATTCGTCTTCTTAATACAGAATACAAATCCGATTATTTATCTCCAAACAAAAGGATATTTTGCTTTGAATACTAAAAATTGATTGACTATGCCACTATAAAGCCCATTTTGGAAACGTTATCAATCTAAAGACTGTTCAGATATAACACTGCATGAAATTTGAATGAGCGTATTACATAAATTTCCATCTTCTAAAGATGTCAAAAAAATATTTCTTCATGATTGATGTTAAAGCAGTATTCATCAAACGATAAGCTCAACTGTAATTAAATCAATGAATAATATGCAATACAAGTAAATCGCATTCTTAGCTCTTCATAAAAATTCTTCTTTGGCAAATATATTTTAGTTATAAATTGTTTGGATTACTCAAAAAAAAAAAAAAGAAAAATATTTTGTAAGCGTTTAAATATTTTATCAAAAATAATCCTTTTGCCAGCGTTCCGTCCGCCAAACATCCTGGATATTTTCTGTAAGCTAACAATTTTGTATATTCAAAAAATGTAATATGTTCATAAGCTAAGTTCTTTTTCCCAATCCTTTTCACAAAAAAAAACAAAACCTTACTCTTCCATATGCCCCAACCCACCCCCACCATCTTGCAGAGATCCACCAAAAAATATCAAAACGTTTTTTGTTGTTTCGTATTTTTTGGAGGCATAAATATCAGTAAGTAAATATGTATGAGTTTGTATATTACGTAGGAAGGATATGAGCCCAACAAAATATGATAAATGCACACACACATACACACAAATAAAGTATCCGAAATCTTTTAAGTAACCGAGTAAAAAAACGAAAAAATATACCGGAATATGTGTATAAAATCTAAATGCAGGAAAAGCTCCAGCACATGGAGCCATTACAAAAATACGTAAACAACCCGAAAGGAGTAGAGTTTGTTATTTTTTTTTTTTTTCTTGGCCAGGAAGGAATGTGCACACATCTCACTAACCTATGATGGCGGTGTTGATGAGACCCGCACATTCCTAAACAAAAACACAGACGATTGTGCCACCGTATACTTATAATTTTGGTATTTTTTTAATGTTATCCTGCTAAAGGGATAAAAACGTTACGAGAATAACTAAACTCGACATTAATGTCGGTATTAGCGAATTAAGAACATACTATGCTATGCATGCTTTAAGGAAACGCCAAGTATATACGGCGGAAAGGTCTACCAGACTAAATCTTATGTACCCTACAACAGGAACAACAAACAAAGTTCAACTCAAAACTGTCTTCTACGATCGAATTGTTTGGGTGGCAATAGTTGGATGACAAGGTATTTTAATACTTTTTAATTTGTTTTATAAATTATAAATTTGATCGGACCAAATCATTCCGAACCATTGACCGAATCCATTTTGAAACCATGGAACGCATACAATGATTTTCGTTTTACTTTTTAACAAAAGAACTTAAATTGAATTTGACGGAAAATTTCCCGTCTTAAAAAGGTGCGGTTTCCAAGTTCAGTTTGAAATTTATAACATTATATTTCAGATTTATTGGAAAATATTTCTGTTCTGCTATTCCACGCATAGACCTTCGGGCCTGTTGTTCCACACAAAAAAACTTTCGGTCTTACACTTCCCCACAGAGACCTTCGGGCCTACTGTTTAACACAGAGGCTTTCGGGCCTATTGTTACAAACTAAGACTTTCGGACTTACTGTTCCACATAGAGACATTCCGCCCTACTGTTCCATATAGAGTTCAATAAAAAGACCTTCCGGCCTAAGGTTCCACATAGAGACCTTCAGGTTTACTATACAATACAGAGACCTTCGGGCCTACTGTTCCACGCAGAGAAAGACGCAGAAGGCTGTGGCCATACCGCTCCACACAGAGACCTTCAGACCTACTGTTCCCAACAAATACCTTCGGCCCTCCTATTCCACATAGAGGCCTACTGTTCCACAAAGACACCTTGGGCCACAGATACTTACGGCCCTACTGTTTTACACAGGCCTACTCTTCCACAAAGAGACCTTCGGACCTACTGGTCCCCATAGAGGCCTTCGGGCCTACTCTCCTATACAAAGACCTTTCTACTGTTCCACACAGAGACTTTCGGACCTACTGTTCCACGCAGAGACCTTCCGGCCTACCGCTCCACACATAGACCTACTCTTCCATACAGAAGCCTTCGGGCATACTGCACCGCATAGAGACATTCCGGCCTACTGTTCCACACAGAGACCTTCGGGCCTATTGTTTCACACAGAGGTCGTGCATACTGCTCCACAAAGAGACCTTCGAGCCTACTGTTCCGCAAAGTGATCTTCGGGTTTACTGTACAACGCAGAGACCTTCGGGCCAACTCTTATCCACAGAGATCTTCCTACTTTTCCACACAGAGATTTTAGGGCCTACTGTTCCCCACAGAAGCCTTTGGACCTACTGTACCACGCAGAAACTTTCTGACCTACTGTTTCACACAGAGATCTTCGGACCTACTCTTTCACGCAGAGGCCTTCGGGCATACTGCTGCACGCAGAGACCTTCCAGCCTACTCTTCCACAAAGAGATCTTCGGACTTACTGTTCCACAAAAAGACCTTCGGGCCTATTATTCCATATAGAGGCCTTCGGGCCTAATGTTCCACACAGAGACCTTCGGGCCTACTGTTCCACGCAGAGACATTCCGATCTACTGTTCCACCAAGAGACCTTCGGGCCTACTCTTTCACACAGAGGGCATTGGGCATACCGCTCCACACAGAGACCTTCGGACCCACTGTTCCCCACAGATACCTTCGGCCCTACTATTCCACATAAAGGCCTACTGTTCCACAAAGACACCTTGGGGCATACTGTTCCCTGCAGATACCTACGGCCCTACTGGTTTTCACAGGCCTACTCTTCCACAAAGAGACCTTCGAACCTACTGATCCCCATAGCGGCCTTCGGGCCTACTGTTCCACACAGAGACCTTCGGACCTACTGGTCCACGCAGAGACCTTCCGGCCTACTGCTCCACACATAGACCTACTGCTCCATACAGAGGCCTTCGGGCATACTGCCCCACAAAGAGACCTTCGAGCCTACTGTTGCACAAAGTGATCTTCGGGTTTACTGTAAAACACAGAGACCTTCGAGCCAACTCTTATACACAGAGATCTTCCTACTTTTCCACACAGAGATTTTTGGGCCTACTGTTCCACACAAACACCTTCGGGCCTACTGTTTCACACAGAGGCCTTCGGGCATACTGCTCCACAAAGAGACCTTCGAGCCTACTGTTCCACAAAGTGATCTTCGGGTTTACTATACAACACAGAGGCCTTCGGTCAACTCTTCTCCACAGAGATCTTCCTAATTTTCCACACAGAGACTTTTGGGCCTACTATTCTCCACATAGACCATCGGGCCTACTGTACCGCACAGAGACTTTTCGACCTACTGTTTCACACAGAGATCCTCGGACCTACTCTTTCACGCAGAGGCTTTCGGGCATACTGCTCCACGCAGAGACCTTCCAGCCTACTCTTCCACAAAGAGATCTTCGGACCTACTGTTCCACAAAGAGACATTCGGTCCTACTGTTCTCATCAGAGAGCCTACTCTTCTCCACAGAGACCTTCAGTTGTACTATTGCACACTGAGACCTTCGGGCCTACTGTTCTCCACAGATATCGTCGGGTATTCTTTTCCCCACAGAGGCCTGCGAGCCTACTCTTCCCCACAGAGAGCCTATTATTCTCCATAGACGCAGAGACTTTCGGTCCTACTATTCCCTACGGAGAGCCTACTGTTCCCCAAGGATAGTTTAGGTGTAGTGGCAGCCCGTTGTATCAGGCTCACTTAGACTTTTCACTCCATTATGATACATCAGTGGTTAACTTCACTCTTATCACTGAGTGCTGCCCGATTCCATGTTAAGCTCAATGACAAGGGACCTCCTTTTTATAGCCGAGTCCGAACTGCGGTCGTCATTGCAGTGAAACCACATAGAGAAGCTTTGAAACACTTAGCTTTGTCAGCGGCATAACTGAGGTGGGATAATCCACCGCTAAAAAAACTTTTTTGGTGTTCGGTCGAAGCAGGTATCGAACCCACGACCTAGTGTATGCAAGGCGGGCATGATAACCATTGCACCACGGTGACTCCCTTACTGTTCCCCAAAGAGAGCCTACTGTTCCCCACAGAGACCTACTATTTCAACCAGAGACTTTCGGGTAGAGGTGTGCACGTGACTCACGAAAATTTTCGTGATTCGTGCGTGATTCATGAGTCACGTTCATGACAACAGCGTGAGTGTGCGTGAGCGTGATTAACAAACCAAAATGTCGTACGTGAGCGTGAGTTACGAACATAATATCTTCGTGAGTGTGCGTGAGTAACGAATTATACTCACGAAAATATTCCTGCTCACCAACATAAAACGCTTAAGAGTTAAATTCAATTACAATTTTGGTGATACCTGGGATGTTAAGAGTTTAATAACACTCTCGATTTTAATAATGCTCATGTTTTCAGACACTTCGGTAAGGTAAATTAATCATAAAATTATTCGTGAGTCACGATATTTTTCGTGAGTGACGACGTTTTCGTGCGTGAGTGTGCGTGAGTACATATTTTCTTTTCGTGAGTGTGCGTGAGTCCTACCAAAAAATATCGTGCATGAGTGTGCGTGAGTATGATTTTTCAGTCGTGATTGTGCGTGAGCGTGAGTAAACTATTACTCACGTGCACACCTCTACTTTCGGGCCTACTGTTCCCATAGAGAATTTCAAGCCTACCGATCTCCACAGAGACCTTGGGGCTACTGATCCCCACAGAGACCTTGGGGCTACTTCGCGGTTTCGAACACTACACCTTCTGTACAACGATCAACTGTAGGAGCACGAAGATGCCCGAAGCAGGACACAACTTCCATTATCAAGCAACATAGCGACATTTTGATCACCCATCGATCATCAACGAACAGAACTTCTCATCAACTACCAAACACAAATAAACCGTCCAGAACCGCAGTACAGTATAATTACCGACTATCTACGAATCAAATTTCTATGTAGCCATTTCCGTTATCTCACTGCAATCCGATCATCTTTTCACGATCCAACAACGACCGAAAATCTCAGCTACCGAATACCATCACCTCAGCGAAGACACTAGTTCCCGTTCATCTACAAGTTTACGAAATGGCGGTTTTGTGGATCCTTACGGAAACCCTGGATGGCGACTGAGCTTACCTTAGCCGACGAAAAAACCATGTAACAGCAGCACCAAAATGGCTCTGATGTATTTTGGCCCTTTTCCAGTGAGGCGTCGTCTTGAGATAATCGCTACTTTGGTGTATTTAAGTGTCACCCTTATTCCCAAAATGCAAATATGTCCGGATAGGGATCAGGAGATTTTGGTGACAATAGTGTAGCATTGTTACTGCTTGTCTTTTAGATCCAATTGTATATAGCCATTCCATGAAATAAGGTATAGGGTATAAACATGATACAGTATTACCGACCATTTCAAACTGTGACTATCCCCAACCTATTTACCCGCGCTTTTATACAACGCAATATTTTTCGTTTATTATTACTTGGCTTTGGGTTTACTTACTTTTGGCCTCATTCAGCTGGATGCTTTTGGTTTATTTTGCTTCTTTTTTTGCATAGCTCTTTAAGCATTAAGCTCCGCAGCATCTATGTGGGTAAAGTGGGAGCGAGATGATGATGATGGGTTATGGGTAGGCGTAAAAAAGTCCTTGGGCGCAATGCTTAATCAGCTCGACAACAACTGTGTCACGGTAAAAAGGATTCATGTCAGTGCTCATATGCGTTCAACTGGGTAAATTGGGACTTGAAAACATTCTCTAGTTTCATCGTTTTGTCTGTCTATCTTTGGGGATTGTTAGACAGTTGGTCTGATGGTGTATTTGTCTGTTTGTCTCTTTCTCAGTGGCTGTGGCTGACTGTCAGTTCTAATATTTTTTGCCGTTGATAAGCAAAGCAAAAAAAAAACAGTAACAGCCGGCATGAACTAAACTAAAGAGCTCAAAGGTTATCAACGCATTCCTGATTAAATTTAAAGCAAACAATTGTCCATGGGGGTTGTATTTTTCTTTAGCAAAAACAAAACACAAAACAAAGTTAGAAACAAAACACAAAAAAGAGCACAGAAAATGAAACAAACCGAATCACAAACAATTGGTAAATTATGTACATGTTCATGTTTGTAAGACCCTGTGCGGCTTTAGCGATTCTAAGCCCCACTTTTTTTGTTTTTGTCCGCCTTTGAAATGTGGAATATACAAATATGTGTATCAACAAAGAAATGGAATCTTTCAGGGAAACATTCATCCTGACCAAAGTGATGATGGTGAGGGTGGGGGCGGTGATGGTATTATTTTATGCACTCAAATGTACTTAATGTAATTTTATATTTATGAAGAGCTTTCTGAGATCTAATGTTGATGGCATTTTACGAATGGCTTTCTTTTAGCTTTTGTAAAGTTTTAGTGCGTATTTCATATTCATTGAATAAATTTACCTAAAACTATTTAAGCTTTGAGATTTGTATTGTGAAGGTTCTTCAAAAGTAATTTACTCTCTTGTTTAAGTTTCTACACAAGCAGGTGGAAAGCAAGAACACAAGGTCGAAACAATAGCTGTATGGCGATGAAAGATTCGCAACATCACTGGCAAAATGTGGAATGACGATTGGCAAATGGTCAAAAGTAGTAGCGGGTCGTGTCCACCGTTACCACAGTTGGTAGAATTCTACCAAAAATTGAAGATTTTTACTGTTTAGTAGACTGGTCGAATTCTTGATGTTTTTGTAGATTTTGCAAAATGTTCCTCTCTAAAAATTTTTTATGGAAATAAAATTTTGACATAATTTTCTATAGAAATAAAATGTTGGCAATATTTTGCATTAAAATAAAATTTTGGCAAAATTTTCTATAGAAATAAAATTTTTAGAAAATTTTCTATAGAAATGAAACTTTGACAAAATTGTATAGAAATAAAATGTTGGCAACATTTCTATAGAAAATGTAAAAAAAATTGTAGAAAATTTTCTATAGAAATAAAATATGCAGAAAATTTTCTATAGAAATGAAACTTTGGAAAATTTTTCTATAGAAATAAAATTTTGACAAAATATTCTATAGAACTAAATTTTGGCAAAATTTTCTATAGAAATAAAATTTTTGACAAAATTTTCCATAGAAATAAAATTTTGACAACATTTTCGATAGAAATAAAATTTTGACAAAATTTTCTATAGAATTAAACTTTTCACTAAATTTTCTATAGAAATAAAATTTTGACAAAATTTTCTATAAAAATAAGATGTTGACAAAACTTTCTATAAAAATACAATTTTGACAAAATTTTCTATAAAAATAAAATTTTGAAAAAATTTTCTATAGCAATAAAATTTTTCATTTTGCTTGTTGTTATTCTTCAATTAGTTTTGTTGTTTTTGATGTCAGCTTCAAATCATGCATTGACTAAACTAAAAATGTAGCTTAACCAACTCTCAAAAACCTTTTTTCGGGAGACTCAAGTGTAGTTCACTTTGGGTTTAGTCAATTACCCGAATTTATTCTGATAATTGGTTGATAGTTTTGCTGCCAATAGAGGATGATAATGAGGAATGTGGTAATTCCGAAACAGCTGTCCATCCAACCGTCTTGCAGTCTGTAGTGCTTTGCCCAACTAAATTTGACAAGCATGTTATTCCTCTGTTGGTTATATTTTGTCAAAATTTTCAATTAAAATAAAACATTTTCTATAGAAATAAAATTTTTGCAAATTTTTCTATAGAAATTAAATCTTGGCAACATTCTCTATAGAAATGAAATTTTGGCAACATTTTCTATAGAAATGAAATTTTGGCAACATTTTCTATGGAAATAAAATTTTTAGAAAATTTTCCATTGATATAAAGTTTTGGCAATATTTTGTATTAAAATAAAATTTTCCATAGAATTAAACTTTTCACTAAATTTTCTATAGAACTAAAATTTTGACAAAATTTTCTATAGAAATAAAATGTTGACAACATTTTCTATAGAAATAAAATTTCGACAAAATATTCTATAGAAATAAATTTTGGCAAAATTTTCTATAGAAATAAAATTTTGACAACATTTTCTATAGAAATAAAATTTTGACAAATTTTCTAACGAAATAAAATTTGGACAAAATTTTCTTTAGAAATAAAATGTTGGCAAAATTTTCTATAGAAATAAATTTTTGATAAAATTTTCTAACGAAATAAAATTTTGACAAAATTTTCTATAGAAATAAATTTTTGATAAAATTTTCTATGGAAATAAAAATTTGACAAAATTTTCTAAAGAAATAAAATTTTGACAATATTTTCTATAGAAATAAAATTTTGACAAAATTTTCTATAGAAATAAAATTTTGACAAAATTTTCTATAGAAATAAAATTTTGACAAAATTTTCTATAGAAATAAAATTTTGACAAAATTTCCTATAGAAATAAAATGTTGATAATATTTTCTATAGAAATAGAATTTTGACAAAATTTTCTATAGAAATAAAATTTTGACAAAATTTTCCATAGAAATAAAATTTTTGGCAAAAATTTCTATAGGAATAAAACTTTGATAAATTTTCTCTAGAAATAAAATTTTGACAAAATTTTCTTAGAAATAAAATTTTGACAAAATTTTCTATAGAAATAAAATTTTGACAACATTTTCTATAGAAATAAAATTTTGGAAAATTTTCTAACGAAATAAAATTTGGACAAAATTTTCTTTAGAAATAAAATGTTGGCAAAATGTTCTATAGAAATAAATGTTTGCTAAAATTTTCTATAAAAATAAAATCTTGACAAAATTTTCTATAAAAATAAAATTTTGACAAAATTCTCTATAGAAATAAAATTTTGACAAAATTTTCTATAGAAATAAAATCTTGACAACATTTTCTATAGAAATAAAATTTTGACAAAATTTTCTATAGAAATAAAATTTTGACAAAATTTTCTATAGAAATAAAATTTTGACAAAATTTTCTATAGAAATAAAATTTTGACAAAATTTTCTATAGAAATAAAATTTTGACAAAATTTTCTATAGAAATAAAATTTTTGTTGTTGTTTTTTTTTTGTTAACCATCTTGCAGTCTATAGGGCTTTGCCCAAATAAATTTGACAAACATTCTTTTCCTCTGTTGGTTAAGCTACTCTTGTAGTTTAGTCAATGTATGGTTTTAAGCTGAAATAAAAAAACAACAACAATGCTTAAAGAACAAAACCAACAATAACAAAACAAAACAAATGGAAAAAGAAGAGGAGGCACGCTCAAAATAAACCCAGCCATGTGAATTCAAATCGATGATTTGACAGTGGCATAGGAAAAGAGATATGTTTGTTTCGAATTTATTTCGGCATAAGCCGGCTATCAATGTAAAACCTTTTTTCGGAGGGTTCAAGTGTGGTTTTTGTTGGGTTTAATAAACTGCCTGAATTTATTCTGATAATTGGTTGATAGTTTTGCTGCAAGTAGAGGATGCTGATGAGGAATGTGGTAATTCCGAAACGTGCGTCCATCCAACCATCTTGCAGTCTATAGGGCTTTGCCCAAATAAATTTGACAAACATTCTTTTCCTCTGTTGGTTAAGCTACTCTTGTAGTTTAGTCAATGTATGGTTTTAAGCTGAAATAAAAAAACAACAACAATGCTTAAAGAACAAAACCAACAATAACAAAACAAAACAAATGGAAAAATAAAATTTTGACAAAATTTTCTATAGAAATAAAATTTTGACAAAATTTTCTATAGAAATAAAATTTTGACAAAATTTTCTATAGAAATGAAATTTTGATAAAATTTTCTATAGAAATGAAATTTTGACAAAATTTTCTATAGAAATAAAATTTTGACAAAATTTTCTATAGAAATAAATTTTTGACAAACCTGGCAACATTGAATCTGAGGATGATCGGACTTAAACTGCGAGCTGTACGTTGCACACTAAATTACATATACAGACAGACAGAAGGACAGACAGACAGACGGACGAACATGCAGACGGACATCTCTAAATTGCCTCAGTATTTAATTCTTAGGGTCTAAGACCACTCCTTCTTGGCGTTACATGCAAATTTCCTGTTCCATAGTATTGGTGAAGGGTATAAATATAGCGCCTTTCTTTGTTGCATTACACATTGGTCATCTTGTACTCACTCGTATTTGCATTTGAAAAACTTTCTCGAAAATTTCTCTCCGTTCTACTTATAAAGGGTTTATTCTTAAATTGTAAGTCCATTCACATGGTTTCATAACCAAATGCAATAAATTATTTTCGCTTAACATAAATTTCTTATTTTACCATAAATCGAAATTAAAATAACTCTAATAAATTTATAAACTTTTCTTTCGTTCTAGGTAACTGTCATCCACTTAATATTTAAGGTAATCCCCATTCCATTCAATTTTTTTTTTTTTTGAATATCACAACAAATGTTGGAATATACAAAGTATATTGGACCCTTCAATTGTAGCCTCTCTAAATTTCAGAAAGTCATATCATCGGATATTAGTTGTGGTATAAATTTATAGGAAATTCCACATTGTTGTTCGCTTTTATCTTAAAGTATTAACATTTGCTATCTGAGCTTTTTTCTTCGAAATTCTGCATATATAGCAAGTAAATGTATTCAATATTAGGAAATTGATATCCTGATATCGTAAAGAATGTTTTTAAGCTTTATCTCTTTGGCAATACTGGTTTAAACAGCTGATGTATTTTTCTTGTTTTATTTCAATGTCCAACATCTATAGTTTAGTCTATAATTTAACCATGAATCATCTTACAAAGGAACAAAGCTTGAAAACTATATATTTTTTAATACACGCTCTGCTGAGTAAGTTCATCGCATGCTTCTTGTGTTCAGCGACGAAGCTCATTTTTAGCTTAATGTCGAATTGTCGATTTTGGAGTGAAGATCAAATGGAAGCCAGATGAGGTATTCATCGACGTTTATGCTGGTAATCATGAAAAAAAATCACGAAATTTTGATATGATAAACACTATAGTATATGACATACAAAAACAAGTATATATGGCCGTAAGTTCGGCCAGGCCGAAGCTTATGTACCCTCCACCATGGATTGCGTAGAAACTTCTACTGAAGACTAACATCCACAATCGAATTATTTGGGTTGCGGTAACACTTGCCGATGGCAAGGTATCTTAAAACTTCCTAACGCCGTAATATATACCACATAGTCCATACGTGGTATATATTAAACTAAATAAGGCCGATTAAATACGTATATAATTAAGTTTAAAGTTTCTATAGAAATAAAATTTTGACAAAATAAAATTTTGACATTTTCTATAGAAGTAAAACTTGGAATAAAAATTCTATAGAAATAAAATTTGGAAAAAAAATTTTCTATAGAAATAAAATTTTGACAAAATGTTCTATAGAAATAAAATTTTAACAAAATTTTCTATAGAAATAAAATTTTGGCAACCATGATTATGAACCGATATGGACCAATTTTTGTGTGATTGGGGATCGGCTATATATAACTGTAGACCGCTATGGACCAATTTTGGCATGGTTATTAGCGGCCTTATACTAACACCACGTTGCAAATTTCAATCGGATCGTATGGATTTTGCTCCTCCAAGAGGCTCCGGAGATCAAATCTGGGGAACGGTTTATATGGGGGCTATATTTAATTATGGACCTATATGGACCAATTCTTGCGTGTTTGTTAGAGACCACATTATAACACCATGTTCCAAATTTCAACCGGATCGGATGAATTTTGCTCCTCTAAAAGGCTCCGGAAGTCAAATCTGGGGATCGGGTTATATGGGGGCTATATATAATTATGGGCCGATGTGGACCAATTTTTGAATGGTCATTAGAGAACATATACCAACACCATCTACCAAATTTCAGCCGGATCGGATGAAATTTGCTTCTCTTAGAGGCTCCGCAAGCCATATCGGGGGATCGGTTTATATGGGGGCTATATGTAATTATGGACCGATATGGACCAATTTCTGCATGATTGTTAGAGATCATATGCTAACACCATGTACCAAATTTCAGCCGGATCGGATGAAATTTGCTTCTTTTAGAGCAATCGCAAGCCAAATTTGGGGGTCCGTTTATATGGGGGCTATATGTAATTATGGACCGATATGGACCAATTTCTGCATGATTGTTAGAGACCATATACTAACACCATGTACCAAATTTCAGCCGGATCGGATGAAATTTGCTTCTCTTCGAGCAATCGAAAGCCAAATTTGGGGGTCCGTTTATATGGGGGCTATACGTAAAAGTTGAACGATATGACCCATTTGCAATACCATCCGACCTACATCAATAACAACTACTTGTGCCAAGTTTCAAGTCGATAGCTTGTTTCGTTCGGAAGTTAGCGTGATTTCAACAGACGGACGGACGGACGGACATGCTCAGATCGACTCAGAATTTCACCACGACCCAGAATAGAGAGCAATATTTCGATGTGTTACAATCGACATGACAAAGTTAATATACCCCCATCCTATGGTGGAGGGTATAATAATAATTTCTAAATTCGCTCCACTGACATTCTTCCATTTTCCATTCTCCTATCTTTTGGTGAAGAATTTAATTAAATTTTTAGACATGAGATATTAACAGAATGTCTGCTCATAAATACCTATCAAAAAAGACACTTGTAATGATTTAAAAAATATCTTAGAATTTTTATTTCATTATGAACACACAAAAGAAAACATCTTTGATATTTCGCAATATATTCCCAATTTTAATATTAAAATTATAAAAAAAAAATCCCACAAAAACAATAAAAGCTCTAACAAAGCGGTTCTTTCAATTCTTAAGCTTAATACAATTCAAAGCGTGAAAACGACTCTACTTATTTCACTTCCTTTGCTATAAAGAAAAATAGAATCTTCACTTTGCATTATGTTTTAAATCACAATTGTATTCATTTGTTGGAGCATTGTCTTTCGTATTTATTTTTTGATAACCACCGTCTCTATTTGAATCCCAAATGGATATTCATTCTCAATATCTTCTTTGTGTTGATTGTTTCCTTTTTTTGTGCGCCAGAGCTGCTCTTACTTTTTCTGTCGCCAAGTTGTAGCTTTGTTTCAGCTCCATATCATTTATGTACATAATTCTATGTGATTACACCATTAGCACAAGCTATATTCAAAGGAGCTACAAAGCGATGCTAACAGCTGCCGTGAACAGCAGCGAGAGCTTCACTTCCACAAATTTAAGGCAGTTCTATATAAAGAACTTCAAAAGTGCCACTCCAGTAAAAAGATATTCCAATTAGGTTAGGTATAGTAGCGGCCAATTATTTTAGGCTCACTTAGACTATTCAGTTCATTGTGATACCACAGTGGGGAACTTCTCTCTTTTCAATGTGTGCTGCCCAGGGATGGAAAATACAATTTTTAAGAAAGTACAAAAAAGGTATTTTTTGAGCGAAAAGGTACTTTTTACTAAATTTCAACAAAAATTTCACTGGAAAAGTATTGTCAAGAGACTAAATTTTAAAGAAAATAAAATTTTGACAAAATTTTCTATATAAATAAAATTTTGCAAAAAATCTGTAGAAAAAAATGTTGCAAAATTTTTTCTATAGAAATAAAATTTTGCAAAAATTTCCTATAGAAATAAAATTTGTACAAAATTTTCAATTGAAATAAAATTTTGACAAAATTTTCTATAAAAATAAAATTTGCAAAAATTCTATATAGAAATAAAATGTTGACAACATTTTCTACCGAAATAAAAAATCGATAATATAGAATCGCATTCTTTTTATACCCTCCACCATAGGATGGGGGTATATTAACTTTGTCATTCCGTTTGTAACACATCGGAATATTGCTCTAACACCCCATAAAGTAAATATATTCTGGGTCGTGGTGAAATTCTGAGTCGATCTGAGCATGTCCGTCCGTCCGTCCGCTAACTTCCGAACGAAACAAGCTATCGACTTGAAACTTGGCACAAGTAGTTGTTATTGATGCAGGTCGGTTGGTATTGAAAATGGGCCATATCGGTCCACTTTTACGTATAGCCCCCATATAAACGGACCCCCAAATTTGGCTTGCGATTGTTCTAAAAGAAGCAAATTTCATCCGATCAGGCTGAAATTTGGTACATGGTGTTAGTATATGGTATCTAACAAACGTACAAAAATTGGTCCATGTCGGTCCACTTTTACGTATAGCCCCCATATAAACGGACCCCCAAATTTGGCTTGCAATTGCTCTAAGAGAAGCAAATTTCATCCGATACGGCTGAAATTTGGTAAATGGTGTTAGTATATGGTCTCTAACAACCATGCAAAAATCGGTCCATAATTATATATAGCCCCCATATAAACCGATCCATAGATTTGACCTCCGGAGCCTCTTAGAGGAGTAAAATTCATCCGATCCCGTTGAAATTTGGTACGTGGTGTTAGTATATGATCTCTAACAACCATGCAAGAATTAGTCATATCGGTCCCCCATATAAATCGTTAATATAAGGCCGCTAAAAACCATGCCAAGATTGGTCCATATCGGTCTATAGTTATATATAGCCCATCCCCAATCACACAAAAATTGGTCCATATCGGTTCATAATCATGGTTGCCACTCGAGCCAAAAATAATCTACCAAAATTTTATTTTTATAGAAAACATTGTCAAAATGTTATTTCCATAGAAAATTTTGTCAAAATTTTATTTCTATAGAAAATTTTGTCAAAATTTTATTTCTATAGAAAATTTTGTCAAAATTTAATTTCTATAGAAAATTTTTTCCAAATTTTATTTCTATAGAAAATTTTGTCAAAATTTTACTTCTATAGAAAATGTTGTCAAACTTTTATTTTGTCAAAATTTTATTTCTATAGAAACTTAATTATATACGTATTAATCGGCCCTTTTGTAGTTTAATATATACCACGTATGGACTATGTGGTGTATATTACGTTGTTGGAAAGTTTTAAGTTACCTTGCCATCGGCTTCAGTAGAAGTTTCTACGCAATCCATGGTGGAGGGTACATAAGCATCGGCCTGGCCGAAATTACGGCCGTATTACTTGTTTCGACTAAAACATTCTTGAAGTTCAATAAAATCCTGTTTTTGACTATGACTTTTACAAAATCGAGATTTTCTTCCCACATGAACATGTCTGTTTTGCCATATTTGTAACAGACTATTAGCAAATAAGGTTGATAAAGACTTTAAAATATTTTGTCAAAGCTATTGTACCATAAATCTGATATCGACTCAAAAATGTCTACACAAAAGGTACTAAATCATTCGCGGGGGTACTACGGTACTGACCGGGGTGAAAAAGTATTGAAAAAAGTACTATAGTACTGCATTTTCCATCCCTGGTGCTGCCCCAGTTTATGTTTAGCTCAATCATAAAAACTCAATTTTTATAGAGAAAGTTTAAAATACTCAATAATGTCACCAGTTTATTGGGTGCGGTTAATCATTCGCTAAAAAACTTGTTGGTCTTTGATCGAAACTGAGATTGTACTCATCACCCTTTGTATGCAAGGCCGGCAGGCTAACACTGTTACCACAATTGGTATAATTCTATCAAAAATGGTAGATTTTTTATTGTTTGGTAGATTGGTAGAATTCTTCATGTTTTGATAGATTTTGCAAAATATTCCTCTAGGTTAGGTTAGGTTAGGTTAGGTGGCAGCCCGATGTATCAGGCTCACTTAGACTATTCAGTCCATTGTGATACCACATTGGTGAACTTCTCTCTTATCACTGAGTGCTGCCCGATTCCATGTTAAGCTCAATGACAAGGGTCCTCCTTTTTATAGCCGAGTCCGAACGGCGTTCCACATTACAGTGAAACCACTTAGAGAAGCTTTGAAACCCTCAGAAATGTCACCAGCATTACTGAGGTGGGATAATCCACCGCTGAAAAACTTTTTGGTGTTCGGTCGAAGCAGGAATATTCCTCTAAGAACCTTTATACTTTAAAAATTTTTATATAAATAAAATTTTGAGATAATTTTCTATAGAAATAAAATTTTGAGAAAATTTTCTAAAGAATTAAAATTTTGAGATAATTTTCTATAGAAATAAAATTTTGAGAAAATTTTCTAAAGAATTAAAATTTTGTGAAAAATTTCTATAGAAATTAAATTTTGCACAATAATATTTTTTTGTTTGGTAAAATTTTCTCCATAATTTTGGTACATTACTTGTCACAATCGAATTTCTTGGGTAAGAGATGCCGTTGGTACTGTGTCTTAAAACTTCTTAAAGTTTTCTTACATCACGCACAGAATTTCAAGCGGGTCGTGTGATTTTTTTTTACTACAAGAGGCTCCGTAAATTAAATCTGGGAATCTGTTTATATGGGGGCTATATTTAAAAGTGGTTCAATGTGACCCATTTGTAATACCATCCTCCCTAAATCAGTAACAGCCGGTTTCAAGTCATGTTGGCGTGATTTCAACAAACGGATATCGCTAGATCGGCTTAAATTCTTTTTTACGATTTAATACCTTGTCTTATAAATGTCTTTTGTTATCCCTTAAAGTTAAAGCGTAAAAAATCACATTCCTGGTATTCTCATATGCTTTGTGGTTAAACTTAAAGGTCATTTCCGTTAACCTGGCAAATATGGCTCATAAGGAATTTGTAGCAAATCAATCACGGATAGCATATCCGTAGGCCTTGTTGACAAATCAATACAACCTGTGGTGCTAGATTGAAATTGAGATTGAGATACTACCCGAAAATCCTTTAAAAAATATTTGCCATAATAAAGGACCCTTATGTGATGTGATGGCGAAAAAAAATCACTAAAAAGCCTTTGTTTTAAGTTTTTTTTTGTTGTGTTTTTAAGATTTTCTAAGGAAAATTCCAACATTCAAAAGTGATGTGTCCTGGCCCCCTAAAGACTTTATGGAAATTTATTTTATTTGTATTTCTGTGGGTGTGTGTGCAGACATTTGTATCTCTCTTTGCATCGTTGTACAATTCTAGCCATTGCTCTTTTAATATGAAAATGGCAAAAATATGAAAATTTGAATTTATATTTCCCCAAGTGATGATGGCCAACATTGGTGGAAGGATAACAAACTGGAAAAATGACAGCAAGCAACACAAAGTCACAACGGTTGGTGGTTTTCTTAGGGGGATTGTTATTGTATATTTGTTTTTTTTTTCTTTTGCTGTTTTTTGTGCCTGCCATACAACTCCCTTTTGTGTTCCATCCTTAGATCTTGGCTTTCATACAATTAGAATTTAGAACGGTTTTTGAAATCGGCCAAGTAAGCATCATTTTGTATCCCCATAGATTCGAACTATAGCAAAAACCTTAAAGTTGTGTGGTATTGTTGATGGTGTAAAGCCATCTACCGCTAAACATCCAAGTGTTAGTTTAGCCACAAAGTATGAGTATGGGAACACAAGAATGAGTTCGACTAGGAAGTACATGGTGCACAGAAAAAAAAAATTCTTTTGTTAAACTGATGGTAAAATTGACTAATTTTCATTGGAAAAAATATTTTATTTTGCTTAATTCTTTTAAGTAAATGGATTTTTTTTCCTGTACGCCTCAAACATTTTCTGAACTAATATTGGGAATAAATTTCAATCAATGTGGGTGGTAAAAGTTCAATTTGAACTAAAGCAGAAAAACAATTTTTATAACCCTGCACCACACTGTAGAACAGGGTATTAAACGTTAGTGTTTTTTGCAATAACCAGAAGGAGACGAGATAGACATACATACATACAGGGAGCCACCGTGGTGCAATGATTAGCATGCCCGCCTTGCATACACAAGGTCGTGGAAAAAAGTTTTTCAGCGGTGGATTATCCCACCTCAGTAATGCTGGTGACATTTCTGAGGGTTTCAAAGCTTCTCTAAGTGGTTTCACTGGAATGTGGAACGCCGTTCGGACTCGGCTATAAAAAGGAGGTCCCTTGTTATTGAGCTTAACATAGAATCGGGCAGCACTCAGTGATAAGAGAGAAGTTCACCACTGTGGTATCACAATGGACTGAATAGTCTAAGTGAGCCTGATACATCGGGCTGCAACCTAACCTAACCTAACTTAACCTACAGTGTCTTTGGAAATAATGCTCAGGGCCAGCCCTAAAGTCGGTCTAGCCATGTCTATCCGTCCGTCTGGTTGTGACTTCATTTTTGTGATTAATGACTATGTTGCAGTTGAGAGCCACCGTGGTCCAATGGTTAGCATGCCCGCCTTCAATACATAGGGTCGTGGGTTCAACCTCCATTTCGACCCAACACCAAACAGTTTTTTAGTGGTGGATTATCCCCCTCTCTGTAATGCTGGTAAAATGTCGGATGGTTTCAAAGCTTCTCTAAATGGTTTAACCACAATGTGGAACGCCATTCGGACGCGGCTATAACAAGGAGACCGCTTGTGAATGAGCTTAACATGAAATCCGGCAGTACTCATCGATAAGGGAGAAGTACATCACATGTGGTGTTACAACCCTACGGGAAATTGGAGCAAATTGCCACTGACGGACCTATCACAGGACTGGCATCTGTGAACGCAGTTTTTAAATAGTGGTAATTTAATTATTTCCATACTCGCTTAATATAAAAATCTTATTGAATCTACACATTTAGTGAAGTAGAATTACCATAATAATCAATTGTTCAACATTTTTCAAAAGTTTTTCATTTCTAGTGCGATTCGGATAACCAAACTGAAACAAATTTCTAAGAGTTTGTCCGAGACTAGTTCATGAGGACCTGTCTATGGACTGCTACTACTAAAATGCCCCAGGGCGTGTCTTAGGAACGAGTCCAAGGCGTGTCCTAAAGTGTAAATTTACTCCGTCAATAACAAAGCCATGTTAAAGCGACCGGTCCCTTCCATACCTCTTAACTAGGTTAGGGTTAGGGTTAGGTTACGTGGCAGCCCGGTGTATCAGGTTCACTTATACTATTCAGTCCATTGTGATGCCACATTGGTGAACTTCTCTCTTATCACTGAGTGCTGCCCGATTCCATGTTAAGCTCAATGACAAGGGACCTCCTTTTTATAGCCGAGTCCGAACGGCGTTCCACATTGCAGTGAAACCACTTAGAGAAGCTTTGAAACCCTCAGAAATGTCACCAGCATTACTGAGGTGGGATAATCCACCACTGAAAAACTTTTTTGGTGTTCGGTCGAGGCAGGAATCGAACCCACGACCTTGTGTATGCAAGGCGGGCATGCTAACCATTGCACCACGGTGGCTCTCGTCTTGACTAGGACTGATCCATGCACACCAGGGACTAGTCCTGTATCGGTGTTTGATCAATTTCCCGTAGGGAATGGACTGAATAGTCTGCCAGTATCAAGGAAATATTTACATTTACCTTTAATCCTTTTTTTTTGGCAAATTTTGAATGGATAAAGATATCAAAATATTTTTCTTATTTGTGTGAAAGCTGTTCTCTTCTATTAAAAATATGAATTGCTACCCTTATAACTTTTGAAATAATTATGATATGGTTATGATTTTTATTGAGTTTTAGAGGGAAAATTGTTTTAAGAAATATTGCTGAGCACACTATAACATATTCCCAAATTTCGTATCAAAATTCCCAAGAAAACCCCAAAGTGGGAACATATGCTAAAAAAAACTTTATTTTTGTAATTTACATATTCCTCAGCGGTTTACCAATTGGATGTTGAAACATTTTACAGTTGATTAGTGAACATGTAAGGATTTTTCTAAAGAGAGATCGGTGCTTTAAATGAGAATTTAAAAACTGCCGTTTTAAATGAGAATTTAAAACATCATTTTAATTGCCGAATTTGAGATGAGAGGAACTCATATCCTACTTGACCAAAACGGATGATATTGGTGCTCTATAAGAACCCAGCAACAAATAGCTTCAACAAAGTAGTAGAAGTAGCGCAAATTTGATATGTGGTGTTAGTATATGGTCTCTAACAACCATGCAAAAATTGGTCGATATCGGATCATAATTATATATAGGCCCCATATAAACCGATCCCCAGATTTGACTACAGGAGCCTTTGGAGCAGGAAAAAATTCATCCGACCCGGTTGAAATTTGGTACGTAGTGTTAGTATATGGTCTCTAAAAACCATGCCAAAATTGGTCCATATCGATCTATATTATACACAGTTTCACACAAGTTTACATACGATTAAAGAATTTGTATTTTATTGAAATAATAAAATATTATAAACTATGCATATACATGCTTTAATTTTTGTAAAATAATTTGAAAACATAGTATTTGTTAATTTTTAACAATATTTTTTTAGTGTGGTTTATAAAAAAAACAACAAGAAAGATGTTTGGTTAGTGGGTTAAAAACTCAGGGGTATGTAAACTTGTGTAAGACTGTGTATATAGCCCCCAAATAAACCGATCCCCAGTCACAGAAAAATCACGATTGCAACTCGAATCAAAAATAATCTACCAAAATATTATTGCCATAGAAAATTTTGTCAAAATTTTATTTCTATAGGAAATTTTGTCAAAATATAATTTCTATAAAAAATTTTTTCAAAAACTTATTTCTATAGAAAACTTTGTCAAAATTTTATTTCTATAGAAAATTTTGTCAAAATGTTATTTTTAGAGAAAAATTTTGTCAAAATTTTATATCTGTAGAAAATTGTGTCAAAATTTTATTGATATAGAAAATTTTGTCAACATTTTATATCTGTAGGAAATGTTGTCAAAATATAATTTCTATACAAAATTTTTTCAAAAACTTTTTTCTATAGAAAATTTTGTCAGAATTTTATTTCTATAGAAATTTTGTCAAAATGTATTTCTATAGAAAATTTATGAAGCATTTCATAGTTGGAGAGGAATATTTTGCAAAATCTTTCAAAACATCAAGAATTCTACCAATCTCCGAAACAGTAAAAAATCTGCCATTTTTGGTAGAATTGTTATAGCCCCCCATATAAAGCGACCTCGATATTGCAATTCTGCCTATATAATTACCGCACAAAGGTTCATATCGGTTCGTAATTATTTCTTTCCTATATACATCGGTCAAGAACTGAATATATACGAATTTAATTGACTTTTTGTTTGTGTACTATATATCCCGCATGGACTAACTTACAATTTAGAAAATGATGTTAAGAAGTTTTAAGATGCCTTGTCATCGGCCGCAACCTAAGTAATTTAATTGTGGATGACTGTCTTAAGTAGAAGTTTGTACGCAATCCATGGTGTAGGGTACATAAGATTCGGCCTGGCCGAACTTACGGCCGTATATACTTGTTTCCATTAAAAATCAACAAACAATTAAAAATTATTGTTATTTTCAAAACTTTTTCAAAAGAACTTTCATGGAATTGAAAAAGTCAAACGGCAAAGGTTCAACTCCTAACAGGGATGGATTTTTCTATTTTTTATATTGATTTTTTTTTTTCGAAATTTAATTGTCCAAAACTTAACTTTTCATCTAAAACGCCCTAATTCCGTACTTTATAAGACTTGCCCAAAAGGACTGCAGCGGAAGTGCAAAAAAAAATTATGGGGGATTCCAGGATGGCACTTTAATAGAAATGTTTGTGGAACAACTTATAATTTTTTGCTGGGGAACAAGCAATATTAGGTGCTATATAAGAAACAAGCAAAACAATTGGAAAAAGTCTAGAACAATATAAAGAATGTACCTTGCCTTAAAAAAAAATTGTAAAAATTTGGTATTTTATTGAAATTCCAATTTGTGGACTTTACAACTTTTAATTTAAAGGCAGTGGCCACACAATATTTTCTTCTACAATGCGTAAAATTTTATAGGAAATTCAGATAAGAAACGAAACCAAGGATCCGCTCAAAAACGGAACTTCTAGGTTCAAAATACTGACCCCAATTTGTCAAAATTTTGCAAAAATATAAATTGTGGGGCCCATATCTTGTGAAAGGTAAAAGAAGCCTTTTTTTGAAGGGATTTACAAGTTCTAGCCAGCAAAAAATTTCGAAATCAGTTCATAATTGCGGATTTGACAGCTAAAACAAAATATCATACCCCGGAGGTGACCATCTTTCAACGCCTACAGGTCAATCCGTGGCTTGGACCTCTGTGCGCTGGCCACTCAGCCTACCCTATCCTATCCTAGGTCGCAGTTTTAGCCCAATTAGCTTCACATTTGGCACAAGTATGTTTTTTGAATCAAAATAGGATTTTGGAAGAAATATGTTCAGATTAAGATCTCCCATATATATTTTACGCCCAATATGTCTTTATATGGCCCCAGAAGCCAAAGATTTACTCCGAGTGAAATTTTACACAGAGAATGAAATTAACATTCTTACATTGCGTTCCAAATTTTGTTGAAATCGCTTCGGATTTACATGTAGCTCCCATATAGATTCACTGCAAATTTTGCACACATCTGGTAGTGTCGTAAAATTTATAAAATTTCGTTAAAATCGGTTCAGATTTACATTTAAACTCATAAGACCAAAGAGGCCAAAGTTTTACTTCGATTTATGTGACATTTTGCACAAGGAGTACAATTACCATTCTTAATAGGCGTGTCAAATTTGGTTGAAATCGGTTCAGATTTATATATAACTTCAATGTATATCTTTCGCCCGATATGCACTTAATATTCCCCAGAAGCCAGAATTTTACACCAATTTATGTGAAATTTTGCATAGGGAGTGGAATTAACATTCTTATAATGCGTGTCAAATTTGGTTGAAATCGGTTCATATTTTGATGTAGCTACCATATACTATATCCTTCGCCCAAATTAGACTGATATGGCCACCGTAGGTGAAAATTTCATTCCGATTTACGTGAAATTTAACACGGGGTGTAGACCTGGCATTCAGATTTAGACAAAGCTCGCTTTTTTCTACAAAGTGGTGCTAGATTTAATATAGTCGGCTCCGTCCGACTTTAGACTTTCCTTACTTGGTCAAGTCAAGTCTTTACAGATTCAAATAATACAAATTTATTTTATGGTTTCATGGACGTTCCGTTGCTTTTTTCCCTGCTTTTTTAACTGTGTTTTATTGCCAAAAAAAAATCTTAAACTATGAAATGCAATTTAGTTTGATTTCCTTACGAGATTACCCATAAACCCCATTTTTCCCCTAAAACCAGTTTCCGTTTTTCTCTGTGTATCAGTAACACATTTTCGTGTTGGGGAGGGGGCAACGACAAAGGGGGCCTTGTTTCATATTCTCAAGATTGTGTTGTGTTTGACAGTTGCCAACTTAGTGTTTGGTTTAGTCACAATATTGGTCTTGTTTTATGGCATTGTTGTGTGTGGTTTACAATCCTTTTAAGTATGTGTACTTGGGTTATGTTGGCCTCTTATGCTCTCAGGCTCTCATGTCTACTTTTGGCCTCTTGTCTTGGTGGTTTTTGTCGCTCCACTTTCTCATTCTCATGTTTGCTTTGCTTTATTCATGACATTAGCAAATGCAGCCAATTTGGGGTTCTCTTTGCTTGCATTTGATACTCTCGATGAGATTGTTAAAGTTTGTGTGTGTGTGTTTGTGGCTCCATTCTGTGGTGAGTAATGTTAGTGCATTCGAAACTTAACAGTTTCTTCATGAGTTTGACAGGAAGTGAAATTTTTTAGTGTTTCTTATGGCTTCCTTTTGTCGTCCCTGTGGCTGTATATGTAAGCGCGTGTGTGTGTGTTCATGTTTGTTTATTGTTCAAATGATATTTTAATGTATTTTTGCTTCTGGCATATGCAATTATTTGCAATACACTGATATTTGCTTTGTTCAAGTAGGCCGCATTAAGCTTTTGGGCTTCTCTTAGCCTTCATACGTTTTAGAAAAGTTGACTTTAGAGCTTTGCTTATACGATAGAATTTGGCAGTAACCAAAAAGTGAATATGAATGCTTAAAAGAATAATAAGAGAATATTGCTAAGAAGTCAAGGTTCAAGAATTTCAAATTTTAAAAAGATTTCTTTTAGTAGAGATTGTAATAAAGAATCCTTTGAAAGTTGTTTTCGTATATAAGTAATTTTGTGCCAGATTTAACATACTTGCCGATACCATCACATCGCACTCTTCGTGCAACACTTGAAGAAAATCAATGGGAAGCTCTGACCTCTGAGACCATATAAGTGAATATCGCACAAAAGATATTTATCGGAGCTATATCTAAATCGAAACAAACTTCTACCAATTTTTGCCATACATAGTAGAAATATCAATTCTACTCCCCGTGCAAAATTTCACGTAAATCGTAGCACACTTATGATTGGTTCAAACAATTTGTCGAAGCAACTTTTCCACTCTGTTTGAGGTATCTAAACCAATAAATCGAGAATGTAGCATAAGCTTTCTCTTCATCCTTAAGTCCTTGATAGATAGGATGGTCTCAAAACCCAGTTAGTGTTGATTTGGAAATATTGCATGCAAGGGTACAATTTCCTATAGTGAATATAATACAAAGCGAAGTATAACGGGTGGACATTGGAGCGTATGAGTTCTAATTCAGAGGTACCATACATCATACGCACCCGCGTTAAAATATTTTCTTTTACCTCTATGACCATTAACACAGTTGCAACTCGACCCAACAATAATCTAACAAAATTTGAAGAAAAATTTACCAACTCTATAGAAAAAATGTTCACACTTTTATTTCTATAGAAACTTTTGTCATTTTTTTCTATAGAAAATTTTATTTCTATAGAAAATTTTTTAAGATTTTTAGCTATATAAAATATTGTCAATTTTTTTTTTCTATAGCATATGTCATAAGTTTTTTCTGTAGAAAATTTTGTCAAACTTTTGATTTATATAGAAAATTTCGTCAAAATATTATTTCTATAGATTCTTTTTTTTTATACCCTCCACCATAGGATGGGGGGTATATTAACTTTGTCATTCCGTTTGTAACACATCGAAATATTGCTCTAAGACCCCATAAAGTATATATATTCTGGGTCGTGGTGAAATTCTGAGTCGAATCTGTTGAAATCACGCTAACTTCCGAACGAAACAAGCTATCGACTTGAAACTTGGCACAAGTAGTTGTTATTGATGTAGGTCGGATGTTATTGCAAATGGGCCATATCGGTCCACTTTTACGTATAGCCCCCATATAAACCGATCCCCCGATTTGGCTCGCGAGGCCTATAAGAGAAGCAAATTTCATCCGATCCGGCTGAAATTTGGTACATGGTGTTAGTATATAGTTTCTAACAACCATGCAAAAATTGGTCCACATCGGTCTATAATTATATATAGCCCCCATATAAACCGATCTCCAGATTTGACTTCCGGAGCCTCAAAGAGAAGCAAAATTCATCTGATTCAGTTGAAATTTGGTACGTGGTGTTAATATATGGCCTCAAACTCCCATGCAAAAATTGGTCGAAATCGGTCCATAATTATATATAGCCCCCATATAAACCGATCCACAGATTTGACCTCCGGAGCCCCTTGGAAGAGCAAAATTCATCCGATTCGGTTGAAATTTGGTACGTGATGTTAGTATATGGTATCCAACAACCATGCAGGAATTGGTTCATATCAGTCCATATAATTCTGGCTCCCTACGTACCGTGCAAAAGTCCATATCGATTCGTAATTATTTGTAGACTAACCTACACATACTTTTTTGTCTAATGTATACCACGTATGGACTAACTCACAATTTAGAAAACGATTTAAGATACCACAACCCAAGTAATTCGATTGTGGATGACAGTCTTTCGTAGAAGTTTCTAAGCAATCCACGGTGGAGGGTACATAAGATTCGGCCTGGCCGAACTTACGGCCGTTTATACTTGTTTTAAATTTTATTTCTATAGAAAATTTTATCAAAATTTAATTTATATAGAAAGTTTTGTCAAAATTTTATTATATAGGAAATGTTGTTATACTTTATTTCTATGGAAAATTTTGTCAAAATTTTATTTCTGTAGAAAATTTTGTTAAAATTTTATATCTATAGAAAATTTTGTTCAAATTGACACCTATAAAAAATTTTGTCAAACTTTTATTTCTATAGAAAATTTAGTAAATTTTTTTTTTGAAAATTTTGTCATAATTTTTATTTCTATGGAAAATGTTGTCAAAATTTTATTTCTATCGAAAATTTTGTCAAAATTTTATTTCTATAGAAAATTTTGTCAGATTTTTTGCTATAGAAAATGTTTCAATGTTTTTCTATAGAAAAACATTTATATAGAAAATTTCTCCAAAATTTTATTTCTATGGATTTTTTTAATTTTATTTCTATAGAAAATTTTATAAAAATTTAATTTATATAAAAAGTTTTGTCAAAAATTTTTATTATATAGGAAATGTTGTCAAAATTTTATTTGTCTAGAAAATTTTGTCAAAATTTTATTTCTATAGAAAATTTTGTTAAAATTTTATATCTATAGAAAATTTTGTTCAAATTGACACCTATAAAAAATTTTGTCAAACTCTTATTTCTATAGAAAATTTAATATTTTTTTTTTGAAATTTTTGTCAAAATTTTATTTCTATAGAAAATTTTGTCAGATTTTTTGCTATAGAAAATGTTGTCCATTTTTTCTATAGTATATGTCATAAGTTTTTTCTGTAGAAAATCTTGTCAAAATTTTATTTCTATAGATTTTTTTTAAAATTTTGTTTCTATAGAAAATTTTATCAAAATTTGATTTATATAGAAAGTTGTAACAAAATTTTATTATATAGGAAATGTTGTTATATTTTATTTTTATGGACAATTTTGTCAAAATTTTATTTCTATAGAAAACTTTGTCAAAATTTTATTTATATAGAAAATGTTGTCAAAATTTTATTTGTATAGAAATTTTGGTTATAAGCTTTTTCTGTAGAAATTGTTCTCAAAAATTGTATGTCATTTTTGTCAAAATTTAATATGGAAAATTTTGTCATAAATTCTTTTTGTAGAACTTTTTGTCCAAATTTTTTTGTACAAAATTTTGTCAAAATTTATTCCTATAGAAAATTTTGTCAAAATATTATTTATATAGAAAATGTTTTCAAAACTTTACTTCTACAGAAAAATTTGCCAAAATTTTAATACTATAAAAATTTTGTCATAATTGTATTTATTTAGAAAATTTTGTCAAAATTTTATTTATATAGACAATTTTGTCAAAATTTTATTTATATAGAAAATTGTGTCAAAATTTTATTTATATAGAAAATTTTGTCAAAATTTTATTTATTTTATATAGAACATTTTGTAAAAATTTTATTTAAATGGACAATTTTGTCACAGTTATATTTTTATAGAGAATTTTGTCATAAGTTTTTTATAAACAAAATTTTGTAAGTTTTTTTATATAAAAACTGCGCCCTCTTTCTTTATTCGTGTTTTGTTTTTTATTGTGGGTTTGTACTTCTATCATATTTGTTGTTTATATATATAAAAAAATGTCACAATTTTTTAAAATAAAAATTTGTCCACATTTTGTTTATATAGAAAATTCTATAAAAATTTATTTCTGTAGAAAGTCTTGTTACAATTCTATTTCTATAGACAACTTTGTCACAATTTTATTTAAATGGAAAATTTTGTATGAGAGTTCCTTTGTAAAAGAGTTTGTTAAAATGTTATTTCTATAGAAAATATTGTCACAATTTTATTTATATAAAAATGTTCTCACAATTCTATTTATATAGAAAATTTTCTCACAATTTTATTTACATAGAAAATTTTGTCATAATTTTTTTTCTATAAGAATTTTTGTCAAAATTTTATTTATGTAGAAAATTTTGTCAAAATTTTATTTTTATTGAAAAAATTTTCAAAATTCTAATTTTTATAGAAAATTTATCAAAATTTTATTCCTATAGACAATTTTGTCAGAACTTTATATCCATAGAAAATTTTGTAAAAATGTTGTATACATGGGAAATTTATTTATACAGAAAATTTTTTTTTTTTTTTTGAAATAATTCCCAGTAATGCACAGATGAAGTCCTTTGCTAATATTTATTTTGATGCGTTCACTTCAAAGATCACTTACAGACTAACAAGATAACAGATGACAGGATAAAAAGCAAGCAAAGTATTATGAAACACAAATTAATTCAAGACTTGCCTATCAACAATTTTGTCAATTTTTTTTTTTATAGAAAATTTTGTCAAAATGTTTTTGTATAGAAAATTATGTCAAAATTTTATAACTATAGAAATTTTTGTCAAAATTTTATTTTTCAGTAAAAAAATTGTCAAAAGTTTATTTCTATAGAAAAATTTTGAAGTACCTCTTTGCAAAATCTACCAAAACATCAAGAATTCTACCAGTCTACGAAACAGTAAAAAATCTACAATCTATGAGCAATATCGGCTCCACAGCCCTGATAACAGCAATACAAAGCGAAGTGTAGCATGTGGCCATCATAGCGTATGAGTTATAATGGAGTGATCCCATACATCATACGCACCTATGCTCATACATATTATTTTTCTCTAGGCAGCGTTGCTAATTTGGATTCCCCCCCCCCCCCCCCCCCCCTAGATCAGGGTTTTTATGCCCTTCACCATAAGATTTACTAATATTTAACTCTGTTTATTACACAGCGAAATACTGGTCTCCGACATTATAGAGCATTTATATTCTGGGACGTGGTGAGGTTCTGAGATGGTCGAAGGATATCATTGAAAATTAACACATGAACGGAACAAGTTATCGATTTGTAACTTGGCACATGTACTTTTCTATACCCTGAACCACTCTCAGGACCAGATTATTACAAGATAGTGCATATGTTTGCAACATCCAGAAGGAAACGGGATAGAACCATGGTGTCTTTCGAAATAATAAACGTGAATCCATGTGACCATGTTCACCGGTCCGTCTGTCTGTGAACTCATTTTTATGGTCTTTTAAGCATCTTTTAAATATAGATAAAACGGCGTTTTTTTTTCTACCAGAATAAAGTTTTTCGTATATTTCAATGCTCAATCCAAACATTAACCATAATTCCCACCTTTACTTTTAACACAAAAAATATTTAGAATTTTTCAGAAATTTTCTTTAGTTGTATTTTGCGTAACATCTAGCGTTTTTTGGTTAAACAATTCTGGTAATGCTGTCTCTGGAACCAATAAGTGGTGCAAACTGTCTATACTCATACTAGATAAAGATATTTTCACGAAAAATCCATATCACATAGACCTTTCTCGTTAAATGCAAATCCTTCTCAGAACACATCTTTCAATTTCATTTATTTGTTTTCATTTGACAACTTGGAGAAGCTAAGTTTCATATTTTAATTTTTATTGTTGTCTGTAGCCTATTCTTATCAGACCGAATGTAGACTCATAAAAATTACCTTTCAATTTGAAAGGATTCAGAGAAACAATTATCAAAATGTTTTCAATAAATTTTATATATTTTCCATATAAGCATCAAAGAGAAAATCTTTAATAACCTCCACAAAAAAAAAAGTAGACAACCCACCTCATTGTATAGTACAAGTCAAGTCCACCTTTATGCACATGGGCACAAAAACCAAAAGCTTATAAGAAATTGCACAATAAAAATAAAAATAAAAAAATTCCTCACAGACACATTCAGACAATTTTGTTTTGGCTAACAATGTCAAGGTATTGGTAGTCAGTAGGAATAGGTGTGTGTGTGTGTGTGTGGGTGAGTAAGGATGATGGTATCTGAATTTTCCAAACATTTCTCCTATCATAAAGTAGCAATAAAAATTCCCACAAGTGACTGGAAAATCTGTTTAAAGTGAGAAAAATGGTAATGCTCATATTTATAAGCCCAAACACACACACACACACAAATACACAATACCCAAAGGTATGAAGAGATGGCAGCGAAAGGAGAGAAAAAAAAAACTACAACAACGTTGAACACAAATGCCAAAGCATAAGAGAGAAATACGGCCAAAGTCAATGGAATATGGAAAAGGGCCAGTAAAATTTTACAAATAAATAAAAAATAATAAAAAAAAAAGGAAATGAAATATATGGCTGCAATCCCATAAGCAGGATTGAAGCCATACAATACGACCAGAGATGTTATTTCTATATATAAATATATATTGATGTTTCATTTCCTATAGTGCTATAATGGATGGGAAAAATAGTTCTCTACTAATATGATTTGTGTAAGGATATGGAAAAGTGGTCATTCGGTGTGTTTTCGTTTGATATTGGCAAGAGTTTGTATACTCGTTGACAAATGAAAATGCACAATGGCCTAAGAGGGCTAAAAATGATAAAAACTATTAGTAAAACTATAAACTGGGTGGCTGATATTTAATGCAATTAAGTAAAGCAACCCATTTTTATACCCTCCACCATAGTATGGGGGTATATTAACTTTGTCATTCCGTTTGTAACACATCGAAATATTGCTCTAAGACCCCATAAAGTATATTTATTCTGGTGTTGGTGAAATTCTAAGTCGATCTGAGCATGTCCGTCCGTCCGTCTGTTGAAATCACGCTAACTTCCGAACGAAACAAGCTATCGACTTGAAACTTGGCACAAGTAGTTATTATTAAAGTAGGTCGGATGGTATTGTAAATGGGCCATATCTGTCCACTTTTACGTATAGCCCCCATATAAATGTAGCCCCAAATTTGGCTTGTGGGGACTCTAAGAGAAGCAAATTTTTTCCGATCCGGCTGAAATTTGGTACATGGTGTCAGCATATGATCTCTAACAACCATGTAATAATTGGTCCACATCGGTCCATAATTATATATAGCCCCCATATAAACCGATCCCCCGGTTTGGCTTGCGGAGCCTCTAAGAGAAGCAAATATCATCCGATCCGCCTGAAATTTGGTACATGGTGTTAGTATATGGTCTCTTATAACCATGCAAAAATGGTCCATATCGGTCCATAATTATATATAGCCCCCATATAAACCGATCAACAGATTTGACCTCTGGAGCCTCTTGGAAGGCCAAAATTCATCTGATTCAGTTGAAATTTGGTACGTGGTGTTAATATATGGCCTCAAACACCCATGCCAAAATTTGTCGAAATCGGTCCATAATTATATATAGCCCCCATATAAACCGATCCCCCGGTTTGGCTTTCGGATCCTCTAAGAGAAGCAAATTTCATTCGATCCGGCTGAAATTTGGTACATGGTGTTAGTATATGTTATCCAACAACCATACAGGAATTGGTTCTTTTCAGTCCATAATTATATATAGTCCCATATAAACCGATCCCCAGATTTGACCTCCGGTGCCTTTTGGAGAAGCAAAATTCATCCGATCTGGTTGAAACTTGGTACGCGGTGGTAGTATATGATATTTAATAGCCATGCCAAAAGTTGTCCATATCAGTCCATAATTATATATAGCCCCCATATAAACCGATCCCGAGATTTGGTTTTGGAGCCTCTTGGAGGAGTAAATTTCATAAATTTCATCAGTTGAAATTTGGTACATTGTGCAAGTATATGGCCGTTAACAACCATGCCTAACTAGGTCCATATCGGTCTATAGTTGTATTTATATAGCCCTCAAATAAATCGATCCCCAATCACAAAAAATTGGTCCATATCAAGTTCATAATTGTATATAGCCCCCATATAAGCGATCCGCATATTTCAATTCTGGCTCTCTACCACTTCTGGACTAACACACAATTTAGAGACCGATGTTAAGAAGTTGAAGATACCACAACACAAGTAATTCGATTGTGGATGACAGTCTTTCGTAGAAGTTTCTACGTAATCCATGGTGGAGGGTACATAAGATTCGGCCTGGGCGAACTTACGGCCGTATATACTTGTTTTGAATTTCCTTTGCTATAAATCTCACAAAACCCGAGACCTTTCCAACGAACGAACGCAAAACCGTGGAAATCGGTTCGTTCTGGAGTTATTGCGTCAGGAAGGAAAATCCGACTTATTTTTATACCCACCACCATAGAATGGTGACGGGGGTATAATAAGTTTGTCATTCCGTTTGTAACACATCGAAATATCGATTTCCGACTATATAAAGTATATATATTCTTGATCAGGGAGAAATTCTGAGGCGATATAACGATGTCCGTCTGTCTGGCTGTCTGTCTGTTGTAATCAAGCTACAGTCTTCAATAATGAAGCAATCGTGCTGAAATTTTGCACAAACTCGTCTTTTGTCTGCAGGCAGGTCAAGTTTGAAGATGAGCTATATCGGTCCAGGTTTTGATATAGTCCCCATATAAACCGACCTCCCGATTTGGGGTCTTGGGCTTATAGAAATCGTAGTTTTTATCCAATTTTGCCTGAAATTTGTAAACTAGAGGTATTTTATGGCCATAAAGAGGTGTGCCAAAAATGGTGAGTATCGCTCCATGTTTTGGTATAGCCCCCATATAGACCGATCTTCCGATTTTACTTCTTGGGCTTATAGAAACCGAAGTTTTTATCCAATTTACCTGAAATTGGAAATCGATAGATACTTTAGAACCGTTAAAAGGTGTGCCAAAAATGGTGAGCATCGGTCCATGTTTTGGTATGGTCCCCATATAAACCGACCTCCCGATTTTACTTCTTGGGCTTATAGAAACCGAAGTTTTTATCAAATTTTCCTGAAATTGGAAATCGATAGATACTTTAGAACCGTAAAGAGGTGTGCCAAAAATGTTGAGCATCGGTCCATGTTTTGGTATGGTCCCCATATAAACCGACCTCCCGATTTGGGGTCTTGGACTTATAAAAACCGCAGTTTTTATCCAATTTACCTGAAATTGGAAATCTAAAGGTATTTTAGGACCATAAAGAGGTGTGCCGAAAATGGTGAGTATCGGTCCATATTTTGGTATAGCCCCCATATAGACCGATTTCCCGATTTTACTTCTTGGGCTTCTAGAATCCGAAGTTTTTATCCAATTTGCCTGGAATTGGAAATCTGGAGGTATTTTCGGGCCATAAAGAGTTGTGCCGAAAACGGTGAGTATCGGTCCATATTTTAGTATAGTCCCCATAAGAACGAGCTCCCGATTTAACTCCTTGGGTTTCTAGTAACCGTAGTTTTTATCTGATATGCCTGAAATTGTAAATATTCTGGTATTTTACTCTCACAAAAACGTGTATCGGATTATGGTTTTATCGGTCCATTTGGTAATGCCTCCATATAGACCGACTTCATTTCTTGAGGGTGTAGAAGGCGTACTGATCATGAAAATTGCTTGAAACTCAATGTAAAATTTCCAGATTTTACTTCTCGGGTGCAAATCTGCAGATTTAAGATTTCAAGTAAAGACGTTTTTTTATAACTTTCTTGCACACTTACAAGAGATGTTAATGATTCCTCTAAAACTCAAACAAAAATGGGTCTTATAAATCCAGAATCTGATATAGTCCTCATAGGTGAAATCTTCAAATTTATCTTCGGGAAGTGTCCTCAAGTCCTCAAGCCCTCCTGAAATTTCAAAGGAAACCCTAATATTTGGTTCATGGTGGCGAGTATTTAAGACTCGGCCCGGCCGTACTTACTGCTGTATATATTTGTTATATAGTAAATTGAATTCTACCATATTATCGTAATAAATGAAGTAAATTGGAGAGAAGTTCACCAACGTGGTATCACAATGGGTTGCCACCTAACCTAACCTAACCTAACGTAATAAATACCCCATATTAATTTTGTTGTATTAAAAATCGACCCTCCAAATTCAGCCACTCTTTATTAGTTTCGCTTGTTTTATGAAAAATTAATAAAAATTAAAAAATTCTCAAGGAGTATTGTAATACAATGCAGAATGGAATTATTTGAACTTTAAAATAAAACAAACCAATTTGATTTTTCTTATAAAAGCAATTAATGAGGCCATATAAAAAGCTTAAATTACTCATTTTCATGAATTAAATATCACTAATGGTATTTTCTTTTGACAACATGTCTATTTAAGCTGATTGATTTAAGCGGTTAATTTAAGTCAAGGATAATTTAAAGAACCTTCAGTAATTCACAAAAAATAAAAACAGAGCTTTATCGCAAACAAGAAGGAAAAACAGTAAACAAAAAATGCAAAAAGAGAAAAATATATGAAACTTAAAATAAAATGAATACACACAACCCTGTCACATATACAGTGCTTGAGCTTAATGAAAAAAAAAATGAGTAATGAATCTGTGTATATAACTGAATAATGAAATGAATTCACATTCACATTTAACACTTTAAACTCATTTCAGTCATTCAATGTCAAAGCATGAGTAAATAACATTTCACACACACATACACCGCCACAAACATGCACACTCTTTTATACTCAGGGACCATCAACAAAGACCACAATTCACAGGCCTTGTAAGTGTGCAGTACAGATGGCCACAGACAAAGAGATCTCTGAGTGCCGCATTGAAAATAGACACGGGGAGTTGTGAGATGTCGTGCAAAAATCTCCCTTGTGTAAAAGAATTAACGGTCAGTGACAAATTCATTATATCATCGCCTTGTATGAGTTTGTCATTTCAATGAGAGAACATTCGACTCTACATGACAGAGATTTAAGAGTGGCTATGTCTCGTAATTCAATGGGTGGCTGGATGCAAGCAAATATGAACTCGAAAAGTAGCAGAACCTCAAATCGTTTTAAAGAAGAATTTTCCATATGAATGAAATTAGGACAGGGACTTGGATTATTTGTTTTTTGTTAGACTTATTAAGATTTTTGTAGATTTTAACTTCAGCTCCTAAGGAAATTTCCAATTAAATTGTAAGGACCCATATAGAATGTGAACTATAACTAAACTTCAACATTTCATTGGACATGTCTCAATTTAAGAGAAACTCAATTTGATCGTAGGTGGGGGGCTGAATCTTAAAAAACCACCACCATGAATAAAACATCGGTTTATGTGGTGGTTATATAAGAATCTGAACCGATATAGCCTAACTTCAACCTTGACTTTGTTTGCAGAAAAAAAACTGCATGTGTGCCAAATTTCATCTGTGTCAATTACATCAGGTACACTGAAAAAATAATGCCTTACGACCAATTGGTCCACATCCAGTATATGGTCTCTGGCATGGTTGTTAGAGACCATATACTAACGCCATGTACCAAATTTCAGCCGGATCGGATGAAATTTGCTTCTCTTAGAGGATTCGCAAGCCAAATTTGGGGGTCCGTTTATATGGGGACTATACATAAAAGTGGACCGATATGGCCCATTTGCAATACCACCCGACCTACATCAATAACACGTACTTGAGCCAAGTTTCAAGTCGATAGCTTGTTTCGGAAGTTAGCGTGATGTAAACAGACGGACGGGCGGACGGACATGCTCAGATCGACTCAGAATTTCACCACGACCCAGAATATATATACTTTATGGGGTCTTAGAGCAATATTTCGATGTGTTACTAACGGAATGGCAAAGTTAATATACCCCCATCCTATGGTGGAGGGTATAAAAAACAGGCCGATTAAATACGTATATAATTCAGCTTGACACATTTTCTATAGTAATACAATTTTACAAGATTTTCTATAGAAATAAAATTTCGACAAAATTTTCTATCGAAATAAAATTTTGACAAAATTTTCTATAGAAATAAAATTTAGACAAAATTTTCTATAGAAATTAAATCTTGAAAAAATGTTGTATAGTAATAACATTTTGACAAAATTTTCTATAGTAATAAAATTTTTACAAAATTTTCTATAGTAATAAAATTTTTACAAAATTTTCTATAGTAATAAAATTTTGATTTTCTATAGAAATAAAATGTTGGTAGATTATTTTTGGGGATCGGCTATATAACTATAGACCGATATGGACAAATTTAAGCATGGTTGTTAGCGGCCATATACTAGCGCAATGTACCAAATTTCACCCCATACCTAATTTCAACCGGATCGGATGAATTTTGCTCCTCCAAGAACTCCGGAGGCCAAATCTGGGGATCGGTTTATATGGGGCCTATATATAATTATGGACCAATGTGGACCAATTTTTGCATGGTCATTAGAGACCATATACTAACACCATGTACCAAATTTCGGATGAAATTTGCTTCTCTTACGGGCTCCGCAAGCAAAATCGGGGGATCGGTTTATATGGGGGCTATATATAATTATTGACCGATGTGGACCAATTTTTGTGTAGTTGTTAGAAACCATATACTAACACCATGTACCAAATTTCAGCCGGATCGGATGAAATTTGCTTCTCTTAGAGGCTCCGCAAACCAAATCTGGGGATCGGTTTATATGGGGGCTATATATAATTATGGACCGATGTGGACCAATTTCTGCATAGTTGTTAAAGACCATATACTAACATCATTTACCAAATTTCAGCCGGATCGGATGAAATTTGCTTCTCTTAGAGTCTCCGCAAGCCAAATCGGGGGATCGATTTATATGGGGGCTCTATATGTAATTATGGACCGATGTGGCCCAATTATTGCATGGTTATTAGACAGCATATACTAAAATCATGTACCAAATTTCAACCGGATCGGATGAATTTTGCTCCTCCAAGAGGCTCTACAAACCAAATATGAGTGTCGGTTTATATGGGGGCTATACGTAAAAGTGGTGCGATATGGCCCATTTGCAATACCATCCGACCTACATCAATAACAACTACTTGTGCCAAGTTTCAAGTCGATAGCTTGTTTCGTTGTGATTTCAACAGACGGACGTACATGCTTAGATCGACTCAGAATTTCACCACGACCCAGAATATATATGCTTTATGTGGTCTTAGAGCAATATTTCGATGTGTTACAAACGGAATGATAAAGTTAATATACCCCCCATCCTATGGTGGAGGGTATAAAAAATATGTCTACAAGTAAATATGCCTATTTAACTAGTCGAATTTCAGCCATTTACCACACACATTATAGAGATTTCTTCATGCATACAATACCGCAATATTATACATCACTCAAATTCACATGACATGTAATCAAGGTAGCTTATTGTGCTCCATTAATTAATTAAGTTGTGGAAAAACATAACGATGTGTTTAGCAATACCAAATATAGACAAAAAAAAACGACAAGCTTTAATTTTATGTTGATGGAAATTTCTATCAAATCATATCAGAAGTATGGGATATGAAGACCTACAATTGCTTTCAAGAAAGAATCTCATGATATTCTCTTTTAAATGGAAAAAACAAATCTAAGACTAACGATGTTGGATTTTTTAATAACAACAATGAATCCATCAATCACGTTTTGCCGTACGGACTTTCTAACAAAAAAATTCCCATAATGAAACAGCTTTCTTATTTTTGCCCCTAAAAATATGCAAAGAAAAAAATCAATCAAAGACATTGTAATTAATTAATTACAAGGTTTCCTAATAAGCTAAAAATATCTTTACGTGTGGGCCTACATATATACATTTTTCCATAGAAAACAAAAACAGTATATTTTTGGAATTATAAATTTATAATCTGATGAAATAATCGAGTATTTGGCAGTCTTCCTCTTTAAGAAGCCAACACAAATAAAACAGGTTTTTAATTGGGGCCAGTTGGTGTAATGAAAAACTAGAGTTTTTCTTTGGTTTTGAAAGTAAATGAGGGCAGGTGAAAGATGTGGTTTATATTTGTTAGTGGCCAGTGAAAAATAAGTTCGAGAAAATTTGAGTTTTCGAAGCTATGTATTTGACTTGAAATTTGGATTTTTAAATTACCGAAAAGTCGAAAAATTAATTTATCCAAATTTTAAAAAGTCGGAAATATAAAAAATTTACTTTCTTAAAACTCGAAAAAGGCCGAAGATTCTTATTTTAAATTTGATTACAAACTATGCTTCTGTTATGAATGGCGAGAACCTCCAAACTCGTATAAAATTCCTAATTGCTAGGTCGTAGAACGAACACGATTAGCAAACTATAGATCAATTTTCTATAAAAAAAAACAAGTAAGGAAAGTCTAAAGTCGGGCGGTGCCGACTATATTATACCCTGCACCACTTTGTAGATCTAAATTTTCGATACCACATCACATCCGTCAAATGTGTTGGGGGCTATATATAAATGTTTGTCCCAAATACATACATTTAAATATCACTCGATCTGGAAGAATATGATAGACTTCTACAAAATCTTTAGACTCAAAATTTAAGTCGGCTAATGCACTAGGGTGGAACACAATGTTAGTAAAAAATATGGGAAACATTTAAATCTGAAGCAATTTTAATGAAACTTCGCAAAGTTTATTTATGATTTATCGCTCGATATATAAATGTATTAGAAGTTTAGGAAAATTAGAGTAATTTTTACAACTTTTCGACTAAGCAGTGGCGATTTTACAAGGAAAATGTTGGTATTTTGACCATTTTTGTCGAAATCAGAAAAACATATATATGAGAGCTATATCTAAATCTGAACCAATTTCAACCAAATTTGGCACGCATAGCAACAATGCTACTTCTACTCTCTGTGCAAAATTTCAACTAAATCGGAGTTAAAAATTGGCCTCTGTGGTCATATGAGTGTAAATCGGGCGAAAGCTATATATGGGAGATATATCTAAATCTGAACCAATTTCAACCAAATTTGGCACGCATAGCAACAATGCTAATTCTACTCCCAGTGCAAAATTTCAACTAAATCGGAGCAAAAAATTGGCCTCTGTGGTCATATGAGTGTAAATCGGCCGAAAGCTATATATTGGAGCTATATCTAAATCTGAACCGATTTCAACCAAATTTGGCATGCATAGCTACAATGCTAATTCTACTCCCTGTGCAAAATTTCAACTAAATCGGAGCAAAAAATTGGCCTCTGTGGTCATATGAGTGTAAATCGGGCGAAAGCTATATATGGGAGCTATATCTAAATCTGAACCGATTTCAATAAAATTTGGCACACTTGACTATAGTACTAATTGTTCTTCTTGTGCAAAATTTTAAGCAAATTAGGGTAAAACTCTGGCTTCTGGGGCCATCTAAGTCCATATCGGGCGAAATATATATATGGGAGCTATATCTAAATCTGAACCGATTTCTTCCAAAATCAATGGGGATCTATTCGGAGCCAAAACACATACTTATGCCAAATTTGAAGTCGATTGGACTAAAACTGCGACCTAGACTTTGATTACAAAAATGTGTTCACGGACAGACGGACAGACGGACAGACGGACAGACGGACAGACGGACATGGCTATATCGACTCAGGAGCCCACCCTGAGCATTTTTGCCAAAGACACCATGTGTCTATCTCGTCTCCTTCTGGGTGTTGCAAACATATGCACTAACTTATAATACCCTGTTCCACAGTGTGGAGCAGGGTATAAAAACTATATTTTCATAATTTCCCTCCGAATTTTTTGGTGTAGCATCACATTACTGGAAGTTTACCAAAATAGCATTTTAAACGATGCAGTCACGATTGTCACTTTTTTTACAAAAAAAAAAAAAAACTACCAAACAAAAAAATCTTATTTTGTAAAAATTTTATTTCTATAAATGTTTTGTCCATATTTCATTTTTATAGCAAATTTTGTCAATTTTTTTTATATAGAAAGCTTTGCCATATTTTATTTTAAAAGAAAATTTGTCGAAATTTTATTTTCACAGAAAATTTTGTCAAAATTTTATTTTTATAGAAAATTTTGTAAAAATTTTATTTTTATAGAAAATTTTGAAAAAATTTTATTTTTATAGAAAATTTTGTTAAAATTTTATTTTATAGAAAACTTTGTCGATATCTAATTTTTTTCAAAATTTTATTTTTGTAGAAAATTTTGTCAAATTTTAAGGCGCAGGGTGCAATGGTTAGCATACTTACCTTGTATACACAGGATAGTGGATTCAGGTTCGACCAAAACACCAAAAAGTTTTTCGGCGGTGGATTATCCTACGCCAGTAATGTTGGTGACATTTCTGAAAGTTTCAAAGCTTTTAGAAGTGGTTTCACTGCAATGTGGAACGCCGTTTGTACCAGGCTATAAAAAGAAGGTCCTTTTTATACCCTCCACCATAGGATGGGGGTATATTAACTTTGTCATTCCGTTTTTAACACATCGAAATATTGCTCTTAGACCCCATAAAGTATATATATTCTGGGTTGTGGTGAAATTCTGAGTCGATCTAAGCATATCCGTCCGTCTGCCCGTCTGTTGAAATCACGTTAACTTCCGAACAAAACAAGCTATCGACTTGAAACTTGGCACAAGTAGTTGTTATTGATATAGGTCGGATGGTATTGCAAATGGGCCATATCGGTTCACAGATTTGGCTTCCGGAGCCTCAAATAGAAGCAAATTTCATCCGATCCGGATAAAATTTGGTACATTGTGTTGGTATATGGGAGCCACCGTGGTGCAGTGGTTAGCATGCCCGCCTTGCATTCACAAGGTCATGCTTCGACATAACACCAAAAAGTTTTTCAGCGGTGGATTATCCCACCTCAGTAAAGCTGGTGACATTTCTGAGGGTTTCAAAGCTTCTCCAAGTGGTTTCACTGCAATGTGGAACGCCGTCCGGACTCGGCTATAAAAAGGAAGTCCCTTGTCATTGAGCTTAACATGGAATCGGGCAGCACTCAGTGATAAGAGTGAAGTTCACCAATGTGGTATCACAATGGACTGAATAGTCTAAGTGAGCCTGATACATAGGGCTGCCACATAACCTAACCTAACCGAACCATGGTCTCCAACAACCATGCAAAAATTGATCCACATCGGTCTATAATTATATATAGCCCCCATATAAACCGATCCCCAGATTTGGCTTGCGGAGCCTCTAAGAGAAGTACATTTCATCCAATGCGGCTGACATTTGGTACATGATGGTAGTATATGGTCTCTAACAACCATGCAAAAATTGGTCCACATCAGTCCATAATATAGGCCCCATATAAACCGATCCCCAGATTTGAACTCCGGAGCCTCTAAGAGAAGCAAATTTCATCCGATCGGGCTGAAATTTGGTAGGTGATGTTGGTATATGGTTTCTAACAACCGTGCACAAATTGGTCCACATCGGTCTATAATTATATATAGCCCCCATATAAACCGATCCCCAGATTTGGCTTGCGGAGCCTCTAAGAGAAGCAAATTTCATCCGATCCGGCTGAAATTTGAAACATGATGTTGGTATATAGTCTCTAACAACCATGCAAAAATTGGTCCACATCTGTTCATAATTATATATAGCCCCCATATAAACCGATCTCCAGATTTGACTTCCGGAGCAGAGACTGAAGCCGCCGAGTCGCGCCGCCGATTTCAGTCGACGCCGACCATTTTGTGCCTGTCGACGCCGCCGCCGAATATGTCGACTCATCTCGACTCAAATTTAGCCGCCAAGTAATCAAAAATATCGATTTGAATCAGAAAAATTTTTATTAAATTGTCGTATTTTTTCCAAAATTTTGAACACAACCAATCATGTTTAATCTGCTATAATAATTTAGCAAAAATTTAGCTCAGAAAGTTTGAACGAAAAGTAAATTTGTTTGTAAGATAGGATGTGCAACTAATCTCATTACCATTCGATTAACTTGAAATTGATTTTATAATGGATAATTGTCCGCCGCCGGGTGAACAAATTTATATCGGCTCAGCCGGCTTCCCGCCACCGGAGGCAAAAATTTAGTGTCCGCCGCCGCCGACAAAAATGGGTCGGCTTCATTCTCTGCTCCGGAGCCTGTTGAAGGAGCAAAATGCATCCGATCCGGGTTAAATTTGGTACATTTCGCTAGTGTATGGCCGATAACAACATGCCAAAACTGGTCCTTATCGATCCATATTTATATAGCCCCCAAATAAACTGATCCCCAATCATAGAAAAATCACGATTGCCACCCGAGCCAAAAAAATTCTTCCAAAATTTTATTGCGGTAGAAAATTTTGTCAAAATTGTATATTTCTATTGAAAAATTTTTCAAAATTTTATGTCTTTAGGAAATTTTGTCACAATATAATTTCTTTACAAAATTTTGTCAAAATTTTATTTCTATAGAAAATTTTGTCAGAATTTTATTTCTATAGAAAATTTTGTCAGAATTTTATTTCTATAGAAAATTTTGTCAGAATTTTATATGTGTAGAAAATTTTGTCAAAATTTTATATTTCTATAGAAAATTTTGTCAAAATTTTATTTCTAAAGAAAATTTTGTCAATACTTTATGCCTTTAGGAAATTTTGTCAAAATATAACTTCTATACAAAATTTTGTCAAAATTTTATTTATATAGAAAATTTTGTCAGAATTTTATTTCTGTAGATAATTTTGTCAAAATGATATTTCTATACAAAATTTTGTAAATTTTTTTTTTTCTTTAGAAAATTTTGTCAAAATATTATTTCTATAGAAAATTTTGTCACAATTTTATTTCTGTAGAAAATTTTGTCAAAATGTTATTTCTATAGAAAATTTTGACAATACTTTATGTCTTTAGGAAATTTTGTCAGAATTTTATTTCTGTAGAAAATTTTGTCAAAATTTTATTTCTATAGAAAATGTATGAAACATTTCATAGTTGGAGAGGAATATTTTGCAATATCTTCCAAAACATCAAGAATTCTACCAATCTACCAAATAGTAAAAAATCTGCCATTTTGTGGTAGACTCGTGTTCATAATTGTATATAGCACTAATATAAAGCGATCCCCATATTTCAATTCTGGCTCTATAATTACCGCACAAAAGTTCATATCGGTTCGTAATTATTTCTTCCCTATATATACCGGTCAAGGACTGAATATGTACGTATTTCATCGACCTTTCTTTTGTCTACTATATATCCCGCATGGAGTAACTTACAATTCAGATGATGTTAAGAAGTTTTAAGATGCCTTGCCATCGACCGTAACCCTAGTAATTCAATTGTGTATGACCGTCTTTAGTAGAAGTTTCTACGCAATCCATGGTGGGGGGTACATAAGATACGGCATGGCCGAACTTACGGCCGTTTATACTTGTTTTACACTAAAATAAAGGGTGATTCTTTTGAGGTTAGGATTTTCATGCATTAGTATTTGACAGATCACGTGGGATTTCAGACATGGTGTCAAAGAGAAAGATGCTCAGTATGCTTTGACATTTCATCATGAATAGACTTACTAACGAGCCACAACGTCGAATTTTCAGTGAATGGGCCCTAGAAAAGTTGGCAGAAAATCCGCTTTTTTATCGACAAATTTTGTTCAGCGATGAGGCTCATTTCTGGTTGAATGGCTACGTAAATAAGCAAAATTGCCGCATTTGGAGTGAAGAGCAACCAGAAGCCGTTCAAGAACTGCCCATGCGGTTTGTACGCTGGTGGAATCATTGGACCGTATTTTTTCAAAGATGCTGTTGGACGCAACGTTACGGTGAATGGCGATCGCTATCGTTCGATGCTAACAAACTTTTTGTTGCCAAAAATGGAAGAACTGAACTTGGTTGACATGTGGTTTCAACAAGATGGCGCTACATGCCACACAGCTCGCGATTCTATGGCCATTTTGAGGGAAAACTTCGGAGAACAATTCATCTCAAGAAATGGACCGGTAAGTTGGCCACCAAGATCATGCGATTTGACGCCTTTAGACTATTTTTTGTGGGGCTACGTCAAGTCTAAAGTCTACAGAAATAAGCCAGCAACTATTCCAGCTTTGGAAGACAACATTTCCGAAGAAATTCGGGCTATTCCGGCCGAAATGCTCGAAAAAGTTGCCCAAAATTGGACTTTCCGAATGGACCACCTAAGACGCAGCCGCGGTCAACATTTAAATGAAATTATCTTCAAAAAGTAAATGTCATGGACCAATCTAACGTTTCAAATAAAGAACCGATGAGATTTTGCAAATTTTATGCGTTTTTTTTTTTAAAAAAGTTATCAAGCTCTTAACAAATCACCCTTTAAAACAAAAGAGAAAAACATTTCGACTCCTATAGAAACACAGCCTAATGTTAGTAATCGCTTAAATGACATGCGATCATGAGTAACCTTAACCCATTGACTACCGATGTCCACTACAGAGGACATTCCAAAACGACACCCAATTCTCTAGTAAATGGACATTTATCTCAGAAGTATTGCTGCTATTATTTCATTATTAATTCCTTTTGGTACTTTTTTCATACATCGACAGATATTAAAAGCCAAATACCGCTGTTTTCTTATGGACATTTGATAACAATCCAAGAATCAAGTTAGTAGAACAAACTCATATAGGTTTTTAACTAATTGAGGTACAATTTTTTTCTACCTGCTGTTAGTACAAAAAAAAAGAAAAAATAAAGTTTTTAATATTCAGTTGAATTCGTTGGTGAAAGGTTTATTATGCCCATATAGAAATTTAAAAATAATCACATGCAGCAAATCCATTCAAGCCTGTGTACCACCATTCATATAAATAGAGGCAAATGGAGCAATAAACTTTAACACGAACGAATATTAATCTAAATATAAATGCATGCAAAGTGCTATTGTAAATGCATAAAACCACCAAATGATTTTTTCTGATCTTTATTGTTCACCATATATGTGTGCAGTGGGGAAAAATACGTTGAAGTATCAATAAAAAATTATAGAAAATGCAAGACTATCGTTTTGTTTTTTTTTTTGTTTTTTTTTTACAATTGGCATGCTTGACAAAAGGATTATGTATTTTATGGTTTATCCCAGCTAGCATTTGGGTGATTGTTTTAACAAAAATCATGTAAATGAGTCATATTCGAGTACTTTAGGAGATCAAAAACTGCTATGTCCGTTATGTGATTATAATACGATACGAAAATGACTCGCACTAATGGGCGTAAAGTGAGTTCGTTATAAAATACAACAAAAATAACAAAAATCTAACAAAAACCGTCTAGAGGAGTCATCTTCGAGTACTTTTGGTAATCAAAAACTGCTTAAACAGTTACGGGACCACAAATGGCACGAAAATGACTCGCGCTAATGGGCATAAAATGTGTTCGATTTAAAATCGTCTAAAGGAGTCATCTTCGAGTACTTTTGGTGATCAAGTAATGATCTTACAGAGTTATTGCAAGTGTTTTTTTATTTAAATCACAATTTTAACGGGGCAATCTCTATAATATTGTCAGAAATATTGTCAGAAACTTCCATTTAATAATAAAAACGATTTAAATGAATTTGAGAATTTGCTACAGGAAAATGAAGAAAAGCTGAAACAAATTGTAAGTTTGAAAGACGACGAAACAAACTAACAAATAAAATTGATAATTTATAATTTTTCTTAACACTGTTTACATTTTTTAGAAAGAGGTTACAGCAAAAACAGGCGGAGAAGGACACGCACAATTTTTAAGATATTCAGTTCGGAAAGTATATTCCGATGAACTGGCTACATTATATGGCTAGAAGGGGACTAGCACTAAGCCCAGTGCTGAAAAATCTTTCATAATAACTTTAATTAAAAGTAAGTAAATATTTATAATACAAATAATAATTAAATTTTATTACAAGAAAATCACTTATATATTTTTAGATATATGTCATCTTAAATACGAAACGACAGACAGGGAAATGAATGTCGTATTACAAAAACATTTTGTTCATGCTAAGGATCGTTTGACAAAAACGAAAAGAAGTGATTAAGTATATATATTTTTATACCCTCCATCATAGGATGGGGGTATATTAACTTTGTCATTCCGTTTGTAACACATCGAAATATTGCTCTAAGACCCCATAAAGTATATATATTCTGGGTCGTGGTGAAATTCTGAGTCGATCTAAGCATGTCCGTCCGTCCGTCCGTCCGTCCGTCCGTCCGTCCGTCCGTCCGTCCGTCTGTTGAAATCACGCTAACTTCCGAACGAAACAAGCTATCGACTTGAAACTTGGCACAAGTAGTTGTTATCGATGTAGGTTGGATGGTATTGAAAATGGGCCATATCGGTCCACTTTTACGTATAGCCCCCATATAAAGGGACCCTCAGATTTGACTTGTGGAGCCTCTAACAGAAGCATATTTCATCCGATCCGGCTGAAATTTGGTATATGGTGTTGGTATATGGTCTCTAACAACCATGCAAAAATTGGTCCACATTGGTCCATAATTATATATAGCCCCCATATAAACCGATCCCCAGATTTGGCTTGCGGAGCCTAAAAGAGAAGCAAATTTCATCCGATCCGGCTGAAATTTGCTACAAGGTGTTGGTATATGGTCTCTAACAACCATGCAAAAATTGGTTCACATCGGTCCATAATTATATATAGCCCCCATATAAACCGATCCCCAGATTTGGTTTGCGGAGCCTCAAAGAGAAGAAAATTTCATCCGATCCGGCTGAAATTTGGTACATGATGTTGGTATATGGTCTCTAACAACCATGCAAAAATTGGTCCATATCGGTCCTTAATTATATATAGCCCCTATATAAACCGATCCCCAGATTTGGCTTGTGGAGCCTCTAAGAGAAGCATATTTCTTCCGATCCGGCTGAAATTTGCTACATGGTGTTGGTATATGGTCTGTAACAATCATGCAAAAATTGGTCCACATCGGTCCATAATTATATATAGCCCCCATATAAACCGATCCCCAGATTTGGCTTGCGGAGCCTAAAAGAGAAGCAAATTTCATCCGATCCCGCTAAAATTTGCTACATGGTGTTGGTATATGGTCTCTAACAACCATGCAAAAATTGGTCCATATCGGTCCATAATTATATATAGCCCCCATATAAACCGATCCCCAGATTTGGGTTGCGGAGCCTCAAAGAGAAGCAAATTTCAGCCGATCCGCCTGATATTTGGTACATGATATTGGTATATGGTCTCCAACAACCATGCAAAAATTGGTCCACATCGGTTCATAATTATATATAGCCCCCATATAAACCGATCCCCAGATTTGGGTTGCGAAGTCTCCAAGAGAAGCAAATTTCATCCAATCCGGTTGTAATTTGGAACATGGTGTTAGTATATGATCTTTAACAACCGTGCCAGAATTGGTCCATATCGGTCCATAATTATATATAGCCCCAATATAAAACATTCTCCAGATTTGACCTCCGGAGCCTCTTGTAGGAGCAAAATTCATCCGATCCGGTTCAAATTAGGAACGTGGTGTTAGTATGTGGTCGCTAACAACCATACCAAAATTGGTCCAATCACACAAAAATTGGTCCATATCGGTTCATAATCATGGTTGCCACTAGAGCCAACAAAAATCTATTCGGTTCATAATAAAATTTTCATCATTGTCAAAATTTTATTTCTATAGAAAATTTTGTCATAATTTTATTTCTATAGAAAATTTTGTTCAAATTTTATTCGGTTCATAATCATGGTTGCCACTCGAGCCAAAAATAATCTACCAAGATTTTAGTTCTATAGAAAATTTTGTCAAAAAATTATTTCTATAGAAAATTTTGTTAAAATTTTATTTCTGTAGAAATTTTTGTCAAAATTTTCTTTCTATAGAAAATTTTGTCAAAATTTTTATTTCTTTAGAAAATTTTGTGAAAATTTTATTTCTATAGAAAATTTTGTCAAAATTTTATGTCTACTTTGTCAAACTGAATTATATACGTATTGGATCGATCTTTTTTGATTTAATATATACCACGTATGGACTTACATACAATTTAGAAGATGGTGTTAGGAGGTTTTAAGATACCTAGCCATCGGCAAGCGTTACCGCAACTTAAGTAATTCGATTGTGGATGGCAGTGCTTAGATGAAGTTTCTACGCAATCCATGATGGAGGGTACATAAGCTTCGGCCTGGCCGAACTTACGGCCGTATGTACTTGTTTTATTTAATTTTATTAAAATTAATTGTTTTTTTTTTTTTTTCATTTAAAGAAATATTAACAAATGATTGTTATTTATAATTTTGTTATTAAATACTAAGTATTTTAATTAAAATAATTATAATACAAATATTTATATTAATAAAAAAACACTTATTATTAATTAAAGGGAAAGGGTTCAGAAAACCGACTCAAAAATGCACTTAGAAGAGTCATTTGCGATTAGAAATATGACTATTAAATGACTCATAAGTGACTCATAAATAGAGTAATATGTGATAAATTAAAGACTCGTAAGGGATTATAATCATAATTGAAAAACGACTCGGAAAAGAATCGCAGATGAGGTATATTAAGACTAAAACTGATCAAAAAACGATTCAAAAAAGACTTTAATGCTACTAAAAAATGAGTCGAAAAAGACTCTAAAATATTATAGAAGAAGACTCATAAATGATTTATAAAGAAGAGTCGCGGGTAGTCACGTTTTTCTCCCGACAAAAGAGTCTTTTATGTTCATAAAATGAGCTCATATTCTGCCTTTTTAATCGCCAAGTAGACTCGAAAAAGACTCGAAAGTGCTTAAAAAACGACAAAAATGCTAGCTGGGATGATAAACATTGTGAGTGAGTCTGGGTGTATGTGTGAGTCGTATGAAAATTACTTTATGAAATAATTTTTAAAATTATCAATATGAAAATCTATGAATGGAAAAAAATGTTTCCTAAAGACCTGGAAATAATTGCTTTCACTTTATGAAAATGAATTTTTATACCATCCACCATAGAATGGGGGGTATATTAACTTTGTCATTCCGTTTGTAACACATCAAAATATTGCTCTAAGACCCCATAAAGTATATATATTCTGGGTCGTGGTGAAATTCTGAGTCGAACTAAGCATGTCCGTCCGTCCGTCTGTTGAAATAACGCTAACTTCCGAACGAAACAAGCTATCGACTTGAAACTTGACACAAGTGGTTGCTATTGATGTAGGTCAGATGGTATTGCATATCGGTCCACTATTACGTATAGCCCCCATATAAACGCACCCTCAAATTTGGCTTGCGGAGCCTCTACACTCTTAGAAAAATATGTTTTGCATATGTTCCGATATAAACAAAATGTGTTTCGGGCACAATTTTAAAACACAATATATTTAAGTGCAAACATGTAATGTTCCTAAACTAACACTAAATGTTTGGGACATCTATGTTAATATGTTAGAATATATTATGTTTGGGGCATGAATGTTTCATAAAAATCGTATGTGTGAATGCAAACATATATAAATTTACAAATTTCGACTAAACATACACATGTTGTGATATTTTATTCAAAGCGACAGAGAGAGTATAGAGAAAGAAATAGAGATGGAAACCGGGAGAGTTGACGAAAGATATCAACATAACACAGCGAAAGAATAAAAAGAGAACAATTTCTGTGAAACCGCTGGTATGTTGTTTCGGAAAACTGTTTTATGATAAGCCCAAAAATTTGATATGCTTAAGTCCAAATATTATTTAATGTGAATAAAGAGAATGGACATTCAGAACCAAGAGAATAGACATTTGAAAAAAAGCATGTGTTTTCTCCTTGAGAGCATCATTTTATGTATGTGTGGACATGTGTTTTGTTTATCATTTTGGCATTATGGGCACAATTTTTTTCTTGGTTCGTTAAAAGAAATCAGGGGTCTTCATAAAAATAACGAAAGGGCACTATACTCTTTTTAGAGTTAGGACAGTAAAATGAAATAAGGAGGAAATAGTGAAAAATTACACAGTAAAATGTATAAAAACAAAGTTTAGTTCCTCTTTATTAATAAGTAGTCCAAGAGGTGTTGACGGAAACCTTCAAATATAAAATCGGGCATAAGTTCGAGTTTTGCAGCTAAAACAATTTAAAAAGTTTATTTTCTTTAAAATGAATTATCAAAGAATTTTAGACCGATGGTGTTGTAAAAACTGTTCACACCTAAATAAATTTATGTTTATATTATAACATTATTTATGTATGTTTATACTCGACTCCACGTTCTTCATTTGTTAGAGTTTTTAAATTCCTTCCAAATTTTAAAGTTTTGTACCAAAATTAGTTTTTTGTTACAAAATTGTTATTTTTGCAATAAAAAAATAATATTTTTTCCAAAAATCAGTCAATTTCGTTTATATCAAGCACTGTTAATGACTATAAATCTTTAATAATCCACATTTCGTAGTTTCATTATAAAAATTTAATCTATATATATAAAATTCAAATTATGTTTGTTTATTTGTTTGTTTGTTTATTTGTATGTTCCGGGTTGGCGCGAAAACGGCTGAACCGATTTACTTGAAACTTTCAGAGATCGTGGGAGGCACTCATGTGCTGAAAATAGGGTACCTCATTTTTTGACATATGGTCGCGGAGAGGAACCTCCCCTTTGTCCGACTTTTTGAAAATTAGACCAAAGTTGACCGATTTGCTTGAAATTTTCATTGAAGGTTGGGGTTGGCATCTAGACAAAGATCCGCTACTTTATATTTCGATATTTGGTGGCGGAGGGGGACCTCCCCTTTGTTCGAATTTTTTAAAGTACAGTGAAAAAACTAAAATTCTCTAAATTATTTGAGATTTACAGAGAACATGCGGTGAGGTTATGGAATTAATATGGTGTACCTGATGATTTCATATGTGTACGGGGAGGGGGACCTCCCCCTTGCCCTACTTTTTGAAACTTGGAATAAAATTATGCGATTTGCTTGAAATTTTCATTGAATGTTGGGGTTGGCATTTAGACAAAAATCCGCTACATTATTTTTCGATATTTGGTCGGGGAGGAGGACCACCCATTTGCCCGACTTTTTTGTTAAAGTACAGTGAAAACAAAACTAAACTCCCCCGACTGAAATTTTACGGAAAAAATGGGTGAGGTTATGAAATTTATTTCAGGTTCTTAATTTTTTAATATTTGGTCGGGGAAAAATAAAAGGGCATAGGGAGACATCCGCTTCTCTTAAGTATGTTACATACAGAGAAACCATTAATTAATAGTTGATACCTGATTTTGTGATATTTGGACGGCTTATAATTTGCCTTTAGGCTTATAATTTGCTTGACATTTTCTGGGACTTTTACAAAAGATACGCTACATCACTTTTCGATACATGATTTTTAAATTAGTATATGATTTTTCGATATCTGGTTGGGGAAGGGGAAAATTGAAATAAACTTTGTCGATTTACTTCGATAGAATTTATAGGGACCATTGAGTAGTTGTGAAATTAATATAGGGTACGTGATAGTCCGATATCAGATGGGAGTGGAGCGAAGGTGGTTTCCCTTTTGTCCGTTTTTTTTTTTTCTTAAATTGAAAGTAGAGGGTTGTCCGTAAATGGGAACTCGGTACATAATTTTATTATTTTTGCACAAGCTTCTGCCAGACTTCTTTTTAGTAAAGAACTTAAATTTACATGAAATTGGGAGCCAACATAGAGGATGCATCATTTTCCAACATTTTAGTAAATGTTAATGTGGTAACATTTTTTACTACTTTACTACAACAGTAATTCTTTGTATGTTATTATAATATAGTGCTTAATATTCAGATATGTTGAGGAGAAGGATACCTTTCCTTGACAAACCACTTAAAATTCACAAGAAATATAGAAGATTGTCCAACTACTTGAATACAGAACATTATTAAAACAATTTGGAGGAGAGGGTACACCCTCTCCCCGACATTTTTTAAGACGAACCGTTTTACATATGCAAGTAGTCCGATTTTACGAAAAAGCAAGTAGCCCGATTTGTTTGAAAGAATTCAAATCTTTTCGAATTGGTTGACTAAGTTCACGCAAAATGTTCCTACAAATACGATTCGGAAGGCGCAGCGAAGCGGGCCGGGTTACGCTAGTATAGTATAAATATAAATGTGTAAATAAAAAAAAAAAGTGTTCGGTCGGAGCAGGGATTGAACCCACGACCCTTTGCATGCAAGGCAGACATGCTAACCACTGCTCCACGTGGCAAACAAATGTATGTTTCTGTTAAATAATGTTGTGTTTGTACGGGCTCGTGGGCGCGGCAAACTATGCTATATAAATGTAACTTATAACGATAATTATCTGCTGGTGACCATAACAGCTACGTAGCCCAGTGGATAGTGTGTTGGCTTACAAACTGTATGGTCCTCGGTTCGATTCTCCGTGCAGGCGAAAGGTAAAATTTAAAAAAAAAATTATAAAAGTGAATAATTTCTTCAACATTATTTGTATTACAGAAAAAGGTGCCAAGAATTAAAATATTTCGTGGAAGTGAAAATAACGAGTATGTTAGGGAATGAGCACAACCGTCTTTGGGAACAATTCTTCCAAGCATATAATATTTTTGGGCTCAAAATGCTTCCAAACATATAATATGTTCACATAAAACAAACATATTAATTTTTCGGCAGTATCCAATAATATATGTGCTTCCTGCAAAATATGTTTGGAACATATGTTAAAGAAGCAATTTTTTTTGAGGGTGTAGGAGAAGTATATTTCATCCGATCTGGCTGAAATTTGGTACATGGTGTTGGTATATGGTCTCTAACAACCACGCAAAAAATGGTCCACATCGGTCCATAATTATATATAGCACCCATATAAACCGATTCCCATATTTCGTTTGCGGAGCCTCAAAGATAAACAAATTTCATCCGATCTTGATGAAATTTTGTACATGGGGTTGGTATATCGTCTCTAACAAACGTGCAAAAATTGGTCCACATCGGTCCATAATTATATATAGCCCCCATATAAACCGATCCCCTGATTTGGTTTGCGGAGGCTCAAAGAGAAACAAATTTCATCCGATCCGGCTGAAATTTTGTGCATGATGCAAAGATTGGTCCACATCGATTCAGAATTATATATAGCCCCCCATATAAACCAATCCCCAGATTTGGCTTGCGGAGCCTCTAAGAGAAGCAAATTTCATCCGATCCGGTTCAAATTTGGAGCATGGTGTTAGTATATGGTCTCTTATAACCGTGCCAGAATTGGTCCATAATTCTATATAGCCCTCATATAAACCGTTCTCCAAATTTGACCTCCGGAGGCTCTTGGAGGAGCAAAATTCATCCGATCCGGATTGGAACGAGATGTTAGTATATGGCCGCCAACAACCATACCATATCGGTCTATAGTTATATATATATAGCCGATACCCAATCACACAAAAATTGGTCCATATCGGTTGCCACTCGAGCCAAAAATAATTTACCAAAATTTTATTTCTATAGAAAATTTTGTCAAAATTTTATTTCTATAGAAAATTTTGTCAAAATTTTATTTCTATAGAAAATTTTGTCAAAATTTTATTTCTATAGAAAGTTTTGTCAAAATTTTATTTCTATACAAAAATTTTGCCAAACTGAATTATATACGTATTTAATCGGTCTTTTTTTATTTAATATATACTACGTATACTTACAATTTCGAAGACGGTGTTAAAAAGTTTTAAGATACCTTGCCATCGGCAAGCGTTATTGCAACCCAAGTAATTCGTTTGTGGATGGCAGTGTTTAGAAGAAGTTTCTACGCAATCCATGGTGGAGGGTACATAAGCTTCGGCCTGGCCGAACTTGCGGCCGTATATACTTGTTTTTTAATATTTTATATTTAACCATATAATATAGGAATATTTTAATAGGGGTATAATAACTATGCCATACATCGACATATCGATTTATGGCTATATAAAGTTTACGCCCCGAGAAGGAATATGATCACTTGCAAGACCATTTTTTTCGGCGATGAATAGTAATATGCTAGTCGAAGCCTTGTTATTTTCTCGGTTATTATTTATTTTATTTCGACGATTATTTTCTGTTTGTCGAGAAAATAACATTTTTTCCGCAAAATCTTTTTTTCTTCTCCCTATGTATAAATAACATTTCTTCTCCGCGTATATGGAAAATTTCTATTAGGTGTCTAAAAAAATTGTTGACCCAATTTTCGGATACCAATTACAGGGACAATTTTTAGAACGTAGTTTGAGGGCATATATCTAACTAACGTACCAAATTTCAAACAGATCGGGCAAATTTTCCTCCTCAAAGAGGCACCTGAAATCAAATCTGCGGAGTATATGTGGAAGCTATGAATGGAATGAAGCTTGTTCTTTCAATAGCTTACCTTAGTCAAATTTGAGATAAGTTTATATGGGGTTTATATATAAGTATGGACCGATATGGACCAAAGCCATCATCACCAACATCACGTACCAAATTTCAAACGGATCGAATGAAATTTGCTCCTCCAAAGGCTGTAGAAGTTTACTCTGAGGGTCGGTTTATATGTTGGCTATATATAATTCTAGACCGATATTGGTCAGTTTTTGCATAGTTATTCGAGAGCATATTTTAACATCAATCAGATCTGATGAGCTTTGCTCTACCAGGTATATAGAAAAATCAAATATGGGTGGGTTTATGTTGGGGGCTATATATAACTATGGACTAAGTTTGCATATTTGATAGAGGACATTACTAATATCACGTACCAAATTTAAACGGATCGGATGAAATTTGCTCTTCTATGAAAACTGTACCTAAACGTGATATGGTATAACCTATTTTCAATACCTAAGACCTACATCACTAATATTAGTTGTATATTTGATGAGAGGTGACTTTTCTTATATATTTTGTTCTGCTGTATTCGAAAAAAAAAAATGTTTAAAAAAAAAGTGTATCCCGTTATTTTTAGTTTTTCGCTCCTTTTTTAACTAAACAAATTATATCTTATAAAATCCCAAAAAAAGTCAAAATTTCTATAAAAATCCTGAAATGTTTATATGAAAATCTTATTTTGGTCATATCTCCTAAAATAAGCGTTCTAGAGCGTAAAGGAGGTTAATTCTTGATCACCTCCAAAAAAAAAAATTGAAAAATCCATCCAAATCCTAAAAAAATTTTAATTTTTATATGAAAACTTTCTTTTGGCCTTATCTCCTAAACTAAGGTTCCTAGAGCAAACAAGTACATACGGCCGTAAGTTCGGCCAGGCCGAAGCTTATGTACCCTCCATCATGGATTGCGTAGAAACTTCATCTAAGCACTGCCATCCACAATCGAATTACTTAAGTTGCGGTAACGCTTGCCGATGGCTAGGTATCTTAAAACCTCCTAACACCATCTTCTAAATTGTATGTAAGTCCATACGTGGTATATATTAAATCAAAAAAGATCGATCCAATACGTATATAATTCAGTTTGACAAAGTAGACATAAAATTTTGACAAAATTTTCTATAGAAATAAAATTTTCACAAAATTTTCTAAAGAAATAAAAATTTTGACAAAATTTTCTATAGAAAGAAAATTTTGACAAAAATTTCTACAGAAATAAAATTTTAACAAAATTTTCTATAGAAATAATTTTTTGACAAAATTTTCTATAGAACTAAAATCTTGGTAGATTATTTTTGGCTCGAGTGGCAACCATGATTATGAACCGAATAAAATTTGAACAAAATTTTCTATAGAAATAAAATTATGACAAAATTTTCTATAGAAATAAAATTTTGACAATGATGAAAATTTTATTATGAACCGAATAGATTTTTGTTGGCTCTAGTGGCAACCATGATTATGAACCGATATGGACCAATTTTTGTGTGATTGGACCAATTTTGGTATGGTTGTTAGCGACCACATACTAACACCACGTTCCTAATTTGAACCGGATCGGATGAATTTTGCTCCTACAAGAGGCTCCGGAGGTCAAATCTGGAGAATGTTTTATATTGGGGCTATATATAATTATGGACCGATATGGACCAATTCTGGCACGGTTGTTAAAGATCATATACTAACACCATGTTCCAAATTACAACCGGATTGGATGAAATTTGCTTCTCTTGGAGACTTCGCAACCCAAATCTGGGGATCGGTTTATATGGGGGCTATATATAATTATGAACCGATGTGGACCAATTTTTGCATGGTTGTTGGAGACCATATACCAATATCATGTACCAAATATCAGGCGGATCGGCTGAAATTTGCTTCTCTTTGAGGCTCCGCAACCCAAATCTGGGGATCGGTTTATATGGGGGCTATATATAATTATGGACCGATATGGACCAATTTTTGCATGGTTGTTAGAGACCATATACCAACACCATGTAGCAAATTTTAGCGGGATCGGATGAAATTTGCTTCTCTTTTAGGCTCCGCAAGCCAAATCTGGGGATCGGTTTATATGGGGGCTATATATAATTATGGACCGATGTGGACCAATTTTTGCATGATTGTTACAGACCATATACCAACACCATGTAGCAAATTTCAGCCGGATCGGAAGAAATATGCTTCTCTTAGAGGCTCCACAAGCCAAATCTGGGGATCGGTTTATATAGGGGCTATATATAATTAAGGACCGATATGGACCAATTTTTGCATGGTTGTTAGAGACCATATACCAACATCATGTACCAAATTTCAGCCGGATCGGATGAAATTTTCTTCTCTTTGAGGCTCCGCAAACCAAATCTGGGGATCGGTTTATATGGGGGCTATATATAATTATGGACCGATGTGAACCAATTTTTGCATGGTTGTTAGAGACCATATACCAACACCTTGTAGCAAATTTCAGCCGGATCGGATGAAATTTGCTTCTCTTTTAGGCTCCGCAAGCCAAATCTGGGGATCGGTTTATATGGGGGCTATATATAATTATGGACCAATGTGGACCAATTTTTGCATGGTTGTTAGAGACCATATACCAACACCATATACCAAATTTCAGCCGGATCGGATGAAATATGCTTCTGTTAGAGGCTCCACAAGTCAAATCTGAGGGTCCCTTTATATGGGGGCTATACGTAAAAGTGGACCGATATGGCCCATTTTCAATACCATCCAACCTACATCGATAACAACTACTTGTGCCAAGTTTCAAGTCGATAGCTTGTTTCGTTCGGAAGTTAGCGTGATTTCAACAGACGGACGGACGGACGGACGGACGGACGGACGGACGGACGGACGGACGGACGGACGGACATGCTTAGATCGACTCAGAATTTCACCACGACCCAGAATATATATACTTTATGGGGTCTTAGAGCAATATTTCGATGTGTTACAAACGGAATGACAAAGTTAATATACCCCCATCCTATGATGGAGGGTATAAAAAGAGGTTAACTAATTATCAAAATATCAGAATTCAGAATGAAAATCCTCAAATCTTTAAAAATCAAAATTTCTATGAATATTCTATGAAATTTTTATATGGAAAAACTTGTTTAAGGCCATAATTACTTAAATATGCATCTTAGAGCGAAGAGGACCTCCCCTACCTATGAAATACTTATTTTGACCATATCTCATTAAATGAGCCTTCTAAAGTGAAAAGGAGCTTAATTCAATACCAAGACTAAAAATCAAAATTTCTAAAACTTCTCCCTCAAAAAAAAATAATAATAATAATAATAAATAAATAAATAAAATTATATGAAAAAGTTATTCTAGCTAAATCGCTTTATATATGCACCCTAGAGCGAAAAGGACCTTAATTCGTGACCACTTTCAAAAAATCAAAATTTTTCAAATCCAAAAAAAAAAACAGAAAATATAAATTTCTATGAAAATCCTCAATTTTTGATATGAAATATTTATTTTGATCATATCACCTTTAATATGCATCCTATACAGAAAACGTCCTTAATTCGTGGTCATACCCAAAAAATCAAAATTTCTACAAATTCACCCAAAAATCAAAATTTCTATGAAAATCTTCTAAAAACCAAAATTTGTATATGAAAAACTTTTTTTGACCATACCTCCCTAAATATGCGTCCTAGAGCAAAAAGGACCTTAATTTGTGACAACTCCCAAAAAATAAGAATTTCGATGAAATTCCTCAAACCCAAAAAAAAATCTAAATTTCTATGAATATTTTGAAGTTTTTATGCAAAAAACTTATTTTGGCCATAGCTCCTTAATTCGTGACCATTACCAAAAAAAATCAAAATTTCTATGAAATTCCGCAAATCCCAAAAAAATCTAAATTTCTATGAAAATCTTCAAATTTTTATATGAAACACTTATTTTGGCCATATCACCTTAACTATGCATCCTAGACATAAAACGGCCTTAATTCGTGACCACTCCCAAAAAATCAAAAATTCTATAAATTCCTCCAAAAATCTAAAACGGCTTTAATTCGTGAACACTCCCAAAAAAGCAAAACTTTGACGAAATTCTTCAAATCCCAAAAAATCTAAATTTCCATGAATATCCTGAAATGTTTGTATAAACAATTTATTTTGCTCCTTAAATATGCGTCCTATACCGAAAAGGACCTTAACCCGTGGCCTCTCCCAAAAAATTAAAATTTCTATGAAAATCCTCAAATCCCAAAAAATCTAAATTTCTATGAATACCTTGAAATTTTTATATGAAATACTTTAGCCATATCACCTTAAATATGCATCCTAGACAGAAAACGGCCTTAATTCGTGAAAACTCCAAAAAAAATCAAAAATTCTATAAATTCCTCCAAAAATCAAAATTTCTATGAAAATTCTCAAAAAAATCCAAATTTTTATATGAAAAATTTATGTTGGCCATATCTCCTTAAATATGCATCCTAGGCAGAAAAGGGCCTTAATTCGTGACCACTCCCAAAAAATCAAAATTTCAATGAAATCCCTCAAATCTAAATTTCTATGAAGATCTTCAAATTTTTATATGAAATACTTTAGCCATATCACCTTAAATATGCATCCTAGACATAAAACGGCCTTAATTCGTGACCACTCCCAAAAAAATCAAAAATTCTATAAATTCCTCCAAAAATCTAAAACGGCTTTAATTCGTGAACACTCCCAAAAAAAGCAAAACTTTGACGAAATTCTTCAAATCCCAAAAAATCTAAATTTCCATGAATATCCTGAAATATTTGTATAAACAATTTATTTTGCTCCTTAAATATGCGTCCTATACCGAAAAGGACCTTAACACGTGGCCTCTCCAAAAAAAATAAAATTTCTATGAAAATCCTCAAATCCCAAAAAATCTAAATTTCTATGAATACCTTGAAATTTTTATATGAAAAACTTTTTGGATATAATTCGTGACCACTCCCAAAAATTTTAAATTTCTACAAATTCCGCAAAAATCAAAATTTCTATGAAAATATTCTCAAAATCCAAATTTGTATATGGAAAACTATGTTTGGCCATATCTCCTTGAATATGCGTCCTAGAGCAAAAGGGACCTCAATTCGTGACAACTCCCAAAAAATCTGAATTTCGATGAAATTCCTCAAATCAAAAAAAAATCTAAATTTCTATGAATAATATCCTGAAATTATAAATGAATTATGAAACAATATCCTAAAATCTTCAAATTTTTATATGAAATACTTATTTGGACCATATCACCTTAAATTATGCATCCTAGACAGAAAAGGTCCTTATGTCGTGACCACTCCCAAAAATTCAAAAATCAAAATTTCTTTGAAAATTCTTAAAAAAATTCAAATTTTTATATGAAAAATTTTTGTTGGCCATATCTCCTTAAATATGCAACCTAGGCAGAAAAGGGCCTTAATTCGTGACCACTCCCAAAAAATCACAATTTCAATGAAATTCCTCAAATCCCAAAAAATCTAAATTTCTATGAAAATCTTCAAATTTTTATATGAAATACTTACTTTAGCCATATCACCTTAAATGTGCATCCTAGACAGAAAACGGCCTTAATTCGTGAACACTCCCAAAAAAATCAAAAATTATATAAATTCCTCCAAGAATCAAAATTTCTATGAAAATTCTCAAAAAAAATCCAAATTTTTATATGAAAAATTTTTGTTGGCCATATCTTCTTAAATATGCATCCTAGACAGAAAACGGCCTTAATTCGTGACTACTCCCAAAAAAATCGAAAATTCTATAAATTCCTCCAAAAATCTAAATTTTTATGAAAATTCTCAAAAAAAATCCAAATCTTTATATGAAAAATTTATGTTGGCCATATTTCTTTAAATATGCATTTTAGAGCGAAAACGGCCTTAATTCGTGAACACTCCCAAAAAAGCAAAACTTTGACGAAATTCTTCAAATCCCAAAAAGTCAAAAATTCTATGAATATCCTGAAATGTTTATATAAACCACTTATTTTGGCCACAGCTCCTTAAATATGCATCCTAGACCGAAAAGGACCTCAACTCGTGGCCTCTCCCAAAAAAAATAAAATTTTAATGAAAATCCTCAAATCCCAAAAAATTAAATTTTCTATGAATATCCTGAATTTTTTATATGAAAAACTTTTTTTTGGCTATACCTTCTTAATATGCATCTAAAAGCGAAAAGGACTTTAATTCGTGACCACTTCCAAAAACTCAAAATTTCTATAGATTCCTCCAAAAATTTTAATTTCTCTGAAAATCATAAAAAAATCTAAATTTTTATATGAAAAACTTATGTTGGCCACATACATCTCTTTAAATAGGCTACCTAGAACGAAAACAGCCTTAATTCGTGACCACTCCAAAAAATTAAAATTTCCATGAAATTCCTCAAATTTTTATATGAAAAACCCAAAAATTTCAATTTCAATAAAAATCTTAAAAAAAAAAAAATAATAATAATAAAAATTTTAAGCGTTCTAGAGTGACCACTCAAAAAAAAAGCAATTTTTATATGAAAAACTTATTTCGGTTATATCATCTTAAATATCCCACAACGAAAAGGACTTTTATTCGTAACCACCCCAAAAAAAAAAATAAAGTTTCCATATAAATACTCAAAAAAAAAAAATTATATAAAAAAAATGTTGCTCATATCTCCTCAAATATGCTTCTTAGAGAGAGAGAGAAGGTCCTTAAAAATTTTGATTTTTTTTCAGTGTTTCAAGATTTAAGCATTAGATTTTTCCCCTTCTTCTAATTTCTAGTTTTCTCCCATGGCTAATAGTCCTTATTGTTTTGCTTTTCGCATTTTCTTTCTTACATATTCGTTCTCTATAGCATGATGTTGTTTAGAGATTTCTATGGAATTTTGTTTTAGCCAAGTTGGCAAAAACCAATTGTTGCAATGGTTAATAGAAGCTTGGGTGTAGCTTCATGGTCTCAATAGTCCTTTTTACAATATTGTGTGTTCTTTTTGTTTTGTTTTTGTATTATTGTTGTTATTTTTCTAGGAACAATCATCAACAAAAACAATGGCATGGTGTTGTTTCGCACAATTCTCCTACTCCATAGATTCGTCCATTTTTCCTTGCATTCAGATGAAAGAACGGTGCAATTGTTCATAAAAAAGTTGGTTGTTTTTTATTATTCCTTGAAAAAGTTTTGGGATTTGATATCCAACCATGTTACAATCATTTATAAAATACAGTGTAACACTTATGTCATCTACCTCTTTAATATATTGCCTCAACGTCCCCCTTAAATATGAAGTCTTCACCTTTCTTCATCCTCCATTAACATTACCCATTTCAAAGTTTTTTTTTTTTGTTAATTTTAACGATGCCTCTTTACACAGAGATAGCCCATTTTATCGAAGAAAAATTGTAATATTTTTCCCCATCATTTTCATCATGAACAGTACTGAAGTGAACTGAACATTTAACTAATTGTACGACAGTTGTTCTCAAACTTTCGTTCATTAAGTATCTCTGACATTAAATTTATTTTTTTTTTTTTATAACCCATTGAGTTAATTTTTATGATTGTAACAAAATTTTGCCCAGGAGCTGGAAAACGAGTTAACGTAGTTACCAAACTATTGTCTGTCTCCTCACCGATCCCTGACTGCATGACTGCCAAGGGAACCGGTTATGGAAGGAATAAGGACAAGTAAAATGGTATCAACTAAAGAAAGAAAACAAAAAAACAGAAACTACCATAATCACCATGCTGAGATTGGCTGAGATGTGGCATATGTTTCGAATGTATTTCCTCTGGGTAGTTGGGGGGGGGGGGGAAATATCATTGTAAACTGTAATGGATATGGGTGAAGGCAAGAGAAACTACTGTGACTAATGAAAACGTTTTGTGGTGGAAACGGATGTTTTCCGTTTTCGTTAATCGCAGACGAACACACACACACACACATACTTACACAGGTGTAGACAATTTGTAGCCCTTTAGTTAAGGAGAGGGGGATTTGGATTTCCAAAGGAATTTACATTAACGCATTTCTCTTCACGATTAAATTTGTTTTACTAAAACAAAGAATTTTTAAACATAGTTAGGGTCCTTTGAATTTAAAAATTTACTCCGAAAAATTTTCAGATTTTTCCTCTGTACCACAAAACAGTGTTTGAAATTTCTAAGGTCATCTTGGCTTTACTAATTCTGAAAAGTTCTTCAAAATTAATCAAATTATCTTTAAATTTGTTGTTTGCATCTTTTAGATCTTTTAGATATTTTTTTATGCTTTTTTATGAGCAGCGCTCCCTTATTCTTGAAGAATATAAATCGAAAGATAGTACTGCATGGGGGCTATATTGAAAATTTATCGATATAAGTATTCTTCTCCTTGTGCAAAATTTCATCCAAATTGGGGTAAAACTCTGGCTTCTGGGGCCATATAAGTGCATATCGGGCGAATGATATATATGGGAGCTATATCTAGATCTGAACCGATTTCAATAAAATTTGTCGTACTTGACTATGGTACTAATTGCTCTCCTCTTGCAAAATTTGATGCAAATTAGGATAAAATTCTGGCTTCTGGGGGCATATAAGTGCATATCGGGCGAAAGATATATATGGGAGCTATATCTAGATCTTAACCGATTTCAATAAAATTTGCCACACTTGACTGTAGTACTAATTGTTCTCCTTGTGCTAAATTTCAACCAAATAGGGATAAACCACTGGCCTCTGGGGCCATATAAATGCATATCGGGCGAAAGATATATATGACAGCTATGTCTAAATTTGAACCGATTTCAATCAAATTTCGTACACTTGACTACACGACCAAGTGTTATCTTTGTGCAAAATGTCAAGCAAATCATGGTATAAGTCTGACTTCTGGGCAGATATATGTTAAGTGCATATCGGGCGAAAGATATATATGAGAGTTATATCTAAATCTGAACCGATTTCGTCCAAAATCAATAGGGTTCCGTTCTGACCAAAAACTGAAACTTGCGCCAAATTTGAAGTCGATTGGACGAAAACTGCTTTGATCACACAAATGTGTTCACAGAGAGATGGACGGATGGACGGATGGACAGACAGACGGACGGACAAAAGGACGGACGGACAGACGGACATGGCCAGATCAACTCAGGATACCCGCCCTGAACAATTTTGCCAAAGACATCACGTGTCTATCTCAACTCCTTCTGGGTGTTGCAAACATATGCACTAGCTTAAATTTTCAGCTTCAAATTTTATTTCTGCTGAATATTTTTTTCAAATTTTATTTCTGTAGAAAATTTTGTCAAAATTTTATTTCAATAGAAAATTTTGTCAAAATTTAAATTTCGATAGAAAATTTTGTCAAAAATTTGTTTCTATTAAAAATGTTGTCAAAATTTTATTTCTATAGAAAAATATTGTCAAAATTTTATTTCTATAGAAAATGTTGTCAAAATTTTATTTCTATAGAAAATTTTGTCAAAATTTCATTTCTATAGAAAATTTTGTCAAAATTTCATTTCTATAGAAAATTTTGTCAAAATTTTATTTCTATAGAAAATTTTGTCAAAATTTCATTTCTATAGAAAATTTTGTCAAAGTTTGTTTCTGTAGAATATTTTGTCAAAATTTTATTTCTATAGAAAATTTTGTCAAAATATAAATTCTGTAGAATATTTTGCCAAAATGTAATTTCTATAGAAAATTTTTTCCAAATTTTATTTCTATAGAAATTTTTGTCCAAATTTTATTTCTATAGAAAACTTTGTCTCCAAATTTTATTTCTCTAGAAAATGTTACACAAATTTCATTTTATAGTAAATTTGTCCTAATTTTATTTTATAGAAAATTTGTCCTGATTTTATTTTTATAAAAAAATTTGTTAAAAAATTTATTTCTTTATTGTACAGAAAATTTTGCCAAAATTGTATTTTATAGAAAAATTTTCCCAATTTCATTTTATAGAAAAATTATTTCTATAGAAAATTTTGGCAAAATTTTATTTTTATAGAAAATTTTGTCAAAATTTTATTTCTATAAAAACATTTCTCTAAATTTTACTTCTATAAAAAATTTTCTCAAAACGTTATATCTATAGCAAATTTTGTCCAAATTTTATTTCTATAGAAAACTTTGTTCAAATTTTATTTCTGTAGAAAATTTTGTCAAAATTTTATTTCTATAGATAATTTTGTCAAAATTTTATTTTTATAGAAAATGTTGTCAAAATTTTATTTCTATAAAAATTTTATCAAAATTTTATTTCTATAGAAAATTTTGTCAAAATTTTATTTCTATAGAAAATTTTGTCAAAATTTTGTTTCTACACAAAATTTTCTCAAAACGTTATATCTATAGCAAATTTTTTCCAAATTGTATTTCTATAGAAAATTTTGTTCAAATTTTATTTCTGTAGAAAATTTTGTCTAGATTTTATTTCTATGGAAAATTTTGTCCAAATTTCATTATATAGGAAGTATGTCCTAGTTTTTTTTTTATAGAAAATTTGTCCTTATATTATATTTAAAAAAAAATGTTAATAATTTTATTTCTACATTTTATGGAAAATTTTGTCCAAATTGTATTTCTATAGAAAATGTTTTCAAAATTTTATTTCTATAGAATATTTTGCCAAAATTTTATTTCTATAGAAAATTTTATCAAAATTCAATTTCTATAGAAAATTTTGTCAACATTTTATATCTATAGAAAATTTTTTTCCAAATTTTATTTAGAAAATTTTGTCCAAATTTTATTTCTTTCGACAATTTTGTCTCCAAATTTTATTTCTATAGAAAATTTTTTCCAAATTTCATTTTATAGTAAATTTGTCCTAATTTTATTTTATATAAAATTTGTCATAATCTTATTTTTATTGAAAAATTAGTTAAAAATTAATTTCTTTATTCTACAGAAAATTTTGACAAAATTGTATTTTATAGAAAATTTTTCACAATTTCATCTTATAGAAAATTTTCCTAATTTTATCTCTATAAGAAATTTTGGCAAAATTTTATTTCTATAGAATATTTTGACAAAATTAAATTTCTGTAGAAAATTTTCTAAATTTTTTTTTTTTTATATTAAATTTTGTTCAAATTTTATTTCTGTAGAAAATTTCTATAGCAAATTTTGTCTAAATTTTATTTCACTAGAAAATTTTATCAAATTTTTATTTCTATAGAAAATTTGGTTCATATTTTATTTCTGTAGAAAATTTTGTCCAATTTCTTTTCTATAGAAAATTTTGTCAAAATTTTATTTCTATAGAAAATTTTGTCTAAATTATATTTCTATGGAAAATTTTATCCATATTTCATTTTATGGGAAATTTGTCCTAATTTTACTTTATAGAAAATTTGTCCTAATTTTATTTTTATAGAAAAATTTGTTAATAATTTTATTTCTTCATTCTATAGAAAATGTTGTTTTATAGAAAATTTTTCCTAATTTTATTTTTATATATTTTTTCTATAAAAAATTTTGTCAAAATTTTATATCTATAGCAAATTTTGTCAAAATTTTATTGCTATAGCAAATTTTGTCAAAATATTATTTCTATAGAATATTTTATCAAAAGTTAATTGCTATAGAAAATTTTGTTCAAATTTTATTTCTACAGAACATTTTGTCAAAATTTTATTTCTATAGAAAATTTTGTCCAAATTTTATTTTATAGATAATTTGTCCTAATTTTATTTTGTAGAAAATTTGTCCCAATTTTATTTTTATAGAAAAATTTGTTAAAAATTTTATTTCTATATTCTATATCAAAATTTTATTTTATACAAAATTTTTTCTAAGTTTATTTTTATATTTTATATTTATTTCTATGAAAAATTTGTCAAAATTTTATTTCTGTAGGAAATTTTGTCAAAATTTTATTTCTATAGAAAAATTTGTTACAAATTTTATTTCTATAGAAAATTTTGTAAAATTTTTATTTCTATAGAAAATTTTGTCAAATTTTTATTTCTCTATAAAATTTTCTCAAATATCTATGAAACATTTCTATAATTTTTTTTTTCAAAATTTTATTTCTATAGAAAATTTTGACAAAATTTCTATAAAAAATTGTGCCAATATTTTATTTCTAATTATAAAGTATATCTTAGTTGGAGAGGAATCTTTTGCAAAATCTAGAAAAATAGAGTAGTATCCTGTTGTTGAATTATTGTTATATTAATGTTAGAAATAAGAGAATTGTTTTGAGTAGTATTTAAAATGTTGTTGAAATAACTGTATAAGGCATATGAAAATAAAAAAAAAAAAAACATTAAGAATTCTACCAATTTACCAACCAATAAAAAACTACTAACCGTGGTTAGCAGCCCAAGTGGTCAAATCTAGAGATAAGTCTTTATGGGGCTATATCGAAACGTGGAGCGATTCTGTTGCTTTAGCTCATGTAGAACTTATGTGTACGGTCAGTGAACTATATACCCAGACTTAATTCATAAGAGGTTTTTGTCGTACTTAAAAAAAGAAAAATTTCGAAAAAAATATTAAAATTTAACTACAAACAATATTTTTTGCAATTAAATAAATTAGTGTGGCCTTGGTTTAACTACGGAAATTTTTTTTCGGTGTACATGGATACATTTTTTCATGGTATTTAGAGATTTATATATGGGCTACATATAAATATGGACCGATGAGGACCAAATTTTTATTTTTATATATACATGGGTATATACTGATGCCACATATAAATTTTGAAAGGGGTCGGGTTTATATGGGGGCTTCGTATATTTATGAAACAATATAGATCAATTATTCCATGGCGGTTAGAAGGTACATAATTACATCACGAACCTAATTTCAACTGGATCAGATGAAGGTAAAAGAGGCTACGGAGGTTAAATATGAGGACCCGTTTTATATGTGGAGTATGACTAAAAATATTCCGATATGATCCGTCTGCAATAGTATCCTACATACATCAATAACAAACGATTGACTAAGATTCAAACCTACAGCTGATTTATGTAGAAATGAATTCAGCAGAGAGACGGACGGACAAAGCTAGATCGTCTTAGAATTTCACCCAAAAAATATTTAATTCACCCAATCAAATCTTTAATTCAAATTGCTTGAATTACGGCGATGATATTTTCGTATCATTCATAGAACTAACTAGAAATAAAAACATATACTTGATTATTGATTTCTTCAGCACTTGAATTTATTAACTCAATTAAAAATTTAATTGACTCACGATGTAGTCTGTGAATTCTAGCTCATCTTCTGCTGGGTATTGCAAATATATGCACTAACTTTTAATACATAGGTGTATAAATATTATACAAAAAAAACGGTTTCTAAAACCATCCTTTAGTTATCCCAGGCAGCGCATCGGTCATGTTCACCTTAGTCTATTTCTTACATGTTATATTCATACAAATTGTTTAGAGATTACATAGAGCTTTAGTTTTTTCTTTTTATTTTTTCACCATCATTCTCAGCTAATGGCCGATTATCTTTTATTTTTTTGTTATAACCCACCATCACTTCATGAGGACAAGTTCTTTTTTTTCGAATTTGTCCCTTAATACTTTCAGTTCATGCTGTAAGTCTTTATGGCTTCAGTCCAACTACTATAACTGGATACCGAAAAAAAAAAAACAAAAAAATAAGTAAACTTCTTAACTCTCATAAAAATTTAACAGATTTTGAATGTCATTTTTTGGATAGGAGTTATTCGCACAACACAGTTTTTGCAAACCATTGGTATGCATAAGCACTCTAGAGAGGAAAACTATGCGTTTAACATTACTAAGCTGAAGATTATTTTGATAGACTTAGGGTGGGTAAGAGTGCTTGAGATAAAAAATATCGTAAATATTAGAAATCCTTTGAGGTATGCAACAAAAAAATAAATATTTGTAAAGTATGCAACAAATTTAAATTGGTGAATAGTCAGACGGAATAGATTGTAAACAATTATGTTGAAATAGGGATTTTTATTGGATTTTCTCTTTTATTTGAAATATCGTAAATATTAAATATCCTATAAGTATACTACAAAAAAATAGTTTTGAGTTAGAGAACTAAAGTATACAATACTTTAGTTTTTATTTTATTAAATTTTTTACTAGAAATTTGGAAAACTGGACATGTTGGCTTTAGCAAATTAAATAACAAATCATAGCAAATATCAATAATAAAAAAAAAAACAAGTAAGGAAAGTCTAAAGTCGGGCTGGGCCGACTATATTATACACTGCACCACTTTGTAGATCTAAATTTTCGATACCATATCACATCCGTCAAATGTGTTGGGCGCTATATATAAAGGTTTGTCCCAAATACATACATTTAAATATCACTCGATCTGGACAGAATTTGATAGACTTCTACAAAATCTATAGACTCAAAATTTAAGTCGGCTAATGCACTAGGGTGGAACACAATGTTAGTAAAAAAATATAGGAAACATTTAAAGCTGAAGCAATTTTGAGGAAACTTCGCAAAAGTTTTTTTTATGATTATCGCTCGATATATATGTATTTGACGATAAGGAAAATTACAGCCCTTTTTACAAGTTTTTGACTAAGCAGAGGCGATTTTAAAAAGGGAAAATGTTGGTATTTTGACCATTTTTGTCGAAATCAGAAAAACATATATGGGAGCTATATCTAAATCTGAACCGATTTCAACCAAATTTGGCACGCATAGCAACAATGCTAATTCCACTCCCTGTGCAAAATTTCAACTAAATCGGAGTTAAAAATTGGCATCTGTGGTCATATGAGTGTAAATCGGGCGAAAGCTATATATGGGAGATATATCTAAATCTGAACCGATTTGAACCAAATTTAGCACGCATAGCTACAATGCTAATTCTGCTCCGTGTGCAAAATTTCATCTAAATCGGACCAAAAAATTGGCCTCTGTGGTCATATGAGTGTAAATCGGCCGAAAGCTATATATTGGAGCTATATCTAAATCTGAACCGATTTCAACCAAATTTTGCACGCATAGCAACAATGCTAATTCTACTCTGTGTGCAAAATTTCAACTAAATCGGAGCAAAAAATTAGCCTCTGTGGTCATATGAGTGTAAATCGGGCGAAAGCTATATATGGGAGCTATATCTAAATCTGAACCGATTTCAACCAAATTTAGCACGCATAGCTACAATGCTAATTCTACTCCCTGTGCAAAATTTCAACCAAATTGGGGTAAAACTCTGGCTTCTGGGACCGTATTAGTCCATATCGGGCGAAAGATATATATCAATTAAACTTGGCACACTTGACTATAGTACAAATTGTTCTTCTTGTGCAAAATTTTAAGTAAATTAGGTTAAAACTCTGGCTTCTGGGGCCATATAAGTCCATATCGGGCGAAATATATATATGGGAGCTATATCTAAATCTGAACCGATTTCTTCCAAAATCAATAGGGATCTATTCTGAGCCAAAACACATACTTGTGCCAAATTTGAAGTCGATTGGACTAAAACTGCGACTTAGACTTTGATTACAAAAATGTGTTCACAGACAGACGGACAGACGGACATCGCTTTATCGACTCAGGAGCCCACCCTTAGCATTTTTGTCAAAGACACCATGTGTCTATCTCGTCTCCTTCTGGGTGTTGCAAACATATGCACTAACTTATAATACCCTGTTCCACAGTGTGGAGCAGGGTATAAAAATCCTATAAGTATACTACAAAAAAATAGTTTTGAGTTAGAGAACTAAAGTATACAATACTTTAGTTTTTATTCTATTAAATTTTTTACTAGAAATTTGGAAAACTGGACATGTTGGCTTTAGCAAATTAAATAACAAATCATAGCAACTAGCAATAATAAAAAACAAATATTTAGGGCCGAACTTACGGCCAGGCCGAATCTTATGTACCCTCCAGCATGGATTGCATAGAAACTTGTACTTAAGGCTGTCATCCACAATCGAATTACTTGTGTTGCGGTAACACTTGCCAATGGCAAGGCATCTTGAAACTTCTTAACACCGTCTTCTCAATTGGACTAACTTTCATACGGGGTATATATTAAACAAAAACAAGTATACGGCCGTAAGTTCGGATCTTATGTACCCTCCACCATGAATTGCGTAGAAACTTCTACGAAAGACAGTCATGCACAATTGAATTACTTGGGTTGTGGTATCTTAAAAATTCTTAACATCGTTTCCTAATTTGTGAGTTAGTCCATACGTGGTACATATATATTAGACAAAAAAGGTATGTATAGGTAAGTCTACAAATAATTACGAATCGATATGGACTTTTGCACGGTACGTAGAGAGCTAGAATTGAAATATGGGGGTCACTTATATGGGGGCTATATACAATTATGAACTTGATATGGACCAATTTGTTTGTGATTGGGGATCGATTTATCTGAGGGTTATATATAACTATAGACCGATATGAAGCTAGTTAGACATGGTTGTTAAGGGGCATATACTAGTACAATGTACCAAATTTCAACTGACTCGGATGAAATTTGTTTCTCCAAGAGGCTCCAAAACCAAATCTCGGGATTGGTTTATATGGGGGCTATATATAATTATGGACCGATATGGACCAATTTTTGCATGGATGTTAGAAACTATATACTTACACCATGTACCACATTTGAACCGGATCGGATGAACTTTGCTCCTCCAAGAGGCTCCGGAGGTCAAATCTGGGGATCGTTTTATATGGGGGCTATATATAATTATGGACTGATGTGGACTAATTTTTGCATGGTTGTTGGAGACCATATACCAAAGCATGTACCAAATTTCAGCCAGATCGGGTGAAATTTGCTCCTCTTTGAGGCTTCGCACGCCAAATCTGGGGACCGGTTGATATGGGGGCTATATATAATTATGAACCGATGTGGACCAATTTTTGCATGGTTATTAGAGACCATATACCAACACCATGTACCAAATTTCAGCCGGATCGGATGAAATATGCTTCTGTTAGAGGCTCCGAAACCCAAATCTGAGGTTCCGTTTATATGGGGGCTATACGTAAGAGTGCACCGATAAATTTGTTTCGGCTCCAAAACCAAATCTCGGGATTGGTTTATATGGGGGCTATATATAATTATGGACCGATATGGACCAATGTTTGCATGGATGTTAGAAACTATATACTAACACCACGTACCACATTTGAACCGGATCGGATGAATTTTACTCCTCTTTGAGGCTCCGCAAACCAAATCTGGGGATCGGTTTATATGGGGGCTATATATAATTATGGATCGATGTGGACCAATTTGTTCATGGTTATTAGAGACGATATTCCAACACTATGTACCAAATTTCAGCCGGATCGGATGAAATATGCTTCTGTTAGAGGCTCCGAAACCCAAATCTGAGGTTCCGTTTATATGGGGGCTATACGTAAAAGTGGACGGATATGGCCCATTTGCAATACCATCTGACCTGCATCAATAACAACTACTTTTGCCAAGTTTCACGTCGATAGCTTCTTTCGTTCGGAAGTTTGCGTGATTTCAACAGACGGACGAAGGGACGGACATGCTTAGATCGACTCAGAATTTCACCACGACCCAGAATAGAGAGTGATACGGTCAAAATTTGGTCAAGGGAAAACGCGTGTAAATCGGTGAAATCGTTTATTTAAAAAATCAAATTAAATTTCTTTTTCAAGTTCAATTAGTATAAAATTCAGGAAAAATATTCAGTTAGGCTTTCGCTTTTCCAAATCCGAATTGCCGGGCCTCACGCTTGACACCTGCCATCAGATTTTGTACAGCCACCTTGTCCACCTTCTTCGCCGCAGAATGCCAGTTTGCCTTGAACTGCTGCTCGTCCTTAGCAGTTTTTTTTTTGGTCTTCTTTAGGTTCCGCTTGACAATAGCCCAGTATTTCTCAATTGAGCGGAGCTCTGGCGTGTTGTGAGGGTTCTTGTCCTTGGGAAACACCTGCACGTTGTTGGCGACGTACCACTCCATGGCCTTTTTACCGTAATGGCAAGATGTCAAATCCGGCCAAAACAGTACGGAACAACCGTGTTTCTTCAAGAAAGGCAGCAGACGTTTATTCAAACACTCTTTCACGTAAATTTCGTGGTTGACAGTCCCGGAAGCTATGAAAATGCTGCTTTTCAAGCCACAGGTACAGATGGCTTGCCAAACCAGATATTTCTTTGCGAACTTTGACAGTTTTATGTGCTTGAAAATATCTGCTACCTTTCCCCTTCCTTTGGCCGTATAAAACTCCTGTCCCGGAAGCTGCTTGTAGTAGGCTTTGACGTAGGTTTCGTCGTCCATTACCACGCAGTCAAACTTCGTCAGCATCGTCGTGTACAGCCTCCGGGATCGCGCTTTGGCCGTCGTATTTTGTTTATCATCGCGGTTTGGAGTCACTACCTTCTTGTAAGTCGATAGTCCGGCTCGTTTTTTGGCTCGATGCACGGTTGTAGACGATACACTCAGCTTATTTGCTGCAGCTCGGAGAGAGAGGTTAGGGTTTCGCTTGAAACTACCGGCAACTCTCTTTGTCGTCTCAGCGGCTTCCGGTTTTCGATTTCCCCCCGGTCCAGACTTCCTGGCTGTCGACAAACGTTCCCCAAACGATTTAATTACATTTGTAAAGGTTGATTTGGTAACTTTTAGCGATTTTGCCAGCTTTGCTTGCGAGTAGCTCGGATTTTCGCGATGCGCGAGCAAAATTTTGATACGCTGCTCTTCTTGCTTGGACGGCATTTTGACAACTGAAGAGTGAATTCCAAAATCAAAATAGGAGCAACATTCTACACACACACACCTTCAAAATGAGGGGTGTTCAGGTTTTTTAAATGCAAAATTGAAAGAAATACGTCAAGTTTATATTGACCAAATTTTGACCGTATCACCCTTTATATTAAAAATTATAATGGTTCGATAGCTGGGTATCAAACCCATTATCTTCTTCATCCAAAGCCGAGATTAATAATCAATATCGATAATCTTTATTATATGTCTTCCAACTGATATACTGATTCATTTGCAGTAAATCTTATTGCTCCTCACGTATTACTTGAGTCTAAGGCTTACCAAACCAAAATGGTCCATAGTTAAAATCCACCCCCCTTTTACTCATACCGAATTTTTTCACATCGTTTTTTCACATCATCGTATGAAGGAACAACACATATAACAACATTGATGCTGTGCAATCACAAATGCACATATTCCTCTTGAGCTATTTTGCTATTTTAGCTGAGAGCTTTTTCTGCAAGCACGCACTTTAGCATTAAAAGCATATAGCACACAGAGTCTTTTATCAAAAAAATTGCTGTTTGCTGCTGCTGCTGCCTCTATTTACTTTGGAACATATTCACTCTATCTGTAGTGGATCTGAAGTGTATCAGTATTATGTGACATACTTATTTACAATATGTACGTCTATATATCGCATATAAGTGTGTATGTGTGAAAATATGTCACAAGAAAATGCATTGTTATATTTATTTTATATATTTTGTTTTTTCTCATAACAGAAAAAAAAACAAAAAAACAAAAGACTGCAAAATGGAACAGGCAATAACACAGATATGAAGAATATGATGTATGATGATGTATTTTAATATGTATGGGGATATTTACCTGTAGACTCAGCTCAGCTTGATATGTATAAGGGGAATGGGATAAAAGTAAAGATACATTTGTCCATAGCATTTTTTTGTAGCTTGTCCTCTGTAGTTTGTCCTAGATTCACATACCACATGTGAGTTTTTACAAAAGAACTTAGGAATATAACGGAAGGAGAGATTTGACTGGTATTAATATTTTTGATAAAAAAAACCAAGTATATACGGCCGTAAGTTCGGCCAGGCCGAATCTTATGTACCCTCTACCATGGATTGCGTAGAAAATTCTGCGAAAGACTGTCATCCACAATCGAATTACTTGCGTTGTGGTAATATTTACCGATGGCAAAACTTCTTAACATCGTTTTCTAAATTGTGAGTTAGTCCATACGTGGTATATAGTAGACAAAACAAGTAAGGAAAGTCTAAAGTCGGGCTGGGCCGACTATATTATACCCTGCACCACTTTGTAAATCTAAATTTTCGATACCATATCACATCCGTCAAATGCGTTGGATGCTATATATGAAGATTTGTCCTAAATACATACATTTAGATATCACTCGATTTGGACAGAATTTGATAGACTTTTAAAAAAAAACCTATAGACTCAAGGATTTTACAAGGAAAATATTGGTATTTTGACCATTTTTGTCGAAATCAGAAAAACATATATATGGGAGCTATATCTAAATCTGAACCGATTTCAATCAAATTTGGCACACATAACTATATTACTAATTGTACTCCTAGTGTAAAATTTCAACCAAATTGGGCCAAAACTCTGACTTCTGGGGCCATATAAGTCCATATCGGGAGAAAAATATATATGAAAGCTATGTCTAAATCTGAATCGATTTCAATCAAATTCGGCACACATGACTATACTACCAATTGTACTCCTTGTGCAAAATTTCAAGCTAATCCGGATAAAACTCTGGCATCTGGGTCCATATAAGTGCATATCGGGCGAATGATATATATGGGAACTATATCTAAATCTGAATCGATTTCAACCAAATTTGGCACGCACAGCAACAATGCTAAATCTACTCCCTGTGCAAAATTTCAACCAAATTGGGCCAAAACTCTGGCTTTTAGGACTATATTAGTCCATATCGGGCGAAAGATATATATGGGAGCTATATCTAAATCTGAACCGATTTCAATTAAATTTTGCACACTTAACTATACTGCTAATTGTACTCCTAGTGCAAAATTTCAACCAAATTCGTCCAAAAATCTGGCCTCTGGGGCCATATAAGTCCATATCGGGCGAAATATATATATGGGAGCTATATCTAAATCTGAACCTATTTCAATCAAATTTTGCACACTTGACTATACGACCAAGTGTTATGTTTGTACAAAATTTCAAGTAAATCGGTATAAAACTCTGGCTGCTGGGTCCATATTAGTGCATATTGGGCGAAAGATATATATGGGAGCTATATCTAAATCTGAAGCGATTTCTTCCAAAATCAATAGGGTTCTATTCTGACCCAAATTAAGAACATGTGCCAAATTTGAAGGCGATTGGACTTAAATTGCGACCTAGACTTTGATCACAAAAATGTGTTCACAGACAGACGGACGGACGGACGGACAGACGGACATGGTTATATCGACTCAGGGACCCACCCTAAGCATTATTGCCAAAGACACCATGTGTCTATCTCGTCTCCTTCTGGGTGTTACAAACATATGCACTAACTTATAATACCCTGTTCCACAGTGTGGTGCAGGGTATAAAAATTATGTCTAGGTAAGTCTACAAATAATTACGAATCGATATGGACTTTTGCACGGTACGTGGAGAGCCAGAATTGAAACATGGGGGTCGCTTATATGCGGGCTATATACAATTATGAACTTGATATGGACCAATTTTTGTGTGATTGGGGATCGATTTATCTGAGAGCTATATATAACTATAGACCGATATGGACCTAGTTAGGTATGGTTGTTAACGGCCATATACTAGCACAATATATCAAATTTCAACCAGATCGGATGAATTTTGCTTCTCCAAGAGGCTCCAAAACCAAATCTCGGGATGGATTTATATGGGGCTATATATAATTATGGACTGATACGAACCAATTCCTGCATGGTTGTTGGATACCACACGCACAGAAAAAACATGTTTGGACATGGTTGCCGCATCCATTTAATGCTTATTTAGAGTATTTAATTGTCGCGAAAACCATGTATTTTGTCTTTGTAAAAATAATTTTCGAGCGGAGAAAAATATATGTTGGCAATAAGCATTTAAATGGTTCTCAAATGCCGCAAACATGTTCTATTATTTAAATGATAGAATTTGAGACCATTATATGGTCAGGAAAATCATGTACCTGACCATTCAATTTTTTTTACTTTTTTGCAAAGAAAAAAGTATTTTTATAGTTTACGTATAGATATGTCTACAAGCATTACATGGCCATAAAGACCATGTACATTGTTTTCGTGACCATTTAATTTTTTAATTTTTTTGCAGCGACAAGAATTTTATAAAAACATTGAGCAGGTACACACGATTTTCATTTTGCGCGTCAGTCGTGTGTTGATTGTTTCTTGGAATGGACGGAGAATACGGATTTACTGTGTTTTGTGTTAATTTATTTATTCAGAAGTGACACTTGGTTTTATGTGAAGACAAAAAAGGAAAGTGTAATTGAAAAAATGTACCTGGTTTTTGTTCTGCATTTTGACATATGGTATAATTTATTTTTATTTGCAGTTATATGATGTCTGTGTTTGTACATTTGATGGGCACGAAGTAAATATGGAATGATTTCTTATTGTTGAAATTGAACCAAACTAGAGTGTGTAAAAATATGTGAAGTTTGCTTGCACAACATTATAAATACAAATAAACAATGAATTAGTTTATAAATAAATAAAAACAAATAAATAAAGTTGATTTTGTGTTTTCTTTTCTCAAGTGGCGTCCTTTTTTCAACGACGAAAAAAGTTTTTTCATAAAAATCAAAACATTTTAGGTTGTGACCATGTTCTTTTAACTAGAAGAAAAACATTTTTGACGAATAACATAACATTTTAGATCGTGACCATTGTCTTTTAATGGAAACAAAATTCTTTTTATCAATATAATAACATTTTAGATGAGGACAATTGTATTTTTCTTAGAACCATGTTCACAGAGCCAACATGGTTGCAGGTTAAAATGTTACATGGTCGCCGCAAAAATAGCTGCTATCATATTATTTTGCTCTTCGAATATGATTGTGGCAATCATGTTTCTTCTCTGCGTGCATATACTAACATCACGTACCAAATTTCAACCGAATCGGATGAATTTTTCTCTTCCAAGGGGCTCCGGAAGTCAGATCTGGGGATCGGTTTATATGGGGGCTATATATAATTATGGACCGATTGCGATTTACATGGGGGCTATAGATATAATAATGGACCGATGTGGACCAATTTTTGCATGGTTGTTAGGGACCATATACTAACACCATGTACCAAATTTCAGCCGGATCGGAGGAAATTTGGTTCTCTTAGAGGCTCCGCAAGCCAAATCGGGGGATCGGTTTATATGGGGGCTATATGTAATTATGGACCGATGTGGACCAATTTTTGCATGGTTGTTAGAGACCATATACTAACACCATGTACCAAATTTCAGCCGGATAGGATGAAATTTGCTTCTCTTAGAGCAATCGCAAGCCAAATTTGGGGGTCCGTTTATATGGGGGCTGTACGTAAAAGTGGACCGATATGGCCCATTTGCAATACCATTCGACCTACATCAATAACAACTACTTGTGCCAAGTTTAAAGTCGATAGCTTGTTTCGTTCGGAAGTTAGCGTGATTTCAACAGACGGACGGACGGACGGACGGACATGCTCAGATCGACTCAGAATTTCACCACGACCCAGAATATATATACTTTATGGGGTCTTAGAGCAATATTTCGATGTGTTACAAACGGAATGACAAAGTTAATATACCCCCATCCTATGGTGGAGGGTATAAAAAAAGCCTTGATTTGAGTACTTAAATATGTAGATTTTTTCCGTCATTATTTAAATGATCAGTTTCAAGCAATTTTTAGGATCAGTGCACCTGCTATACCCTCAAGAAGTGAAATCGTTATATGTCGATGTCTAACATAATAAACCGGTAAAAATAAATGCGATACCGATTTTTAAGGGTCTTATATACCAGTAAAACTACGGTTTCTAGAAGCCCAAGGAGTTAAATCGAAATAAATTCGGGTTGTAGGTCTATATGGAGGCTATACCAAAACATGGACCAATACTCACCATTTTCAACACACCTTTTAATGGTCCTCAAATACCTCTAGAATTCCAATTTCAGACAAATTGGGTAAAAACTACGTATTCTAGAAGCCCAAGAAGTAAATCTGGGAGATCGGTCCATATGGGGGCTATACCAAAACATTGACCGATTTACCCCATTTCCGACACAAGTATTTGTGGTTTCAAAATACCTTTAAATTTTCAATTTGAAGCAAATCAGATAGAAAATACAGTTTCTAGACGGCCAAGAAGTAAAATCGGGAGATCGGTCCATGTGGAGGCTATACCAAAACCTGGACCGATACATCCCATTTTCGACACACCTATTTGTGGTCACAAAATACCTCTAGATTTAAAATTTCACGCAAATCGGATTGTAAATACAGTTTCTAGAAGCCCAAAAAGTAAAATCGGGAGATCGGTCTATATGGGGGCTATACCAAAACATGGACCGATAGACACCAATTTCGGCACACTTTTTGATGGTCTTCAAATAACCCTAGATTTCCAATTTCAGGCAAATTGGAGAAAAACTACGGTTTTTGTAAGCCCCAGACCCCAAATCGGGAGGTCGGTTTATATGTGGACTATATCAAAACTTGGACCGATGTAACCTATCTTCGAACTTCGAACCCATATAAACCGATCCCCATATTTGGCTTGCGGAGCCTCTAAGAGAAGCAAATTTCATCCGATCCGGCTGAAATTTGGTACATGGGGTTGGTATATGGTCTCTAACATCTATGCAAAAATTGGTCCACATCGGTCCATAATTATATATAGCCCCCATATAAACCGACTCAAATCTCATGCGATCCGGTTAAAATTTGGTACGTGATGTAGGTGTATAATTTATAACAACGGTGCAATAATATGTCCGTATCGGTCCATAATTATAAAGAGCTCTCATATAAACCGACCCCCTAAGACAATGAAATTGAATTTTCTTTAGGAAGTTATCAGTAAAAATATTTAGAGTATTTGATCCCCGTTTCATTCATCTATAAGTTTTTCCATGGCTCTTTTGAATGTTTCTGCGAAGCGTTCCGTTGACCCATTTGATGAAGGGTGATAAGGGGTAGTTTTTATGTTGGCGATACCCCGATATTTTAAGAGTTCTATAAATATCTCAGACACTAGACAATTCCATCGTGTGAAAACGCTCATTAATATTGCAAACATTCTGGACGTTGTCATGTTTGCAATTTGCTCAATTTCAGGCCATATTAAAAAGGCGTTGATAAATTTCAAATTAAATTTACCATTGCATGGTCCAGCCAAGACCATCTATGAATTTGTTCTATTGGTTTTGAAATCAATAGCCATGATTGAAGAGTATGCTTGACGGGCAGAATTTCCAATTAATTAATTGATACAGCATTATTATAATTTTGTAATAATCGATATATGTTACATTATAAATTATTTAAAATGCATTTTATTTTTATTCTATTTACAGATCCTTCACCAATATCCTCATCTCTATTTGGGTATCCTTTGCAAGCATAAATAACTTGAATTCCGTCTAACACATCAATGTATTTATCTCCCCCATCTCGCTTCATCCATCCATAATGCAAGGCGAAGGATATTTGATTGAAGGACCCTTGCATCTACAAATATTTCACCAAAACAAGAAAGTTGAAGCATCATAACTGATGCCCCTAAGTGGCCATATACCCAGCGGTTGATGCATAAAATTCTATGTACATCTCAATCAGTTAAAGTGAACTTCGATTAAGTTGTACAACCATACAAGTTAAGGGACAAGACAATTTCTCATTGGTATTCCATTGCATGGAAGTAATCGAGAAAGTGTTAGTATCCGAGTTCCGGATAGCTACTGTCAGACAGCTCCAAGTATGTACAACTTTGATATCATGGAACATAGTTGTAACAACAAATGAATAGCATCGGCCATTGTTATTATTTATCGAAGGCTTGTAGGTGGTGGAAAACCACAAGCAAAGCCGAATAGTAACTGGGGAAGTGGAGTATACTCCCCCCACTAAATAAGAAAAAAAAAGTAAAATTTTTTTTCCAGTTTACGGAAACGCGTCAATAACCAACATTATGCGACTGAATAACTGCAAATGTCGGGCAACATGGTCGCCAGAAATGCCAAGCAAGCCAATGGAATCAACGACAGTATCGAAAACATCAATAATACAAACGGAAACAACCACAACTATTAAAGGCCATAAAAAATCCTATGTGGCAGCGGCAAATGCAAACAAACGAAAACCAAAAACAATATGCAGAAAATCATTGTTGACTTCAGCATCACCGGCGATACAAAAAGAGGATATAGGATGCGAAAGACCTTTTCCATTACCAATAGCCATATCTCCCACTGCCACATTGTTATATCCCACAGTAGTAACAACTAAGGCGATATCAGCAAGAGCAACAACAACAACAATATCCTCTTGTAATTCACCTACAACAACATTACCAGCAATAACAGCCACATCAGATACAACCACCACCACCGCCACCACAACGGGATGTCCTAACTTAAACTCCAAATGTGAAGGTTCTTCAAAATCCCAAAAGCACTGCTACTTGTCATCGTTGTTATCATCATCATCCTCTTCCTCACACTCAGCGTTGTGTCCTACATCACTGTGGCATTGGTGGCAGCATCAAAGGCTGCATCGATTGCATCCATCATTTTACCAGCATCAGTGGCATCAGCGGTTCTGGCATTCGCCTATAACCGCTGTTCTTTTGGTTTTATTTTGTGCTTTCGTCATTCTACCACCACCCGCAGCGCTTGTTGAAGCCTCAACATTGGATATTTATAAAAATGCCCGGCTGGGTCATCGCATTGTTCAGACTCGTTATGGACGTTTACATGGTTTAATACTGCCGTTGGATAGTTACCGATATCTACGTTCAGTTGAGGTATTCCTAGGGGTACCTTATGCTACACCACCCACCAAACAAAATAGGTAAGTTAAATATTTATGAATGTGTATAGACATACAAACTATGATATAATAACACACATACAGGGGGCCATACCAGGGTTGCCACCGTGTGTACAATTCTACCAAAAATGGTAAATTTTTTACTGTTTGGTAGATCGGTAGAATTTTTGACGGTTTGGTAGATTTTGCCAAATATTCCACTCCAATTACAGAAATCAAATTTTGACAAAATTTTCTATATAGAAATAAAATTTTGACAAAATTTTCCATAGAAACAAAATTTTAACAACATGTTCTATAGAAATAAAATTTTGACAAAATTTTCTATATAGAAATAAAATTTGGACACAATTTTCTATAAAGAAATAAAATTTTGGCAAAATTTTCTACATAAATATAATTTTGAACAAATTTTCTATAGAAATAAAATTTTAACAAAATTTTCTGTAGAAATTAAATTTTGACAAAATTTTCTACATAAATAAAATGTTGACAAAATTTTCTATAGAAATAAAATGTTGACAAAATTTTCTATAGAAATAAAATTTTGACAAAATTTTCTATATATAAATAAAATTTTGACAAAATTTACTACAGAAATAAAATGTTGACAAAATTTTCTATAGAAATAACATTTTGATAAAATTTTCTAAAGAAAAGAAATCTTGACAAAATTAAATATGGAAATAAAAACGTTGACAAAATTTTTTTTAGAAACAAAATTTTCTATAGAAATATCATTTTGACAAAATTTTCTATAGAAATAAAATTTTGACAACTTTTTCTATAGAAATAAAATTTTGACAACATTTTTTATGGAGATAAAATTTTTGACAAAATTTTCTATAGAGAAAACTTTTTGGCAAAATTTTCTATAGAAATAACATTTAGACAAAATTTTCTACAGAAATAAAATTTTGACAAAATTTTCTATAGAAATAAAATTTTGACAAAATTTTCAATAGAAATAAAATTTTGACAAAATTTTCTATAGAAATAAAATTTTGACAAGATTTTCTATAGAAATAAAATGTTAACAAAATTTTCTGTAGAAATAAAATTTTGACAAAATTTTCTATCGGAATAAAATTTTGACAAAATTTTCTATAGAAATAAAATTTTGACAAAATTTTCTATAGAAATGAAATTTTGACAAAATTTTCTATAGAAATAAAATTTTGGCAAAATTTACTATGGAAATAAAATTTTGCCAAAATTTTCTAAAGAAAAGAGATTTTGATAAAATTTTCGGTAGAAATGAAATTTTGACAATATTTTCTATAGAAATAAAATTTTGACAAAATTTTCTAAAGACAAAATTTTCTGTAGAAATAAAATTTTGACAACATTTTTTATAGAAATAAAATTTTGGCAAAATTTTCTAAAGACAAAATTTTCTGTAGAAATAAAATTTTGACAAAATTTTCTATAGAAATAAAATTTTGACAAAATTTTCTATAGAAATGAAATTTTGACAAAATTTTCTATAGAAATGAAATTTTGACAAAATTTTCTATAGAAATAAAATTTTGACAAAATTTTCAATAGAAATAAAATTTTGACAAAATTTTCTATACAAATAAAATTTTGACAAAATTTTCTATAGAAATGAAATTTTGACAAAATTTTCTATAGAAATAAAATTTTGACAAAATTTACTATTGAAATAAAATTTTGCCAAAATTTTCTAAAGAAAAGAGATTTTGACAAAATTTTCGGTAGAAATAAAATTTTGACAAAATTTTTTAAAGACAAAATTTTCTGTAGAAATAAAATTTTGACAAAATTTTCTATACAAATAAAATTTTGACAAAATTTTCTATAGAAATGAAATTTTGACAAAATTTTCTATAGAAATAAAATTTTGACAAAATTTACTATTGAAATAAAATTTTGACAAAATTTTCTATAGAAATAAAATTTTGACAAAATTTTCTATAGAAATAAAATTTTGACAAGATTTTCTATAGAAATAAAATTTTGACAAAATTTTCTGTAGAAATAAAATTTTGACAAAATTTTCTATCGGAATAAAATTTTGACAAAATTTTCTATACAAATAAAATTTTGACAAAATTTTCTATAGAAATGAAATTTTGACAAAATTTTCTATAGAAATAAAATTTTGACAAAATTTACTATTGAAATAAAATTTTGCCAAAATTTTCTAAAGAAAAGAGATTTTGACAAAATTTTCTGTAGAAATAAAATTTTGACAAAATTTTCTATCGGAATAAAATTTTGACAAAATTTTCTATACAAATAAAATTTTGACAAAATTTTCTATAGAAATGAAATTTTGACAAAATTTTCTATAGAAATAAAATTTTGACAAAATTTACTATTGAAATAAAATTTTGCCAAAATTTTCTAAAGAAAAGAGATTTTGACAAAATTTTCGGTAGAAATAAAATTTTGACAACATTTTCTATAGAAATAAAATTTTGACACAATTTTTTAAAGACAAAATTTTCTGTAGAAACAAAATTTTGACAACATTTTCTATAGAAATAAAATTTTGACAAAATTTTCTGTAGAAATAAAATTTTGACAAAATTTTCTATAGAAATAAAATGTTGACAAAATTTTCTATAGAAATAAAATGTTGACAAAATTTTGTCTAGAAATAAAATTTTGACAAAATTTTCTATAGAAATACAATTTTGACAAAATTTTCTATAGAAATACAATTTTGACAAAATTTTCTATAGAAATAAAATTTTGACAAAATTTTCTATAAAAATATAATTTTGACAAAATTTTCTAGAGAAATAAAATGTTGGCAAAATTTTCTATAGAAAAAAATTTTGACAAAATTTTCTATAGAAATAAAATTTTGACAAAATTTTCTATAGAAATAAAATGTTGACAAAATTTTCTATAGAAATAAAATTTTGACAAAATTTTCTATAGAATTAAAATTTTGACAAAATTTTCTATAGAAATAAAATTTTGACAAAGTTTTCTAAAGAAAATAAAATTTTGGCAAAATTTTCTATAGAAATAACATTTTTACAAAATTTTTTATATAGACATAAAATTTTGATAAAATTTTCTGTAGAAAATAGAAATTTGAAAAATTTTCTACAGAAATAAAATTTTGACAAAATTTTCTATAGAAATAAAATTTTGACAAAATTTTCTATAGAAATAAAATTTTGACAAGATTTTCTATAGAAATAACATTTTGACAAAATTTTCTATAGAAGTAAAATTTTGACAAAATTTTCTATAGAAGTAAAATTTTGACAAAATTTTCTATAGAAATAAAATTTTGACAAAATTTTCTATAGAAATAAAATTATGACAAAATTTTCTATATAGAAATAAAATGTTGGCAAAATTTTCTATACAAATAATATTTTGCCAAAATTTACTACAGAAATAAAATGTTGACTAAGCCGATAGCCTTAGTTGCTAGTGCTTAATTTTCTTTAATTTATTGTAATTTTAATTATAACAAATATGGAAATAAATAAATAAATAATAAAATGTTGACAAAATTTTCTATATAGAAATAAAATTTTTACAAAATTTTCTATAGAGATAACATTTTGACAAAATTTTCTATAGAAATAAAATTTTGACAAAAGTTTCTTTAGAAATAAAGTTTTCATTCGTTTTGGTTTGTTATTGTTGGTTTTGTTCTTAAAGCATTGTTGTAGTTTTTTGATTTCAGCTTACCATCTTGCAGTCTTTAGGGCTTTGCCCAAATAAATATGACAAACATTCTTTTCCTCTGTTGGTTAAGCTACACTTGTAATTTAGTCAATGCTTGGTTTTAAGCTGAAATCAAAAAAAGAAATAAATTTTTGACAAAATTTACTACAGAAATACAATGTTGACAAAATTTTCTATAGAAATAAAATTTTGACAAAATTTTCTATAGAAATAAAAATTTGAAAAAATTTTCTATAGAAATAAAATTTTGACAAAATTTTCTATAGAAATAAAATTTTGACAAAATTTTCTATAGAAAAAAATTTACAAAATTTTATATGGAAATAAATATTTTGACAAAATTTTTTATAGAAATAAAATTTTGACAAAATTTTCTATACAGACATAAAATTTTGATAAAATATTCTATAGAAATAAAATTTTGACAAAATTTTCAATAGAAATAAAATTTTGACAAAATTTTCTATAGAAATAAAATTTTGACAAAATTTCCTATAGAAATAAAATTTTGACAAAATTTTCTATAGAACTAATATTTTGGCATAATTTTTTGGTAGTTTTTGGAACAATTTTCTCCAAATTATGGACGAATATTTTTGGCACTATTGGCAACCGTGAGCCATACTCATTCGCTATCTCCCTCTCATATTCTTATACCAACAAGCCAAAACACAATCAATATCGCTCACCAAAAATCATAACAAACTGTGGCCATGACCAAACACTTTAATGTAATCATAACAAATGCTCGATGTACGCGACTCCTTTTCTTGTGTCCATCTCTCGGGCAATAACTTTTGGGGAATTGATTACAATGTGCCTCTGTTTGTTTAGTTGATAGTGGGGAAATAAAGGGTGTTGGTGGTAGTCGTGGTAGTGTGTGTGTGTGTGTTTGAAAACTAAAGTTTCATTTGTGAAATACTATTTACCGTGCTAGCTTATTTTTTCTTGAATTGAGAGAAACTTCTTTAACAAGCAAAATATAAAAATGTGATTAAAAATTCTCTGAAAATTTCCACTAATCTTATAAATAAATAAAGGGCTTCTGAATTTACAAAAATTGGGGGAAAACATGGCCTTAAGAAAAATACTATGTGCTAAGGTAAATAAAATTTGGTTTATGTGAAAGTCTGGCTACAAGATCAAGAGGCTCTATATACTGGGAATATACTAGCCTATGATTATGTATCCTCAATTTTATAATGCTGAATTTACATTAGCAGCGTTAATAAGTATTGCATGATTGACAACAGAAGGCGTAGTTCGAAATATACAGGATGGACGCGCTACATTATTTTCTTTTAATTTTTGTTCATTGTATTGTTCAGAAAAATTCAATTTAGAATAAGTTTAGATTTGTTAGAAGCACTGTCTTTAGATGATCGACACTTTGGTACGTTAGGTTATGGAGGATAACACCAATCCGTGGAAATTGATTTAGTATCTACTTAGACCATACTTGCTTTTTGTTTATATTCTTTCGGAGAATTCCCTGTATACATGACGTCTTTTTGAAAACCATAGTTGTGGCTTCTTGTTTATTATGATTATTATATACTTTATTCTTCATGTGCATGTTGAGATTGCTAATTGTTTTATTGGAGTATCCGTAGTATTGTCCACTTGGTTGCCTTATGAAATCTTACGTCGATATTATTTAAAATCGTATTGATAAAATTGGCAGCAGTCTTCCATAGATATAAAATTTTGCAAAAATTTCTATAGAAATAAAATTTAGCAAAAATTTTCTGTAGACATACAATTTTGACAAAAGTTTATATAAACATAAAATTTTATCACAATTGTATATTTATAGAAACATTTGTATAAACATACAAATTTGCAAAATTTTTCTATAGCAATACAATTTAAAATTTTGTTTTTTGTGGAAAAAAATTTAGAAATAAAATTTGTAGAAATATTTGTTAAAGATTTGAAATTTAAAATTTTGGTTTTTGTGGAAAAAAAAATTTTACAAAATTTTATATAGAAAGAATAATTAGACAATATTTTAGAAATAAAATGTTCAGAAAAATAAAATTTCTTTATAAATAAACTTTCAAACTTTTAATTAGAGAATTTTTTAGAAATAAAACTTTCATAGAAATAAAATTTCTTTATAAATAAATTTTAAAAAAATTTTCTATAGAAATAAAATTTGTAGACATATTTATTAAAGATTTGAAATTTTAAATTTTGTTTTTTTGTGGAAATAACATTTTTAGAAAATTTTATATAAAAATAATAATTAGACAATATATTAGAAACAAAATGTTCAGAAAAATAAAATTTCTTTATAAATAAACTTGTAGAAAATTTTCTATAGAAATAAAATTTTTAGAAATATTTTGCAAAAAAATTTCTATAAAATTAAAATGTTGCTAACATTTTACATATTAACTTAAAATGTAAAAAATACCTTCACACCTATTTTTGAAAAACGTTTGAAAAACTTTCTATAGAAATGACATTTAGACAAATTTATGTATGGAAAAAAAATTTGACAAAATTTTTTTATAGACATAAAATTTTTACAAAATTTTCTATAGAAATAAAGTTTTGACAAAATTTTCTATGGAAATAAAATTTTGACAAAATTTTCTATGGAAATAAAATTTTGACAAAATTTTCTATAGAAATAAAATTTTGACAACATTTTCTATAGAGATAACATTTTGACAAAAATTTCTATAGAAATAACATTTTGACAAAATTTTGAGATCATATTCCCTCTCAGCGTGGGCTAGTGGTAGAGTTACAATTAAATCCTATTTCCAAAATTCATTAGGGTCTGTTCATGACACCAGCAAACTATTTATACAAAATTTCGATACGATCCAGAACTTAGTGCAGGTGTTTCCCTATACACAAACGGACATAAATCTATAAATAGAAAGAGTAACTAGGTGATTTAGTTTATCGATATTTCTCTGATTGTTAGCTATTTTGTATATATTTTTTTCTGGGCTTTCAAGGTCATTTTAAAATGCGAATAAAAAATATTGAATTATTCCAGTATTTTCATCCAAACTTTTGCTGGGATTATTTCCAGCCTCATCAGTAACTGTTAACTTAGGCAATTACCTCTGACATCTGCGGTATTTTTAATATTTTTTGGCACTTAGTTGCAACATCATGATCACAAATAGATTTAAGGTACACCTAGATTTTGATGCCGCCGAAATATGAGCCCAATTTATTTGTTTAAAGCTAATATTTTTACTGCACCCTAATGTACCATACACAAAATCAACCCTCTCTTTGCTTAGGAATTAAATCATGAATTGCCTAAAAGTCGGCAATGTTTTTTTTTTCACAAAGAGGGCGTTAATTAAGAAAATATTTTTAATATTTAAATAACTTCAAACAGACATAGAGTCGTCGCCTGTTTGTGAACACCGTCTGGGCATGCCAAATTTTTAGTAAGCAATAATAATTCAGGCGTGTTTTTTTATTATTTGTTCACAAAATCAAAGGAATCCCTAAAAACGACCATAAAGTAGAGAATGCCAGGAAACTTTGGTATTACCACATCCTAGTCTCTTCTGCTCAATCTGTGGGCCAAAGAATTGGCTTTGGATTTTCGTGTCTAAACATCATATCAAACTGTTAAAAACAAGTTGGCCTTCTCACCCATCTACCATGCCTTCAAAATACCCCTCACAAAACGAAATCACTTGAATCCTTAGCATATAAAATTAAAAGCTATAAAATCGGGCTACACAAAAACCCATAAAAACAAACAAAGTCAATAATTTTTTTATGACTTATGACCAATATTTGTAAACGTAACCAAACTAAATTGAAAGTCAACACTTGAGCGTATAGCTTAACTGGGAGACTGGACGTAACATTCGTTGGTGGTATTGTTACAGATTTTGGGGTTCGTTAAAGCTTTGCAAATAACACACAAAAAAGGGACAAAAGAGCTAAACCTAAACAAATGTCTGGCATTCATTAGCACTTTAATTTAAGTAGAGGCTAAACTTTTATATGTGATGGTGATTTTTATTTGTTTTGGTGTTGAATAAAAATGAAAATTAAAATTTCTCTTAATATGAAATGAAATAATAATCCATGGTTTGGATATACCAATGGGAAGTCGTATATGGAAATATTTAAGGGGAATATATTAAAAACTCTACCGAGGGATGGAGAGGGGTGTATTAATTCTGGTGTTATATTTTAGTCCCTATCAGGTCACATAAGTTTTACGTTTGTACAAGTGGGGATTGTAACCAAGATTTTGACTTCTTCAAAAATTCGTTTTTGTGAAACAATTTTAAAAAGCCAACTTTCTATTCTTGTGAAAAATCGGCATTCAATATTTGCAATTATTGTAATTATTAGAAATTCGACTCTTGGTCTCTTTTACCATTAGCAAAATTCGTCCTTATAAAATTTGTAAAAGTCAAATTTCGAAACATTTGCATGATCGGATTTCGACATTTGCAATTATTGAAATGTCGGTAATATCGTCTAGTTTTGGACTAGAGGTGTGTGTAGGGATTGTAGTCAAGATAAATAATTTGACATTTCGGCTTCTTCCCCATTTGCAAAATTTGCCTCTGTACTCAGAGTCTGTTAGTCTGAATGTCTGTCTGTCTTTTGTAACCACGCCTTCAGTAGTGACGATATCGTCCTCGAATTTGGCACTGATTCGTTTATGTTGTATGTCAGCACATATAGTTCGAAGATTGGTTATATTGGTACAGATTATATAGCCTCCGTGAAAACTGACCCTCCCATTTGTGGTCGTTGGATTGTAGAAATCACAGTTTTTACCCGATTTGCCGGAATTGGAAATGTAGAGGTAACTATTTTAGGACCATAAATTGGTGTGCCGAATGTGGTGTGTATTAGAGTCCCACCAACTTTTTTTTTTGCCGAAGTTGAAGAAGATGTACGACAAAAAGAAACAATAATCGGCCTAACGGCCATTTGCATGTAGCTCCGTTAGGGTTTAACTGCCAGTTAACAGAAATTAAATGGAAATATCTTCTTTCCGGTTAATATTAACTGAAAAATTTTCAGCAGTTAAGCTCCTAACTAACACAAAGAATATATAGGCAAGATGATAGATATGTCCATAGCTCGGTTTAAAAGTTCGTTAGCTAACGAAACACTAATGGAGCTTCATGAAAATGTGGGTAAGCCGATTATTTTCCTGAAATTTGTAATTAGAGAAATTTGGTGTTTTTGAGTTCTAATTTAGCATAGTTTATTCAGCAAAGGCATAAACGCAACAAAAACCGGTAATTCAGCCCATGTCTTATAATATTCTTTAAGAACTAAAAGACTTTCAATCAGTATTCAAAATTCCATAAAAAATAATTTTTATATATATTTTTTTTTTTTGTTTTGTTCTGGATGTTTTGACTGTGACAAATTCAACTCTGGGACTATTCAATATGAAATAAATTATTTAAAAAGCTTCGGCCTCGGTTAATCGGCCCTTTACCGCCGAAGGCCGATTATCGATTTTTGGCCGAATGCCGAAGCCGATTCTTCGGTCGAGCTCTAGTGTGTATTAGTCCATTTTTTGGAAAAATCCCCCCATCTAGAGGTATTCTAAGTCCACAAATTGGTAGTAGTGCGTGCCGGTCCATTCTTTGGTATGGCCACCATATAAAGGGTGATTTGTTAAGAGCTTGATAACTTTTTTTAAAAAAAAAGACGCATAAAATTTGCAAAATCTCATCGGTTCTTTATTTGAAACGTTAGATTGGTCCATGACATTTACTTTTTGAAGATAATTTCATTTAAATGTTGACCGCGGCTGCGTCTTAGGTGGTCCATTCGGAAAGTCCAATTTTGGGCAACTTTTTCGAGCATTTCGGCCGGAATAGCCCGAATTTCTTCGGAAATGTTGTCTTCCAAAGCTGGAATAGTTGCTGGCTTATTTCTGTAGACTTTAGACTTGACGTAGCCCCACAAAAAATAGTCTAAAGGCGTCAAATCGCATGATCTTGGTGGCCAACTTACCGGTCCATTTCTTGAGATGAATTGTTCTCCGAAGTTTTCCCTCAAAATGGCCATAGAATCGCGAGCTGTGTGGCATGTAGCGCCATCTTGTTGAAACCACATGTCAACCAAGTTCAGTTCTTCCATTTTTGGCAACAAAAGGTTTGTTAGCATCGAACGATAGCGATCGCCATTCACCGTAACGTTGCGTCCAACAGCATCTTTGAAAAAATACGGTCCAATGATTCCACCAGCGTACAAACCACACCAAACAGTGCATTTTTCGGGATGCATGGGCAGTTCTTGAACGGCTTCTGGTTGCTCTTCACTCCAAATGCGGCAATTTTGCTTATTTACGTAGCCATTCAACCAGAAATGAGCCTCATCGCTGAACAAAATTTGTCGATAAAAAAGCGGATTTTCTGCCAACTTTTCTAGGGCCCATTCACTGAAAATTCGACGTTGTGGCTCGTTAGTAAGTCTATTCATGATGAAATGTCAAAGCATACTGAGCATCTTTCTCTTTGACACCATGTCTGAAATCCCACGTGATCTGTCAAATACTAATGCATGAAAATCCTAACCTCAAAAGAATCACCCTTTACATATCGATCTCCAAATTTACCTTATCGGGTTTCTAGAATCCATAGTTTATATCCGATATTAGAAATCTAGGGGTATTTTAGGGCTACAAATAGGTGTGCCGAGTGTGCTAAGTATCGGTCCATTCTTATAAATCCTCATTCTTATAAATCCTGAATCTGATGTCGCTTTCATTCTTAGAAACTTAACTTCGGGAGGTGTATATCAAACCATCTTCCTGAGGTGGTATGTTTTGGTGGGTATTCAAAATTCTCCCAGTCCGAACTTACGGCTCTATAAATAATCCACCCTGTATAAGGGCGCAGCATATTCCTTCCCCACTACGACAATTCATAAATAGAAATAAAATTTTGACAACATTTGCTATAGAAATAAAATTTTCACAAAATTTTCTATAGAAATAAAACTTTAACAAAATTTTCTATATAAAAAAATTTTCACAAAATTTGACAAAATTTTTTATAGAAATAACATTTTGACAAAATTTTCTATAGAAACAAAATGTTGACAAAATTTTCTATAGAAATAAAAATTTTGACGAAATTTTCTGTAGAAATAAATTTTTTACATAATTTTCTATAGATATAAAAATTTGACGAAATTTGCTATAGAAATAAAACGATAACAACATTTTCTATAGAAATAAACTTTTGACAAAATTTTCTATAGAAATTAAAGTTTGACAAAATTTTCCATAAAAATAAAATTTTAACAAAATTTTCTATAAAAGTTAATTTTGACACAATTTTCTGTAGAAATAAAATTTTGAAAAAATTGTCCATAGCAATAAAATTTTGACAAAATTTTGTATTAAAATTAAATTTTGACAAAATTTTCGAAAGAAATAAAATATGACAAAATTTTCTAATAAAACAAAAGAATATAGAAATGAAATTTTCACAAACTTTTCTATAGAAATAAAATTTTGACAAAATTTCCCATAGAAATAAAATTTTGACACAATTTTCTATAGAAATAAAATTTTGACAAAATTTTCCATTGAAAAATAATTTTTACAAAATTATAGGGATACAATTTTGAAAAAAATTTGTATAGAAATAAAAAAATTTTTCATAGAAATAAAATGTTGACAAAATTTTGTATTAAAATTAATTTTGATAAAATTTTCTATAGAAATTAAATTTTGACAAAATTTTTCATAGAAATAAAATTTTGACAAAATTTTTCATAGAAATAAAATTTTTGACATTTTCTATAAAAATAAAATTTTCTATAGAAATAAAATTTTGGCAAAATTTTCTATAGAAATAAAATTTTGACAAGATTTTCTACAGAAATTACAGTTTCACAAACTTTTCTATAGAAATACAATTTTGAAAATTTTTCTATAAAAATTAAAATTTGACATAATAAAAAAACAAAATTTTCTACAGAAATGAAATTCTATAGAAACAAAATTTTGACAAAATTTTCTATAGAAATAAAATTTTGACAACATTTTCTATAGAAATAAAATTTTGAGAAATTTTCTATAGAAATAAAATTTTGACAAAATTTTCTGTAGAAATGAAATGTTGACACAATTTTCTATAGAAACACAATTTTGACAAAAATTTCCATAGAAATATAATTTTTACAACATTTTCTATAAAAATTAAATTTTGACAAAATTTTAAATAGAAATAAAATTTTGACAAAATTTTCTATAAAAATAAAATTTTGACAAAATTTTCTATAAAAATAAAATTTTGACAAAATTTTCTATAAAAATAAAATTTTGACAAAATTTTCTATAGAAATAAAATGTTCACAAAATTTTCTATAGAATTAAATTTTGACAAAATTTTCCATAGAAATAAAATTTTGACAAAAATTTCTATAGAAATTTTGACAATAATTCCCATAGAAATTATATGTTGACAAAATTTTCCATAGAAATACAATGTTGAAAAGTTTTCTATAAAAATAAAAGTTTGACAAAACTTTCCATAGAAATAAAATTTTGACAAAATTTTCCATAGAAATACAATTTTGACAAAATTTTCCAAAGAAATCAAATGTTGACAAATTTTTCCATAGAAATACAATTTTGTCAAAATTTTCCATAGAAATAAAATAATAAAAGTTTGAAAAAATTTTCTATAGCAAAAAAATTTTGCTAAATTTGCTATAGAATTAAATTTTGACAAAATTTTCCAAAGAAATAAAATTTTGACAAAATTTTCTATAGAAATAAAATTTTGACCAAATTTTCTATAGAAACAAAATTTTGATAAAATTTTCCATAGAAATAATATTTTGACACAATTTTCTAGAAAAATAAAATTTAGCAAAATAGGATTTTTTTTGGTAAATTTTTCTCAAAATTTTGGTAGATTATTTTTGGCTAGACTAGCAACAATGACTATGAGTCTATCGGAGATTCTGCATCTCTTGGATACATTTTATGAAATCTAAAAAAAATATTTTCTGGCAGGCACATTTTTAAGCATATCAAAATTCGTATGCCTGACCACAATGTGGTTTTTGGAAAAGTAAAATTTATTTAACCATACATCATTTATCTATCTATCACCTTTAGTTCCCACACGTTAACACAACTGACTTCGCCCCCTCTCCACCAAACCATCAATCATGATTCAAAGCCATCAAAAAATCCCCTTTCCATAAGGTGAATTATGTTTTCCCCAAAAAAATACTGATAACGACACGCTATCACCATACGAATGGCATTATGGACAACAAATGTGAAGGCATTACCACAATCAAACAACATTGTAAACAAATTGTGGCACATTTTCTTGTCCTGTCTGAGGCCATGAGTTTACATTTGCCCTCCCAAAATAGCAGAGGTAAATAACCCAGCAGTCAATTGGTCTTATTTGTCTGTTGTAGCAAATGTCCTAATTCATAGCATGGACACAGGGATTTTGGGGGGAAAACAGACAAGCAACATAAACAAGGAGTTTTTAAAATAATTTGACTTGGCTTGCGATGGGGATGGGGGTGGTGGTGGTGGTAGAAGATATGGTGTCACTCATTCTTCCGGCCACTTTGTATACATTGGGGTCCTGGGGTAAAGTTTTGCCCTTACGGCTGTCAAATACATTATTATTATTATTTGCTTTTATTTTTGTTTTTTTTTTATTCGCTCACATATACACGCGTAGAAAGTGAGACAGACTTTTATGCAAATATAATTTCTCCTTCTAACCCTCACCTTAGTGTGTTGTCAACATTTGTTTTTTTTTTTTTTAATTTTATTTTGCTATCAGGCGGTGCACAGTGAAACGAAAATGAATTATTGTTTTTTTTTTTTAATTTTTGTACTCTTCAAAATCTTACGAGTTTGGAACAAAAAAAAAAGTTTTTCAAATATATCAAGCAGCTTTTGAATTTTAGGTATCAGAAAATTAAAAATTTGAAATTGGAGCAACAAAGGCAACAATAAGGATATTTTACTTCCAACTTTTACCAAATTTTATATATTGGCAACACCGTTCAAGATATCGACGAATCAACATCCCCGACCAACTATTTAAATCTTTTCAAATCTGCTTATCTACTCACATTTTCGTTTCCGACACTGTGCCATTACCGACACCTTTTCTGTGAAGAGGGGAAAATCCAACAGCTGTTGCTATCACTAATTTCCCGTATTTGTTTCCGTGTCCATGTTTTATTTGTTGGTATTCCAGTTGGCTTTATAACTCCAGCCGAAAGTGGTCGAAGCTTTGACAGCGCTCTTCCTCCCTTCCTCTCGTGACCATACAACTTAATATGGTCATAAAATTGTATAGGCAGATTTGTCGTTCAATGTGTGTCACACGCAATTACAGGAATTTGTTAACAAATAATAATAAATTTTCTTCAGTTTTTCCGTAACAACAACGATACAAAAAAAAACGCAAAATCAACTGTGTAAACGTATAAAATCAGCCAACATAGCTTCTCGACACATTATCGTTTGGCAACAGGAAATAAAAAACAATGTTAAGCGGATCATTTTACCCAACAACAACATCAACGAATAGGGTCATCCATAACTTTTTTTTGGTTGCATGAAGGTGTACAAGTAGCAAATGCTTGTCCTAAGGGTTGAACAGGGACGAAGGATGAGAAGATAAAAATTCCAACATACCCCACCCCGCCCCACAAAACAAAAAAGTATAACTAAATGAACCTCCGTCCATAGCATATAATTTGGCCATGTTGTTATTGGAGTAAACATAATTTGGGCAAATATTCAAAAAGGTGTTCCTAAGGCCTTTTTTCTTCTTCTTTCGATTATGTTGAACATTGGAATTTGGAAGCACAGATGTTAATGACAAGCAATGAACAGTCCACAGGGTGGAGAGTTAATGAAAGGGTTAGAGTCACTAAAGCTCTCAACCATATCGACTACGAAAATATTCAGATGGAAATATTTAATTGGCCAAAGGGAAGAGGCTGAATGTTTTCAATGAAATTAGGCACAATACACTGAAAAAAATATTATACAGTTCCAATTTTTTTAATTAGTATATGAGGGCAATATACAATTATTGACCGATATGGACCAATTTTTGCATGGTTGTTAGATACCATATACTTACACCCAGGGTAGTGGAGTCGGAGTAGGAGTCTGAAGTTTTTGCTAGAGTGCAGCAGGTGTCGTAAAAACTTTGCTCTATAGAAAATTTTGTTAAAATTTTATTTCTAGAGAAATTTTTTTTTCATAATTTTATTTCTATAGAAAATGTTAGCAAAATTTTACTTCTATAGAAAATTTTGACAAAAACTTATTTCTATAGAAAATTTTGTCAAAATTTTATTTGTATAGAAAATTTTGTGAATATTTTATTTATATAGAAAATTTTGTCAAAATTTTATTTCTATAGAAAATTTTGTTAAAATTTTATTTCTAGAGAAAATATTTTCAAAATTTTATTTCTATACAAAATTTTGTCAAAATTTTATTTATTTTGTCAAAATTTTATTTTTATAGAAAATTTTGTCAAAATTTTATTTCTATAGAAAATTTTATCAAAATTTTATTTCTTTAGAAAATTTTATCAAAACTTTATTTCTTTAGAAAATGTTGTCAACATTTTATTTCTATAGAAAATTTTGTCAAAATTTTATTTCAATAGAAAATATTGACAAAATTTTATTACTATAGAAAATGTTGTCAAATGTTTATTACCATAGAAAATTTTGTCTAAATTTTATTTGTATAGAAAATTTTGTCAATATTTTGTTTTTATAGAAAATTTTGTTAAAATTTTATTTCTATAGAAAATTGTGTCAAAATTTTATTTTATATAGAAAATTTTGTTAATTTTTTTTCTATAGAAAATTTTGTCAAAATTTTATTTCTATAGAAAATTTTGTCAAAATTTTATTTCTATAGAAAATTTTGTCAAAATTTTATTTCTTTAGAAAATTTTGTCAAATTTTATTTCTTTAGAAAAGTTTGCCAAAATTTCATTTCTATAGAAAATTTTGCCAAAATTTTATTTCTATAGAAAATGTTGCCAAAATTTTATTTCTATAGAAAATTTTGTCACAATTTTATTTCTACAGAAAATTTTGCAAAAATTTTATTCCCAAGGAAAATTTTGCCAAAATTTTATTCCCATAGAAAATTTTGTCAAAATTTTATTCCCATAGAAAATTTTGTTAAAATTTTATTTCTATAGAAAATTTTGTTAAAATTTTATTACTAAAAAAAAATTTTGTTAAAATTTTATTTCTATAGAAAATTGTGTCAAAGTTTTATTTTTATAGAAAATTTTGCCAAAAATTTTATTTCTATAGAAAATTTTGTTAAAATTTTATTTCTATAGAAGATGTTGTCAAAATTTTATTTCTATAGAAAATTTTGTCAAAATTTTATTTCAATAGAAAATTTTGACAAAATTTTATTTCTATAAAAAATTTTGTCAAAATTTTCTATAGAAATAAAATGTCAAAATGTAGAAAATTTTGTCAAAATTTTATTTCTATAGAAAATGTTGCAAAAATTTTATTTCTATAGAAAATTTTGTCAAAATTTTATTTCTATAGAAAATTTTGCCAAAATTGTATTCCCATAGAAAATTTTGTCAAAATTTTAATCCCATAGAAAATTTTGTTAAAAATTTTATTTTGTTAGAAAATTTTGCAAAAATTTTTTTCTTTAGAAGAGTTTGCAAAATTTTTATTCTTTAGAAAATTTTGCCAAAAAGTTATTTCTATAGAAAATGTTGCCAAAATTTTATTTCTATAAAAAATTGGCAAAATTTTATTTGTGTAGAAAATTTTGTAAAAATTTTATTTCTATAGAAAATTATGGCAAAATTTTATTTCTATAGAAAATTTTGGCAAAAATTTTATTTCTATACAAAATTGTGTCAAAATTTTATTTCTATAGAAAATTTTGTCAAAATTTTATTTCTATAGAAAATTTTGTCAAAATTTTATTTCTATAGAAAATTTTGTCAAAATTTTATTTCTATAGAAAATTTTGTCAAAATTTTATTTCTATAGTAAATTTTGTCAAAATTTTATTTCTATAGCAAAGTGAGTCAAAATTTTATTTTATTAGAAAATTTTGTAAAAAATTTATTTCTATAGAAAATTTTGACACAATTTTAGTTTTATAGAAAATGTTGTCAACATTTTATTTCTATAGAATATTTTGTCAAATATTTTGTCAAATATTTTGTTAAATATTTTGTTAAAATTTTATTTCTGTAGAAAATTTTGTCACAATTTTATTTCTATAGAAAATTTTGCAAAAATTTTATTCCCATAGGAAATTTTGTCTAAATTTTATTCCCATAGAAAATTTTGTTAAAATTTTATTTCTATAGAAAATTTTGTTAAAATTTTATTACTATAGAAAATTTTGTTAAAATTTTATTTCTATAGAAAATTTTGGCAAAATTTTATTTCTATACAAAATTGTGTCAAAATTTTATTTCTATAGAAAATTTTGTCAAAATTTTATTTCTATAGAAAATTTTGTCAAAATTTTATTTCTATAGTAAATTTTGTCAAAATTTTATTTCTATAGAAAAGTGAGTCAAAATTTTATTTTTATAGAAAATTTTGTAAAAATTTTATTTCTATAGAAAATTTTGTCACAATTTTATTTCTATAGAAAATTATGGCAAAATTTTATTTCTATAGAAAATTTTGGCAAAAATTTTATTTCTATACAAAATTGTGTCAAAATTTTATTTCTATAGAAAATTTTGTCAAAATTTTATTTCTATAGAAAATTTTGTTAAGATTTTATTTCTATAGAAAATTTTGTTAAAATTTTATTTCTATAGAAAATTTTGTTAAAATTTTATTTCTATAGAAGATTTTGGCAAAATTTTATTTCTATAGAAAATTGTGCCAAAAATGTTATTCCTATATCAAATTTTCTCAAAATTTTATTTCTATAGAAAATGTTGTCAAAATTTTATTTTCGTAGAAAATTTTGTCAAAATTTTATTCCCATAGAAAATTTTTTCAAAATGTTATTTCTATAGAAATTTTTTTCTAAATTTTATTTCTATAGCACATTTTCTTTGGCTCGACTTCACAGCCCTGCTTACACTACATTTTTTAAGTGGATCGGATGAAATTTTCTTTTCCTACAGGCTCCGCAAACCAAATCTGGTGGACGGTTTATATAGGGGCTATACATAAATGTTGTCCGATATAACCCATTTGCAATACCATCCGACCTACATCAATAAAAACTACTTGTGTCACATTTCAAGTTGATAGCTTATTTTGTCTGGAAGTTAACCTGATTTCAACAGACGGACGGAGGAACGGACGCACAGTGCTTCGAAAGCGGCAAAAAAAATATGTTCTCCGATTTGTATTCTAATTTCTGTTTTTAATAGTCTATCATATCGAGCTTCGAATGCAAAAACAAGATTTTGCTATAATTGATCAGAACTATTTGTAATAAAAATATTTGAATTTTAAGTTTTTTTTTGCTTAAAAACAGGGTTAAATTACGTGGATGTTGCAAAAAAAAAAACGAATGATCCGATTTTAGTCAAGTTAAATATTTTGTATAGGTATTGATAGTAGTTTTTGAAATAAAACCACAAAACAATACAAACCAAACTCAAAAAAAGAAATGTAATTCAGAGATATATTTTTTTGTTACAAGTCTTCAAAGTAACACCAAAATGGCCAAGAAGGGAAAGAATTGAAATGTTCACCTATTTTATAAACTTTTGCAAAGATGATTTTTAAAATTTGCATTTTTATATAAGCAAAAACAATTATAAAGCAAAAAAAAAAAAAAACAAAGAAATACAACTGAGAGATATATTTTTTTGTTATAAGTCCTCAAAAAACATCAAAATGGCCAAGAAGGGAAAAATTGGAAATTTTCACCTGTTTTATAAAATTTGCAAAAATGATGCTACTTTTTCAAAATTAGCTAAATAAATAAAACTCCATTAAATTTTTGTTTCTCTCTTACAGATTTAGTCCAACACGTGCCCCAGCACCCTGGGATGGCATTCGTATATCGGATAAATATAGTCCCGTGTGCCCGCAACGTTTGCCAAATATACAAAATGAAACAGCGGCCTTGGAGAAAATGCCTAAAGGTCGTTTGGAGTATTTGAAAAGACTATTACCATTCCTGGAAAATCAATCAGAAGACTGTTTATATTTAAATATATTTTCACCAATTAATGGTAAGTGATGAAACTTTAACATAACCCAAAAACTAAAAGAAAAGGACCAAGGATTTCAAATTATATTAAAATTTAATATGAAGAATATAATTTTATTTATTTATTTTATTTATTAAAATCTTTATTATAATTGCAAATTATAATAGCAAATTATAATAAATGTAAAGCAACTAGCAATTAAAGCTATCAGCTTAATTTTATAACATATCATAACAGGTTTACCACACTGAAAAAAACGCATGCCCGGTTCCAAAAATTTTGTCTTTACACCAATGATTTGGTATTGATACCGAATCAAAGAAGCAGAGAATTGAAGTAAGAATACCTTTAGGATACAATTCTCTTTTAAATTTGAGTTTTGCGAACTTTCTTTTAGGAAACAAAATATTAGTTTTTTTAGCCTTTTTCTTCTCGAGCTATCAAAGTCCTTTAAAAACGTGTTAAGGACAAATTAGATTTCCAAATTCAGACTATACCTCAAGTAGAGATTATGATATGTTTCAAGTCAAAAACGTCTTTAAAAAATATTACTATAAAACATCTCCTATTTGTGGACACTTGTAAAGATATCCAATTTTTAAATTGAGTCACTTAACTACACGGACAAAACAATTTCATTGAAAAGTATATATCAGAGAAATGCATTTTCTATATTAAGCAAAATTTGCATTCACATTGTAAGGACATGAAATCTTTGGCCTCACGACAATATTTTTTTCAGTGAAATTATCCAATTATTCTCTTCAAACTTCGAAATATCCATTAGAAAGTGAAAAAAAATATTTCCCTTCCTATTCGGTTCACTGTTTATTTGAGTATGAAAACCGTAGTGCAAAATTTCACTATGATGTACTTGAAACTTTCCAAAACATTCCTATCCAACTAAGAGTTACTTAAATTTTTTACATAAATAAAATTTTAGAAAAATTTTCCATAGAATTAAAATTTTGAGAAAATTTTCTATAGAAATAAAATTTTCCATAGAAATGAGAAAAATGTCCATAGAATTAAAGTTTAGATGATATTTTCTATAGAAATTAAATGGTGACAAATTTTCTGGACACTGAAAAGAATGTTGTCCTGAGGTCAAAGATTTCATGTCTTTAAAATACGAATGCAAATTTTGCTTAGCATAGAAGACGCATTTCTCTAACATAAAGTTTTTTTTCCTTGTGCAAAAGTCGATAAACTTTTCAATGAAGTCGTATTGCCCGTTATGGGTATCATAACATGAAAGAAAATCTTTTTGGGCTAAGGTCGACTTGACTTTAATAATTCAGAAAAATTCTTTAAAATTAATAAAATTGTCTTTAAATTTGTTGTCTTTTTACATCTTGACTACAAAGCAAAATCGTTCAAATATAGGACACGTTTTTCAACACTTTATTTTAAAGACGTTTTATACTTGAAACATAGCATAATTTCTACTGAAAGTCGAGGAATAAACTGTTGACAAAATTTTCTATGGGAATAATATTTTAACTAAATTATCTATAGAAATAAAATATTGACAAAAATTTTGCTATAAAAATAAAATTTTGACAAAATTTTCTATACACGTAAAAAAATAATACATTTATTTTATGAATAGTGTTCTTAAAATTTTTCCAAACACTGAGTTCATAAATTGTATGAAAACGGTTCATAATTTAAAAAAATACAGGTTTTGAATTAGTACGGATGAATACATCATTTTAAAGAATTTTCTTTATATTATAAATGAAGTATACATACTTTTCGATAATGAAAAAATATGTACTTTTACATAATAGACATTAAAACGTCATACATCAAATGTAACTTTTCTTTTTTTCTTTTGCATTTCATTTGCCCCAATTGCATACATACTCGTAATAGACCCATTTATTAAAAAAAATCCGTTAAAGCCCAGTAAGCCAGAAAACATAATTTTATATTATTTTAATGTAATTATAAGCATGAGCAATTGAAGCGTGGTTAAAGTTGCTTTATTTCATCAACCTTTCCAGTGATAAATAATCTTCCGATCACGACGGCGAATCAAACTGGACTGAACAAACCAAACACAGTAAAGACACGTGTTAACTTAAAAAACGATATGTTTGTCTTTTTTGTCTAGTATTGTATGCTTGTATTGTATACCTATGAGAGTAACACTATATTGTGGCTCTCTCACGCTAAGAGAAAACCAGTATTTTGGATATATTATGTAAAGTTTCATGAATTGTATGAAAGAGTCCAAGCACATTATTAAAAACAGAATAATTTACAATAACAAATATTTACGCAAAAATATATTTATTTATTTATTTATTTCGTCTAGGGAAAATATTCCATACAGACTAATGCTTAATAATAAATTGTGTTTAACAAGTTCTTAAATTGATTAATATTCAAAGAAAAGTCTACGTCGTATAGCAAACTTATTCTATTACATTCTGTAAGAAATCTAGTGATGGGCTCATTCATAGCGTAGCTAGTTCTATGACAAGGAACATGAAAAACTTCAAAATTTCTTAATCTTCGGGATGGTACATGAAATCCTATTTTACTAAGAATATAAGGGCAATCTAAAGTGCCACATATAACTTTATATAAGAATAGAATGCATTGCAGAAGTCTTCGATCTTTTAATGTAGGCAAATGTATCAATTTACATCGATGCTCATAGAGTGGAATTGGCTCAGTAAAATTGAGTGAACTTAAGCAAAACTTCACAAATTTTTTCTGAAGACGTTCAATACGATTGATATGCGTGCTACACGACGGGCTCCAAACAATTTGTGCATATTCTAACTTTGTCCTTACAAGCGCAGTGTACAAAGTCTTGCGAACATAAGGATCTTGAAACTCTGTACTATGTCGTCTGATCAAAGCTAAAAGGGCATAGGCTTTTGGCATTATGTAATCAATATGAGCATTAAATGATAATTTAGAATCGAAAAAAAATGCCGAGATCTAAAATCTCACTAACCTGCCTAACACGATTATCGGTAACATAATACTCAGATATCATTGGGGAGTGACGACGACTAAAACATACATAAAAACATTTTCTAACATTTAGTGACAAGTGATTAATCTCACACCAATTCACAATCGAATTTAAATCACATTGAAGATGAATAGCATCTAATAAACTATTGACGCACTTGAATAATTTTAAATCATCTGCATATAACAAAGTATTGGAAAAAGAAATGCTCTTAGGCAAATCATTTATGAACAAATTAAATAATAGTGGGCCCAGAACACTACCCTGTGGAACCCCTGATTTCGCAAAATAATTATAAGAGTTTACGCCATCAATAGACACCAAGTACACTCTATTGAATAAATATGACCCAATCCACTTTAATGATTTTGAATGAAATCCAATCCTTGCTAATTTCGCAAGCAATATGTCATGATCGACTTTGTCAAACGCCTTGGATAAATCAAGAAAAATAGTATCTATATTACGTAAATGTACATCTATTTTATGAAAGAGTCCATAAATTATTAAAAATGTAACAATTTATGTACAAATTCATATATATTTTTGAGTGTAGAAACAAAATTTTGACAAAATTTTCCATAGAAATACAATTTTGACAAAATTGTATTTCTATGGAAAAAATTTTGACAAAATTTAACATAGAAATAAAATTTTGACAAAATTTTCTATAGAAAGAAAATGTTGACAAAATTTTCTATAGAAATAAAATTTTGACAAAATTTTCTATAGAAATAAAATTTGACAAAATTTTCTACAGAAATAAAATTTTCTACAGAAATAAAGTTTTGACAAAATTTTCTATAGAAATACATTTTCTATGGGAATAAAATTTTGACAAAATTTTCTAACGAAATAAAATTTTTGTTGTTTTTTTGATTTCAGCTTAAAAGGTTTTAAGGTTTAAAAAACAACAACAGTGATTAAAGAACAAAAACCAACAATAACAAAACAAAACGAAGGAAATAAAATGTTGACAAAATGTTCTATGGGAATAAAATTTTGACAAAATTTAATATAGAAATAAAATTTTGACAAAATTTCTATAGATATAAAATATTTGACAAAATTTTTCTGTAGAAATAAAATTTTTTTGACCAAATTTTCTGCAGGAATAAAATGTTGACAAAACTTTCCTTAGATATAAAAAAAATTTCTATAGAAATTTTGAAAAAATTGAGAAAATTTTCTATAGAAATATAATTTTGCTAAAATTTTCTATGCGAATAATATTTTATAAAAATTATCTATAAAAATAAAATATTGACAATAAATTTGCTATAGAAATAATATTTTGACAAAATTTGCTATAGAAATAATATTTTGACAAAATTTTCTATAGAAATAAAATTTGACAACATTTTCTATATAAATAAAAATTTTCTAGAAAAATAAAATTTTTACAAAATTTTCCATAGAAATAAAATTTTGACAAAATTTTCTATAGAAATACATTTTCTGTGGGAATAAAATTATGACAAATTTTCTATAGAAATAAAATTGTTACAAAATTGTCCACAGAAATAAAATTGACAAACTTTTCTATTGGAATAAAATTATAACAAAATTATCTATAGAAAAAGTAATATTGAAACAATTTTGCTATAGAAATAAAATTTTGACAAAATTTTCTATAGAAATAAATTTTGACAAAATTTTCTATAGAAATAAAATTTTCACAAAATTTTGTACAGAAACAAAGTTTTGACAAATTTTCTATAGAAATTAAATTTTGACAACATTTTCTATAGAAATAAAATTTTGACAAAATTTTCTGTAGAAATAAATTTTCTATGGGAATAAAATTTTGGCAAAATTTTCTATAGAAATAAAATTTTGGCAAAATTTTTTATAGAAATAAAATTTTCTGCAGGAATAAAATGTTGACAAAATTTTCTATAGAAAAACATTTTGAGAAAATTTTCTATAGAAATTAAATTTTGACAAAATGTTTTATAGAAATAAAATTTTGACAAAATTTTCTATCGAAATAAAGTTTTGACAAAATTTTCTATAGAAATAAATTTTCTATGGGAAAAAAATTTTTGCAAAATTTTCTATAGAAATAAAATTTTGGCAAAATTTTCTATTGAAATAAAATTTTGATAACATTTTCTGCAGGAATAAAATGTTGACAAAATTTTCTATAGATATAAAATATTTGACAAATTTTTTCTGGAGAAATAAAATTTTTTTGACAATATTTTCTGCAGGAATAAAATCTTTACAAAAATTTCCTATTGAAATAAAGTTTTGACAACATATTCTATAGATATAAAATATTTGACAAAATATTTCTGTAGAAATAAAATTTTGACAAAATATTCTATACAAATTAATATTTGACAAAATTTTCTATATATGTAAAATTCGACAAAAATTTCTATAGAAATTTTGAAAAAATTGAGAAAATTTTCTATAGAAATAAAATTTTGAAAAAATTGTTCTACTGTAAAGTTTCGACAAAGTTTCTAAAAAATTTAACATTTTTAATTTTCGTATTTGTATTTCTTACTATCTAATTCCATTGGGAGTAGTTCTCCCCTTTTGTAGAAGTAGTAACTTTGTCTTATTGCTGCACAGAAAAAATTCCACGAAAATTTTTCCAATTAAAATCTTAATTGAATTTTTAAAAATATTCAATTAAAAATTTAATTGATTCAACAATTTTTTTTAATTGAAATAAAAATCAATCACACAAATGAATAGTATCAATTAATTTTTAATTGACTGTCAATTAATTTTTTAATTGATACTACCATTTCTATGATTGAAGACATTTCAATTAAAAAATTAATTGGATCAGTTAATTTCGTAATTGAATCAGAAAAAAAAATTTTGTGTATGCAAACTAAATTCGTTAAAATAATTATAATTCGACACATTTATAATTCATGGGATGTAGGTTACAATGGCTCAGTTAGACTATTCAGTCCATTGTGATATATATAAATACACCCAAAAAATTATCACTAATAGGAGGTTGATTCATTTATTCGAAGAAAAGCCATTTTTTTCATACTAACCTCAAATAGTTGATCATAAACATCAAAATATATATTTTTTTAATTTGCTAGATCGTGGTAAAATGTTTTAAAAATTTTTTTGGCACTTCTTGCTAAACCATAAATATATCTGCGAAATTACAGAAATAAGGCTTTAGAATTAACTGTTTCCTACAGTTTTTTTTTACTAAACTTAAAACCCAAAAACAATTGAAGAATTAGAGATTGTATCGAAAATGTACCTCTACAAAGTGATGCAGGGTATACTAGTCAGCCCAGCCCGAATTAAGACTTTCTTTACTTATTTTAATTGGTAAAATTGTTGTTTTAAGAAATTCCACTACATATAGAATATAAATAATTTAATCCCTAAAAATCCTAAATTTCCAAAAATTTTTCATACATTTACATTGTTAAAATAAAAATTAATTTCGTGGAAATCGAATAATTTTTTTTCGAATACATAGAATTAAATTTTAAATATTCACACGTATACGTGAAATTAATTCCCTGATAAAAATAAATATATATGTCACATAGGTATGGGCGCTATAAAAATGCTAATTGTTGTGGATTTGCGATGCAAAATTTTTACATTGTTTTTTTTTTTTTTTGTCAATAAATCACTTGTTTATTTTAATTCTTTGCGAAAAAACAACAACAATATTATAATTTCATTTGTGAAATTAAATAATTGTTAAATCCCTGACAAAAAAAAAAACAACACAAACAAAATTACACAATATCAGTGGTTCCCCCTCCCGCTACCCCAAAAACTCGTAGAATAAACCAAATAAATAATCAAGATTCATGTTTACATATTGACAAATATTGTAAAGTGAGGTCAGGGGTGGAGATCTATATACGAATATAGGGTAAGAATTTAATTAAAAATTTACCACAAAAAGTATCAAAATCTCATTAATATATCAAATACGCAAATGTATGTACGTAGCAAACAGGGTTCACACAAGACCATAGAAGTAAACCATAACCACCGCAATTTTTTTCCTCCGCTAACCAACAAAAATGAAAACAAACCAAAGCAAAAAAGGGGAGCGTCAACAAAATCGGCATTCAATTTATTCCGAATGGAAAATGCAACCAACTTGAATTGAATTTATACTATGTGGATAAAAATACAATTAAATAGGGCCATAATTAAAAACACAATTCAATTATAACAAAATTGTTAGTCCTGACCATTGTGTATGGATGGAGATGCTGAAGGTTATTGCTTGTTTACTAGATTTTCTGGATTTGCCATAAAAAATAATCAGCATTAAATTCAAACTGTTTAATAGAATTAATGAAACTCTATTTAAATTTGTAAGGATTACCGTAACTTATACCGATTAATTCAGTTATCAGATTCATAATGCATTTTCTGATAAATTATGGGGAGCAAAAAAAAAAGCAACAAACAAAATCTAATTAAGTATGAAAGAAATCGGATGACGGTGCACTGTATGATGCACCAAAGCCATCCTGATGAATTGATTGGATATAAGAGTAAAATTTTTCATAAATAAGTATCATTAACGATCCACCTAAAAAGATGTGTTATATCCTCCACCATAGAAGGGGGCGTATACTATCTTTGTTATTCTTTTTGTTACACATCGAAATATTTGCCTCAGACACCATAAGGTACATATAATCTGGGTCACGGTGAAATTCTGAATCGATCGAACGATGTCCGTCTGGATGTCCACCCATCTGTTCATGGCCTCCAACAAATAATGAAAATTAGATCCATATACGTCATATTTAAAAAAAATTAAGTCGATGAGTTTTACAACATTTTTTCGAATGGCAAACTTTGGCACGACTCATGGCATTCAAACGGTCACTGAAAAAGTGGTCGATATTGTTAAAAATCAAAAAAAAAAATGGAAAGTTGAATTTTCGTTCCTTTGATACGAACCATGTCCTTAAAACGATCACCAAAGCCATCACTATTACCGGCGAAGCGGATAGACGATATTTTTGTATTTTTTAGTGCCTACCTTTCACTTCATTGCGCGGTAGAAATGAGCTAAGATCACAGTTGCCACTCAAGCAAAAAATTATATATCAAAATTTGGAGAAAATGTTACCAAAAAAATACCATTTTGCAATATTTTATGTCTACAAAATAATTTTCTCAAAATTTTATTTCTATAGAAAATTTTGTTAAAATTTTATTTCAATAGAAAATTTTATTAAAATTTTTCTTCCATAGAAAATTTTGTCAAAATTTTATTTCTATAAAAAATTTAGTCAAAATTGTATTCCTACACAGAAAAAATTTCACGAAAATTTTTTCAACTAAAATCTTAATTTAGTTTTTAAAAATATTCAATTTTATTATAAATTTAATTTTATTTTAAATTTAATTGATTCAACAATTTTTTTAATTGAAATAAAAATCAATCACACAAATTAATAGTATCAATTAATTTTTTAATTGGATCAATTAATTTTTAATTGACTGTCAATTAATTTTTTAATTAACACTATCATTTCTGTGATTGAAGACATTTCAATTAAAAAATTAATTGGATCAATTAATTTCGTGATTGAATCAGAAAAAAAAATTTGTGTGTTCCCAGCAAAAAAAGAGCTTCCAAAAAAGTAGTTTGGATCCCCAATTTTTGATCCAAAAGTAGTGCAAACTTGGGTCATCTCCAATGAATTTTACATGGGATTATCATAGGACTTTTAGAAGTTGTGCCTTAAAAGTTCATTTGGATGAAGAAATTTAAATTTTTTTCAAATTTCACTTCCTATTTTTATTAGTATTTTTTGTTACACTTTTATTTTCTTATTATCTAATTTTTACAAATGGTTGGGTTGGAACCATAACAGAACGCGTTCGCACACTCAGCCACAAACGCAATTGAACACGATGCATCAAAACATCTATGCAAATGTTTGTGATATGAACCTAATATGACAACACGGCATGACATTCTAACTACTTCCTGAGATGTTCTTTATTATTATGATTGAAAAACTAAACAACGCTGATTTATTATATATTTTTTCTAAAACAATATTTGTTCATGTTATACATATTTTTTAATTTGTTTTATTTTTTTCTCGGCATATAATTTTTTATAAATATATTTTTTCCATTAAAAATCAACAAAAATTACAAATTATCAAAATTTGTAAAATCACATCAAAAGAACTACCATAGAAGTGAAAAAGTTATTTTTTTTTGCGAAATTTCACTTAAAAAGAAGTAAAAAAAAACGAAAGGGGATCGAGGGTTGCGCTTTAAAAGAAATGTTTGTGGAAAAAATTCCATTATTTTTTGCTGGGTATAAAAACTTTTGTCAAAATTTTATTTGTATAGAAAAATTTCTGAAATTTTTATTTGTAGAGAATATTTAGTCAAAATTTTATTTCTATAGAGGATTTTATCAAAAATTTATTTCTATAGAAATTCTTATCCAAATTTTATTTCTATAGAAAATTTTGTTCAAATTTTATTTCTATAGAGAATTTTGTCACAACTTTATTTCTATAGAAAATTTTTGACCCAATTTTATTGCTATAGAAATTTTTGTCCATATTTTATTTTTATAAGCAATTTTATTAAATTTTTATATCCATAGAAAATCTTCTCAAAATTTTATTTCCGTAGAAAATTTCCTCAAAATTGAATTTCTATAGAAAATTTTGCCAACATTTTATTTCCGTAAAAAATTTTCTCAAAATTTGTTTCCATACAAAATTTATTCACAATTTTTATTCTATAGAAATATTCGTATCAAAATTTTATTTCTATATACAATTTTGTCAATATTTCATTTTTATAGAAAATTTTGTCTAATTTTTTTTTTTTTTTTTTTTTTTTTTTTTGTATAGAACACCTTGTCCAAATTTTATTTGTGTCCAAAAATTGTGTCCAAATTTTATTTCTTTAGAAAAATTTTTCAAAAATTTATTTCCATTAAAAATTTTCTCCAAATTTTATTTTCGTAACAACTTTTTTCTACCTTTTGTTTCTATTGAAAATTTTGCCAAAATTTTATTTCCGTAAAACAATTTCTCAAAATTTTATTTCTATAGAATATTGTCTCAAAATTTTATTTCTATAGAAAAATTTCTCAAAAATGTATTCATAGTCATAACAACTTTTCTCAACATTTTATTTTTAAACAATATTGTCTCAAAATTTTATTTCTATAAATAGGTTAGGTTAGGTTAACTGGCAGCCCGATGTATCAGACCCACTTAGACTATTCAGTCCATTGTGATACCACATTGGTGAACTTCTCTCTTATCACTGAGTGGTGCCCTATTCCATGTTAAGCTTAATGACAAGGGACCTCCTTTTTATAGCTGAGTCCGAACGGCGTTCCACATTGCAGTGAAACCACTTAGAGAAGCTTTGAAACCCACTGAAATGTCACCAGCATTACTGAGGTGGGATAATCCACCGCTGAAAAACTTTTTGGTGTTCGGTCGAAGCAGGAATCGAACCCACGACCTTATGTATGCAAGGCGGGCATACTAACCATTGCACCACGGTGGCTCCCTATTTCTATAGATAATTTTGTCAAGATTTTATTTTTATAGAAATATTTGTCTAAATTTTATTTCTATAGAAAAGCTTGTCCAAATTTTATTTCTTTAGAAAAAATTCTCAAAAATGTATATCCATAGAAAATTTTCTCTACATTTTATTTCTGTAACAACTTTTCTCAACATTTTATTTCTATAGAAAATTTTGCCAAAATTTTATTTCCGTAAAACATTTTCTCAAAATTTTATTTCCATAGAAAATTTATTCACAATTTTATTTCTATAGAATATTGTCTCAACATTTTATTTCTATAGAAAAATTTCTCAAAAAATCAATTATATTCATAACAACTTTTTTCAAAATGTTATTTTTAAAGAATACTAGCGTAACCCGGCCCGCTTCGCTGCGCCTTCCGAAGCGTATTTGGAGGAACATTTTGCATTAACTTAGTCAACTATATCCTTCGTGCTGAAAACAAATTCGAAAAGATTTCAATTCTTTTAAACAAATCGGACTACTTGATTTTTCGTTTATAGGTACAAATACGGCGGGAGAGGGTGTACCCTTTCCTCCAAATTTTTTTAATAATGTTCTGTATTCAAGTAGTTGGACAATCTTATATATTTCTTGTGAATTTTAAGTGTGCTTTGTCAAGGAAAGGTATCCTTCTCCTCAACATATCTGAAAATTAAGCACTATATTATAATAACATACAAAGAATTACTGTTTCCCATCCAATAAATCGGAAAAAGCAAAAGTAGTAAAAAAATTTACCACATTAAAATTTGCTAAAATGTTGGAAAATGATGCACCCTCTACGTTGGCTGCCAATTTCATGTAAATTTAAGTTCTTTACTAAAAAGAAGTCTGGCAGAAGCCTGTACAAAAATCATAAAATTATGTACCGAGTTCCCATTTACGGACAACCCTCTACTTTCAATTTAAGAAAAAAAAAACGGACAAAAGGGAACCCTCTCCCCACCTTCGCTCCACTCCGACCTGATATCGGACTATCACGTACCCTATATTAATTTCGCAACTACTCAATGGTCCCTATAAATTCTATCGAAGTAAATAGATAAAGTTTATTTCAATTTTCCCCTTCCCCAACCAGATATCGAAAAATCATATACTAATTTAAAAATTATGTATAAATTTAATCACCTCCTGCCACGTCCCCGTAAATTTCAAGTAGATCGTAGATGTTTAAATTTTGCTCTATTGTTTTAAAGGGACGTCACTTTCCCCGATACAATATCGACACCCCTAACCTTCCCTGAAAATTCTTGAAACTTTCCTTCAAGTGTGGGGCAAGGAAGGTTGCCTCTTCGTTCATAACCTTCCCCCACTGCTTTTGTAAATTTCAAGAAAACTTAAATTTTTTTTGTAGTTTTAGAGGAGGACCTCCTCCCTGACCAAATGTCGAAAAGCGTATCTTTTGTAAACGTCCCAGAAAATGTCAAGCAAATTATAAGCCTAAAGGGGCGGCCTCTCTTCCGTCCAAATATCACAAAATCAGTTATCAACTATTACGGTTGACGGAAGTTACGATCTCTCCCCAGTCCTCTGTAAATTTCAAGTAACTCGGTAAAGTTTAATTGTTTCTCTGTATGCACTTAAGAGAAGCGGATGTCTCCCTATGCCCTTTTATTTTTATTAAAAAATCAGGAACCTGATATAAATTTCGTAACCCATTTTTTCTGTAAAATGTCAGTCGGGGGAGTTTAGTTTTGTTTGAACTTAAAAAAAAAAACAAAATTTGGGCAAAGGGGTGGTCCCCCTCCCCGACCAAATATCGGAAAATAATGTAGCGGATTTTTGTCTACATGCCAACCCAACATTCAACGAAAATTTCAAGCAAATCGCAGAATTTTGTTCCAAGTTCCAAAAAGTAGGGCAAGGGGGAGGTCCCCCCATCCACATATGAAATCATCGGGTACCCCATATTAATTCCATAACCTCACCACATGTTCTCTGTAAATCTCAGATAATTTAGAGAATTTTAGTTTTTTCATTGCACTTTAAAAAAAGTCGAACAAAGGAGAGGCCCCCTCCGCCACCAAATATCGAAATAAAAAGTAGCGGATCTTTGTCTAGATGCCAACCGCAATCTTCAACGAAAATTTCAACCAAATCGGTCAACTTTGGTCCAATTTCAAAAAGTCCGACAAAGGGGAGGTCCCCCTCCACGACCAGGTGTCAAAATACGAGGTACCCTATTTTCACTACATGAACGCCTCCTACAATCTCTGAAAGTTTCAAGTAAATCGGTTCAGCCGTTTCGGAGCCAACTCGGTACATACAAACAAACAAACAAACAAATAAACAAACATAAATTGAATTTTATATATATAGATTGCCTCAAAATTGTATTTCTATAGATAATTTGTCAAAATTTTATTTGTATAGAAAATCTTGTCCAAATTTGATTTCTTTAGTAAATTTTCTCTAAATTTTATTTCAGTAACAACTTTTCTCAACATTTTATTTCTACGGATATTTTTGTCAAAATGTTATTTCTATAGAGAATTTTGTTGAAATTTTATTTTTATAGCAAATTTTATCGAAATGTTATTTCTATAAAAAAATTTTTCAAAATTCTATTTCCGTAGAAACTTTCTCAAAATTTTATTTCTATAGAAAATTTTATGAAAATAATATTTCTATAGAAAATTTTGCAAAAAAAAATACATTTCTACAGAAAATGTTGTCCAAATTTTATTTCTTTAGAAAATTTTATTTCTATAACAGGGATCCACCGTGGAGCAATAGTTAGCATGCCCGCCTTGCATACACTAGGTCGTGTGTTCGATTCCGATTCCAAAAAGTTTTTCAGCGGTGGATTATCCCACTTCAGAAATGCTGGTGACATGTCTGAGGGTTTGAAAGCTTCTCTAAGTGGTTTCACTGCAATATTGAACGTCGTTCGGGCTCGGCTATAAAAAGGAGCTCCCATTTCATTGGGCAGCATTCAGTGATAAGAGAGAAGTTCACCACTCTGGTATCATAATGGACTGAATAATCTAAGTGAACCAGATACATCGGGCTGCCACCTAAACTAAACTAACCTATATCTATAGAAAATTTTCTCAAATTTTTATTTCTATAGAAAATTTTGTCAACATTTAATTTCCTTAAAACATTTTCTCAAAATTTTATTTCCATAGAAAATTTATTCAAAATTTTATTTCTCCAGAAAATTTTGTCAAAAAGTTATTTCCATAAAAAAATATTATTGCCCCAAAACTTTATTTCTATAGAAAATTTTCTTAAAAATGTATTTATATTCATAACAACTTTTCTCAAAATTTTATTTTTAAACAATATTGTCTCAAAATTTTATTTCTATAGATAATTTATTCACAATTTTATTTTTATAGAAAATTTTGTCTAAATTTTAGTTGTATAGAAAATCTTGTCCAAATTTTATTTCTATAGAGAATTTTGTACATTTTTTTTCTATAGAAAATTGTGCCCAAATTTTATTTTTATAGAAAATTTTGCAGAATTTTTTTTTTCTATAAAAAATTTTGTTAATTTTTTTATTTCTATAAAAATTTTTCTTTTAATAATAGTTATGTAGAAATTTTTCTCAAAATTTTATTTCCATAGAAAATTTTCTCTATACTTTTTTATTTTAAAAATTTTCTCAGAGTTTTATTTCTACGGACATTTTTGTCAAAATTTTAGTTCTATAGAGAATTGTGTTGAAATTTTATTTTTATAGCAAATTTTCTCAAAATTTTATTCCTACCCAGCAAAACTGGGTAAGCTCTAGTAATTCTTTTTCTAATACCGGTAATCAAAAAGTTACTACTTGCAGTATTACCTGGGATTTAAAAATAATAACTTACCTGTGTAAGCAAAAAGTGATTCTTTCTATTAATACCGGTAATCAAAATCATATCTTGAGATCCGGGTTCGGCTCTACAGTGGGTACCATTAATAGTAGCGAAAAGTAATGCCAAATTATATTTCAAAAAAATATTAATTGATAATGCCAATAAAATATATCCTTGTTTCCTAAAGTTGTATATTACATAATTTATATTACAAAATAACATCATTGAATAGATCCATGTAGTGGAGCGTGGTATAGTGTGTTGGATTTCGCACTTTTTAGGTATCTTTATGGTAAAGATATTATTTTTGGAGAGCTGGTATGCTTGCGAAAAAGTATTTATTTTTCGACTGCTGGTATGCTTGCACGGAAGTACTTTCCTCCAATGTCATGCCCGTGTAAAAGTATTACTACTGATATATGTACGAGGAAGTTGTTACCAATTTGGCGCAGGCATACTTGTACTCATACCTGGTAATAGGAGTTTTTGCTGGGTATAGAATTTTTTTTTTTCGTAGAAAATTTTCTAATTTTTTTATTTATAAGAAATATCTTCAAAGTTTTATTTCTACGGAAAATTTTATCAAAATTTTATTTCCATAAAAATTATATCATAATTTTATTACTTTAGTTATAAAATTTTATCAAAATTTTATTTATAAAATTTTGTCATAATTCTATTTCTGTATAAAATTTGTGTAGTACCTTTTAGTTTGGGGAGAAATATTTTGCAAAATCTACCAAAACATCAAAAATTCTACCAATCTACCAAACAGTAAAAAATCTTTCATTTTTGTTAGAATTTTACCATCTGTGGCAACCGCGGATAGGATCCCAATTCCCAGTTATCCGATCCGGTTGAAATTCAGTACGTGATGTCGGTATACACTCTATAATAATAGTGATTTAAAGCTCATAGATTGTTTGTAAATTTTATAAGAAATACAGAACGAGAAAAATCCTGAACTTTCATAAAAATTCATGATGACATGAATTCTCTCTGCTGCTTTTCTCTTTACTGTGAAACCACATAGAGAAGTTTTGTAAAACAGTCAGGTGATATTACCAGTATTACTGAGAATTAAATTGTTATAATGTTAGGAACCACAGCAAATATTTACTATCTTTTGGGGTATTTTTTTATTAATTTCCTATATTATATGATTTTCGTTATAACTCATTATTTTTTTTTTTTTTGCCTTAAATACGAAACATTAGAAAGAAAAAAAAACTTCGTTGGCCTAAACTTAAGATTCTGAGAATATTTTATCATTATCTTCTGCCATATAAATCCTTCCTAAGTGTCATAAGAAGAAAGCAATGTCATTCATATTTCTCTATGATGGATTTAGCAAAATATTTCATTTAATTGAATTCAAAGAACCTACGATAAATACAAACACACACACACACCAGGCATTAATTAAACCGGAAGGAAACAATGAATGCACAACAAAAAAAACAGAAAACCTTAATTCATCACACATAACATAATTCCCTGGCCTGAACCATAAAATGTGCTTAAAAGCCATTTGTTTGGATTAATACGATTTTACCTTTAATCGAAATGCTGGGGTATGCCACAAAGCAAAATCATATTTCCTCATGGAATACAAATATATTGCGTTTTTGTGTTGTTCATAAAATAATTCCAATGCCGGTATGAAGCAAAAACAAAGAAAAATAAACCAAGCCAAAGCAAACAATTAAATTCAACACAAAACTGGGATAAGATGAAATGGATGAGTGAATGAATGAACGAACGAATGAGTGTGTGAATGAGTGAGTGACCCATTTCCCTGGTTGCGAATAAGTAAGCCAGGCACTTAAACCAAAAGCAAATTATCAATTAAGCATAGTTAAAATACAAATGGGGTCACTTGGAGTGTTGATGTTATTTATTCATTCATTTATGAGGCTTTTCGTATCACCTCTGATGCATGCATCGATCCATTGCAAATGCATTGTAGTTGCATTCAGGTTGAATGGTTTTGTTGGGCTCGATGATGGGATGAACTGGATAACAGAAAAATGATTTCCTTTTTTTTTGTTTTACTCAGGAATAGGCATTCAATATTAAATAAATACGCAGCATCAACATTTATGCTGCTTTTGAATGAACCATCCATTGAATTATAATAATAACAATAATAACCGCAATGGCCTCCATTGCTGCATAATGTATAACGTCCTCGTACAGCCATACTTTAGCCAAGGCGAAATTGAGCGAAAGTGAAAAATAAAATTGGTATCGATAAATAAATAGTTATGATACGAAAAGCAACTCCTAAAGCAATTATGTGAAATAAATTGAAAATTTAAACCATCTACCGACAGTGTTTGGATAATGGAAATTCGATGGATTGTAAAAAAAAATCTGTAGAGGGATATTGGAGCGTATAAGTATTACTAATTGTAATAAGAGGGACTATGGGACGTATGACGTATAAAGACAGTGATTGGTCAGTAGAATTTCTTGAAATTATCAAACACTTTAATTTATAGGTTTATTGGAGCGTATAAGTATTATTAATTATAATGGAAGGCACTGTGGGGCGAATGAGTGTTATTAATATCAAGCCAAAATTGTTTATCTATGTAAAGGGATAATGGAGCGTATTAGTATTATTTATGGGACGTATGAGCATTTTGAAATACATTATTTGGTTTTCCAGAGTATATCAAAAACTTTAATTTACAAATTGGTTGGAGCGTATAAAAATTAACAAGTATATACGGCCGTAAGTTCGGCCAGGCCGAATCTTATGTACCCTCCACGATGGATTGCGTAGAAACTTCTACGAAAGACTGTCATCCACAATCGAATTATTTGGGTTGTGGTATCTTAAAACTTCTTAACATCGTTTTCTAAATTGTGAGGTATATATTAGACAAAAAAGTTAAGTATAGGTAAGTCTACAAAAAATTACGAATCCATATGGACTTTCGCACGGTACGTAGCTTATATGGGGGGCTATATACAATTATGGACTTGATATGGACCAATTTTTGTGTGATTGGGGATCGATTTATCTGAGGGCTATATATAACTGTAGACCGATATGGACCTACACACAAAAAAAATTTTTTTGATTTCAATTACGAAAATCGCGGATTCAATCATTTTTTTAATTGAAATGTCTTCAATCACGAAAATGATAGTATCAATCACCCATTTTGATTGAAAACCAACACGATTTTTAATTACAAATTTAATTGACTTTTGTCACGGAATCAATTAATTGTGTGATTGAATCAATTAAAAACGTGATTGATTTTTAACATAAAATTCAATCACAGTTTTAATTGAATCAATTAAAATTTTAATTAATTTCGCGACAAAAATCAATCAACTACTTGATTCATTCAATTAAATAATTAATTGAAATTGGCTATAAATTTCGATCAAAAAATTTATATATTGCGAACCCAAAATCGTATTTAATTTTTTTTTTTCTTTTGAGATAAAAGAAAATATGTGTTTCTTATAAAACATATTTAATATTTTATTATTTTTTAGTTATGCAATATGCGCTTTACAGACTATCAGTTATTCCGGACGACAGTGCTCGTGTCGAACATATCCCATATATTGTGCACATTATAAGTTAAGTCCGAAGGCATAATCGATACTGCTGCATGTTTATGGGATCGATAACACATTTACCGATTATTTAGTCATCGCCGACAAGTCGTATCGATCCGACACATTGTAAGATTCTTTACAAACACCGACATTCCGTCCGGAATAACTGATAGTCTGTAATGCGCAATAGACAAATAAATTTGGTTCTTGTCATTTGTGTTTTGTTCTAACATAACTTACAAATACAACTACTATCAATAACAACTATAGGGTGAAAAATAAATTATATAAATCATTATCTTCCTTATAATAATAACCATGTTCCTTCTAATATGTAGATGCGCCTAGATTTCCAATATTTCAGCAGCCTGTAAGCTAAATTAGTTTTTCTGAAAGTAAACAGAATAATTCGAATTTAATTTTGTTCAATTAAAAGTTAATTTTGTTAAACATTACCTGCATAGAATATCAAGTTCAATTCTTAGTTCCAGGTTGCAGAATTATAATCTTCTTTTGCAGTTGTAGTCTTTTAGCATGAAAAGGTGTTAAGGAGCTCGGTAATTTAATTTTAGTAACAATTCCTTTCCAAAATTTCCACACATTAAAATCGTCTATTAAAATTTGAACCAATCAAAGACAAAAATAATGGGAAAGCAATGTAATATTTGGTATTATATTGATGATACTTTGCAAATTCTGGAAATAGAAAAAAATATAAATGGAAAATACATATTTTTATTATTATCGGATATTTTTCATATTTTTAAATCCAAAAGAAAGAACTTTTTTACCATTACATAATTCAGCTCATTAGTTTATATACCAGATATACTGCTCTCTACTTGGGTTCAAACTGAAAAAGACAGGTAAAACAAAAATGCAATTTAATGCCAACGCTACTTCGCAACTTCAAGGTGAATCTTCCAACAAACCCATACCGCTCTTGGTTTTAAGAAAACTAGGATTGAAAAAAAATTATAATTTTAAAAGATCAATACGGTACCCACTTTTTTATTGCAAACATATTATTATATATTTGATAAAATGATGGAGTTGATGGGATTGATTGGTCAATTTCACGAAATAAAATTGGTCACTAAAAGAAATGAATAAAAAATATATTATTTTAGTCCGTTTAATGTAAACAGGCTTCAATGGAAAACGGTATTCACATTTCACAATTTTTTACCTTCAATAAACGTAGATTGTTTTACATTTTTACAATACCACAAAACACAAACACAGGTAATTTCAAATGCGTTCTGTCATATATTTTTTCAAACCTTTACAACGTGTCCGTTTGTTGTTGCACACCTTATTTATTTCAACCCTTTGCTATGATTTTTTGTTGCGTTCAAAATATTTATGCACACATTTTGAATGCAGCAGACAGAATGTCGCCAATCATGTTTTTCAATTTACGCGAAAAACAAAAACCCAACCGTTCGTTACGAGTTACTTCCACAGACTGATCTCTCCATCATACATTGTTGAATAAATACCCATTCTCTTGTTCTCTTTTCGGTCTTTGCATTGCTCAAAATTATTCAGTTTCAATCACAAAGGTGATTGGATCAATCACATGTGTAATTGGAAACGGAAAAAATTTCAATCACGTTTGTAATTGAAAATTATTTCCGAATTGATTGAATCAATTAATATTTTAATTGGAAACGTAACAAATATCAATCATTTTTTTAATTGGTTTTTATTCGGATTTAATTAAATAATTAATTGAATCAATTAACATATTAATTGAATCCGTTTCCAAATTCAATTAAGTGTTTAATTGAAAAACTTTTGGTGATAATTTTTTGTGTGTAGTTAGGCATGGTTGTTAACGGCCGTAGCACAATGTACCAAATGTCAACTGACTCGGATGAAATGTGCTCCTCCAAGAGGCTCCAAAATCAAATCTCGGGATAGGATTACACGGGGGCTATATATACTTATGGACTGATATGGACCCCTTTTAGCATAGTTGTTAAATATCATTTACTACCACCACGTATCAAATTTCAACCAGATCGGATGAATTTTGCTTCTCCAAAAGGCACCGGAGGTCAAATCTGGGGATGGGTTTATATGGGGGCTATATATAATTATGTACTGATATGAACCAATTCCTGCATGGTTGTTGGATACCACGTACTAACATCATGTACCAAATTTAAACCGAATCGGATGAATTTTGCTCTTCCAAGGGGCTCCGGAGATCAAATCTGGCGATCGGTTTATATGGGGCCTACATATAATTATGGACCGATTTCGACCAATTTTTGCATGGGTGTTTAAGGCCATATATTAACACCACGTACCAAATTTCAACTGAATCGGATGAATTTTGGTCTTCCAAGAGGCTCCGTAGGTCAAATCTGGTGATCGGTTTATATGGGGGCTATATATAATTATGGACCGCAGTGGACCAATTTTTGCATAGTTAGAGACCATATAACAACACCATGTACCAAATTTCAGCCGGATCGGATGAAATTTGCTTCTCTTAGTGGATTCGCAAGCCAAATTTGTGGGTCAGTTTATATGGGGGCTATACGTAAAAGTGGACCGATATGGTCCATTTGCAATACCATCCGACCTACATCAATAACAACTACTTGTGCCAAGTTTCAAGTCGATAGCTTGTTTCGTTCGGAAGTTAGCGTGATTTCAACAGACGGACGGACGAACGGACATGCTCAGATCGACTCAGAATTTCACCACGACACAGAATATATATACTTTATGGGGTCTTAGAGCAATATTTCGATGTGTTATAAACGGAATGACAAAGTTAACATAATATACCCCCATCGTATGGTGGAGGGTATAAAAATTGACTCTAATTAACTTCCTGTGCAGTTAAACTAAAAAACATCTTTGGGAGGACATTTTTGGAAGTGCTTTTAAAGTTGTGCCTTAAGAAGAACTTGCAATTTTTTTTTTGCTGGGTATAATTGCGTGTTATAAATCCCTATCTAAAGTTATACGCGACGTATAAGTACCATGCATTTTTATTTGCAAAATGGACAAACAACATATATGACTAACCGAAACGTCTTTTCCAGCTTTAGTCCTACGTATAGGTATTATTTATCGGAGGAAATATGTGGAATTACAGTCAAGGACAGTCTTGGGACAATGTTTGGATTGTGGAATTTCCAGAGATTATCAAAACATTTAATTTAGAAATCTATTGGAGCGTATAAGTATTATTAATTATAATAGAAGGGAATATGGGGCGTATGAGTGTTTTTAATTTTAATACAATATTATACTCATGTAAAAGAATAATGGAGCGTATAAGTATTATTTATAGGAAGGAATATCATCATAATGAATTGCAGTCTAAGGGCAGTGTTGGCATTGTGGAATTTCCAGAGATTATCAAAAACCAAAATTTGGAAATCTATTGGAGCGTATAAGTATGATCGATTATAATGGAAGGGACTATGGGATGTATGAGTGTTTTGAATTTCAACCCAATATCAAACGTAGTGTATAAGAACCACGCAGTTTTAATGAAAAAACGAGTAACAAATATTTATGAAATAACCGAGACTTCACTTATAGCTTTAGTCTTGTTCACTCAAGCTTATTTCGAGTCGTCGGTCACCTATCTAAGACCATAAAATTTCCTGTGGAGTCGAGCCAATTTTTGCTCGACTTCATGGGACAGACTAAGGTCAGTGTTGTGATTGTAGAATTTCTTTAAATTGTCGAAAACATGAGTTTTTACGTTTATTGGACCGTATAAGTATTATTAATTATAATGGGAATGGACTATGGGGCGTATGGGTGGGACAATGTTTGGATTGTAGAATTTCCAGAGATTATCAACAAATTTAATTTAGAGATATATCGGAGATATTTGAATTTGAACACAAAATTATAGAATGCGTATAAGATTCATGAATTTTGAATAGAAAAAAGGTCAACAACATTTGTGAACTAACGGAAACTATTTTTTAAAACCTTCAAAATAAGGGTTTTCAAATTTCCAGAGATTATCAACAAATTTAATTTAGAGATATATCGGAGCGAATAAGTATTATTAACTATGATGGATGGGTCCATGGGACGTATGAGTGTTTTGATTTTGAAGCCAATATTATAGAATGCGTATAAGAACTATGCATTTTTAGAGAAAAATTTTCAACAATATTTATGAACTAACCGAAACTATTTTTTAAAACGTTCAAAATAAGGTTTTTCAAATTTCCAGAGATTATCAACAAATTTAATTTAGAGATATATTGGAGCGTATAAGTATTATTAATTATATGATGGATGGGTCCATGGGACGTATGAGTGTTTTGAATTTGGAGCCAATATTATAGAATGCGTATAAGAATCATGAATTTTGAATAGAAAAATGCTCCACAATATTTATGAACTAACCGAAACTATTTTTTAAAACCTTCAAAATAAGGTTTTTCAAATTTGGTAGAATTTTGTTAAAAATTTCTTTAAATTTTAGTAGATTATTTTTTGCACGAGTGGCAACCGTGGTTACATCACCAGGAACTAGCCGAAAAGTGAAGGTTAGATTTTATTGAAATACACGCCGCAGTCGTAGAAAATAGATGGCTTCGCTTGCACGAAAGTGGCCTATTATCGAATTTGGTTTTCTCCGATGAGAAGTCATTTGAAATTCTGCAGTTTTTGAACAAAAGGATCGGGTTTAGTTGCCAAAAAGGTAAAATGAAAATGTACATTTTCTATTTGCCACCAGAATTCATGCGCAGCCGTTGGTAATGATTTCCCCCGATGTTACAGTCATGGTCGCTTTGGGCTTGCATTATCGATCGTGGGGTAAAAAATTCCGAATATTATCGAGAAAATTTCCTATACAGTAATCAAGTCCTGATCAGACAAACCTTTCTGATCGCAGTTCATGGACATGCCAACATGACTAAGAACTATTGCACTCAACACGCGTTATATAAGAATGGTTTAAAAAGAGGTTCATCGGTTCACCAAAATCTCAGGATCTCAATCCCTTGGACTTTTGCGAATGGAAAATTTCGGAGAGTAAGTTTGGCACTGAATACTATTAAATTTTCGATTCTCTCAAGATAACGTTTCATCGGGTATGGGCTAAAATGCCGCAGAGACACATTCGTGAAGCAGCTAAGGGCTGGGGACCACCGCGGTGTAATGTTAGCATGACCGTCTGGCATACAAAAGGGTTCAATCCCTGTTTCGACCGAACACCAAAAAGTTTTTCAGCGGTGAAGTGTTTCAAAGCTTCTCTAAGTGGTTTCACTGCAATGTGAATTGCCGTTCGTACTCGGTTATAAAAGGTCCCTTTTCATTGAGCTGATCGTGGAATCGGGCAGCACAAGCTCGCTACTGTGGTATCACAATGGACTAAATAGTCTACAAGAGTCTGAAATATTGGAGCGTAGGGCATAGCTCGTGGCAAAGGAAGTCAATTCGAACAAACCTAAACTAATTCTAAGGTTTGATGTTATTTTCGACTGCATTTAAACAGTAACATTTAAAATAAAAAATGAAATATATAGCGCTTTTTGCATTAGATACCGCTCTCTCTCTCTTTCTGTGTCCACAAAATTTAAAATTTGTCGATAAATCATATTACAACTCACTTAGAGAAGCTTTGAATATGGATAACATATTAGTCTTTACAGAAACTTTTGTTCTGGGGTACTTTGGAGCGTATAAGTATTATCGATTTAATGGGGAACATGGGACGTATGATTATTATGAATCGTAGTCTAAAGGTACGTGTGGCGTATAAGTGCTAGGAATTTAAGGTTGAAAATGTGAAAAAATAATATGAACTAAACGATAATGCATTCCTAGCTCCTTAAAACTTCTATGAGATATTGATAACACATCCATTTTGGTCAAAAACTTCAGAATTGTTATGGAAAATTGAAATTTGGCCACTTAAGCAAAAATATTTCTTCCTGTATGCCAAAAAAAATTAAGGAATCAGACAACTTACACCAAAACTTGTGCCAAAATTTTAATATTTATTTTTGCATGCTATGCAGAGAAACTACCCGTCATCAAATGTAGACAAATTGTAAAGGTTTGGCAAAACCTATTCTCCTTTTTTATTCAAACATCCGAATACTGTGCCATAGTGTTTTGTGTGCCTACATAACCAATCACACATGGTTATTATCGTCATCTCCACATATTTGCATATGAATGAAAGCCTCATCGAGAGAGAGAGACGATCGAACATTCGTGTGAACAAATATGCAATTTGAAAAATAAAATTACAATTTGCATAACAAAATATGTAATTTAAATGTCCGCATAATATAAAACGTCGTTAAATCTCTACAATAAAAGAGGAGAGTACAAGTGTTGAATACCAATATTTATTCTGATTAAAATGGACAAATTTGAATTACAAAATTTGATGATATGTTGATATTAAACGAGAAGTGACCTTTAGAATATTTTGCATAAATAAACGAAATTTATTTCGACCGCATTAAATTAAGGCGAACAAATAGGATTTCTCAAAAGGCTACCTTCCTTGATGACCTTCCTATTTGACTGATATTTGTATACGGTGAGTATATGGAAACAAGATAAGATGTCGCCAAATCCGTAAGTGGTGCAGTAGGTTAGCTTAAAGTGGCAGCCCGATTAAGATTCAGGCTCACTTAGACTATTCAGTCCATTGTGATAAGTAATGCAGTAGTTTATAAAGGGTGATACGGTCAAAATTTGGTCAAGGGAAAACGCGTGTAAATCGGTGAAATCGTTTATTTAAAAAATCAAATTAAATTTCTTTTTCAAGTTCAATTAGTATAAACAAGGCCGTATTCAGGGGGGGGGGGGTGAGGGGGATCAGAGATGGAAACTACAATTTTTAAGAAAGTACAAAAAAGGTATTTTTGAGCTGAAAGGTACTTTTTACTAAATTTCAACAAAAATTTCACTGGAAAATTATTGTCAAGAGACTAAATTTTAAAGAAAATAAAATTTTGACAAAATTTTCTATATAAATAAAATTTTGCAAAAATTTTCTATAGAAATAAAATTTTGCAAAAAAAAATCTGTAGAAAAAAAATGTTGCAAAACTTTTTCTATAGAAATAAAATTTTGCAAAAGTTTCGTATAGAAATAAAATTTGTACAAAATTTTCAATTGAAACAAATTTTTGACAAAATTTTCTATAAAAATAAAATTTTGCAAAAATTCTATATAGAAATAAAATTTTGACAACATTTTCTACCGAAATAAAAAATCGATAATATAGAATCACATTCTTTTTTCAACTAAAACATTTTTGAAGTTCAATAAAATCCGATTTTTGACTATGTCTTTTACAAAATCGAGATTTTCTTCCCTCATGAACATGTTTGTTTTGCCATATTTGTAAAAACTATTAGCAAATAAGGTTGATAAAGACTTTCTCAAAATATTAAAATATTTTATCAAAGCTATTGTACCATAAATCTGATATCGACTCAAAAATGTCTACACAAAAGGTACTAAATCATTCGCGGGGGTACTGACCGGGGTGAAAAAGTATTGAAAAAAGTACTATAGTACTGCATTTTCCATCCCTGCAGTTACTACGTACTCATCCGAACTTTCATTTTCAACAATGAAGAGTTTAAAGACGTATCTTAGAAATTCGACTAGCGAGAGTAGACTCAATGGATTGGCATTAATGTCGGTTCATCGCCGAATAAATGTGCCGACTGAAGAAGTAATTGATTTATTTGCTGCACAAAACGCCCGTCGGCTCAATTTAATATTATAACAAGTAAGGAAAGTCTAAAGTCGGGCGGGGCCGACTATATTATACCCTGCACCACTTTGTAGATCTAAATTTTCGATACAATATCACATCCGTCAAATGTGTTGGGGGCTATATATAAAGGTTTGTCCCAAATACATACATTTAAATATCACTCGATCTGGGCAGACTTCTACAAATCTATAGACTCAAAATTTAAGTCGGCTAATGCACTAGGGTGGAACACAATATTAGTAAAAAAATATGTGAAACATTTAAATCTGAAGCAATTTTAAGGAAACTTCGCAAAAGTTTATTTATGATTTATCGCTCGATATATATGTATTAGAAGTTTAGGAAAGCAGTGGCGATTTAACAAGGAAAATGTTGGTATTTTGACCATTTTTGTCGAAATCAGAAAAACATATATATGAGAGCTATATCTAAATCTCAACCGATTTCAATCAAATTTGGCACACATGACTATATTACTAATTGTACTCCTAGTGCAAAATTTCAACCAAATTGGGCCAAAACTCTGGCTTCTGGGTCCATATAAGTGCATATCGGGCGAAAGATATATATGGGAGCTATATCTAAATCTGAATCGATTTCAACCAAATTTGTCACGCATAACTACAATGCTAAATCTACTCCATGTGCAAAATTTCAACCAAATTGGTCCAAAACTCTGGCTTTTAGGACCATATTAGTCCATATCGGGCGAAAGATATATATGGGAGCTATATCTAAATCTGAACCGATTTCAATCAAATTTTGCATACTTGACTATACTACTAATTGTACTACTAGTGCAAAATTTCAACCAAATTCCGCCAAAAATCTGGCTTCTGGGGCCATATAAGTCCATATCGGGCGAAAGATATATATGGGAGCTATATCTAAATCTGAACCGATTTCAATCAAATTTTGCACACTTGACTATACGACTAAGTGTTATGTTTGTACAAAATTTCAAGCAAATCGGTATAAAACTCTGGCTGCTGGGTCCATATTAGTGCATATCGGGCGAAAGATATATATGGGAGCTATATCTAAATCTGAACCGATTTCTTCCAAAAACAACAGGGTTCTATTCTGACCCAAATTAGGAACATGTGCCAAATTTGAAGGCGATTGGACTTAAATTGCGACCTAGACTTTGATCACAAAAATGTGTTCACAGACAGACGGACGGACGGACGGACGGACAGACGGACAGACGGACATGGTTATATCGACTCAGGGACCCACCCTGAGCATTATTGCCAAAGACACCATGTGTTTATCTCGTCTCCTTCTGGGTGTTACAAACGTATGCACTAACTTATAATACCCTGTTCCACAGTGTGGCGAAGGGTATAAAAATATTGTATACATACCTATGCATAAATAAAATTTTCTACACATGAGATTATATGAATATATTTTTTTTTAAGTTCAGGAAAGGCAGCAGACGTTTATTCAAACACTCTTTCACGTAAATTTCTTGGTTGACAGTCCCCGATGCTATGAAAATGCTGCTTTTCAAGCCACAGGTACAGATGGCTTGCCAAACCAGATATTTCTTTGCGAACTTTGACAGTTTTATGTGCTTGAAAATATCTGCTACCTTTCTCCTTCCTTTTGCCGTATAAAACTCCTGTCCCGGAAGCTGCTTGTAGTCGGCTTTGACGTAGGTTTCGTCGTCCATTACCATGCAGTCAAACTTCGTCAGCATCGTCGGGGATCGCCCTTTGGCCGTCGTATTTTGTTTATCATCGCAATTTGGAGTCACTACCTTCTTGTAAGGCGATAGTCCGGCTCGTTTTTTGGCTCGATGCACGGTTGTAGACGATACACCCAGCTTATTTGCGGCATCTCGGAGAGAGAGGTTAGGTTTTCGCTTGAAACTACCGGCAACTCCCTTTGTCGTCTCAGCGGCTTCCGGTTTTCGATTTCCCCCCGATCCAGACTTCCTGGCTGTCGACAAACGTTCCCCAAACACTTTAATTACATTTGTAACGGTTGATTTGGCAACTTTTAGCGATTTTGCCAGCTTTGCGTGCGAGTAGTTCGGATTTTCGCGATGCGCGAGCCTTCAAAATGAGAGGTGTTCAGGTTTTTTAAATGCAAAATTGGAAGAAATACGTCAAGTTTATATTGACCAAATTTTGACCGTATCACCCTTTATACACAATTTTAATAAAAACGATTTAATAAAATGGTCTTTAATAAAATTTAAATTTTAATTTTTGCATATAATATTTTTTAAATATTTTCTATAGAAATAATTTAGATCAAAATTTTCTCTATATAAAATTTTTAATCAAATTTCTTCTTTGGATTTTTTATTTCTTTATTTTTATTTTATTTTTTATTTCTTTAATTTATTTATTAAAAAAAAAGTTGGTAAAAATTGATTCTCATTAGGACAGTTTATAGTATTCAGTCGATGGTGATATCACTGTGTTGGACTTATCAATGAGTGCTGCCCGAATCTATTTTTAGCATTCAGTCCTTTGTGATGCCACAGTGGTGATCTCTTCTGTTATCATTGAGTGCAGTCCAAAATTTATATTTAGTTCAATGACAAGCGACCTCATTTTTATAGCCGAGTCCGAACGGCGTTCCACTTACAGAGGCTTTGAAACACTCAGACATATTACCAGCATTACTGAAAGGGGATAATCCAACACCGAAAAACTTTTTGGTGTTTGGTCGATACTCTGATTGAACTCACGACCTTTTGCATGCAAGGCAGGCTTGCTAACTATTGCACCACGCTTCCAATATGGATGAAATTTTATTTCAACGTCCGAGATTCCGATAATTCAATATATGATAGAAAATCTCTTGTACAAAGCTGTTACCTCGGTAGATGAAGCTAAGTAGTTATCGGGTCCTCCTCCCCCTTTGGCTGTACATGTACATACGTTTCTATCTATCTATTTACTGAACACTTTTGCAGTCTTCCATATTTATTCTCTGAAAAGTGGTTGAAATGATTTGGCCTTCGATTAATATTAAAACGCAAACAAGAAACCATTTGAATTTATTGATTTTCACAAGCTTATCCTATAGACTTAGACATTAAATCCCGTTGAAATAATACATAGATGAATAAATCAAATACTAAAAAAAATTGAATAAATTTTAATAGATTTATTTTCTTGGAAATATTGATGAACTCTTCTATCGTTGGCGTTTGTACATATTTCACTGTGTGTCTAAATGATAAATTGTGGTATTGGAAGGATTTGCACACGTTCGCCTCACAATGATATTTTAATACAAAAACCCAAAACATATGGTTACATTCGTATGAATGTATGTAAGTATGTATGTGTGCCATCATTCTGGAATATCTATATGCAATAACGATAGAAATTTAAATGTGAGTCGAACAGTGACAATGTCAGGTACTGTCAGCTCTGTTTTTCATTTATAATGAAAACGATCAAGCATTTCAATAATCTGCTTAGGCTCAAAATGGATTTAAATTCTTATGGCTGAGCGAGCATACAGTCAGAACAAGCAAAATAGGCCTTTAATGTGAATATGCATTGTTGTTATCTATTGGTATTTTGTCATATTGTCTCTCCATCTCTCTCTCAAAAATTAATATTTACTATGCGTGCCACCACACTACATCAACATCTACATTTACACATAATACTTGGTATGCGAGCTAGCAACTGAGTCGAAGGACTGCATGTGTGTCCCTCTGTTGATCCATACGTGTAGGTGTATGAATGAGTACATAGTACACATTATGGGTAGTTTCATATTACAATGGAAAAAATTTTTAATTGGTGAAAAAGTCAATGAAAATTTTAAAGATAAATTCAATAGCTTTAAAATTTTTAAGAAAAATTTATCAAAATTTTGTTCTACAGAAAATTTGTCAACATTTTATATCTATATACAATTTTATTACTTTAAAAATTTTGTCAAAATTTTAATTCTGTAGAAAATGTTCTCAAAGATTTATTTCTATTGAATATTTTGTCCAAATTTTATTTCTATAGAAAACTTTCTCAAATTTTTTTTTCTATAGAAAATGTTTGATACTTTTATTTCTATAGAAAATGTTGTCAACATTTTATTTATATAAAAAATTCTTTCAAAATTGTATTTCTATAGAAAACTTTGTCAAAATTTCATTTCTACAGAAGATGTTATCAACATTTTATTTCGGAAAAAAATGTTGTCAAAATTTTATTTCAAAATTGTATTTATATAAAAAATTTTGTCAATATTTGATTTCTGTAGAAAATTATGTCAAAATCTTATTTCTATAGAAAATTTTGTCAACATTTTATTTGTATATAGAAAATTTTGTCAAAATTTTATTTATATATAGAAAATTTTGTAAAAAATTTATTTCTATAGAAAATTTTGTAAAAAATTTATTTCTTTAGAATCCTTTCTCTAAATTTTATTTCTATAGAAAATTTAATTTTTGTAGAAAATTTCACCAAAATGTTATTTCTGTAGAAAATTTTGTTCAAATTTTATTTCTGAATTTTGTTCAAATTTTATTTCTGAATTTTGTTAAAATTTTATTTACACATAGAAAATTTTGTCAAAATTTTATTTCGATAGAAAACTTTACCAAAATTTTATTTCTGTAGACAAATTTTGTTACAATTTTATTTCTGTAGAAAATTTTGTCAAGATTTTATTTACACATAGAAATTTTTGTCAAAATTTTATTTCTATAGAAAACTTTGGCAACATTTTATTTCTGAAGAAAATGTTGTCAAAATGTTATTTTTATAGAAAATTTTATAAACATTTATGACTTTAAAAAATTTTGTCAGAACTTTTTTCTTAGAAAATTTTTGTCAAAATTTTATTTTTATAGAAAATTCTGTCGAAATTTCTATAGAAAACTTTGTCACAATTTTATTTCGTTAAAAAATTTTGTCAAAATTTTATTTCGTTAAAAAATTTTAGAAAAAATTTATTTACATAGAAAATGCTCTCAAAATTGTATTTCTATAGCAAATTTTGTCAAAATTGGATTTCTGTAGGAAATTATGTCAAAATCTTATTTCTATAGAAAATTTTGTCAAATTTTTTTTTATATATAGAAAATTTTGTAAAAAATTTATTTCTATAGAAACCTTTCTCTAAATTTTATTTCTATAGAAAATTTGGTTTTTATAGAAAATTTCACCAAAATGTTATTTCTGTAGAAAATTTTGTTCAAATTTTATTTCTGAATTTTGTTCAAATTTTATTTCTGAATTTTGTTAAAATTTTATTTACAAATAGAAAATTTTGTCAGAATTTTATTTCGAGAGAAAACTTTACCAACATTTTATTTCTTTAAACACTTTTGTCAAAACTTTATTTCTATAAAAAATTTTGTTAAAATTTTATTTCTGTAGAAAATTTTGTCAAAATTTTATTTCTATAGAAATATTAGTCAAAATTTTATTTTCTTGGAAAATTTTGTTTAATAAATTTTTCTATAGAAAATTTTGTCAAAATTTTATTTTTATAGAAAATTCTGAAAAAAGATAATATTTATAGAAAAATTTTGTCAAAATGTTATTTCTATAGAAAATTTTGTCAACATTTTATTTCTACAGAAAATTTTGTTAGAATTTTATTTCTACAGAAAATTTTGTCAAAATTTAATTTATATATAGCACATTTAGTCAAAATTTAATTTTTTTAGAAATTTTATCAAAATTTTATTTCTATAGAAAATTTTGTCAAAATTGTATTTTGTTAGAATTTTTTTTTTTTTTAATTTTATCAAATTTAATTATTTTTATAGAAATTTTGCCATACTGTTATTACTATAGAAAATTTTATTAAAATATTACTTCTATAGAAAATTTTGTTAAAATATTATTTCTATAGAAAATTGTGTCAAAATTTTATTACTGTAGGATATTTTGTCAAAATTTTATTATTGTAGAAAATTCTGTCAAAATTTTATTACTGTAGGAAATTTTGTCAAAATTGTATTTTGTTTGAATTTTTTTTTGTGTTTTAATTTTATCAAATTTTTATTTTTATAGAAATTTTGCCATTCTGTTATTACTATAGAAAATTTTGTTGAAATATTATTTCTATAGAAAATTTTGTTAAAATTTTATTTCTATAGAAAATTGTGTAAAAATTTTATTACTGTAGGAAATTTTTGTCAAAATTTTATTATTATATTCTGTTAAAATTTTATTTCTGTAAAGAATTCTAACAAAATTTTATTGGTATAGAAAATTCGGTCAACATTTTATTACTATATAAAATTTTGTTAACATTTTATTTCTATACAAAATTTTGTTAAAATTTTATTTCTATAAAAAATTGGTGTTATATGGAATCACCCATAATCTAGTTAGAAGTACAATGTCGTATGTCCTTGTTGGAATGTCACAGATGTTTGCTGTTCATCATAACGACTTAAGCAAACAGATATGCAAAATATAGCCAAACAACGTACCGGAATTATGTGAACCACATATCCTTGAAGCGGTTGCTTGGTAAATACCACCACATACTCCCATTTTCAGCCTCACAAAGCCACTCTGCTCAATCTAACTTCTCCATTTCTTTCTCTTTAGCATATTGTCTATATTCTGCATACATTCACACACATACACATACACATGCAAACGCATATGTCACAGTTTTACCAATATTTGCCTTTGTTGAAGCTCCCTTACCATCTACGACACAAAAGAAACAACCAACATAGTATACGTATACACCTACACAGGCTCAAGATATTTCATTAACCCCCACCCCTCCTACAATTTGCTTGGCCTTGTCTTTCATTCTTAATGCTTAAAAATAAAAGGTGGTAATGTCAATGGTGTCAGTTAGTTACAAAGCACACACTATGTGTGTGTGTACGTGTTCTCTTACTTCTAAGATCCTTCTATTGTTACACTGTATTCCTGTATGCGTGTGAGAGTATATGTGAATGAGAGTGTGTTTGTGCTCTGGTGCACAATCTTTATTTGAGTGTCTTCAAATATTTAAACTGACATACGCTGGCTCGTTTATCAAACAAAATTATTTTGTCAAAACCACCAAAATCACAATTGAAAGAAAGGATTCATTCGTTCGTTCGTTCATATCAAGGATACTCCCCGGCACCACGTGAGTTTTTGAGAAAGCGATTTTCTATGGGATGCCATGTGTGTGACATTCACTTTCGGTTCACACACAAAAACGTGCTTTGCAACTAATTTTGCAAATTGTTTTCGATGTCACAATGTTGTCATTCGCCAAGATAGACAGCCACACATATGCTTCTTTTCACTTAATCCCTAAAAGATAAGAGCGTCTAGAGGGAAGGAGCAAAGACGACATTGTCTGTGAAAATGATAGATAGATTTTAGAGATTTCATTCATGTCCCAAAAATATGTTATTTGCATAGGAAAGCATAGAAGACCTTTTCGTATGGCAGCTAAAGTATACCAATTACAGAAAGTCATTATTTGAGGATCTATATGAAATCCGAGAGGTTAAGAAGTCTATTGAAACACTTTGGTATTGCTTAAAGGAATATAAGACTACAACGAGTTGATCTAAAGTTGGAAATATTAGTTTTCAATAGATATTACTGCTCAATGCTTCCTCCATACAGAAAAAAGAAAAAAAAAAAAAAAGACTTTCCACAAATAAAGCTATTCATAATGGAAAACCACAAGTGGCTAGTGTTACAAAAAACAAAAAATTACAAAAATTGAGTCAACCACAATCTTCCATTGACATAACGAAACTTTGTCATTAAGAGAAAATGGAATAAATGGAATAAAAATTGGTAACTTCCTAGAAGCCCAAGAATTCAAATCGGGGTATCGTTCTCTATGAGGGTTGTACCAAAACAAAAATTTATAGGAACAATATACGGCACACCTGTTTGTGGTACTAAAATAAAATACTATAGGTTTCCAACTTTTAGGAAAATTTGATAAAAATTACGTTTTCCCGGAGCCCAAGAAGTTATATCCGGAGATCGGTGTATATGGGGTGTATGCCAAAAAATATTGGACCCATTCACACCATATTCAGCACACCTACTTGTGGTCCTATAAAACATCTAGTTATCAAATCAGAGGAAAACAAGTATATACGGTCGTAAGTTCGGCCAGGCCGAATCTTATGTACCCTCCACCATGGATTGCGTAGAAACTTCTACTAAAGACTGTCATCCACAATAGAATTATTTGGGTTGCGATAACACTTGCCAATGGCAAGGTATCATAAAATATCCTTAACACCGTCTTCTAAATTGTAAGTTAGTCCATACGGGGAATATATTAAACACAACAAAGGCCGATGAAAGACGTGTACAGTAATCCCTCGATTTACGTCGTCTCGGTTTACGTTGTTTCGATTTACGTCGTCAAATTTTTTGTTCCATCAAACTTCGATTTACGTCGCCTTTCGATTTACGTTGTCGATTTTTTGCCCACTTTATCAGAAACGCCTTCCATAAGTAAAATAATTATCAACGATGATGACATCGAAACATTTTTTTTCTGAAATTCTTACCGAAATTACTGAATTACTTTTATTTTTGAAGTTTTTTATTATGTACGCGCATATACATACATAAATGGACTTAGGAGTAAGTATGAGCAATTTTTAATTCGGTTTACGTCGTTTCGATTAACGTCGTCAAATTCCGGAATCAATCACGACGTAAATCGAGGGATTATTGTAATTCAGTTCGACAAAATTCTCTATAGAAATAAAATGTTGACATAGAAATAAAATTTTGACATAATTTTCTATAAAAAAAATTTTGACAAAATTTTCTATAGAAATAAAATTTTAACAAAATTTTCTATAGAAATAAAATCTTGACAAAATTTTCTATAGAAATAAAATTTTGACAAAATTGTCTATAGAAATAAAATTTTCATAAAATTTTCTATAGCAATAACATTTTCATAAAATTTTCTATAGAAATAAAATTTTCATAAAATTTTCTATAGAAATATATAGAAATTTTGACAAAACTTTCTATAATAATAAAATTTTGACAACATTTTGTATAGAAATAAAATGTTGGTAGATTATTTTTGGCGATATGGACCAATTTTTGCATGGCTGTTAGCGGCCATATACTAGCGAAATGTACCAAATTTCAACCGATTCGAATGAATTTTGCTCCTCCAAGAGGTTCCGGAAGTCACATCTGGGGATCGATTTATATGGGGGCCATATATAATTATGGACCGATATGGACCAATTTTTGCATGGTTGTTAGAGACCATATACTAATACCACGTACCAAATTTCAACCGGATCGGATGAATTTTGCTTTTCCAAGAGGCTCCGGAGGTCAAATCTGTGGATCGGTTTATATGGGCGCTATATATAATTATAGACCGATGTGGACCAATTTTTGCATAGTTATTAGAGACCATACACTAACACCATGTACCAAATTTCAGCCGGATCGGATGAAATTTGCTTCTCTTAGAGGCTCCGAAAGCCAAATCGGGGGATCGGTTTATATGGGGGCTATATATAATTATGGACCGATGTAGACCACTTTTTGCACGGTTGTTAGAGACCATATACTTACACCATGTACCAAATTTCAACCGAATCGGATGAAATTTGCTTTTTTTAGAGGGTCTGCAAGCCAAATTTGGGGGTCCCTTTATATGGGGGCTATACGTAAAAGTAGACCGATATGGCCCATTTGCCATACCACCCGACCTACATCAATAACAACTACTTGTGCCAAGTTTCAAGTAGATAGCTTGTTTCGTTCGGAAGTTAGAGTGATTTCAACAGACGGACGGACGGACGGACATACTCAGATCGACTCAGAATTTCACCACGACCCAGAATATATACACTTTATGGGGTCTTAGAGCAATATTTCGATGTGTTACAAACGGAATGACAAAGTTAATATACCCCCATCCAATGGTGGAGGGTATAAAAACATTCTTTCTAGAAGCCTAAGTCCCCAAATTGAGGGGTCGGTTTAAATGGAGGCTACATCAAAACCTCGAACAATATAGTTCATCTTCGAACTGGACCTGTCTGAAAATAAAAATCGAATCTTTGCCCAATTACAGGACGAAAGCGCCATTATTGAAGACTGTAGCGGTATTACAACAGACAGACATCTGTACTGATATATTAAATATTAAAATTACTTTCATCTTAAAATCTAAAACAGAAAATTCCCATGCCATATTAAACAAAGGACTCTCAAGAAGCCATATGTATACAGAAAATTCAATTTGTTTGAAAATTCACTAATCTAATGGTACAAAGAAAAAAAAAACGGAAAATTTCTTCTTATTACTAAGTGTTTCCATTTTCTTGGAAATTAAACCAATTTAGGGGACTATAGCATCTTAAGTATCCCCATGCTATTAAATGGTTAATTTTCCGACATAGGTGTGTGGTGAATGCTAGAGCTCTTAAAGCATCTGTGTTCGTGGCCAGGCTACTAATGCATCTATGATATAATCTTGAGAGTGGTCCAAAAAGATAAGCTGCTTTCGTAAATCACATAGACGAACATTCTTAACACCATCTGAAATGAAAGTTTGGCCTCATCTGAGTATTTGATTGCGTGTCCAGTCAACGATAATGTTTATTTTTATTTTCATTTCATTTTCTTTTTGCTTTTCGGTTTTTTTTTCGTTGGGAATTTCTCATTTCATTGCTTTCAGTTTTTTTTTTTCACGCTTTATTCAATTGGATGGAATTGCCTGGTAGAGGAGGATAGAATTGCCTGGCATTTTGGGCCCATTGGATTCATTATTGCTACTACGTGACGTATGATTAATTTTAATTAATTACATTCAAATGTTTTATCAAATATTTGGACAACAGTCATCCCTCTCATTCTTTCTCTCTCTCAGTCTCTCTTCATTACTTTAATATTGGTCTGTTATTGCCTTGTCATGCTCTCGTTAACGTTTTTTTACAGTCTTATTTTTCAGTGTTACCAGTACAACTCTAGTTCTTGCCCTTAAACCAAGGCAAGAAAAATTTCCAAAAAATTTTCTAATTTTAATAATAAAATTGTTCAAAAAGAATCCGCAATATTTTTTTTTTTTTTTTGAGATTTATGATGAAAATAAAAACAAATTAAAACAATTATTTTATTTTGTTATTGGACATAAATTGGATTCAACTTTTTAGATTTTGAAAGATTAGGCTCTGCTTCAGAAAATCTTTAATAATTTAAAAAACTGGGAAACATTTAAAAGTCGTCGCTATGCACGCCAGTTTTCGAATTTCAATAAGGCTAAAAATTATTCCATACAAATTTCATAGGTATAATTATTTATGGGTGTAACGGAATTCTTATTTCAGACAATGCAAAAGACTTCTAAATAGTGGAAATAGGCGCTAATGAATTTTGTCCAAGGCACTATTTCGTTATTGTAATGATTTTTTTAATTAGGAATTTTTTTCATAACATCAATGAACATTTTCATTATTCTAATGTAAGATTTTCTTCATGTCAACGAAAATTGTCGTTGGCTTAGTTTTAAAGCGATCGGTAATCATATATTTACGAATGAAAATTGAATGCTAGAGTGGCCGATATGTATTGCAACCCATTTCAGTTTACCATAATTTCTCAATCGCTCGTTTGACATCCAACAGATTTAATACTGTGACAGGTCATTTTATCGTTTACAAAAATAGATTGATCTATTGCATTCAGAAATGAAGCAAGATAATGTGATTTCATTGTAGGTTGCTGAATAGCCAGCCTGTGGTGGCTATCGCTAGATTTAAATGTAAATAGTAAATTTGCTTCTCTTATAACTTTTCTTTACTGTATTGAATAACGTCCAAAAAGTGGACGGAAAAACCATCAAAACGCCACAAATTATGATTTACTTCTCAGCAAAAATGCATCGCCAAAAAAGTAGTGAAAATGTCATTATACCCTTCACAGGGTATAATAAGTTTGTGCATTTGTATGTAACGCCAAGAAGGAAAAGTCTAGGACCCATCGTTTAGTATACCGATCGTCTTGGAATTGAATTCTGAGTCGATTTAGCGATGTCCGTCTGTCTGTCGGTCTGTCTGTCTGTCTGTCTGTCCGTCTGTCTGTTGGTGTATTTTTGTGTGCAACGTACAGCTCGCACTTTTAGTCCGATTGTCCTAAAATTTTGTACTGTTTCCTGTTTCGGCTCAAAGACGATTCCTATTGATTTTGGAAAAAATCGGTTCAGATTTAGATATAGCTGCCATATATATTTTTCACCGATCTGGTCATAATTGGCGTGTATATCACTCGATCTTCCACAAATTCCGTACATCCGAATATTTTATGAGTCTCGAAAAACTTGCAAAATATCAGCCAAATCGGTTCAGACTTAGATATAGCTCCCATATATAGCTTTCGCCCGATTTACACTCATTTGCCCACAGAGGCCAAGTTTTTGCTTCGATTTAGTTGAAATTTTGCACAGGGAGTAGAATTAGCATTGTAGCTATACGTGCCAAATTTGGTTGAAATCGCTTCAGATTTAGATATAGCTCCCATATATAGCTTTCGCCCGATTTACACTCATATGACCACAGAGGCCAATTTTTAACTCCGATTTAGTTGAAATTTTGCACAGGGAGTATAATTAGCATTGTAGCTATACGTGCCAAATTTGGTTGAAATCGCTTCAGATTTAGATATAGCTCCCATATATAGCTTTCGCCCGATTTACACTCATATGACCACAGAGGCCAATTTTTAACTCCGATTTAGTTGAAATTTTGCACAGGGAGTATAATAAGTATTGTAGCTATACGTGCCAAATTTGGTTGAAATCGGTTCAGATTTAGATATAGCTCCCATATATAGCTTTCGCCCGATTTACACTCAAATGACCACAGAGGCCTATTTTTTGCTCCGATTTAGTTGAAATTTTGCACAGGGAGTAGAATTAGTATTATAGCTATGTGTGCTAAATTTGGTTGAAATCGGTTCATATTTAGATATAGCTCCCATATATACATAGCTTTCGCCCGGTTTACACTCATATGACCACAGAGGCCAATTTTTTGCTACGATTTAAGTGAAATTTTGTACAGGGTGTAGAATTAGCATTGTAGATATGCATGCCAAATTTGGTTGAAATCGGTTCACATTTAGATATAGCTCCCATATATAGCTTTCGCCCGATTTACACTCATATAACCACAGAGGCCAATTTTTAACTCCGATTTAGTTGAAATTTTGCACAGGGAGTAGAATTAGCATTGTAGCTATGCGTGCCAAATTTGGTTGACATTGGTTCAGATTTAGATATAGCTGCCATATATAGCTTTCGCCCGATTTACACTCATATGACCACAGAGGCCAATCTTTTACTCCGATTTAAGTGAAATTTTGTACAGGGAGTAGAATTAGCATTGTAGATATGCATGCCAAATTTGGTTGAAATCGGTTCAGATTTAGATATAGCTCCCATATATAGCTTTCGCCCGATTTACACTCATATGACCACAGAGGCCAATTTTTAACTCCGATTTAGTTGAAAATTTTCACAGGGTGATATTTAAGAGTGATATTTAAATATATGTATTTGGGACAAACCTTTATATATAGCCCTCAACACATTTAACGGATGTGATATGGTATCGAAAATTTAGATCTACAAAGTGGTGCAGGGTATAATATAGTCGGCCCCGCCCGACTTTAGACTTTCCTAACTTGTTATCATTAGGTTTATTTCGGTAGTGAAAGGGTTAAAACGCCAACTTGATGGGTTGCCTGCTGTATAGGTAGTCCTGACTTGGCACCGAATGTCTTCATTTTATTCTCGTACGTAAAAAATGAGAAGTCAACGTTTTTCGACACCAGAAGAAGCGGCTAATGCTTTTGGAATAAATTTTTTGAAGATACCTCAAGCAGAGTGGCAAAAGAGCTTCGAGAATTGGTTCAAACGTGTATAGATCTTAATGATAAATATTTGGAAAAACAATGAAGCGATTTCCGATATTTAATATTTGCTTTTCTTCTCTATTCCCGAAATATAAAAACAACCCTCTTATTCCAAATCTTATTTATTTTCTATCTGAACAGATATTTGCAAAATCTCCACAAAATGTCCCAAACATCTTTAAATTCCCCACCAAAGCCCCATATAAAGGGTGATACGGTCAAAATTTGGTCAAGGGAAAACGCGTGTAAATCGGTGAAATCGTTTATTTAAAAAATCAAATTAAATTTCTTTTTCAATTTCAATTAGTATAAAATTCAGGAAAAATATTCAGTTAGGCCTTCGCTTTTTCAAATCTGAATTACCGGGCCTCACGCTTGACTCCTGCCATCAGATTTTGTACAGCCACCTTGTCCTTCTTCGTCGCCGCAGAAAGCCAGTTTGCCTTGAACTGCTGCTCGTCCTTAGCAGTTTTTTGGTCTTCTTTAGGTTCCGCTTGACAATAGCCCAGTACTTCTCAATTGGGCGGAGCTCTGGCGTATTGGGAGGGTTCTTGTCCTTGGGAACCACCTGCACGTTGTTGGCGTCGTACCACTCCATGGCCTTTTTACCGTAATGGAAAGATGCCAAATCCGGCCAAAACAGTACGGAACAACCGTGTTTCTTCAGGAAAGGCAGCAGACGTTTATTCAAACACTCTTTCACGTAAATTTCTTGGTTGACAGTCCCGGAAGCTATGAAAATGCTGCTTTTCAAGCCACAGGTACAGATGACTTGCCAAACCAGATATTTCTTTGCGAACTTTGACAGTTTTATGTGCTTGAAAATATCTGCTACCATCCCCCTTCCTTTTGCCGTATACAACTCCCGTCCCGGAAGCTGCTTGTAGTCGGCTTTGACGTAGGTTTCGTCGTCCATTACCACGCAGTCAAACTTCGTCAGCATTGTCGTGTACAGCCTCCGGGATCGCGCTTTGGCCGTCGTATTTTGTTTATCTTCGCGATTTGGAGTCACTACCTTCTTGTAAGTCGATAGTCCGGCTCGTTTTTTGGCTCGATGCACGGTTGTAGACGATACACCCAGCTTATTTGCGGCATCTCGGAGAGAGAGGTTAGGGTTTCGCTTGAAACTACCGGCAACTCTCTTTGTCGTCTCAGCGGCTTCCGGTTTTCGATTTCCCCCCGATCCAGACTTCCTGGCTATCGACAAACGTTCCCCAAACACTTTAATTACATTTGTAACGGTTGATTTGGCAACTTTTAGCGATTTTGCCAGCTTTGCGTGCGAGTAGCTCGGATTTTCGCGATGCGCGAGCAAAATTTTGATACGCTGCTCTTCTTGCTTGGACGGCATTTTGACAACTGAAGAGTGAATTCCAAAATCAAAATAGGAGCAACATTCTACACACACACACACCTTCAAAATTAGGGGTGTTCAGGTTTTTTAAATGCAAAATTGAAAAAGAAATACATCAAGTTTATATTGACCACATTTTGACCGTATCACCCTTTAGGCCCAATTGGACTATTTATTTCCATCCTATCCCATGCCCAATCCCCAATTTGAAGGGAATATTCTCAAAACTGGCAACTTTATTCTTCTTCGTTCTTCTCACTCACAAATTCTTGCTTTGAATTTTAACATTTGGCAAATGATTGGGTGCGAGCAAATGTTATTGAAATAAATGATTCAGAAGGCTAAAAAATCTTGAAACAATTTTTTTTTCATCAAATTTCAATAGCTTCCTACTACCCAATAGGCCAATTGAAGATGAGTTGGCCACTCAGTAAGGCACTTTAAATTAATAAAACATGAAGTTTAATGTTGAATTGGTTTTCAAACAAAGGAAATCAATTACAACTACAGTGGATTCTGAATAATATCGTCCAGATGTTTTGGTGGGGTGAGAAAATAAAATCAATCATGTTGAATGATTTAAGGATCCATTAAGAGGATGATGGAGTGTAATAGACGTTGTAATATTGAAGCAATTACTCTCTTTATATGGCAAATGGTATTTAGTAAACCAATATAATTGAATATGAAGATAGAAAGTTTATATGGAAGTAGATAAAAGTTCGAAATGTTAACTCTTTTTTTAAATACTTTTTTTAATATATTTTTCTGTGTATATGAAATATTTTTCAACAACAGACAATAAGACTCTTTTGATCTCTGATGCATCTAACTGTCGATTTAATGAAGACCTCTAGGGTCTTCCCTATAAACTCATAACCATTTACCTATTCCAGCTTATATACACATACACACTTCATTTCTAATACCCCTTAAAGAGCGATTTTGTAGATGATAGCCCGTATATATCTACCGGAAAAAGGAAACACTTAATGGCGCTTAAAAGCGCGTTTACTGACATTCAGCCATGAATTTTTATTTTCCAATTTCTTTTTTTTTTCATTGTGTTACATCTTCAGTATTCCTAGTATTGTGTAGCGATTCTTTTTTCCATTCATCCTTGGTCTTATTTCTTTATTGTTTCACCAGCTATATGCGTTTGTTGGTATCATTGTGAGTAAGTTGGTAATTGCTAACTGTTCGTTTTTTTCTCTCTCTCTCTCTCACACTTTTCTACAATCTCTCTTTTTTTCTATTATACGAAAATACTCTTTATAGCTGGAGCGAGTGAGAAGAAATTGCCCGTTATTGTGTTCATACATGGCGAATCGTTTGAATGGAGCAGTGGTAATCCCTATGATGGCAGTGTATTAGCCAGCTATGGTGAAGTTGTGGTAGTAACGCTTAATTACCGTTTAGGAATTCTAGGTAAGTGCTAAAGACAACAACAACAACTCAAATATCCAATAACAAGAGCAACGACATATAGAAAGAAAAACAGCTGGAGTATTAAGAAGAAATGGAAAACAGCCACTGATTTAACAAAAAAGACAACGCGTGTATATATTTTTTTTAATGACAGCGGAGATTAAAGGGAAATTTTCAGTTTGAATTCAAATAAAAAGCCTATGTGAAGGAAGAGAGACTTGCTAAAAATAAAATGGAATATGGAATAGAATGAACATTCGATGTCAATAATCTATACAGAAAAATATCAGCAAAATATTTCCAATTGAAAAGTTGAACATTTTTAAATTAATAAATTAATTAATACAATTAACTTTTTAAACAAGATAGAAATATTAAATTAATTAAGTCAATGATTGAACATTTTGAAATTTTTAATTAAAAAATTAATTGATACAATTAACTTTTTAATCAAAATCGGAAGACTAAGACAGTTTAAAACAAATTTATACAGCCGTAAGTTTGACCAGGCCGAAGCTAATGTACCCTCCATCATGGATTGCGTAGAAACTTCTACTAAAGACTGTCATACACAATCGAATTACTTGGGTTGCGGAAACACTTGCCGACGGCAAGGTATCTTAAAACTTCCTAAAACCGTCTTCTAAATTGTAAGGCCATACGAGGTATATATTAAACTAAACCAAGTATATACAGCAGTAAGTTCGGCCGGTCCGAATCTTAAATACCCACCACCATGAATCAAATATTAGGGTTTCCTTTGAAATTTCAGGGGGGTTTGATGACAGATATTCTCCCAAGCGGAGCAGATCAACTAGTACACTTCCCCCAGATAAATTTCAAGATTTTACCTATGAAGACTATATATATATATACGTTTCTGTGAGCCTAATATACCAGAATATTTACAATTTCCGGCAAATCGGATAAAAACTACGGTTTCTAGAAATCCAAGGAGTTAAATCGGGAGATCGTTTTTATGGGGGCTATACCAAAATATGGACCGATACTCACCGTTTTCGGCACACCTCTTTATGGCCCGAAAATACCTCTAGATTTCCAATTTCACGCAAATAGGATAAAAACTTCGGATTCTAGAAGCCCAAGAAGTAAAATCAGGAGATCGGTCTATATGGGGGCTATACCAAAACATTGACCGATACTCACAATTTTTTGCACACGTATTTGTGGTCCTACAATACTTCTAGATTTCCAATTTCAGGTAAATTGAATAAAAACTGCGGTTTCTATAAGCCCAAGAATTAAAATCGGGAGATCGGTCTATATGGGGGCTATACCAAAACATTGACCGATACTCACCATTTTGGCACACCTCTTTATGGTCATAAAATAACTCTAGATTTAAAATTTCAGGCAAATTGGATAAAAACTACGATTTCTATAAGCCCAAGACCCCAAATGGGGAGGTCGATTTATATGAGGACTATATTAAAATCTGGACCGATATAGCCCATCTTCGAACTTGACCAGCCTGCAGACAAAAGGCGAGTTTGTGTAAAATTTCAGAACGATTGCTCCATTATTGAAGACTGTAGCGTGATTACAACAGACAGACAGACGGAGAGACGGACATGGTTATATCGTCTTAGAATTTCTCCCTGATCAGGAATATATACTTTATATAGTCGGAAATCGATATTTCGATGTGTTACAAACGGAATGACAAACTTATTATACCCCCGTCACCATTCTATGGTGGTGGGTATAAAATGGTCGATTAAATAAGTATATAATTCAGTTTGACAAAATTTTCTATAGAAATAAAATTTTGACAAAATTTTCAATAGATATAAAACTTTGACAAAAAATTTTATAGAAATAAAATTTTGACAAAATTTTCTATAGCAATAAAATTTTGACAAAATTTTCTATAGCAATAAATTTTTGACAAAATTTTCTATAGCAATACAATTTGGACAACATTATTTATAGAAATAAAATTTGGACAACATTTTCTATAGAAATAAAATTTAGACAAAATTTTCTATACAAATAAAATTTTGACAAAATTTTCTATAGAAATTAAATTTTGACAAAATTTTCTATAGAAATAAAATGTTGACAAAATATTTAATAGAAATAAAATTTTAACAAAATTTTCTATAGAAATAAAATTTTGACAAAATGTTCTATAGAAATAAAATATTGACAAAATTTTCTATGGAAATAAAACTTTGGCAAAATTTTCTATTGCAATAAAACGTTGACAACATTTTCCATAGTAATAAAATTTTGACAGAATTGTCTATAGTAACAAAATTTTGACAAAATTCTCTATAGCAATGAAATTTTGACAAAATTTTCTATAGAACTAAAATATTGACAAAATTTTCTACGGAAATAAATTTTTTGAGAAAAATTTCCATAGAAATAAAATTTTGACAAAATTTTCTATAGAAATAAAATTTTGACACAATTTTCTATGGAAATAAATTTTTTGAGAAAAATTATTATAGAAATAAAATTTTGACAAAATTTTCTATAGAAATAAAATTTTGACAAAATTTTCTATAAAAATAAAATTTTGATAAAATTATCTATAGAAATAAAATTTTGACAAAATTTTCTATAGAAATAAAATTTCGACAAAGTTTTCTATAGAAATAAAATTTTGACAAAATTTTCTATAGAAATAAAATTTTGACAAAATTTTCTATAGAAATAAAATTTTGACAAAATTTTGACAAAAATTTTTATAGAAATAAAATTTTGACAAAATTTTCTATAGAAATAAAACTTTGGCAAAATTTTCTATTGCACTAAAACTTTGACAACATTTTCTATAGAAATAAAATGTTTACAACATTTTCTATAGCAATAAAATATTGACAAAATTTTCTATAGAAATAAAATTTTGACAAAATTTTCTATAGCAATAAAATGTTGACAAAATTTTCTATAGCAATAAAATTTTGACAAATTTCTCTACAGAAATAAATTTTTAACAAAATATTCTACAGAAATAAAATTTTGACAACATTTTCTATAGAAATAAATTTTTGTCCAAATTTGCTATAGAAATAAAATGTTGACAAAATTTTCAATAGAAATAAAATTTTGACAAAATGTTCTATAGAAATAAAATTTTGGAAACATTTTTTACAGAAATAAAATGTTGACAAAATTTTCTAGAGAAATAAAATTTTGACAAAATTTTCAATAGAAATAAAACTTTGACAACATTTTCTATAGCAATAAAATTTGGACCAAATTTTCTATAGACATAAAATTTTCTATAGAAATAAAATTTTGACAAAATTTTCTATAGAAATAAAATTTTGACAACATTTTCTATAGAAATAAAATTTTGACAAAATTGTTTATAGCAATAAAATTTTGTTAAAATTTTCTATAGAAATAAAATTTTGAGAAAAATTTCAATAGAAATAAAATTTTGACAAAATATCTATAGAAATAAAATTTTGACAAAATGTTTTATAGAAAAAAAAATTGACAAAATTTTCTATAGAAATAAAATTTTTACAAAATTTTCTATAACGATAAAATTTTGACAAAATTTTCTATAGAAATAAAAATTTTGACAAAATTTTCTACAGAAATAAAATTTTGACAAAATTTTCTATAGAAATAAAATTTTGACAAAAATTTCTATAGAAATAAAATTTTAACAAAATTTTCTACTGTAGTAAAAATATTGACAAAATTTTCTACAGAAATAAAATTTTAGCAAAATTTTCTATAGAAATAATATTTTGGAAAAAAATTCTATAGAAATAATATTTTGACAAAGTTTTCAATAGAAATACAATTTTGATAAAGTTTTCTATAGAAATAAAATTTGGACAACATTTTCTATAGAAATACAATTTGGACAAAATTTTCTATAGAAATAAAATTTAGACAACATTTTTTATAGAAATAAAGTTTTGACAAAATTTTCTATAGAAATAAAATGTTGGTAGATTATTTTTGGCTCGAGTGGCAACCATGATTATGAACCGATATGGGCCAATTTTAGCATGGTTGTTAGCAATTAAACACCTCTTGTGTGAGTGTCCTGCATTTTGTGTAAAGCGCAAGCAACTTTTAGGAGCATATAGCTTCAGATTACTGGCGGATCTGGAAAACGTTAACTTAAGCAGTCTGCTAATGTTTTTGGAACAATCTGGTTGGTTCAACAAAGAAAAATAATCAGGAAGGTTCAGCGGTTAAAACTAGAAGTGCCTATATGTAATAGGTACTTTTAGTTAATGTGGTATCACAATGGACTGAATAGTCTAAGTGAGCCTGAATCTTAATCGGGCTGCCACTTTAACCTAACCTAACCTAGCGGCCATATACTAACACCACGTTCCAAATTTCAACCGTATCAAATGAATTTTTCTCCTCCCAGAAGATACGGAGGTCAAATATTGGAAACCGTTTATATGGGGGCTATATATAATTATGGACCGATATATACCAATTTTTGCATGGTTGTTAGAACCCACATACTAACACCACGTACCAAATTTCATCGGATCGGGTAAGTTTTGCTCCTCCAAGATGCTCCGGAGTTCAAATCTGGGGATCGGTATGTATGGGGGCTATATATAATTATGGTCCGATATGGACCAATTCTTGTATGATTGTTAGATATCATATGCTTACACCTCGTACCAAATTTCAACCGGATCGAATGAATTTTGCTCCTCCAAGAGGCTTCGTTAAAGTTGTCCAATATGGCCTATTTGCAATACCATCCGACCTACATCAATAGCAACTACTTATGCCAAGTTTCAAGTCGATAGCTTGTTTCGTTCGGAAGTTAGCGTGATTTCAACAGACGGACGGGCGGACGGACGGACATGCTTAGATCGACTCAGAATTTCACCACAACCCAGAATATATATACTTTATGGGGTCTTAGACCAATATTTCGATGTGTTACAAACGGAATGACAAAGTTAATATACCCCCCATCCTATGGTGGAGGGTATAAAAAGTGGTGAATTTTTTTAATTTTTAATTGAAATTTTATTTTAAACAAATAATCTTTTCATCAAACTTAGAACACAAAGTCATTTGAGAAAGTAATTGAAAATAGTTACGTTTTCAATTAAAAAATTAATTGCAATTTGCCCACACTGAAAGAAGTGTTTTCTTTTCTGAGGAACGAAGTTTTAGACAAACAAAGTTTTCTGTTGATGCTAAAGAATTTTCTTTAAAGACAAATAAAAAGAACTAGAGGCAATCGTTGAATCGCATATCATAAATTTGAGCTTTTTTGGTCTAAAAGAAAATACGTTATAAGAAAGGGAAATTTCGTTAGTCTAAAATTTCGTTCCTGTGGAAAGTATTTTTTCTTTGGGTGCATGTCCGTCCGTCCCTTTCTATGTTGTCCAACAATTCGTGCAGGATTCTTTATGAATATTTTTCATTATGTCAATGAATAAACTTTGTTCGCTCTATTTTACAAACAACCGATCTTGTATTTATGGAAAATTTCTTAGCTTCCTAATACCCTGACCGAAGACTATCCATAAAAACTTCACAATAAGTATTGCATCCAGAATCCCAGGAAGAATGTTGGCAGCAATAATAAATTATTATATTTAAGTGCCCTCTGCTTAAGGTGACAGCATCACGAATTAAACGAAACAAAATAAGGAGAACCCAAAACGCAAAGCCGAAAGGAAAGAAAGGGAATTAAAACAATTTTTGCTTTTTGGCATGGAACGTGCATGTAGTCATGCAGCAGGCTAGCAATGAGAATTTTTTTAATCTCATTTTCCAAAAGGAAAAGAAGAAACATTTATTAAGGTAGCTTTGCTCTCCGAAATCTGACGCACACTATTTTATTTATTTCCCTAATAAAATAAATATAAGCAACAGTATCTCCTTCCGGTTGCGTGTTCTTTGACTCGCCTTATCCTCAGAGCCTTCTTAATAACAACACTTACGTTAGGTTTTCACCATATTTTTGGTGGGGTTTTTGTTTTCTCATTCTCATTAATTTCACTTTTCTTCAACAGGTTTTCTAAATGCCAACCCCAATCCTCAACAACATGCACGTGTGGCCAATTATGGTCTTATGGATCAAATTGCCGCCCTACATTGGATCCAACAAAATATTCAGAAATTTGGTGGTGATCCTAATGCTGTAACTTTAGCTGGCCATGGTACCGGAGCTGCTTGCATCAATTATTTAATGTCAACACCTACTATGGTCCGTGGTCTATTTCATCGGGCCATTCTTATGTCCGGTTCAGCCTACTCATCATGGGCTTTGGTCGAAGATCCTGTCATGTTTGCTGTGAAATTAGCCAAAGAAGTCAACTGTTCAATCCCGGAGGATTTGGATAAACATCATGAGCAGATTGTGGATTGTTTACGTGAAGTACCGCTGGATGATTTGTATGCGGCTGATATTCAAACGCCAACATTTTTGACTTCATTTGGACCATCGGTAAGTTGATTGTAAATTTTGAAGAAAAAAATTTGTCACGGCTTTTGTTATCGAAATATGAGGAATATAAAAAAAAGTTTACATTGAAATTTGGTTAACATTATTTTAAGTTATTTTGTCATTACAGTTACATTTGCTTAAAAACGTAGAACGTACTCAAAATTGACTTTAACGAAATGGACCAACAAGAAAATTAAAATTTTGAAAGATAGTAAATATATACAAAATTTTGTCAAAATTTTATTTCTAAAAAAAAATTGCCAAAATCTCATTTCTGTAGAAAAATTTTCAAAATTTTATTTCTACAGAAAATTTTGTCAATTTTTCATAGAAAATTTTCTCAAAATTGTATTTTTATAGAAAATTTTGTCAAAATTTTATTTGTACAGATAATTCGGTCTTCATTTTATTTGTATAGAGAATTTTGTCAAAATGTTATTTCTGTACAACATGATGGCAAAATTTAATTCTATACAACATTTTGTCAAAACAAATAGTACAGAAAATTTTGTTAAGATTTCATCTCTATAAAAAATTTTGTGAAATTTTTATTTCTCTAGAAAATTTTATTTCTATAGAAAATTTTATAAAAATTGCATTTATGTACAAAATTTTATTTCTAAAGAAAACTTTGTCAAAATGTTTTTTATATGGAAAATTTTGTTTTTTATATGGAAATTTTTTCCATAAAAATCTGTCAAAATTACGTTTACAGAAAATTTTGTCAAAGTTTTATTTCTTAGAAAATTTTGTCAACATTTTATTTCTCTTCAAAATTTTGTCAATATTTTATTTCTATAGAAAATTTAGTAAAAATTGTATTTCTATAGAAAATTTTGGCAAAATTTTATTTCGACGGAAAATTTTGTCAAAAACTTTTGTCAAAATTTTATTTCTCTAGAAAATTTTTTTAAAATTAAATTTCTATAGACAATTTTGCCGAAATTTTATTTCCATAGATATTTTTTTCAAAATGTTGTCATAATTTTATTTCTATAGAAAATTTTGTCAAAATTTTATTTCTATAGAAAATTTTGTCAAAATTTTATTTTCATAGAAAATGTTGTCAATATTTTATTTCTATATAAATATTTCGTAAAAATTGTATTTCTATATAAAATTTTGGCAACATTTTATTTCGGCAGAAAATTTTGTCAAAATTTTATTTATATAAAAAATTTTGTCAAAATTTTATTTCTTAGGAAATTTTGACAACATTTTATTTCTCTAGAAATTTTTTCAAAATTTTATTTCTATCGAAAATTTTGCCGAAATTTTATTTTCATAGAACATTTTGTCAAAATGTTATCTCTATAGAAAATTTTGTCAACATTATATTTCTATTGAGAATTTTGTCAATATTTTATTTCTAAAGAAAATTTTTCATAAATTTATTTCTATAGAAAATTTTGTCAAAATTTTATTTCAATAGAAAATTTTGTCAGAATTTTATTTCCATAGAAAATTTTGCCAAGATTTTATCTCTATAGAAACATTTGTCAAAATTTTATTTCTATAGAAATTTTTTTCAAAATTTTATTTCTATAGAAAATGTTGTCAAAATTTTATTTCTAAAAAAATTTTGTCAAAATTTTATTTCCATAGAAAATTTTGTCAAAAATTTATTTCAACAGATTATTTTGTCAAAAACTTTTGTCAATATTGTATTTCCATAGATAATTTTGTCATAATTTTATTTCTATAGAAAACTTTGTCAATATTTCATTTCTATAGAAAATTTTGTTAAAATTTTATTTTTATAGAAAATTTTGTCAAAATGTTATTTCTATAGAAAATTTTGTCAAAATGTTATTTCTATAGAAAATTTTGTCAAAGATTTATATCAATAGACAATCTAAAAATTTTATTTGTAAAGAAAATTTTGCCAAAATTTTATTTCTAACGAGAATTTTATCAAAATTTTATTTCTATGGAAAATTTTGTCAAAATTTTATTTCTATAGCAAAATTTTGTCAAAATTTTATTTCTATAGAAAATTCTGTCAAAATTTTATTTCTATAGCAAAATTTTGTCAACATTTTATGTCCATTGATAATTTTGTCAATATTTTATTTCTAAAGAAAATTTGTCATAATTTTATTTCTATAGAAAATTTTGTCAAAATTTTATTTCAATAGAAAATTTTGTCAAAATTTTTATTTCTATAGAAAATTTTGTCAAAACTTTATTTCCACAGAAAATGTTTTCAGAATTTTATTTCCATAGAAAATTTTGTCAAGCTTTTTTCTCTATAGAAACATTTGTTAAAATTTTATTTCCATAGAAAATTTTGTCAGAATTTTATTTCCATAGAAAATTTTGTCAAAATTTTATCTCTATAGAAAAATTTGTCAAAATTTTATTTCTATAGAAATTTTTTTCAAAATTTTAAAAAAATTTTAAAAAAAATTTTGTTTCCATAGAAAATTTTGGCAAAATTTTATTTCAACAGAAAATTTTGTCAAAAACTTTTGTCAACATTTTATTTCCATAGATAATTTTGTCAATATTTTATTTCTATAGAAAACTTTGTCAATATTTCATTTCTATAGAAAATTTTGTTAAAATTTTATTTTTATAGAATATTTTGTCAAAATTTTATTTCTATAGAAAATTTTTTCAACATTTTATTTCAACAGAAAATTTTGTGAAAAACTTTTGTCAACATTTTATTTCCATAGATAATTTTGTCAAAATTTTATTTCTATAGAAAATTTTGTCAAAATTTTACTTCTATAGAAAATTTTATTTCTATAGAATATTTTGTCAAAATTTTATTTCTATAGAATATTTTGTCAAAATTATATTTCCATAGAAAATTATGTCAAAATTTTATTTCTTAGAAAATTTTGTCAAAATTGTCACAATTTTATTTCGATAGAAAATGTTGTCAATATTTTGTTTCTATATAAATATTTCGTAAAAATTGTGTTTATATATAAAATTTTGGCAACATTTTATTTCGACAGAAAATTTTGTCAAATAATTTTGTCAAAATTTTATTTTTATAGAAAATTTTATTTCTTAGAAAATTTTGTCAAAATTTTATTTATATCGAAAATTTTGCCGAAATTTTATGTCCATAGAAAATTTTGTCAAAATTTTACCTCTATAGAAAATTTTTGTCAACATTTTATTTCCACAGATAATTTTGTCAATATTTTATTTCTATAGAAAATTTAGTCAACATTTTATTTCCATAGAAAATTTTGTCGAAATTTTATTTCTATAGAAAATTTTGTCAAAATTTTATTTCTATAGAAAATTTTGTCAAAATTTTATTTCTATAGAAAAATTTGTCAAAATTTTGTCAAAATTTTATTTCTATAGAAAATTTTGCCAAATTTTACTTCTATAGAAAACTTTGTCAAAATTTTATTTCTATAGAATATTTCGTAAAAATTGTATTTCTATATAAAATTTGGCAAACATTTATTTCGACAGAATATTTTGTCAAAAAGTTTTTTCAAAATGTTCTTTTTATAGAAATTTTTGTCAAAATTTTATTTCTCTAGAAATTTTTCAAAATTTTATTTCTATAGAAAATTTTGAAGAAAATTTATTTCCATAGAAAATTTTTCACAATTTTATTTCTATAGAAAATTTTGCCAACATTTTATTTCTATAGAAAATTTTGTCAAAATTATATTTCAATAGAAAATTTTGTCAACATTTTATTTTTTGGAAAATTTTGTTAAAATTTTATTTCTATAGAAAATTTTGTCCCAATTTTAATTCGATTGACAATTTTGTCAAAATTTTATATCTATAGAAAATTTTGTCAAAATTTTATTTCCATTGAAAATGTTGTCAATATTTTATTTCTATAGAATATTTCGTAAAAATTGTATTTCTATATAAAATTTTGGCAAAATTTTATTTCGACAGAAAATTTTGTCAAACACTTTTGTCAAAATTTTATTTTTATAGAAAATTTTGTCTAAATTTTATTTCTTAGACAATTTTGTCAAGATTTTATTTCTCTAGAAATTTTTTCAAAATTTTATTTCTCTAGAAATTTTTTCAAAATTTTATTTCTATAGAAAATTTTGTCAAAATTTTATTTCTATAGAAAATTTTGTTAAAATTTTATTTCTATAGAAAATTTTGTCAAAATTTTATTTCTACTGAAAATTGTGTCAAAAAATGTATTTCCATTGATTACATGTAGAAATAATTTACTGCTAGTTTTGAACAACATTGAATCATTATTATTTATATTTTCAAGCTTATTTACTTTAATAATTTTCAATAAATAGTCCCAAAATCCCTAAACGTCCATGTGAAGTTTGTGAAAATCATAAATATGGAAGTTATTTCGCAAAAGACTCAATGTCAATGAAATGACTCTAAATTATTTATAACAAACAACAACAAAAAAATGATAAATAATCCTAACCAAAAATATTGTTCAACCACTAAGCGGAAATTACATATAAGGCCTATGTCATATTTAATAAAAATAACATTAGGAATGACCTGCAATTGAATGTCCTCTCTAATCCTACCCACAAATATCCCCCGAAACAGGCGCTTAAGTATAGAAATTGATATTCTACTCTGAAGGCCACAACAAATAAATGGTAATGCTTGACATAACTTTATTGATTACGGCATTAAATGAATGCAAATGACCTGTCCAAAACCAAACGAAAGAATCATAAAAATAAAGTCAAAACCAAACCAGCCTCTTTGTAGAAAATTATAGAGCTGTCGTCTGACCGAGCCAACCAAACAAACGCCCTAAAAAATGTTTAGCCTTAGACTGAATGAAGTAAGTGAAATGAAATACCACAATTTTTGTGCAATTTCAAAGCAATTGAATTGTTGGCCACAATTGTCCACAAGACCAAAGAGACAAGACAAAGCAAGACTGAAGTCTAAATGTCTGGACACATTTCCATAATAAACATCAAATAAATAGAAAATAATGATTATGTTCCTTTTTTCTGCCTGCCCTGCGGGGATTGTTCCTATTTTCGACGGTCATTATTTTCGACTTTTCTTTGGCCTTACTTTCGCTTTGCTTTAAATCATTAATAATAGGAAAAGTTCTAATAAAACCATTGTCGAAATATGACATTGTGTATAATATGAAACGAAAGATTATGTCAGAAACATGAAATGAAATCGACTTGGGGTAAGTAAAATCTTCTAAAGAGCTCAAAACTATAGAAATACCCGAGATGTTGATATTTCCTTAAAGTTTTGGTATTAATTCCGAGGCAGAAATGCAAATTTCAGGGAGCTATATATCCTAAAATCTAGCCTTTATAAAACTCAAATAAGAATACCGATGTCATTTATGAATTTTCGTTTTTTTTTTTTGGTTTTTTTTTTTTGATAATTTATCAGATAAGAGATCACATACAAATAAATGTCAAAATTATAACATTTATAAAATTCTCATTCATATACCTCCATGTAAAAAATGATTTTTTCTCAATGAGGCAGAGTCCTCAAAATGAATATTAGTTTATATCTAAAGCTTAGTTAATTTAAATATTATTTATTCTGTCAACATTTTATTTTTATAGAAAATTTTGTCAACAGTTTTGTTTCTTTAGGAAATTTTGTTAAAAACTTATTTAAAACAAAAAGTTTTAAACCTTTATTTCTAGAGGCAATTTATGAATATTCTGCAAAACCTACCAAAATATCAAGTATACTACTAAATTTTTCTATAGCATACATTTTCTGTAGGAATAAAATGTAGACAACATTTTCCATTGAAATAAAATGTTGGCAAAATTTTCTATAGACATAAAATTTTGAAAAAATTTTCTATAGAAATAAATATTTAACAAAAAGTTCTATAGAAATAAAATTTTGACAAAATTTTCTATAGAAATAAAATTTTTACAAAATTTTCTATAGAAATAAAATTTTGACAAAATTTTCTACAGAAATAAAATTTTGACAAAATTTTCTATAGAAATAAAATTTTGACAAAATTTTCTATAGAAATAAAATTTTGACAACATTTTCCATAGAAATAAAATTTTGACAAAATTTTCTATAGAAATACAATATTGACAAAAATTTTCTATAAAAATAAAATTTTGACAAAATTTTCTATAGAAATAAAATTTTGACAAAATTTTCTATAGAAAAAAAAAATTTGAGAAACTTTTTCATAGAAATAAAATATTGAGAAAATTTTCTATAGAAATAAAATTTTGAGAACATTTTCTATAGAAATAAAATTTTGACAAAATTTTCATTAGAAATAAAATTTTGACAAAATTTTCATTAGAAATAAAATTTTGACAAAATTTTCTATAGAAATAAAATTTTGTTAGATTATTTTTGGCTCGAGTGGCAGCCATGATTATGAACCGATATGGACCAATTTTTGTGTGATTGGGGATCGGCTATATATAGCTATAGACCGATATGGATCAATTTTGGCATGGTTGTTAACGGCCATATAGTAACACCACGTTCCAAATTTCAACCGGATCGGATAAATTTTGCTCCTCCAAGACGATACGGAGGTCAAATCTGGGCAACGGTTTATATGGGTGCTATATATAATTATGAACCGATATGGACCAATTTGTCCATTGTTGTTAGAGACCATATACTAACACCACGTACTAATTTTCTACAGAATCGGATGACTTTTGCTCCTCCAAGAGGTTCCGTAGGTCAAATCTGGGAATCGGTTTACATGGGGGCTATATATAATTGTGGACCGATATAAACCAATTCTTGCATGGTTGTTAAAGACCCCGTACTAACACCATGTACCAAATTTCAACCGGATCGGATGAAATTTGACCTCCTAGAAACTCCGAAGATCAAATCTGGTGATCTGTTTATATGGGGCCTATGTGTAATTATGAATCGATATTGACCAATTTTTGTATGGTTGTTAGAAACCATATTCTAACACCACGTATCAAATTCTAACCGGATCGTATGAACTTTGCCCCTCTAAGAGGCTCCGAAAGCCAAATCTAGGGGTCCGTTATTATGGGGGCTATACGTAAAAGTGGTCCGATATGGCCCATTGGCAATACCGTTCGACCTACATCAATAACAACTACTTATGCTAAGTTTCAAGTGGTTAGCTTGTTTCCTTCGGAAGTTAGCGTGATTTCAACAGACGTACGGACATGCTTAGAACGACTCAGAATTTCACCACGACCCAAAAAATATATATATTTTATTGTGGCATCGGCCTACTTTTCGCATGATGATGATATCATGCCACCACCTCGTATTGTGAGGGAACTGGTGAGATATTGTAAGGAAAAAAACAGGGATTTTATAATTGGTTGTGATGCGAACTCTCACCACGAATTATGGGCAAGTACAGATACGAATTCCAGAGGAGAGAGTCTTATGGAGTACTTTCTTGAGAATCAGATAGTGGTGCATAACCGAGGAAAGGCACATACTTTCGAAACCCGTACGCGAAGAGAGGTGCTTGACCTGACATTCGGCAATCTTAGCAGCAAAATTGCAGTATCGGACTGGAAAGTGTCCAAGGAGATGAGCTACTCGGACCATAAATATATAGAATTCAGGTTAGGAACAGGATATAAGAAAATTGCTGACGAATTCAGAAACCCAAGAAGGATAAATTGGAACAAATTCCGGCAGCATTTGTTAAATGCGCCGACTTTTGATATGGAAAAAGTGATTGCCGGACCCGACGACATTGAAAAGGCGGCTAATGATTTGGAATACAAGCTGTCAAGATCCTTTGTCAAGTCATGCCCCATCAGTCGACCACGTAACAAAAGGCACCAAGCCTGGTGGAACAAGGATCTTATGAACATCAGAAAGAAATCTAGGAAATTGTTTAATGTGGCCAAGAAAAACGACAATGAACAGGCATGGAATGATTATAAGGAATGTCTGAAAGAGTACAAAAAGGAAACAAGAAAGGTGAAAAGGAACGATTTCATCCGGGTGATAGAGGAACTTTCTAATATAAAGGATACTGCAAGATTACGGAAACTTTTATCGAAACAGCCTAAGTTTAGTGGGAATTTACAGAAACCAGATGGAACATGGACTGAATCACCAGTAGAAACACTAGAGATGCTACTTGACACGCATTTTCCAGAGTGTGAGTTAAACATGGCATCGGATCCGTGCAGTTTTAAAGTTTTTGAGGGAGGAAGAGAGGAGGCCTCTGATATTATCACCAGACGAAGCATAAAGAGGGCAATAAATAGTTTTGGTCCTTATAAGTCTCCGGGACTAGACCGGATATATCCGTGTATGCTGCAGGAGTCTTTCGACATCCTGGGGGACACTTATGTGGGACTTTTCAGGGCGTCATTGGAGCACGGGTACATACCGAGGGCTTGGCGAAGAGTCAAAGTTATTTTTATCCCCAAAGCTGGTAGAATAGTACACGGAACAGCCAAGGACTTCAGACCTATCAGCCTGACATCTTTCTTATTGAAGACTCTAGAGAGAGTCTTGGACAACCACCTAAGGAATAAATTGGATAAGAAACTGTCAAACTGCCAACATGCATATTTGAAGGGTAAATCGGTTGAATCTGCACTACATTCTGTAGTGCATTATATTGAGAAATCCATAGCATACGGAGAATATACATTAGCGGCTTTTCTGGACATTGAAGGTGCCTTCAATAACACAAAAATCGAGAAAGTAGTACTTGCTCTGGAGAGAAATGGTATTAGCAGTGCCGTAACGAACTGGATTGAGGCAATGCTACGCCATAGGAACATCGTAGCTGAATTGGCAGACTACAACCGACAAGCAACTACTACAAGAGGGCTTCCTCAGGGAGGAGTGATATCACCTGTGCTCTGGCTGATTATAGTGGATGAGATTCTTAGCGCCCTGAGTAATAGGGGCATAAAAGTGGTGGCGTACGCGGATGACATCGTCATAATGGTCTCAGGTAAATTCTTGGATACGATCTCGGACGTAATGAGCGAGTCGCTGAAGTCTCTAGCGGAATGGGCTAGTGGTGGTGGACTGGGAGTAAATCCAAGAAAAACGGATTTGGTGCTCTTTACAAGGAAAAAGAGACTGGTCGGTTACAAAGATCCGGAATTTCAGGGCACGAGATTGACACTCTCGAAATCGGCACGTTATCTGGGGATTGTACTGGACTCGAGGCTAAATTGGCTAGAGAACGTAGCGGATCGTATGAAGAAGACTTATGCGGCGTTATACGCGTGTCAGAAGCTCGTTGGGGAGCGATGGGGGATGAAACCGGCCCTTTTCAACTGGCTATACACAGCTGTAATAAGGCCAGTAGCGGTATATGGATGTCATGTCTGGTGGCCCGTCACTAACCATCACAATCATATACAGAGATTGGGCAGGATAAATAGAACGGCTCTTATCTATATGACCGGGGCGATGAGGACAACGGCCACAGCCGCACTGGAGGTATTGATGGGGATAATTCCATTGGACCTGCATATAAGGAAGAACGCGGAGGTCATACTGACCAGACTGAAGGGCCTGGACTCTTTGGAGAGCACGAGCTGCAGACACACGGAACTGATATCGTACGCCGGACGCCATATAAGAACGGACCATATGGCGCCATGGCATATGTTTGAGAGTGACCTGGACTCAATTATCCCGAGCGTTGAGGACTGGGACGTAAACAGGATACACTTTGGGAGTCTCAACATTTATACTGACGGCTCTAAAATGACAGAAGGTGTAGGCAGCGGAATATACTGCAAGGAGTTGGGACTTAAGGAGTCCTTCAAGTTGGACGAACAATGTAGCATTTTCCAGGCCGAGATATTTGCTATTGCAAAAGCTGCAGAACTTATATCGATGAGGCCGCTATTTAGATGCGATATCAGCATTTTCATCGATAGTCAGGCAGCTATTAAGGCCCTGGGCAATACGAACATAAGGTCGAAGGTAGTCAGCCGCTGTCGTAGAGAGCTTAAGGTTCTCACTGAACAGCATAATGTAACTCTGTGCTGGGTACCTGGACATTATGGCATAGAGTTGAATGAAGAGGCAGATATACTGGCTAAGGAAGGCGCAAGTAGTACGGAAAGCGTCATTTCGGACGTTTTTCCTCCGCTCTCTTTGTTTATTTACAGGATCAAGGGCAAATATGAAGGTTTATGGAAGAGACGTTGGGCTTCTTCTGTTGGATGTGAACAAACCAAATTGATGTGGGATGACAATAATACTAGGAACTCTGAGGTCCTGATGTCATTACAGAGGGAGGATGTAAGGTCTATGATAGGCATCATAACGGGACACAACACCTTGGGGAAACATATGGTAAGGATAGGCCTAGCAAGTGATGATATTTGTAGGTGGTGTCTGGACCCCGATGCTACGGAGGACTCTTTTCACTTCCTGTGCCAGTGTCCAGCACTATCTTTCAGAAGAAACAAGATACTCGGCTCTTATTTCTTTCAGACTTTGACCGACTTGCGAGAATGCAGCCTGAGGAATATCCTCGTCTTCATCAAGTCTTCGGGGTGGAGGAGCTAGGCGCTTCCAAGGATACACTATCATACAATGGACTCATTCCGGCCAGAAGATGACGGACACGTGGAGGAGAAGGAAAAAGAAGTTTAGAGGAATCACAATGGACCAACTATGGTCTAAGTGGACACAAACCCGCTAGTTCGGATTGGTGTCAACCTCCATAACCTAACCTAACCTATGGGGTCTTATACCAATATTTCGATGTGTTACAAACTGAATGACAAAGTTAATATACCCCCCATCCAATGGTGGAGGGTATAACAACAAAATGAAAAAAAAAATTGACAAAAAATATTGACACAATTTTCTGTAGAAATAAAATTTTGACAAAATTTTCTATAGAAAGAAAAATTTTTATAAAATTCTTTCTAGAAATACAAATTTGACAAACTTTTCTATACAAATAAAATATGAACAAAATTTTCAATAGACATAAGATATGGACAAAATTTTCTATAGAAAGAAAATTTTGATAAAATTTTCGCAAAATTTTCTATAGAAAAAATTTGGACAAAATTTTCTATAGAAATAAAATTTGGACAATTTTTTCCAAAGAATAAAATTTGGACAAAATTTTCTATAGAAATGAAATTTGGACAAAAATTTTTATAGAAATAAAATTTTGACAAAATTTTCTATAGAAATACAATTTTGACAAAATCATTTACAGAAGTAAAATTTTGACAAAATTTTCTATAGAAAGAAAATTTTGACAAAATTTATTATAGAAATAAAATTTAGACAAAATTTTTTATAGAAATAAAATTTTGATACAATTTTCTATAGAAATAAAATTAAGACAAAATTTTTCACAGAAATAAAATTTTGACCAAATTTTCTATAGAAAAAAAATTGGACAAAATTTTCTATAGAAATAAAATTTTGACAAAATCTTCTATAAAACTTTGACAAAATTTTCTATAGAAATAAATTTTTGACACAATTTTCTTAGTCGTGATGTAATGATGAGCATGTCCACCTCACCTATAGTAGCATAGTGGGTTCAATCCCAGTTTCGACCGAAGACCAAAAAGCAATAATTTATCCCCTCTGATTAAAGTAACTGTTTTACAAAGCTGTTATGTGTGCTTGCACATATATGTGAAATGCCGTTGGGACTCGGAATTGGCCATTGAGAAATTCACCACCTGTAGTATCACGATGGACATTTCTTGGAAACGAATTTTTAGACCAACGAAGTTTTCTTTTGTTGCTAAAGCTTGTTTTCAGGCCAACCATGTTGACGTCAACGGTACCCACTAATAAAGATTTATTTGCCCGGACAACTTTCACAAGATATCTTCGTTGGGCTAAAATTTTGCTTAACTATGAAAAAACTATCCCAGCTAAATATACAACAAATATATTTCATGGGAAATTTTTCTTAATTAAATTTCTTTATTTGCCTTTGCTGAGTTAGTTTTTTGTCAGCCTAATTTGATTTTTAATGGATTTTTTCTGAAAATAATGACTGTGGTGATATTCCATATAAACTCTATTGTAGCCTGACTAATTTTTCCCTCTATTCTTTGATTGTTATTTACACGTTTTAATGTCACGAAAATTATTTTTGTATGCCTTTTTTCCAGCTCTAAAGAAATTACACCTAATGATATATTCTTGGTAGCCAACGAAAAGTGTCATTTTTCTATATTCGTGACAATCTTTTAATTTTTTTTAAGAAATATTTTTCATGCCTCTCATCGGTGATACAAAGTCTTATACCATGAATATTTTGCTAAAAGAGAAATTTTTCTTTGTCCATTTTCCATGTGGGTATTTCACAGAATATCAAACCTACAAAAGGACTACAAGAGTGAAATTCTTACGAATTAACAATCTGTGAAAGACACGCACAAGTAAGTGCTGTCATGCTAGAGTAATGAAATACCTAATCAGAGACAGTGTATTACATGAAATGAATTTCGTGTTGCATGCATATTAAATTTTTTTAGTGAATTGGGTTGTTTATTGGCAGTGTAGGGTAATTTGGAATCAGGTATTGTATACAAATAATGGCGTAAAGGGAGGTGAGCATAGAGAACGTAAGGCGGGAGAGGAGAACGCGAGGTAAAATGGGCACCTAGATTGTCGGACACATGTGTGTCGAATAGAAGCAACAGACGATGTGCGATATTTACGTGGTATAGGGCTGGTTCCGAGCCTTACCCAACAATTCGGTTGCAATTCGTGTCACAAATAATCTACATAAGATTGAAGAAAATTTTACCAAAAATCTACCAAATTAAAAAAATCTTTTAAAATTTTTGATCAAAATTTTTGAGAAAAAATTTCTCTTGAAAGTTTTATCAAAATTTTATATCTATAGAAAATTTTGTCAAAATTTTATTTTTATAGAAAATTTTGTCAAAATGTTATTTCTAGCAAAAATGTTGTCAAAATTGTATTTCTGTAGAAAATTTTGTCAAAATTTTTATACTATAAACATTTTGATGAAATTTTATTTCTATGGAAAGTTTTGTCAAACTTTTATTTTTATAGAAAATTTTGTCATAATTTTATTTCTTATGAAAATTTTTCAAAATTTAATTTCTATACGCAGAAAAGGAGTAAAGTTCTTCAATCCGTTTGAAATTCTGATTTTGATGTCAGTATATAAATTCTAATGGCTTCTCATCGGACAAATCAAGATTTGATATTTTGCCAGTTTCGTGCAATTGAAGCAAATTTTTGGCTCTTTCCAGTCTAACTTTGTTTTGTAAGTCGGTGATAACTTGCACTTTTTTGGAACTCCAAGCTTATTTGTCATATGTGTTGCATCCGTTCAAACGATACGTTCATCTGGACACGATGTAGTGGTTACACTACATCGTCGTGCCAGAAATAATCTACAAGTTTAGTCAACCAAATTTTGTCAAAATTTTATTTCTATTAAAAATTTTGTCAAAAAAGTATTTCTATAAAAAATTTTGCCAAAATTTTATTTCTATAGAAATTTTGGTTATAATTTTATTTCTTTAGGAAACTTTGTCCAAATTTTATTTCTATAGCAAATTTTGTCAAAATTTTATTTCAATAGAATTTTTTTCAAAAATGTATTTGTATAAAAAATGTTGTGAACATGCTATTTCAATAGAAAATATTGTCAGAATTTTATTATAATAATACATTTTGTAAAAACTTTAGTTTTATAGAAAATTTTGTCAAAATTTTATTTCAATAGAAAATTTTTTCAAAATTTTATTTCTATAGAAAATTTTGTCAAAATTTTATTTCTATAGAAAATTTTGTCAAAATTTTATTTCAATAGAAAATTTTGTCAAAATTTTATTTCTATAGAAAATTTTGTCAAAATTTTATTTCTATAGAAAATTTTGTCAAAATTTTTTTTCTATAGAAAATTTTGTCAAAATTTTATTTCTATAGAAAATTTTCTCAAAATTTTATTTCTATAGAAAATTTTGTCAAAATTTTATTTCTATAGAAAATTTTGTCAAAATTTTATTTCTATAGAAACTTTTGTCAACATTTTATTTCTATAGAAAATTTTGTCAAAATATTATTTTATTATATTGTAAAAATTTTATATCTATAGGAAATTTTGTCAATGCGTTATTTCTATAGGAAATTTTGTCAAAACACTAAATTTTTCCAATTAAAATCTTAGTTGAGTCGCGTGTTTGTTAGAGACCACATTCTAACACCATGTACCAAATTTCAGCCGGATCGGATGAAATTTGCTTCTCTGAGAGGCTCCGCAAGCCAAATCGGGGGATCAGTTTATATGGGGGCTATATATAATTATGGACCGATATGGACCAATTCTAAGAGGCTCCGGAGGTCAAATCTGGGGATCGGCTTATATGGGGGCTATATATAATTATAGACCGATATGGACCAATTTTGGCCTGGTTGTTAGAGAACATATACCAACACCACGGACCAAATTTCAATCGGATCGGATGACTTTTGCTCCTCTAAGAGGCTCCGGAGGTCAAATCTGGGGATCAGTTTATATGGGGGCTATATATAATTATGGGCGATGTGGACCATTTTTTGCATGGTCATTAGAGAACATATACCAACACCATGTACCAAATTTCAGCCGGATCGGATGAAAGTTACTTCTCTTAGAGGCTCCACAAGCCAAATCGGGGGATCGGTTTATATGGGGGCTATATATAATTATGGACTGATGTGGACCAATTTTTGCATGATTGTTAGAGACCATATACTAACACCATGTACCAAATTTCAGCCGGATCGGATGAAATTTGCTTCTCTTTTAGGCTCCGCAAGCCAAATCGGGGGATCGGTTTATATGAGGGCTATATGTAATTATGGACCGATATGAACCAATTTCTGCATGGTTTTTAGAGACCATATACTAACACCATGTACCCAATTTCAGCCAGATCATTTTCAATACCATCTGACCTACATCAATAACAACTACTTGTGCCAAATTTCATATCGATAGCTTGTTTCGTTCGAAAGTTAGCGTGATTTCAACAGACGGACGGACGGACGGACGGACGGACGGACGGACGGACATGCTCAGATCGACTCAGAATTTCACCACGACCCAGAATATATGTACTTTATGGGGTCTTAGAGCAATATTTCGATGTGTTACAAACGGAATGACAAAGTTAATATACTGACTGTTGGTGTATTTTTGTGTACAAAGTACAGCTCGCAGTTTTAGTCTGATTGTCCTAAAATTTGGTATAGGGCCCTGTTTCCCAGATTTGGATATATCTCCCATATATAGCTTTCGCCCGATTTACACTCATATGACCACAGACGCTAATTTTTAACTCCGATTTAGTTAAAATTTTGCACAGGGAGTAGAATTAGCATTGTAGCTATGCGTGCCAAATTTGGTTGACATCGGTTCAGATTTAGATATAGCTCCCATATATACCTTTCGCCCGATTTACACTCATTTGCCAACAGAGGCCAATTTTTTGCTCCGATTTAGTTGAAATTTTGCATAGGGAGTAGAATTAGCATAGTTACTATGCGTGCCAAATTTGGTTGAAATCGGTTCAGATTTGGATATAGCTCCCATATATAGCTTTCGCCCGATTTACACTCAAATGACCACAGAGGCCAATTTTTTGCTCCGATTTGGTTGAAATTTTGCACAGGGAGTATAATTAGCATTGTAGCTATGCGTGCCAAATTTGGTTGAAATCGGTTCAGATTTAGATATAGCTCCCATATCTAGCTTTCGCCCGATTTACATTCATATGACCACAGAGGCCAATTTTTTGCTCCGATTTAGTTGAAATTTTGCACAGGGAGTAGAATTAGCATTGTAGCTATGCGTGCCAAATTTGGTTGAAATCGGTTCAGATTTAGATATATCTCCCATATATATGTTTTTCTGATTTCGACAAAAATGGTCAAAATACCAACATTTTCCATGTAAAATCGCCACTGCTTAGTCGAAAAGTTGTAAAAATGGCTCTAATTTTCGTAAACTTCTTATACATATATATCGAGCGATAAATCATAAATAAACTTTTTCGAAGTTTCCTTAAAATTGCTTCAGATTTAACCGTTTCCCATATTTTTTACTAACATTGTGTTCCACCCTAGTGCATTAGCCGACTTAAATTTTGAGTCTATAGATTTTGTAGAAGTCTATCAAATTCTTCCAGATCGAGTGATATTTAAATGTATGTATTTGGGACAAACCTTTATATATAGCCCCCAACACATTTGACGGATGTGATATGGTATCGAAAATTTAGATCTACAAAGTGGTGCAGGGTATAATATAGTCGGCCCCGCCCGACTTTAGACTTTCCTTACTTGTTTTTTACTAAAATTGTGTTCCAACCTAGTGCATTAGCCAACTTAAATTTTGAGTCTATAGATTTTGTAAAAGTCTATCAAATTCTGTCCAAATCGAGTGATATTTTAATGTATGTATTTGGGACAAACCTTTATATATAGCCCCCAACACATTTGACGGATGTGATATGGGATCGAAAATTTAGATCCACAAAGTGGTGCAGGGTATAATATAGTCGGCCCGCCCGACTTTAGGCTTTCCTTACTTGTTCTGCATGTGTTGGTATTTTTTTTTTTAATACTTTTGGCTTCACTCCAAAATCGACAATTCTGCTTATTTCGTAACCACTGATACAAAAATAAGCTTCGTCGCTGAACTCAATTTTTCAATAAAAAGTGTACCTTTGGAAAACGTAACAGAGCTCGCATTTTTTGTTCATTTACTAGCCGATGCATGATTAAAATATAGACCAAACTGAAGGTGTTTGACAGTAAAAACCAAAACGAAACGTGCGTCTGCTCTTTAAACCAGTGTGCCCAAAAGATAAACAGCAAAAAAATCACCCTTTAGTATTTGTAGGATAATTCAAAGCATTATAATCACCACTATATCTCATTCCAAGTCCACTGTGATCTACTAAACTTCCAAGCCCACTGTGCTCTATTAAAAAACGCCAAATCCAGTATCATATAAAAAAAGCGAAAAAAATATGATGACACACATCCAGAAGAATGAATGACCAAAAAATCCAACATAATAGGCTGTAAAATGAAACAATGAAGACAAAGGCATAGCTTATTTGGCCACGGAGCGATGACATCCAAGACTTGACATCAAAAAAAAAAAAAAAACGAAAACGACCAGAGCTCAGGAAAGGACACTTCGCATAGCATGTTCGACATTGGTATGCCTAATGGAAATGCTGTAGCCAACACTCCTCAACATGGATGGTGAAAATTACTCTACTTCCATTACACTTCACTTATTTGAAGATTGAAGGCAGACCGTCAGGCAGGCAGCCATGAGATACCAGGACTAGACTGGCTATAAAATTTAAACAACAAAAAGAAAAATGCCTTCTCAGTCAATTGGTAGTGGCATATTTTAAAATTGAGTTTAGCTTACAATGCAGCTAACATGAATGCTTTGCATGGAATAGAATTTTCGAGGCTTTTCTCTCTCCAAACATAAAAGAAAGTCCAGGAAAGTCGTTCTTTTATGACATGAAATGGCAGTAACTGTAGAAAAAGTGTACACGATATTTTAGAGAATTGTTTTTTTTTTTTTTTTTTTGGGAAAACCACACAATAATAGGCATTTGTTTCCCAGTTCCTATGGAGCAAAATAGCAAAAAGAAAAAAAAAAAAGAAGTAGAAAAAATAAAAGCTATAAGGAAGCAACACCAACAACAATTCCATTAGATCTCCTTATAAAGGAAGGACTAAAATTGTAATTCCACAAAATAGAAAATGAATTTCCAGAAATCATTTTATGAAAATCCAACGATTTACATGACCATCATTGAGCAAATGGGTGAATGAACTTAGGTCATGGATTTAATACAGAAGGTAGTTATTGAGAAGTAAGAGACAGTCATTGAGCTATTCGTATTATATTGAAATTTATTTTGTTCCTCCATGATAAGATATAGAGGAAGATATACTTTTCCCAAGAAATTAAATTACGTTTTTCTTTGAGAGAAATAATAATGGCATCTAGGATGGCTCTTTGTATGCAAAATAACAAGAAATCATTATGTGTAGTTGCCATATTTTAGAGACAACTTACCACTAGCAAATTTTTAAAACTAAGTGCAAAACTCAAAAAAAAAACCTTAACTAGGATTGGGTCATTTATATAATCCGGCCATGATGAAATTGTGCCGGTAAATTTCTATAGAAATAAAATTTTGAAAAAATTTTTCTATAGAAATAGAATAATGACAAAAATTTCTATATAAATAAAATATTTACAAAATTTTGACACAATTATCTGTAGAAATAAAATTTTGAGAAAATTTTCTATAAAAATTAAATTTTGTGAAAATTTCCTATAAAACTTTGACAAAATTTTCTATAGAAATAAAATTTTAACAAAGTTTTCTGTGGAAATAAAATAATGACAAAATTGTCTATCGAAATAAAATATTGACGAAATATTCTATAGAAATAAAGTTTTGACAAACCTTTCTATAGAAATAAAATTTTGAGAGCATTCTCCATAGATATCAAATTTTCACACCATTTTCTATAGAAATAAAATGTTGACAAAATTGTCTATAGAAATAAGATTTAAACAAAATTTCATGTAGAAATACAATTTTGAACAAAATTTTCTACAGAAATAAAAGTTTGAACAAAATTTTCCACAGAAATAAAATTTTGACAGAAATTTCAACAGAAATAAAATTTTGACAAAATTTTCCATAGAAATAAATTTTTGAGAAAATTTGCTACAGAAAAAAAATTGACAAAATTGTCCATCGAAATGAAATTTTGACAAAATATTGTAAAGAAATAAAATTTTAACAATATTTTCTATAGAAATAAAAATTTAACAAAATTTTCTATAGAAATAAAATTTTTACAAAATTTTCTATAGAAATTTAATTTTGATAAAATTGTTCATAGAAATAAAACATTTGACAAAATTTCTATAGCAATAAAATTTTGACAAAAATTTCTATAGAAATAAATTTTTGACGAAATATCCTATAGAAATCAAATTTTAATAAAGTTTTCTGTGTAAATAAAATTTTCACAGAATTTTCTATAGAAATAAAATTTTGACAAAATTGTCCATCGAAATAAAATTTTGACAAAATTTTTTATAGAAATTAAATTTTGACAAAATTGTCTATGGAAATTAAATTTTGACAAAATTGGCTATGGAAATTAAATTTTAACAAAGTTTTCTGTAGAAGTAAAATTTTAACAAAGTTTTTGTAGAAATCAAAAAATCTTGACAACATTTTCTAAAGCTGAGTACTATGTTAACTTTTCAAACTGAAAACCAGCTTGTTTTCACGGTTACTTTTTTTAATTAATTAATTTAGAAATATAAAATTATTTGCAAACAATTCCTTGGATCTTTTCCATCCATTATTTTGCAAGACTCGATCAAAATATAATAGTCTTCATAAATATATTTGTACTTTTAATTTAGTGTTTTGGTGAAAATGCCGAACATAGTACTCACCTTAAAGAAATAAAATTTTGAAAAAATTTTCTATAGAAATCAAATTTTGACAAAATTTTCAATAGAAATAAAATTTTGACAAAATTTTGTATAGAAATAAAATTTTAACAAAGTTTTCTGTAGAAATCAAATTTTCACAGAATTTTATATAGAAATAAAATTTTGAGAAAATAGAAATAAAATTTTGAGAAAATTTTCTATAAAAAGAAAATTTGCCACAGAAATAAAATTTTGAGAAAATTGTCTATCGAAGTAAAATTTCGGCAAAATATTGCAAAGAAATCAAATTTTAACAATATTTTCTATAGAAATAAAAATTTGACAAAATCTTCTATAGAACTAAAATTTTCTATAGAAATAAAATTTTGACAAAATTTTCAATAGAACTAAAATTTTGACATAAATTTCTATAGAAATAAAATTTTGACAAAAATTTCTCTAGGTATAAAATTTTGACAAAAATTTTCTATAAAAGTAAAAAGTTGACAAAATTTTCAATAGAAATAAAATTTTAACAAAATTTGCTATAGAAATAAAATTTTGACAACATATTCTATAGATATAAAATTTTGACAAAATTTTCTACAGAAATACAATTTTGACAAAATGGTCCATACAAATTAAATTTTAACAAAGTTTCTGTAAAATCAAATTTTAACAAAGTTTCCTGTATAAATAAAATTTTCACAGAATTTTATATAGAAATAAAATTTTTACAGCATTTTCTATAGAAATAAAAGTTTGAGAAAAATTTCTATAGAAATACAATTTTGAGAAAAAAGTGCTACGGAAATAAAATTTTGACAAAATTGTCGAAATAAAATTTTGACAAAATATGCTAAAAAATAACATTTTGACAATATTCTCTATAGAAATAAAATTTTTACAAAATTTTCAGTAGAAATAAAATTTTGACAAAAATTTCTATAGGTATAAAATTTTGACAAAAATTTTCTATAGAAGTAAAAAAGTTGACAAAATTTTCAATAGAAATAAAATTTTAACAAAATTTGCTATAGAAATAAAATTTTGACAACATATTCTATAGAAATAAAATTGTGACAAAATTTTCAACAGAAATACAATTTTGACAAAATGGTCTATAGAAATTAAATTTTAACAAAGTTTTCTGTAGAAATCAAATTTTAACAAAGTTTCCTGTATAAATAAAATTTTCACAGAATTTTGTATAGAAATAAAATTTTGACTTCATTTTCTATAAAAATAACATTTTGAGAACAATTTGCTACGGAAATAAAAGTTTGACAAAATTTTCGAAATAAAATTTTGACAAAATATATTAAGAAATAACATTTTGACAATATTCTCTATAGAAATAAAAATTTGACAAAATTTTCTATAAAATTACAATTTTGACAAAATTTTCTATAGAAATTATAGTTTGACAAAACTTCCAATAAATAAATTTGACAAAATTTTGTGAAGACATAAAATTTTGGTAAACTTTTCTATAGAAAAAAAATTTGACAAAATTTTCTGTAGAAATAAAATTTTGACAAAATTTTCTTAAGAAATAAAATTTTGACAATATTTTCTATAGATCAAAATATTCACAAAATATTTGATAGAAATATACTGTTGACAAAATTTTCTATAGAAATAAAATTTTTACAAAAATTTGTATTGAAATAAAATTTTGACAAAATTTTGAATACAAATAAAATTTTGATATTTTCTAAAGAAATAACATTTGTACGAATTTATTTCGGCATAAGCCGGCTATCATGTAAAACCTTTTTCCGGAAGCTCAAGTGTGGTTCATTGTTGGGTTTAATGAACTGCCTGAATTTATTCTGATAATTGGTTGATAGTATTGCTGCAAGTAGAGAATGCTGATGAGGAATGTGGTAATTCCGAAACGTGCGTCCATCCAACCATCTTGCAGTCTATGGGGCTTTGCTCAAATAAATTTGACAAACATTATTTTCCTCATTGGTTAAGCTACACTTGTAGTTTAGTCAATGTATGGTTTTAAGCTGCAATAAAAAACAACAACAATGCTTAAAGAACAAAACCAACAATAACAAAACAAAACGAATGAAATAAAATTTTGACAAAATTTTCTATAGAAATAAAATTTTGAGAAAATTTTACATAAAAATAAAATTTTGACAATATACTCTATAGAAATAAAAATTTGACGAAATTTTCTATAGAAGTAAAATTATGACAAAATTTTCTATAAAAATAAAAAATTGACAAAATTTTCTATAGAAATAAAATTTTGACAAAGTTTTCTATAGAAATAAAATTTTAACAAAATTTTCTATAGAAATAAAATTTTGACAAAATTTTGTATAGAAATAAATTTTGTTGACAAAATTTTCTAAAAAATAAAATTTTTAACAATATACTCTATAGAAATAAAAATTGTACAAAATTTTCTATAGAAATAAAATTATGACAAAATTTTCTATAAAAATAAAATATTAACAAATTTTTTTATACAAATAAAGCTTTGACAAAGTTTTCTATAGAAATAAAAATTTGACAAAATTTTCTATAGAAATAAAATTATGACAAAGTTTTCTATAAAAATAAAATATTGACAAAATTTTCTATAGAAATAAAATTTTGACAAGGTTTTCTATAGAACTAAAATTTTGACAAAATTTTCGATAGAAATAAAATGTTGACAAAATTTTCCATAGAAATAAAATTTTGACAACTTTTTCTATAGAAATAAAATGTTGACAGTATACTCTATAGAAATAAAAATGTGACAAAATTTTCTATAGAAATAAAATTATGACAAAATTTTCTTTAAAAATAAAATATTGACAAAATTTTCTGTAGAAATAAAATTTTGACAAAGTTTTCTATAGAAATAAAATTTTGACAAAATTTTCTTTAGAAATACAATTTTGACAAAATTTTCTATAGAAATAAACTTTTGTCAAAATAAAAAAGAAATAAAATTTTGACAAAATTTTATATAGAAATATACTTTTGACAAAAATTTCTATAGAATTACACTTTTGACAAAATTTTCTATAGAAATTAAAGTTTGATAAAATTTCTATATAAATAAAATTTTGACAAAATTTTCGATAGAAATAAAATTTTGGTAAAATTTTCTATAGATATAAAATTTTGACAAAATTTTCTGTAGAAATAAAATTTTGACAAAATTTTCTATAGAAATAAAATTTTGACAAAATTGAAAAAAAAAATTGACAACATTTTCTAAACAAATAACATTTTGACAATATTTTATATAGAAATAAAATTTTGGCAAAACTTTCTAAGGAATGGTTGTTTTTTTGGTAAAGTTTTCTCTCAATTTTGTTAGATATTTTTTTGTGGCTTGAGTGGCAACCAAGCTCTGGAGAGATTGATAGATATTTATCTTAGAGCTAGCAATTACATGTGTGACCAGTATAGGATTTACTGAGTGGGCGAGTTCACACCTCTATCTCTCAGCGGATATTTCAACAATTCGAAAGTAATTGTATATGCCTGCACGAGCTGTTCGTCCGTCCGTTTCTCTGTGTTTGACCGTCCAGTATACACATGTGAATGTACTGGAAGTAATCTTTCAGCAAAATATCGTCGGGTATGTAACTTTTATCGCAAATTTATTTTAATAGATCCCTCAAATTCTTAGATATGTTCTTACTTGTTCTTGTAATAATGTCAGGAAAAAGTCAAATATTTACCTTCATAAATCGCGTGCTTTAAAATGAATCAAAATTATTTTTTTAAGTAAAACCATTAATCCTCTCCGAGAATCACGAAATCTTGAGGTACTTTTTATCATTTTTGTTTTGCCTTGCAACTCCTCTTCAATTATTTAATAGTTTCAATTTTTCCCATTTCGAAAATCGGATAACATTAGCTGGGTCTTTGTGTTTCTCTTGAAATTCTCTTAATTTATTTATATCATTTTTCATCTGTATTTCTTTTTGTCTGCCTTCTTTCATTCATTTAGGTTGATGGCGTCGTTATACGTCCCGGTCATTCCAATCTCGATATCGATGATTTAATGACACGCAAACGCTCATCATCAGATGGCGGCGGCTCTTCCGGCAGTGGTGGCAGCAATTATGGTGGCAACGGTGGTGGTGGTGGCGGGTATTTCAATGGTGGTCCTGGTGGCGGTAATGGCTTTGGCGGCATGGTTGCCGGTCATTATGATGTCCTTTTTGGTGTTGTCACTGGTGAATCGATTTGGCGTTTCAGTGCCCATGACATTCAGAATGGTTTCGAAGGCGAGAGACGTGATAAAATTATCAGGACTTATGTTCGTAATGCCTACAATTATCATCTAAACGAAATATTCTTTACGGTAAGTAGACTAGATGGCAAATATCATTAACTACAATTTTTTATGACAATTTTGGCATTTATTTTTTTCTCTCTATATTATCATTAAAGTGTGTTCTTGTTGTAAGAATTTGTTTTTTTTTTTTTAATAATTCTTAAGACTTTAAAAGGGAAAAATAATAAAAAGACAACAAAACAAGAAGTGATGATTGTTGTTAAAATAAATTCACAAATGTGTGTCTTATACGAAAATGAGAATATGTTGAATAAAAACAAGGACAAGTTTGTGAGGATAATATACTTGGGCAAATCCCATACATTATGCGATAGAATTTGTATACTGCTCTTCACTATAGGGGTCATGTATGACAACTATGATGTATTTAAAAGAATTAAAATATTTATCTTTAAAAAATAATATAAGACTTTTTAAATAAAATTTAGATAGATATAAAACTGAGAGATGAGATATAACACTATTACAATAAAAATAAAAATTCGTGGGAGACACCTAGTTTTCCTACTATAACAAAATCATAATTTTAATGATTGCATATTTTCAGGCGGTATACATGCATGGTTACCAAAATAATTAGATTTTTTACCGTTTGGTAAATTGGTGAAATTCTCGATGTTTTAATAGACTTCCTCTCCAACTATAAGTAAATAGAAGTAAAATTTTGGCACAATTTTCTATAGAAATAAAATTTTGCAAAAATTTTCTATAAAAATAAAATTTTTACAAAATTTTCTATAGAAATAAAATTTTGACAAAATTTTCTATAAAAATAAAGTTTTGACAAAATTTTCTATAAAAATAATATTTTGACAACATTTTCTATAAAAATAAAGTTTTGAAAATTTTTCTATAGAAATAAAACATTTTCTATAGAAATAAAATATTGACAAAATTTTCTTTAGAAATAAAATTTTGACAGAATTTTCTATAGAGATAACATTTTGACAAAATTTTCTATAAAGATAATATTTTAAATAAATTTTCAATAGAAATAAAATTTTCACAAAAGATTCAATAGAAATAAAAATTTCACATAATATTCTATAGAAGTAAATTGTTGATAAAATTTTCTATAGAAATAAAAATTTGAAAAAAAATTATCTAAAAATAAAATTTTGCCAATTTTTTTTAGAAATAAAATTTTGACAAAATTTTCTACAGAAATAAAATTTCGACAAAATTTTCTATCGAAATTAAATTTTGAAAAAATTTTCTACAGAAATAAAATTTTGACAAAATTTTCTATAGAAATAAAATTTTGAAAAAAAAATCTATAGAAATAAAATTTTGACAAAATTTTCTATAGATATAAAATGTTGACAAAATTGTCTATAGAAGTAAAATTATGACAAAACTGTCTATAGAAATTAAATTTTGCAAAAATTTTCTATATAAATAAAATTTTGAAAAAAAAATCACTAGAAATAATATTTTGCCAAATTTTTTAGAAAAAAAAATTCGACAAAATTTTCTATCGAAATTAAATTTTGACAACATTTACTACAGAAATAAAATTTTGACAAAATTTTCTATAGAAATAAAATTTTCAAAAAAATTTCTATAAAAATAAAATTTAAAAAAAAAATCTATAGAAATAAAATTTTTATAAAATTTTCTATAGATATAAAATTTTGATAAAATTTTCTATAGATATAAAATTTTTATAAAATGTTCTATAGAAATAAAAGTTTGAGAGAATTTTCTATAGAAGTAAAATTATGACAAAACTGTCTATAGAAATTAAATTTTGCAAAAATTTTCTATATAAATAAAATTTTGGCAAAACATTCTATATAAAAAAATTTGGACAATATTCTATAAAAATAAAATTTTGAACAAAATTTTATAGAGCTACAATTTTGAGCAAAATTTTCTATAGAGATGAAATTTTTAACAAAATTTTCTATAGAGATGAAATTTTAAACAAAATTTTCTATAGAGATGAAATTTTTAACAAAATTTTCTATAGAGGTAAAATTGTGAACACAATTTTCTATAGCAAAACAAATTTTGACAAAATTTTCTCTAGAAACAAAAATTTTTACATGATTTACTATAGAAATAAAATTTTGACAAGATTTTGTGTAAAAATAAAATTTTGACAAAAATTTGTATAAAAATAAAATGTTGAGAAATTTTTATATAGAAATAAAATTTTTACAAAATTTTGTATATATATAAAATTGAACTAAAATATTGCATAGAAATAAAATTTTGAGAAAGTTTTCTATAAGAATAAAATGTTGACAAAATTTTCTATAGCAATAAAATTTTGAGAAAATTTTCTAAAGAAATAAAATTTTGACAAAATTTTCTATAGGAATAAAATTTTGACAAAATTTTCTATATAAATCAAATGTTGCCAAAAATTTCTATAGAAATAAAATTTTGACAAAATTTTCTATAAAAATAAAATGTTGACAAAATTTTCTATAAAAATAAAATTTTGACAAAATTTTCTATAAAAATAAAATGTTGACAAAATTTTCTATAAAAATAAAATTTTGACAAAATTTTCTATAGAAATAAAAAAATTGTGAACACAATTTTCTATAGCAAAACAAATTTTGACATGATTTACTACAGAAATAAAATTTTGACATGATTTACTACAGAAATAAAATTTTGACAAGATTTTGTGTAGAAATAAAATCTTGACAAAAATTTTATAAAAATAAAATGTTGAGAAATTTTTATATAGAAATAAAATTTTGATAAAATTATCTATAGCAATAAAATTTTTACAAAATTTTGTATAGATATAAAATTTAACTAAAATGTTCTATGCAACAATAAAATTTTGAGAAAATTTTCCATAGGAATAAAATTTTGAGAAAATTTTCCATAGGAATAAAATTTTGAGAAAATTTTCTAAAAATAAAAAATTTTGATAAAATTTTCTATAGAAATAAAATTTTGACAAAATTTTCTATATAAATCAAATTTTGCCAAAAATTTCTATAGAAATAAAATTTTGACAAAATTTTCTATAAAAATAAAATGTTGACAAAATTTTCTATAAAAATAAAATTTTGACAAAATTTTCTATAGAAATAAAAATTGTGAACACAATTTTCTATAGCAAAACAAGTTTTGACAAAATTTTCTATAGAAATACAATTTTGACATGATTTACTACAGAAATAAAATTTTGACAAGATTTTGTGTAGAAATAAAATCTTGACAAAAAATCTTATAAAAATAAAATGTTGAGAAATTTTTATATAGAAATAAAATTTTGATAAAATTATCTATAGCAATAAAATATTTACAAAATTTTGTATAGATATAAAATTTAACTAAAATGTTCTATGCAACAATAAAATTTTGAGAAAATTTTCTATAGGAATAAAATTTTGAGAAAATTTTCTAAAAATAAAAAATTTTGATAAAATTTTCTATAGGAATAAAATTTTGACAAAATTTTCTATATAAATCAAATTTTGCCAAAAATTTCTATAGAAATAAAATTTTGACAAAATTTTCTATAAAAATAAAATGTTGACAAAATTTTCTATAAAAATAAAATTTTGACAAAATTTTCTATAACAATAAAATGTTGACAAAATTTTCTATAAAAATAAAATTTTGACAAAATTTTCTATAGAACTAAAATTTTGACAAAATTTTTCTATAGAAATAAAACTTTGAGAAAATTTTCCACAGATATAAAATTTTAAGAAAATTTTCTTTAGAAAATAAATTGAAGACTTCTTTCTTTAGAAAATAAATTGAAGACTTCTGATGTATAACCAGGCTAGCCAATCAGGGATTTGATTGGTAGTGTTTTTTTTAGTCTCTAATGCCTTGTCGCTTTCAATACTTTTTATTCATTTCGTTTTTTTTAGTTCTGTAATTTATTCAATTTGAAATTGCTGTGTCGATATACGTGTTGATGATTTTGGTTTTCGAATTCTAAACGGAAACGGATACATCGATGTCAGGTAGGAAAGTTTTTTTGGAAAAATGTTATAGCTAAAGAAAAAATGAGGGTTTTGCGGATGTAAACAACAGCGTTACAAAGAAAAAACAAAAACAACGAATTTGTGTTTAAGGATTGTTATTCCATTGATGCCGTTCAGTTAATGGCAGAACAGTTGGAATTATGCCGCAAGCTGTTTTTTTGGTGCTTCTGTCTCTGTAGAAAGTTCGTTTTCTTTGGCGTCGTTTCAATTAAATTCCCTTAACCACTACCCTTAAATTATTCTTTGTTCTCTTCTAACCTACTCGTTTGCATTTTGGGATTGGACCAAATGTAATAACTGTCAAAATCATTTCTTTTTCCCATTAAACAATCAAATCAATAGGCAGAACCACATCAACATGTCGAGCAACGAGCAATCGTTGCTAAATTCAAAGTGGAGACATGACCGTAGCCAAATATGAACGGGCGAAGAAAAATCATGTTGTCCTAACTAGCCTGATTCTTTCCCTGAGGGGGCTGTTATACCAGTGCATTGATTCAGTCTCTCTCTTTGACAGCCAATCAATCTACACAAGAAAATGAAGAAGAAAAAGTGAAAAAAATTGGCAAGAATTCCAAGGAACTTTTTTTCACTTTTTGGTTGATAAATGTGACGGACGAAATTGTTATGAAGTGGCCCACCTGTTTTCATTTTCTTTCATTTTTCTTATTCAGGGATTTTCACTTTGATTGAATTTAGGAAGGTATTCAATAATGCCATATTGTTTAAAACAAAATGCTTACCGTCAAAATAAAGGAAGTCACGTTTAACATGAATTTCGTTTCATGGTTGCTTATTTGGGTTTATTAAATTTTTGCATTTTTCTTTTTTTGTTTTTGGAATGGGAACAATAAAAAAATCAATAGAAAAATTATGGATATTTTTTATTCGGTTTAAATTCTATAGATCCCAGAATAAAAAAAAAAAAAAAAACAAGATTCATTTCATTAAGTGCCAATATTAATTTAATAAAAATGTATAAGCAGATTTTAAATTAGCAATTTCTTTGAGAACAATGATATTAATCAGGTCCAAGTAACGTATCCTCATAAATCTAAATAACAAACTTAACCTATGGTTGCCTGCCAAAAAAAAGTTTATTAAAATTCTTAATTTAAACCGGCTGAGAATATGATTAAATTAATGAAATATTATAAAGCCCTGTCTTCAGTAATTAAAGTTAGCAGAATTATAAATTCGCCAAAGAAAACACAGATGTATTAGAGTCTATGGAAAATCTGTCACAGATTTTTGGAACTATGCTGCATCTGGACTATTTATTATTCCAAAGCGACCGAATTGAGAAATTTTTATAAAATATCTTCTTCCACCTTAATTCTAATTCAGCTTACAACAGACAAAAATTCTAAAATCCTCTATAAATATCCTTGATCAAAAGGCACTGAAATGAATTTTCTAAGCGATTCCTAATTGAAATGGTTTCATAGAAAACCCAGCTATTTTGTTAGAAATATGCAATTCAACCGCGTTGAATTGAATTTTTAATTTTAAAGTTTAAATTCATAATTTTTTTAATGTGGAAAATAATTCCTTTCAGTATAAATCTATTTAGTTTTCTTCACTTTTTATTTTATGTTTTTCTAAAAGGACAACTTTAACTAAAACTTGTTAAATTTGATTTCCTATATGATAACTTCAAATTCAAATATTTTGTTGAATAAATTTTGTTCCAATATTAGATAGTCGAAGAAGAAAGTATAAGATGTCATGTAAGAGCTTTAGTAATACCCTAAAAGCAAACTTTTTTTATGAAGTGGAAGGAGTAGATTGCAAAATTTCATAACTTTGTGTTTAAGTTCAAAAATGATTTATCTTGAATCCATAAAGTCATCTTTCCAATCAAGCAATCCTCTTGGATGTTGGTTATTACCGAATATATTAGCAACAACACAACGAAGGGAAGAACACATTATCCAATAGCCCAGTAGGGAAAATAAAGGTTGAGTTGGTCTTGAGAAAACACCAGTACAAATAAACGCTAGCAATTTTTACATAATTTTCTAAAGAAGATAAAATTGAAACAAGGGGGGAAGGTAAAAATGTTTAAGTAGTTTTGCAGAAACCACAAAAGCCAAAACCTATAAAATTGTGTTTTTTGACAAAATTTATTTCCTTAAAAATACAATAATTAAAAACGAAATATTGGATTTTATAACTAAGACACACGACAAAAATTTCTATGACACAAAAATTAGCTTAGCAAAAAAAAATTGACAAAACTTCCTGCAATAAAGAGATTAAAAAAAAATCTAAAGGCCAAGAAATCTCGACAGTATATCCTATAGAAAAAAAATTGATAAAAAAACATTATTTTTTAAATTCTAATACAAAGAAATTTTTACAAAATTTACAATTGCAAAAAAATAATAAACTTTTGACAAAATTTCCTATAATGGAGAAATATTGACACAATTTCCTATAATTTATACAAAATGTTCTTATAATAAAGAAACTTTGTCAACATTTCCTGTAGCAAAGAAATTTTAAGAAAATTTTCTATAGCATATACATTTGGGGATATGGCAGCCCGATTTATTTCAGGCTCAAATAGACTATCCAGTTCAGTTCACCACTGTGGTATCGCAATGGACTATATAGTCTAAGTGAGCCTTAAATATCGGGCTGTCACTATACTAACCTAACCTACTCTAGTTCATAATTTTTTAAATCTCCTGTATACAAAATTATATGAAATATTAAGGTAATTTCATATAGAAAAAAATTTTTGAGAAAATCACTTAAAGCTAAGAAACTTTGACAAAACTTCCTACAGTGAAATGATTTTGAAAAAAAAAAAACAACTAATTATAGGAAAACAATATTGGCAAAAATATGACATCTGTTATTCAAATAAAATAAATAAATTCCAAGTGGAAAATAAATTTTGAAAAAATCTTTTAAAACAAAGAAATATTGACCAAAATTTTTTAGAGAAGTAAAATTTTAAAAATATATAGTAAATAAAATAGGAAAAAAATTCTAACCTAAAAAATAGTAAAGAAATTTCTCTATATTTCTATATATAAAATTTTGGTAAAATTTTATATAGTAAAGAAATATTGGCAAAAATTCCTATATATTTTTTGGAGAAGTTTTACAGCAAAGAACATTTGAGAAACTCCTTTTGGCAAATGAATTATGAGAAAAAAATTTTATCAAGGGAATTAAAAAAAAAAAAAAAACAAGAATATATGGCCGTAAGTTCGGCCAGGCCGAATCTTATGTACCCTCCACCATGGATTGCGTATAAACTTCTACGAAAGACTGTCATCCACAATCGAATTAATTGGGTTGTGGTATCTTAAAAGTTCTTATCATCGTTTTCTAAATTGTGAGTTAGTCCATACGTGGTATATATTAGACAAAAAAGGCATGTATAGGTAAGTCTACAAATAATTACGAATCGACATGGACTTTTGCACGGTACGTAGAGAACCAGAATTGAAATATGGGGTCGCTTATATGTGGACTATATACAATTATGAACTTGATTTTTCTCCTGTTGTTATCTTGTTCCTGATTATTATAATCTCTTTCCTCACAATTAAATCGTTTACTATTATATATTATATTTATCTTTGTCCATTTTTCTTATTTTTGTTTTATTTAATAAGTCATTTTTATTATTGTATTGTTTCATACATAAATTTTCTTTTATTATTAAAATTATATAAATGTGTATATTATTATTTGTCTCTAATTTTAAAGTATTGTATTTATTTTGTATTTTATTCATCTATATTTTATGTTATAACTGTACTTCACTGTTTATATCAAAACGGCTGGTACCCTTTAGCCTAAATAAATAAATAAATATGGACCAATTTTTGTGTGATTGGGGATCTATTTATCTGAGGGCTATATATAACTATGGACCGATATGGACCTAGTTAGACATGGTTGTTAACGGCCATATACTAGCACAATGTACCAAATTTCAACTGACTCCAATGAAATTTGCTCCTCCAAGAGGCTCCAAAACCAAATCTCGGGATCGGTTTATATGGGGGCTATATATGATTATGGACTGATATGGAGCTCTTTTGGCATGGTTGTTAAATATCATCTACTACTACCACGTACCAAATTTCAACCAGATCGGATGAATTTTGCTTCTCAAAAAGGCACCGGAGGTCGAATCTGGGGATCGGTTTATATGGGAGCTATATATACTTATGGACTGATATAAACCAATTCCTGCATGGTTGTTGGATACCATATACTAACATCACGTACCAAATTTCAACCGAATCGGATGAACTTTGCTCTTCCAAGGGGCTTCGGAGGTCAAATCTGGGGATCGGTTTATATGGGGCCTATATATAATTATGGAACGATTTCGATCAATGTTTGCATGGGTGTTTGAGGCCATATATTAACACCACATACCAAATTTCAACCGAATCGGTTGAATTTTGCTCTTCCACGAGGCTCCGGAGGTAAAATCTGGGGATCGGTTTATATGGGGGCTATATATAATTATGGACCGATGTGGACCAATTTTTGCATGGTTGTTAGAGATCATATACCAACACCATGTACCAAATTTCAGCCGGATCGGATGAAATTTGCTTCTCTTAAAGGCTCCGCAAGCCAAATCTGGGGATCGGTTTATATGGGGGCTATATATAATTATGGACCGATGTAGACCAATTTTTGCATGGTTGTTAGCAGGGCTGTGGAGCCGGAGTCGGAGTCTTGGAGTCGGAGTTTGAAGATTTTGCTGGAGTCGGAGTCGTAAAAATGTTGCTCGACTCCGACTCCGGCTAAACCAAATTTTTTAAAACACTTCACATTTATGTAACTAAGCAAGTTTTTACGCAAATTAGTTTCCATTGCGTTATTCATTCGATCAATGTACAGCATGATTGTAAATGAAAATCAACTTCCAATTACGGCTATCTTTTTATGTTTCCTAGAATGTTAGACTCCCATATCAATTTATATGAAATATTTCGAACAATCGAAATTATTTTTTTAATTTTATTTTAAGGCCATATACGTATGTGGAATATTGATAGAAAATTTTTTCAACGTTGTTTTTTATAGAAAATTTTGTCAAAAAGTTATTTCTATCAAAAATTTTGTCTAAATTTTATTTCTATTAAATATTTATTCAAAATTTTATTACTATAGAAATATTTTTTCAATAGAAAATTTAGTAAATTTTTATTTCAATAGAAAATTTAATCAAAATTTTGTTTCTATAGAATATTTTGCAAAATTTTATTTCTATAGAAAATTTTGTTTGTTACACAAAAATTTTTTCAAAATTTTATTTCTATTCATAATTTTATTTTTATAAAAATTTAAGTCAAAATTTTATTTCTATAGAAAATTTTTGCCAAAATTTTATAGTAAAAGATTTTTTATTAGAAAATTTGGTCAAAATTTTATTTCTATAGAAAAGTTTGTCAAAATTTTATTTCTATAGAAAATGTAGTCAATATTTTGTTTCTGTAGAATATTTTGCAGAATTTTATTTACTACACAAAAAATTTTCTAAAATTGTATTTTTATTGATAATTTTTTCAAAATTTTATTTCTATAAGAAAAAATTGTCAAATTTTATTTCTATAGCAAATTTTCTCATTTTTTTTCTTACTGATGCTCACTGATACTCACTGCTATAAAAACTGTATTCAAAATTTTATTACTAGAAAAATATTTTTTTCTATATAAAATTTAGTCAAAATATTATTTCTATAGAAAATTTAGTTAAAATTTTGTTTCTATAGAATATTTTGCAAAATTTTATTTCTATAGAAAATTTTGCAAAATTTTGTTTACTACACAATTTTTTTTAGTTGTATTTCTATTGATAATTTTTGCAAAATTTTATTTCTATAAAAATTTTGCAAAATTTTATTTCTATAAAAATTTTATTCAAAATTTTATTTCTATATATTTGGCCAAAATTTGATTTCTATAGAAAATTTTGCCAAAATTTTATTTCTATAGAAAATTTAGTCAAAATTTTGTTTCTGTAGAAAATTTTGCAAAATTTTATTTCTACATAAAATTTTGCGAAATTTTATTTACTAGACAAAAATTTTTCCAAAATTGTATGCTCACTGATACTGACTGCTAAGTCGAAAACTTATAAATGCATTTTTGCGAAATGCATTTTTGCGAAATTGTCTAAACAATTATAAATATTTCCCAAATATTGCCCGAGATTTTGTAGAAGTCTTATTTGATATTTTTTGTCAAAATGTAGATCTAAATACAAAGTTGTGCAGAGTATATTATAATCGGCCCACCCGACTTTAGACTTTCCTTGCATTTTTATTTTTTGTTAAAATTGTGTTACGTCCCATAATGTTAGATTTAAATTTTAAGTACATAGATTTTGTAGAAGTATATACAATTTTGTCTAAATCGATTCAGATTCAAATTCATGCATATGGGAATATAAACCTTTATATAGCTCGCAACAAATTTAAAGGATTTGAGATAGTATCAATAATTTTGGTCCACAAATACATATACTGTTGGTATCTTCTCATATTATGATGGGTATTTATATCATTATTTTATTTATTAAACATTGCCCTAAATTTGAAATATAGAGTTCAATTGGCATCTAATGTGAAACTAATACCTTTTTTTGCACAAATAAATACGATACGTTATATCGATCCACTTACGGTACCCCCACAATAGAACTACAAATTAGTGGTATTAAAATGAGATTTAGTTATATTAGTTATCGAGCAAAATTGGCTCGACTCCACAGCCCTGGTTGTTAGAGATCATATACCAACACCATGTACCAAATTTCAGCCGGATCGGATGAAATTTGCTTCTCTCAGAGGCTCGGCAAGCCAAATCGGGGGGTCGGTTTATATGGGGGCTATATATAATTATGGACCGATGTGGACCAATTTTTGCATGGTTGTTAGAGACCATATACTAACACCATGTACAAAATTTCAGCCGGATCGGATGAAATTTGCTTCTCTTAGAGGATCGGCTAGCCAAATTTGGGGGTCCGTTTATATGGGGGCTATACGTAAACGTGGACCGATATGGCCCATTTGCTATACCATCCGACCTACATTAATAACAACTACTTGTGCCAAGTTTCAAGTCGATAGCTTGTTTCGTTCGGAAGTTAGCGTGATTTCAATAGACGGACGGACGGACGGACTTGCTCAGATCGACTCAGAATTTCACCACGACCCAGAATATATATACTTTATGGGGTCTTAGAGCAATATTTCGATGTGTTACAAACGGAATGACAAAGTTAATATACCTATGGTGGAGGGTATAAAAAGTATAATATGAATTGAAATTTCAACAAAATTTCTTATAGACATTTTTATATAAATTTAGGCAAAATGCCAAGAACTTTTGAGAAAATTTCCTATATAATTAGTGTTTCTGATTTTTTGTTAATATTTTTGACAAAATTTCTTGTAGCAAGGAAAGTTAAAAATAAAAATTCTATAGAGATGAAATAATTAAAAAAGCCCTTATATCTTCAAGCCTGAAGCATTTTCTCTTCATTTGTGGTATTGATGGAAGATGGGATGCTACATCATGAATAAATAATAATGTTTGATTTTTTAAGAGCTTTAAAGGAAATTAAATTGTTTTTCTTTCATTTCCTATGCTGATCCTGGTGATGTTGTGGTACATCTTCTTTGGCCCTTATATAAGTGAGTGGGTGTGTGTGTGTACGAGTGTATGTGAATGCGTGTGGGCGTATTGCCCCGGTGATGGGTTTACTCAAAACATATGCAAAAACGTGACTTTTATGGGAAATCGAAGGAAATTTCCAATATATTCCTGACGACATATGGATTTGGTTAAACAGTATGTCAATATGATGGCAAGGTATGGTTGGAGGGAGACCCCTTAGGGGTTGGCAACAGGCTCTGTAGTAAATTTGACTGTTCGAAATATTTCGAAATGATGATTTGCCATACCCGACACTTTTTCATTTAAAAAGCTAGAGGGGTTGAAGTTGCGTTCACGCATTCATAATAACTCACACATTTGCTGTTGTCGGAGCAGCAATGACACTTGTATGTTGCCTTAGGAAAGGACCTTCTGTGTGAAGGCATGACTCTATAATTGAATGTTTATTAAATTTTCATTGTGCATTAAGGCAAGGGTGGGGAGGTTCAAAAAAAGGGGAAACGAGATTGGCGAAGAAGAAATTGTTAATATATCTAAAAATATATGAAAAGGTGGTTGGCTAATTTGGTAATTATTAATTAAAGGATGGTGTCCTGAAAGGGTAAAAGTAGAAGTTTTCTACGAAAGACATGGCGAGCTTTTTTTTATTAAAATCAAAAACAATTTTAAGCTGAAAACATGGGAGCCAACAGGGTGCACTAGGTTAGAAACCTCTCCTTACACATAAGGTCGTATTTGCTGTCCACCTATGTAGATCCCATTGAACTGCGGACTCTTTTGGGACCGCCAAACTGGCACATCGTAAATATAATTTTTTTAAGTACCTTAAGGTGGGATTGGTTACTTCCTATTTGTATTATTTCCCATTAACAATCTGGTTATTTAGCTACAAAATTCCTATGAAAATTAAATTTTATATTCAAATAGAAATTTAAATCTCATTTGAAATTTATTTCACAAAAAATACATGCACACTGCCTGCATACAGGCTGTGTTGTTCAGCAACAGACCGCATAGCCGCACTCAATGAATGCTCATTATAATGAAATGAAAGTTGACAAATGTGGCGTTGTCAGGTCATCTCATATGCGCAAGTATAAATATTTCACACAAAAAAAATAAAATCAGTTTACCAAAAAACAAATGTGCATAGCGTTGAGAACACACACAAAAAAACTTCAACGCTCATTTTGAACAACGGCCATTAAACGGAAACGGAAACTTGCAGTTTTCAAACAGTCACCTAACTAACTCGTTTTTTGTTTGCATTACCAGCACAAACACACACATACTTGTACAAAACAAAAACTTTCATATTTATGTGATGTTTTCGTTGGTTTTACCACTGCTTGTTTAAAAACTAAAAGCCTTTTGAAACCACAAAAAATAAATCATTGTACAAAATGCAAAGAATATTTTTGCATAATTTTTTTTGTTTGTTTTTTTTTTTCAATGGTGCACATTAATGCCATGGCCATATTTTTCTGACAAACTAAATTTCATAGAGAGAGAGAGAGAGAGAGAGAGAAGGAGAATAATAAACTAGTAATAAATATGTATTGTAAAAAGTTTTAGTAAAAGTAATTTGTAGTGTTACAAAGGCCTATGTCTAAAATGCCTCGTAGTTACTACGATTTGAACAAAAGTAAATGGAAGTCTTATACATAATAGTTAATGCTTAAATAAAATTTTAGCATTTTCTATAAAAATAAAATGTTGTCAATATTGTCTATAGAAATACAATTTTGAAAAAATTTTCTATAATAAAATTAAATTTTGATAAAATTTCCTACAAAGATAAAATTTTGACACAATTTTCTATAGAAATAAAATTTTTACAAAATTTCCTATAGAAATAAAAGTTTGTAAAAATTTTTGATATAGAAATAAAATTTTGACAAAATTTTTTATATAGAAATAAAATGATGACAAAATTTTTTATATAGAAATAAAATGATGACAAAATTTTTTATATAGAAATAAAATTTTGACAAAATTTTCTATAGAAATAAAATTTTGACAAAATTTCCTACAGAAATAAAAATTTGTAAAAATCATTGATATAGAAATAAAATTTTGACAAAATTTTCTATAGAAATAAATTTTTGACAAAATTTTTAGTAGAAAAAAAAAATGTTGACAAAATTTCCTATAGAAATAAAATATTGATAAAATTTCTTATAAAAATAAAATTTTGACAAAATTTCCTACAGAAATAAAATTTTAATAAAATTTCCTATAGAAATAAAATTTTGACAAAATTTTCTATATAAAAATAAAATTTTGACAATCATTTTTTATAGAAATACATTTTTGACAAAATTATTTAGAGAAATAAAATTTTGACAAAATTTTCTGTATAGAAATATATATAAATATATAAATTTCCTATAGAAATAAAATTTTGATAAAATTTCCTTCAGAAATGAAAGTTTGTAAAATCCTTTGATATAGAAATAAAATTTTGACAAAATTTTCTATAAAAAAATAAAATTTTGACAAAATTTTTTATAGAAATAAATTTTTGACAAAATTTTCTATAGAAATAAATTTTTGACAACATTTTTAGTAGAAATAAAATTTTGACAAAATTTCCTATAGAAATAAAATATTGATAAAATTTCCTATAAAAATAAAATTTTGACAAAATTTCGTATAGAAATAACATTATGACAAAATTGTCTATAGATCCTATTAAAGTAAAATTTTGACAAAATTTCGTATAGAAATAAAAATTTAACAAAATTTTCTATAGAAATAAATTTTTTACAAATTGTCTATAGAAACAAAGATTTTGATAAAACATTCTATACACATAAAATTTTCTATAGAAATAAAATTTTGGCAAAATTTTCTATAGAAATAAAATTTTGGCAAAATTTTCTATAGAAATAAAATTTTGGCAAAATTTCCTATAGAAATAAAGTTTTCAAAAAACACTTTGACAAAATTTCGTATAGAAATAAAACTTTGGCAAAAGTTTCTATAGAAATAAAATTATGACAAATTTTCTATGGAAATAAAATTTTTACAAAATTTTTTATAGAAATAAAATTTTGACAAAATTTTCAATAGAAATAAAATTTTGACCAAATTTCCTGTAGAAATAAAATTTTGTAAAAACATTTGATATAGAAATAAAATTTTGACAACATTTTCAGTAGAAATAAAACTTAAAAAAAATCTATAGAAATCAAATTTTGACAAGATTTTCTATAGAAATAAAATTTTGATAAATTTTTTCTACAGAAATACAATTTTGACAATATTTTCTGTAGAAATAAAATTTTCACAAAATTTTCTATAGAAATAAAATTTGGACAACATTTTCTATAACAAAAAATCTATATAAATGAAATGTTGACAAAATTTTTATATAAATAAAGTTTTGACAAAATTTTCTATAGAAATAAAATCTTGACAGAATTTTTTATAGAAATAAAATGTTTACAAAATTTTCCATACAAAAAAATTTTTGACAAAATTTTCTATAGCAAAAAACTGTTGACAAAATTTTCTACAGAAATAAAATTTGGAGAAAATTTTCTATAGAAGTAAAATTTTGACAAAAATTTTCCATAGCAATTAAATTTGGTAAAATTAAATTAAATTTTGAAAAACTTTTCTATAGAAATAAAATTTTATTAAAATTGTCTATAGAAATAAAATTTAGGCAAAATTGTCTACATAGAAATAAAACTTGGACAAAATTTTCTATAGCAATTAAATTTGGACAAAATTTTCTATGGAAATAAAACGTTGATAATATTTTCTGTAGAAATAAAATTTTTTATAGAAATAAAAATTTGATAAAATGGTCTATGGAAAAAAATTTATAGAAAAAAAATGTTGATAAAATTTTCCATAGAAATAAAATGTTGATAACATTTTCTATAGAAATAAAATTTGGCAAAATCTTCTATAGAAATAAATTTTTGACAAAATTTTCTATAGAAATGAAATTTTGACAAAGCTTTCTATAGAAATAAAATGTTGACAAAATTTTCAGTAGAAAAAAACTTTGAAAAAAATTTCTATAGAAATAAAATTTTGACAAGATTTTCTATTTTGATAAATTTTGATAAATTTTTTCTACAGAAATACTATTTTGACAATATTTTCTATAGAAATAAAATGTTGATAACATTTTCTATAGAAATAAAATGTTGATAACATTTTCTATAGAAATAAAATTTGGCAAAAACTTCTATAGAAATAAATTTTTAACAAAATTTTCTATAGAAATAAAATTTTGTCAAAATTTTCGATAGAAATAAAATTTTGACAAAATTTGCTATAGAAATAAAAATTATAACAAAATTTTCAATAGAAATAAAATTTTGACAAAATTTTCTATATAGAAATACAATTCTAATAAAATTTTTATAGAAATAAAATTTTGACAAATTTTCTATAGGAATAAAATTTTGACAAAATTTTCAGTAGAAAAAAACTTTGAAAAAATTTTCTATAGAAATAAAATTTTGACAAGATTTTCTATAGAAATAAAATTTTGATAAGTTTTTTCTACAGAAATACTATTTTGACAATATTTTCTGTAGAAATAAAACTTTCCCAAAATTTTCTATAAAAAATCCATATAAATAAATGACAAAAAAATTGACAAAATTTTTATAAAAATAAAGTTTTGACAAAGTTTTATGTAGAAATAAAATTTTGACAGAATTTTTTAAGGAAATAAAATGTTGACAAAATTGTCCATAGAATTAAAATTTTGACAAAATTTTCTATAGCAAAAAATTTTGACAAAATTTTCTACAGAAATAAAGTTTGGAGAAAATTTTCTACAGAAGTAAAGTTTTGAAAAAAAATTTCTATACCAATAAAATTTGGTAAAATTAAATTAAATTTTGATAAACTTTTCTATAGAAATAAAATTTTGACAAAATTACCTACATAGAAATACAATCTGGACAAAATTTTCTATAGAAAAAAAATTTGGACAAAATTTTCTATAGAAATAAAATTTGGACAAAATTTTCTATGGAAATAAAACGGTGATAAAATTTTTTGTAGAAATAAAATATTCTATAGAAATAAAAAATTGATAAAATGGTCTATGGAAAAAAATTTATAGAAAAAAAATTTTGATAAAATTTTCTATAGAAATAAAATGTTGATAAAATTTTCTATAGAAATAAATTTTTGACAAAATTTTCTATAGGAATAAAATTTTGACAAAATCTTCTAAAGAAATAAAATTTTGACAAAATTTTCTATAGAAATAAAATTTTGACAAAATTTTCTATATACAAATATATATAAATATATAAATTTCCTATAGAAATAAAATTTTGACAAAATGTTCTTATAGAAATAAAAGTTTGTAAAAACCTTTGATATAGAAATAAAATTTTGACAAAATTTTCTATACAGAAATAAAATTTTGACAAATATTTTTTTTACAAATAAATTTTTAACACAATTTTCTATAGAAATAAATTTTTGACAAAATTTTCTATAGAAGTAAAATTTTGACAAAATTTTCTATATAGAAATAAAATCTTAACAAAATTTTTTATAGAAATAAATTGTTGACAAAATTTTCTATTGAAATAAGATTTTGACAAAATTTTTAGAATAAAATTTTTACAAAATTTCCTGTAGAAATAAAATATTGATAAAATTTCCTACAGAAATAAAATTTTAATAAAATTTTCTATAGAAATAAAATTTTGGTAAAATTTTGACGAAATTTTCGAAAGAAATAAAATTTTGACAAAATTGTTTAAAGATCGTATAAAAATAAAATTGTGACAAAATTTCCTATCGAAATAAAATTTTAACAAAATTTTCTATAGAAATAAAATTGTGGTAAAATTTTGACGAAATTTCCTATAGAAATAAAATTTTCACAAAATTGTCTATAGAAACAAAATTTTGATAAAACATTCTATACAAATAAAATTTTGGTAAAATTTTCCATAGAAATAAAATTTTGGCAACATTTTCTATAGAAATAAAATTTTGAAAAAATTTTCTATAGAAATTAAACTTTTACAAAATTTTCTATAGAAATGAAACTTTGACAAAATTTCGTATAGAAATAAAACTTTGGCAAAAGTTTCTATAGAAATAATATTATGACAAAATTTTCTATGGAAATAAATTTTTTACAAATTTTTTTATATAAATAAAATTTTGACAAAATTTTCAATAGAAATAACGTTTTGACCAAATTTTCTATAGAAATAAAATTTTGACAAAATTTTCTATAGAAATAAAAGTATGACAAAATTTTTTATATAAAATATTGACAACATTTTTCTATAGAAATAAAATTTTTACAAAATTTTCTATTAGAAATAAAATTTTGACACAATTTTCTTTAGAAATAAAATTTTGACAAATGTTTTTATAGTAATAAAATGTTGACAAAATTTTCTATAGAAATAAAATTTTGACAAACTTTTCTATAGTAATAAAATTTTGACAAATTTTTCTATAGTAATAAAATTTTGACAAACTTTTCTATAGAAATAAAATTTTGACAAAAATTTCTATAGAAATAAAATTTTGACAAAATTTTCTATGAAAATAAAATTTTAACAAAATTTTCTATATAAATAAAATTTTGACAAAATTTTCTATGTAAATAAAATTTTGGCAATATTTTCTATAGAAATAAAATTTTGACAAAATTTTCTATGAAAATAAAATTTTAACAAAATTTTCTATATAAATAAAATTTTGACAAAATGTTCTATATAAATAAACTTTTGCCAAAAAATTTTCAATATCCTAAGAATAATTTCCATTGGAGTGAGTTCTCGGTTTTTGTAGATTTAAGAGATATTTATATACCCAGTAAATTGTGTATATAAATATTGGTCATACCGGACCGATTCGATTTCTGCAGCCTCTTGGCTCCGATCCGGGTGGCAGTTGGGACCCAAATAGTATATGCCCTCGCCAAGATTAGACATCTGAAGCCTCATGATGGAAAACAAATTCATCTGCTCTGTTTGAAATTTGACACTCTAGTTAACTACCATTCGATTGTGGTTGACAGTCTATTGTAGAACTGTGTGCGCAATGTATGGTGGAGTGTAATTTTTGAAAAAAACCTAGGGGAAAGCGCTTCTATAGCAATTTGGATAATGTTTCATTTTTTAATATTTATAATATCAAATTTGGCAACTTCCCATTCCCCCTCGACAATCATTACTCCTCTGTCACTCATAATTACCTTAAAAATTCTTTTTGGGTTCTTCTTCAAAAATGACACAACTTGATCATTATTTAAAGTTTTCATAATCAATGGAAATTTAATGTTCTAATTATCAGCTGTGGCAAATGAAAATAATTTCCGTAAACCAAAGCAACATCTCCCTCATCTCCCACCTCTAGGATGTTTTCCACAATATCCACCCCCATCTTTGAAAAAGACATTAATTTCAAATTTAAATTAATTACTTTTATATTTTGTTTCTTTTTTTCGATTTTTTTTTTGGAGCACAACAAACTACCATCATCAGCATACAAATAAGATGTTGCCTTCTCGTTAGTTGCTCGCAATGAAGTCATTAAGAAAAGTTGAAAGTTTTTCATGTTCCATATTCGATTTTAATGACTTTTTTTATTTTTATCCAAGTTGATGACCACCACCAATAATAATGTCCTTTCATTTAAAAATTGGACTTCAATCCCAAAGATTTCTTTCACAATGTATACAGGACATGAAGCAATGGCAGTCACAGATGCTCTGTATGAAATTGGACAACATGTGTTTGCCCATAATTCTTGGGAATAAGGACAAAAAAGCAGAATACCAGGAAAGCAGAGAAACTTTTTATTGATATGTTCGATGAAAGCTACAAAACACGGGGAAAGGGTGTACAAAACATTGTTATTGAGTTTGTAATACATGGAAAAGAAATTTTTTATAGCAACCATTGTAAGATGGTGATCGCACGAATTAATCATAATCTACCCAAATTTTCCAAAAAAAAAGTCTTCCTCATTTTAGCTTTATTTCTAAACCAAACTAGGACTCACTCCCAAAAGAGACTTATTCTTTTGGGTGTAAAAATATCCCTTGATAGAGCTGTGAGTTGGCAAATTACAACACTAGGGTTGCCCAATTCCGCAATAAAAATACCAAAGTGTCTATTATCTCATGACGGCGCTTCATGGTGAATGGGCCAAAATACGACTGAACCACTTTCGTGCAGTGTGTAAATGTTTTGTCGCCTGTTTGAAGATCACCAAGATCGTGCTAAAGGTAGAAAATTCGAACAAATATAAACCGGTACCAATTTGTGATTTCTTTCATTTTTATAGCCTGAGCCACACTGTGGAACAGGGTATTATAAGTTAGTGTAGTTATAACATAAATATGTTTGCAACACCCAAAAGGAGACGAGATAGACATATGGTGTCTTTGGCAATAATGATCAGGGTGGGCTCCTGAGTCGATCTACCCATGTCCGTCCGTCCGTCTGTCTGTGAACACATTTTTGGGATCAAAGCCTACTTCGCAGTTTGAGTCCAATCGACTTCAAATTTGGCACAAGTTTATGTTTTGCGTCAGAATATAACCCTACTGATTTTGGAAGAAATCGGTTCAGTTTTAGATATAGCTTCCATATATATGTTTTTCCGATTTGGGTGAAAATGGCCAAAATACCCATATTTATACCTTGTGCCACACTGTGGAACAGGGTATTATAAGTTAGTGCATATGTTTGCAACATCCAAAAGGAGACGAGATAGACACATGGTGTCTTTGGCAATAATGCTCAGGGTGGGTTCCTGAGTCGATCTAGCCATATCCGTCTGTGTGTGAACACATTTTTGTGATCAAAGTCTAGGTCGCAGCTTAAGTCCCATTACCTTCAAATTTGGCACAAGTTCCTGTTTTGGGTCGGAATAGAACCCTATTGATTTTGGAAGAAATCGGTTCAGATTTAGATATAGCTCCCATATATATCTTTCACCCGATAAGGACTTATATGGACCCAGAAGCCAGAGTTTTACCCTGATTTGCTTAAAATTGTGCACCAACATAACACTTGGTCGTATAGTCAAGTGTGCTAAATTTTATTGAAATCGGTTCATAGTTAGATATAGCTCCCATATATATCTTTCGCCCGATTTTCCGTCATATGACCACAGAGCTCAAAGTTGTAGTCCGATTGACGTTAAATTTTGCACAGGGAGTAGAATTAAAATACTAAGTATGTATGTCAAATTTGGTTGCAATCGGTTCAGACTTCTATATAGCTTCCATATATATGTTTTTTTCCGATTTGGGCAAAAATGGCCAAAATATCTACATTTTCCTTATAAAATCGCCACTGCTAAGTCGAAAACTTGTAAAAGTGACTGAAATTTTCCTTAATCTGTAATACATATCTATCGATCGATAAATCATAAATACACTTTTGCGAAGTTGCTTCAATATTGGTTCAGATTAAAATGTTTCCCATATTTTTTATACCATCCACCATAGGATGGGGGGTATATTAACTTTGTCATTCCGTTTGTAACACATCGAAATATTGCTTTAAGACCCCATAAAGTGTATATATTCTGGGTCGTTGGGAAATTCTGAGTCGATATATGCATGTCCGTCCGTCCGTCTGTTGAAATCATGCTAACTTTCGAAAAAAAACAGGCTATCGACTTGAAACCATAAGCGTAGGAAGGCCTCTGGGGAGGGGGCTTAGACCCCCCCAGAAAAATTTTAGCCCCCCCCCAGAATTTGAAAACCTATTTACGATTTTACATTTTTATAAAAATTAAACAAGTATATACTCGTACAACGCACAACGTTCCACTAAAGACTTTCATGCACAATCGAATTACATGGGTTTAGTTGAATAAAAAATAGTAATTGATATTAAAACTATTCTTTCATAAATTAATATCTTAATAATGCTGCAAAAAAGCGTCTCCAAAAAAGAAGTGAAAATGTTCTTTTTGGGTCTGGAAGTGGTACAAAATTGGCGGAGAAGCGATGAATGTAATATGAGCTTGTCATAGAACGAATGTCCACCGTTTCAACAAATTCAATGTTTTGAATGTGAATTAAAAATTTTGTGATATTTTCCCAAATAAATAATTTTTATACTTTTTTATGATTTTTAATGCATTCTAACGGTTGTGAAGACCTTTTTGGAAGTGCTTTTAAAGTTGTGCCTTTAGAACAACTCCCAATTTTTTGCTGGGAAAAGATCAATGGATCAACCACAGAACTGGTACAGGACTAGTCCCTGGTGTGTATGGACCAGTCCCAGTTCTGATCAAAACGTATGGAAGGGACCGTCCACTTTAACATGGGTTTGTCATTGACGGAGTAAACTTACATTTTAGGACGCGTCTTGTACTCATCCCAAAGGACACGTCCTGGGACAATTTAGCAGGAGCAACCCATAAACAGGTCCTCAGGAACCAGTCTCGGACAAACTCTTAGAAATCTCTTTCAATTTGGGCTCCTAATCGAACACGAAATGAAAAAACCAAAAGGTTATTCTGATAATTTTATTTCACTAAATGTGAAAATTGCAACTAACTGGAGCACAGGTACCAGTTCTGTGATAGGTCCGTCAGTGGCAATTTGCACCAATTTCCCGTAGAGTACTTTTAGTTGCTTTATTATAAATTGATTGTCGAGTTATTTTGATGTCTATGTCTTTATTCAATTTTATGAAATAAAACATTAGTTGAACCTATAAGTTCAGTCTATAATGTTTTAGCTAGGGGGGCTATAGCCCCCCCCCCCCTAGGAAAATTGTCTAGCTACGCTAATGCTTGAAACTTGGCACAAGTAGTTGTTATTGATGTAGGTCGCACGGTGTTGCAAATGGGCCATATCGGTTCACGCTTATATATAGCCCCCATATAAACGGATCCCCAGATTTGGCTTGCGGAGCCTCTAAAAGAAGCAAATTTCATCTGATCCGGTTTAAAATTGGTACGTGGTGTTAATACATGGTCTCTAACGACCATGCCAGAATTGATCCATATCGGTTCATAAACCTAGGGATCGGTTTATATAGTCCCCTTATAAACCTGGGGATCGGTTATTTGGCTTGCGGAGCCTCTAAGAGAAGCAAATTTCATCCGACCCGGTTGAAATTGGGTACGTGGTGTTAATACATGATCTCTAACGACCATGCCAGAATTGATCCCTATCGGTTCATAAATATATATAAACTGATCCTCAGATTTGGCTTGCGGAGCCTTTAAGAGAATCCAAATGCATCCAATCCGGTTGCAACATACTACGTGGTGTTAGTATATGGTATCTAACAACCATGCAAAAATTGGTCCATACCGGTTCATAATTATATATAGCCCCCATATAAACCGATACCCAGATTTGGCGTGCGGAGCCTCTAAAAGAAGCAAATTTCATCCGATCTGGCTGAAATTTGGTACATGGTGTTAGTATATGGTCTTTAACAACCTTGCGAAAATTGGTCCACTTCGGTCCATAATTATATATAGCCCCCATATAAACCGTTCCCCAGATTTGGCTTGCGGAGCCTCTTGGAAGACCAAAATTTATCTGATCCGGTTGAAATTTGGTATGTAGTGTTAGTATATGGTCTCTAACAACCATGCAGAAATCGGTCCATACCGGTCTTAATTATAAAACCCCCATTTGTTCCCCAGGTTTGACCTCCGGAGTTCTCGGAAGAGTAAAATTCATCCGATCCGGTTGAAATTTGGCACGTAGTGAAATTTGGTACATTGTGCTAATATATGGCCGCTAACAGCCATACCAAAATTGATCCATATCGGTCTATAGTTATATATAACCGATCCATGAAAATAATCTACCAAAATTTTATTTCTATAGAAAATTTTGTCAAAATTTTAATACTATAAAAAATGTTGTCAACATTTTATTACTATAATTTTTTTTTTTTCAAAATTATATTTCTATAGAAAATTTTGTCAAAATATTATTTCTATAGAATTATATTATATACATATTTAATCGGTTTTTATACCCTTCACCACTACTGTGGTACAGGGTATAATAAGTTTGTGCATTTGTATGTAACGCCAAGAAGGAGTAATCATAGACCAACCTTTTAGTATACGAATCGGCTTAGAATTAAATTCTGAGTCGATTTAGCGATGTCCGTCTGTCTGTCTGTCTGTCTGTCCGTCTGTCTGTCTGTTGATGTATTTTTGTGTGCAAAGTACAGCTCGCAATTTTAGTCCGATTGTCCTAAAATTTGGTATAGGGTCCTATTTCGGCACAAATACGATCCCTATTGATTTTGGAAAAAATCGGTTCAGATTTAGATATAGCTGCCATATATATTTTTCACCGATCTGGTCATAATTGGCGTGTATATCAACCGATCTTCCTCAAATTCCGTTGCATTGTAACTATGCGTGCCAAATTTGGTTGAAATCGGTTCAGATTTGGATATATCTCCCATATATAGCTTTCGCCCGATTTACACTCATACGACCACAGAGGCCAATTTTTAACTCCGATTTAGTTGAAATATTGCACAGGGAGTAGAATTAGCATTGTAAAATGTTCAAAATACTAACAGTTTCCGTGTAAAATCGCCACTGCTTACGGATCGGCTTAGAGTCGATTTAGCGATGTCCGTCTGTCTGTCTGTCCGTCTGTCTGTCCGTCTGTCTGTCCGTCTGTCTGTCCGTCTGTCTGTCCGTCTGTCTGTCTGTTGATGTATTTTTGTGTGCACAGTAGAGCTCGCAGTTTTAGTCCGATTGTCCTAAAATTTGGTATAGGGCCCTGTTTCGGCTCAAAGACGATCCCTATTGATTTTGGAAAAATCGGTTCAGATTTAGATATAGCTGCCATATATATTTTTCACCGATCTGGTCATAATTGGCGTGTATATCAACCGATCTTCCTCAAATTCGGTACATCCGAACATTTTATGAGTCTCGAAAAACTTGCAAAATATCAGCAAAATCGGTTCAGATTTAGATGTAGCTCCCATATATAGCATTCGCCCGATTTACACTCATTTGCCCACAGAGGCCAATTTTTTGCTCCGATTTATTTGAAATTTTGCATAGGGAGTAGAATTAGGATTGTAACTATGCGTGCCAAATTTGGTTGAAATCGGTTCAGATTTGGATATATCTCCCATATATAGCTTTCGCCCGATTTACACTCATATGACGACAGAGGCCAATTTTTAACTCCGATTTAGTTGAAATTTTGCACAGGGAGTAGAATTAGCATTGTAGCTATGCGTGCCAAATTTGGTTGACATCGGTTCAGATTTAGATATAGCTCCCATATATATGTTTTTCTGATTTCGACAAAAATGGTCAATATGCCAACATTTTACTTGTTAAATCGCCACTGCTTAGTCGAAAAGTAGTGAAAATGAATCTAATTTTCCTAAACTTCTAATGCATATATATCGAGCGATAAATCATAAATAAACTTTTGCGAAGTTTCCTTAAAATTGCTTCAGATTTAAATGTTTCCCATATTTTTTTACTAACATTGTGTTCCACCCTAGTGCATTAGCCAACTTAAATTTTGAGTCTATAGATTTTGTAGAAGTCTATCAAATTCTGTCCAGATCGAGATATATTTAAATGTATGTATTTGGGACAAACCTTTATATATAGCCCCCAACACGTTTGACGAATGTGATATGGTATCGAAAATTTAGATCTACTAAGTGGTGCAGGGTATAATATAGTCGGCCCCGCCCGACTTTAGACTTTCCTTACTTGTTTTTACTAACACAGTGTACCATCCCAGTGCATTAGGCGACTTAAATTTTAAGTCTATAGTTTAAATGTGTGTATTTGGGACAAAAAAATATATAGCACCCAACACATTGGACGGATTTAATATAGTATGGAAAATGTGGATTTACAAAGTGGTGCAAGGTATAATATAGTCGGCCCCGCCCGACTTTAGACTTTCCTTACTTGTTTTGTGGTTTTGCTTATGAACAATAAAATTAAGACAAATAAAGCGTTAATTTGTTGCATTACAAGTTATCCACCCTGTATATGTGGTGACCAGTATTAACCAGTCTTCTCAGCAAATTTATTTTTTGTTTTTCGAGAATGTTCAATAGTTAAATAGCTTTTATATCCATGGGATGGTATGAACAATATTATTTGGTTCATCACCCATGGGGCCACCTGTCGTATACGTTATTTGAATAACTCATACGTTTAGGGATTCCCATAGTCTATTTATTCTTATGATAAATTCCCACAGAATTACTTTGCTATGAATAAATTTTGAAAATTCCATATTAAGTACTTATATTCGATGAAGATTATAAAGCCTAAAAACGTGACAAGCAAAAAATTTATATAAGAGAAACATTTCGATATATGCTTGACTCAATTTGCCTTAAAAACAAAGTTTAATGGAAAAGATTACATTTTGGCCACACCGACGACCCCACCTAAATAACGAATGCTGATAAACCATACTTCATATAAAAACGCGAATGCCCTCGAACTCATATTTAATTTTTGACATTATAAAACCATAATGAGGGTTAAACCGCAACTCATGTTTGCAAATGTTTGTAAATATTTTTCCTATAAAAAAAAATAAATAAAATTAGCATGAAAAACGAGAGTGTGAGAGAGAGAAAGAAAACAGCTCAGACTTAATAAACCAAGTCACGTAATATTTTTTAAGTGGATTTGCATAAAACTCATCAATGATTAATTAACGCTAAAGCCAACGACCATATCCATGTTGGTGGTACTGAAGATGAAGAGTAAGAGAATATTGTCGTCAAATGGATTTATAAAACAAAACAAAACAAAAAAACTTCCAAAGGAGTATTTCGCCTCAACTCAGTGGAACAACCATAAAAATGGTAACATAATGTTTTTCTTGCAAGCCCAAAAGCATAATAGCAAAAAATAATAACAACAACTAACTTTCATTATTAAATTTTCATTAATTAAGTTTTTTTCACAAAAACAAAAAGCAACGTAAATTTTGTATTCCAGAAACGTCTGAAGTTTGTTGGGCTTGTTGACTAATATATAATCCTGTTAACATTGTAAATTTTGAATTTAGTAGTTGTTTTGTTGGGGCTTCAAAATAAAATAAGCGAAAAAATATACAAAGAGATATGGACTAAATCCATGCATAGATAGCGTCGAGAAAAACATTAGGTAGATGGTGCCCTCAAAGAGAATAATCACGAAATTAATTGTTCCAATTAACTTTTTATTGAATTATTGGGAATTTTGTTTGTCTTCTTAAATCTAGTTTCAATAAGTTATCACAGGCAAATTTGTTTTTGAATAAAAAATGAAATCAGTAATAGCCTCAACAACTAAATGAAATAATCAACAAGTATATACGGCCGTAAGTTCGGCCAGTCCGAAACTCCTCCATGTATTGCGTAGAAATTTCTACTAAAGACGGTCATCCACAATTAAATAACTTGGGTTGCGGTCGATGACAAGGCATCTTAAAACTTCTTAACAACATCTTCTAAATTGTAAGTTAGTCCATGCGGGATATATAGGAGACAAAAGAAAGGTCTATTAAATACATATATATTCAGTTCTTGACCGGTATATATAGGAAAGAAATAATTACGAACCGATATAAACTTTTGTGCGGTAATTATACCCTGCGCCACACTGTGGAACAGGGTATTATAAGTTAGTGCATATGTTTGCAACACCTAGAAGGAGACGACATAGACACATGGTGTCTTTGGCAAAAATGCTCAAAGTGGGCTCCTGAGTCGATATAGCCATGTCCGTCTGTCCGTGAACACGTTTTTGTAATCAAAGTCTAGGTCGCAGTTTTAGTCCAATCGACTTCAGATTTGGCACAAGTATGTGTTTTGGCTCAGAATAGAACTCTATTGATTTTGGAAGAAATCGGTTCAGATATATATATAGCTCCCATATGTATATTTCGCCTGATATGGACTTATATGGCCCCAGAAGCCAGAGTTTTACACTAATTTGCTTAAAATTTTGCACAAGAAGAACAATTAGTACTAAAGGGTGATTTGTTAAGAGCTTGATAACTTTTTTTTAAAAAAAAACGCATAAAATTTGCAAAATCTCATCGGTTCTTTATTTGAAACGTTAGATTGGTCCATGACATTTACTTTTTGAAGATAATTTCATTTAAATGTTGTTGCGTCTTAGGTGGTCCATTCGGAAAGTCCAATTTTGGGCAACTTTTTCGAGCATTTCGGCCGGAATAGCCCGAATTTCTTCGGAAATGTTGTCTTCCAAAGCTGGAATAGTTACTGGCTTATTTCTGTAGACTTTAGACTTGACGTAGCCCCACAAAAAATAGTCTAAAGGCGTCAAATCGCATGATCTTGGTGGCCAACTTACCGGTCCATTTCTTGAGATGAATTGTTCTCCGAAGTTTTCCCTCAAAATGGCCATAGAATCGCGAGCTGTGTGGCATGTAGCGCCATCTTGTTGAAACCACATGTCAACCAAGTTCAGTTCTTCCATTTTTGGCAACAAAAAGTTTGTTAGCATCGAACGATAGCGATCGCCATTCACCGTAACGTTGCGTCCAACAGCATCTTTGAAAAAATACGGTCCAATGATTCCACCAGCGTACAAACCACACCAAACAGTGCATTTTTCGGGATGCATGGGCAGTTCTTGAACGGCTTCTGGTTGCTCTTCACTCCAAATTTTGCTTATTTACGTAGCCATTCAACCAGAAATGAGCCTCATCGCTGAACAAAATTTGTCGATAAAAAAGCGGATTTTCTGCCAACTTTTCTAGGGCCCATTCACTGAAAATTCGACGTTGTGGCAGATCGTAAGTCTATTCATGATGAAATGTCAAAGCATACTGAGCATCTTTCTCTTTGACACCATGTCTGAAATCCCACGTGATCTGTCAAATACTAATGCATGAAAATCCTAACCTCAAAAGAATCACCCTTTATAATCAAGTGTGCCAAATTTTATTGAAATCGGTTCAGATTTAGATATAGCTCCCATGTATATCGTTCGCCCGATTTACACTCATATGACCACAGTTGCCAATCTTTTGCTCCGCTTTAATTGAAATTTTGCACAGGGAGTAGAATTAGCATTGTAAACTTCTAATACATATATATCGAGCGATAAATCATAAATAAACTTTTGTGAAGTTTCTTTAAAATTGCTTCAGATTTAAATCTTTCCCATATTTTTTTTACTAACATTGTGTTTCACCCTAGTGCATTAGCCGACTTAAATTTTGAGTCAATAGAATTTGTAGAAGTCTATCAAATTCTGTCCAGATCGGGAGATATTAAAATTTATGTATTTGGGACAAACCTTTTATATATAGCCCCCAATACATTTGACGGATGTGATATGGTATCGAAAATTTAGATCTACAAATTGGTGCAGGGTATAATATAGTCGGCCCCGCCCCACTTTAGACTTTCCTTACTTGTTTTATTTTTTGAGGGTGTGGGGCTATATACAATTATGAACACGAGTCTACCAAAAATGACAGATTTTTTACGGTTTGGTGGATTGGTAGAATTCTTGATATTTCGGAACTATGAAATGCTTCTGCTATAGAAATAAAATTTTGAAAAAATTTTCTATTGAAATTAATTTTTGACAAAATTTTATAGAAATTATATTTTGACAAAATTTCCTACAGACATAAAATGTTAACAAAATTTTCTATATAAATAAAATTTTGAAAAAATTTTATATAGAAATATAAAATTTTGACAACATTTTCTATGGCAATAAAATTTTGGTAGATTATTTTTGGCTCGAGTGGCAATAGTGATTTTTCTGTGATTGGTGATCGGTTTATTTGGGGGCTATATCAAATAGAAATCAATACGGAGCAATTTTGGCATGGTTTTTATCGGCCATACACTAGCAAAATGTACCATATTTCAAACGGATCGGATGAAATTTGCTTGTCTTACAGGCTCCGCAAGCCAAATCTGGGGATCGGTTTATATGGGGGCTATATATAATTATGGACCGATGTGGACCAATTTTTTCATGGTTGTTAGAGACCATATACTAACACCACGTACTAAGTTTCAACCGGATGGGAAGAATTTTGCTCCTCTTTGAGGCTCCGCAAGCCAAATCTGGGGATCGGTTTATATAAGGGCTATATATAATTAAAGACCGATGTGGACCAATTTTTGCATGGTTGTTTGAGACCATATACTAACACCACGTACTAAGTTTCAACCGGATCGGATGAATTTTGCTTCTCTAGAGGCTCCGCAAGCCAAATCTGGTGATCGGTTTATATAAGGGCTATATATAATTAAAGACCGATGTGGACCAATTTGTGCATGGTTGTTAGAGATCATATACCAACACCATGTACCAAATTTCAACCGGATCAGATGAAATTTGCTTCTCTTAGAGGCTCCGCAAGCCAAATCTGGGGATCGATTTATAAGGGGGGGTATATATAATTATGAACCGATATGGACCAATTTTTGCATGGTTGTTGGAGACCATATGCCAACACCATGTACTACATTTCAGCCGGATCGGATGAAATTTGCTCCTCTAACAGGCTCCGGAGGTCAAATCTGGGGATCGGTTTATATAAGGGCTATATATAATTATAGACCGATGTGGACCAATTTTTGCATGGTTGTTAGAGACCATATACCAACACCATATACCAAATTTCAGCCGGCTTGGATGAAATTTGCTTCTCTTAGAGGCTCCGCAAGCCAAATCTGGGGATCGGTTAATATGGGGGCTATATATAATTATGGACCGATGTGGACCAATTTTTGCATGGTTGTTAGAGACCATATATCAACACCATGTACCAAATTTCAGTCAGATCGGATGAAATTTGCTTCTCTTAGATGATCCCCAAGCCAATTCTGGGGGTCCGTTTATATAGGGCCTATACGTAAAAGTGAACCGATATGGCCCATTTGCAATACCATCCGACCTACATCAATAACAACTACTTGAGCCAAGTAGCAAGTCGATAGCTTGTTTCGTTCGGAAGTTAGTGTGATTCCAACAGACGGACGGACGGAAATGCTTAGATCGTCTCAGAATTTCACCACGACCCAGAACATAACATATACTCATTATGGGGTCTTATAGCAATATTTCGATGTGTTACACACGGAATGACAAAGTTAATATACCCTTTGGGGCACTTCCTCCAGCTTCAGTCTATTATTTGGATTGTTCTTTTGTCTCTGGAGTATAGTGGTGGATCCATGTCTCATCAACAGTTATGAAACGACGCTTAAAATCCATTTTATTTCGCTTAACACGATCCAAACAAACTTGAGAAATATTCATTCTTATGCGTTTTTGATCGACTGTTAAGAAATGCGGCACCCATCTTGCAGAAAGCTTTTTCATCTGTAGTTCTTCATGCAAAATTAAATGGACTCGATCATTTGAGATGCCCATGATATTAGCAATTTCACGCACTTTTATTCGTCTATCATTTAATACCATATCATGCACTTTGGCTACAATTTCTGTTGTTGTTGCTGTTTTTGGACGTCCACTACGAGGTTCATCTTCAATGCTTGTACGACCACGTTTAAATTCAGCAACCCAATTTTTTATACCCTCCACCATAGGATGGGGGTATATTAACTTTGTCATTCCGTTTGTAACACATCGAAATATTGCTCTAAGACCCCATAAAGTATATATATTCTGGGTCGTGGTGAAATTCTGAGTCGATCTAAGCATGTCCGTCCGTCCGTCCGTCTGTCCGTCTGTCCGTCCGTCCGTCTGTCCGTCTGTCCGTCCGTCTGTGGAAATCACGCTAACTTCCGAACGAAACAAGCTATCGACTTGAAACTTGACACAAGTAGTTGTTATTGATGTAGGTCGGATGGTATTGAAAATGGGCCATATCGGACCACGTTTACGTATAGCCCCCATATAAACCGATCCCCAAATTTGGCTTGGGGAGCCTCCCGGAGCAGCAAAATTCATCCGATCCGGTTGAAATTTGGTACGTGGTCTTAGTATACGGTCTCTAACAACCATGCAAAAATTGGTCCATATCGGTCCATAATTATATATAGCCCCCATATAAACCGATCCCCAGATTTGACCTCCGGAGCCTCTTGGAGGGGCAAAATTCATCCGATCCGATTGAAATTTGGTACCTGATGTTAGTATATGGTCTCTAACAACCATGCAGAAATTGGTCCATATCGGTCCATAATTATATATAGCCCCCATATAAACCGATCCCCAGATTTGACCTCCGGAGACTTTTGGAGGGGCAAAATTCATCCGATCCGGTTGAAATTTGGTACCTGATGTTAGTATACGGCCTCTAACAACCATGCAAAAATTGGTCCATATCGGTCCATAATTATATATAGCTCCCATATAAACCGATCCCCAGATTTGACCACCGGAGCCTCTTGGAGAAGCAAAATTTATCCGATCCGGTTGAAATTTAGTACGTGGTCTTAGTATACGGTTTTTAACAACCATGCAAAAATTGGTCCATATCGGTCCATAATTATATATAGCCCCCATATAAACCGATCCCCAGATTTGACCTCCGGAGCCTCTTGGAGGGGCAAAATTCAACCGATCCGGTTGAAATTTGGTACCTGATGTTAGTTTACGGCCTCTAATAACCATGCAAAAATTGGTCCATATCGGTCCATAATTATATATAGCCCCCATATAAACCGATCCCCAGATTAGACCTCCGGAGCCTCTTGGAAGAGCAAAATTCATCCGATCCAGTTGAAATTTGGTACATGGTGTTAGTATGTGGTCTCTAACAACCATGCAAAAATTGGTCCATATCGGTCCATAATTATATATAGTTCCCATATAAACCGTCCCCAGATTTGACGTCCGGAACCTCTTGGAGGAGCAAAAGTCATCCGATACGGTTGAAATTTGGTCAATATATGTCAATATATGGCCTCTAACAGCCATGTAAAAATTGGTCCATATCGGTCTTTAGTTATATATAGCCGATGACTTATTACACAAAAATTGGTCCATATCGCCAAAAATAATCTACCAAAACTTTATTTCCATAGAAAATTTTGTCAAATTTTATTACTATAGAATGTTTTGTCAAAATTTCATTTCTATAGAAAGTTTTGTCAAAAGTTTATTTCTATACAAATGTTTGTCAAAATTTTATTTCCATAGAAAATTTTGTCAAAATTTTATTTCTATAGAAAATTTTGTAATCTACCAAAACTTTATTTCCATAGAAAATTTTGTCAAATTTTATTACTATAGAAAGTTTTGTTAAACTTTCATTTCTATAGAAAGTTTTGTCAAAAGTTTATTTCTATAGAAATGTTTGTCAAAATTTTATTTCTATAGAAAATTTTGTAAAAAATTTATTTCTGTAGAAAATTTTGTCAACATTTTATTTCTATACAAAATTTTGTCAAAATTTCATTTCTATACAAAATGTTATCAACATTTTATTTCTATAGAAATTTTTGTCAAAATTTTATTTCTCTAGAAAATTTTGTCAAGTTTTTATTTCTATAGAAAATTTTGTCAAATTTTTATTTCTATAGAAAATTTTGTCAAAATTTTATTTCTATAGAAAATTTTGTCAAGGTTTCATTTCTATAGAAAATTTTGTCAAACTAGATTATATACGTATTTAATCGGCCTTTTTTTGTTTAATATATACCCCGTATGGGCTAACTTACAATTTAGAAGACAGTGCTAAAAAGTTTTACGATATCTTGCCATCGGCAAGTGTAATCGCAACCCAAGTAATTCGATTGTGGATGACAGCCTTTAGTAGAAGTTCCTACCCAATCCATGGTGGAGGGTACATAAGATTCGGCCTGGCCGAACTTACGGCCGTATATACTTGTTACTGTTACATATGAAGGAGCACTTTCACCTAACACATTCACCATATCATTATGAATTTCTTGTCCCGATAAATCTTTTTTATTTAAATATTTAATGATAGCTCGCATTTCTAATTTTTCCATTGTAAAAAAATTACGGATGCGTCTTCTTTGAACACCTGTTTCTATATGAAGGACTTGCCAGATCGAAACAAAATTTAACATGTGTTCATAACAGAGATGGAAGTTTCCAAAACACTTAATTTTTTTCTGTTTATTCCACGCTTTTTGTGCTAGGCTAAGAAGTTTCCGAACTGCCCTCGTATTTTCCAAAATACAAAAATCATAAAATATTACAAGGTTTAAAAACTCAATAATAAATCAATCAATCAATATCTATGATGTACTAACTTCATGAGAATTCTCAATAAATATTTTTTTTTGTTTTTTTTTTTTTTTTTTTGCCAAAAATTAAAATCTCTTAAATCATCATTTCTAAAATGCATGTCAAGCTTTCAAAAAACAAACCTTCAAAATCTTTATATGCCAAAAAAAAATGCATAGCCATCATCAAACATCAATATAACCAATTTTTTTTTATCGAAAAATGACCGAGATGATATTAGTGATGGTGATGAGTGATATAAATAAATTAAATCATAACCATTTATCAAACAACTAAATTTGTCACAAATTTGCACCCTCCTCCACCAACCGACAAAACATAACAGGAAATGTGATAAAAATGTGTACGTGTGTGTGTGAGTGTTTTTTTCCCACACTAATCCCGAAAACAAGCAAAACGATGAGAGTCATCAACAGGGGACACTTGCAAAATACAAATAACCAAAGTAAAATTTTTCACAACAAAATAAAATTGAGCAACATCACACATTCATTTATACCAGCGAGCAAAAAAAAAAAAAAACAGAAAATAATAAAATCAGCATTATTGATGGTTGATTTAACACCAGAGCTAACAAACCACAATCATCATAAAAACCCCAACGTCCATGGGGGATTTTTATGGATTTCGTTTAGGAGCAAGCCAAAGCAAATGACATGACAAACAGAGCAAATACTTGGCAGGAAACAATAAAATGCAATAAAACGGAAGGAACCGGATGACCGGGTAGGGATGCCATATAAAACGCAAACTCTATAATAGGGAGATACAAATACATAAACACACACACGCATACATTGCTAATGCAATTGTCTCTATTATTCGTATCCTGTCACACAACTTCATTGACTATAACTGTTTTTGTTGTTGCCTTTTTTAATGAAGCAAAAAAGGGACACACCCTATCGATGAAATGAAAATGACCGGAAAATACGTATTTATGATAACGCAAAATGCAATAAAAAACCACCACATGCACACAGACACACACACACATACACACGCTTACATTTTCACATTCAATTGTCCAAAAACACAATCACACCAATAGCTTTTGGCTAAAGTGATTGTTTGCATGGAATTTGTTAATGTTTGGTGCCACATGGACAAGACTGGAAGACATACAGCTTTTTCTAGTAACATTCATTTTCCAAAAACCTACCATAGACAAAGACGCAACGGATTACTGTCACAATTTGGTATGGTGGAGACGGCAACAGCATTGGGTCATTGAATTGAAACACTCAAAACACGATGCAATAGGCGAGGAGAAAAAGAAAATTCAACAAAGCCAATATCCTGGCTACACAAACCAGATAAGCTGTGTACTGAACACATGCTCTGTAAAATTCACAGGGTAGTTGATATGTATTGCATCCATCTTTTAGATTAGGTTAGGTGGCAGCCCGATATTTCAGGCTCACTTAGACTATTCAGTCCATTGGTGAACTTCTCTCTTATCACTGAGTGCTGCCCTCAATGACAAGAGACCTCCTTTTTATAGCCGAGTCCGAACGGCGTTCCACATTGCAGTAGAATTCTAACAAATATGGTAATTTTTTTCCTGTGGAATTCTTGATGTTTTCGTACTTTTTGAAAAATTTCTCTAAAACTGGACAGTCAGACATACATCCCCAAATCGACTGAGAATTTAATTCTAAGACAATCGGTATACTAAGGTGGATCTCAGTCTGGTCGTTCTTGGTATTATATACTCGTACAAATGCTTAAATTTATTTTACCCTTTACGACTGTAATGATACAGGATATAAAGAATCAAGGAACTGCCTCGCTTATACAAGAGCGGCTAGTTACAGGATTTGGTTTTCTCCAATATGAAGCCATTCCATATCGACCAACTTGTAAACAAAAAAATGTTTGGGTTCATTTGCCAAATGGGGGAGCTACAGTGCAGCAATGGTTAGCTTGGCCGCCAATGGTTGAATTCTTGATGTTTTGTAGATTTTGAAATTTGCTCTAGAACTAAAATTTTGCAAAATTTTCTCTAAGAATTTTCATACGAAAATGTCCTAAGCCTGCAGAAAAACACAAGTTTGTGCAAATTTTCAGCATTATAGCTTCATTATTAAAGATTGTACAGTCACGGTTGCCACAATTGGTAGAATTCTACAAAAAATTTTAGATTTTATAATAATTGGTAGATTTTGCAAAATATTTCTCTCCAACTAAGAGGTATTTCGCAAATGTTTGTAGAAATAACATTTTGTGAAAATTTTCTATAGAAATACAAATTTTTGTGAAAATTTTCTATAGAAATACAAATTTTGAGAAAATTTTCTATAGAAATAAAATTTGGAGAAAATTTTCTTTGGAAATAAAATTTTGAGAAAATTTTCTATAGAAATAAAATTTGGAGAAAATTTTCTATATAAATAAACTTTTGTGAAAATTTTCTAAAATATAAAATTTTGACTAAATTTTCTATAAAAATTAAATTTTGACAAAATGAAATAAAATTTTGACAAAAATTTCTATAAAAACTAAATTTGGAGAAAATTTTCTATAGAAATAAAATTTTAGGAAATTTTTCTGTAGAAATAAAATTTTGAGAAAATGTTCTGTAGAAATGCAAATTTGAGAAATGTTTCTACAGAAATACAATTTTTGATTAAATCTTCCATAGAAATAAAATTTTTGATAAAAATATAATAAAATAAAATTTTGGCAAAAATTTCCACAGAAATTTTTTATAAATATAACAATTTTGACAAAATTTTCTATAGAAAAAAAATTCTGACAAAATTTTCAATAGAAATAAAATTTTGAGAATATGTTGACAAAATTTTCTATAAAAATTAAATTTTGACAAAATGAAATAAAATTTTAACAAAATTTTCTATAGAAAATAAATTTGGAGAAAATTTTCTATAGAAACTAAATTTTAGGAAATTTTTCTGTAGAAATAAAATTTTGAGAAAATTTTCTATAGAAATAAAATTTTTTGGAAAATTTTCTATAGAAATACAAATTTGAGAAAATTTTCTACAGAAATAAAATTTTTGATAAAATCTTCTATAGAAATAAAATTTTTGATAAAAATATAATAAAATTAAATATTGACAAAATTTTCTATAGAAATAAAATTCTGATAAAATTTTCTATAGAAACAAAATTTTGAAAAAATTTTCTATATAAATACAATTTTGACAAAAAATTTTATAAATATAAAAATTGTGACATAATTTTCTATAGAAAAAATAGGAAAAGAGATATGTTTGTTTCGAATTTATTTCGGCACAAGCCGGCTATCATGCAAAACCTTTTTTCTGAAGGTTCAAGTGTGGTTCATTGGTGGGTTTAATGAACTGCCTGAATTTATTCTGATAATTGGTTGATACTTTTGCTGCAAATAGAGGATGCTGATGAGGAATGTGGTAATTCCGAAACGTGCGTCCATCCAACCATCTTGCAGTCTATAGGGCTTTGCCCAAATAAATTTGACATGCATTCTTTTCCTCTGTTGGTTAAGCTACACTTGTAGTTTAGTCAATGTATGGTTTTAAGCTGAAATAAAGAAACAACAACAATGCTTAAAGAACAAAACCAACAATAACAAAACAAAACGAATGAAAAAATTTCTGACGAAATTTTCAATAGAAATAAAATATTGACAAAATGTTCCATAGAAATAAAATGTTGACAAAATTTTCTATAGAAATAAAATTGTGAAAAATTTTTTATAGAAATAAAATGTTGACAAAATTTTCTATAGACATAAAATTTTGATAACATTTTCTATACAAATAAAATTTTTAAAAAATTTTCTACAGAAATAAAATTTTGGGAAAATTTTCTATAAAAATAAAATTTTGAGAAAATTTTCTATAGAAATAAAATTTTGGGAAAATTTTCTATAGAACTAAAATTTTTGATAAAATCTTCTATAGTAATAAAATTTTAAATAAAAATATAATAAAATAAAATCTTGACAAAATTTTCTATAGAAATAAAAGTTCGATAAAATTTGCTATAGAAACAAAATTCTGAAAAAATTTTCTATATAAATAAAATTTTGACAAAAATTTTTATAAATATAAAAATTTTGACATAATTTTCTATAGAAAAAAATTTCTGACAAAATTTTCAATAGAAATAAAATGTTGACAACATTTTCTATAGAAATAATATGTTGACAAAATTTTCAATAGAAATAAAATTGTGACAAAATTTTCTATAGAAATAAAATGTTGATAAAATTTTCTATAGAAATGAAATTTTGAGAAAATTTTATATAGAAATAAAATTTTGGGAAAATTTTCTATAAAAATAAAATTGTGACAAAAATTTTTATAAAAATAAAATGTTGACAAAATTTTCTATAGACAAAAAAATTTTGATAAAATTTTCTATAGACATAAAGTTGTGGGAAAATTTTCTATAGAAATAAAATTTTCACAAAATTTTCTATAGAAATAAAATTCTGACAAAATTTTCTATAGAAATAAAATTCTGACAAAATGTTCTATATAAATAAAATGTTGATAACATTTTCTATAGAAATAAAATGTTCTATAGAAATAAAATTTTGACAACATTTTTTATAGAAATAAAATGTTGACAAAATTTTCTATAGAAATCAAATTTTGATAAAATTTTCTATAAAAAAATTTCTGAAAAAAATTTTCAATACAAATAAAATGTTGACAAAATTTTCAATACAAATAAAATGTTGACAAAATTTTCTATAGAAATAAAATTTTAGAAAAATTTTCTATAGAAATAAAATTTTGGGAAAATTTTCTATAGAAATAAAATTTTCACAAAATTTTCTATAGAAATGAAATGTTGACAAAATTTTCTACAGAAATGAAATTTTGGCAAAATTATCTAGTGAAATAAAATTTTGACAAAACTTTCTATAGAAATAAAATTTTTTGAAAATTTTCTACAGAAATAAAAATTTTTAGAAAATTTTCTACAGAAACAAAAATTTGAGAAAATTTTCTACAGAAACAAAAATTTGAGAAAATTTTCTAAAGAAATAATATTTTTAGTCAATTTTCTATAAAAATAAATATTTAGTCAATTTTCTATTGAAAGAAAATTTTGTTTCGAGTGGCAACCGTGTATACCGTCCCTACGGGAAATTAGTGAAAATTGCTACTGACGGATCTATCAAAGAACTGGAACCGGTGCTCTAATTTTTCGATCTACACATTTACTGAAATAAAATTATTAGTATAATCTTTTGCTTAGCATATTCGAATAATTGTCACTTCTATTGCGATTCGGTTGTCCCAGACTAGTTCATGAGGACCTGTCTATGGGTTGGTCCGACTAAACTTCGCAAGGACGTGTCGTTTGGACTAAGTCCAAGTGGTATTCTAAAGTGTATATTGACACCGTCAATGACAAACCCATGTTAATAAAAAGGTTTCTTTCATACGTTTTGACCAGAAGTAGAACTGGTCCAAAGATAAAGGGTGATTCTTTTGAGGTTAGGATTTTCATGCATTAGTATTTGACAGATCACGTGGGATTTCAGACATGGTGTCAAAGAGAAAGATGCTCAGTATGCTTTGACATTTCATCATGAATAGACTTACTAACGAGCAACGCTTGCAAATCATTGAATTTTATTACCAAAATCAGTGTTCGGTTCATTTCATCATTGAATTTTATTACCAAAATCAGTGTTCGGTTCATTTCTGGTTGAATGGCTACGTAAATAAGCAAAATTGCCGCATTTGGAGTGAAGAGCAACCAGAAGCCGTTCAAGAACTGCCCATGCATCCCGAAAAATGCACTGTTTGGTGTGGTTTGTACGCTGGTGGAATCATTGGACCGTATTTTTTCAAAGATGCTGTTGGACGCAACGTTACGGTGAATGGCGATCGCTATCGTTTGATGCTAACAAACTTTTTGTTGCCAAAAATGGAAGAACTGAACTTGGTTGACATGTGGTTTCAACAAGATGGCGCTACATGCCACACAGCTCGCGATTCTATGGCCATTTTGAGGGAAAACTTCGGAGAACAATTCATCTCAAGAAATGGACCGGTAAGTTGGCCACCAAGATCATGCGATTTGACGCCTTTAGACTATTTTTTGTGGGGCTACGTCAAGTCTAAAGTCTACAGAAATAAGCCAGCAACTATTCCAGCTTTGGAAGACAACATTTCCGAAGAAATTCGGGCTATTCCGGCCGAAATGCTCGAAAAAGTTGCCCAAAATTGGACTTTCCGAATGGACCACCTAAGACGCAGCCGCGGTCAACATTTAAATGAAATTATCTTCAAAAAGTAAATGTCATGGACCAATCTAACGTTTCAAATAAAGAACCAATGAGATTTTGCAAATTTTATGCGTTTTTTTTTAAAAAAAGTTATCAAGCTCTTAACAAATCACCCTTTACCAGGCACTAGTCTTGTACCGGTCATGGGATTGATTCATATCCCGTAGGAGTGTTACAAGAGCCAGACAGACGGACGAACAAGCGAACATCGACAGATGCCCAGTCCATCTGTCGCGGTCATGTTTAGGTCATCTTAGAATTTATCCTGGATTACCTTGTATTTTCTATTCTGATTGTAATCCCCTGTCGAATATTCATTTTTCCTACTGGCTTAAATTGGGGCAATTCTCTCCCTTAATTGTCTTAATCATTTTGCCAAAGAGAAGATTACCATTTATGAAACTTTAATCATATAAATCCATCTAACAAAACTTATCTAAGTGATCATAATTCAAAGTCCATTTTTATGTGGTCGAATTAGACATTGGGGGACCCAGTGGTTCCCACAGAGATTGACATATAAGATAGGTGGATATAAATTTCACCCAGACCATTGCCCGATTCACATATACACTTTTGAACACACACACATATACCCATTCATATGTCACTACACACATACACATAAATAAAAAAGAGTCATAAATTGAAACGGAAGTGAACTGAAGTGAAGAGTAGCAAACCGTAAGCTCATCCTTAGCCATTGTCGACTTTAATCTTCTTAACGACGACGACAACGACTACAAACGAATCAGTAACAACAACAGCAGCAACAACAATGGGCCATGGGTTTACAAAATTTACTGATACTTAGGCTCACATGCTGGAATTTATGTTGGTGTTGGCCTACTTGGCGTATTAGAAACTCATAAAATTTTGCAATGCCCAAGGAAGAAGAGACATAAAATAAGAGAAACGGAAGTTAAATGGGATCATGTGTGGAGTAGAGGTGTGTTAAAAATTGTATGTTGGCGCGCGTGTGTGTGTGTGTTTTAACTTCCTTTTCCTGTAAAAGTTTTTGGGGTTTTGTTTTGCCGGTTTTTTATTTTTTCGTTGGTTTTTTTTTTCGGTATTATTTTAATGTGATTGTTAAACAGAAAACGGACTTTTGTTTTATTATCATCTCATATACGGTCCATAAAGGACCAACTAACATGGTGGGAAGACACCATCATCATCATCATCCTCAACACCTCCATATACCATACAATAACCTCATCTAGACATAATGCCACCATGTGTATTTTAGTGGATTAAAGTCAAACAAAAAATATAAAGTAAAAAAAAAATCCTCACCTCCATATACCCAAAGCCCCAAGAAGCTAACATGGCTAATATCTCATAGTGAACACACGTGTCCAATGAAAAATCTCATAAATTTCCACACATCACACAGGGTCCTCGAGGAGCTCAAGAGAGATGTGAATGGCAAACATTTTTTTTTTGTTTTTTTTTTTTTTGTGCTAAATTTCATTTATTATGAGTATGGGGCGTATAACGCAAATACTATCAAATAAAACCTCCAATTGTGTTAGAGACAGTATCAGCTGCATGAAATTGACTATAAATTTCTAATTCCCAAAAAAAAAACAGTTTAAGTTAAGTACCCTCAACAAAAATCCAAACATACCAGAAGCAACTGTAAAAATGCTCATAAATATGAAGAGTATCAACTACAAGTAGACAGACCCTATTACAAACCATAACATAAAATATCTATAAAATTTCCAAAATAAAAAATTGGTAATCCTATAGATGCCTATTAAAATGTCAACGGTAATTTTAATTCATCAACAGAGAAAAGAAAATTAAAGAAACGACCAATTTATGATTCATTAACATAGAAAATTATGACCTTCTTAAGATTATCAAGTTTTCCAATAAAAATAGGAAAATGCAAGAACAACGACAGAAAATTATTGGAAGGTTAATAAATGAAGGTAAATCCTGAGACTTTGAAATGATGGTAATAATAACCTACAAATCAAAAAGTTTAAGAGTTTGTTTATTACCTTCTGGCGGAAGAAAGGGAAGCAAAAAGTAATTCTATCCAATTTTTTTGGACACTTTTGGAATGAAAATTTTTAAGCATCTCTAAGAAAAATCAAATCCAACTATTCACAATAGATTTCTGCATTGACTAAATAATATTGAGAGTTTGCACATTATGGGCAATTCCGTGAAGTAAAAGTAAGCAAATAATGTTTATTTGCTTACTTTTATCTCAAGAGAAAATCGAATGTTGTTACCTTTAATATAATTTAATTTTTCAGCAAGTAACGAAAGTCGTTAAAAATTTTTACATATTCAATTAATGTATTATTTTTTCCAATTAACAATTTAATGCACACTGTATCTTGTAAGATACATCCAGAAAACAATTCATACATCTTAAAATTTTGGCCGAGTTCTAAGAAATCATAATTAATGCATTTGGAATTTTGACAAAAAACTAAAAAAAAAACTACAAATTGGAAATAAAATAATATGTACGAGATATGAAAGTAATGTAAGTAAAAAAACTGTGTAATATAAAAATATCTCTATTCTCTACAAATTGTCAAATTGTTTATTTAAAAAAAGTTTAAAGAGCACTGTATTTTAAAGATACAAAAACAATTTTTCCAAAACACATAATTTTTTTTTTTTTGTAAACATGTGGTATGCAGATGTTTTTTTTTACATTATATATTTTTCGGAGGAATCAGTGATCTTGTGCATTTAAGGGTTAAATAAAAAACATTTTCAATTAAACATAGAATTTAAAATTTTGTTTCGAAAATACAATAGTTTATATATAGATTGGCTGACACGTAACTGTGATTGCCACTCGTACCAAAAATTATCTACCTACACTCGAAGAAAATTTTATCAAAAATTCACACATTTAAAAGGCACTAATTTTGATAAATAAATAAAATAATAAAGTAGTAAATATTGTGACCTCTTCTATTAACAAGTTTCTGTAGAAATATACCTTGAATGTGTCCCTAGAAATGTGTCGAATTTTAAATATTTTAAAGATTTTTTATAGCTTACAATAACGAGAGAATGAGAGAACTTACTAACAATGGATTTTGACCTAACACGAAAAAAATTAATTAAACTATTACAATATATAATTAACAAAAATTTAAATTTTTTCAAAATGTTATTTCTAAAGAAAATTTGGTCAATGTTTTATTTCTATAAAAATTTGGTCCAAATTTTATTTCTATAGAAAATTATGTCAAATTTTATTTCTATAGAAAATTTAGTAAAAATTTATTTCTACAGAAAATTTTAGCAATTTTTTATTTCTACAGAAAACGTTGTCAACATTTTTATTTTTAAAGAAAATTTGGTCAATATTTTATCTTTAAAAAAATTGAGTTATATCTTTTTATAGAAAATTTAGTCCAATTTGTATTTCTAGGAAAATTTTGTCCAAATTTAATTTTTATAGAAAATTTTATAAAAATATAGTTCTATAAAAAATTTGGTCAAAATTGTATTTCTATGGAAATTTTTGAAGAAAAAAATGTAAGAAACATTTGTCAAAATTTTATTTCTATAGAATATTTTATCTAAATTTTATTTTTATAGAAAACTTTGTCAAAATAGAACAATTTGTCAAAATTTTATATCAATAGAAAGTTTTAACAAAATTTTATTTCTATAGAAAATTTTGTCAAAATTTTATTGTAAAGAAAATTTGGTCAAAATTTTATTCTAAAGAAAATTTGGTCAACATTTTATTTCTATTGAAAATTTAGTCATATTTTTTGATAGAAAATTTAGCCCAAATTTTATTTCTAGCGAAATTTTTTGTCCAAATTTAATTTATATAGGAAATTTTATAAAAATGGTTTTCTATAAAAAACTTGGTAAACATTTTATTTATATAGAAACAATTGTCAAAATTTTATTTCTATAGAAAATTTTATTTCAATAGACTATTTTGTCCCAATTTTGTCTCTATATAAAATTTTGTCAAAATTTTATTTCTATAGAGAATTTTGTCAAGATTTTATTTCTATGTTTTTTATTTTTATCTCTATAGAAAATGTTGTCAAAAATTTATATCTATAGAAAATTTGGTCAACATTTTATATCTATAGAAAATTTTATTTCTATAAAAAATTTTGTTAAAATTTTATTTCTATAAAATTTCTATAAAAATACATAAAATGTTATTCCTGTAGAAAATTTTGTCAAAATTTTATTTCTATAGAAAATTTTATCAAAATTTTAGTTCGTTTTGTTATTGTTGGTTTTTGTTCTTTAAGCATTGTTGTTGTTTTTTTATTTCAACTTAAAACCATGCATTGACTAAACTACAAGTGTAGCTTAACCAACAGAGGAAAATAATGTTTGTCAAATTTATTTGGGCAAAGTCCTATAGACTGCAAGATGGTTGGATGGACGCACGTTTCGGAATTACCATATTTCTCATATGCATCCTCTACTTGCAGCAAAACTATCAACCAATTATCAGAATAAATTCAGGCAGTTCATTAAACCCAACAATGAACCACACTTGAACCCTCCGAAAAAAGGTTTTGCATGATAGCCGGCTTATGCCGAAATAAATTCGTACAAACATATTGACTAAACTACACTTGTAGTTTAGTCAATGAATGGTTTTAAGCTGAAATAAAAAAAAAACAACAAAATTTTATTTCTATAGAAAATGTTGTCAAAATTTTATTTCTATAGAAAATTTTGTCAAAATTTTATTTCTATAGCAAATTTTGTCAAAATTTTATTTCTATAGAAAATGTTGTCAAAATTTTATTTCTATAGAAAATGTTGTCAAAATTTTATTTCTATAGAAAATGTTGTCAAAATTTTATTTCTATAGAAAAAGTTTTCAAAATTTTTTTCTATAGAAAATTTTGTCAAAATTTTATTTCTATAGCAAATTTTGTCAAAATTTTATTTCTATAGAAAATATTGTCAAAATTTTATTTCTATAGAAAATCTTGTCAAAATTTTATTTCTATAGAAAATGTTGTCAAAATTTTATTTCTATAGAAAATGTTGTCAAAATTTTATTTCTATAGAAAATGTTGTCAAAATTTTATTTCTATAGAAAATTTTGTCAAAATTTTTTTCTATAGAAAATTTTGTCAAAATTTTATTTCTATAGAAAATTTTGTCAAAATTTTATTTCTATAGAAAATGTTGTCTCAATTTTAATTCTATAAAAAATATAGTCCAAATTTTAATTTTATAGAAAATTTTGTCAATATTTTATTTCTATAGAAAATTTTGTCAAAATTTCATTTCCATATAAAATCTTGTAAAATTTTTATTTCTATATAAAATTTTGTCAAAATTTTATTTCTATAGATAATTTTGTCAAAATTTTATTTTTTATAGAAAATTTTGTCAAAATTTTTTTTTTTTTATAGAAAATTTAGTCAAAATTTTATTTCTATAGAAAATATTGTCAAAATTTTATTTCTATTGAAAATTTTGTCAAAATTTTATTCCCAATTGATAATTGTTGATAAAAACGAGCTCGAGGTCTGTATGATTAATTTTTATTTATTCAATATTTCGTCTTTTCATTGAAAGACTTCATCGGGAACTTTTTGAAAAGAACAAAAATAATACACCAACTGTAGAGTAAATAGCTAAAAATTTATTTCTATGGACATTTTGTAAAAATTTTATTTCTATAGAACATTTTGTTAAGATTTTACTTCAATAGAAAATTTTGTCAAAATTTTACTTCAATAGAAAATTCTGTCTAAATTTTATTTCTACAGAATATTTTGTGAACAATTTTTTTTTTCAAAAGACACTCTTGTCCAAGTTTTAATTTCTATAAATAAATTTCCATAAGAAATTGTAAAAATTAATTTCCATAAGAAATTTGGTCAACATTTTATTTCTATAGAAAAATTTGGTAAACATTTTATATCTGTGGAAAATTTTGTTAAAACTTTACTTCTAAAGAAAATTTGGTCAATGTTTTATTTCTGTAGAAAAGTTGATCAAAATTTTATTTCTATGGAAATTTTTTACAAAATTTATTTCATATAGAAAATTAAAGTTCTTCTTGGTTGGTAGATCAAATAGCAAAAAATCTACCAGTTTTGGTAGAATTCTACGAACTGTGGATGGCGACCATAAGATGGTTTTATACTAAGTTTTTTATTATTAGTAACGCATCGAAATATTAATCTCAGACCCCATAAAGTTAGTGTATATTTTCTGGGTGGAATTTTGAGGTGATCTAGTGATGTCTAGCCGTCTGTCTGTTGAAATTACACTAACTTCCGAACGAAACAACCTATTGACTTTAAACTTGTCAACTGCATCAATAGCTACTGATGTAAGTCGAATGGTATTACAATGAGCCATATTGGATCACTATTAGGAATAGTCCCCATATTAACTGATTGAATACCGAAGCCTCTTCGAAGAGCAAAAGTCTTCCGATCCGGTTGAAATTTTGCAATGTTAGTTTATGCCCTCCTACATATTAGTACTAGTTCATATGTTTGCACCACACAGAAGGACCCGATGCAATAATGCTTAGGACAGGCCCCTGCGTCGATCTAGCCATGTCTGTCTGTCCGTCCATCTGTCTATGAACACATTTTTGCGACTAAAATCTAGGTCGCATTTCAAATCCAACGGTTTCAAATTGGGCACAAAGAGGTTTTTTTTTATCAGAATAGAACCCTATTGATTTTGGAAAACATCGGTTCAGATTTAAGTATATCCCTCATATATATCATTCGCCCGGGAGCAAGAGATTCATATTTATTTGCTCCATCCATAAAATCAATATCAATAAAATCTAACATCAATATTTCAAAAAAAATATAATAATTATCAATAATGGATAATACACAGATTTCTCAAACGTTACATTTTCACATCAAAAATATATCAGAGAGATAGAGATTGAAATACAGAAAAAGAAAACTCTAATTATTTTTTATGTCCTCATCAATTTCAACATTTGCCATTTAATTTTTTTTGCTTTTGTTGTTAATGACAGACAATTAAATTTGAAATGCCCACAAAGTTTCAAATTTCCCACAAATGAATGAAATGGTGAAAAAACGAAAAACAACAGAAATCATTTCAAGCAATCATCATCCAATTATCGCATAAAATCTTAATTACATTACTCACATTGTTAGTAAAACATATATAAATGTACATATATATATTATGTATATATACTATGTGTATGTACGTGAAAAACAATAGCGAATAGAGTGAACAATTAAAAGTAGAATTCTGTTTTTTTTTTATAATTATATAGAAATACACTATGGCATTATTACAATAAATTATAATTAAATTAAACAAATATTCAGCAATACATTCACATTAAAGTAAAGCTCTATGGTGCTCTATTAATTTTTATACCCACCACCATAGGATGGGGGGTATATTAACTTTGTCATTCCGTTTGTAACACATCGAAATATTGCTCTAAGACCCCATAAAGTATATATATTCTGGGTCGTGGTGAAATTCTGAGTCGATCTGAGCATGTCCGTCCGTCCGTCCGTCCGTCCGTCCGTCCGTCCGTCCGTCTGTTGAAATCACGCTAACTTCCGAACGAAACAAGCTATCGACTTGAAACTTGGCACAAGTAGTTGTTATTGATGTAGGTCGGATGGTATTGCAAATGGGCCATATCGGTCCACTTTTACGTATAGCCCCCATATAAACGGACCCCAAAATTTGGCTTGCGAGGCCTCTAGGAGAAGCAAATTTCATCCGATCCGGCTGAAATTTGGTACATGGTGTTAGTATATGGTCTCTAACAATCATGCAAAAATTGGTCCACATCGGTCCATAATTATATATAGCCCCCATATAAACCGATCCCCCGATTTGGCTTGCGAGGCCCCTAAGAGAAGCAAATTTCATCCGATCCGGCTAAAATTTGGTACATGGTATCAGTATATGGTCTCTAACAACCATGCAAAAATTGGTCCACATCGGTCCATAATTATATATAGTCCCCATATAAACCGATCCCCCGATTTGGCTTGCGAGGCCTCTAAGAGAAGCAAATTTCATCCGATCCGGCTGAAATTTGGTACATGGTGTAAGTATATGGTATCTAACAACCATGCAAAAATTGGTCCACATCGGTCCATAATTATATATAGCCCCCATATAAACCGATCCCCCGATTTGGCTTGCGAGGCCTCTAAGAGAAGCAAATTTCATCCGATCCGGCTGAAATTTGGTACGTGATGTTAGTATATGGTCTCTAACAACCATGCAAAAATTGGTCCACATCGGTTCATAATTATATATAGCCCCCATATAAACCGATCACCAGATTTGACCTCCGGAACCTCTTGGAAGACCAAAATTCATCTGATTCAGTTGAAATTTGGTACGTGGTGTTTATATATGGCCTCAAACTCCCATGCAAAAATTGGTCGATATCGGTCCATAATTATATATAGGCCCCATATAAACCGATCCCCAGATTTGACCTCCAGAGCCCCTTGGAAGAGCAAAATTCTTCCCATTCGGTTGAAATTTGGTACGTGATGTTAGTATATGGTATCCAACAACCATGCAGAAATTGGTTCCTATCAGTCCATAATTATATATAGCTCCCATATAAACCGATCCCCAGATTTGACCTCCGGTGCCTTTTGGAGAAGCAAAATTCATCCGATCTGCTTGAAATTTGGTACGTGGTGGTAGTATATGATATTTAACAACCATGCCAAAAGTGGTCCATATTAGTCCATAATCGTACATAGCCCCATATAAACCGATCCCGAGATTTGGTTTTGGAACCTCTTGGAGGAGCAAATTTCTTCCGAGTGAGTTGAAATTTGGTACATTGTGCTAGTATATGGTCGTTAACAACCATGCTTAACTAGGTCCATATCGGTCTATAGTTATATATGGCCCTCAGATAAATCGATCCCCAATCACACAAAAATTGGTCCATATCAAGTTCATAATTGTATATAGCCCCCATATAAGCGACCCCCATATTTCAATTCTGGCTCTCTACGTACAAAAAGTCCATATCGATTCGTAATTATTTGTAGACTTAACTATACATAACTTTTTTGTCTAATATATACCATGTATGGACTAAATCACAATTTAGAAAACGATGTTAAGAAGTTTTAAGATACCACAACCCAAGTAATTCGATTGTGGATGATAGTCTTTCGTAGAAGTTTCTACGCAATCCATGGTGGTGGGTACATAAGATTCGGCCTGGCCGAACTTGCGGCCGTATATACTTGTTTTTTTTTTTTTTTTGATAAATGAATATGTAACGTTAATTGGTGGCCACCATAATGATAAACAAATATCAAATGCATATTCATGTCTGCTTGAAAACCCCACTCCCGAAAACACCGTAAAAACATTCAATGTAAACAAATTAAATTAATTAATTAATCGTTATGTGTGTGTATGTGTATAAATAATAAATTTTCCAATATCAAATAAATAAATATATAAAAGTGGTTATATGAAACCAGATAAGATAAATGATGGTCAGATTAAAAGGACATAAAGAGCATAACTCAATTAAATTGTACCTAATACGAATAATGCAGAATTGGACCAAATTTTTTATACCCTCCACCATAGGATGGGGGTATATTAACTTTGTCATTCCGTTTGTAACACATCGAAATAATGCACTTAGTCCCCATAAAGAATATATATTCTGGGTCGTGGTGAAATTCTGAGTCGATCTGAGCATGTCCGTCCGTCTGTTGAAGTCACGCTAACTTCCGAACGAAACAAGCTATCGACTTGAAACTTGACACAAGTAGTTGTTATTGATGTAGGTCGGATGGCATTGCAAATGTCCCCATATAAACGGACCGCCAAATTTGGTTTGCGGATCCTCTAAGAGAAGCATATTTCATCCGATCTGGATGAAATTTGGTACATGGTGTTGGTATATGGTCTCTAATAACCATGCAAAAATTGGTCCACACCGGTCCATAATTATATATAGTCCCCATATAAACCGATCCCCAGATTTGGATTGCGGAGCCTCTAAGAGAAGCCAGTTTCATCCGATCCGGCTGAAATTTGGTACATGATGTTAGTATATGGTCTCTAACAACCGTGCAAAAATTGGTCCACATAGGTCCATAATTTTATATAGCCCCCATATACACCGATCCCCAGATTTGGCTTGCGGAGCCTCTAAGAGAAGCAAATTTCATCCGATCCGGTTGAAATTTGGTATATGGTGTTACTATATGGTCTCTAGAAACCATGCCAGAATTGGTTCACATCGGTCCGTAATTATATATAGTCCCCATATAAACCGATCCCCAGATTTGACCTCTGGTGCCTTTTGGAGAAGCAAAATTCATCCAATCTGGTTGAAATTTGGTACGTGATGGTAGTATATGATATTTAATAACCATGCCAAAAGTGGTTCATATCAGTCCATAATCATATATAGCCCCCACATAAACTTATCCCGAGATTTGGTTTTGGAGCCTCTTGGAGGAGCAAATTTTATGCGAGTCAGTTGAAATTTGGTACATTGTGCTAGTATATGGCCGTTAACAACCATGCCTAACTAGGTCCATATCGGTCTATAGTTATATATAGCCTTCAGATAATTCGATCCCCAATCACACAAAAAATATTTGTAGACTTACCCATACATAACTTTTTTTGTCTAATATATACCACGTATGGACTAATTCACAATTTAGAAAACGATGTTAAGAAGTTTTAAGATACCACAATTCGATTGTGGATGACAGTCTTTCGTAGAAATTTCTACGCAATCCAGGGTGTACACATTCGGCCTGGCCGAACTTACGTCCTTATATATTTGTTTTTATATAGAAAAAATTTTCAAGACTTTATATCTATAGAAAATTTTGTCAAAATTGTATTAGTATAGAAAATTTTGTTTCAATAGTAAAAATTTTCAAGACTTTATTTCTATAGAAAATTTTGTCCAAATTTTATTTCTATAGAAAATTTTGTAAAAATTTTATTTCTATAGAAAATTTTGTCCAAATTTTATGTCTATTGAAAATTTTGTCAAAATTGTATTATTATAGAAAATTTTGTTTCTATAGTAAATTTTTCCAAATTTTATTTCTATAGAAAATTTTGTCAAAATTTTATTTCTATAGAAAATTTTGTCCAAATTTTATTTCTATTGAAAATTTTGTCAAAATTGTATTATTATAGAAAATTTTGTTTCTATAGTAAATTTTGTCAAAATTTTATTTCTATAGAAAATTTTGTCCAAATTTTATTTCTATAGAAAACTTTGTCGAAATTTTATTTCGATAGAAAATTTTGTTAAAATTTTATTACTATAGAAAATTTTGTCAAAATTGTATTACTATACAAAATTTTGCCAAAATTGTATTAGTATAGGAAATTTTGTAAAAAATTTATTTCTATAGAAAGTTTAGTCAAAATTTTATATCTATAGAAAATTTTGTAAAAATTTTATTTCTATAGAAAATGTTACCAAAATTGTATTTATATTTATTTTTTGGCAGAATTCTTACAAATGTGGCAATGGTATCTACTAACCAATTTTTGCATATTGAGAAGTAAATTTTCGTTCATAGATACATGAGGACCGAATTCCCATTGTCATTTTTCGAGTTTTGTTTTTAGAAAACTTATTCTTATTGCAGCTCGCAAGCTGGCATGACAAACATTTTATACATCTTTTTTTGTTTGTTTGTTTTTTTTTTTTTTTTAATTATTACATAATTTTATTTTTTTTTTTAATTATTAAAAATTTTATTTGTCATAAAAAAACTTGTCAAAAATTTATTAGGGATTTTTGAGGGAAATTTTATTTTTTTTTATTTTTGGGGACAAAAGCGTACTAATTCGGGGACGAAAGCCGGACGAATACTGGCAACACTCCCGGTTTTGTTTTTAGAAAACTTATTCTTATTGCAGCTCGCAAGCTGACATGACAAACATTTTATACATCTTTTTTGTTTGTTTTTTTTTTTTAATTATTACATAATTAATTGTGTTTATTATTTTTTTTAATTATTAAAAATTTTATTTGTCATAAACAAACTTGTCAAAAATTTATTAGGGATTTTTGAGGGAGATTTTATTTTTTTTATTTTTGGGGACAAAAGCGTACTAATTTGGGGACGAAAGCCGGACGAAGACTGGCAACACTCCCGGTTTTGTTTTTAGAAAACTTATTCTTATTGCAGCTCGCAAGCTGACATGACAAACATTTTATACATCTTTTTTGTTTGTTTTTTTAATTATTACATAATTAATTTTATTTTTTTTTTTAATTATTAAAAATTTTATTTGTCATAAAAAAAACTTGTCAAAAATTTATTAGGGATTTTTGAGGGAAATTTTATTTTTTTTTTTGGGACAAAAGCGTACTAATTTGGGGACGAAAGCCGGACAAATACTGGCAACACTGCGTATGATTGAGAATGCATTGCGTCGAACTCCTAAGACAAAGACTGTCATTTTTGTATTTATATCTGGAAACGCATTTTCCTGGGGTGCAATTTCATACAGCCTATATAGAGAGCTTTTCTTATGATTTCCAATGTGCAAATAGTCGAACTCCTAAGGAAAAGACGTATTTTAGCCACTCTGAGGTAAACAAACAATCACACACATGTTTCTTTTCCCAAAGCTAAGTTCTATCACCTTTACATTGGAATTTTGGTATAAAACGTTTTTTGTTCTCCTTTGAAAGCAAAGGATAAACGTGGTGACCTATGCTGGTGATGTGACATTTGCAAACAGGGCAAAGTTTCCTTCGATCAGGAAATTATTTATACAATTGAGCTTTAAGTTTAAACTGCTTCAATCATAAAAACAATCGTGTCATCACCAATAAAATGAAAGAATTATTTGGGGCAAAAAAAAAATTGTTTTAATAATAAAATTTAATTTAAATTTTAATAAATTGTTGGTATGATTAAAACGGTAAAATGTTATGCATATCGCTTATAGACTAGATTAAAGTGGCAGATTTATATCAGGCTCATTGATATATAACAGACATATTTCAGAGGATATTAGGTAATGTCAAATTTTATGTATTTTTGTGGTATACTTAAATCCAGATCAAGGAATCGTACATTTTATTGAATAAATATGAAATTTTATTAAGAGGAAAATGTACCCAGTATTCGTTTATCTAAATACTTCATTGATTATACTCCTGTCTGTGTTTACCTTAAGCCTATGGCTATAAATCTAGTGGCCTACACTGAAGTATAACACACACACATACACACACATGCTCATCCCTCTTAGCTCTTAGAGTAATAACTATATCAGCGAACAAAGGATTAATGGATATAAATATATTCCGTATATCATTGTATGAGTAAGTATTTGAGCAATGTTTTTTTTTTTTTTTTGTTTTTTGTATGTATGTATGTGTTTTGTGTGTTTATTTGTGTATTTCTGCTGATAGATACGGTTCGAATATTGCCACCAGTAAATCAAACCAATCGTCCATAAATTGCATTACATCTATGGACACCAGATAAACATCATTTTGTATACATTTCTCAGGGCATGGACAGTCATCAATTTGATAAATTTTGATACAAAGCAAAGCTCACCACTACCCAGCAGTACTGATGAAATATTGCTGAAGGAAAAAATCCGTATGAATACGACGAGTACACATTTGTATATGAGAAATGTATGAAAAATAAAATATCATAGATATTTATCATTTCTCACCATCGAGTCATCAAGCCATCCTCAAAATGTTCAATAAATGTCAACTAAAAGCAAGTATCTATGGTCTATATGGGAATTATATCGCAACATTGATAGATGTAAACTACATTTAGTAGAGCTTCTTTTGAATCCAAAACAGCCATTGGGCCAAAGTTCTCCGATTTTGGTGAAATTTCCAACGAAGGTTAGGGGTGATGTCTAGACAAAGACCCGCTACTTTATTTTTCGATATTTGGTCGCGGAGGTGGACCTCTACGATTTTTGTGTAAAGTACAGTAAAAACAAGTATATACGGCCGTAAGTTCGGCCAGGCCGAAGCTTATGTACCCTCCACCATGGATTGCGTAGAAACTTCTACTGAAGACTGTCATCCACAATCGAATTACTGTAGTTGCGGTAACTTTTGCCGATGACAAGGTATCCTAATACCGTAATATATATACCACGTAGTCCATACGTGGTATTTATTTAACTTAAAATGGCCCATTAAATTCGTATATAATTAAGTTTGACAACATTTTCTATAGAAATAAAATTTTGACAAAATAAAACTTTGAAAACATTTTCTATAGAAGTAAAATTTGGACAAAATTTTCTATAGAAATACGATTATAACAAAATTTTCTATAGAAATAACAAATTTCGAAATTTTCTAAAGAAATAAATTTTTTACAAAATTTTCAAAAGATTTAAAATTTTGACAACATTCTCTATAGGATTAAAATTTTGACAACATTTTCTATAGAAATAAAATTTTGCCAAAATTTTCTTTAGAAATAAAATTTGACAAAATTTTCTATAGTAATAAAATTTCGACAAAATTTTCTACAGAAATAAAATTTCTGATAAAATTTTCTATAGAAATAAAATTTTGACAAAATTTTCTATAGAAATAAAATTTTGCTAGATTATTTTTGCTCGAGTGGCAAGCATGATTATGAACCGATATGGACCAATTTTTGTGTGATTGGGGATCGGCTATATATAATTATAGACCGAAATGGACCAATTTTGGCATGGTTATTAGCGGCCATATATTAACACCACGTTGAAAATTTCAACCGGATCGGATGAATTTTGCTCGTCCAAGTGGCTCCGGAGTTCAAATTTGGGGATCGGTTTATATAGGGGCTATATATAATTATGGACTGATATGGACCAATTTTTGAATGGTTCTTAGAGACTATATACTAATATCATGTACCAAATTTCAGCCGGATCGGAAGAAATTTGCTTCACTTAGAGGATCCGCAAACCAAATCTGGGAATCGGTTTATTGGGGGCTATATATAATTATGGACCGATATGGACCAATTTTTGCATGGTTGTTAGAGACCATATACTAACACCACGTACCAAATTTCAACTGGATCGGATGAATTTTGCTCCTCTAAGAGGCTCCGGAGTTCAAATCTGGGGATCGGTTTATATGGGGGCTATATATAATTATGGACCGATGTGGACCAATTTTTCCATGGTTGTTAGGGACCATATACTTACACCACGTACCAAATTTCAGCCGAATCGGATGAAATTTGCTTCTCTTAGAGTAATCGCAAGCCAAATTTGGGGGCCCGTTTATATGGGGGCTATACGAAAAAGTGGACCGATACGGACCAATTTTTGCATGGTTGTTAGAGACCGTATACTAACACCATGTACCAAATTTCAGCCTGATCGGATGAAATTTGCTTCTTTTAGAGCAATCGCAAGCCAAATTTGGGGGTCCGTTTATATGGGGGCTATACGTAAAAGTGGACCGATATGGACCAATTTTTGCATGGTTGTTAGAGACCATATACTTACACCATGTACCACATTTCAGCCGGATCGGATGAAATTTGCTTCTCTTAGAGCAATCACAAGCCAAATTTGGGGGTCCGTTTATATGGGGGCTATACGTAAAAGTGGACCGATATGGCCCATTTGCAATACCATCCGACCTACATCAATAACAACTACTTGTGTCAAGTTTCAAGTCGATAGCTTGTTTCGTTCGGAAGTTAGCGTGATTTCAACAGACGGACGGACGGACGGACATGCTCAGATCGACTCAGAATTTCACCACGACCCAGAATATATATACTTTATGGGGTCTTAGAGCAATATTTCGATGTGTTACAAACGGAATGACAAAGTTAATATACCCCCCATCCTATGGTGGAGGGTATAAAAATTGGTTGAAAGGGAACCCCCTCCTACCCGACTTTTGTTAATCCGGTCCGTTTTACATCTACATAACCGCCCTTTTTCTGTATATAAACGAAAAAGGAAGTAGTCCAATTTTTTTAATATGTACGGAACGCATGTTAGGAAGCCATGAAGTGATTAATCAGTACTTCAGTTTTTGTGACAGACTTCCCCTGACCCTACTCTTTAAAAGAGTTCAATTTGCTTTCAGATCGAAGGATATGGTTGACTAAGTTAACGAAAATATGCTTCGGGTGGCGCAGCGAAGCGGGCCGCGGGGCATATCAAAGCGGCCCATATGGGGGCATATTAAAAATATCTCTTTATGGATTTAATATACTCCTAGCTAATAATGGTGTGTGCCGCCAAAACGGCCCATGGTTGCTCAACGCTCGTATTCATTGGCCGTGGGTACAAAATAAATGTCGACTTGTATCGGGAAAATCGGTCAGAGACCATGTACATTCCTAACGTGCTCAACACTAACCTATATGTGTGGTACGCACTCACATTCACGAAATAAAAAAACAGTACTCATGCACGAACTACTTTTAAAATGTAACTCTCGCAAGCTAAACTAATTTCAGTTATTCAGATAATAGACGTGATTAACATACGAGTAATAATTAAATTTTGAGCGTTAGAGTGATTTTTTCGTGAGAGTGATTTTGCAGAAATTTAATTCACGTACATTCGCGATCCAATTTTATTTCTCACGTTTGTTTAAGTTCCATTTCCATAAGAGTTGCTTTACAGTTTGTTCAAGACTCATGTGATTGACGCATGTCACGACAATTTCGTGTCACTCGCACACCTCTACCCAGCACCATCGCCCTCTGCATACGGAAACCAAGAATTGTCAGGTATAGTGGCGGTCCCTTATTTCAGCCATGGGCAAATAAACATTACGGCCACAAAACTTGAACATTTCATCAAGACACAGGAACATCGCACTCCGCACGCATCGACCGAGATGACTTCATTTTTACCGCAAGACGGTACGTTCTAACATATTAGTTACAAACATATTATGCTACTTTGTGAACACAATATGTTTACACTTGAAAATTTGAGTTCCAACCATATAACTTTTACACCAAAACATACGAAAAAATGTCTTTTTCGTCCAGCGTGTTCTTTCCCACAGCGTGTAATGGCTTTATCTGCCGTTTGAGGGCCACAATTTGTACAAACGTAATCAAGTCGGGCAAATCTAAATTGAGTTAAATATTTCATATTATTTCCGAAATTTTTCTCTAGAAAAAATATATCACTTCACTTTGTAGCAGTACATATCAGCTACACTGTATATAAACCTGACAATAAACCAAGTCAGGGGCTCGGTTTATCAGGAGGTTATAGCGATCATCTTGGAATTTCACATGTCTGCAGACAAATAACGAGCTTGTCAGAATGCAGGGACACATTCTGACAAGCTCGTTGTTTGCATATATGAAGACGAAAATTGATATTTGTATGGACGGCTATTGATATTTCGATGTGTTACAAACGGTATGGTAACCATATTTTAACCCTATCACCATCTTATGATGGAGGGTTTGAAAATGTGTCTACTTTTTTGTGGTAAACTTTTTTTTCTGAAGAAAATAATAAAAAGTTTATTTTCTTCAAAAAAAAAAAAATACCACAAAAAAGTAGACACATTTTCAAACCCTCCACCATAAGATGGTGATGGGGTTAAAATAGGGTTGTCATACCGTTTGTAACATATCGAAAGACTAGAGCCAGAGAGAGGAATCAGATTTTGTATCATTAAACAAACAAAAATGTGTGTATGCTCGTAAATAATACTACAACACATGATCATACACTCACACACATATACACAAATATACATTCTCATATATAAATCCATACATATATTATTTGTTAACATTTTACCTACAAAAACCCAACATAAATATCCAATTGACTGACGTGGCCAAAGCAAATAACAATCACCAATGAAGTGAAAAACTTAAGCCATGTTTATATATGTGGGCATACCTTAATATGAGAGTATATACATATGTGTGTGTGTATGTGCGTATATTCCCTTGCCAATGTGTTTGTATGAGTTACCAGGGATATAGATGTCACAACTCACACATTTTAACATAAAATTACGATAAGAGAGATTATCAATGTACACATGTGCCAATACACACGCACATATATGCTCACTCAACAATGACCATGACTGTTACGAAATTCAACAATGAATATGTTAAATTAAATAAGAACTTACGGCCGAAAGTTCGGCTAAGCCGAATCTTGTGTATCGTCCACTATGAAATTGCTGTGATTACTGCCAATATTGCATCCACGGTTGCCACAGCTGGTAGAATTATACCAAAAGTTGAAGTTTTTTTTACTGTTTGGTAGATTGGTAGGTTAGGTTAGGTGGCAGCCCGATGTATCAGACTCACTTAGACTATTCAGTCCATTGTGATACCACATTGGTGAACTTCTCTCTTATCACTGAGTGCTGCCCGATTCCACGTTAAGCTCAATGACAAGGGACCTCCTTTTTATAGCCGAGTCCGAACGGAGTTCCACATTGCAGTGAAACCACTTAGAGAAGCTTTGAAACCCTCAGAAATGTCACCAGCATTACTGAGGTGGGATAATCCACCGCTGAAAACCTGTTTGGTGTTCGGTCGAAGCAAGAATCGAACCCACGACCTTGTGTATGCAAGGCGGGCATGCTAACCATTGCACCACGGTGGCTCCCAGATTGATAGAATTCTCCAATTAAGAGGTACTTTAATTCTCTATGGGAATAAAATTTTGATAACAAATTTTTTTGAAATAAAATTTTCTATAGAAATAAAATCTTGATAAAATTTTTCATTGAAATATTTTATTGACAAAATTTTCTACAGAAATAAAATTTTGTATAGAAATAAAATTTTGACAAATATTTCCATAGAAATAAAATTTAGACAAAATTTTCTATAGAAATAAAATTTTGACAAAGTTTTCTATAGATAAAATTGTTGAAAATTCGTTCTATAGAAATAAGATTTTGAAAAGATACTCTAGAGAAATAAAATTTTGATAAAATTTTTTATATAAATAAAATTTTTATAAAATTTTTACAAAATTTTCTATAAAATTTTTACAAAATTTTCTATAGAAATAAAATTTTGATAAAATTTTTTATTGAAACAAAATTTTGACAAAAATTTTCTATATTAATAAAATTTTGACAAAATTTTCACAAAATTTTCTATATTAATAAAATTTTGATAAATTATTCTTTTGAAATAAAATTTCGAGGAAATTTTCTATAAAAACAAAATTTTGACCAATTATTCTTTTAAAATAAAATTTCGAGGAAATTTTCTATAAAAATAAAATTTTTACAAAATTTTTTAGAGAAATAAAATTTTGACAAATTGTTCTATAGAAATAAAATTTTGATAAATTTTTTTATTGAAATAAAATGTTGACAAAATTGTCTGTAGAAAATTTTTCTATAGAAGTAAAATTTTGACAAGATACTCTATAGAAATAAAATTTTCACAAAATTTCCTATAGAAATAAAGTTTTGACAAAATTTTCTATAGAAATAAAATTTTGACAAAATTTTCTACAGAAATAAAATGTTGACAACATTTTCTTCAGAAATAAAACTTTGACAAAATTTTCTACAAAAATAAAATTTAGACAAAATTTTCTACAGAAATAAAATTTTGACACGATTTTCTATAGAAATAAAATTTAGACAAAATTTTTCATAGAAATACAATTTAGACAAAATTTTCTATTGACAAAATTTTTGACAAAATTTTCAATAAAATTTTGACAAAATTTTCTACAGAAATAAAATGACAACATTTTCTACAGAAATAAAACTTTGACAAAATTTTCTACAGAAATAAAATTTAGACAAAATTTTCTACAGAAATAAAATATTGAAACGATTTTCTATAGAAATAAAATTTAGACAAAATTTTTCATAGAAATAAAATTTAGACAAAATTTTCTATTGACAAAAATTTTTGACAAAATTTTCAATAGAAATAATATGTGACAAAATTTTCCATAGAAATAAAATTTTCTATAGAAATAAATTTTTGTCAAAATTTTCTATAGAAATAAAATTTTGACAAAATTTTCTATTGAAATAAAATTTTGACAAAATTTTCTATTAAAATAAAATTTTGACAAAATTTTCTATAGAAATAAAATTTTGACAAAATTTTCTATAGAAATAAAAAGTTGACAACATTTTCTACAGAAATAAAACTTTGACAAAATTTTCTACAGAAATAAAACGTTGACAAAATTTTCTATAGAAATAAAATATAGACAAAATTTTCTATTGACAAAAATTTTGACAAAATTTTCAATAGAAATAATATGTGACAAAATTTTCTATTGACAAAAATTTTGACAAAATTTTCAATAGAAATAATATGTGACAAAATTTTCCATAGAAATAAAATTTTCTATCGAAATAAAATTTTGTCAAAATTTTCTATAGAAATAAAATTTTGACAAAATTTTCTATAGAAATAAAATTTTGACAAAATTTTCTATAGAAATAAAATGTTGACAAAATTTTCTTCAGAAATAATACTTTGACAAAATTTTCTATAGAAATAAAATTTTGATGAAAATTTACTATAGAAATAAAATTTTGATGAAAACTTACTATAGAAATAAAATTTTGATAAAAATTTACTATAGAAATAAAATTTTGATGAAAACTTAATATAGAAATAAAATTTTGATGAAAGTTTACTATAGAAATAAAACTTTGACAGAATTATATATAGAAATAAAATTTTGATAAAATTTTTTATTGAAACAAAATTTTGACAAAAATTTTCTATACAAATAAAATTTTGACAAAATTTTCTATATTAATAAAAACTTGAAAAAATTTTCCGCAGAAATAAAATTTTGAAAAAATTTGACAAAATTTTTAATAGAAATAAAATTTGTTCATTGACTAAACTACAAGTGTAGCTTAACCAACAGAGGAAACAGCTGTACATCAAACCATCTTGCAGTCTATAGGGCTTTGCCCAAATCAATTTAACAAGCATACTTTTCCTCTGTTGGTTAAGCTACACTTGTAGTTTAGCCAATGCATGGATTTAAGCTGAAATCAAAAACAACAATAACGATTGAAGAGAAACCAATAAACAAACAAAACGAATAAAATAAAATTTTGATAAAATATTCTTTTGAAATAAATTTTCGATGAAACTTTCTATAAAAATAAAATTTTTACAAAATTTTCCATAGAAATAAAATTTTCTACAGAAATAAAATTTTGACAAAAAAATTCTATAGAAATAAAATTGTTGCCAAAATTTTCCATAGAAATACAATTTTGACTGAAATTTCTTTAGAAATAAAATTTTGACAATATTTTCTATAGAAATAAAATTTTGACAATTTTTTCTATAGAAATAAAATTTTGATAAAATTTTTTATTGAAATAAAATTTAACAAAATTTTCGGTAGAAATAAAATTTGGAGAAAATTTCCTGTAGAAATAAAATTTATAGAAAATTTTATATAGAAATAAATTTTGACAATATTTTCTATAGAAATAAAATTTTGACAAAATGTTCTATTGAAATAAAATTTTGATAAAATTTTTTATTGAAATAAAATTTAACAAAATTTTTGGTAGAAATAAAATTTGGAAAATATTTCCTATAGAAATAAAATTTATAGAAAATTTTCTATAGAAATAAGATTTTGACAGAATTTTCTTTAGAAAAAAAATTTTGACAAGATACTCTATAGAAATGAAATTTTGTCAAAATTTTATTTCTATAGAAATAAAATTTTGACAAAATATTCTATAGAAATAAAATTTTGAAAAAAATTTCTATAGAAATAAAATTTTGACAAAATTTTCAATAGAAACAAAATTTGGACAACATTTTCTATAGAAATAAAATTTTGACAAAATTTTCTATAGAAATAAAATTTTGTAAAAAATTTATTTCTAAAGAAAATGTTGTCAACAATTTTTTCTATATAAGAAAAGAAATAAAATAGAAAAGAAATAAAATGTTGACAAAATTTTCTTTAGAAATAAATTTTTGAAAAATTTAGAAAAATTTGTTTATAGAAATAAAATGTTGACAAAGTTTTTTATAGAAATAAAATTTTGACAAAATGTTCTTTAGAAATAATATTTTGACAAACAACATAATCGGGTTTACAAAAGCCAAAGAAGTCAACTGAAAATTTAGATCTTTGATTGACCACCAGAACTCCGCCGATGGTAATGTAGTGGGAGCCATCGTAGTGCCCGACTAATCTCAGTTTCGACTGAACACTAAATAGTTTTTCTGTAATGGATTTTTACCTCACAGTAATTCTGGTCACATTTTCGAGTGATTTAATGCTTACAAAAAGCCACCATAACCTCCGGAGCTCAGTCCTCATTTTTGAGAGTAAAGTTGGAAAAATATCATTTTGGAATTTTTAATTTTATTTGCATTTTTTTTTTTACTTTTTGGTTGAGTTTTTATTCCTTTTTGCCACATTTGATGGGCCATAATTTAAATTTTGATTTTTAACCGAAAGATAACGTATTTTCGAAGACTGTACCAAAAGATCTTTTTCGGAAGTGGCAACAAATGATGGGGGGATCCCGGGATGCTCTTAAAATGAAATGTTTGTGGAACAATTTCCAATACTTTTTGTTGGGTTGTTGCAATACAAAGAAGTTAAATTTAACGATTGATTTTTTTTTTTTTTGTGTAGAGTCCTTTATTTGTATTTTATGCAGTTTTTTTTTGGGTGGACTTACTCCCTGTGGAAGTTGCATGCAACTCAATGTGGCATTAAGCTATTCAATGAACATTGATTATTAAAGCATGTCGGTCCTTTAGAACAGTGGGAAATGCTAAATTCATAAAATGAAAAAAATGAGGAAAACTTAAAGCCAATGAGAAAAATCTATAGTCAGGCGGGTTCGATTAGATTATACCCTGAACAACTCTGTGTTGCAAAAAGTGGAAAAAAATCCACTCGATACCCTATGCACAACCCAAGGGAAAGGGGGCCGATATCCTATGTACAAACCCAAAGGAAAGGGGGGAACAGGACAGAGTGCATTGAGGGTTCGAAGGAATTTCGATATCATCACATGCCGAAAACCATGTAAGGAGAAGTTATAGGGATATCGATTAGCGTCATCAAATAATTAATAAAAATAATAAATTTTTTAAATTTAAAATTTTTATCTAATTTGCATCTTTAAGTGAGTACTATGTTCGGGTTTTTCACCAAAACACTAAACTAAAAGTACAAAAATATGTATGAAGACGATTATATTTTGATCAAGTCTTACCAAATAATGGAAGGAAAAGTTCCAAGGAATTGATTGCAAATAATTTTATATTTCTATATTAATTATTTAAAAAAAGTAACCGTGAAAACAAGCTGGTTTTCAGCTTAAAAACTGAACATAGTACTCAGCTTTTATTTTTAAATCGCTTAAAGTTTATGATTAAAAACTGGCCTTGATTGTTCCCAAAGCACGAGCCTGGATATAAAAATTAATTCACTCTTTTCTATCAACACAATAAACTACTGTGCCTGCTGATTTATTTAAATAATCCTTGCTATATACATGCATTGTTTTTTTATTTTTTTTTTTTTTGCTGCAACTCATATACACATACATGCATTGTTTTTTAATTTTTTTTTTTTTTGCTGCAACTCATATACACATACATACATATCTACAGATGCATATCAAGTGTTAAGGCCACAACAGTATTTGCGATCATTTGTTCAGATTTTCAGAGCAGATTTTCCATTTTCACCAATTAATTTTAACAGGACAACAAAAAAAAATCCTCAACAATTTTTCCACAAGACCAAATAGTTAAGAATATTAAAAACCATTACCATTGCTATCATCATTATGGTCTGAAATTCCTGGTGGTGATGATGCTTAAATTCAGGGATAAATAATAATCTATAATAAAACTGTAGATGTAAGGGTTTATGTATAAAACGCATACATTTGCATATTTATATCGTCACAGGGCCATGTAGTATATGAGAATTTAATTTTTTTTGGCAAAGAGAGTAATTGAAAGAAAATGATATCTTGAAAAAAAAATTTAAAAACATGAGAAAATTTTGTAATAATTATATTTTGGTAAAAATTCGATGAAAAAAGTTGAATAAAAAAATAAATTTTAATTAAACAAAACTTTAAGAAATGTATAATAATGCCTCATATAACAGTAGTGTTGTCTTAATTTTAATAAAAATATTTGATAACATTTACAAATTGAAGATACATTTCATTTACTTTGTCTTGCCTAGATCTAGGTCAGAAACTAAACTTCAATAAATCATCTTGGTTCTTCAAAGAAGATGAACAAAAAAACCAACGTTATTATTTCTATTATTATTTATTTATTTATCTATGACCATATACAAAAAAATTTATTGACAGTATCGAAGGAATTCATGCGGTAAAAGTAGGCCTAATAATAAGACAAGAACTTATAACTAAAGTGCAGAATTCTTTTTAAATCAGCGTATCTGATTTTCATTACATTCGAGCCATGCGAATAAACTCATAAGAAAATTTCACAAGGATAAATGATATTAGATGATGTTCTCCTACAATCCGAACTAAGCGAATTAGCCAAGAGAAGATTACATTCATCTCCGGATGAAAAAACAATATTTGTAATGTGCAGCTTACAGAGAGACTGAGATACATTGTGATGCAAGCTCTCATGGATTCGGTGCGATATTGTAGACACGTCAAGATGGTGGCAAATTTCATTCCGTAGCGTTTTTCGCAAAGGCGACAAACGCCGCGGAATCGAGATATCATAGCATTGGGAGCCACCGTGGTGCAATGGTTAGCCTGCCAGCCTTGCATATACAAGGTCGTGGGTTCGATTCCTGCTTCGACCGAACACCAAAAAGTTTTTCAGCGGTGGATTATCCCACCTCAGTAACTGGTGATACGGTCAAAATTTGGTCAATATAAACTTGACGTATTTCTTTCAATTTTGCATTTAAAAAACCTGAACACCCCTCATTTTGAAGGTGTGTGTGTGTAGAATGTTGCTCCTATTTTGATTCTGGAATTCACTCTTCACTTGTCAAAATGCCGTCCAAGCAAGAAGAGCTGCGTATCAAAATTTTGCTCGCGCATCGCGAAAATCCGAGCTACTCGCACGCAAAGCTGGCAAAATCGCTAAAAGTTGCCAAATCAACCGTTACAAATGTAATTAAAGTGTTTGGGGAACGTTTGTCGACAGCCAGGAAGTCTGGATCGGGGGGAAATCGAAAACCGGAAGCCGCTGAGACGACAAAGAGAGTTGCCGGTAGTTTCAAGCGAAACCCTAACCTCTCTCTCCGAGATGCCGCAAATAAGCTGGGTGTATCGTCTACAACCGTGCATCGAGCCAAAAAACGAGCCGGACTATCGACTTACAAGAAGGTAGTGAATCCAAATCGCGATGATAAACAAAATACGACGGCCAAAGCGCGATCCCGGAGGCTGTACACGACGATGCTGACGAAGTTTTACTGCGTGGTAATGGACGACGAAACCTACGTCAAAGCCGACTACAAGCAGCTTCCGGGACAAAAGGAAGGGGAAAGGTAGCAGATATTTTCAAGCACATGAAACTGTCAAAGTTCGCAAAGAAATATCTGGTTTGGCAAGCCATCTGTACCTGTGGCTTGAAAAGCAGCGTTTTCATAGCTTCCGGGACTGTCAACCAAGAAATTTACGTGAAAGAGTGTTTGAATAAACGTCTTCTGCCTTTCCTGAAGAAACACGGTTGTTCCGTACTGTTTTGGCCGGATTTGGCATCTTGCCATTACGGTAAAAAGGCCATGGAGTGGTACGCCGCCAACAACGTGCAGGTGGTTCTCACGGACAAGAACCCTCCCAACACGCCAGAGCTCCGCCCAATTGAGAAATACTGGGCTATTGTCAAGCGGAACCTAAAGAAGACAAAAATAACTGCTAAGGACGAGCAGCAGTTCAAGGCAAACTGGCTTTCTGCCGCAAAGAAGGTGGACAAGGTGGCTGTACAAAATCTGATGGCAGGTGTCTAGCGTGAGGCCCGGCAATTCGGATTTGGAAAAGCGAAAGCCTAACTGAATATTTTTCCTGGATTTTATACTAATTGAACTTGAAAAAGAAATTTAATTTGATTTTTTAAATAAACGATTGCACCAATTTACACGCGTTTTCACTTGACCAAATTTTGACCGTATCACCCTTTAATGCTGGTGACATTTCTGAGGATTTCAAAGCTTCTCTAAGTGGTTTCACTGCAATGTGGAGTGCCGTTCGGAATCGGCTATAAAAAGGGGGTCCCTTGTCATTGAGCTTAGATTCAATTGACCCCAGCTAGAGATCCTATTATAAACAAGTATAAACGGCCTGGCCGAACTTACGGCCGTACGGCAATCCATCATGGATTGCCTAGAAACTTCTACTAAAGACGGTCATCAAAAATTAAATTACTTGGATTGCGGCCGATGGCAAGGCATCTTAAAACTTCTTAACATCATCTTCTAAATTGTAAGTTAGTCCATGCGGGAGATATAAAGGGTGGTTAAAATTTCAAGGGCCGTTGTTGATTTTGAACAAGTATATAAAGCAGTAAATTCGGCCGGGCCGAATTTTAAATACCCACCACCATGAATCAAGTATAATAGTTTACTATGAAAACTCTTCGTCGTAGTGGGTTACTTGATAAAATATATAAATGTAGGCGGTTTGATGACAAATCTTCTCCCAAACGAGCCAGCTCCCAAAGACAAACTTTAAAGGTTCTACCTATGAAGACCACATAAGATTCTGGATTTATGAGAACCAATTTTGTTTGAGTTTTAGAGAAAATATAAACATATCGTGTATGTGTTGAAATTACGTATTAATTTAAAATCTTAAACCTGTAGATTTTTCCGCATTTATTTAAATACGATGAGTAAAATCTGGAACTTTTACTTTCAGTTTGAAGCAATTTTCATGATCAGTGCGACTGCTATACCCTGAAAGAAGTGTTTTCTTTTTTGAGAAACGTAATTTTAGACAAGCAACGTTTTCTTTTGACACAAATTTTAGAGACAATCTTTGAATAAACAAAAACACTTTATAAGAAAAAGAAATTTCGTTTGTCTAAAATTTTATTATAGATTACAAATTTCCAGCAAATCGGATAAAAACTACGGATTCGAGAAGCCCAAGAAATAAAGCCGGGAGATCGGTGTATATGGGGGCTATACCAAAACATGGACCGATAGGCACCATTTGCTACTCACATATTTGTGATCTTAAAATACCTCCAGATTTTCAATTTCAAACAAATCGGCCAGAAAATATAGTCTCTAGACGCCCAAGAAGTAAAAATCGAGAGATCAGTCTATATGGGGGTTATACCAAAAAATGAACCGATATACCTCAATTTCGGCACTCTTATTTGTGGTCTAAAAATACCTCTAGATTTCGAATTTCACGGAAATCATGTAATAAATACAGTTTATTGTAGCTCATGAATTTCAGGCAAATCGGATGGTAAATATAGTTTCTAGAAGCCCTAAAAGCAAAATCGGGATATCGGTCTATATGGGGGCTATACCAAAACATGGACCGATGAGCACCATTTTCGGCACACCTTTTTATGGTCCTCAAATACCTCTATATTTTCAATTTCAGGCAAATTGGATAAAAACTACGGTTTTTATAGGCCCAAGACTCCAAATCGGGAGGTTGGTTTATATGGGGGCTATATCAAAACATGGACCGATGAGAATCATTTTCGACACACCTCTTTTTGGTCCCAAAATACCTTTAGATTTTCAATTTCAGGCAAATCGGATGGTAAATATAGTTTCTAGAAGCCCTAAAAGCAAAATCGGGATATCGGTCTATATGGGGGCTATACAAAAACATGGACCGATGAGAACCATTTTCGGCACACCTTTTTATGGTCCTCTATATTTTCAATTTCAGGCAAATTTTTATAGGCCCAAGACTCCAAATCGCGAGGTTGGTTTATATGGGGGCTATATCAAAACATGGACCTATGCGGACCATTTTCGACACACCTCTTTTTGGTCCCAAAATACCTTTAGATTTTCAACTTCATACAAATCGGATAGAACATGGACCGATATGGACCCTTTTCGACACACCTTTTTATAGTCCCGCAATACCTCTAGATTTCCAATTTCAGGCAAATCGGATGGTAAATATAATTTCTAGACGCCCAAGAAGCAAAATCGGGAGATCGGTCTATATGGGGGCTATATCAAAACATGGACCGATACAAACGATTTTTGACACACCTCCTTATGGTCCTAAAATACCTCTAGATTTTCAATTTCAGACAAATCGGATAGAAAATACTGTTTCTAAACGCCTAAGAAGCAAAATCGGGAGATCGGTCTATATGGGGGCTATACTAAAACATGGACCGATACGGACTTTTTTCGACACACCTCTTTAGTGTCCCAAAATAACACTAGATTTCCAATTTCAGGCAAATCTGATAAAAACTACGGTTTTTATAGGCCCAAGACCCCAAATCGGGAGGTCGGTTTATATGGGGACTATATCAAAACTTGGACCGATATAGCCCATCTTCGAACTTGAGCTGCCTGCAAACAAAAAACTAATCTGTGCCAAATTTCGGGACGATAGCGCCATTATTGAAGGCTGTAGCGTGATTACAACAGACAGACAGACAGACAGACAGACGGACATGCTTATATCGTCTTAGAATTTCTCCCTGATCAAGAATATATATACTTTATATAGTCGGAAATCGATATTTCGATGTGTTACAAACGGAATGACAAACTTATTATACCCCCGTCACTATTTTATGGTGGTGGGTATAATAAAACACAAACTATTTAGGAAATTATTGTAATTTTATTTTATTATGATATATTGGTATTACTCAATTATGTATGGAACAAAATATTGGCCAAATGGGCGCCGCGACCTCGGTGGCACACCTTCATCCGATGGTCCAAATTTTCGATGACGCTGAGGCATAATGGAGGTTCTATGCCGTTAATGTGCCGAATTATCTCATCCTTTAGCTCTTGAATTGTTGCTGGCTTATCGACGTACACCTTTTCTTTCAAATAACCCCAAAGAAAAAAGTCCAACGGTGTCAAATCACATGATCTTGGCGGCCAATTGACATCGCCATTACGTGAGATAACACGGCCATTGAATTTGTTGCGTAAAAGAGCCATTGTTTCGTTAGCTGTGTGGCAAGTGGCGCCGTCCTGCTGAAACCACATATCGTCCACATCCACACTGTTAGAAAAATATGTTTTTCATATGTTTCGATATAAATAAAATGTGTTTCGGGCACAATTTTTAAACACCATATATTTAAGTGCAAACATGTAACGTTCTCAAACTAACACTAAATGTTTGGAACACATATGTTAATATGTTAGAATATATTATGTTTGGGGCATACATGTTTCATAAAAATTATATGTGTGAATGTAAACATATATACATTTACAAATTTCGAGTAAACATATATATGTTGTGATATTTTATTCAGAGAGCGACAGAGAGAGAGAGAGAGAGTATAGAGAAAGAAATAGAGATAAAAACCGGGAGGGTCGACGAAAGATATCAAATTAACACAGCGAGAGAATCAAAAGAGAGCAATTTCTGTGAAACCGCTTATATGTTGTTTCGGAAACTGCTTTATGATATGGCCAAAAATTGTATATGCTTAAGTCTAAATATTATTTAATTTAAGCCTAATTATTATTTAATTTGTGTATATTATAAAATTATTTATGTATGTTTATACTCGACCCCACGTTCCTCCTTTGTTAGAGTTTTTGAATTCCTTCCAAAATTTCAAACTTTTATACCAAAACCAGTTTTTTATTACAAAATTGTTATTTTAGCAATAAAAAAATAATATCTTAGCCAAAACTCAGTCCATTTCGTTTATATCAAGCACTGTTTCTGACTGTAAATCTTTAATAACCCACATTTCGAAGTTTCATTATAAAAATTTAATATAGTATAAATATAAATGTGTAAATTAAAAAAAAAATGGTGTTTGGTCGGAGCAGGGATTGAACCCACGACCCTTTGCATGTACGGCAGACATGCTAACCACTGATCCACGTTGCCAACACATGTATGTTTCTGTTAAATAATGTTATGTTTGCATGGGCTCGTGGGCGCTGCAAACTATGCTATATAAATGTAACTTATAACGATAATTGTCTACTGGTGACTATAACAGCTACGTAGTTCAGTGGTAGTGTGTTGGCTTACAAACTGTATGGTCCTCGGTTCGATTCTCCGTCCAGGCGAAAGGTAAAATTTAAAAAAATTATAAAATTGAATAATTTCTTCAACATTATTTGTATTACAGAAAAATGTGCCAAGAACTAAAAAATTTCGTGGAAGTGAAAATTATGTTAGGGAATGAGCACAATCTTCTTTGCGGAAAATTCTTCCAAGCATATAATATTTTTGGGCTCAAAATGCTTCCAAACATATTATATGTTCACATAAAACAAACATATTAATGTTTCGGCAGTATCCAATAATATATGTGCTTCCTGCAAAATATGTTTGGAACATATGTTAGAGAGGCGATTTTTTTTGAGGGTGCATATCTTCCAATTCGGGCCATAAAAAGTTCATTATCATCTCACGATAGCGAACACCATTCACAGTAACTGCCTGACCGGTCTCATTTTGGAAAAAATACGGCCCGATGATGCCGCCAGCCCATAAACCGCACCAAACAGTCACTCTTTGTGGGTGCATTGGTTTTTCGATAATCACTCTTGGATTCTCATTCGCCCAAATGCGGAAATTCTGTTTATTGACGAATCCACTGAGGTGAAAATGTGCCTCATCACTGAAGATGATTTTCTTCGAAAATTTATCATCCACTGTTGCCATTTCTTGGAACCATTTAACACGTTGTTGGATTGTGTATCTCTACATGGTTCAAATTGAGTAAGTCCGAAATAGAGAAATGTCGAATAAAATTCGGAAAAAAACTTGGCGTTTAGGCGTGGTTCACATTCAACATCGGCCCTTACAATTTAACCACCCTTTAGTAGACAAAAGAAAAGTCGATACGTATTTAGTATATACACCCTCAAAAAAATCGCTTCTGTAACATATACCCAAACACAATTTGCTACATGCATATATATTTTCAGGATTGGTTCAGGATCGTCCGTGTATTCAGTTCTTGACCGTCATATATAGGGAAGAACTAATTACGAACCGATATGAAGTTTTTTTTGCGGTAATTATAGAGCCAGAATTAAAAAATGGGGGTCGCTTTATATGTGAGCTATATACAATTATAAACACGAGTCTACCAAAAATGGCAGATTTTTTACTGTTTGGTAGATTGGTAGAATTCTTGATGTTTTAAATGATCTTGCAAAATATTCCTCTCCAACTATGAAATGTTTCATAAATTTTCTAAAGAAAAAACAATTTAACAAAATTTTCTACAGAAATAGAATTCTGACAAAATTTTTTGTAGAAATAAAATTTTGACAAAATTTTCTATAGAAATAAATTTTTGACAAATTTTTTTAAAGAAATTATATTTTGACAAAATTTCTTAAAGACATAAAATTTTGACAAAATTTTCTATAGTAATACAAAATTTTGACAAAATTTTCTATGGCAATAAAATTTTGGTAGATTATTTTTGGCTCGAGTGGAAAACGTGATTTTTCCGTGATTTGGGATTCGTTTATATGGGGGCTATATGTAATATAGATCGATATAGACCAAATCTGGCATGTTTGTCAGAGACCATATGTTATACTAACACCATGTTCCAAATTTCAACCAGATCGGATGAATTTTGCTCCTTCAAGAGGCTCCGGAGGTCAAATCTGGGCATCGGTTTATATGGGGGCTATATATAATTATGGACCGATGTCGACCAATTTTTGCACGGTTGTTGCAGACCATATTCCAACATCATGTACCAAATTTCAGACGGATCGGATGAAATTTGCTTCTCTTTAAGGCTCGGGAAGCCAAATACTGGGGATCGGTTTATATGGGGGCTATACATAATTAAGGACCGATGTGGACCAATTTTTGCATGATTTTTAAAGACCATATACCAACATCAGGTACCAAATTTCAGCCGGATCGGATGCAATTTGCTTCTCTTTGAGGGTATAAATACTTATGGACCGATGTGGACCAATTTTTGCATGATTGTTAAAGACCATCAGCGTTGCCAATTTAGCTTTTTTCCCGCTAGATTTGGCTTTTTTTGAAGACGTTTAGAGGGAAATAAATGCATATAGCTTTTAGCTTTTTTTCTGGCTTTTTTTCATGACCCTTTTAGCTATTTTTGGCTTTTTTTATTTTCGACATGTTCCTATTGAAATATGGATAAAACTTCGTTTTTATCTAAGTCTTGCTGCCAGAATAAGGTTTTCCGTATATTTCAAAGCTCAATTGAAGCCTTAATAATTATTCCAGCCATTATGCGGGCATTTTTGCAGCAAATACACCTTGTTGTAAAGTTTTTTCCTCGTATTCATAAAAGTTATCGTAAACTTTAAATCTACTATTACCATACAAATTCCTTATATAAACTGTCAGTAAATTATTAGGAATAATAGCATTTGACTCGTTATCCTTTTTATGTTATTTTAATACGTATTCTAAAGTTATTATTATATTACTAAATTAAAATAGTAGATGTGAATTGCTTTGTACACTGAAAAAATATTGTCATGAGGCCAAAGATTTCATGTCTTTAAAATACGAACGCGAATTTTGGTTACAATAGCATTTGTGAATTTCTCTTATATAAACAGTTTTCCTTGTCCAAAAGCCGATAAAGTCGTTTTGTCCTTCATGAAATAAGGCTAGGGTCAATTCTAAGAAATTCTTAAAGTTAATTAAATAGTCTTTAAATTTGTGGAGTTTTTGTATCTTGACCACCAACCAAAATAGCGTTCAAAAATAGAAGAGGTTTTTCAACATTTTATTTTAAAAACGTATACATACACAGAATAATTTCTACTTAAAGTCGAATCTGAATTTGGAAATTTAAGTTGTCGTTAGCACGTTTTTAAAGCACTGTGATAGCTCATGAAGAAAAAGCTGAAAAAACGAATAAATTCAAATTTTACTCTGAAACAATACCAAAATCATTAGTGTACAAAATCTTTGGAACCGAACATATAAATAATTAAGGAAATAAAGTTTTGAATGTGGTATTATTTTTTTTAACATCAAAAAAATGCAATAAAAATTCGTAGTGATAGGATCAAAACAAATCTGCTATTTATTAATGGAATGGATTTACATTTACGAAAATTGGACAATAGGTTTGTATGGGAAATTTTCGAATAAAAGTTATTCAGTATAAACTTGCAAGACAGTTAGAATGGGTTTTAAATAATATGACATAGATTTTCTTACAGTCTCACAGAAATGGAAATAAAATGAATACAATTAAAATAATATGCATTTTAAGTGAAATAAAGCCTTTAAGTTTGTTAAATTTCAATCAAAAATGTGACTTTTGATACAAAAAAATTTAGCTTCTTTCTAGCTATTTTTTAACATTTTTTAGCTTTTTTTGGCTAGTTTTTTGGACAAATCTAGCGGTTTTTGGTGAAACAATTCTGGCAACGCTGAAGACCATATACCAACATCATGTACCAAATTTCTGCCGGATCGGATGAAATTTGCTTCTCTTTGAGGCTCTGATGTGGACCAATTTTTGCATGTTTGTTAGAGATTATATACCAACACCATGTTCCAAATTTCAGCCGGATCGGATGAAATTTGCTTCTCGTAGAGGCTCCGCAAGCCAAATCTGGGGATCGGTTTATATGGGGGCTATACGTAAAAGTAATCCTTCATATGAAAACAACATCCGATTCTGCATTTCCAAGAGCCATGTTTGAGTTTTAGAGGAACCTTAAAGTTCTCATCAAATGATTTGAAAAAATATGTAGGTATACATTTCAAACTTTTTTATACCCACCACCATAGAATGGTGATGGGGGGGTATAACAAGTTTGACATTCCGTTTGTAACACATCGAAATATCGATTTCCGATAAAGTATATATATTCTTGATCAGGGAGAAATTCTAAGACGATATAAGAATGTCCGTCTGTCTGTCTGTTGTTATCACGCTACAGCCTTCAATAATGGCGCTATCGTCCTGAAATTTGGCACAGATTCGTTTATTTGTTTGCAGGCAGGTCAAGATGGGCTATATCAGTAAAAGTTTTGATATAGTCCCCATATAAACCGACTTCCCGATTTCGGGTCATGGACTTATAAAAACCGTAGTTTTTGCCAAATTTGCCTGAAAATCTAGAGGTACTTGAGGACCATAAATAGGTGTGTCGAAAATGGTCCGTATCGGTCCATGTTTTGGTATAGCCCCCGTAGACCGATCTCCCAATTTTGCTTCTTGAGCGTCTAGAAATTGTATTTTCTATCCGATTTGCCTTAAATTGAAAATCTAGAGGTATTTTAGAACCATAAAATGGTGTGTCGAAAATGGTCCGTATCGGTCTATGTTTTGGTATAGCCGCCATATATACGGATCTTTCGATTTTTATTCTTGGGCTTCTATAAACTGTATTTATTACCCAATTTGCCTGAAATTGGAAATCTAGAGGTATTTTGGAACCACAAATAGGCGTGCCGAAATTGAAGTGTATCGGTCCATGTTTTGGTATAGCCGCCATATAGACGGATTTCCCGATTTTACTTATTGGGCGTCTAGAGACTATATTTTATAAGATCACAAATAGGTGTGTCGCAAATGGTGCCTATCGGTTCATGTTTTGGTGTAGCCCCCATATAAACCTATCTCCCGACTTTACTCCCGGGGCTTCTAGAATCCGTATTTTTTATACAATTTGCCATAAATTAGAAATCTAGAGGTATTTTAGGACCATAACGAGGTGTGTCGAAAATAGTCCGTATCGGTCCATGTTTTGGTATAGCCCCTATATAAACTGATCCCCCGATGTTACTTCTTGGGCTTCTAGAATTCGTAGTTTTCACCCAATTCATCTGAAAGTGGAATTCTAGAGGTATTTGAGCAACATTCAGAGGTGGTGAGTATTGGTCCATGTTTTGGTATAGCCCACATATAGACCTAACTCCCAAATTTACTTCTAGGACTTCTGGAATCCGGCTGACCACAAACAGGTCAGCCGAATATGGTGTGTGTCGGCCCATGTTTTAGTATAGCCTCCACATAGACAAATTTAACACCTTGGACTTCTAGAAACCGTAGTTTTTATCCGATTTGCACAAAAATGTAAATATACTGGAGTTTTAGATCCTCAAAAATCTGTATCGCATTTATTTTTACTCATCGTATTCATTTGAATAATAACGAAAAAAAATCTACAGATTTAAGATTTCAAATCAAGGTGTTATTTCATCATATAAACGATATGGTTATGATTTCTCTTAAACTCAAACAAAATTGGTTCTAATAAATCCAGAATCTGATCTAGTCTTCATAGGTAGAATCTGGTTGAACTGATCTAAAATTCTATATATTATCAATAAACCCGCTACGACGAAGAGTTTTCAAAGTAAACTATTATATTGCATTCATGGTGGTGGGTATTTAAGATTCGGTCCGGCCGAACTTACTTCTATATATACTTGTTTTAATTTGAAAGTTTTCTAATTCTCCTCTTTATTTTTAATACCCAGTAAATTTTAGAAAATATATATTTATCGCTTAAATAGTGTAAAATAATCGATTTTAATATAGCAATTCAAAGGAAAATTTTTTATGTGAATAAACGCATCGCTGGAAGAGTATTCTTGGATGTTAATTAAAAGTAATGAATTAGGAAAAAAGCGTCCCAATATGTATATATGTTACTACTTCAAATAAATTCTTTCAACTGTCATTTCGATAAATTATAAAATCTATCCACTTCCCTCCCTAACATCACACTTAAAGAGATATACATCTCTAAGCATTCCTTTAAGCATGCTAGAACACATTACTAATACACTGACATTTACTTATTGAAGAAGAAACAAACAAATATACAATGAGTCTTTCGTTTTATTTTGTTTTGTAACAAAGGCCAACTCGTACCATACACTACACAGCCAACAAAGATACTTGTACATCAACAATGTAAATATGTGAATGTTTGTGAGAAAGGATTTCTTAAACGTTTGCACTAAATATGCGTAATGGGCAAAGACAAGAGTCTAAGTGCATGAGTAGGATTGTTAGGGTGAATATGCATGCATCTCTGCTAATGTATTTGTGCGAGGGAGTGCAAATATCTTTTGTACTCTTGGCATTCTTGGCGAGAGAGGGAGAAAACCAGAGATATGATGTTAGAGTATGTGAGTGTGAGTATGAATAAGTTTAGAAAACAATAATTTAAGTTAAGTGCTTTTAACTGTGCGCGACTGTGAGAGGCAATGTGTGAATGGATTTTTTTGTATGCCCATATAGTGCATATTTCCGGTTCCTTTTTCCACTATTTTTGATTTTGCTTTAGCTTTATTCCTAACTCTAACGCTCAGCCAGCAGCTCTATATTCACTTTCTTTTCTTTAACTATGAAAGGAACTATTCTACGTTTGTTACAAAGACACTGGGAAAAAATTTGGAAATGTCAAATTTGGAGTAACAGTTAGGAGTAAGAAGTCAGCGTATAGACGTAAAAAAATCATCTCCCCCCGCCATATACTAAAAGCTATGGAATTTCGAATTAGATACTGATCAAATAAACTAATAGAAAATAGTGAACGGACGGTATCAAAATGAAACGGAAACCTTCACGAGAATTTAAAATGTTCACGGTTTCGACCACAAGCGTACACGATTTCATGAACGGCTTTTCATGGCCAAGGAGGGCTTACAACATTCGTTATAGAGGTATGCGCGTGACACGAAATTGTGGTGACACGCGTGTTACTTATGATAAATGAAATTGATTTAGCTGTCGAACTATATTTATACCCTGCGCCACACTGTGGAACAGGGTATTATAAATTATTGAATTATAAATTTTGTTACCTTTGCTCACTCCCGGTTGGAAAATGTCGTGAGTCTCGTGAATTTGTCGTGAGTCACGTGAATTGTCGTGAATCGTGCGTGAGCGTGAGTCTGCGAAAGTAGTTCGTGCGTGAGCGTACGTGAGTACAGCTTTTCATCTTGTTAATATGCGTGAGTGTGAGTGGCTACGACACTTGTCGTGCGTGAGCGTGCGTGAATAAATATTTGACTTCGTGAATGTGCGTGAGTGTGAGTGAAATTTCACTCACGCGCACACCTCTAATTCGTTAGACGTTCTTATGGCAACTTCACTAATAGAAAAAGTTGCGTTTCACAATCGTGAACGGACGTTGTCAAAATGAAACGGAAACGTTCACAAAAAATCAAAACGGAATGTTCACGATTTCGTCCACGGGCGTTCACAATTTCATGAACAGCATTCGTTTTTCTTTGGCCATGAAAAGTTTTAAAAAAATCGTTACACGTTGTTATGGCAACTCCGCCGTTGGTGCAATGTGCTAAGGCGACTGTTAATGCGTATCGTGCAGGCAACACAGGTTCGAGGCACGGTAGCGGAAATCTTTTTATACCCTCCACCATAGGATATTAACTTTGTCATTCCGTTTGTAACACATAGAAATATTGCTCTAAGACCCCATAAAGTATATATATTCTGGGTCGTGGTGAAATTCTGAGTCGATTTGAGCATGTCCGTCCGTCTGTTGAAATCACGCAAACTTCCGAACGAAACAAGCTATCGACTTGAAACTTGGCACAAATAGTTGTTATTGATGTAGTTCGGATGGTAGTGCCATATCGGTCCACTTTTACGTATAGCCCCAAGATTTAACTTCCGGAGCCTTTTAGAGGAGCAAAATTCATCCGATGCGGTTGAAATTTGGTACGTGGTGTCAGTATATGGTCTCTAACAACCAAGCAAAAATTGGTCCATATCGATCCATAATTATATATAGCCCCCATATAAAACGATCCCCAGATTTGACCTACGGAGCCTCTTAGAGGGGCAAAATTCATCCGATGCGGTTGAAATTTGGTACGTGTTGTTAGTATATGGTATCTCACAACCATACAAAAATTGGTCCATACCGATTCATAATTATATATAGCCCCCATATAAAACGATCCCCAGATTTGACCTCCGGAACCTCTTGGAGGAGGTTGCACCCAGATTTGGTGCAATGTGCTAAGGCGACTGTTAACGCGTATGGTGATGGGGGTATAATAAGTTTGTCATTCCGTTTGTAACACACCGAAATATCGATTTCCGACTATATAAAGTATATGTATTCTTGATCAGGGAGACATTGTAAGACGATATAAGCATGTCCGTCTGTCCGCCTGTCTGTTGTAATCACGCTACAGTCTTCACCAATGGTGCTATCGTCCTGAAATTTGGCACAGATTCGTCGTTTGTCTGCACACAGGCTAAGTTCGAAGATGGGATATATCGGTCCAAGTTTTGATATAGCCCCTTTATAGACCGATCCCCCTATTTTATTTCTTGGGCTTCTAGAAACCATAGTTTTTATCTGATTTATCTGAAATTGGAAATCTGGAGATATTTTAGGGCCACAAATAGGTATGACGAAAATGGTGTGTATGGGTCCATGTTTTGGTATAGCCCCCTTATAGGCCGATCTCCCGATTTTACTTCTTGGGCTTCTAGAAACCATAGTTTTTATCCGATTGGCCTGAAATTGGAAATCTTGAGGTATTTCAGGACCACAAATATGTGTGACGAAAATGGTGTGAATCGGTCCATATTTTGGTATAGCCCCTTTATAGACCGATCTCCCGATTTTAGTTCTTGGGGTTCTAGAAACCATAGTTTTTATCCGATTTCCCTAAGATTGGAAATCTAGAGGTATTTTAGGACCACAAGTAGGTGTGACGAAAATGGTGTGTATGGGTCCATGTTTTGGTATAGCCCCCTTATAGGCCGATCTCCCGATTTTACTTCATGGGCTTCTAGAAACCATAGTTTTTATCCGCTTTGTTTGAAATTGTAAATCTAGAGGTATTTTAGGACCACAAATAGGTGTGCCGAAAATGGTGTGAATCGGTCCATGTTTTGGTATCGTGCCCTTATAGACCGATCTCCCGATTTTAGTTCTTGGGGTTCTAGAAACCATAGTTTTTATCCGATTTCCCTAAGATTGGAAATCTAGAGGTATTTTAGGACCACAAGTAGGTGTGAATCGGCCCATAGTTTGGTATAGCCCCTAGTAGGCCGATCTCCCGATTTTACTTCTTGGGCTTCTAGAAACCATAGTTTTTATCCGCTTTGTTTGAAATTGTAAATCTAGGGATATTTTAGAAACCATAGTTTTTATCCGATTTGTCTGAAATTGGAAATCTAGAGGTATTTTAGGACCACAAATAGGTGTGAAGAAAATGGTGTGTATCGGTCCATGTTTTGGTATAGCCCCCATATAGCCCGATCTCCCGATTTCACTTCAATTATTATCCGATTTACCTGAAATTCCAAGTCAGGAGACATTTTGGGTCTACGCATAAGTACGCCGAAAATGGTTGTATCGGTTCATATTTTCGCATTTATCTCATATAGACTGATCTCCAGATTTGACCTCTTAAGTGTGTAGACATCCCAATTTTTATGCGATTTGGCTGAAATGCAAAATCAAAAGGTATTTTGGGTCCACATATAAGTAGACCGAATATGGGGCGTATCAATCGATTTTGATATACCCTACCGCAATTTTTATGCGATTTGCAGGAAATTCAAAATTTAGAGGCATTTACTGTCCATAAATAGGTATAGCGAATACGAGGGGGATCGGTCAATGTTTTGGTATAGCTCCCATGTCATAAGTCTCCCGATTTCTATGTTGGTATATCTGTCACCAAATCCACCTGAAATTCTGTATTATATTTTTAAGTAACTTGACGAAGAATTCTCTAAGGAAACAATAATATTTTTTTTTTTAATTCATGGTGGTGGGCATTTAAGATTCCGCCCGGCCGAACTTAAGTTCGTATATACTTGTTTAATTTAATAATGTTTTTTTTTTTTATAAGCACATTTTCCAAATTATTTCTCCCACTATGTGTTACATATTTTAACTCGTTTTTGTCATTTCCACCCTTCGCGCCATCATTGTTTTCCTTTGCAATTGTTATTTGTCTAAAAAAAACAAGGACATTGTAAACAAAAGACCGAAAACTTTTCATACATTCTGCATCCTTTTTAGGTAGAAAAATCAAAAGAAAACTAAAATGAAAATCCGTTAAAAACAAAAACGCCATAAAAAGAATCTTCAACGAATAAAGCCACTTTAAGTGAAATGAATTCATTCCCCCTCCACCCCTCCTCAAGGAAAATTGCAATTGAAATGTGAGGATTGGAAATTATGTTTTTCACTTGGTTGCCTGCATTCGATTAGAGCAAGATTTGACATTGTTAGTGTTTTCTTGGCAAGGCATTTAAGCGATTTGCTCTATTACCCAAAAAGAAAGGGGAATAAGGCTAAGGAATATAAATGTGTTACACTCTGATTGGGAATAAAGGAATTAGTTGTGGGAAATATATTTAGTTGACAGATATTTAATTATGAATTACGAAATTTGTTGTAACCACAACCACAGGAAGGGAGGGACGATTGTATAAAGAATGTCCTAACGATGTCCGTCTGTTCTTCTGTCTGACTAAAATAATGAAGCTATGATTCTGATATTTGCCACAGATTCGCTTCTGTTTTTGTCTGCAAGCAGATTGATTTCGCAAAAGGGGGCATATTGGTCCAGTTTTCTATACAATCCCAGTATAAAACGACCTCCGATTTGACGGCTTCGCCATCAAGACACCTCATTATTTAAATGGTTTGTCTTGAAATTGGAAGTCTAGACGTATTTGAGTTGTGACCAATATGATGTGTATAAGTTCGTGTTTTAGTATAGCCCACCATATAAATCGATCCGAATTTTAATTTTTGGCTTTCTGAAAATTTGAATTTTTATGTAATTTGTACAATTTATTTATTTTTTTCGTACAGTAATTTTTATTTCCATTACCATCACTCGTCTCTTACGCATGGAAAAACATCTGCATAACAAACCAAAAAAAAACAAAACAAGTATATATGGCCGTAAGTTCGGCCAGGCCGAATCTTATGTACCCTCCACCATGGATTGCGTAGAAACTTCTACGAAAGACTGTCATCCACAATCGAATTACTTGGGTTGTGGTTTGTTAAATCGTTTTCTAAATTGTGAGTTAGTCCATACGTGGTATATAGTAGACCAAAAAGGTATGTGTAGGTAAGTCTACAAATAATTACGAATCGATATGGAGTTTTGCACGATACGTAGGGAGCCAGAATTGAAATATGGGTGTCGCTTATATGGGGGCTATAAACAATTATGAACTTTATATGGACCAATTTTTGTGTGATTGGAAATCGATTTATCTGAGGGATATATATAACTATAGACCGATATGGACCTAGTTAGGCATGGTTGTTAACGGTCATATAATATACTAGCACAATGTACCAAATATCAACTAACTTGGATGAAATTTGATCCTCCAAGAGGCTCCAAAACCAAATCTCTGGATCGGTTTATATGGGGGCTATATATGATTATGGACTGATATGGACCGCTTTTGGCATGGTTGTTAAATATCATATACTTCCACTACGTACCAAATTTCAACCAGATCGGATGAACTTTGCTTCTCCAAATGGCACCGGATGTCAAATCTGGGGATCGGTTTATATGGGGGCTATATATAGTTATGGACTGATATGAACCAATTCATGCATGGTTGTTGTTGGATACCATATACTAACATCACATACCAAATCTCAACCGAATCGGATGAATTTTGCTCTTCCAAGGGGCTCCGTAGGTCAAATCTGGGGATCGGTTTATATGGGGGCTATATATAATTATGGACCGATTTCGACCAATTTTTGCATGGGTGTGTGAGGCCATATATTAACATCACGTACCAAATATCAACTGAATCAGATGAATTTTGGTCTTCGAAGAGGCTCCGGAGGTCAAATCTGGTGATCGGTTTATATGGGGCTATATATAATTATGCACCGATGTGGACCAATTTTTGCATGGTTGATAGAGACCATATACTAACACCATGTACCAAATTTCAGCCGGATCGTATGAAATTTTCTTCTCTTAGCGAATCCGCAAGCCAAATCGGGGGATTGGTTTATATGAGAGCTATATATAATTATTGACCGATGTGGACCAATTTTCGCATGGTTGTTAGAGACCATATACTAACACCATGTACCAAATTTCAGCCGGATCGGATGAAATTTGCTTCTCTTTGAGGCTCCGCAAGCCAAATCGGGGGATCGGTTTATATGGGGGCTATATATAATTATGGACTGATGTGGACCAATTTTCGCATGGTTGTTAGAGACCATATACTAACACCATGTACCAAATTTCAGCCGGATCATATGAAATTTTCTTCTCTTAGAGACTCCGCAAGCCAAATCTGGGGATCGGTTTATATGGGAGCTATATATAATTATGGACCGATGTGGACAAATTTGTTCATGGTTGTTAAAGACCATATATTAACACCATGTACCAAATTTCAGCCGGATCATATGAAATTTTTTTCTCTTAGAGACTCCGAAAGCCAAATCGGGTGATCGGTTTGTATGGGGGCTATATATAATTATGGACCGATGTGGACCAATTTTTACATGGTTGTTAGAGACCATATACTAACACCATGTACCAAATTTCAATCGGATCGGATGAAATTTGCATCTCTTAGAGGGTCTGCAAGCCAAATTTGGGGGTCCGTTTATATGGGGGCTATAAGTAAAAGTGGCCGATATGGCCCAATACCTCCGACCTGCATCAATAACAACTACTTGTGCCAAGTTTCAAGTCGATAGCTTGTTTCGTTCGGAAGTTAGGGCGATTTCAACAGACGGACGGACGGACGGACATGCTCAGATCGACTCAGAATTTCACCACGACCCAGAATCTATATACTTTATGGCGTCTTAGAGCAATATTTCGAAGTGTTACAAACGGAATAACAAAGTTAATATACCCCCATCCTATGGTGGAGGATATAAAAAATTGCCACCAGAACTTCAACAATATCTAAAACATCTTCATGGCTTTTGGTGAAACACTTATATTGTAGATACACTACCTCCCTTATTAAATCTCTTCGTAGAATACCAGTGTCTTGTGGTAAAGGTGCAAAAATGAAAAATTACTCAAAGATTGTATGAGGATTTGTGTGTGTGTGTGTGTTTTCTTTTTGCCACATATACACACTCATTTTACAAGACCCGAAATTGGTTGTCGTGTCATTGAAGTATCAAGGATATTTTCAACGTTACGCACAATAAAAGAAATTGTGTGCATCAGAGGTGTGGAGGGTTTGGGAGGGAAGTGGTTTTTACACATATTCAGGTGCCATGATTGATATGAGAGTGATTTGTAAAAAGATTATCAAGATAAATAAACATGGACTCGTAGAAAAGTGATTAAGTGTAAATGGGAAAGAAATCGTGGATAAAATAAAAGTGATTTATCTTCCTTAAATTTGAAATAAAGAACAGTGGTCGTTATGTAAAAACCAGTTTTAGCAAAAATACTGAAGTACTGGATATAAATACGACGACAGTGTACCAACATTGCTTTCGATGCCATTTGACTCAGAAATCATTTTTTGGTCAATCTAGTCTTGATTATCAGTCCGCCAGACACATGAGTGTCTCACCAAGCCGCTATCGAAAATAGAAATATGTATGTAGAACCAAAGCCAAGTTCGATCAATATCTTAAACTTTAAATTTTGGATTAACATCAAGATTCAAATATGTCTGATACAACTGCGGATTTTAGATACTAAATACACTGAAAAAAGTGAACTCTCTATTTCACTAAAGCCAATTTAACTTTATTTTAGTTCATGAAATTATTATGGTTGGAGAAATTTTCCTTTTCTCTAATAATTTTTTGCGTACGTTAGTTAAATTAACTAAGAAAAGTGAAAAAATTATACACAAATTAAGCATAAAGATTTACCAAATTCGTATTTTTCACAAAATAGTTCATTATTTCTTTAAATTTGTTAATTTTATTACAAATGCGTCCATCATGAACTTCGTATGTCACTAAAGACATTCTTGCAATATTGAACTCCAAATTACAACATTTTCTTTATCAAATGAAAAAAAAATTATTTATGTCTAATAAATTTTCTTGAATTGTCGAAAATTATTTACTTATGTTTGTGATATCGGCGTGATGCCAGCGTTTGTAACACTGTTTAGTTAAAATTTTCTAAAAATATTCAAAAAATTCTAAAATTAACCAAAAGTTTTCTTCTTAGTGGGTTCACTGTTTTTTCAGTGTAAATATCACGAAATGTTTAACTAAACAGAATTTCCCAAGTACATAGCCATTTTGATTGGCATAAAAAAATATGAATCAGAAATAATCCTATACACCTGCCCATTTCCAATCCCTGCTCGGCTACGAATATTTCGCTGATTCGCCATTCTGCTGATCTATTTATTGTTCGAACGGCAGAAGCTGCAATTTCGCACTCACCTTATTTCAACTCACTTAAATGATCCTAAAATTTTGTTTATCTTAAAAAATATTGTAATATTAATTAGCACAAAAATGCGCATATGGTTTTTTGTAACTATTGTAGCTGCGGCAGATACAATAAAGAATTAAAAACGTGAGCCCCATGTTAATACATGCTACGCAGTTTCATTTAAATTGAAAAAAGTTTGATTTAAAAGGCCAGTTTTTCCCTTCAGAATAAGAGGATCATATCCTGCTGGATCATATAGGGAGATTGTTCTATATATACACTGGTCTTTGTGAACATAAAATATCTCGAGATTTTCAATTTCATGCAAATTTGATAAAATTCTTGTACCTCGAAACCCAGAAATCAGATAGGTCAAATTTGGGCGTATTACAAAATATGGACGTAGAAGTTAAACCGAGTGCGATGGTGCTGGATCTTGTTGTACGCCATCCGAGTTACGCCAGCCTTTAGCTTCGAAACTGCGACCTGGTGCCACTAAGAACATTCGCGTCAACCCCACAAAACAAATCCCCTTTCCAGATATTGGGATAGCCAAAATTCGAGCCCGCTTAAACGACGTTAACAAGTGCCGCAAAACTTTTTGGCCGAAAAATTGTTTTTTTTTTTCAAATTTTGAGCGATGAGCGGCACGTGTTAACGTCGTTTAATCGGACTCAAATTTTGGCTATCCCAATATCTGGAAAGGGGATTCGTTTTGTGGGGTTAAGGCGAACAAGATTCCGACATTTTTTGCCCCATATAAGTTGCGGTCACTCTAGGAACACGAATCTACCAAAAATGGCAGATTTTTTACTGTGTGGTTGATTGGATGTTGTGGAAGATTTTGCAACATATTCCTCTCCAACTATAAAATGCTTCAGAAATTGTCTATAGAAATAACATTTTGACAAAATTTTGTACAGAAATAGACTTTTGACAAAATTTTCTATAAAAATAAAATTTTAACAAAATTTTCTATAGAAATAAAATTTTGACAAAATTTTCTATAGAAATAAAATTTTGACAAAATTTTCTATAGAAATAAAATTTTGACAAAATTTGCTTTAAAAATAAAATTTTGACAAAATTGTCTATAGAAATAAAATTTTGACAAAATTTTCTATAGAAATAAAATTTTGACAAAATTTTCTATAGAAATAAAATTTTAACAAAATTTTCTATAGAAATAAAATGTTGACAAAATTTTCTATAGAAATAAAATTTTGACAAAATTTTCTATAGAAATAAAATTTTGACAAAATTTTCTATACAAATAAAAGCTTGACAACATTTTCTATACAAATAAAATTTTGACAAAATTTTCTATAGAAATAAAATTTTGACAAAATTTCGTATAGAAATAAAATATTGACAAAATTTTCTTAATACATAATTAAATAAAAATAAAATAATGACAAAATTTTATATAAAAATGAAATTTTGACAAAATTTTCTAAAGAAACAACATTTTGAAAAAATTTTCAATAGAAATTAACTTTTGGCAAAATTCTCTATAAAAACAAATTTTCGAAAAAATTTTCTAAGAAATAAAATTATGTCACAATTTTCTATAGAGATAGAATTTTGACAAAATTTTCTATATAGAAATAAAATTTTGACAAAATTTTCTAAAGAAAAGAAATCTTGAAAAAATTTTCTGTAGAAATAAAATTTTGACAAAATTTTCTATAGAAATAAAATTTTGACAAAATTTTTTATAAAAATAAAATTTTAACAAAATTTTCTATAAAAAAAAAAAAAATTGACAAAATTTTCTATAGAAACAAAATTTTGAAAAAATGTTCAATAGAAATTAAATTTTGGTAAAATTCTCTATAAAAACAAATTTTCGAAAAAAAATTTCCAAGAAATAAAATTATGTCACAATTTTCTACAGAAATAAAATTTTCTATAGAAATAAAATTTTGGGAAAATTTACCATAGAAATATAATGTTGAAAAAAATTTTCGGTAGAAATAAACTATGTCTTAACAAATTTTTCTTTAAAAATTAAAATTTTTCAAAATTTTCTACAGAAATAAAATTCTGACATTGCTTTGACACCATTTTCTATAGAAACAAAATTTTGACAACATTTTCTATAGAAATAATCTATTGCCAAAATTTCCTATGGAAATAAAAACTTTGAAAAATTTTTCTATAGAAACAAAATTTTTACAAAATTTTCTACAGAAATAAAATTTTGACAAAATCTTCTAAAGAAAGAAAATTTGGACAATGTTTTCTATAAAAATAAAATTTTAACAAAAATTTCTATAAAAATAAAATTTTGGCAAAATTTTCTATAGAAATAAAAATTTCTATGAAATTAAATTTTGACAAAATTTGCTAGAGATATAAAATTTTGACAAATTTTTCTATAGAAACAAAATTTTTACAACATTTTCTACAGAAATAAAATTTTGACAAAATTTTCTATAAAAATAAAATTTTAACAAAAATTTCTATAAAAATAAATTTTTGACAAAATTTTCTATAGAAATAAAATTTTCTATGAAATTAAATTTTTACAAAATTTACTAGAGATATAAAAGTTTGATAAATTTTTCTATAGAAATAAAATTTTGACAAAATTTTCTTTAGAAATACAATTTTAACAAAATTTTCTATAGAAATAAAATTTTGACAACATTTTCTGTAGAAATAAAACTTTCACAATATTTTCTATAAAAATAAAATTTAAACAAAATTTTCTATAGAAATAAAATTTTGACAAAATTTTCTATAAAAATAAGATTTTGACAAAATTTTCTATAGAAATAAAATTTTGACAAAATTTTCTATAGAAATAAACTTTTGACAAAATGTTCTATAGAAATAAAATTTTGGCAACATTTTCTATAGAAATAAAATTTTGACAAAATTTTCTTTAGAAATAACAATTTTTACAACATTTTTTACAGAAATAAAAGTTTGACAAAAATTTCTATAGAAATAAAATTTTCACAAAATTTTCTATAGAAATAAAATTTTAACAAAATTTTCTATAGAAATAAAATTTTAACAAAATTTTCTATAGAAATCAAATGTAGACAAAATTTTCTACAGAAATAAAATTTTGACAAAATGTTCTATAGAAATAAAATTTTGCCAAAGGGGATTCGTTTTGTGGGGTTTAGGCGAACAAGATTCCGACATTTTTTTTGTTTGCCCCATTTAAGTTGCGGCCACTCTAGGAACACGAATCTACAAAAAATGGCATATTTTTTAGTGTGTGGTAGATTGGAAGAATTCTTGATGTTGTAGAAGATTTTGCAAAATATTCCTCTCCAACTATGAAATGCTTCATAAATTTTCTATAGAAATAACATTTTGACAAAATTTTCTATAAAAATAAAATTTTAACAAAATTTTCTATAGAAATAAAATTTTGACAAAATTTTCTATAGAAATAAAATTTTGACAAAATTTTCTATAGAAATAAAATTATGACAAAATTTTCTATAAAAATAAAATTTTGACAAAATTGTCTGTAGAAATAAAATTTTGACAACATTTTCAACAATTTGACAAAATTTTCTATAGAAATAAAATTTTAACAAAATTTTTTATAGAAATAAAATTTTGACAAAATTTTCTATAGAAATCAAATTTTGACAAAATTTTCTATACAAATAAAAGCTTGACAACATTTTCTATACAAATAAAATTTTGACAAAATTTTCTATAGAAATAAAATTTTGACAAAATTTCGTATAGAAATAAAATTTTGACAAAATTTGTATAGAAATAAAATATTGAAAAAATTTGTATAGAAATAAAACTATGGAAAAATTTTCTTAATACATAATTAAATAAAAATAAAATTTTGACAAAATTTTATATAAAAATTAAATTTTGACAAAATTTTCTATAAAAAAAATTTTGACAAAATTTTCTATGGAAACAAAATTTTGAAAAAATTTTCAATAGAAATTAAATTTTGGCAAAATTCTCTATAAAAACAAATTTTCGAAAAAAATTTTCTAAGAAATAAAATTATGTCACAATTTTCTATAGAAATAAAATTTTCTATAGAAAACATTTTCTTTAGAAATACAATTTTGAGAAAATTTACCATAGAAATATATTTTTGAAAAAATTTTCTGTAGAAATAAACTATGTATTAACAAATTTTTCTTTAAAAATTAAAATTTTTCAAAATTTGCTACAGAAATAAAATTCTGACATTGCTTTGACACCATTTTCTATAGAAATAAAATTTTGACAACATTTTCTATAGAAATAATCTATGGTCAAAATTTTCTATGAAAATAAAAACTTTGAAAAATTTTTCTATAGAAACAAAATCTTTAAAAAATTTTCTACAGAAATAAAATTTTGACAAAATCTTCTAAAGAAATAAAATTTGGACAATGTTTTCTATAAAAATAAAATTTTAACAAAAATTTCTATAAAAATAAAATTTTGCAAAATTTTCTATAGAAATAAAAATTTCTATGAAATTAAATTTTGACAAAATTTGCTAGAGATATAAAATGTTGACAAATTTTTCTATAGAAACAAATTTTTTACAAAATTTTCTACAGAAATAAAATTTTGACAAAATTTTCTATAAAAATAAAATTTTGGCAAAATTTTCTGTAGAAATAAAACTTTCACAATATTTTCTATAAAAATAAAATTTAAACAAAATTTTCTATAGAAATACAATTTTGACAAAATTTTCTATAGAAATAAAATTTTGAAAAAATTTTCTATAGAAATAAAATTTTGACAAAATTTTCTATAGAAATAAAATTTTGACAAAATTTTCTATAGAAATAAATTTTTGACAAAATTTTATATAGAAATAAAATTTTCTAAGAAATTAAATTTTGACAAAATTTCCTAGAGATATAAAATTTTGATAAATTTTTCTATATAAATAAAATTTTGACAAAATTTTCTATAGAAATGATTTTTTGACAAAGTGTTCCATAGAAATAAAATTTTGACAAAATTTCGTATAGAAATAAAACTTTGTCAAAATTTTCTATAGAAATAAAATTTTGACAAAATGATCTATAGAAAAAAAATTTGACAAGTTGTCTATAGAAATAAAATTTTGCCAAAATTTCTTATAGAAATAAAATATTGACAAATTTTCTATGGAAATAAAATTTTTGAAAAAAATTCTATATAAATACAATTTTTACAAAATTTTGTACAGAAATAAAATTTTGTCAAAATTTCCTAGAAATTTGCCCAAATTTCGTATAGAAATAAAACTTTGACAAAATTTGGTAAAGAAATTAAATATTGACTATGACTTTAGTACAGAAATAAAATTTTGTGAAAATTTCCTAGAAATTTGCCAAACTTTCGTATAGAAATAAAACTTTTTTTTCAAAATTAAATATTGACTAGAGGTGTGCACGTGAGTAATATTTTGCTCACGCTCACGCACACTCACGACAAGGAAATCTTATTCACGCACACTCACGCACGATATTTTTGGGTAGGACTCACGCTCACGCACGCTCACGAAAAGAACATTTGTACTCACGCACACTCACGCACGAAAATCTTTTAAATGTCATGCCTCACGAAAAATATCGTGACTCACGAAAAATGTAGTGACTCACGAAAAACCTCGTGACTCACGAAAAACCTCGTGACTCATAAATAATTTTATGAGTGATTTACCTTTAGAACCTGACTGAAAACATTAGTATGATTAAAATCGAGTGCGTTATAAAACTCTTACCACCTAGGATGTCACTAAAATTATAAATGAATTTAATTCGTAAGCAATTTATGTTCGTCAGCGGGATTATTTACGTAAGCGTGTTTTTCCGAAATTCGTTACTCACACACACTCACAAAGATATTATTTACGTGACTCACGCACGACATTTGGTTGGTTAATCACGCACACTCACGCCTTTGCCATCAGCGTGACTCACGACTCACGCGTGAGTCACAACAATTTCGTGTCACGTGCACACCTCTAATATTGACCAAATTTTCTATAGAAATAAAATTTTGACAAATGGACTTCAAAGGACTTTCGTCAATTTTTTCATAAAAATTACGAAGAACAAATTTTGTTAAAAGAACGTAAAATTTCCTTCTTTAAATTATTTTTTTTTTTGTATAGGCCAATATGCGCTTAAAGACCCTTTCTACTTTAGCACTTTCATCATTTTGTTTAGTAATCAAGAAATATGGTAACATTATGCTTCAGAGTTTACATGTTCATTGTTATTGGTTACCCATGGTCAATTCATTTGAAATATCAAACAAAAAATATATTAAACTCAAATCACAGCAATACCACTTCAACCTAATTGGAATTTATGATCATTGCAGTAAAATTTACTTCATTGCTTCTTTCCTTGCTGGGAAAGAAGCAATGGTAAATACATAAAATCTCCCTACATGCACATACACACACACAATCATATTTACATTCATTGATGGTTGGTGGAGTTTAGTGGCTGGAGTTATTTGCTGTCTCCCAATACATTTGGCGGTTATTACAGCAATTGCGTAAATTTTGGTTTTAAGCTGAAAATTATATTCGGCATTTGTGCGTGTGTGTGTGGTAAGAGTAAATGTTTATGTGGCCATACAAGTCATACATGCAAGAGTACATAAGTGTAAGAGTGTGTGTGTGTAGGTATGTGAAGGCCTGAGTGTCCCTGAATACTTGCGTATTCTAACTACCATGCTTACGCATAAAAGTAAGCAAAGGCGTATATGTGTGTGTGGCTTAGTGTTGATTAGTATGAATGAGTGAGTGAGTATTGCAAGGCTTCACAAACACGATGTAGAGTACAAAGAGTACCAGAGTAGTCGTCGTCGTCATGGTGGCATGTGCTGAGAGTGTAAGAAATGACTTTAGTCATCATAAAGTAGGGTATTATGTGGCATTTCAAAGGTTGTGCACGAATTGTATGCGGCACTGGAACAAAGAGACACATACCCACTAACATTCAGTTATGAAAGCTTTCACATAACCATCAATACATAGGTGTATGGGCGTGTGTGTGTGTGTATGGATGCCAGCAAGTATGTGAGCATAAAAGTAGCTTAATTTTGGCAATTCATGTTAATTTCTCCACAAGTATTTATGTGTTATATGAATCTACACCCTCCAAAGCACTTTCGTCATTCAAACATGCGACCTCAAATTCACTACACAACACTAACCTACACTCGTACATGCGACCGCATTCACCCATACAGACAGACAGACACACACACTGGCATACAGTTATTAACCATTGCATATAAAGGCAATTAAAGTCAATTGACTGTAAATCACGGTAATTCCCATTGCCTGCAATATTCTCGTTTTCATACCAAAATAAATGTCAGTTCCCGATTTGTGGAATGTATATAATGAAGAGGGGAGGAGAGGAAATTTATACCCAAAAGCTAATAAACCTTTATAGAAGGATGCGCAAGGATTTGTCTGTACATATAACCGTGGTTGTCGGAATTCATATCTGAAATGTTTAAAAAAAAAATTAAAAACATATTTCATAGCTATAACAAGAACAATAACAAGACTAATATGTATTGAAAAAGAGAAAACCCTAATTAATTAATTCTTAGAAATTTGTTTTTCTTAATCCCCACATTTTCCTTTTATTTTTGTTTTTCCAGATTGTTAACGAATACACCGATTGGGATCGTGCTTCGCAACATCCCATTAATACCCGTGATACTGCCGTTGCTGCCCTTTCTGATGCTCAATTTGTTGCTCCCCTCATTAGGACAGCTGATATTTTTGCTGCCAATTCTCCCCCACCTATGTCCTCATCTGGGGGAGGTGGTGGCGGCGGCACTGCCTCTGCTTCCACACAATATTCCAATCAATATGGACGATGTTATTTCTATGTCTTCGATTATCAAACCAAAGATGGTGATTATCCCCAGCGTATGGGAACTGTGCATGGTGAAGATTTACCCTATATATTTGGTGCTCCCTTGGTCGATGGTTTTAGTCATTTTCCTCAAAACTATACGAAATCGGAGATAGCATTATCGGAGGCTGTTATAACGTATTGGACAAATTTCGCTAGGACGGGGTAAGTTTTCTTGAGGAAAATTTAAATTAATTTAAATAATTTTGTTAAAGAAATTTAAAAACAAGTATATACGGCCGTAAGTTCCGGCAGGCCGAATCTTATGTACTCTCCACAATGGATTGCGTAGAAACTTTTACTAAAGAAGGTCATCCACAATTAAATTACTTGGATTGTGGCCGATGGCAAGGCATCTTAAAATTTCATAACATCATCTTCCAAATTGTAAGTTAGTCTATGCGGGATATATAGTAGGCAAAAGAAAGGTCGATTAAATACGTATATATTCAGTTCTTGACCGGCATATATAGGGAAGAACTAATTACGAACCGATATAAACTTTTGTGCGGTAATTATAGAGCCAGAATTGAAATATGGGGGCCGCTTTATATGGGGGCTATATATAATTATGATCACGCGTCAACCAAAAATAGCAGATTTTTTACTGGTTGGTAGATTGGTAGAATTCTTGATGTTTTGGAAGATTTTGCAAAATATTCCTCTCCAACTATGAAATGCTTCATAAATTTTTTATAGAAATAAAATTTTGTCAAAATTTTCTACATAAATAAAATTCTGACAAATTTTCTACAGAAATAAATTTTTGACAAAATTTTGTATGGAAATTATATTTTGACAAAATTTCCTAAAGACATAAAATGTTTACAAAAGTTTCTATAGAAATAAAATTTTGAAAAAAAATTATATAGAAATATAAAATTTTTAAAAAATTTTCTATAGAAATATAAAATTTTGACAAAATTTTCTATAACAATAAAATGTTGGTAGACTATTTTTGGCTCGACTGGCAATCGTGATTTTTCTGTGATTGAGGATCGGTTTATATGGGGGCTATATATAATATAGATCGATACGGACCAATTTTGTCATAGGTGTTATCGGCCATACACTAGCGAAATGTACCAAATTGCAACCAGATCGGATGCTTGCTCCTCTTAGAGTCTCTGCAAGCCAAATCTGGAGATCGGTTTATATGAGGGCTATATATAATTATGGACCGATGTGGCCAAATTTTTGCATGATTGTTAGAGACCATATACCAACACCACGTACCAAATTTCAGCCGGATCGGATGAAATTTGCTTCCCGTTGAGACTCCGCAAGCCCAATATTAGGGATCGGTTTATATGGTGGCTATATATAATTATGGACCCATGTGGACCAATTTTTGCATGGTTGTTAGAGACCATATACCAACACCATGAACCAAATTTCAATCGGATCGGATGAAATTTTGCTTCTCTTTGAGGCTCCGCAAGCCAAATCTGGGGATCGGTTTATATGGGGCTATATATAATTATGGACCTATGTGGACCAATTTTTGCTTGGTTGTTAAAGACCATATGCTAACTCCATGTAACAAATTTCAGCCGAATCGGATGAAATTTGCTTCTCTTAGAGGCTCCGCAAGCCAATACTGGGTATCGGTTTATATGGGGGCTATATATAATTATGGACCGGTGTGGACCAATTTTTTCATGATTGTTAGAGACCATATACCAACATCATGTACCAAATATCAGCCGAATCGGATTAAATTTGCTTCCCGTTGAGGCTTCGCAAGCCAAATCTGGGTATCGGTTTATATGGGGGCTATATATAATTATGGACCAATGTGGACCAATTTTTGCATGGTTGTTAGAGACCATATACTAACACCATGTACCAAATTTCAGCCGGATCGGATGAAATTTGCTTCTCTTAGAGGCCTCGCAAGCCAAATCGGGGGATCGGTTTATACGGGGGCTACATATAACAGGTTGGCTGATAAGTCCCCGATCTAATAAAGAAAAACATATTTTTTTGTCAAAATTCGTTTTTATTATTCAACATAGTTCCCTTCAAGAGCGATACAACGATTATAACGACCTTCCAATTTTTTGATACCATTTCGGTAGTACTCCTTCCGTCATGCGCATCCCAAAAAACAGAGGCCATTACTTTGCCAGCGGACTTTTGAGTCATTCCACGCTTCGGAGACGGTTCACCGGTCGCTGTCCACTCAGGCGACTGTCGATTGGACTCAGGAGTGTAGTGTTGGAGCCATGTTTCATCCATTGTCACATATCGACGGAAAAACTCGGGTGTATTACGAGTTAACACCTGCAAACACCGCTCAGAATCATCAACACGTTGTTGATTTAGGTCAAATGTGAGCTCGCGCGGCACCCATTTTGCACAGAGCTTCCGCATATCCAAATATTGATGAAGCATATGACCAACACGTTCCTTTGATATCTTTAAGGCCTCTGCTATCTCGATCAACTTCATTTTACGGTCATTCAAAATGATTTTGTGAATTTTTTTGATATTTTCGTCGGTAACCACCTCTTTCGGGCGTCCATTGCGTTCACCGTCCTCCATGCTCATTTAACCACGCTTGAATTTTGCATACCAATCAATTATTGTTGATTTCCCTGGGGCAGAGTCCAGAAAACTCATTATCAAGCCAAGTCTTTGCTTCCACCGTATTTTTTCGCTTCAGAAAACAGTATAAAACACGAAATTCCTATTTTTCCATTTTTTTCACAATAACAAAAGTTGCTTCATCTCACAAATTAATTGCCTTACAGACGTCAAAGTGTGATCTCTGGCTTCTGGGGCTATGTAAGTGCATATCGGGTGAAAGATTTATATGAGAACTATGTCTAAATCTGAACCGATTTCAATAAAATTTGGCGTACTTGACAATAGTACTAATTTCCCTCCTTTTGCAACATTTCAAGCAAATTAGGATAAAACTCTGGCTTCAGGGGCCATATATGTGCATATGGGGCGAAATATATATATGAGAGCTATGAACCGATTTCAATCAAATGTCGTCCACTTAACTATGGTACTAATAGTTCTCCTTGTGCAAAATTTCAAGTATATCAGGGTAAAACTCTGGCTTCTGGGTCCATATAAGTGCATATCGAGCGAAATATATATGGGAGCTATATCTAAATCTGAACCGATTTCTTCCAACATCAATAGGGTTCAAATCTAACCCAAAACAGGAACTTGTGCCAAAGTTGAAGGCGATTGCGACCTAGAATTTGATCACAAAAATGTGTTCACAGACAGACGGACATGGATAGATCGACTCAGGGACCCTCACTGAGCATTATTGCCAAAGACACCATGTGTCTATCTCGTCTTCTTCTGCACTAACTTATAATACCCTGTTCCACAGTGTGGCACAGGGTATAATGAATTTGTAAACAAGTATATACAGCAGTAAATTCGGCCGGGCCGAATTTTAAATACCCACCACCATGAATCAAGTATAATAGTTTACTATGAAAACTCTTCGTCGTAGTGGGTTACTTGATAATATATAGAATTGTAGGGGGTTTGATGAGAAATCTTCTCCCAAACGAGCCAGCTCCCGAAGACAAACTTTAAAGATTCTACCTATGAAGACCAGATAAGATTCTGGATTTATGAGAACCAATTTTGTTTGAGTTTTAGAGAAAATATAAACATATCGTGTATATGTTGAAATTACGCCTTGATTTAAAATCTTAAATCTGTAGATTTTTCCGCATTTATTTAAATACGATGAGTAAAATCTGGAACTTTTACTTTCAGTTTGAAGCAATTTTCATGATCAGTGCGCCTGCTATACCCTGAAAGAAGTGTTTTCTTTTTTGAGAAACGTAATTTTAGACAAGCAAAGTTTTCTTTTGACACAAATTTTAGAGACAATCGTTGAATAAACGAAAACACTTTATAAGAAAAAGAAATTTTGTTTGTCTAAAATGTTATTATAGATTACTAATTTCCAGCAAATCGGATAAAAACTACGGATTCTAGAAGCCCAAGAAATAAAGCCGGGAGATCGGTGTATATGGGGGCTATACCAAAACATGGACCGATAGGCACCATTTGCTACTCACATATTTGTGATCTTAAAATACCTCCAGATTTTCAATTTCAAACAAATCGGCCAGAAAATATAGAAGTAAAAATCGAGGGATCAGTCTATATGGAGGTTATACCAAAAAATGGACCGATATACCTCAATTTCGGCACTCTTATTTGTGGTCTAAAAATACCTCTAGATTTAGACCGATGAGCATTGACCGATGAGCACCATTTTCGGCACACCTTTTTATGGTCCTCAAATACCTCTAGATTTCCAATTTCAGGCAAATCGGATGGTAAATATAGTTTCTAGAAGCCCTAAAAGCAAAATCGGGATATCGGTCTATATGGGGGCTATACCAAAACATGGACCGATGAGCACCATTTTTGGCACACCTTTTTATGGTCCTCAAATACCTCTATATTTCCAATTTCAGGCAAATTGGATAAAACCTACGGTTTTTATAGGCCCAAGACTCCAAATCGGGAGGTTGGTTTATATGGTGGCTATATCAAAACATGGACCGGTGCGGACCATTTTCGATACACCTCTTTATGGTCCCAAAATACCTCTATTTTTCTAATTTCAGGCAAATCTGATAAAAACTACGGTTTTTATAGGCCCGAGACCCCAAATCGGGAGGTCGGTTTATATGGGGACTATATCAAAACTTGGACCGATATAGCCCATCTTCGAACTTGACCTGCCTGCAAACAAAAAACTAATCTGTGCCAAATTTAGGGACGATAGCGCCATTATTGAAGGCTGTAGCGTGATTACAACAGACAGACAGACAGACAGACAGACAGACGGACAGACGGACATGCTTATATCGTCTTAGAATTTCTCCCTGATCAAGAATATATATACTTTATATAGTTGGAAATCGATATTTCGATGTGTTACACACGGAATGACAAACTTATTATACCCCCATCACCATTTTATGGTGGTGGGTATAAAAAGGGTACGACAGGCATTACATTTTGGCAAAATTTCCCATAACAATGAAATTCGTATTGTCAAACAACTTCGTATTGTCAAAAAAAAAAAAAAACGGAGAACATTTCATTTATCAAAGGAGTATTGAGAAAATTTGCCGTAGCAATATGAATACTTTTGACAAAATGTAGATATTTTTTTTACTTTTGGCTAAATATATCGTAAAGCAAAGGAATTATGAAAAAATATTGCCAAATTTACTATAGCAACGAAATTTTACGAAAATTTCCTATAACATAGAAATTTTGATCAAATTTACGTGAAGTGAAGAAATTTAATAAAATTTCCTAAAGCAAAACATTTTTGAGAAATTTTCCTACATAAAACACATTTTGACACTACTTCATATAGCATCGAAATGTTAGAAAAATTTCCTAAAAGAAAGAAATTTTAAAACGTTTCCTACAAGCATAAAATTTTGATAAAATTTTTTATCATTAACAAAGAAATTCTCACAAAATTTGACAAAAATAGAAATGAAATTTTGACAAAATTTCATAAAACAAAGAAATTTTGATAATATTTCCAACAGAAAAAATTATAAAACATCTGATAGCACAGAAATATAGGAAAGAATTATATAGCACGTATTATCCAAATACTTTTTGATTTTGTTTTCGCATGATTCAAAAAAGAATAAATGAACTAGCTGATAGCCTAACATAAATAAGTAGCTAATGCTAGATTATTCTCTATTATTCTTATATTTACTATAAGTTTAATAAATAAATAAATAAATGAACCAAATTTTACTACTTTGCATACGAAAATAAGGGTGTCGATATTGTATAAAATATTTTCCATTAAAAAATCGGAAACTCTCAAAAACACTTACGATTTTTTTTTTTTTTTTGTTTTTTTGACAATATTTCCTATTGTAAAAAATTTCCAGCAGAAAAGAAATTTTCCACCACAAATATTATGGTGAAGAAATTTTTGACACTCTGTCGTGTAGGAATAAAATTCTGAAATAATTTCCTATAGAAGGTACAATCTCTTATTGTTAAATGGACCCAATTTCACTACTTAACATACACACAAAAAAATTTCACGAAAATTTTTCCAATTAAAATTTTAATAGAATTTTAAAAAATATTCAATTACAAATTTAATTGATTCAACAAATTTTTTAATTAAAACAAAAATCAATCATAAAAATAATAGTATCAATTAATTTTTTAATTGGACCAATTAACTTTTTAATTGACCTTCAATTAATTTTTTAATTGATACTATCATTTCTGTGATTGAAGACATTTCAATTAAAAATTAATTGGATCAATTAATTTCGTGATTGAATCAGAAAAAAAAAATTTGTGTGTGTACGAAAATTAGGGTGCCGATATTGTAAAAATATTTATAAAATATTTTCCATTAAAAAATCGGATACTCTCAAAAACACTTACGAAAATTTATTTTATTTCTTATTTGACAATATTTCCTATTATAAAAAAATTTTCAGCAGAAAAGAAATTTTCCACCACAAATATTATGGTAAAGAAATTTTGACAATCTCTCTTATAGGAATAAAATTCAGAAATAATTACCTATAGAAGATACAATCTCTTATTGTTAAAACCTTCTATGAAATTGAATTCAATTTCATGTTTCTTCTATTTTCTAATCCTTTCTCCTCAAAAAAAAAACACTCTTTCATGAGGAAATTATTAACAACTTTATATTGGTTTCCCTCCATAATAAAAATACCAAAACTAATACAACCATAATCCCTTCACCAAAACAAAAACCAAAAATCCCTACTTTAAACAGGCAGATAACTTTTATTGAAATGACTCGCTGTTGTAGACAGCCTATAATGAACCACTTTAGTGTCATCAGATTTTTAATGGAATTATTTTCACGTTTAGTTTGTTGGCGCCGCGTGTTATGCTTTCGTAAGAGACTTTTAGCCTTTTTCAAGTTTCACGGTTGTTTTCACTTTAAACGGGGAAAATGTTCTCGGCTTTGTTAAGCTGTAATAGCTTTGGTTTACAGGCGAGTGAGTGAGTGAGTGAATGAGTTTGTTCCATGTCTCCGTATATGACACTGTGTGGGTTTGCCATTTTGTTTTTGTAATTTCGTTTGGCTGTGCTGCTTTCTTTTTGCAAAGTGCAAACATGTGTGGCATTTTTTCCGCTCTGCTCATATACGGTTCAAGTGGAAAACATTAACAACTTTAAGTGTTTCAGGGTATATGTTTGACTGAATATTACTATGGCATGTTACGAATTTTCCCATTTTCCCTTTAGCCAAGTAAATATGTGATCCTCTGGTTTGTTGTTTTTCTAAAGCCCATCATATTTAACAAGTGACTTACTTCACTAACTTCCCACTTGGACTAACAAACTATGGGGGATCGAAAGTTCGCAAGGGAAAACGGAAAATACTTAGTTGGAAACAAAGTAATACACAGTGGGGAAACAAGACAACGTAAAATGGCAAAATAAAACTTGAACAAAACCTGGTATTTGATAAAAAAAAAAATTCTATGTAGAATTGAAATTTTACCACAACTTCGCCACAAAATGTCATATGTTAAAAAAAATTTAACAAAATTTCCTTTGTAAAGAACTGTTAACAAAATACTTTGATATATTTTACTATAGCAAATATATTTCGACAAAATTTTCCACATCGTAAAACAACCTCCTATTGTGAAGAAATTCGAAAAAAAAAATCCTATAGATTTGAAATATGCACAAAATTTTCTATAGTATAAATTTTACCAGATTTCCTATTGAAATTTTGACGAATTATCTATAGTACACAAATTGACAAATCTTTTTATACGATTTCCCACAGCAAAGAATTTTTCCAATAAGCAAAAAAAATTTTGACAAAATTTCCAACAGCAATGAATTTTGGAAAAAAACTCTTTTAGTGAAGAAATTCAAAAATATATTCCAAAAGAAATGAAATTTTCACACAGTTTCTTACAGCACAAAGTTGTTGATAGAATTTCTTATGGAAACTAAATTCCGACATAGTTTTCTATAGTAAAAAAAATTAACAAAACTTCCTATAGTAAAACAAGTATGTATGGCCGTAAGTTCCACCAGGCCGAATCTTATGTACCCTCCACCATGGATAGCGTAGAAGCTTCTACGAAAGACTGTCATCCAGAATGGAATTACTTGGGTTGTGGTATCTTAAATCGTATTCTAAATTGTGAGTTAGTCCATACGTGGTATATATTAGACAAAAAAGGTATGTGTTGGTAAGTCTACAAATAATTACGAACCGATATGGACTATTGCACGGTACGTAGAGAGCCAGAATTGAAATATGGGGGTCGCTTATATGGGGGCTACATAAAATTATGAACTTGATATGGACCAATTTGTGTGTGATTGCGGATCGATTTATCTGAGGGCTATATATAACTATAGACCGATATGGGCCTAGTTATACATGGTTGTTAACGGTCATATACTAGCACAATGTACCAAATTTCAACTGACTCGGATGAAATTTGCTCCTCCAAGTGGCTCCAAAACCAAATCTCGGGATCGGTTTGTATGGGGGCTATATTTGATTACGGACTGATATGGACCACTTTTGGCATGGTTGTTAAATATCATATACTACTACCACGTACCAAATTTAAACCAGATCGGATGAATTTTGCTTCTCCAAAAGGCACCGGAGGTCAAATCTGGTGATCGGTTTATATAGGGGCTATATATAATTATGGACCGATTTCAACCAATTTTTGCATAGGAGTTTGAGGCCATATATTAACACCATGTATCAAATTTCAGCCGGATCGGATGAAGTTTGCTTCTCTTAGAGGCCTTGCAAGCCAAATCGGGGGATCGGTTTATATGGGGGCTATATATAATTATGGACCGATGTGGACAAATTTTTGCAAGGTTGTTAGAGACCATATACTAACACCATGTACCAAATTTCAGCCGGATCGGATGAAATTTGTTTCTCTTAGAGGCCTCGCAAGCCAAATCGGGGGATCGGTTTGTATGGGGCTATATATAATTATGGACCGATGTGGATCAATTTTTGCATGGTTGTTAGAGAACATATACTAACACCATGTACAAAATGTCAGCCGGATCGGATGAAATTTGCTTCTCTTAGAGGCCTCGCAAGCCAAAATTGGGGGTCCGTTTATATGGGACCGATATGGCCCATTTGCAATACCATCCGACCTACATCAATAACAACTACTTGTGCCTAGTTTCAAGTCGATAGCTTGTTTCGTTCGGAAGTTAGCGCGATTTCAACAGACGGACGGACGGACGGACGGACGTACATGCTCAGATCGACTCAGAATTTCACCACGACCCAGAATATATATACTTTATGGGGTCTTAGAGCAATATTTCGATGTGTTAAATACTAACGGAATGACAAAGTTAATATACCCCCCATCTTATGGTGGAGGGTATAAAAATGTTTAAAAACTTGCCCATAGTACGAAAAATTGACTAACCGTGGTGATATAATTTCCCACAGCAGAGAATTTTTCAAAAATCTTATTGTGGAATATATTTTGATTCTATTTCCTATAGAAAAAAAAATTCAGAAATAATTTTGTATAGAAATGAAAATTTTAAAAAATTTCTTATAGCAAAAATATGTGGCTATTAGAAATTTTGACAAATATTTGAGCATAATTTCCCAAAGTAATTTGCACAAAATTTCTTATAATAAAGTAATTTGAATAGAATTGCCTATAAAAAAATTAACAAAATTTCCTATACTAAAACCTTACACAATTTCATAAGGTTAAAAATTTAATAAAATTTGTTTTTGCAAAAAAAAAAAATTTAACAAAGCATTTTGATAAAATTTACTAATGCAAAGAAATTTTCACATACTTTCCAATACCAGTGGTTTTTTAAACAAAAAACCAATTTTTGAAGAAATTCATTTCTTATAGCAAAAATATTTGACAGAATTTCTTACGGAAAATAAACACTGATATAATTTTCTATTGCAAAAAATTAAAAAAAAAATCCTATAGTAAAGAAATGTTGACAAAATTGCCCATCGTAAGAAAATTGACAAACCATTTCAAAGATCCATCTTATTGCGAAGAAATTTGACACTCTTTCCTATAGAAATAGAATTAATCAGGGAAAAAAATTTAAAAAAAATTAGCAAAGAAATTTTGACAAAACTTAACAACAAAATTTTTTATAAATTCTACTACAAAAACTAATTTTTGCAAAGTTTCCTGTAGCAAAGAAATTTTGATATAATTTCTTATAGTGAAAAAATTTCCAAAATTTAACAAAGCAAAGAATTTTTGGAAAAAATTCCCTACACATTTTCTTTAGAAAAGAAACTTTGACAAAATGTTCTAGAGCACGACACTTTCGCACAATTTCCAAAAAAGAGATTTTAAAGAAATTTTCTATAGCATATATATATATATATATATATATATATATATATATATATATATATATATATATATATATATATATATATATATATATATATATATATATATATATATATATATATATATATATATATATATATATATATATATATATATATATATATATATATATATATATATATATATATATATATATATATATATATATATATATATATATATATATATATATATATATATATATATATATATATATATATATATATATATATATATATATATATATATATATATATATATATATATATATATATATATATATATATATATATATTATAAAGACATTTTAGACATTTTGAAAAAAACTCTTATTGTGAAGAAAATCAGAAACAATATCCTATGGAATAGAAATATTGACTAAATTTCTTACAGCTAAAACATTCTGACGCAGTTTCTTATGAAAATGGAATTATTGGGAAGTTCCCCACGGCAAAAAAAAAATTGGGCAAAATTTCCTACATACTTCGCTTAAAAAAGAAATGTTGACAAAAATTCCTATGGCTGCGAACATTTGCCATCATGACAGCCTTCTCACGCAGTAAGAGCTTGCAGGTAGCCAGAGGCATACCAACAGATTCTAGTTCCTCTGGAATATGTAAAGTAGTTCCTAGCCTTGCTAGCTCATTTGCTTCGCAGTTCCCCGGTATGTTCCTATGGCCAGGCACCCATATTAGGTGAATATTGTGCTGCTCAGACATCTCATTGAGAGATTTGCGGCAGTCGATAGCCGTTTTCGAGTTGAGGAACACAGAGTCCAAGTATTTTATTGCAGGTTGACTGTCTGAGTATATATTAATGCCAATATTGTTTGGAGCATTACTTCTCAGCCCAATTCACCACTTCTTTTATTGGTAATATTTCAGCCTGAAAAACACTACAGTGATCAGGTAATCTTTTCGCTATTCGAAGTTCCAGATCTTTAGAATATACTCCAAAACCCATTTGTCCATTCAATTTGGAGCCATCAGTGTAGAAATCTATATATCTTTTATTCCCCGGGGTCCGGGTACACCACGCCGCACAGTTGGTAATTAGAGTCTCAAAATTTTTGTCGAAAAGTGGTCTCGCCAAAGTGTAATCCACTATGTTAGGCACATCTGGCATTATTTTGATAACCGAACTGTAACCGTAACTTTTTTCCGACCACAGCGATAGCTCGCGAACTGGACAGCCGTTGTTGCAGCTGACTGTTTGGACAAAATTTCATGTAGCAACGAAATGTTCCAACATTCTCACATTACAAAATTTCCTACGGTACAGAAATTTTGACTACATTTTTCAGACATACTTTTTTGACAAAATTTTCTATAGCAAAGAAATTTCAGAAACAACAAAATTTTTACAAAAATTCCTAACGGTACGAAATGTTCTATAGCATAAATATTTTGACAAAATTCCCCAAAGTAAAACTGTTTTAAGAAATGTTTCTAACGCAAGTATATAAAAAAGTACGTTCGGCCGGGCCGAATCTTAAATACCCACCACCATGCATCAAATATAATAGTTTACCCAAATAAATTTGACAAACATTCTTTTCCTCTGTTGGTTAAGCTACTCTTGTAGTTTAGTCAATGTATGGTTTTAAGCTGAAATAAAAAAAAACAACTATAATAGTTTACTTTGAAAACTTTTCGTCGTAGCGGGTTACTTGATAATAAATAGAATTTCAGGGGGTTTGATGACAAATCTTCTCCCAAGCAAATCAATTCAAGCAGTACGCTTCCCGAAGAAAAAAATACCTTCATGAAGTTAAATCGATATATATCGATGCCTTACCAAATGGGCCGGTAAAAATAAATGTGATACTGAGTTTTGAGGGTCTAAAATACCAGTATATTTACATTTTTGTGCAAATCGGATAAAAACTACGGTTTCTAGAAGCCCAAGGAGTTAAATCTGCAGATCGGTCTATATGGGTTATATGGCTATACCAAAACATGGACCAATACTCACCACCTCTTAGTGTTCCTCAAATACCTCTAGAATTCCAATTTCAGACAAATTGGATGAAAACTACGGATTCTAGAAGCCCAAGAAATAAAATCGGAAGATCGGTCTATATGGGGCTATACCAAAGCATGGACCGATAGGCACCATTTGCGACACACCTATTTGTGATCTTAAAATTCCTCTAGATTTTCAATTTCAAGCAAATATGCTAGAAAATATAGTCGCTAAACGCCCAAGATGTAAAATCGGGAGATCGGTCTATATGGGGGTTATATCACAAAATTAACCGATACACATCAATTTTGGCACATCTATTTGTGGTCATAAAATACTTCCAGATTTCAAATTTCAGGCAAATGGTATAGTAAATACAGTTTCTAGAAGCCCATGAAATAAAATCGGGAGATCGGTCTATATGGGTGGTATACCAAAACAAGGACCGATACGGACCATTTTCAACACACCTCTTTATGGTCCCAAAATACCTCTAGATTTCCAAATCGTATAGTAAATACAGTTTCTAGAAGCCTTCTTGGGCAAAATCGGGAGATCGGTTTAAATGGAGGCTTTACCAAAACATGGACCACTGCACCCCAATTTCTCCACACCTATTTGTGGTCCCAAAACACCTCTAGATTTCCAATTTCAGACAAATCGGATAGTAAATACAATTTCTAGAAGCCCAAGAATAAAAATCGGGAGATCGGTTTATATGGAGGCAATACCAAAACATGGACCGATACAAACCATTTTCGACACACCTCTTTATGGTCCTAAAATACCTCTAGATTTCAGGTAAATAGGATAGAAAATACAATTTCTAGACGCCCAAGAAGCAAAATCGAGAGATCGGTCTATATGGGGGCTATACCAGACAATGGACCGATGGGCACCATTTTCGGTACACCTTTTTATACCCTCCACCATAGGATGGGGGGTATATTAACTTTGTCATTCCGTTTGTAACACATCGAAATATTGCTCTAAGACCCCATAAAGTATATATATTCTGGGTCGTGGTGAAATTCTGAGTCGATCTGAGCATGTCCGTCCGTCCGTACGTCCGTCCGTCCGTCTGTTGAAATCACGCTAACTTCCGAACGAAACAAGCTATCGACTTGAAACTTGGCACAAGTAGTTGTTATTGATGTAGGTCGGATGGCATTGCAAATGGGCCATATCGGTCCACTTTTACGTACAGCCCCCATATAAACGGACCCCCAAATTTGGCTTGCGAAGCCTCTAAGAGAAGCAAATTTCATCCAATCCGGCTGAAATTTGGTAAATGGTGTTAGTATATGGTCTCCAACAACCATGCAAAAATTGGTCCACATCGGTCCATAATTATATATAGCCCCCATATAAACCGATCCCCCGATTTGGCTTGCGAGGCCTCTAAGAGAAGCAAATTTCATCCGATCCGGCTGAAATTTGGTACATGGTGTTAGTATATGGTCTCTAAGAACCATGCAAAAATTGGTCCACATCGGTCAATAGTTATATATAGCCCCCATATAAACCGATCCCCCGATTTGGCTTGCGAGGCCTCTAAGAGAAGCAAATTTCATCCGATCCGGCTGAAATTTGGAACATGGTGTTAGTATATGGTCTCTAACAACCATGCAAAAATTGGTCCATATCGGTCCATAATTATATATATCCCCCATATAAACCGATCACCAGATTTGATCTCCGGAGCCTCTTGGAAGACCAAAATTCATCTGATTCAGTTGAAATTTGGTACGTGGTGTTAATATATGGCCTTAAACTCCCATGCAAAAAGTGGTCGAAATCGGTCCATAATTATATATAGCCCCCATATAAACCGATCCCCAGATTTGACCTCCGGAGCCCCTTGGAAGAGCAAACTTCATCCGATTCGGTTGAAATTTGGTACGTGATATTAGTATATGGTATCCAACAACCATGCAGGAATTGATTCATATCAGTCCATAATTATATATAGCACCCATATAAACCGATCTCCAGATTTGACCTCCGGTGCCTTTTGGAGAAGCAAAATTCATCCGATCTGGTTGAAATTTTGTACATGGTGGTAGTATATGATATTTAATAACCATGCCAAAAGTGGTCCATATCAGTCCATAATCATATATAGCCCCCATATAAACCGATCCCGAGATTTGGTTTTGGAGCCTCTTGGAGGAGCAAATTTCATCCGAGTTAGTTGAAATTTTGTACATTGTGCTAGTATATGGCCGTTAACAACCATGCCTAACTAGGTCTATATCGGTCTATAGTTATATATAGCCCTCAGATAAATCGATCCCCAATCACACAAAAATTGGTCCATATCAATAATTGTATATAGCCCTCATATAAGCGACCCCCATATTGCAGTAGACTTACCTACACATACTTTTTTGTCTAATGTATACCACATATGGACTAACACACAATTTAGAAAACGATTTAAGATACCACAACCCAAGTAATTCGATTGACGCAATCCATGGTGGAGGGTACATAAGATTCGGCATGGCCGAACTTACGGCCGTTTATACTTGTTAAGGTCCTGAAATACCTCTAGATTTCCAATTTCAGGAAAATTGTATAAAAACTACGGCTTTTATCAGCCCAAGACCCCAAATCGGGAAGTCGGTTTATATGGGGACTATATCAAAACTTGGACAGATATAACCCATCTTCGAACTTGACCAGCCTGCAAACAAAAAACGAATCTGTGCCAAATTTCAGGACGATAGCGTCATCATTGAAGACTGTAGCGTGATTACAACAGACAGACTGACGGACATGCTTATATCGTCTTAGAATTTCTCCCTGATCAAAAATATATATACTTCATATAGTCGGAAATCGATATTTCGATGTGTTACAAACGGAATGACAAACTTATTATGGCCCCATCACCATTCTATGGTGGTGGGTATAAAAAGCATTGACAGAATATCCTATAGCGAAAATTTCTAACAAAATTTCTTATAACAACTACATTTTGATCAACATTTCCACAGGAGTAAAATGTAAAAAACTAAATATAGCAAAGATTTTTGAAGAAAAAGGAAATAAAGTAATGTCCAGTAGTAAAAAATTAGTAAAGTTTCCAATAACAACATTTGACAAAATTGTCCATATTTTCTAATTTTTTTTTAGCAAATTAATTTTTACAAATTTTCCATTAAAAATAAATTTGTGACAAAATATATTTCCACGGTATTTGCAATACTTTCATCAATATCCTCTGTGTTCTCGGTATAAACTCAGCCAAAATTATCCAGTTTACTATTTAACTATTTCTTATTGAGGCCATCTGTCTTTCAGAATAATTTGTAATCGGGACTGCCAATAAAATTTCAATAAAAATCGTCACTTTTTTCCGAAGAAATCGTCATGATCGTCACTTCTATTTAAAAAAAAAATTGAGAACATTTTCTATAGGAATATAATTTGACAAAATTTCCTATAGAAATAAAATGTTTACAAAATTTTCTATAGAAATAAAATTTTGACAAAATTTTCTATAGAAATAAAATTTTGACAAAATTTTCTATAGAAATAAAATTTTGACAAAACTTTGTATAGGAAAAAATTTTGACAAAATTTTCTATAGAAATAAAATTTTGACAAAATTTTCTATAGAAATAATATTTTGACAAAATTTTCTATAGAAATAAAATTTTGACAAAATTTTCTATAGAAATACAATTTTGACAAAATATTCTATAGAAAAAAAAAGTTGACAGAATTTTCTATAGAAATAAAAGTTTGACAAAATTTTCTATATAAATAAAATTTTGACAAAATTTTCTATAGAAATAAAATTTTGACAAAATTTTCTATAGAAATAAAATGTTGACAAAATTTTCTATAGAAATAAAATGTTGACAAAATTTTCTATAGAAATAAAATTTTGACAAAATTTTTTATAGAAATAAAATGCTGACAAAATTTTCTATAGAAATAAAATTTTGACAAAATTTTCTATTGAAATAAAATTTTGAGAAAATTTTCTGTAGAAATAAACTGTTAACAAAATTTTCTATGGAAATAAAATTTTCTATACAAATAAAATGTTGACAAAATTTTCTATAGAAATAAAATGTTGACAAAATTTTCTATTGAAATAAAAATTTGACAAAATTTTCTATAAAAATAAAATGTTGACAAAATTTTCTATAGAAATAAAATTTTGACAAAAATTTCTATAGAAATAAAATTTTGACAAAATTTTCTATAGAAATAAAATTTTGATTAATCATTTCATTATATATTTATAAAGGTCGAACAAAAAGAAAATTAAGAAATAAAATGTTGACAAAATTTTCAATAGAGATAAAATTTTCACAAAATTTTCTATAGAAATAAAATGTTGACAAAATTTTCTATAGAAATAAAATGTTGACAAAATTTTCTATAGAAATAAAATTTTGGCAAAATTTTCTATTGAAATAAAATTTTGAAAAAATTTTCTATAGAAATACAATTTTGACAAAATTTTCTATAGAAATAAAATTTTGACAAAATTTTCTATAGAAATAAAATTTTGACAAAATTTTCTATAGAAATAAAATTTTGACAAAATTTTCTATAGAAATAAAATGTTGACAAAATTTTCTATAGAAATAAAATGTTGACAAAATTTTCTATAGAAAAAAAATTTATTATATTTCATGTTAGCCTGATACCGAAACAGGCAATTGACGTCCAAATGCATTATATCTAATTATACAATTATTTTTCGAGCATTATGGACAGATATAGATTAAGGAACATGGTTAATAGAGCCATTTTTCTCAAAATTTTATTTCTATAGAAAACTTTGTCAAAATTTTATTTGTACAGAAAATTCGGTCTTTATTTTATTTGTATAGAGAATTTTGTCAAAATTTTATTTCTATACAAAATGTTGGCAAAATTTCCAAATGTTTTCTCCATAAGGAGTTAGCATAAAGGGCTCACAATTGAGTCATCTCTCCCAGCCAGATCTATACTAAAGGCTGTGGAAAGGTTCATTCGCCCGAACCGAAACATGTACAGTTCAGGCGTGTATAGATTTGTATCGGGCGTTTTCTTTTCAATGGCTCTATTGACCATGTTCCTTTATCTATATCTGTCCATAAAGCTCGAAAAATAATTGTATAATTAGAAACAAAATTTTGACAAAATTTTCTATAGAAATAAAATTTTGACAAAATTTTCTATAGAAATAAAATTTTAACAAAATTTTCTAAGGAAATAAAATTTTCGATAGAGCTAAAATTTTGCAAAAATTTTCTATTGAAATAAAATTTTCTGTATAAATAAAATATTAACCAAATTTTCTATAAATTCAATATAAAAAATTTCTTTTGATTAAAACAACATTTTTTATATACTAACGACAAAAATTTGATCAACAACTTCAAAATATATTTTTTTTTTAATTTGGTAGATTTTTGGTAAAATTTTCTTAACATTTTGATGGATTATTTTTGGTGCGAGTGGCAACCGTGATACTTACGAGTATACTGTCGATGTAAAATGAGGTATAATTCCTTCCTGTATGCAATTTTTTAGCAAAAAATCTCTTTTCCTGGCTCGGAGCTAATATCATAATTTTTGGGGCAAAAATCGGAAAATCGCCATTTGCTATAGTTTGAGTAAAAAATCGTCAAAATGCCGATAAATCGGCAAAATTGGCAGCCCTGTTAGGAATATTATTAGTCAAGGTTCTGATCTAGCTACAAATGCTCCTCTTAGGCACTCCACTCATGTATCCATGGGTTCCACCATTCTGATATCGGCTATATTAAATACAAATTAAGTTTTTATTTCTTCTATAAACGTCTATTAAATAAAAGGTCTTCGGATCGTATAAGTAATATAAATTATAAGTTATATGAAAAATGATCGTTTTGCCAATAAAATTGAATTGATCTTTTACTCTAATGACAAGCCCTATAGTTTGAGTAAAATTAAATTTCGAACCCATCTATACCCATATATGTGTGCATTTGAAATTCCATGGATTGTCTACTATATTTTCTAAGGTAACTAGCATACCTAATATGCTTCTATAATATATCACTGACCCATCACTGGTAGTCATTAAAAAGACATTGTAATTTGTCATTTTTATATACGTTTTTATGTTAAAACATAAAGATAACAAGCGTGGATTAAACCATAGCAGGCAGTATAAAATTAGTCAGGTAATAACAAAATAGTCCCAAGGCTATTCTAATACTCATTTATTTACACAGTATTCATTGTCATTCTTAAACAAAAAGTAGACTCATTATAGATATTAAAATTTTAGCTTATCTCTCTCTTATTTATATTTTTCTTCCCGTTTGTGTTTTTGTGTTTTTTTCAGTAACCCAAATGAACATCATCGACAGGAATCTGTGCTGCCTGCATCCAAGGAACGAAGTCGTTTTCGTAGCATCACCTGGGAAAATTATGATCCCTTACATCAGAAATACTTGGAAATTGGTAAGTGTTCCAAATGAGTTATTGTGTGAGGCTAAATAAGTCAAACAATAGCCAGACAAACAGGACATCCTCGATATCCTTTTGATGGCCTCAAAAAATATATATAATTCTTAAAGGACACCTTTATCTTTATAAATCCCACAAAAGTAATTGCGTCCATCTTTTTATCCTAAACAACAACATGGTGGACGGGGGGACACCGTTAAAAGCAAATACCAAAATACAAAACCAGCTGGTAGTTAAAGGTGTCATTAAAAAATTATGACTTTTTCTAGTTTACTTACAATCTTTTGTTTTCCTACGAAGGATCATCACTTCGGACTACAAAAGAATACTTGTTTTGGGGTTTGATAATTGACAAAGTTGCATTTCCGTTCTTACAAAAAGAAGTCACTTTTTTCCAAGTTTCATGAATATATTTATCTGCAGATAATAACCAAAAATATATAGCCACCAACCACCATAAATGTTCTTTACTTCCCCACAATCGCTGTAAGACAAAGACCACTTTTGCCTTCAGGTGATTATGATTTTTACAGCTCAGTTTTTTCGCCCTATGTCTTTGGACAACCTCCATGGCAGAAATCTCCCTTATAAATGATTTTTTTTTTAACTTTTCTTGACTTTTTTTATTTATTTTAATTTTTGCCTATGACAATTTCTTGCCTTACTCAAAAAACACACACACGCCAGAATACCCCAAAAAGTAGGCAAGAAAGTCTTTACTACCACCACCACCACTACCATTATCTTAACCAGTACCACTTAAGAGTTTTACTTAAGTGTTGTAAATTGCTGAGGAAATGACCAAAGCGCTCTTTCATAGTCTACGAAATCTTAAAGTATTCTTACTTGGCAAACTTGACAAAACTTCAAGTTTATTTTCTTCAACACAATTTTTTTTGTAGATGGCAGATATACGTATATATACCGAGGGAAATAGAGAGCATTTAAAAAATAAACTGACTGCTGATTTTTCCTGCTGCCCAAAGACATTTAAGCTAGTCAATTATGTCAAGACTTTGTCAATTGTCGAATAGTTGAGATTGTTGTAAGTGTGTAGTTGTTAAATACTTAAAGCAAAGAATAAAGATATCAATGTCGGCCAAAGCAAATACTTAATAGTTGGTAAAAATTGTTTTTATATGGGAAATTTTAGAAAAAGTTTCTGTACACTTTGATCACTGGAGCGTATGACTAATAATAATTATTCCAATAAATTTTGTTTTTTGCTTATTTAAATTGTGAAATCAATTGATTTGGAAATTCTAGAAAATGCAAAGCATTTCTTCTAAGTTCTTGATGGCAACTCTTGTAGTTATAGTCCTGTGTGCATTTTGGAACTCCTTCAGAAAATCTAACTTTGACATACGAATTAAGTAAAAGTCGGAAAAAGTCTCTCAACGCAATTATAAGGCTTTATAATTTTGGATATGATAAAGGCTTAGGATATAAACATGCCAAAAAAAAAATCAGAATATCGTTTTATCAGCGCAATTTAGAGTTTAGTATAGAGTAAGCATGTTAATTCAGGTACTTCAGATTCTACGAATAAGGAGGAAAACGATAAAGGTTTTAATATAAAACTCAATGATGATTTTGCCCATTACCCAAAGTCATTTAATCAAGACAATTATGTCAAGACTTTGTAAACTGTCGAATAGTTGTGAATACTGTAAAAGGATTGTTGTTGAATACTTAAAGAAAAAAAAATATTATTGTCGCCTTAAAAAGACTTAACAATTAACCCTCTAATGCCCAAATTTTTTGGCCAACTGATTAACGACACAAAAACAAGAAAACTAAACATGAAAATTTTATATGGAAAAATTCAGTATATGCTGCAAAGCCTCAGGAATAGTTTCAACTAAGTTTTTTTTATTTTACCCCTTTTTGTTATCTTAAGGTGTATTTTACTAAAAGCTTCTTTATTTAATGAAAGCCGCCTAAAGGCGGGATTTGGCATTGGAGGATTAACTTTATATGAGAATTTTTTGAAAAAAGCTTCACTCATATTTTGATCATTGTAGCGTAGGACTAATAATAATTATTCGTATACATTTTATTTAGCTTATTTAAATGCTCAAATCAATTGATTTGGAAATTCCAGAAACTGCTGAATATACCCACTAGGTATTTGATGACAAATTTTATACCACCTATCCTGTGTGCATTTCGGAACTCCCTCAGAAAATCAAACGTTGACATACGAATTAAATAAAAGTAGGAACAATTTCCACAGCTCGGCTATACTCGTAATCTCATAAGTTCAATTCAAAATAAAGAAGAGATTCTCGATACTCACACTGGTGTCTTTGCTGAGGTGCTCGGTAATTATGGGGCTTCAGTTATTGTTGGATAATGATGAGATCATCGGTTGTTGATTGATTTGCAGATGGGTGACGGAAAGGCAAATGATGGGTGACGTAGAGGAAATGATGGATGAGAAGTTTGTTCGTATGTAGCCGGTAGATATGAGAACTTTGGTTCGTCGGTTGATAGTTGATGATAAGTTCTGTTCGTTGATGATCTTTGATTGTGGGGAACTTCGATTCATATGATGATTCCTTCATTCATGTGGATCGGGAACTGGTTTTTTTATACCCTCCATCATAGGATGGGGGTGTATTAACTTTGTCATTCCGTTTGTAACACATCGAAATATTGCTCTAAGACCCCATAAAGTATATATATTCTGGGTCATGGTGAAATTCTGAGTCGATCTAAGCATGTCCGTCCGTCCGTCCGTTGAAATCACGCTAACTTCCGAACGAAACAAGCTATCGACTTGAAACTTGGCACAAGTAGTTGCTATTGATGTAGGTCGGATGGTATTGCAAATGGATCATATCGGTCCACTTTTACGTATAGCCCCCATATAAAGGGACCCTCAGATTTGGCTTGTGGAGCCTCTAACAGAAGCGTATTTCATCCGATCCGGCAAAAATTTGGTTGCTGAAATTTGGTACATGAAGTTAGTATATGGTCTCTAACAACCGTGCAAAAATTGGTCCACATCGGTCCATAATTATATATAGCCCCCATATAAACCGATCCCCAGATTTGGCTTGCGGAGCCTCCAAGAGACGCAAATTTCATCCGATCCGGCTGAAATTTGGTACATGGTGTTGGTATATGGTCTCTAACAACCGTGCAAAAATTGGTCCACATCAGTCCATAATTATATATATAGCCCCCATATAAACCGATCCCCAGATTTGGCTTGCGGAGCCTCAAAGAGAAGCAAATTTCATCCGATCCGGCTGAAATTTGGAACATGGTGTTAGTATATGATCTTTAACAACCGTGCCAGAATTGCTCCATATCGGTCCATAATTATATATAGCCCCCATATAAAACGTTCTCCAGATTTGACCTCCAGAGCCTCTTGGAGGAGCAAAATTCATCCGATCCGGTTCAAATTTGAAACGTGGTGTTAGTATATGGCCGCTAACAACCATACCAAAATTGGTCCATATCGGTCTATAGTTATATATAGCCGATCTTCAATCACACAAAAATTGGTCCATGTCGGTTCATAATCATTGTTGCCACTCGAGCCAAAAATAATCTACCAAAATTTTATTTCTATAGAAAATTTTGTCAAAATTTTGTAAAGATTATATATGTATATAGAAAATTTTGTCAAAATATTATTTCTATAGAAAATTTTGATAAAATTTTATTTCTATAGAAAATTTTTGTCAAAATTTTATTTCTATAGAAAATTTTGTCAAAATTTTATTTCTATAGAAAATTTTGTTAAAATTTTATTGCTATAGAAAATTTTGTTAAAATTTTATTTCGATAGAAAATTTTGCCAACAATGTCTTTCTACAGAAAATTTTGCCAAAATTTTATTTCTATTAAAATTTTGTGAAAATTTTATTTCTATAGAAAATCTTGTCACAATTTTATTTCTATAGAAAATCTTGTCAACATTTTATTTCTATAGAAAATTTTGTTAAAATTTTATTTCTATAAACAATTTTGTTAAAATTTTATTTCTGTAGAAAATTTTGTTAAAATTTTCCTTTATAGAAAATTTTGTCAAAATTTTATTTCTATTGAAAATTTTGTTAAAATTTTATTTCTATAGAAAATTTTGTCAAAATTTTATTTCTATAGAAAATTTTGTCAAAATTTTATTTCTATTGAAAATTTTGTTAAAATTTTATTGCTATAGAAAATTTTGTTAAAATTTTATTTCGGTAGAAAATTTTGCCAACAATGTCTTTCTATAGAAAATTTTGATAAAATTTTATTTCTATAGAAAATTTTTGTCAAAATTTTATTTCTATAGAAAATCTTGTCACAATTTTATTTCTATAGAAAATCTTGTCAAAATTTTATTTCTATAGAAAATTTTGTTAAAATTTTATTTCTATAGACAATTTTGTTAAAATTTTATTTCTGTAGAAAATTTTGTTAAAATTTTCCTTCTATAGAAAATTTTGTCAAAATTTTATTTCTATTGAAAATTTTGTTAAAATTTTATTTCTATAGAAAATTTTGTCAAAATTTTATTTCTGTAGAAGATTTTGTCAAAATTTTCTTTCAATAGAAAATTTTGTTAAAATTTTCTTCCTATTGAAAATTTTGTGAAAATTTTATTTCTAAAGAAAGTTTTGTCAAAATTTTATGTCTATAGAAAATTTTGTCAAACTGAATTATATACGTATTTGATCGATCTGTTTTGATTTAATATATACCACGTATAGACTTACATACAATTTAGGAGACGGTGTTAGGAGGTTTTAATATAACTTGCGATCGGCAAGCATTGCCGCAACTTAAGTAATTCGATTGTGGATGGCAGTGTTTAGAAGAAGTTTCTACGCAATCCATGATGGAGGGTACATAAGCTTCGGCCTGGCCGAACTTACGGCCGTATATACTTGTTTTTTTTTTTTTTTTAATTTCTTCATTCAAATTAATTTCCAAGGCACAACTTCTAAAGCGATATAAAGGATCTAAAAATTGAGTATTTCCATCCTATGACAAGCCCATGTAAAATTCATTGGAGATGATCCAAGTTTACACTACTTCCGGATCACAAATTGGGGATCCAAACTACTTTTTTGGAAGCTCTTTTTTTTGCTGGGTCTATTTATTTTTCATGGTGTACTTGTTTTTTTTCTTTTTTGGGAGCCACCGTGGTGCAATGTTTAGCATGCCCGCCTTGCATACACAAGGTCGTGGGTTCGATTCCTGCTTCGACCGAACACCAAAAAGTTTTTCAGCGGTGGATTATCCCACCTCAGTAATGCTGGTGACATTTCTGAGGGTTTCAAAGCTTCTCTAAGTGGTTTCACTGCAGTGTGGAACGCCGTTCGGACTGGGCTATAAGAAGGAGGTCCCTTTTCACTAAGCTTAACATGGAATCGGGCAGCACTCAGTGATAAGAGAGAAGTTCACCAATGTGGTATTACAATGGACTGAATAGTCTAAGTGAGCCTGATACATCGGGCTGCCACCTGACCTAACCTAACTTAACCTTGGCTTTGTTTTTATACCCTTCACCACTACTGTGGTACAGGGTATAATAATTTTGTACATTTGTATGTAACGCCAAGAAAGAAAGGTCTGAGACCCATCGTTTAGTATACCGATCGTCTTAGAATTGAATTCGGGGTCGATTTAGCGATGTCCGTCTGTCTGTCTGTCTGTCCGTCTGTTCATGTATTTTTGTGTGCAAAATACAGGCCGCAATTTAAGTCCGATCGTTCTCAAATTTGGCATAGGGTCGTTTTGTGGGACAGAGACAATCGCTATTGATTTGGGAACAAATCTGTTCAGATTTAGATATACCAGCCATATATATTTATCCCCGATCTGGTCATAATTGGCGTGTTTATCAACCGATGTTCTTCAAATTCCGTACATCCGAATATTTTATGAGCCTCGAAAAGCTTGTAAAATATCAGCCAAATCAGTTCAGATTTAGATATAGCTCCCATATATATATCTTTCGTCCGATTTAGACTCATACGACCGCAGAGGCCAAAGTTAACCACCGATTTTCGTGCAATTTTGCGCATAGAGTAGAATTGACATTCTACTAATGCTTGGTAAATTTGAATGAAATCGGTTCAGATTTAGATGTAGCTCCCATATATATCTTTCATCCGATTTGGACTTATATGGCCTCAAAAGCCAAAGTTTTTCCATGATTTGCTTCACATTTTTCACAAGGGGTACGTTTAATGACGATTGACATTTTAATTCTAGGGTTTTTGTAAAAGTACAAAAAAATTGTCTCCATTAAAAGTATTTGTATCTGGAAATGCGAACCTTTATATTGCTCTCAGCAAATTTGAAGTAGTTGAGATGGTAACACAAATGTTTGTCTACATTGTGGTGAAGGGTATAATATAGTCGGCTCCGCCCGACTTTAGACTTTTCTTTCTTTTTTTTTGGTTTTCGGTAGTTGGTGAGAAGTTCTGGCCGTTGATGATCGGTGGTTGATGAAAATTCCGTTTCGTTGTCGTTGCTGGAAGTTTCCAGGTTTCGGGTGTTTTCGTGAGGAATAGTGGTACCAAAATTCTCTGTGAGTAACAGTAGGCCTGAAGGCCTCAGTGGGGAACAGTAGGTCTGAAGGTCTAAGTGGAGAGAAATTGCCCGAAGGTCTCCGTGTAGGCCCCAAGTCTCTTTGGGGAACAGTAGTGCCGAAGGTCTCAGTGGGCAATAGAAGTTCCGAAGGTCTTAGCCACTAAGACCTACTGTTAGTGGCTACTGTAAACCAGAAGGTCTCAGTAGGGAAGTAGTCCCTCAGTGGGGAATAGTAGGCCCGAAGGTCTCAGTAGGGAATAGAAGTTCCGAAGGTCTTAGCCACTAAGACCTACTGTTAGTGGCTACTGTAAGCCAGAAGGTCTCAGTAGGGAAGTAGTCCCGCAGTGGGTAACAGTTGGTAATAGTAGGTTAGGTTAGGTATAGTGGCAGTCCGATATTTCAGGCATTGGTATCCATTGTGATTCGATGTTAAGCTCAATGACGTGGGACCACCTCGTAGGAAGAGTAGTAAATTCTCAGAATATAACGATAACCCATCGATATACGTTAAGGTGCTATTACTGTCCAATGTCTCAGTCAGTAGCTTATGCGGGTCTGCTTTTGGTTTCCAAAGGTCAACATTATAAGCCATTCATGCGATGAACTGGTTGAGAATTAGCTTCTCTCGTATGAATTGAATATTGTCAATAGAAATCACCTCGGTGTAGCAGTACACAACTACCAAGCTGTGATGATTTTTGCCAGGTGGTGGTTCTAAAGATTGTTTAATATCTTCTTCCATTTGTAAAGGATTCTCATCGATCCTCCAATTCCGAGTCTTCAAACATCTTCGACCGTCTTGAGCGTTCTTCACTTCTAAAACGTCGAAACCACTTCAGACAAATATTCTTTTAGGCTCACAACTTGGAATATTGAGAGTCAAACGAACCGTGTTGGTTACTCTCTGGTCAAATGAATCATTATCAAAATTAAAACTATGGATTGAGGCTTTGACATAAATATAGTTTCAGTATAGTCTGATGCTTATATCCCAAACTACGACATCTCTTGTCAATCTCACAAATAGTTGTGAAACTTGTTTTATAATTATTTGTTTTTTTTCTTTCACCGTTTTTTCAAAGAAGAGTTAGGTCACTTTATTTATAGTTCCAAAAATGTATAAAATTTTCAAATTGGAAACTGCCGCGCGAATTTTACTTTCATTCTATGGATGAGCATAGCCTTCAATGTATCGACGAACGTTCAAAATTCCTAACACATTTTTCTGGCTTGACTCGTCTATAATTTTAAATATTTGGAGAATTCAAATTCTAACTATTTTTGTTTTAATTAAACAAAATCCTTCCAAAATATGATTTCCTTTTGTGGAAGATTATCATGCCCTTTAAGGTAAAATTTTTCAGTAAAAGCTTTTCGCCATTGTTTGTCATTCCATCGCAGGCCAAGATCCACCCATCCATTCATCCATACAACCTTACGTGTAGAGCCTTTAATGTGAGAATAATAAGTTGAAGCATTCAATCTGTATTAGCATGAAGTGTTGTTTGTCGCCTGATAAGATGAGATGGAATATCAGAAAGGAGGAGGACAATGAAAGGCAATGGCAAAACACACACCAACCACGCATGAAATATGTCAAGAAAATTTCCATTTTATTAAATGTTCTTGGAACATTTACCTATCTGGTGAAGTGGTAGAAGGAAGTTAAGACTGATGAAACACTACTCCTTACAGTTAAATGGAAATTTATTTCATTTTTAGACTTTAACAATGACTTCAGACCAGAATGAACGAGAGCACGAGACTGACAGAAGGACATTACAAACACACACACACACATCGATATAGATATATAGAGAACTTTTGGAATGAATAAAGGGATGGCAAAGGAATACAGATGGCAAATGGTATATGAGCGGATGATATTCAGACGACATTTGTATAGACAAGAGCTCTGGTTTTTCTTACTTCCTGCCTGACAGGATGATATTATGACAAACACCTCTATCGCGGAGTTCTACGTTTACCATCTATAGAAGCGTGCTCTATCCCATGATGGTAGATAGGTAGGTAAATGCGATTTACCAACAAATGCGTCAGGTATGCCTTCTTAATGTAATTCTTAATAATAAAGGAGAAGATATCTGTTACAGAGGGCATCAACCAGCCCACTCACAGCTTGCATGTGGCAAAAATTTGTAATGGTCTGGTGCCCATGGAAGCCCGCAGAATATCAAAGTCACAATTGAATGGCACAAAACACACAGCTTACGCTCATATCGCATTTCTTCTTTCAATGCGGAAAATAATTCTTCTTATCTGTCGTTTGCCCTCTAAATCGAGACCATATTAAAAAAAATCTCACTATGGAACTGTGGCAGCATCTATAGAATTTTATATTGCAAATAAAGCAGATGATATAGAATGACTGGTGAGAACTGACATACACCATGAAAAATAAATAGACCCAGCAAAAAAAAGAGCTTCCAAAAAAGTAGTTTGGATCCCCAATTTGTGATCCGGAAGTAGTGTAAACTTGGATCATCTCCAATGAATTTTGCATGGGCTTGTCATAGGATGGAAATACTCAATTTTTAGATCCTTTGTATCGCTTTAGAGGTTGTGCCTTGGAAATTAATTTGAATGAAGAAATTAAAAAAAAAAAACAAGTATATACGGCCGTAAGTTCGGCCAGGCCGAATCTTATGTACCCTCCACCATGGATTGCGTAGAAACTTCTACGAAAGACTGTCATCCACAAATTTCAACTCACTCGGTAAAAATTTGCTCCTCCAAGAGGCTCCAAAACCAAATCTCGGGATCGGATGAATTTTGCTTCTCCAAAAGGCACCGGAGGTCAAATCTGGCGATCGGTTTATATGGGAGCTATATATAATTATGGACGGATAGGAACCAATTCCTGCATGGTTGTTTGAGGCCATATATTAACATCACGTACCAAATTTCAACCGAATGGGAAGAATTTTGCTCTTCCAAGGTGCTCCGGAGGTCAAATCTGGGGATCGGTTTATATGGGGCCTATATATAATCATGGACCGATATCGACCAATTTTTGCATGGATGTTTGAGGCCATATATTAACATCACGTACCAAATTTCAACTGAATCAGATGAATTTTGGTCTTCCAAGGTGCTCCGGAGGTCAAATCTGGGTATCGGTTTATATGGGGCCTATATATAATCATGGACCGATATCGACCAATTTTTGCATGGATGTTTGAGGCCATATATTAACATCACGTACCAAATTTCAACTGAATCAGATGAATTTTGGTCTTCCAAGAGGCTCCGGAGGTCAAATCTGGTGATCGGTTTATATGGGGGGTATATATAATTATGGACCGATATGGACCAATTTTTGCATGGTTATTAGAAACCATATACTAACATCATGTACCAAATTTCAGCCGGATTGGATGAAATTTGTTTCTCTTAGAGGCTCTGCAAGCCAAATCGGGCAATAGGTTTATATGGGGGGTATATATAATTATGGACCGATGTGGACCAATTTTTGCATGGTTGTTAGAGACCATATACTAACACCACGTACCAAATTTCAGCCGTATCGGATGAAATTTGTTTCTCTTAGAGGCTCTGCAAGCCAAATCGGGGGGTCGGTTTATATGGGGGTATATATAATTATGGACCGATGTGGACCAATTTTTGCATGGTTGTTAGAGACCATATACTAACATCATGTACCAAATTTCAGCCGGATTGGATGAAATTTGTTTCTCTTAGAGGCTCTGCAAGCCAAATCGGGCAATCGGTTTATATGGGGGGTATATATAATTATGGACCGATGTGGACCAATTTTTGCATGGTTGTTAGAGACCATATACTAACACCATGTACCGAATTTCAGCCGGATCGGATGAAATTTGCTTCTCTTAGAGGCTCCGCAAGCCAAATCGGGGGATCGGTTTATATGGGGGCTATATATAATTATGGACCGATGTGAACCAATTTTTGGATGGTTGGTAGAGACCATATACTAACACCATGTACCAAAGTTCAGCCGGATCGGATGAAATTTGCTTCTCTTTGAGGCTCCGCAAGCCAAATCTGAGGGTCCCTTTATATGGGGGCTATACGTAAAAGTGGACCGATATGGCCCGTTTGCAATACCATCCGACCTACATCAATAACAACTACTTGTGCTAAGTTTCAAGTCGATAGCTTGTTTCGTTCGGAAGTTAGCGTGATTTCAACAGACGGACGGACGGACGGACAAGCTCAGATCGACTCAGAATTTCACCACGACCCAGAATATATATACTTTATGGGGTTTTAGATCAATATTTCGATGTGTTACAAACTGAATGACAAAGTTAATATGCCCCCATCCTATGGTGGAGGGTATAAAAAAACAAAGAAAAAATAGTTTTTTTTTTCCCAATTTCACTTTTTCTTTTCTTTTTTGCAAAATTTAATTGTTCAAAACTTTAATTTTCACCTAAAATGGCCTAATTCCGTACTTTCTAAGACTTGTCCAATAGGATTGCATCGAAAGTGAAAAAACTCGATAGGGGATCCCGACATGCGCTGTAAAAGAAATGTTTGTGGAACAACTTCCAATTTTTGTTTGCTGAGGAGAGACAACACACAAAATTTTTTTTTTTTCAGATTCAATCACAACATTAATGGATCCAATTAATTTTTTAATTGAAATGTCTTCAATCACGAAAATGATAGTATCAATCACAATTTTAATTGAGAATCCAAAAAATACTTGTTTAAAAAATTAATTGATTTCATTAGCACATTTCAATTAATTTAATAATTGATTCAATTAAATCTTTAATTGATGTCGATTGCAAAATTCAATTAATTTTTTATTTAAAAACTAAAATATTTTTAATCGCTATACTATATTCCAACACTTTCTATAACTATTTTTAATCCTTTTCAGTTGGATTCAAACATCTATAGTTTCAAACAAATTTTTAATTAAGAATTTTGAAAAAAAAAATATTCATAATTTTTTAACTGCCTTACTCTTCCGAGTTTGATTCAAATGTTAATTGCATCAAATAATTTTTTAATTGAAAATTTAAAATTTAAAAAATTTCAATCATTGACTTGATTGACTTAATGTTTCCAGTTTGATTAAAAAATTAATAGTATCAATTAATTTTTTAATTGAAAAAGTTTTCAACTTCAATCAACGTTTTAATTGGGAATATTTTGGTGATATTTTTTTCTGTGTAGAGCTTAAAGGTTAATACTCAAAATTGTTTAACTCCAAGGGTGATAGGATATCAACAATTGAATCTGTGCATTCTTTTAAGCAATTTACTTAGTTTTAATTTTAAATAATAAATATAAACTGACCCAGGATTTGGCTTGCGGACCCTCTTAGAATAGCAAATTTCATCCGGTTGAAATTTTGTACGTATTGTTAGTATATGGTCTCTATCAACCATGTAATAATTGGCCCATATCGGTCCATAACCAACATAACCCCCTACAACCGATCCCCAGATTTGATCTCCGGAGCCTCTTGAAGGAGCTCATTTCATCTAATCCGGTTGAAATTCGGTACTGATGTTAATATAAGGTCTCTAACATCCATGAAAAAATTGGTCCAAATCGGTCACTAATTATGTATAGCCCCTATACAAACCGATCCCCAGATTTGACCTTCGGAGCCTCTTGGTGGAGCAAATTTCATCCGATCCAGTTGAAATTCGGTAACATTCATGCAAAAAAATCCAAATCTATAACTTACGGCCGTATATACTTGTTTAAATTTAGTAGATTATTTTTATACCCTCCACCATAGGATGGGGGTATATTAACTTTGTCATTCCGTTTGTAACACATCGAAATATTGCTCTAAGACCCCATAAAGTATATATATTCTGGGTCGTGGTGAAATTCTGAGTCGATCCGAGCATGTCCGTCCGTCCGTCCGTCTGTTGAAATCACGCTAACTTCCGAACGAAACAAGCTATCGACTTGAAACTTGGCACAAGTAGTTGTTATTGATGTAGGTCGGGCGGTATTGCAAATGGACCATATCGGTCCACTTTTACGTATAGCCCCCATATAAACGGACCCCCAAATTTGGCTTGTGATTGCTCTAAGAGAAGCAAATTTCATCCGATCCGGCTGAAATTTGGTACATGGTGTTAGTATATGGTTTCTAAGAACCATACAAAAATTGGTCCATATCGGTCCACTTTTACGTATAGCCCCCATGTAAACTGACCCCCAAATTTGGCTTGCGATTGCTCTAAAAGAAGCAAATTTTATCCGATCCGGCTGAAATTTGGTACATGGTGTTAATATATGGTCTCTAAGAACCATTCAAAAATTGGTCCATATCAGTCCATAATTATATATAGCCCCTATAAAAACCGATCCCCAGATTTGAACTCCGGAGCCACTTGGACGAGCAAAATTCATCCGATCCGGTTGAAATTTGCAACGTGGTGTTAATATATGGCCGCTAATAACCATGCAAAAATTGGTCCATATCGGTCTATAGTTATATATAGCCGATCCCCAATCACACAAAAATTGGTCCATATCGGTTCATAATCATGCTTGCCACTCGAGCAAAAATAATCTAGCAAAATTTGTCGAAATTTTATTCCTATAGAAAATTTTGTCAAATTTTATTTCTATAGAAAATTTTGGCAAAATTTTATTTCTGTAGAAAATGTTGTCAAAATTTTAATTCTATAGAGAATGTTGTCAAAATTTTAAGATACCTTGTCATCGGCAAAAGTTACCGCAACCGAAGCAATTCGATTGCGGATGACAGTCTTCAGTAGAAGTTTCTACGCAATCCATGGTGGAAGGTACATAAGCTTCGGCCTGGCCGAACTTACGGCCGTATATACTTGTTTTAATTAACATTTAAAATGATTAGTTTATTTTAATTAAATTTCATTAAATTGAACTCACAAGTTTATTTACCCAAATTCAAAACGATCTGAAAAGACTTTTGAACTTGTTTCAAAATATTTCTGTCAGTATACTAAAACGCCTACCAGACAACAAGCGTAGAAATTATCATCGGAACATGTATGATGAAGGCGTATACCAAAGATGTCATAGAATTTATTTTTCAAGTCTTCTTAGCCATGTGACATACCTTACAGGCATTCATATTCAGATCATCTTCGCCAGACTAGAGGATGAGCGCCAGTGGTTTCTTCTTTTATGGAAAGTCATCGTGTGACAGTGATAACATACTTGGCATACAATTAAGACGAACGCATAACAATGAAATAAGGCAAGAAGAAGGTATACGGCCAGAGACCTACAGACTTTTGTTGTAAACCATAAAAAAAAATGAAAAAAAAAATTGTTTAACGTAAATGTGCCCATTTACATTCTAACAACGATTATACCTAACTCCATCTTATGCTCTTGAAACAGGGAGATTGAGGTTTTATACAAAAAGCCTTCTTTCTTGTGGCTTATTTTACGCTCCTTGTATTCAGGGTTATTGTGTTCCAATTCTTTTATTAAGGACAATGACACAAAAGTTTTTGTTTGTCCCATTTTAAAGCGATTCTAAAGGATTTCTAATAAAGAGCTTACTTAACATTGCTTCCAAAGTTCAATTTTTTCCCATTATAATTTTTTAAATTATAAAACTTGGATTTGTAAGAAATAACTAAAGCCATATAATGGAATTTGTGTTAAGCATTAAAATAAACGGCTTTCAAAACATATGAAAAACAAGTAAGGAAAGTCTAATACCTGGGGAGTCGACTAAATTATACCCTTCACCACTTTACGACGAAAATTTTATTTCTATACAAAATTTCGTAAAAAATTTATTTCTATAGAACATTTTGTTCAAAAATTTATTTCTATAAAACATTTTGACAAAATTTTATTTCTATAAAAAAAATTTTTCAAAATTGTATTTCTATACAAAATTTTGTCAAAATTTTATTTCTATACAAAATTTTGTCAAAATTGTATTTCTATAGAAAATTTTCTTAAAAAATCATTTCTTTAGAAAATTTTGGTAAACATTTTATTTCTATAAAAAAATTTTCAACATTTTATGTCCATACAACATTTTGTCAAAATTTTATTTCTACAGAAAATTCTGGTAAAATTTTATTTCTATTGAAAATTTTTAAAAAATTTTATTTCTATACAAAATTTTGTCAAAATTTTATTTCTGTAAACAAATTTGTCAACATTTTATGTCCATACAACATTTTGTCAAAATTTTATTTCTACAGAAAATTCTGGTAAAATTTTATTTCTATTGAAAATTTTTAAAAAATTTTATTTCTATACAAAATTTTGTCAAAATTTTATTTCTGTAAACAAATTTGTCAACATTTTATTTCAATACAAAATTTTGTCAAAATTTGATTTCTATACAAAATTTTATCAAAATTTTATTTCCATAGAAACTTCTGTTCAAATTTTATTTCTATACAAATATTTGTCAAAATTTTATTTGTTTAGACAATTATGTCAAACTTTTATTTCTATAGCAAATTTTGTTAAAATTTATTTCTATAGAACATTTGTCAAAACTTCATTTCTATAGAAAATGTTGTAAATATTTTATTTCGATAGAAAATTTTGTCAAAATTTTATTTCTATTGAAAAATTTGTCAAAATTTTATTTCTAAAAAATATTTTGTCAAAATTTTATTTCTTAGAAAATTTTGTCAAAAATTTATTTCTATAAAAAATTTTGTCAAAATGTTATTTGTTTAGAAAATTTTGTAAAATTTTATGTGTTTAGAAAATTTTGTCAATATTTTATTTCTATAGAAAATTTTTTAAAAATTTTGTTTCTATAGAAAAATTTTATTTCTATAGGAAATTTTGTCAAAATTTTATTTATTTAGACAACTTTGTCAAATATTTTATTTCTATAGGAAATTTTGTCAAAATTTTATTTCTATAGAAAATTTTGTAAAACTGTTATTTCTATAGAAAATTTTGTCAAAACTTTATTTCTATAGAAAATTTTGTTAACAATTTATTTCTATAGAAAATTTTGGCAACATTTTATTTCTATAGAAAATTTTGTCTAAATTTTATTTCTATACAAAAATTTGTCACAATTTTATTCCTATAAACATTTTGTCAAAATTTTATTTATATAGAAAATTTTGTAAAAATTTTCTTTCTATAAAAATTTTTTTCAAAACTTTATTTCTATAGAAAATTTTGTAGAAATTTTATTTCTATAGGAAAATTTTGTAAAAATTTTATTTCTCTAGGAAATTTTGTCAAAATTTCATTTCTATAGAACATTTTGTCAAAATTTTATTTCTATAGAAAATTTTGTCAAAACTTTATTTCTATAGAAAATATTGTCAACATTTTATTTTTACAGAAAATTTTGTAAAAATTTTATTTCTATACAAATTTTTGTCAAAATTTTATATCTATACAAAATGTTGTCAAAATTTTATTTCTACACAGAAAAAAATATAACCAAAATATTTCCAATTAAAAAGTTAATTGAAGTTGAAAAAAATTTCAATTAATAAATTAATTGATACAATTAACTTTTTAATCAAGATAGAAAATTAAGTCAATTAAGTCGATGATTGGAAATTTAAAAATTTTTAATTAAAACTGTAGCGAGATAATTCTCAAATATCGTTGTTTTGTGGGCGCCAGCCGTTGTTTCCTATTTGCCTTCCAAAATGAAAACACAGCAGAATTTTCGTTTATTAAATTCAAAATTACAGGAATCCTTTATTGGCGAAAATAACTTAGGCTGTTTTGAAAATTAAAAGAGAATGAACAAACTGATGTGAAGTGCTCCTTTTATACCTTTGAGAAAAGAGCTTTCGATCAGTAACATGAACATTGAACAACTACACACAAGCAAAAGCTTTCACATCTGATTTGTTCATTCTATGTGTTGTCAACATAAGAAAAGTTAAATGCAAGAAAGGATAATGTTTAAGATGCGTTACGTTACGTTAAAAGATTCAAATTCAAAAGATACTTTTAGTTAAAAGATTAAAAGATACTTTAAGGTAAATGTGCAATTACAAAATGTAGAAATAGATACTATTGAAAGATATGCAAAATATATCTGCTACAGACTCCCCCTTTGACGTGCGGGACCTCTCCCGAGCAGTACGTCAACAAAATGCGTCAGTGAGTCTTCTTAGGCCTTCCTCTTTTCCTCATGGGTATGACGGGTGCTGGTGCATCAGATGAATTACTACCTCGGTAAGATGTCAAAGCGGAAGTATGATATGTACCTAAAGGTGTATTAGGATTCTCAAGTGAAGCCACTTCATACATACATGAACCTATTTTCCGTGTAATCACATATGGGCCATCACGCTTGGGACAAAATTTAGATGTGACACCTTTAGATGCGTTGCTAAGAACATGCGTTGTAACCAATACTTGCGATCCTATATTAAAAGTTTGAGAACGTCGATTCTGGTCCACATAGGTTTTATTTCTATCCTGAGCTTTAACTTCAGCTTCTTTAGCATCTCTCAGAACATTTACTAACGTACGTAGATAAGTTGAGATCTCTGGAACGAAGTTTTCGGACTCGATAATTGCTCTCACATCGTGTTTAACATCGTCTAAAGTTCGCATCTCTCTTCCAAATGATAGGAATGATGCGCTATATCCTGTGCTTTGGCATTTTGACGAATTCATGGCGAATCGAATTGCGGGTAAACAGGTGTGCCAGGTGTCGTGACGTTCTTGGACGATTATTGCCAACTGACATTTTAGATCCCTATTCTTTCGCTCTACAGGATTAGCTTCCGGATGGTAGACAGGAGTGAAAATCTGTTGTATGCCTAGACAATACGTGACTTTCTGCATCACTGCAGACACGAATTGCACACCGTTATCAGATTTTATACGACGGGGCATGCCGTAACGGAGAAATATTTCCTCAATCAGTATTTTCGCGCAGGCTTCGGCCGTAGCATCAACAAGTTTAAATAGTTCTACCCACCGACTTGCTACATCTTCGGCAATAAATATCCATTTGTAACCTCCATCAGTTTGTGGCAATGGTCCAAACAAATCGATAGCCACAACTTCGAAACGTTGATTACTGCTTGTTGTTTGGAGCAATCCTGCCGGTTTCAGATTAGTTGCTTTATACCGCTGGCAATCGATGCAATTCTTTACATGTTTAGCAATATCACTACGCATCCCGGGCCAGAAATATCTGCTAGCTATACGCGCTATTGTCTTCTCAGTTCCATAATGCCCAGCGGTGCTGTCATCATGATAAGCTTTTAGTATATCAGACCGTTCATGGACTGGTATAACGAGTTGAGCATCATCAGTATCATCGTCAGCATAACAGTAGAGTATTCCATTATTAAGGATATAATTCCTATTTATCCACCTAAAGGAATTTTCATCTTGATTTTCAATGGAGGTGATTATGTTTTTCAAGTAATCATCCTTTAACTGCTCCTCGCGAATCTGTGATGTACTGCTGTTCGGAATATCGATGAAAAACGAGCAGATACAATTGTCCGGATTATCGTGTTTCTCCTCCGGGCATGGTGGCCTGGAAAGCATATCTGCTGTAGCGTTGTTTTTCCCCGGTAGATATTCTACAACAAAATCATAGTGCTGGATTTGTAATCCCCATCGCGCAAGTCTACCAGTTGGTGACTTAATGTTTAGTAACCATTTTAGTGGCTGGTGATCTGTTAATAGCTTCACTGACCCACCTTCAATGTAGCCACGGAATTTGTTACATGCCCATACTATGGCCAGAGCTTCCCTTTCGGTTGTGGAGTAGTTGCGTTCAGATTTACTTAATAGACGACTACTATATTCGATTGGAAGTTGTTCCGGTCCCTCCCCCTGGAGTAAAACTGCCCCAAGAGCATAAGCACTTGCGTCAGCTTGAATTGCAAAAGCGACCCCGTCCACTGCCTGCTTCAATATGGGTGGGGTTGTTAGAGCCCGCTTCAGTTCCTCAAATGCATCTTGTTCCAACTTTCCCCATTTCCAAGCAGCAGATTTCTTTGTTAAATTTGTTAGTGGCCTAGCAATTTCTGCATAGTGGTTAATGAATCGGCGATACCAGGAACACGTTTGAATAAAGGATATCAACTCCTTCACATTTCTAGGTTCTTTCCGTTCCACTATTGCCTGAACCTTTGACGGGTCAACAGCTACGCCCTCTGGTTTTAGGATGTGGCCAAGGAATTTCACTTGCGAACAGCAAAACTTGCATTTCTTATTATTGAGTCGTAACTGGAAAGTGATAAGACGATTCATGACTAACTCAAGATCATTCAAATGTCGTTGAAATGATTCAGAACATATGATAATGTCGTCCAAATAGGCCAAAATACATACATCAGGAATCCCCACTTTAAATCGGTTTATTAGTCTTTGGAACGTTGCGGGTGCATTTCTTAACCCAAAAGGCATTCGTTTGAAACGAAATGTACCAAATGGTGTTATAAGGCATGTTTTGTCCCTGTCTTCCACCGCAACTTCCACCTGATAATACCCACTCTGCAAATCTAGGGTTGTCATATACTTTGTACTTTTCGCTTCATGCAATAAATCATCCATTCTGGGCAACGGATATCTATCGGGCGTAGTGATAGCGTTGAGTTTTCTATAGTCAACACATACACGGACCGAACCATCTTTTTTGGGCACCATGACCACAGGCGAAGCCCAAGCTGAATCACATTCTTCTATGATATCGTTTTCTAGCATGATTTCAATTTCATTTTTAAGGTCACGGCACTTGGCAGATGATAATCGATATGGTGGTGAAAATATTGGTTGATGCTCGCCAGTATTAATTTTATGAACGGCATAAGGGGTAGGGTTACCAAAAGGCTCGAAAACGTTTATATATTTGGCTAAGAGCGAATCGATTTGTATCTTTTCTTTTTCCTTTAAATTTGTGGCATCCGACTCTTTAAGGATTTTGTGTTCAAAAAGGTTTAAAGGCATGGAAACTGCGTCTTCATTACCATCATTATCTTTTTGTGAAAATCTGGGGAAGAGGTCATTATCCTTTGCACGTTCTGGTGTTACCATGTCCTGCGGAATTGCATCTTTAAAAATTGCTTGTATTGCATGGGGCGAGTAATCAGAACCACTATGGTAATCCGGGCCATAAGTTTCGAAATCGGAGACATAGGATTTGCATGATCGCTTAGGGGTTACAAATTTTGGCTCAACATGTTGGGCTGCAACTTCAGTCGTCTTACGCTTGAGATGTGTCTCTGCCACTTTTATTGTTTCGATCAAATTCAACTCCAACGGCCATTCTTCGACGAAATCAAAAACTTGAGTAGGACATCCCTCGAAGTGCCAATTTTGTTGTCCCATATTTAAAACAATTTGTGCTTGCTCCATAAAATCCGTACCAAGCAACGTTCTATTATTTTTATCATCTGGGAAAATTAGAAAATTGATATCTAGACATCTACCTCCTATGACAATTTTACATGTTGTGGTAGAAAATTTTCGAAAATCTGTGGTTCCATCCGCGAGAGTGGTACGACAATCCACAGTCTCGAACTTGCACCCTTTAAACTGCATTATACGTTTAAGGTTGGAACTAGCCACACTCGTTTTAGCACCTGTGTCGAAAAAGGCCTGGCCGGGGACACCGAAAATTTCCACATTTGCCACTGGGATATCTCGTCCCACACACATACCAAGGGAGTTAAAACTGACACTCATTGGGACGCTTTTCCGAGGTTTCTTGCTACAGTTCGGGCAATTTGAGCGCACATAACCTGGAGCATTACATCCATAGCAAGCCAATTTTGGTCTCACGAGCGCTTCTTCCACATCCGCTGTTACCTTTGAAACAGCATCCTGCTTTTTATAACAATTTTCGACCGTATGCCCCTTTTTACGGCAGAAAGTGCATCGTTTTGTAATGACTTGGGGACCACCGTTGCTAGCCTGGGTGTTCACCTCGTTACGTTCACTCAAAACTTGTTCCGCTTCTCTTGCATCGGCCAAGAGCTCTTCAAATGTTTTGACTTTGTGACGGTATACACGCTCCCTGATTTGAGAATGTAACATCCCAAACACCATATCAATTTGATCGGCTTCCTGTGGTGGCTTTGGCAATTGAGCAAAAAGTGTCCTCTTTTTACGAATAAAGCTGTCAGTCGGTTCGTTTTTCTGTTGCTTTGCTTCATTTATTTCGGCGTAGATGCGCCAGGCTGGTTTTGGTGGTGCAAAAGCATCTCGCAACATTCTAATTACATCAGCAAAAGTTTTTGCATTCGATTTAACTCCACTCCACCATTCGGCAGCATCCCCTTCTAAAAGCATTGGCATTCCATTTACCGCATTTGCATCAGCTATATTCTCCACACTTTTATATGTCGATATCGCGGAAATAAATTCCTCCACTTTCACTGAATTACGTTCCCCATTGTATCTGGAAGAGCAGCCACTGAACGATCCACACCGTTCACTAGATTTATTCGCAGCGCTTAGCAACTTCTCAAATTGTTCAGTCGTTAGAGATAGCATGGTTTTTGCTGCAATCCTTTTACTTCTACGTAATTCTTCAACTTCAATCTCTTGATTCTCGTCACTTTCTACAGGATCAGCCACGTTAACGCCGGAGTGCTACTAACGTGCAGAAAGAAAAAAAAAATCCAAGGATTCTCCAAACAAAACTAGTGAAATTTAATTCACAACAAAAAAAAAATGTTGCATAAATTAATGTGCTCGACTATCCGGGTGTTATTCGGGCCACTAAGTTGGGCGTCAATTTGTAGCGAGATAATTCTCAAATATCGTTGTTTTGTGGGCGCCAGCCGTTGTTTCCTATTTGCCTTCCAAAATGAAAACACAGCAGAATTTTCGTTTATTAAATTCAAAATTACAGGAATCCTTTATTGGCGAAAATAACTTAGGCTGTTTTGAAAATTAAAAGAGAATGAACAAACTGATGTGAAGTGCTCCTTTTATACCTTTGAGAAAAGAGCTTTCGATCAGTAACATGAACATTGAACAACTACACACAAGCAAAAGCTTTCACATCTGATTTGTTCATTCTATGTGTTGTCAACATAAGAAAAGTTAAATGCAAGAAAGGATAATGTTTAAGATGCGTTACGTTACGTTAAAAGATTCAAATTCAAAAGATACTTTTAGTTAAAAGATTAAAAGATACTTTAAGGTAAATGTGCAATTACAAAATGTAGAAATAGATACTATTGAAAGATATGCAAAATATATCTGCTACAAAACATTAATTGATACAATTAACTGTTTAATCAAATTCGGAAGACTAAGTCATTTAAAGAAACTGATGAATATTTTTTTAATTTTTAATTAAAAATGTATTACAAACAATCAATTGTTAATCCAAATAAATTCAGAAAATAATTGAAAATAGTTACATTTCTTAATTAAAAAATTAATTGAGTTTGGCTATCAACATCAATTAAATTTTTAATTGAATCAATTAAAAAATTAATTGAAATTTGCTAATGAAATCAATTAATATTTTAATCAAGAATTTTTTCTATGACCGATTAAAACTGTGATTGATACTATCATTTTCGTGATTGAAGACATTTCAATTAAAAAATTAATTGGATCAATTAATTTCGTGATTGAATCAGAAAAAAAATTGTTTGTGTGTATACATTATTTAGTCAAAATTTTATTTCTATAGAAAATATTGTCAACATTTTATTATACCCTTCACCACTACTGTGGTACAGGGTATAATAAGTTTGTGCATTTGTATGTAACGCCAAGAAGGAAAAGTCTGAGACCCATCGTTTAGTATACCGATCGTCTTAGAATTAAATTCTGAGTCGATTTAGCGATGTCCGTCTGTCTGGGTGGCTGTCTGTCTGTCTGTCCGTCCGTCTGTCTGTCTGTTCATGTATTTTTGTGCGCAAAGTACAGGTCGCAGTTTCAGTCCGATCGTCCTTAAATTTGGCATAGGGACGTTTTTTGGGACAAAGACAATCGCTATTGATTTTAGAAAAAATCGATTCAGATTTAGATATAGCTGCCATATATATATTTATCCCCGATCTGGTCATAATTGGCGTGTTTATCAACCGATGTTCTTCAAATTCAGTACATCCGAATATTTTATGAGTCTTGCAAAATATCAGCTAAATCGGTTCAGATTTAGATATAGCTCCCATATATCTTTCGTCCGATTTAGACTCATATGACCACAGAGGCCAAAGGTTACTACCGATGTTCGTGAAAGTTTGCATAAAGAGTAGAATTGACATTCTACTAATGCTTGGTAAATTTGATTGAAATCGGTTCAGATTTAGATATAGCTCCCATATATATCTCTCGTCCGATTTAGACTCATATGACCACAGAGGCCAATGTTTACTACCGATTTACGTGAATTTTTTGCACAAATTTTGCACAAGGAGTACGTTTAACAGTATCGGTAAATGTGCCAAATTTGGTTGAAATCGGTTCAGATTTAGATATAGCTACCATATATATCTTTCGCCCGATTTATACTCAAATTACCACAGGGGCCTAAGTTAAACTCCCATTTATGTGAAATTTTGTAGAGATAACAGAATTATTATTCTAACTATACATGTCAAATTTAGTCGAAATCGGTTCAGATTATATATATCTTCCGTTATATGTACACCAGAGTTGGGAAAATATGGTAGACAATTTCATATTTTAGACCCATTTTCAATGGGATTTTCCTCCAATTGACTGCATAGTTTCCACGGAGAATATATTTAATATGATATTTAAGTGTGTCAAGTTTGATCTAATTTGGTTCAGAATTAGATAAAGCCTCCATAATTCGTTTTTCCGGTTTATACAAATATGGCCAAAATTCCCACACTTAACACAAAATTCTGTGATAATTTCTCCATATCTTAGTCATATCCTACACACTGTAATGCCAGACTTTCCACAGAACGGTTGAGTTTCAAATAAGGCTCCAAGTGGCCCGACTTGACCAAATAATATATCATAACCCAAACTTGACCATATATCTTGGCGGGATCTAACCAATATCCTTGTAAAATCGCCACTGCTAATAGCAAAAATTGTAAATATTACTAAAATTGTCCTACATCTCGAATACATATGTATCACCTGATAAATCATAAATGCTCCTTTGTACAATTGCATTAAAATTTCTCTCGCTTCATATTTCCCATATTTTTTACTAACATAGTGTTTCATACCAGGGCGTTAGCCGGTTTAAAATTTAATTCTAGAAATTTTGTAGAAGTACAAAAAATTGTCTCCATTATAAGAATTTGTATCTGCAAATGCAAACCTTTATATAGCTCCCAGCACATTTGAAGTAGTTGAGATGGTAACACAAATACTGGTCTACATGGTGGTGAAGGGTATAATATAGTCGGCCCCGCCCGACTTTAGACTTTACTTACTTGTTTTTACAGAAAATTTTGTAAAAATTTTATTTCTATACAAACTTTTGTCAAAATTTTATTTCATACAAAATTTTGTCAAAATTTTATTTCTATAGAAAATTTTGTCAAAATTTTATGTCTATCGAAAATTTTGTAAAAATTTTATTTCTATAGAGAATTTTGTCAAAATTTTATTTCTATAGGAAATTTTGTCAAAATTTTGTTTCTCTAGAAAATTTTGTCAAAATTTTATTTCTATAGAAAATTTTGTCAAAATTTTATGTCTATAGAAAATTTTGTAAAAATTTTATTTCTATAGAAAATTTTGTCAAAATTTTATTTCTATAGGAAATTTTGTCAAAATTTTGTTTCTCTAGAAAATTTTGTGAAAATTTTATTTCTATAGAAAAATTTTGTAGAAATTTTATTTCTTAGAAAATTTTGTAAAAATTTTATTTCTACAGAAAAATTTTGTAAAAATTTTATGTCTATAGAAAATTTTGTCAAAATTTTACTTCTATAGAAATTTTTGTCAAAATTTTATTTCTGTAAAAATTTTGTCAAAATGTTATTTCCATAGAAAATTTTGTAAAAATTTTATTTCTATAGAAAATTTTTTAAAAATTTTATTTCTATAGAAAAATGTTGTAAAAATTTTATTTCTATAGCAAATTTTGTCAAAATTTTATTTATTTAGACAATTTTGTCAAATATTTTATTTCTATAGGAAATTTTGTCAATATTTTATTTCTATAGAAAATTTTGTAAAAATTTTATTTCTATAGAAAATTTTGTGAAAATTTTATTTCTATTGAAAATATTGTCAACATTTTATTTCTATAAAAACTTTTTCAAAATTTTATTTCTATACAAAATTTTGTCAAAATTTTATTTGTTTGGAAAATTTTGTCAAAATGTTATTTCTGTAGAAAATTTTGTCAAAATTTTATTTCTATAGGAAAATTTTGTAATTTTTTTTCTATAGGAAATTTTGTCAAAATTGTATTTGTTTAGACAATTTTGTCAAAAATTTTATTTCGATAGAAAAGTTCGTAAACATTTTATTTTTATAGGAAATTTTGTCAAAATTTAATTTCTATAGAAAATTTTTTAAAAGTTTTATTTCTGTAGAAAATATTGCCAAATTTTATTTTTACAGAAAATTTTGTAAAAATATAATTTCTATACAAAATTTTGTCAAAATTTTATTTCTATAGAAAATATTGTCAACATTTTATTTTTACAGAAAATTTTGTAAAAATTTTATTTCTATACAAAATTTTGTCAAAATTTTATTTCTATAGAAAATTTTGTCAAAATTTTATGTCTATAGAAAATTTTGTAAAAATTTTATTTCTATAGAAAATTTTGTCAAAATTTTATTTCTATAGGAAATTTTGTCAAAATTTTGTTCCTCTAGAAAATTTTGTGAAAATTTTATTTCTATAGAAAAATTTTGTAAAAATTTTATTTCTTAGAAAATTTTGTAAAAATTTTATTTCTACAGAAAAATTTTGTAAAAATTTTATGTCTATAGAAAATTTTGTCAAAATTTTACTTCTATAGAATTTTTTGTCAAAATTTTATTTCTGTAAAAATTTTGTCAAAATGTTATTTCCATAGAAAATTTTGTAAAAATTTATTTCTATAGAAAATTTTTTAAAAATTTTATTTCTATAGAAAAATGTTGTAAAAATTTTATTTCTATAGGAAATTTTGTCAAAATTTTATTTATTTAGACAATTTTGTCAAATATTTTATTTCTATAGGAAATTTTGTCAAAATTTTATTTCTATAGAAAATTTTGTAAAAATTTTATTTCTATAGAAAATTTTGTGAAAATTTTATTTCTATTGAAAATATTGTCAACATTTTATTTCTATAAAAACTTTTTCAAAATTTTATTTCTATACAAAATTTTGTCAAAATTTTATTTGTTTGGAAAATTTTGTCAAAATGTTATTTCTGTAGAAAATTTTGTCAAAATTTTATTTCTATAGGAAAATTTTGTAATTTTTTTTCTATAGGAAATTTTGTCAAAATTGTATTTGTTTAGACAATTTTGTCAAAAATTTTATTTCGATAGAAAAGTTCGTAACCATTTTATTTTTATAGGAAATTTTGTCAAAATTTAATTTCTATAGAAAATTTTTTAAAAATTTTATTTCTGTAGAAAATATTGCCAAATTTTATTTTTACAGAAAATTTTGTAAAAATATAATTTCTATACAAAATTTTGTCAAAATTTTATTTCTATAGCAAATATTGTCAACATTTTATTTTTACAGAAAATTTTGTAAAAATTTTATTTCTATACAAAATTTTGTCAAAATTTTATTTCTATAGAAAATTTTGTCAAAACTTTATTTCTATCGAAAATTTTGTTAAAAATTTATTTCTATAGAAAATTTTGGCAAAATTTTATATCTATAGATAATTTTGTCAAAATTTTATTTCAAAATTTTATTTCTATACAAAAATTTGTCACAATTTTATTCCTATAAACATTTTGTCAAAATTTTATTTATATAGAAAATTTTGTCAAAATTTTCTTTCTATAATAAATTTTTTCAAAACTTTATTTCTATAGAAAATTTTGTAAAAATTTTATTTCTATAGGAAAATTTTGAATTAGTTTTATTTCTCTAGGAAATTTTGTCAAAATTTTATTTCTATAGAAAATTTTGTCAAAATTTTATTTCTATAGAAAATATTGTCAACATTTTATTTTGACAGAAAATTTTGTAAAAATTTTATTTCTATACAAACTTTTGTCAAAATTTTATATCTATATAAAATGTTGTCAAAATTTAATTTCTATACATTATTTTGTCAAAATTTTATTTCTATAAAAAATATTGTCAACATTTTATTTTTACAGAAAATTTTGTAAAAATTTTATTTGTATACAAACTTTTGTCAAAATTTTATTTCTATACAAAATTTTGTCAAAATTTTATTTCTATAGAAAATTTTGTCAAAGTTTTATGTCTATAGAAAATTTTGTCAAAATTTTATTTCTATAGGAAATTTTTTCAAAATTTTATTTCTCTAGAAAATTTTTTTGAAAATTTTATATGTATAGAAAAATTTTGTAAAAATTTTATTTCTACAGAAAAATTTTGTAACAATTTTATTTCTATAGAAAATTTTGTCAAAATTTTATGTCTATAGAAAATTTTGTCAAAATTTTATTTCTATAGAAAATTTTGTCAAAATTTTATTTCTATACAAAATTTTGTCAAAATTTTATTTGTTTAGAAAATTTTGTCAATATGTTATTTCTATAGAAAATTTTGTCAAAATGTTATTTCTATAGAAAATTTTGTTAAAGTTTTATTTCTATAGGAAAGTTTTGTAAAAATTTTATTTCTATAGGAAATTTTGTAAAAACTTTTATTTCTATAAAAAATTTTGTAAAAGTTTTATTTCGATAGAAATTTTCGTAAAAATTTTATTTCTCTAGGAAATTTTGTCAAACTTTTATTTCTATAGAAAATTTTGTCAAAATTGTATTTCTACGGAGAATTTTGTTAGAATTTTATTTCTATAGAGAATTTTGTCACAATTTTATTTCTATAAAAATTTTTTATCAAAATTTTATTTCTATTGAAAATTTTGTGAAAATTGTATTCTGTGCACATATTTCCTAAGTAAATGTACTACAATAATTTCTGCAAATATTTCAAGGAGTCTTTTTTGTATGCCTGTCTACTTCTCCGATAAATTGTCTTCTTCATCTACCCAATTATTGTTAACAATTCTAAGTAAAATTGAAAGGCATTCACCTTTTAATGACCTTGTTAGAGTTCTTATTTATTTCAAAAGCACAATAGCTCTAAATGCTACGCAGGTATAAAGTGAGAAAGATTTTACATTTAGTCCTCATAACAGATGCTTGAAATTTCAGATTTTATTGTGATGTGAAAAATCCTCTTTTTCATTTTTTTCACGTGTTGTATTTCACTTGTATAAAGCTTTTAGCAGATACTGAAGGCAATCAGAGTTCTTTTGTGAATACGCCAATAGGCAATAGACTCACAGACAGGTCACAGATGATGAAGGTGGCTGATGTCAATTGAATTTTTTAAATATGTTTCTGATATTTTTCACAATAAATTTGTCTGCAAAGTTGTCCATGATTTGCCTTTTTTTGATAATTGTTTTTTTTTTTTTTGAATAAAGAAAAGGTCATTTGCCACTGAAGACTTTTTATTTTTCTATTCATATAGGAATTTAAATAGATTTAAATGTTTCAGTAAAAAAATAAATGATTTTCAGATTTTAAAAGAAATAATTTGTTTTCTTCTTTTTTTCTATTTTAGGCATGAAACCCCGTATCAAAAATCATTTTCGTGCCCATCAACTATCCATTTGGATGCGTTTAATACCCGAACTACATCGCACTGGCATGGAAGATGTCATTGCACGTCACAATCTATTTCGTAACCATGACGATATGGAACTCTATGAAGGACCTGTTAAACCCGATCCTTTTGCCTCTCAACGTTTATTGCTTATCGATGAGGCTCTCATCAAAAAGGGTCGTAGCAATAATACCGGCTATGTCGCTGGCGTTTTGGGAGGTAAGTGTCAATGTGTTTGTGTGTATGTAAATCGACAAAATTTATTGATGTCCTAATTAATATCAATAAAGTATCTCTAAATTTATTGTGGCAATATACGATTTGAGTTTATTAAAGGAATTTGTAAATGTCATAATTAAATGAGTTTTTTCAGAAATTATGTAAATATAGAATTGTTTGCCAACAGGATACACACTTAAACACATAGCTACTGACTCAGAGAATTTACAATAATCCAATGATGAAAATCACACATTTATCTTGTTATTCATATATGTGTTATTATTATTGTAATATTAATTTTCGTTTGATATGGTAAAGAGATATGTCTATTTTGTAAATATAATCAATACCATGTATAGGGTTCATTCCATAGATTGAATAGTAAAGACAAATTTTGACGAAATTTTCTATACAAACAAAATTTTGACAAAATTTTCTATATAAAAAAAATTTTGACAACATTTTCTATAGAATTAAAATTTTGAAAAAAATTTCAATAGCATTAAAATTTGACAAAATTTTCTACAGAAATTAAAATTTTGACAAAATTTTCTATAGAAATAAAATTTTGACCAAATTTTCTATGGAAATAAAACTTTTGAAAATTTTTTTCAATAAAAATAAAATTTTGACGAAATTTTCTATAATAATAAAATTTTGACAAAATTTTGTATAGAAATAAAATTTTGACAAAATTTTCTATAGAAGTAAAATTTTGACAAAATTTTCAAAAGAAATAAAATTTTAACAAAACTTTCTATAGAAATAAAATTTTGAAAAAATTTTCTGTAGAAATAAAATTTTGAAAAAAAATTTCTATAGAAATACAATTTTGCCAAAATTTTCAAAAGAATAAAATTTTAACAAAATTTTCTATAGAATCAAAACTTTGACAAAATTTTCTATAGAAATAAAAATGTTGACAATTTTTCCTATAAAAATAATATTTTGACGAAATTTTCTATAGAAATAAAATTTTGACAAATCTTTCTATAGAAATACAATTTTGACAAAATTTTCTATAGAAATAAAATTTTGACAAAATTTTCTATAGAAGTAAAATTTTGAAAAAAAAAATTCTATAGAATTAAGATTTGACAAAATTTTCTATAGAAATAAAATTTTGACAAAATTTTCTACAGAAATAAAATTTTGACAAAACTATCCTTAGAAATAATATTTTGAAAAAATTTTCCTTAGAAATAAAATGTTGACAAAATTTTTCTTAAAAATAAAATTTTGACAAAATTTCCCATAGAAATGAAATTTTGACAAACTTTTCTATAGAAATAAAGTTTTGCCAAATTTACTACAGAAATAAAATTTTGACAAAATTTTCTATAGAAATAAAGTTTTGCCAAATTTTCTACAGAAATAAAATTTTGACAAAATTTTCTATAGAAATAAAATTTTTACAACATTTTCTACAGAAATAAAATTTTGACAAAATTTTCTATAGAAATAAAATTTTGACAAAATTTTCTATAGAAATAAAATTTTGACAAAACTTTCTACCGAAATAAAATATTTACAAAATTTTCCTTAGAAATAAAATTTTGACAAAATTTTCAAAAGAAATAAAATTTTGACAAAAATTTCTTTAGAAATAAAATTTTTACAAAGTTTCCATAGAAATAAAATTTTGAAAAATTTTCCTTAAAAATAAAATGTTGACAAAATTTTTTATAGAAATAAAATTTTGACAACATTTTCTATAGAAATAAAATTTGACAAAATTTTCTATAGAAATAAAATTTTGACAAAATTTTCTATAGAAATAAAATATTGACAAAAATTTTCAATAGAAATAAAATTTTGACAGAGTTTTCTACAGAAATAAAATTTTGACAAAATTTTCCTTAGAAATAAAATTTTGACAAAACTTTCCTTAAAAAATACAATTTTGACAAAATTTTCCTTAGAAATAAAATTTTGCCAAACTTTCCTTAAAAAATACAATTTTGACAAAATTTTCTTTAGAAATAAATTTTTTTCAAAATTTTCCTTAGAAATAAAATTTTGATAAAATTTTCCTTAGAAATAAAATTTTGACAAAATTTTCCTTAAAAATAAAATGTTGACAAAATTTTCTATAGAAATAAAATTTTGAAAAAATTGTCTATAGAAGTAAAATTTTGAAAAAAATATTCTATAGCATTAAGATTTGACAAAATTTTCTATAGAAATAAAATTTTGACATAATTTTCTACAGAAATAAAACTTTAACAAAATTTTCTATAGAAATAAAATTTTTACAAAATTTTCTACAGAAATAAAATTTTGACAAAATTTTCTACAGAAATAAAATTTTGACAACACTTTCCTTAGAAATAAAATTTTGATAAAATTTTCCTTAGAAATAAAATTTTGACAAAATTTTCCTTAAAAATAAAATGTTGACAAAATTTTCTATAGAAATAAAATTTTGAAAAAATTGTCTATAGAAGTAAAATTTTGAAAAAAATATTCTATAGCATTAAGATTTGACAAAATTTTCTATAGAAATAAAATTTTGACATAATTTTCTACAGAAATAAAACTTTAACAAAATTTTCTATAGAAATAAAATTGTTACAAAATTTTCTACAGAAATAAAATTTTGACAAAATTTTCTCCAGAAATAAAATTTGGACGAAATTCTCCATAGATATAAAATTTTGAAAACAATTTCCTTAGAAATAAAATTTTGACAAAATTTTCTATAGCAATAAAATTTTTGACAAAATTTGCTATAAAAGTAAAATTTTTGACAAAATTTTCTATAGAAATTAAATTTTGTCAAAATTTTCTATAGAATGCAATTTTGAAAAAATTTTCAAAAGAAATAAAATATTGACAAAATGTTCCTTAAAAATAAAATTTTGACAAAATTTTTTATAGAAATAAAATTTTGACAAAATTTTCTATAGAAATAAAATTTTGACAAAATTTTCTACAGGAATAAATTTTTTACAAAATTTCCCTAGAAATAAAATTTTGACACAGTTTTCCTTAAAAATAAAATTTTGACAAAATTTTCTACAGAAATAAAATTTTGACAAAAAAATAGAAATAAAATTTTGACAAAATTTTCTATAGAACTAAAATTTTGACAAAATTTTCGATAGAAATAAAATTTTGACAACATTTTCCTTAGAAATAAAATTTTGACAAAGTTTTCCTTAAAAATAAAGTTTTGACAAAATTTTCTATAGAATTAAAATTTTGACAAAATTTTCTACAGAAATAAAATTTTGACAAAATTTTCTACAGAAATAAAAATTTGACAAAATTTTCCTTAGAAATAAAATTTTGAAAAAATTTTCCTTAGAAATAAAATTTTGACAAAATTTACCTTAAATATAAAATTTTGACAAAATTTTCTATATAAGTAAAATTTTGACAAAATTTTCTGTAGAAATGAAACTTTGACAAAATTTTCAATAGAAATAAAATTATGACAAAATTTTCTATAGAAACATAATTTTAACTAAATTTTTTAAAGAATTAAAGTATTGACAAGATTTGATATAGAAATAAAATTTTGACAAAATTTTCTACAGAAATAAAATTTTGACAAAATTACAATTTTGAACATTTCCCAAGTGATATTTATACACCCAAACCACTTTTCGTTAATAGGACAGATCATAGTATAAAATATTGCAAATATTTTATAAATGAAACATAAAATAAAACTTTTCTTTCGGAGAAAAAATATTTTTCATTCTAACTTTAACAACTTGATCAAAAATTTCAAAAAAATGGTAATAGATTTTTGGTATAATTTTCTTTCTGTGAAACGTCTGTCCTTTCGTCTGTCTGTGAACTCGAAAACGGTTCTGATTTAGATATAGCCCCAATATACATATATCTTTGTTCTTTTGTACTCTCTTTATAACCACAAAGATCAAGATGTATTCAGGCTCCCACTTTATAGTCCGGACCTAAAGTTATTGTTGTTTTGTTTCTGTTCATATCACATTATGAAATTACCTTTAAACCCGAAAGTAGATATAGAAAAAATTGTTCATTTTGGATTTAAATCGAATCACTCCAACTATGCCTCCAATGATGAAACTAACATCATCAACAAACCGCAATTCTTCTTCACTCGCAATTGTAATTCCAGACCCCTTTTGCGTGGTAAAAATTACCCAAGTGAAAATGTTGCCATGTCTAACAAATCTATTCACAAAATCTATTATTTGCCTAATGACATCTCGAGTAGCTACATAAATTTCCACCTCTTTTCATATTCAATATCTGGAAAATTTGCACTGTTAGATACAGCTGTCATTTAATTCTTATTGATAAACTTTTTATGCCATGTCTCCTAAGCCGTCGTGGAAACGACAGACATGTATGTTCGTAACATTTTTTTCGTTACCAATACACATGTAAATATGCTTTTGCATACTATTCAAATTACACACCTGAATTCTTCTGTTCTGTTCGTCTGCATATGTCATAGGCGTGTACCATCTATACACGTACGTACTTATCTTTCATACAAATCGATGGAGAATAAGGAAAACAGGATCTCATGTAAATTCTACTTGTCCACATTCATATCACACATAAGAACATCAGGAAACGGATGAACGGTGTGTGACGGGAAAAATGGTACAAAGTTTAACGGAATTTTCAAGAAGGAACAGCAATGTAGTCTTAGCCATAGGAAAGGGAAAAGGGGTGATTTATGATTCCGACACTTTAATCTATGTTTTAAAATTTTGTATGGGACATATATGGTAAATAATTTTATATCTATAGAAACTTTTGTCAAAATTTTATTCCTATACAAAATTTTGACAATATGTTATTCCTACAAAAACATTTTGTCAAAACTGTGTTTCTATAAAATTACGTTAAAATTGTATTTCAATAGAAAATTTTTTCAAAAATTTTTTCTTATACAAAATTTTTACAAAATGTTATGCCTATAGAAAATGTTGTCACAATTTTATTACTATTAAAACCTTTGTCAAAATTTTATTTTTATTGAAAATGTTTTCAAAATTTTATTTTTATAGAAAATATTCTCAACATTTTATTTCTATAGAAAATTTTGTCAAAATTTTATTTCTATAGAAAATTTTGTCAAAATTTTATTTCTATAGAGGATATTTTCAACATTTAATTTCTATAGAAACTTTTGTGAAAATTTTATTTTTGTAGAATATAATGCCAAAATTTTATTTCCATGGAAAATGTCAAAATTTTATTTCTATAGAAAATTCTTTCAAAATTTTAATTTTTTTATTAGCAAATATTCTCAACATTTTATTTCTATAGAAAATTTTGTCAAAATGTTATTTCTATAGAAAATTTTGTCAAACTTTTATTTCTACAGAAAATTTTGTCAAAATTTTATTTCTACAGAAAATTTTGCAACATTTTATTTCTATAGAACATTTTATTTCTATAGAAAATTTTGTCAAAATTTTATTTCTATAGAAAATTTTGTCAAAATTTTATTTCTATAGAAAATTTTGACAAAATTTTATTTCTATAGAAAATTTTGTCAAAATTTTATTTCTATAGAAAATATTCCCAACATTTCGTTTCTATAGAAAATTTTGTAAAAAATGTATATCTTTAGTTACTTTTGTCAACATTTTATTTTTATAGAAAATTATGCCAAAATTTTATTTCCATGGAAACTGTCAAAATTTCATTTCTATAGAAAATTCTTTCAAAATTTTATTTCTATAGAAAATTTTGTCAAAATTTTATTCCTATACAAAATTTTGACAAAATGTTATTTCTATAGAAAATTTTGATAAAATTTTATTCCTATACAAAATTTTGACAAAATGTTATTCCTATAGAAAATGTTGTCAAAATTTTATTTCTGTTGAAAATTTTGTCAAACTTTTATTTCTGTTGAAAATCTTGTCAAAATTTTATTTTAATAGAAAATTTTATCAATTTTTTTTTTTTCATAGAAAATATTGTCAACACTTTATTTCTATAGAAAATTATTTCAAAATTTTAGTTTTATAGAAAATTTTGATAAAATTTTAGTCCTATACAAAATTTTGACAAAATTTTATTCCTATACCAAATTTTGACAAAATGTTATTCCTATAGAAAATTCTTTCAAAATTTTATATCTATAGAAAATTTTGTCAAAATTTTATATCTATAGAAAATTTTGTCAAAATTTTATTCCTATACAAAATTTTAACAAAATTTTATTTCTATACCAAATTTTTGACAAAACGATATTCCTATAGAAAATTTTGTCAAAATTTTATTTCAGTTGAAAAATTTGTCAAAATTTTATTTCTATAGAAAATTTTGTAAAAATTTTATTTCTATAGAAATTTTTTTTTGTATAGAAAATATTGTCAACATTTTATGCTTATATAAAATTTTGTCAAAATTTTATTTTTATAGAAAATATTGTCAACATTTTATTCCAAAAAAAATTGTCATAATTTTATATCTTTAGACACTTTTGTCAAAATTTTATTTCCATGGAAAATGTTGTCAACATTTTATTTCTATAGAAAATTCTTTCAAAATTTTATTTCTATAGAAAATTTTGTCAAAATTTTATTCCTATACAAAATTTTGACAAAATGTTATTTCTATAGAAAATTTTGATAAAATTGTATTTCTATAGAAGGTTTTGTCAAAATTTTATTTTTATAGAAAATTTTGTCAAAATTTTATTTTTATAGAAAATTTTGTCAAAATTTTATTTGCATAGAAAATATTATCAACATTTTATTCCTATAGAAAATTCTTTCAAAATTTTATATCTATAGAAAATTTTGTCAAAATTTTATTCCTATACAAAATTTTGACAAAATTTTATTTCTATACCAAATTTTGACAAAATGTTATTCCTATAGAAAATTTTATCAAAATTTTATTTCTGTTCAAAACTTTATCAAAATTTTATTTCTGTTCAAAAATTTATCAAAATTTTATTTCTATAGAAAATTTTATCAAAATTTTATTTGTATAGAAAATATTGTCAACATTTTATTCTTATAGAAAATGTTTGTCAAAATTTTATATCTTTAGATACTTTTGTCAAAATTTTATTTTTATAGAAAATTATGCCAAAATTTTATTTCCATGGAAAATGTTGTCAAAATTTTATTTCTATAGAAAATTCTTTCAGAATTTTATTTGTACAGAAAATTCTTTAAAAAATTTACTTCTATAGAAAATTTTGATAAAATTTTATTCTTATACAAAATTTTGACAAAATGTTATTCCAATACAAAATGTTGACAAAATTTTATTCCTATAGAAAATTTTGTCCAAATTTTGCTTCTGTTGATAATTTGGTCAAAATTTTATTTCTATAGAATATTTTATCAAAATTTTATTTGCATAGAAAATTTTATCAAAATTTTATTTTTCATAGAAAATATTGTCAACACTTTATTCCTATAGAAAATTATTTCAAAATTTTAGTTCTTTAGAAAATTTTGATAAAATGTTATTCCTATACCAAATTTTGACAAAATTTTATTTCTATACCAAATTTTGACAAAATTTTATTCCTATAGAAAATTTTGTCAAAATTTTATTTCTGTTGAAAAATTTGTCAAAATTTGAATTTTATTGAAGGTGTTGTCAAAATTTTATTTCTATAGAAAATTTTATCAAAAGTTTATTTGTATAGAAAATATTGTCAACATTTTATTGTTATAGAAAATTTTGTCAAAATTTTATATCTTTAGATACTTCTGTCAAAATTTTATTTTTATAGAAAATTATGCCAAAATTTTATTTCCATGGAAATTATTGTCAAAATTTTATTTCTATAGAAAATTCTTTCAAAATTTTATTTCTCTAGAAATTTCTTTCAAAATTTTATTTCTATAGAAAATTTTGATAAAATTTTATTCCTATACAAAATTTTGACAATATTTTATTTCTATACCAAATTTTGACAAAATGTTATTGCTAAAAAAAATTTTGTCAAAATTTTATTGCTATAGAAAATTTTGTCAAAATTTTATTTCTGTTAAAAATTTTGTCAACACTTTATTTTTATAGAAAATTTTGTCAAAATTTTTATTTCTATAGAAAATTTTATCAAAATTTTATTTCTGTTGAAAATTTTGTCAATATTGTATTTCTATAGAAGGTTTTGCCAAAATGTTATTTCTATAGAAAATTTTATAAAAATTTTATTCGTATAGAAAATTTTGTCACAATGAAAATTTGTGAGGTGCCTCTTAGTAGGAGAGGAATATTTTGTAAACTATATCAAACCATCAAGAATTCTACCAAACTAATAACCAGTAAAAAGTCTACCATTTTTGGTAGAATTCTAATAACTGTGGCAACCACGTATCCAACGCGAACAATTTTTGTTAGCGGTCAAATGTTCATGCAATATTGATTTTGGGCTACCTTCACGAAATTCGTTTTGGAGTAAAGTACCACCTCGATCGGCACATCGATGCACTGTTGTTGAGTTAATTCATATCGAAAATTGTAAAAAATAATCGCATGCAGATGTTCACGATTTAGTTCCATTTTTGGGCGAGATGGATCTTTTAAGTTGGCGTAAACAATACAAGTAGCGCTCGTATGTCAAAACGTTGTGAGCACATATAAACTCAAATATGTCAACCTCTGCATTTATATGGAAGTCACAGTTCTGATTTTCCTGATTTGCTTCAAATTTTGCACAAGGAGTAAAATTAATAATATCGTGAAGTATGCTAATATATTGGATTGAAATCGGTTCAGATTTAGATATAGCTCCCATATATGTATCTATATCGAAAATGTAGATATCCAATTTGACACAGGGTAGGTTAGGTGGCAGCCCGATGTATCAGGCTCACTTAGACTATTCAGTCCATTGTCAGGGTATGATATAGTCTTACACGTCGGACTTTAGGCTTTCTTTACTTCTTTTAGTTTGCATAAATCGGAGTAAAATCCTTACTCCCACAATAATATTGCATATTAATTCTCTATACCATATACAGTTATTCTCACATTAAGACCCCAGCGTCTCCTCTCTCAACTTTTTGACACGAAAACTCATCATTACCAGTCTGTGGAAAAACCACAATTATCCAAAATCGGCCACAACAACAACCAGAATCTCATTCAATTCAAGAACTCTCACAATTATAATTAATCTGTAGCAGATGACCTCCTATGTAGGCTTATGACAGCTACAATGACACTGACATTCATCCCTAAGTATAGCAAATCCTCCTATTTTCTTGCCTGACTGACCGCCCGTCCGCCTGACGACCATTTGATCTGATTCATGTAATTGGAACAACAAACAATCTAAATTCGGGAGATAAAAGACAAAAGCAAATAATGAAAGGGAAAAAATGGGATAGAGCCGAATATGTTGGCTCTATCCCATTGATCTAATATAAAAGACTATGTATCCTTAAAATGAACACTGAAAAAAATGGGCGTAAAAACGGTAACAAAATATTCGGGTCTAGGTAATCTTGACAAAATTTTCTTTAGAAATAAAATTTTGACAAAATTTTCTATAGGAATTAATTTTGGAGAAAATTTACAATAGAATTACAATTTTGACAAAATTTTCTATAGAATAAAAATTTTGACAAAAATTTCTATAGAATTAAAATTTTGACCAAATTTTTTAGAGAAATAAAATTTTCACAAAATTTTTTAGAGAAATAAAATTTTGACAAAAATTTTCAGAGAAATAAAATTTTGACAAAATTTTCTACAGAATGAAAATATTGGCAAAATTTTCTATAAAAATCAAATTGTGCAAATTTATGTTTTTTTTTTTTTGTTAGATTATTTTCTGATCGAGTGGCAACCGTGCTCAGGGGCCGCTTCTAAGCAATATTGCGTCTCCTTCTGGTTGTAGCATATACATACCATGTTCAACCTAAACAAACATATTCAAGGTATAAAAAAAATAAATTATAGTAGTTTTTGTTCTGTAAGATATCGGCCATCCTGTATTATCAGTGTAAAAAATCAATATAGAAAATTAGCATGAACCTAAAATATTTTATGCATCTATTTAACTTTGTCCGTCTCCGTCTATCATTGGCTTTATAAAGATTTACTGCCTGTAAGATGATGTCCTTAGTGCCGAATAGGAAAATTCTAATTAAAGTACAAAATTAATTTAATCTAACATAAATGCAATGTTGGAAACAATTTCACATTTTAGTTTGATAAATAAATATACTCCCTTTATCTTATATTCGGAATTGCAAATCACAAAAATTTATTTTTCATATAACGAAAAATTTGAGATAATCTCGGACCAAAAACCAATTTCAATTTGAACTTCTAATTAACTTTTTAACTTCTTATATTGCCAAGTTTTAAATTTATATGGTTTAGGGTTAACAAAATATCGCCAAATGAAAATTATGCGATTTCCGATTCCGAATATTGGAATATGGGGGCATAAACCAATTAACTCTTATTCCAATTTAATTTTCCGTTACATGAAAATGAAAATATTTGATGTAGGGTATTAAAGAACATAAGCATTACTATCGCAGCAAATAATTCTTGTGGCCTTTGTTGATCTCAATAATTACGAAATTATGATTTCAATTACAAAATCCACAACACTACAGATAGTTACACAAAACATACAAACACACACAGATACCGTGAAACATACATGCAAACCCATATAAATTCTAATACATGATGTCGCACATAAAAATCTCCTAACCTTAGGAATTCATGAAAAGAATATCAAGGATACTGTGGAGTAGTTAGAGCGGCAACAGAATGTCCTTACTATGAACAGCAACCACAATGTCAGCAATTTCGAGAGCAAATGAAATGAATAAGCAGGAGTACAAATACAACAGCAGCAGCAACAACAACAATAACAACGTTACATAACATAAAAACCAGTAGCAACAACAACAAAAAAACGACAGTTGTCATTTGCTCTAAATTCACATGTGTTGCACTTACACATGAATGCCATGCCTGCGTGCCAAGTCAACCAACGAACCAGCCTACTAACCTGCCAGTCCTTAGGAATGTTTTATGCGTATTTATGATGTGGGTGAATGAATTTGTATATGGGTGCGGGTGTGTGTAGGTGCGTGCGAAAAAGCATTTGGGCCAGAGTGCGAGATTGTGTAATTGAGTGTGAACTAGGCTATAATCCACATGTGTATAGAAATTCATGTACTACATCATTTTAATATATATGTACATGTGTATATAAATACACGTACACATAGATATATAGAGTAAAGGATTACATGGTCACCAATGTAAAGTTTAGGGGGAGGTGATATCTACCGCAATGAAGAATTTATTAAAGTGGTGCTTAAAAAAAAAAAAACAAAATTAATACTTAACTTCCCAGACATTTTATTGTGTTACATATATTTATTAGAGAATTCCAAGCTATATTGAAATAATTTTTCAATGGCAAGCAGGTGTGCCAGGCACCTGGACCAAGAAAATTAAAAACCAAAGTTTGATCGTTTTCAAGTTCGTTAAAGCAATTTTTTTATATGTTTTTTCTTTCTCTTTTTCTCGATTCCGAGGACATTCCTGCTTCCACACAAAATATAAATACGAATGTAATCTTGCTGAAATATCGACAGTAGTCTTTTAAAATAAATTAAAAACAAACAAAAATAAATAAAATTAAATATTGTATTGTATTGTATTTTATTTTATTTTATTTTATTTTATTTTATTTTATTTGATTTTATTTTATTTTATTTTATTTTATTTTATTTTATTTTATTTTATTTTATTTTATTTTATTTCATTTTATTTTATTTTATTTTATTTTATTTTATTTTATTTTATTTTATTTTACATATTGTCAAAATCAAAATGTGTATATCCATTTTGTGGCCTTACCTCCTGAACCATTTTCATGTGCAATCATTTCAATGTATTTCGTGTATATTGCATTTTCAAATATATCTGCATAATTTCAAGTGGTGAAAACCGTTGTCAGCACATTAAAAAGTAAATAACATTTATGAGAAAAATTCCAAATGTTCTTAGTTATGGATTAAAAGATGAGAGGGCTATAAAGTTAGAAATTGCAAAAATTACCCGACCGAATAAAATAAACTTTGAGTAGAATTGCAAAAAAACATTCAGAACTTTGGTATCTTGTATAAAAATTTGGATATGAGTACTCACGAAAAATATTTCTTTCTTCCGAAACGAAATTTTATACCAAGAGGATTTCTTTTGTTGGCAGAGCAAATACATTTTTTTATAGTAGCCGTTGCCGCATTTGCTACCAGCGAAACGGCAACAATCAGGCAATAGGTTTGTCAATTTAAGGATTATTTTTTTTTAATCAAGTAAATTTTTCTTTATTCGGTCAAGCCTAATCTCATATACCATCCGCCATGTATTCCGAAGCTATTTTTACTACATACCTCATCTAAGCCAGTGTTTGGATTGTTATGCGCGTTGGTGGAATTTTTGACGTCTTGGTAGATTTTGCAAAAATATATATAAATCGAAATTTGACAAAAATTTTTGTATAGAAATGCAATTTTGACAAAATTCTCTATAGAAATAGATTTTTGACAAAATTTTCTGTAGACAAAGAAAATGGGAAAGAGCAGTTTGATAGCATGTTTTCCATGCTGGTTTCGAGGACGTGGATATGTATAGTAATCGATGAAGTTTGGGAATAGGGCAGGATATTTTAAGAGTGATTTGCTACAGAGTTGAGTAAATCTCGTATGCCACCTGAAGACTTGAACTTAGCTGACCCAAAACTAAAGTAATCTCTTATGATAAGTCACATACCCCTGATGCTGCAGGCAAGAGGGATTCTGTTTACGGTTGCCACAGCTGATAGAATTCTACCAAAATATTAATTTTTTTATTGTTTGGTATTTTGTGCAAAATATATAGAAATAAAATTTTGACAAAATTTTCTATAGAAATACAATTTTCTATAGAAATAGAATTTTGACAAAATTTTCTATAGAAATAAAATATTGACAAAATTTTCTATAGAAATAAAATTTTAACAAAATTTTCTACAGAAATTAAATTTTGACAAAATTTTCTATAAAAATAAAATTTTGACAAAATTTTCTATAGAAATAAAATTTTGACAAAATTTTCTATAGAAATAAAATTTTGACAAAATTTTCTATAGGAATAAAATTATGACAAAATTTTCTACAGAAATAAAATTTCAACAAAATTTTCTATAAAAATAAAATTTTCTATAGAAATAAAATTTTTACAAGATTTTCTATAGAAATAAAATTTTGACAAAATTTTCTAAAGAAATAAAATTGTGACAAAATTTTCTATAGAAATATAGAAATAAAATTTTGACAAGATTTTCTATAGAAATAAAATTTTAATAAAATTGTCTATAGAAATGTTGACAAATTCTCTTAGAAAAAAAATATTGACAAAAATTTTCTATAGAAATAATATTTTGACAAAATTTTCTATAGAAATAAAATTTTGCCAAATTTTCTATATGTTAGAAATAAAATTTTGACAAAATTTTCTATAGAAATAAAATTTTGATAAAATTTTCTATAGAAATAAAATTATGACAAAATTTTCTACAGAAATAAAATTTTGACAAAATTTCTTATAGAAATAAAATTTTCAGAAAATTTTCTATAGAAATAGAATTTTGACAAAATTTTCCATAGAAATAAAATTTTGACAAAATTTCCAATAGAAACAAAACTTTGACAAAATTTCCTATAGAAATAAAATTTTGACAAAATTTTCTCTACAAATAAAATTTTGATAAAATTTACTATAGAAATAAAATTTTGACAAAAATTCCTATAGAAACAAACCTTTGACAAAATTTCCTATAGAAATAATTTTTTTACAAAATTTTCTATAGAAATAAAATTTTGACAAAATTTTCTATAGAAATAAAATTTTGACAAAATTTTCTATAGAAATAAAATTTTGACAAAATTTTCTATAGAAAAAAAAATTTTGACAAAATTTTCTTAGAAATAAAATTTTGACAAAATTTTCTATAGAAATAAACTTTTGACAATATTTTCTATAGAAATAAAATTTTGACAAAATTTTCTATAGAAATAAAATTTAGACAAAATTTTCTATAGAAAAAATTTAACAAAATTTTCTATAGAAATAAAATTTTGACAAAATTTACTATAGAATCAAAATTTTGACAAAATTTTCAATAGAACTAAAATTTTGACAACAGTTTCTATAGAAATAAAATTGTGCCAAAATTTTCAATAGAAATTATATTTTGATAAAATTTTCAATAGAAATTATATTTTGAAAAAAAAAAATCTAAAGAAATAAAATTTTGACAAAATTTTCTTATAGAAAGAAAATTTTGACAAAATTTTATATATTTAGGCAGTAGCCGACTATCAAACCTTTTTTCAGAAGGTTCAAGTGTAGTTCACTTTAGGTTGAGTGAATTACCTGAATTTATTCTGATAATTGGTTGATAGTTTCGATGCAAGTAGAGGATGCTGATGAGAAATGTGGTAATTCCGAAACAGCTTTACATCCAACCATCTTGCAGTCTATAGGGCTGTGCCCAAATGAATTTGACAAGAATACTTTTCCCCTGTTGGTTAAGCTACACTTGTAGTTTAGTCAATGCATGGCTGAGATCAAAAACAACAATAAAAATTTTATATAGATATAAAATTTTGACAAAATTTTGTATAAAAATAAAATTTTGACAAAATATTTTACAGAAATAAAATGGTGACAAAATTTTGTACAGAAATAAAATTTTGACAAAATTTTCTATGGAAATAATATTTTCGATAGAAATAAAATTTGACAAAATTTTCTATAGAAAAAAAAATTGACAAAATTTTTTTCAGAAAAAAAATTTTGAGAAAATTTTCTATAGGAATAAAGTTTTGAGAAAATTTTCTATAGGAATTAAATTTTGAGAAAATTTCCTATAGAAATAAAATTTTGGCAAAATTTTCTATAAAATAAAATTTTGCCAAAATTTTCTATATAAATAAAATTTTGACAAAATTTTCTATAGAAATAAAATTTTGACCAAATTTTCTATAGATATACACATTTTGACAAAATTTTCTATAGAAATAAAATTTTGACAACATTTTCTATAGAATTTTCTAAAGAAATAAAATTTTGACAAAATTTTCTATAGAAACAAAATTTTGACAAAATTTTCTACAGAAATAAAATTTTGACAACATTTTCTATAGAAATAAAATTTTGACAAAATTTTCTATAGAAATAAAATTTTGACAAAATTTATTATAGAAATAAAATTTTGACAAAAGTTGCTACAGAAAAAAAATTTTGCAAAATTTTCCATAGAAATATTATTTTGCAAAATTATTTGCTCTTATTGGCTTTGCATTTTCTATGTTCACTTTTCTATGTGTTGTAGGACATATCGCCAGTTCATTTGCTTTTACGTTTCCTTGTATTCTGTTATATTTCTGGACCCGTATGAATTGGATCCTACCTTATTCCGAGTATTCGTTGATCATGCATTTGCATTTCAATTGTCCTCTGTCAATCTACGAAAATGTTCACGTTTTGTGGCCTCGCCTTATTTTTGAGCCATTTAACACATTCCATTAAGGCACGGACTTCTGTCTGCAGGATTATGCTTTGGTCCTCTTATCGGAAGAGGATCTCGCTGTTGGGGTCATCCACATTTGCCCCCGATTTTGTCTTTTCATCCGTCTTCGATCTGTTCTTGGGTCCCATTCTCCCAGGACCGTTTTACTGACGTCATAATGGCACTCTTGCCAGCTATGAACTTCTCATGTTACGATCTTGGATTTTTGCGGCATATGTCATTTCACCCACCGTCCCTCCTTTTATCCTTTGATGATTCGTCATGTTTTGTATTCTGTCCAGTTTCCGAACATTTTGAATCTCATCGCAGCCATGGCGGCTACGCTTTTTACCTAAATTTCTATAGGTCTTAAGTCCACTATCGTCTCTAAGGCTCTGGTTGACGTAGTCCTCATCGCTGCCAAGGAGGATACACTTTTTTCCTGAATTTCTATAGGTCTGAAGTCCAGTATAGTCTATAAGGCTCTGGTTGTCGTGGTCTTCATTATCGCAGTTATGCAAAAGCAACATGTCTGTTGGACCCGTTGTAAATTTTCTATGTTATACTTCCTCGCGTATGCCAGAATTGGCCTTATTACGCTCTCATATAGCCAGTGCACTTTTTTTGGATTCAGGCCTTATTTATTGACCACTACTTTCGGCACAGTGTCCAAAATCTGTTGGCTTTCTTTGATGTGGCTCTTTTGCTGTCTAAGGTTTCTACTTAACAATTTATTTCATCGGATGCTGGTATCGTCGTGGTCAAAAATCTTTGATGATATATTGGGTAATTTAGTCATTCTAGTGAATAGGCAAAATTCTATTTTCTGTGAGTTAATATCCAGGCCTCTTAATCGTGCCCAGTCATTTGTCATCTTCAGGACCCTTTCTGTTAGGATCCGTTCCCTGAAAATGAATTATATCGTGTTCAAATCCCTCCTAAGCTAGAATCCTTAGTAGGCCACGTATATGTGTTATCCACAATAAAGGCGAAAGCATACCTTCCTGTGGAATTCCCCGCTCTACACTGGCCGTTATAGTGACTTCTGGCGATCCACAGTTTATCCTTCTATACGTTAGCGTGTGGACTGTCCAATATTTTAAAAACTGGGCCACCCGAATCGGGTCTATGAATTAGATCTAATATGTCGTTCTTTCAGTGTAGTAAAATGAAATTGTAAAACCTCATTCTCAGAAATGCATTCATTACATTTTAATAACCCTTTTGTGGCCCCCAGGCCAAAGAAATCCAAGGATATTTGCCATGTAAAGTTTTATACCAAACCAACTCCTCATTCTCAGAAATGCATTCATTACATTTTAAACCAAAACCAAACCAAAACCTCATTCTCAGAAATGCATTCATTACATTTTAATAACCCTTTTGTGGCCCCCAGGCCAAAGAAATCCAAGGATATTTGCCATGTAAAGTTTTATACCAAACCAACTGGGAACAATCAAAGTGAAGACATAAGCAAAAATATCTAAAATAGCTTGAAATTACACAGAAAGAAAAAAATCAACTCTCAGTAGACTCATAATCTTTACCTCTTCCGTATATGAATGTGGAGTGACCCAAAAAATATGTTTAGGCCAGCAGAAATGCATAAAACTGACAATAATTTGAATTCTTCTATAGACAATAGCAAAGACACACACACACACACAGCATAGACTTACATACAATAGCTCATTCCAATTCTCTCATTTCTACACATGCCTTTCTACTCACCAAAATTGTTGTTGTGTAAATATCTCCCCAATCTCCCCAAAAATGTTAATACACCAAAACATCAGAGAGCATTTGTTGCTAAGCCTAGGCCTGTCTACAGCTGTCATGTCTCTACAGATCTCACATTTCTCTCACTTGTTCTAGCAATGACTTATTCCTGATTTGTTTTCACTTCCACACTAAAACGAAATAGCATTTTTGTGTGTGCTATTGCTTCAGCTTCAGCTACTTGCAACCGGAATTTAAGAATTTTTCCTAGCCATGTCAAATGACAATGACACACACACACACACACAAAACTACAGACAAGCAAATACCATTGCCTAAAAGGATTTTATGTAAGCCTACCGCCATGCAAGGATATGACCAGGAAAACGAGGAAATATTCCCTAGACTATGGCTTGGTAACTGGCCATAAGAATAAATAATTTTTAATGAAAGATTCTAAGCCACAATGACATCAATAACAAGGACCGACCGAGCGACCGACCCATGGTATTTGTCCCAGGAATACCATAAGGCCATCATCAGTTGCTGGTAATTGCGATTGTGACATATATACTGGTGTTATTGCATCGATTTCTAATTTTCCAAATACGATTGTTTGGCCTATAGTCATTGTACATTGTCGTTTTGTAAAACTACTGGAGTCTATGGCATGCAAATGCATGCCTATCACTATTGAAATGTACAAGAAATTAGAAAATTTGAGAAACAACTTCATCGCAATAAGGCTGAGAGAATAACTATGGGGCACATAAGAGGGCATAAGAGGAGGAGATACTAAGATATATTACCTAGAAAGCAATTACAACAGCTAACAGATTTATTACAGTGACAGTTCCTTTTATTGTTTACAAGCTTACAAATGCATTTTGATCTATTGCATTGAGAAATAAAGTTATTCGTGATATATAATGTATGATTGCTTTATAATTGGTTGGAAAACTACAAGTGGCTATCGCTAGAGCACTCCAGTATATAAATGTGAACAAATTTTATATTTTTCATACCACTGTCCATTACCACACCCAGAATAAAGTGAACCCTATATTTCACTAAAGCCAATTTAATTGTATTTTAGTTCATTGAGAAAGTTATCTTTATTCGTACGTATTCGTATTTTTGCGTACTTTAAATAAATGAACTATATAACGGAAACAATTGTACACAAATACACAGATTATCAGAATAAATTCAGGCAGTTCACTAAACGCAGAGTGAACCTCACTTGAACCTTCCGAAAAAAAGGTTTATGATAGCCGGCTTTTGCCGAAATAAATTTGTACAAACATATCTCTTTTCCTTTGCCACTGCATAGTTTTAAGCTGAAATCAAACATAACAAAACTTGAAGAATACGAGTAAACCAACAATAACAAAACAAAACAAGTATATACGGCCGTAAGTTCGGCCAGGCCGAATCTTATGTACCCTCCATGGGTTGTGTAGAAACTTCTACGAAAGACTGTCATCGACAATCGAATTACTTGGGTTGTGGTATCTTAAAACTTCTTAACATCGTTTTCTAAATTGTGAGTTAGTCTATACGTGGTATATATTAGTCAAAAAAGTTATGTATAGGTAAGTCTATAAATAGTTACGAATCGATATGGACTTTTGCACGGTACGTAGAGAGCCAGAATTGAAATATGGGGTTCGCTTATATCGGGGCTATATAGAATTATGAACTTGATATGGACGAATTTTTGTGTGATTGGGGATCGATTTATCTGAGGGCTATATATAACTATAGACCGATATGGACCTAGTTAGGCATGGTTGGTAACGGCCATGTACTTGCACAATGTACCAAATTTCAACTGACTCGGATGAAATTTGCTCCTCCAAGAGGCTCCAAAATCAAATCTCAGGATCGGTTTATATGGGGGCTATATATGATTATGGACTGATATGGGCCACTTTTGGCATGGTTGTTAAATATCATATACTACCACCACGTACCAAATTTCAACCAGATCGGATGACTTTTGCTTCTCCAAAAGGCACCAGAGGTCAAGTCTGGGGATCGGTCTATATGGGGGCTATATATAATTATGGACTGATATGAACCAATTCCTGCATGGTTGTTGAATACAATATACTAACATCACGTACGAAATTTCAACCGAAGCGGATGAATTTTGCCCTTCCAAGGGGCTCCGGAGGTCAAATCTGGGGATCGGTTTGTATGGGGCCTATATATAATTATTGACCGATTTCGACCAATTTTTGCATGGGTGTTTGAGGCGATATATTAACACCACGTACCAAATTTCAACTAAATCAGATGAATTTTGGTCTTCCAAGAGGCTCTGGAGGTCACATCTGGTGATCGGTTTATATGGGGGCTATATATAATTATGGACCGATGTGGTCCAATTTTTGCCTGATCATTAGGGACCATATACTAACACCATGTACAAATTTCAGCCGGATCGGATGAAATTTGCTTCTCTTAGAGGCTCTGGAGGTCAAATCTGGGGATCGGCTTATATGGGGGCTATATATAATTATGGACCGATGTGGACCAATTTTTGCATGGTTGTTAGAGACCATATACTAACACCATGTACCAAATTTCAACCGGATCGGACGAAATTTGCTTTTCTTAACGGCTCCGCAAGCCAAATCGGGGGATCGGTTTATATGGGGGCTATATGTCATTATAGGCCGATGTGGACCAATTTTTGCATGGTTGTTCGGGACCATATACTAACACCATGTACCAAATTTCAGCCGGATCTGATGAAATGTGCTTCTCTTAGACAAATCGCGACCAAATTTGGGGGTCCGTTTATATGGGGGCTATACGTAAAAGTGGACCGATATGGGCATTTGCAATACCATCCGACCTACATCAATAACAACTACTTGTGCCAAGTTTCAAGTCGATAGCTTGTTACATTCGGAAGTTAGCGTGATTTCAACAGACGGATGGACGGACGGACGGACATGCTCAGATCGACTCAGAATTTCACCACGACCCAGAATATATATGCTTTATGGGGTCTTAGAGCAAAATTTCGATGTGTTACAAACGGAATTGCAAAGTTAATGTACCCCCATCCTATGGTGGAGGGTATAAATTTTTTTTCTGTAGAAAAGTTCGTCAAAATTTTATTTCTAAAAAATATTTTGTCAAAATGTTATTCCTGTAGAAAATTTTGTCAAAATTTTATTTACATAGCAAATTTTGTGAAAATTTTATTTCTATAGCAAATGTTGTCAAAATTGTATTTCTAAAGAAAATTTTGTCAAAATTGTATATCTACAGAAAATTTTTTCAAAATTTTATTTCTATAGAAAATTTTGTCAAGATTTTTTTCCTATAGAAAATTTTATCAAAAGTTTGTTTTTATAGAAAATTTTGTCAAAATTTTATTTCTATAGAAAATGTTGTCAACATTTTATTTCTATAGAAAATTTTGTCAAAATTTTATTTCTACAGAAAATTTTGTCAAAATTTTATTTCTATAGAACATTTTGTCGAAATTTTATTTCTATAAAAACTTTTTCAAAATTTTGTTTCTATAGCAAATTGTGTCAAAATTTTATTTTTATAGGAAATTTTGTTAAAATTTTATTTCTATAGAAAATTTTGTTTCCAATAGAAAATAATTAATCAAGCTTGAGAAGGTTTTTTGTATGTATTGGTTTCCTTATTTTTCAATATTTCGCAATTACATTGAATTGCTTCATCAGGAGTCGATGTATACAAAACATTCAAGTGTAAAACAACAACAACACATAAAGCTTAAAACTAGAGTTGTATCACTACGTTCGTCTATTACTTTTATTGCACTCAAGTATTTTGTGTATAGAAAATTTTGTTAAAATTTTATTCCTGTAGAAAATTTTGTCAAAATTTTAATTCTATAGAAAATGGTGTCAAAATGTTATTTCTATAGAAAATGTTGTCAACATTTTATTTCAATACAAAATTTTGTCAAAATTTTATTTCTATAGAAAATTTTGTCAAAATTTTATTAATATAGAAAATTTTGTCAACATTTTATTTCTATAGAAAATTTTGTTAAAATTTTATTCCTATAGAAAATGTTATCAAAATTTTGTTTTGATAGAAAATTGTGTTACAATTTTTTTTTCTATAGAAAATTTTGTCAAAATTTTATTTCTATATATATATGTTGTCAAAATTTTATTTCTCTAGAAAATTTTGTTAAAATTTTATTTTTATAGAAAATTTTGTCCAAATTTTATTTTATAGAAAATTTTGTCAAAATGATATTTCTACATAAAATTTGGTCAAAATTTTGTTTTTGTAGAAAATTATGTTACAATTTTATTTCAATAGAAAATTTTGTCAATTCTTTTGTGCAATAGAAAATTTTGTCAAAATTTTATTTCTATAGAAAATTTTGTTAAAATTTTATTTTTATAGAAAATTTTGTTAAAATTTTATTTTTATAGAAAATTTTGTTAAAATTTTATTTCTATAGAAAATTTTGTCAAAATTTATTTCTATAGAAAATTTTGTCATAATTTTATTTTTACTGAAAATTTTGTCAAAATTTTATTCCTATAGAAAATTTTGTTAAAATATTATTTCTATAGAAAATTTTGTCAAAATTTTATTTCTATAGAAAATTTTGTCAAAATTTTTTTTCTTATGAAAATTTTTTCAACATTTTATTTGGACAGAAAAATTTTCTCTAGATTTTATTTCTACAGAATTTTTTCTCAAATGTTATTTCTACTGAAAAATTTATAAAAAATTTTTATAGAAACTCTTTCAAAAATCTTATTTTTTACGAAATATACCTTGCAATTTTTTATGTTTTAAGATAATAAAGCACATAGAACCATTTTGTTGAAATTTGACGAAAAATATTGTAGGGGAAATTGTGGGCAAATTTTTTGGGAATGTAGGGGAAAGTAGTTAACTTTTTTTTGTTTTGTAGGGTAAACCAAAAATTGTCCCAGTCAACAAAGCCTTATACACATGCAAAAAGTCTATAGGGAAGTAGTGGAAATTATAACAAAAACTTTTACATAAGCTGTTCATGACAGTGGTAAGACATGTAATACAATAAGGTGCTATGGTTGGCACTTCAGCGATCGAAAACTTGCAAGAATTTGGAAAATATTATGAAAATTCACTAATTGAAAATAATTCCGATATAATATCCCACACTGGCAAAAATATTGTTCTGAGGCCAAAGATTTCCTTGTCCTTAGAACACGAATCAGAATTTCGCTTGACATATAAGACACAAGCCGATAGAAGTCAAAAAGCCGATAAATTTTTCAATGAAGAAGTTTTGTCCTTATAGTTAGGTAATTCGACTTAAAAATTGGTATCATCAATACAGAAATCCTTAGTGTAAAGACAAAATCTCTGAAACCAGGCATCCTTTGTTTTTAGTGCAGACTATTGTACATTCGCCAAACAATTACCCCTTAAATTGTTTGGCCAAACAGTCAGTTGCAGCAATGAATTAAGAGGTACTCGTGGCTAGCTGATTTTTTAAGCTAATCAACTCTACTAACATATATCCCCTTAACCATCGTGCACTTAGAAAATCTTGGTCAGGCAATGTTGAACAATTTATTAAATTTTTATTTAAATTCTAAACCTTAGAGAGCATAATAAACACACTTAAATATATAAATTTTTAAAAGATATACTTCCAGTTTTCCTTTCAAGGACTTCTACTTTTTTTTATTCTCTAAGGGCCAGAGTAAACCGATTTAACTCTTCTATTTTATCAACTAAGATATTCAATTGCAAAATAAATGCATGCTTCTATAGATGATCTATGTGAACATGGAAGATAACTTAAATCCTTAATGTTTTTATCTTACTTGATTCTTATGTTAGCAAATAAACCAAATGCCAAGGCATTTAAAATCATTTACAAAACGGAAACCAAGGAGCAAAAAAGAAAAATTGCATTTTTTAAACTATTTCCACTTCCAAGAGGAAGACAATATTGACTAACGTCCGGAAGAAGTCAATTCAAATAAATATTTAATGACTAAGGCCAACAGTTTCGGTTTGCATTGTACCTACTCGAGTGACATCTTTTATGGTCCTTACACTTGGAAAACTCTTTCACTTGTGGTTAAAACAAAAACGAAAAAAAATTATGTTGGAAAATCTTAATGAAATATTTAAAACCACAAGGATTGTAAAGAGAGAGGAAGAGCGAGAGAACGGGAAGGAGATTTGGTTCGCTAAGCTTAAGAAAATTTAAACAAAGTAAGCAACTTTGCCCTCCCCTTTTGAAAGCACTTCCCCGGCTCTATCTACTTCACTTCAAGAAAAGTTTTATCACATTAAATCTCCTTAATTAACAAACATTATTTACATTGCTGCGCCACATCCGTTTGAAACAGTGGGATGCAGTAGCGCAAAATTTCCAAGTAACGACAATTATATAAAAAGGATTTAATTATCTGTGATACAAGAAATTATTAAACAGCCACTGTGGTGCAATGCCCGCTTTGCATGCAAGGGTCATGGACTCAATCCTAGTTTTGAACAAACACCAATAAATTTTCTTAGAAATAGATTTTGATAAAATTTTGACAAAATTTTCTATAGAAATAAAATTTTGACAAAATTTTTTATCGAAATAAAATTTTGACAAAGTTTTTTTAAAGCCATAAACTGAGACACAAATTTATATAGAAATAATATTTTGACAAAATTTTCTATAGAAATAAAATTTTGACAAAATTTTCTATAGAAATAAAATTTTGACAAAATTTTCAATAGAAATCACATTATGACAAAATTTTCTACGGCTATAAAATGTTGACAAAATTTTCTACAGCAATAAAATTAAGGCAAAATTTTCTATAGAAAAATAGTTCTAACAAAACTTTCTATAGAAATAAAATTTTGACAAAATTTTCTATAGTAATAAATTTTTGACAAAATTTTCTATAGCAACAAAATTTTGATAAAATTTTCTTTAGCAATAAAATTTTGACAAAATTTTCTAAAGAAATAAAATTTTACCAAATTTTCTATAGAAATAAAATTTTGACAAAATTTTCTATAGAAATACAATGTTGACAAAATTTTCTATAGAAATAAAATTTTGACCAATTTTCTTAAGAAATAAAATTTTGGCAAAATTTTCTATAGGAATAAAATTTTAACAAAATTTTCTATAGGAATAAAATTTTAACAAAATTTTATATAGAAATAAAATTTTGAAAACATTTTCTTTAGAAATAAAATTTTGAGAAATTTTTGACTCGATTTTCTACATAAATCAAATTTGGACAAAATTTTCTATAGAAAACAAATTTTGACAAAACTTCCTATAGACATAAAATTATGACTAAATTTTCTATAGAAATAAAATTTTGAATAATTTTTCTACATAAGTCACATTTGGACAAAATTTTCTATAGAAATAAAATTTTGACATAATTTTCTATAGAAATAAAATATTGAAAAAATTTTATATAGAAATACAATTTTGACAAAATTTTCTATAGAAAAAAATTTAAAAAAAATTTACTACAGAATTAAAATTTTGACAACATTTTCTATAGAAATAAGATTTTGACAATGGAATAAAATTTTAATAAAAATGCTTATAGAAACTAAAATTGAGAAAAATATTCTCCAGAAAAGTAAATTTTGACAAAATCTTCTTTAGGAAAAGTATATTGACAACATTTGCTATAGGAATAAAATTATGACAAAATTTTCTATAGCAATAACATTATGACAAAGTTTTCTATAGGAATAAAATTGTGACAAAATTTTCTATAGAAATAAAATTTTGACAAAATTTTCTATAGAAATAAAATTTTGACAAAATTTTCCTTATGAATAAAGTTTAAAGAAAAAAACTTTCACAAATTTTTTCATTAAAATAAAATTTTGACAAAATTGTCTGTAGAAATAAAATATTGAAACATTTTTCTATAGAAAAAAATGTTGACAAAATTTTCTACAGCAATAAAATTTTAGCAAAATTTTCTACAGCAATAAAATTAAGACAAAATTTTCTGTAAAAATAAAATTTTGACAAAATTTTCTATAGAAATACAATTTTGACAAAATTTTCTATGGAAATAAAATTTTGACAAAATTTTCTATGGAAATAAAATTTTGACAAAATTTTCTACAGCAATAAAATTTTGACAAAATTTTCTGCAACAATATAATTAAGACAAAATTTTCGATAGAAAAATAATTCTGACAAAACTGCAAAAAATTTTTGACAAATTTTCTACAGCAACAAAATTTTGACAACATTTTCTATAGAAATAAAATTTTGACAAAATTTTCAATAGCAATCAAATTATGACAAAATTTTTTATAAAAATAAAATTTTGACAAAATTTTTTATACAAATAACAGTTTTACAAAATTTTCTATAAAAATAAACCTTTGACAAAATTTTCCATAGAAATAAAATTTTGAAAGAATTTTCTATAGAAATAAAATTTTGACAAAATTTTCTACAGCAATAAAATTTTAACAAAATTTTCTACAGCAATAAAATTTTGACGACATTTTATACAGCAATAAAATAACGACAAATTTTTCTATAGAAATAAAATTTTGACCAAATTTTCTATAGAAATAAAAGCAATAAAATTTTGACAAATTTTCTACAGCAACAAAATTTTGACAAAATTTTCTATAGCAATAAAATTTTGATAAAATTTTCTATAGAAATAAAATTTTTACAAAATTTTCTATAGAAATAATATTTTAACAAGATTTTATATAGAAATAAAATTTTGAAAACATTTTCTTTAGAAATAAAATTTAGACAACATTTTCTAAAACAAACATTTGACTCAATTTTCTTATAAAAGAAATTTGAACAAAATTTTCTATAGAAAAAAAAGTTTGACAAAACTTTCTATAGAAATAACATTTTGACTAAATTTTCTATAGAAATAAAATTTTGAATAAATTTTCTATAGAAATACAATTTTGACAAAAATTTCTATAGAAAAATTTTTTAAAAAATTTACTACAGAATTAAAATTATGACAATAAGGTTTTGACAATGGAATAAAATTTCGATAAAAATGCTTATAGAAACTAAAATTGAGAAAAATATTCTGTAGAAAAGTAAATTTTGACAAAATTTTCTTTAGGAGAAATATATTGACAACATTTGCCATAGGAATACAATTTTGACAAAATTTTCTATAGCAATAACATGTTGACAAAATTTTCTATAGAAATAAAATTTTACAAAATTTTCTATAGAAATAAAATTTTGGCAAATTTTTCTATACAAATAAAATTTTGAAAAAATTTTCTATAGAAATAAAATTTTGACAATATTTTCTTTAGAAATAAAATTTTGACAAAATTTTCTATAGAAAAATAGTTCTGACAAAACTGGAAAAAATTTTTGACAAATTTTCTACAGCGACAAAATTTTGACAACATTTTCTATAGAAATAAAATTTTGACAAAATTTTCAATAGAAATCAAATTATGACAAAATTTTCTATAGAAATAAAATTTTGGCAAATTTTTCTATACAAATAAAATTTTAACAAAATTTTTGATAGAAATAAAGAATTGACAAACATTTTTAAAGAAAAAAAAAATTGACAACATTTTTCATTAAAATAAAATTTTGACAAAATTGTCTGTAGAAATAAAATATTAAAAATTTTTCTATAGAAAAAAAAAATTTTTGATAAAATTTTCTATAAAAATAAAATTTTGACAACATTTTCTTTAGAAATAAAATTTCGTCAAAATTTTCTATAGAAATAAAATTTTGACAAACTTTTCTATAGAAATAAAATTTTGACGATAAAATATTGAAAAAATTTTCTATAGAAAAAAAATGTTGACAAAATTTTCTATTGAATAAAATTTTGACAGAATTTTCTATCAAAATAAAATTTTGACAAAATTTTCTATAGAAATAAAATTTTGACAATATTTTCTTTAGAAATAAAATTTTGACAAAATTTTCTATTGTATAAAATTTTGACAGAATTTTCTATCGAAATAAAATGTTGACAATAAAATATTGAAAAAATTTTCTATAGAAAAAAAATGTTGATAAAATTTTCTATAAAAATAAAATTTTGACAAAATTTTCTTTAGAAATAAAATTTTGACAAAATTTTCTATTGAATAAAATTTTGACAGAATTTTCTATCAAAATAAAATTTTGACAGAATTTTCTATCAAAATAAAATTTTGACAAAATTTTCTATAGAAATAAATTTTGACAATATTTTCTTTAGAAATAAAATTTTGATAAAATTTTATATTGAATAAAATTTTGACAGAATTTTCTATCGAAATAAAATTTTGACAAAATTTTCTATAGAAATAAAATTTTTAATTTTAAAATTTATTCCATGAGAAATCTTACTCATGGCGTAATGCCATTCCACTGTTTCCTTATGGCATATGTCAATATTTATTCAGTTGCACTCTCTCCTCATTTCTTCTTTTCGAATTGACTTAGGAAATATGTAAAACGAATGAACGACATTTAAATTCAGTTTGTCTTATTACTTTCCATTCATTCAAACTCAATCTTACTTCAGATGGGTGAGTATTAGACCATGGAGGTCTCCTGCCACTCAATCTTTTATAGTAACTTAGTGTATAAGCGATATCCTTCGTTTGTCTATTCTATGGCTCTCTCTTTAATTTTCTTTTGCAAAAAAAAAACCTTAGGGTCCTGGAAATGAGTTTCTCCAAATGCAAAAGCAACCAAAGAGAGTAACCAGTGAGGCATTGTTTAAAATTAATATACCGTAAAAGACAAAGAATGTCAAGCCCAAAGTTGGTCAACCACAAAGTCAGAATAGATGAGCAGTACCACTGTGAATGTGTTTGTGTGTCATTGTCGCTTGGTGTTTCTTAAGTTTTGTCACATTGCCTGTGACGTTTCTTACCACAATGTAACAGAAGAGAACCAACCAACTTCACACAATATCCCTGGTGTTTTAAGCTAAGACTACTAGGTCACTCACATCTGAGTTTTCTACAGGACATGAAATGAAATGAAGAAAAACCTCACAAAAAAGGGATAGCATTTTAGGGATGCCACTAACGAATTTATGGGTTTTCTTTATGGGATGGAAATCTCTTTTTCTTTCTTTTTTCTGAAAAAGAACCAAATTCTCTCAAAGTCTTTATCTTACTAAGCTAGGAGTATGTCACTTAGATTTATATCTACCATACACCCAGAGAAGGAATAAGATCACCTCAAACATGTCTCAGGAGCAAAATTTTATTTTTTGGATAAATTTTTGTATGGTTTTTATCATATAACATACTTACATCACGTACCAAATTTCAATCGGATCGGATGAATTTTGCTCTTCCAAGAGTATCCGGAGGTCAAATCTGGTGTTCGGCTTATATGGGGACTATTCGTAAAAGTGGTCCGATATAGCCCATTTGCAATACCATCCGACCTACATCAATAACAACTACTTGTGCCAACTTTCAAGTCGATAGCTTATTTTGCACGGAAGTTATCGTGATTTCAAGAAACAGACGGGGGGTCTTAGAGCAAAATTTTGATGTGTCACAAACGGAATGACAAAGTTAATATACCCCCATCCTACGGTGAAGGGTAAAAAAAGTTTGACAAAATTTTCTATAGAAATAAAATTTTGACAAAGTTTTCTGTAGAAATAAAATTTTGACAAAATTTTCTATAGAAATAAAAAATTGACAAAATTTTCTATAGAAATAAAATGTTGGCAAAATTTTCTATAAAAATAAAATTTTGACAAAATTTTCTATAGAAATAAAATGTTGGCAAAATTTTCTATAAAAATAAAATTTTGACAAAATTTTCTATAAAAATAAAATTTTGACAAAATTTTCTATAAAAATAAAATTTTGACAAAATTTTCTATAAAAACAAAATTTTGACAAAATTTTCTAATAAAAATAAAATTTTGACAAAAATTTCTATAGAAATAAAATTTTGACAAAATTTTTTATAGAAATAAAATTTTGGCAAAATTTTCTATGGATTTAAAATTTTGACAAAATTTTCTATGGATCTAAAATTTTGGCAAAATTTTCTATGGATTTAAAATTTTGGCAAAGTTTTAAATGGATATAAAATTTAGGCAAAATTTTCTATGGATATAAAATTTTGGCAAAATTTTCTATGGATTTAAAATTTTGGCAAAATTTTCTATGGATTTAAAATTTTGGCAAAATTCTCTATAGGAATAACATTTTGACAATAGAAATAAAATTTCCTATAGAAATAAAATTTTGATAAAAATTTCTATAGAAATCAAATTTGGACAAAATTTTCTATTAAAATAAAATTTTGATAAAATTATCTATCGAAAAAAATACTATGTGAAAAAGAGGCCAATTAGATTTACTACATGGCGTGAATTGAAAAATTCACAAAAGGATAGCATCATATTTTGACAAAATTTTCTATGGATATAAAATTTTGACAAAATTTTCTATGGATATAAAATTTTGGCAAAATTTTCTCTGGATTTAAAATTTTGGCAAAATTTTCTATGGATATCAAATTTTGGCAAAATTTTCTATGGATATAAAGTTTTGGCAAAATTTTCTATGGATATAAAATGTTGACAAAATTTTCTATAGAAATAAAATGTTGACAAAATTTTCTATAGGAATAACATTTTGACAAAATTTTCTATGGAAATAAAATTTTAACAAAATTTTCTATTGAAATAAAATTTTGATAAAAATTTCTGTAGAAATAAAATTTGGACAAAATTTTCTATAAAAATAAAATTTTGACAAAATTATCTATCGAAAAAGATACTATGTCAAAAAGAGGCCAATTAGATTTACTACATGGCGTGAATTGAAAAATTCACAAAAGGATATCATTTTTCGAAGGCCATATACGTATTTATCAATTTTATTACGATATTTCCTCTTTTATTGGATCTTATAGAGGTCGATAGAAAAAAATCCATTTGCACACAAAATCATATTTTGACAAAATTTTCTATAGAAAAAAATTTGACAAAATTTTCTATAGAAATAAAATTTTGACAAAATTTTCTATGGATATAAAATTTTGGCAAAATTTTCTATGGATTTAAAATTTTGGCAAAATTTTCTATGGATTTAAAATTTTGGCAAAGTTTTCCATGGATATCAAATTTTGGCAAAATTTTCTATGGATATAAAATGTTGACAAAATTTTCAATAGAAATAAAATGTTGACAAAATTTTCTATAGGAATAACATTTTCACAAAATTTTCTATGGAAATAAAATTTCAACAAAATTTTCTATAGAAATAAAATTTTGATAAAAATTTCTATATAAATAAAATTTGAACAAAATTTCTATAAAAATAAAATGTTGATAAAATTATCTATCGAAAAAAATACTATGTGCTAAAGAGACCAATTAGATTTGCTAAAAAAAATTCACAAAAGGATAGTATTTTTCGAAGCCCATATACGTAACATATTCATCAATTTTATTACGATATTTCCTCTTTGATTGGTTCTTATAGAGGTCGATAGAAAAAAATCCATTTCCACACAAATCCTCCACAATCCCACAAATATTTGGTTGTTCCTTATAGTAGGTGTCAGAACTGACTTCACATTTGGCATTCCTAAAACCTCGAAAATCTCATCAGCCAAACCCGCCAAGAAAAACCAACTTAATTTTCTTAAAAATTCTTAAAATGCTTCGATACTCAAAAACAGAAGAAACAAAAACACATTTCCATTCCATTCAATTTCTTTAGTGGCTGTGACTATCGTTAAAACTTTTCGACATCTTTCACACAATGATTATGTGATGGGCATGGAATGGCCAAACAACCAAAAAAAAAACAGTCAACCTATTTCGGGATGTTCTTTAGCAACATTGACAGGTTCCTGCACAATATCCTTCAACGCAAAGGAAATGACAAAATGTCCAAAGGAATAAAAGGTTGATTTTCTTTTTGCAGTTCTCTCCATTCCAAATACTCGCAATGTTCTCATGATTGACCATTATTGTGGGCACAAAAAATGACATGGATGGAAAATGGCTAAAGGCTTTGCTCTATATTTTTTGGTATTGACACCCACTACTAGGCATCCAACAACCAAATCATCCATTATTGATCCATTCATATTAGCCTGATGAAAATCTATCAATCCATCATTTCTTGTATTTGAGGCTCCACCGATGAGATGAGTTGTTCCTTTCCAAAGAAACAAATGAGGGAAAACTCAAATTTGAATGACAGTTAGTGAAGGCGGTTTCCCCAAAAAAGCCTTGTTTGGGAGGGGTGGGTAAGCGAAAGGATATATTGATTAAGGTCAATAACTTTTCAAATCGATCATAGACTCCGTAAAATTTTTGTTTCTTATGTATTTTGGATTATACGAGTTCTTCCTTATGCTTTTGAGCTTAATTTGCCCAGAGCTGTGTTTTTTGCGTTTTACTCACATTAGTTTGATTAATTAACGTTATTAGTGAAAGCTGCAAGTAATCTGTCAGTTTGATGTTTTTGATTTCTTCGAAGAATTAAAGCAACGATTTGTGACCTCAGTTGCCCCTAATATCTCGTCAAGTGAACTTGAGCCGCAGTGTTGCAATGAATAGTATTCCCGCCTCGCATACAAAGGGCTCTGGTTTCAAACTGCAAATCTTATTTTGCAGTTTTTGATAACATATTTATTGTTATTATGACAAAAATGTTTTCCTTGAAAGCTGTGTTTTATTATTTTATTTTTTTTTTTTTTAAATTTTATTTGTATAGAAAATTTTGTCAAAAATTTTATTTCTACAGAATTTTTTTTTTTCAAAATTTTATATCCATAGAAATTCTGTCAAAATTTTATATCCACAGAAAATTTTGTCAAAATTTTATTTATATAGAAAACTTTTTCAAAATTTTATTTCAATAGAAAACTTTTATATCCATAGAAAAGTTTGTCAAAATTTTATTTCTATAGAAAACATTGTCAAAATTTTAGTTCTGTAGAAAGTTTTGTCAAAATTGTATATCCACAGAAAATTTTGTCAAAATTTTATTTCGGTACAAAATTTTTTAAAAATTTTATTTCTATAGAAAAATTTCTTAAAGTTTTATTTCTATAGAAAACTTTGTCAAAATTATATATCCATAGAAAATTTTTTCAAAATTGTATTTCGATAGATTTTTTTTTTATTTTTATTTGTTAAAAAAATTGTTCAAAATTGTATTTCTATAGAAAACTTTGTCAAAATTTTATTTCTATAGAAAATTTTGTCAAAATGTTAATTCTGTAGAATTTTTTTTTTTAATTGTATTTCTATAGAAAATTTGTTCAAAATTGTATTTCTATAGAAAATTTTGCCAAAATTTTATATCTAAAGAAAATTTTGTCACAATTTTATTTTTCTAGAAAATTTTGTCAAAATTTTATTTCAATAGATTTTTTTTTTTTTCAAAATTTTATATCCATAGAAAATTTTGTCAAAATTTTATTTCTAAAGATAATTTTATCAAAATTTTAGTTTTCTATAAAATTTTGTCAAAATTTTATTGCTATAGAAAATTTTGTCAAAATTTTATTTCTACATAAGATTTTGTCAAAATTCCATAAAAAATTTTGTCAAAATTTTATATCCATAGAAGGGAGCCACCGTGGTGAACTGGTTAGCATGCCCGCTTGCATACACAAGGTCGTGGGTTCGATTCCTGCTTCGACCGAACACCAAAAAGTTTTTCAGCGGTGGATTATCCCACCTCAGTAATGCTGGTGCCATTTCTGAGGGTTTCAAAACTTCTCTAAGTGGTTTCACTGCAGTGTGGAACGCCGTTCGGACTCGGCTATAAAAAGGAGGTCCCTTGTCATTGAGCTTAACATGGAATCGGGCAGCACTCAGTGATAAGAGAGAAGTTCACCAATGTGGTATCGCAATGGACTGAATAGTCTAAGTGAGCCTGATACATCGGACTGCCACCTAACCTAACCTATATCCATAGAAAATTTTGTCAAAATTGTATTTCTATAGAAAGTTATGTCAAAATTTTATATCCACAGAAAATTTTGTCAAAATTTTTGTTCTATACAAAATTTTTTCAACATTTTAATTCTATAGAAACTTTTGTCAATTTTTTTTTTTTGTATAGAAAATTTTGTCAAAATTTTATTTCTGCAAAAGATTTTGTCAAAATTTTATTTCTATAGAAATTTTTGTCAAAATGTTATATCCATAAAAAAATTTTGTCAAAATTTTATATCCATAGAAAATTTTGTCAAAATTTTATATGCACAGGAAATTTTGTCAAAATTTGATTTCTATAGAAAATTTTGTCAAAATTTTATTTCTAGAGAAATTTTTGTCAAAATTGTATTTCGGTACAAAATTTTGTCAAAACTTTTGTTCTATAGTAAATCTTTTCAACATTTTTTTTTTATAGAGAATTTTGTCAAAATTTTGTTTTTATAGAAAATTTAGTCAAAATTTTGTTTTTATAGAAAATTTTGTCAAAATTTTGTTTTTATAGAAATGTGTGTATACATTTTATTTCTATAGCAATTCTGTCAATTTTTTTTTTTTGTATAGAAAATGTTGTACTTTTTTTTTTGTAAAGAAAATTTTGTCAAAATTTTATTCCTAAAATTTTGTCAAAATTCTATATCCATTGAAAAATTTGTCATTTTTGCCACAAGTGCATTTCTATAGAAAAATTTTGTCAAAATTATATTTCTATGAAACATTTTGTGAAGATTGCATTTCTATAGAAAATTTTGTCAAAATTTTATTTCTACATATAATTTTGTCAAAATTTTATTATCATAGCATATTATGTGATTTGGGAATCCTTAAGTCCGTCCATCCATCAATCCGTCTATTTCCGATTTAGTGTTCGAATCCAAGATTAAATTTAATCAGAATATTTAAAACTCTCATATCAATATGACCATGACAAACGTTATCAAACATTATTATAAATGAGTTATAATGATCGTGTTAGCTCTTATTTTCCTCTCTAGAAATCGAAAATCACTTTGAGACTACATGGAAAAGACTTAAAATAATCACTCACCAGTTCTATACCCCAATGAAAATGAAAAACTCTCAGCTATTTGTTCAATATCAGCCGATTTTCACAATTATAACAGTTTTCGTGTAACTGTTATAATCTGTTTATTATAATTATAATCTAGAACTTTAAATATATAATTAGAATCTTTAATGGATTTATTCTCATATGTTTACAACTCCATTTGCGTCAGTCCTTGATTTTATTTTTTCCTTTAGTAAAAGAAAATCACTTAGCAATGAAATTAATTCCTACTGTAAAAGAATAAAATCCAAATAATAGCTCTCCAATTTTATACCCTGATGGATGGAAATGAAAAGCACTCAGCACAGCATGCCTTTTTGATTGACAAAGGTGATATATGTATAGAGTCCCACATAAACCTTAAACACCCTTTTTTAACCGCAATTTGTGTAATTTTATTACTTTTTATTTATTTAATTAATTAAATATTTGAGCAAAAAAAAAAAGAAAAAGATTGCTGAAAAAGAGAGGCCATAAAACATTGTTGCTTGTATACAGCAGTTGTCATGTTTGCGGTCTAGGGTATTTATCAAACAAACAATAGCTGCGACAGCAGTAGCAGCAGCAATTAAGAAAAAATACTCTTATCAAATAGGACAGGCAACTGTGAAAACATGACAATCTTTAAATAAAATTGAGCAGAACAAAAAATATTGAAGTGAAGAGGAAGAACAATTAATTTGAATTGTTTACACTTAAAGCAAAAATGTTTGCGTTAATTGAAAAACTCGTGTGTACCTCCAGTGTTTTTGATTTTTTTATGTAAATAATTTCAAATAAACAACACGTGGCAAATTTGCCATCTTATCCCAAGCACTGGTGTCAGGACATTCCAGAATAAGGGGAAACTTAGAGACAAATGAACTGGTGATACGAAGTTGAGCACAAAGAAAATTGGACTTTTGAAAGTCCGGGCTTATAGAGATCTCGCGGATTTTGTAAGATCCCAGCAAAAAAAAAATCGAAGTTCTTCTAAAGGCACAATTTTAAAAGATGTTCTTTATTATAACTACACAGGCTGTTCAAATGTGGGACATGAGTCCTATGTCAAGCCGATGTTAAATTGGTCGCTTCTGTGCCGATTTTGCACCATTGTCGGATCCATTTTAACTACTTTGTTGGCAACGCTTTGTTTGCTGGGATGTGTGGCCCTTGAAGACACATAGAACCATTTGCAATAGTGCAAGGATTCATAGAAGTGACCCAAGCAATAGGAAAACTAGATAACTATGGATTATTGAAGTTCTCAACCAATTTTCACAAATATAACAGTTTTCTCCTAACTGTTATAACCTATAGGAGAGGACTTTAGATATATAATGTTAAATAGTTACTGGTGGCAATAGCCCTCAGCTCTTCAGCCTTACCTGCTTATATAAGGCAATTCTTAAACCAGCAGAACATCAAGCAAATCGGCCCAGACCTACAATTCGGATTCCCTATTTAGGTATCAGCCAATTTTCACAACAATAACAATTTTCTTCTAACTGTTATAACCAATTGGAGAAATTATAGCCTAGAACTTTCAATATATGGCACGAAGTTTCAATGCCTTCATTCGTATATAGAAATCTACAGCTTCATTTCCCTCATCTCTTCGGCCCTAGCTACTTCTATACGGCACGTCTTAGACCAGAGGAACATCACACAAATTGATTTAGGCTTCGATTGAGATTTCATATACAAATATCACAATTATAACAGTTGTTTTAACTATTATAACCCATTGAAGGAATTATAACCTCGAAATTTCAAAATATAACTCGGAGTTGCAGTGACCTGATTCGTATATATATTTACGTCTACAACTCTATTTCCACCAGCCCGACACCTCTTAGAACAGAGAAACATCACGCAAATCCATTTATGCTTGTTTTGTGATTCTACATTTACGTATTAGCCGATTTTTCACAAATATAACAGTTGTCTTCTGTTATAACCTAATGGAGGGAATATAACTTAGAGCTTATAAGCTATTGGAGGACTTATAACACATAGCTCGAAGTTAGGTTAGGTCGCAGCTCGATGTATCAGGCTCACTTAGACTATTCAGTCCATTGTGATACCACATTGGTGAACTTCTCTCTTGTCACTGAGTGCTGCCCGATTCCATTTTAAGCTCAATGACAAGGGACCTACTTTTTATAGCCGAGTCCGAACGGCGTTCCACATTGTAGTAAAACCACTTAGAGAAGCTTTGAAACACTCAGAAATGTCACCAGCATTACTGAGGTGGGATAATCTACCACTGAAAAACTTTTTGGTATTGGGTGGAAGCAGGAATCGAACCTACGACCTTGTTTATGCCTTGCATGTCGAGCATGCTAACAATTGCACCACGGTGGCTCCCTGAAGCTCGAAGTTGCAATGACTCCAACAATGGCATAGTTTGTCAGGTTAAGTGATAGAGAATGACAACAACTCTTGAATCGAATTGATGTCCACTTAGACCACTATAGGTCCATTTTTATTCTTCAGTAGGATGTCTCTTTTAAACTCGCCTAAGAACTTCCATCCGTCTTCCTTAAAATTGTTTAAAACATCCCACCAGAAGCCCTGATGAAGGCGAGTATGTTCCTTAAGCTTCACTATCGCCGGTTGGAGAGAGCCTGAATGAAGAAGGAGACCAGTATCTTGTCCGTTCTAAAGGATACTGCGGGATACTGGCAGAGGAAGTGGTACGAATCCTCGGTGACTTCCGGGTCCATATGCCATCTGCAAATGTTATCATCTTTAAGGCCTATTCTTAACATAAGTTTCTCAAGTGCGTAATGCCCAGTTGTAATGCCAATTAAAGGCCTCAATTGCTGTCTGTCCATTGCCATCCGATTTTTGCAATTCCTATGGTTCTTTTCGTCCCATATCAACTTGATTTGTTCGCAACCTTCCGAAAAGACTCAACGGCCTCGGGTAGGTTAGGTTAGGTTAGGTGGCAGCCTGATGTATCAGGCTCACTTAGACTATTCACTCCATTGTGATACCACATTGGTGAACTTCTCTCTTATCACTGAGTTTTGCCCGTTTACATTTTAAGCTCAATGACAAGGGACCTACTTTTTATAGCCGAATCCGAACGGCGTTCCACATTGCAGTGAAACCACTTAGAGAAGCTTTGAAACCCTCAGAAATGTCACCAGCATTACTGAGGTGGGATAATCCACCGCTGAAAAACTTTTTGGTGTTTGGTCGAAGCAGGAATCGAACCCATGACCTTGTGTATGCAAGGCGGGCATGCTAACCATTGCACCACGGTGGCTCCCTAGGGTAGTACAACATATTTCACACGGACTCGGGTAGTACAACATATTTCACACGAATCCCCTAAATACATGAAGACAGAGGAGAAAAAAACATCCGAAGGGACATTATTCGTTCCACGAGTGCCTTTCTCCTCAACAATCGCATAAGCTCAACTTACTATTTGCAGTACATACATAGAGTACATAATTAAAATAGCCCTAATTTTTTCAGTACATACATTTAGTACATAATTAAAATAGCCTTAATTTTTTCAGCAGTAGCTACTTCTATGTGGCACTTTTTTAGCAGCAGAATATCATACAAATTGGTTTAGTCTAAGGTTGAGATTCCATATATACACAGTCTTACACAAGTTTACATACGGTTTAAGAAATTGTATTTTCTTTAATTATTAAAATATAATAAAATATGCATATATATGCTTTAGATTTTGTAAATTAATTTGAAAAACAAAGTATTTGTCTATTTTCAAGAAGATGTTTTTAGTCTGGATTATAAACAACAACAAGAAACATGTTTAGTTATAAGGTAAAAACCTCAAGGGTATGTAAACTTATGTGAGACTGTGTAAGTATCAGTCAATTTTACCAAATATAACACTTTTCTTCTAACTGTTATAACCCATTGGAGGGATTATAACATCGAACTTATAATAATATCTCTGAGTTGCAATGACTCCAACAACCACATAAGCCCATCGGAGGCTTTTTGGTGACATTTTGCTGATTTTGCTTTGTAATTGGCAAACTTGACATACTATTTAATGCCTGATGGTTCTTTTTACCCATTCCATATACACAAATGTGTTGAATTTCATGTAGGCAACTACACAGCATGTCCATAGCACTCACTTTACCACACAATTGTATTTGTATGCGTGTCTCTCCAAATAGAGAGTGCCCAGTGATGATGCTGTTATCTCAACTTCTTGCATATCCTAAAGACTTCAAAAGCATACCAATGTTTGTGGTTTCCCTTGTCCGCTGATTAGGTCAAATGTTTGTGACAGTTTTTCCTCTTTCAATTTGTATCTAATCGCTTCTATTCTATCTAAATTGACATTGACTTTGCCTTGGGAATATGCGTCCTCTTTTTCGGATGTGGACACCAAATAGAATTAGTATAGGCTAGTGATCCAAGAGATAAAAGCTAAAGTTTTCTCGGATATCCCAAAGCGAAATATTTTAGAGACACATGATTTTAAGGATAAACAGATGGTTGTGGTGGTAGGGGGTGATGAAGAGAAATCTAGTTTACTGTATTGAAATACCAATTTTGGAAACTACTCTAATAAAGACATCAATGGTGGTGGTGGATGAAAGTAAAATTGGAAACTGGACAACTATTAAAGTTTATATCACCAATTTTAAATTAGAAATAAAATGATTTTTATACCCTCCACCATAGGACGGGAGTATATTAACTTTGTCATTCCGTTTGTAACACATCGAAATATTGCTCTAAGACCCCATAAAGTAGATATAAAGGGTGGTTAAAATTTCAAGGGCCGATGTTGATTTTGAATAAAACACAAACTATTTAGGAAATTAATGTAATTTTATTTTATTATGATATATACAAAATATCGGCCAAATGGGCGCCGCGACCTCGGTGGCACACCTTCATCCGATGTTCCAAATTTTCGATGACGCTGAGGCATAATGGAGGTTCTATGCCGTTAATGTGCCGAATTATATCATCCTTTAGCTCTTGAATTGTTGCTGGCTTATCGACGTACACCTTTTCTTTCAAATAACCCCAAAGAAAAAAGTCCAACGGTGTCAAATCACATGATCTTGGCGGTCAATTGACATCGCCATTACGTGAGATAACACGGCCATAGAATTTGTTGCGCAAAAGAGCCATTGTTTCGTTAGCTGTGTGGCAAGTGGCACCGTCCTGCTGAAACGATAGCGAACACCATTCACAGTAACTGCCTGACCGGCCTCATTTTGGAAAAAATACGGCCCGGTGATGCATTGGTTTTTCGACAATCACTCTTGGATTATCATTCGCCCAAATGCGGCAATTCTGTTTATTGACGAATCCACTGAGGTGAAAATGTGCCTCATCACTGAAGATGATTTTCTTCGAAAATTGATCATCCACGGTTGCCATTTCTTGGAACCATTCTGCCCATTCACGACGTCCATGGTTCAAATTGAGTAAGTGTGAAATAGAGAAATGTCAAATAAAATTCGGAAAAAAACTTGGCGTTTAGGTGTGGTTGACATTCAACATCGGCCCTTATAATTTAACCACCCTTTATATTCTGGGTTGTGGTGAAATTCTGAGTCGATCTAAGCATGTCCGTCCGTCCGTCTGTTGAAATCACGCTAACTTCCGAACGAAACAAGCTATCGACTTGAAACTTGGCACAAGTAAAGGGTGATACGGTCAAAATTTGGTCAAGGGAAAACGCGTGTAAATCGGTGAAATCGTTTATTTAAAAAATCAAATTAAATTTATTTTTCAAGTTCAATTAGTATAAAATTCAGGAAAAATATTCAGTTAGGCTTTCGCTTTTCCAAATCCGAATTGCCGGGCCTCACGCTTGACACCTGCCATCAGATTTTGTACAGCCACCTTGTCCACCTTCTTCGCCGCAGAAAGTCAGTTTGCCTTGAACTGCTGCTCGTCCTTAGCAGTTTTTTGGTCTTCTTTAGGTTCCGCTTGACAATAGCCCAGTATTTCTCAATTGGGCGGAGCTCTGGCGTGTTGGGACGGTTCTTGTCCTTGGGAACCACCTGCACGTTGTTGGCGGCGTACCACTCCATGGCCTTTTTACCGTAATGGCAAGATGCCAAATCCGGCCAAAACAGTACGGAACAACCGTGTTTCTTCAGGAAAGGCAGCAGACGTTTATTCAAACACTCTTTCACGTAAATTTCTTGGTTGACAGTCCCGGAAGCTATGAAAATGCTGCTTTTCAAGCCACAGGTACAGATGGCTTGCCAAATCAGATATTTCTTTGCGAACTTTGACAATTTTATGTGCTTGAAAATATCTGCTACCTTTCCCCTTCATTTTGCCGTATAAAACTCCTGTCCCGGAAGATGCTTGTAGTCGGCTTTGACGTAGGTTTCGTCGTCCATTACCACGCAGTCAAACTTCGTCAGCATCGTCGTGTACAGCCTCCGGGATCGCGCTTTGGCCGTCGTATTTTGTTTATCATCGCGATTTGGAGTCACTACCTTCTTGTAAGTCGATAGTCCGGCTCGTTTTTTGGCTCGATACACGGTTGTAGACGATACACCCAGCTTATTTGCGGCATCTCGGAGAGAGAGGTTAGGGTTTCGCTTGAAACTACCGGCAACTCTCTTTGTCGTCTCAGCGGCTTCCGGTTTTCGATTTCCCCCCGATCCAGACTTCCTGGCTGTCGACAAACGTTCCCCAAACACTTTAATTACATTTGTAACGGTTGATTTGGCAACTTTTAGCGATTTTGCCATCTTTGCGTGCGAGTAGCTCGAAGCAAAATTTTGATACGCTGCTCTTCTTGCTTGGACGGCATTTTGACAACTGAAGAGTGAATTCCAAAATCAAAATAGGAGCATCATTCTACACACACACACCTCCAAAATGAGGGGTGTTCAGGTTTTTTAAATGCAAAATTGAAAGAAATACGTCAAGTTTATATTGACCAAATTTTGACCGTATCACCCTTTAGTTGTTATTGATGTAGGTCGGATGGTATTGCAAATGGGCCATATCGGTCCACTGTTACGTATAGCCCCCATATAAACGGACCCCAAATTTGGATTGCGAATCCTCTAAGAGAAGCAAATTTCGTCCGATCCTGCTGAAATTTGGTACATGGTGTTAGCAGATGATCTCTAATAATCATGCAAAAATTGGTCCACATCGGTCCATAATTATATATAGCCCCCATATAAACCGATCCACAGATTTGACTTGAGGAGCCTCTAAGAGAAGCAATTTTCATCCGATCCGGCTGAAATTTGATACATTGTGTAAGTATATGGTCTCTAACAACTATGCAACAATTGGTCGACATCGGTCCATAATTATATATAGCCCCCATATAAACCGATCCCACGATTTGGCGTGCGGAGCCTCTAAGAGAAGCAAATTTCATCCGATCCGGCTGAAATTTGATACATGGTGCAAGTATATGGTCTCTAACAACTATGCAAAAATTGATCCACATCGGTTTATAATTATATATAGCCCTCATATAAACCGATCCCCAGATTTGACTTCCGGAGCCTCTTGGAAGACCAAAAATCATCTGATTCAGTTGAAATTTGGTACGTGAAGTTAGTATATGGTATCCAACAACCATGCAGGGATTGGTTCATATCAGTCCATAATTATATATAGCCCCATATAAACCGATCCCCAGATTTGACCTCAGGAGCCCCTTGGAAGAGCAAATTTCATCCGATTCGGTTGAAATTTGGTACGTGAAGTTAGTATATGGTATCCAACAACCATGCAGGAATTGGTTCATATCAGTCCATAATTATATATAGCCCCATATAAACCCATCCCGAGATTTGGTTTTGGAGCCTCTTGGAGGAGCAAAATTCATCCGATCTGGTTTAAATTTGGTACGTGGTGTTAGTATATGATATTTACTCGCAACAACCATGCCAAAGTGGTCCATATCAGTCCATAATTATACATAGCTCCCATATAAACCGATCCCGAGATTTGGTTTTGGAGCCTCTTGGAGAAGCAAATTTCATCCGTGTCAGTTGACATTTGGTACATTGTGCTACGGCCGTTAACAACCATGCCTAACTAGGTCCATATCGGTCTTTAGTTATATATAGCCCTCAGATAAATCGATCCCCAATCACACAAAAATTGTTCCATATCAAGTTCATAATTATATATAGCCTCCATATAATCTACGTACCGTGCGAAAGTCCATATGGATTCGTAATTATTTGTAACAGGGTGGCTGATAAGTCCCCGGTCTGACACATAGATGGCGTCGCTAGTTTTAAATGCATATTATTTTTATATAGTACCAACCTACAAATGATTCGTGTTAAAATTTGACGTCTGTAAGTCAATTAGTTGCTTTTGTGAAGCAACTTTTGTTATTGTGAAAAAAAATGGAAAAAAGGAATTTCGTGTTTTGATAAAATACTATTTTCTGATGGGAAAAAATATGGTGGAAGCAAAAACTTGGCTTGATAATGAGTTTCCGGACTCTGCCCCAGGGAAATCAACAATAATTGATTGGTATGCAAAATTCAAGCGTGGTGAAATGAGCACGGAGGACGGTGAACGCAGTGGACGCCCGAAAGAGGTGGTTACCGGCGAAAACATCAAAAAAATCCACAATATGATTTTGAATGACCGTAAATTGAAGTTGATCGAGATAGCAGAGGCCTTAAAGATATCAAAGGAACGTGTTGGTCATATCATTAATCAATATTTCGATATGCGGAAGCTCTGTGCAAAATGGGTGCCGCGCGAGCTCACATTTGACCAACAACAACAACGTGTTGATGATTCTGAGCGGTGTTTGCAGCTATTAACTCGTAATACAACCGAGTTTTTCCGTCGATATGTGACAATGGATGAAACATGGCTCCATCACTACACTCCTGAGTCCAATCGAAAGTCGGCTGAGTGGACAGCGACCGGTGAACCGTCTACGAAGCGTGGAAAGACTCAAAAGTCCGATGGAAAAGTGATAGCCTCCGTTTTTTGGGATGCGCATGGAATAATTTTTATCGATTATCTTGAGAAGGGAAAAACCATCAACGGTGACAATTATATGGCGTTATTGGAGCGTTTGAAGGTCGAAATCGCGGCCCCATATGAAGAAGAAACAAGTATATACGGCCGTAAGTTCGGCCAGGTCGAATCTTATGTACCCTCCACCATGGATTGCGTAGGAACTTCTACTAAAGGCTGTCATCCACAATCGAATTACTTGGGTTGCGATAACACTTGCCGATGGCAAGGTATCGTAAAACTTTTTAACACTGTCTTCTAAATTGTAAGTTAGTCCATAAGGGGTATATATTAAACAAAAAAAAGGCCGATTAAATACGTATATAATTCAGTTTGACAAAATTTTCTATAGAAATAAAATTTTGACAAAATTTTCTATAGAAATAAAAACTTGACAAAATTTTCTATAGAAATAAAATGTTGACAAAATTTTCTATGGAAGTAAAATGTTGACAAAATTTTCTATAGCAATAAAATTTTGACAAAATTTTCTATAGAAATAAAATGTTGACAAAATTTTCTATAGAAATAAAATTTTGACAAAATGTTCTATAGAAATAAAATGTTGACAAAATTGTCTATAGAAATAAAATGTTGACAAAATTTTCTACAGAAATAAATTTTTTACAAAATTTTCTATAGAAATAAAATTTTGACAAAATTTTCTATAGTAATAAAATTTGACAATTTTTACATGGCTGTTAGAGGCCATATACTAACGAAATGTACCAAATTTCAACCGCATCGGATGACTTTTGCTCCTCCAAGAGGCTCCGGAGGTCAAATCTGGGGATCGGTTTATATGGGAGCTATATATAATTATGGACCGATATGGACCAATTTTTGCATGGTTGTTAGAGACCATATACTAACACCACGTACTAAATTTCAATTGGATCGGATGAATTTTGCTCATCCAAGAGGCTCCAGAGTTCAAATCTGGGGATCGGTTTATATGGGAGCTATATATAATTATGGACCGATATGGACCAATTTTTGCATGCTTGTTAGAGACCGTATACTAACATCAGGTACCCAATTTCAAACGGATCGGATGAATTTTGCCCCTCCAAGAGGCTCCGGAGGTCAAATCTGGGGATCGGTTTATATGGGAGCTATATATAATTATGGACCGATATGGACCAGTTTTTGCATGGTTGTTAGAGACCATATACTAACACCACGTACCAAATTTCAATCGGGTAGGATGAAGTTTGCTCCTCCAAGAGGCTCCGGAGGTCAAATCTGGGGATCGGTTTATATGGGAGCTATATATATTTATGGACCGATATGGACCAATTTTTGCATGGTTGTTAGAGACCGTATACTAACATCAGGTACCAAATTTCAACCGGATCGGATGAATTTTGCCCCTCCAAGAGGCTCCGGAGGTCAAATCTGGGGATCGGTTTATATGGGGGCTATATATAATTATGGACCGACATGGACCAATTTTTGCATGGTTGTTAGAGACCGTATACATAGACCACGTACCAAATTTCAACCGGATCGGATGAATTTTGCTGCTCCGGAAGGCTCCGCAAGCCAAATTTGGGGATCGGTTTATATGGGGGCTATACGTAAACGTGGGCCGATATGGCCCATTTGCAATACCATCCGACCTACATCGATAACAACTACTTGTGCCAAGTTTCAAGTCGATAGCTAGTTTCGTTCGGAAGTTAGCGTGATTTCCACAGACGGACGGACAGCCGGACAGACGGACAGACGGACGGACGGACGGACATGCTTAGATCGACTCAGAATTTCACCACGACCCAGAATATATATACTTTATAGGGTCTTAGAGCAATATTTCGATGTGTTACAAACGGAATGACAAAGTTAATATACCCCCATCCTATGGTGGAGGGTATAAAAAGTGTTGTTCCACCAAGACATCGCATCGTGCCACAAGTCATTGAGAACGATGGCAAAAATTCATGAATTGGGCTTCGAATTGCTTCGCCACCCACCGTATTCTCCAGATCTGGCCCCCAGCGACTTTTTCTTGTTCTCAGACCTCAACAGCATGCTCGCAGGGAAAAATTTGGCTGCAATGAAGAGGTGATCGCCGAAACTGAGGCCTATTTTGAGGCAAAACCGAAGGAGTACTACCAAAATGGTATCAAAAAATTCGAAGATCGTTATAATCGTTGTATCGCTCTTGAAGGGAACTATGTTGAATAATAAAAACGAATTTTGAAAAAAAATGTGTTTTTCTTTGTTAGACCGGGGGCTTATCAGCCAACCTGTTAGACTTACCTATACATAACTTTTTTGTCTAATATATACCACGTATGGACTAACTCACAATTTAGAAAACGATTTTAAGAAGTTTTAAGATACCACAACCCAAGTAATTCGATTGTGGATGACAGTCTTTCGTAGAAATTTCTATGCAATCCATGGTAGAGGGTACATAAGATTCGGCCTGGCCGAACTTACGGCCGTATATACTTGTTTTTTTTTTTTCTCTAATAACATATATACCACGTATGGACTAACTCACATTTTAGAAAACGATTTTAAGAAGTTTTAAGATACCTTGCCATTGGTAAGTATTACCACAACGCAAGTAATTCGATTGTGGATGACAGTTTTTTGCAGAAGTTTCTACGCAATCGATGGTGGAGGGTACATAAGTTTCGGCCTGGCCGAACTTACGGCCGTTTACACTTGTTTCTTTTGTTTTTGAATATTCTCGTAATTTTTCTAATTTTCGTAATTTTCCTTGGAGAACGTCATCATATTCTTTGAGTATAATTACAAACGACATATGTTATGTGGTACTCTACATGCAGCTGAGAATAAGCAAATGAATGCAACATTTGTTAATTTCCACAGGAAACCTCAACCTCAAAACCTTTGCACTTTCTTTGTAAATTTTGATATTTTAGTATGTGAAAAAGATATACACATATACATACTTATGTCACCATCTTTGTATGAATAATTCCTCTACTGAATGTGTGGACTGATTAAGTAATAACTCACATATGGTCATAGTATCACCAGAGTTCAAAGCCACAATTTTAGTATTTCAGCAATGTTGATAATATTACTTTACCCCTATTCAGTTGAAAAGTATAGTGATCCTTTATATACTTTATATTCGAAAACAAGTATACAATGTGGCTGATATGTACTGTTATCAACTTAAGATTAAATTGCAAAGAACCAAAGAGTTGTTTCGCTTGCACGAAACGAGGTTCTATATTTCGGGATTGTGCAATCTTAGCGTTGCAATCGGTCAACTAACAGCTCTATCGTAAAGCTTAACATTTTTGACGATATTTGTTTAATTTACAGCAACTTTAAAAATGGAATTAAATCGTGAAAATATTCATGGCGATTTTCTGGAAAGTTGAATTAGCCCGCAAAGAAACATATGTCTAGTCAGACTTGTGGATTGGTATCTGGCGTTTTCTCTTCAATAGTTTCATAATCAATCAATTCCTCAATCTTTCATGTCCAATAAGCTCGTATTTTTGAGCTCTCAAAATATCGATTTAATGGGCCATCCGCCGTATAGTCCTAATTTCGCACCGAACGACTTCTTTTACCCCATACGTAATAAATAAAACAAGTAGGAAAAGTCTAAAGTCGGGCGGAGCCCCGACTATATTATACACACAAAGAAAATTTCATTAAAATTGAGCCAACGAAACTATTTCATTGATATAATGAAACCTTTTCATTGCGGCAATGAAAACATTCGTTAATAGTACGAAACTTTTCGTTGATTAAAAGAAAATTCATTGTAATAACGAAAAACTTCGTTATATCAACGAATTTGTTTCATTGGCTCACTTTTAATGACACATTTCGTTAATATAACGAAGTTTTTTCTACCAGTGTACCCTGCACCACTTTGTAGATCAACATTTTCGATACCATATCAAATCCATAAAATGCGAACAAAATTTTAGTAAAAACAAGTATATACGGCCGTAAGTTCGGCCAGGCCGAATCTTATATACCCTCCACCATGGAGGGTATATAAGAGGGTGCGAAAGACAGTCATCCACAATCGAATTACTTGCTTTGTGGTAATACTTACCGATAACAAGGTATCTTAAAACTTTTTAACATCGTTTTCTAAATTCTGAGTTAGTCCATACGTGGTATATATTTAAAAAAAAAATGTTATGTATAGGTAAGTCTACAAATAATTACGAATCGATATGGACATTTGCACGGTACGTGGAGAGCCAGAATTGAAATATGGGAGTCGCTTATATGGGGGCTATATATAATTATGGACCGATGTGGACCAATTTTAGCATGATTGTTAGAGATCATATGGTAACACAATGTACCAAATTTCAACCGGATCGGATGAAATTTGCTTCTCTTAGAGGATTTGCAAACCAAATCTGGAGGTCCGTTTATATGGGGGCTATACGTAAAAGTGGACCGATATGGCCCAATTGCAATACCATCCGACCTACATCAATAACAACTACTTGTGCCAAGTTTCAAGTCGATAGTTGTTTCGTTCGGAAGTTAGTGTGATTTCAACAGACGGACGGACGGACATGCTTAGATCGATTGAGAATTTCACCACGACCCGGAATATATATACAATTCTGTTCTAGACGGGTATATATATGGAAGTCTACAAATAATTACGAACCGATATGATCTGTTGCGTTGTAATTAAGGAGCCAGAAGTGAAATATGGATTTCGCTGATATGGACGAATTTTTGTGTGATTGGGGATCGGTTTGTGCGCACACAAAGAAAATTTGATTGAAATTAAGCCACCGTGGTGCAATCGAGCCACCGCGGTGCAATGGTTAGCATGCCCGCCTTGCATACACCCAGAAAAAAGTGACCCCTTCTTTAAGTTAAAATGAACTCATTGTGAAGAAAGTTGAACTTCGTATAGCGCCAAAGACATTTTTATTTGTTTGAACGATGTGATTTTCGTAGAAATTATGTATAATGCATTCCATATATTAGTTAACGTTTTCCTATATTTATGTACCACTATACTACAGAATGAAAAAATTGACTGATTTGAATTCATATATGGAATGATTTTATTGAAAATGTTTCATTCATTTGGACAAATCTTACACATTTGTGGTAAAACTTTTACTTCATAATTAGAACTGCTTACCTTCGTTTTTAAATACAATTTTATTTATTTATATAGGCAATTTTTTCTTCAATAAAATACACGTTTTATTAAGATATTAAATATATTTATTAAGAATCAATAGCATCGAATGGCCTTGAAATACTAGTTTATTATTCCACTATTTCCAATTTCCATGTAATGTCATCTGTCAACTGTAAAACGCATTTTTCTTCTTGTACATTTCACTTTTAATAAGTTGCTGCCTAACGATTTTGTCCTCCTTTTATAATTTCAATACCTACAAATATAAAAAATCATAAACCATTTTTGTTACAAAAGATTAGCGTCACTGAATATTACCTGATAATTGAAGATTCCAAAATGAAGACAAATGAAAGGGTTGTTATTCTGCTGGTGTTTTCTTTCTTTATACGCCATCACGAACATTGATAGATTTATTTTCAAAAAACGAAAATTGTTCTCACTAATTTAAAATAATAAATATTTTATATATTTTATTTGTTATTTATTATATTATTTTACCATATTATTTTTTAACAATCTCTCGGTATACCACAACAACGCGATTCCAACTAAAAAAACAACCCACGCGCAAACATATCGATTACACCCACGCGCAAACACATCGATTACGATGACAGGTATCGATTACAGGTAGACAATAGAAATATAGGAAAATTGCCTATATTCTAACAAGTGTGTTGAAGGGATTGCATACTTCTTAGTACGAATGAACTAAAATATTTTTTTATGTCAAGTGTTGTTCGTATGTATGAAAAACTTTCTATTATAAAGGAAGTCGCAATTATCATTTTATAAGAAATTTTACTAATTTTGAGGAAACTTGGTTTTAGTTCGGTTTTTGTTTATTTTTACGAATGCTTTGTTATCGGTGAATAAAATTTTCTTGTTCAGTAATAAATTCTTATACCCAGCGAAGAAAATAGTATGAGTAAAATTCCATGCCTTATTCTAGTTAATGAACTATTCCTAACTGCTTACAGTTTAGGTTTTTTTTACTGAAACGAGTAAATTTTATTATTTCTCACAAAAATTTACCTTAATGGAAATAAAATGGATAAACTATATTGATGAAAAAATTTTCCTTTAGTTTCGAAGGCACTTTTTTATGGGTGTACACAAGGTCGTGGGTTCGATTCCTGCTACGACCGAACACCAAAAGGTTTTTCAGCGGTGGATTATCCCACCTCAGTAATGCTGGTGACATTTCTGAGGGTTTCAAAGCTTCTCTAAGTGGTTTCACTGGAATGTGGAACGCCGTTCGGACTCGGCTATAAAAAGGAGGTCCCTTGTCATTGAGCTTAACATGGATTCGGGCAGCACTCTGTGATAAGAGAGAAGTTCACCACTGTGGTATCACAATGGACTGAATAGTCTAAGTGTGCCTGATACATCGGGCTGCTACATAACCTAACCTAACCTAAGCCAATGAAAATTTTGCATTGATACAGCGAAACATTTTCATTAGGACAATGAAAATGTTCGTTAACATTACGAAACGTTTCGTTGGATAACAAAAAATTCATTACAATAACGAAAAATTTCCTTATATCAATGAATTTGTTTCATTGGTTCAATTTTAATGACACATTTCATTAATATAACGAAACCTTTTCTACCAGTGTGGGGGCTATATATAACTATATACCGACAACGAAAATTTTTGACATGGTTTTTAGAGGCCATAACCTAGCACAATGTACCAAACTTCAACCGAATCGGATGAAATTTACTCCTCCAAGAGGATATGGAGGTCATATCTGGGGATCGGTTTAAATGGGGGCTATATATAACAGGTTGGCTGATAAGTCCCGGTCTAACAAAGAAAAAAACATTTTTTTTTTTGTAAAAATTCGTTTTTATTATTCAACATAGTTCCCTTCAAGAGCGATGCAACGATTATAACGACCTTCCAATTTTTTGATACCATTTTGGTAGTACTCCTTCGGTTTTGCCTCAAAATAGGCCTCAGTTTCGGCGATCACCTCTTCATTGCAAGCAAATTTTTCCCCTGTGAGCATCCTTTTGAGGTCTGAGAACAAAAAAAAGTCGCTGGGGGCCCGATCTGGAAAATACGGTGGGTGGGGAAGCAATTCGAAACCCAATTCATGAATTTTTGCCATCGTTCTCAATGACTTGTGGCACGGTGCGTTGTCTTGGTTGAACAACACTTTTTTCTTCTTCATATGGGGCCGTTTTGCCGCGATTTCGACCTTCAAACGCTCCAATAACGCCATATAATAGTCACTGTTGATGGTTTTTCCCTTCTCAAGATAATCAATAAAAATTATTCCATGCGCATCCCAAAAAACAGAGGCCATTACTTTGCCAGTGGACTTTTGAGTCTTTCCACGCTTCGGAGGCGGTTCACCGGTCGCTGTCCACTCAGCCGACTGTCGATTGGACTCAGGAGTGTAGTGATGGAGCCATATTTCATCCATTGTCACATATCGACTCGGGTGTATTACGAGTTAACAGCTGCAAACACCGCTCAGAATCATAAACACGTTGTTGTTTTTGGTCAAATGTGAGCTCGCGCGGCATCCATTTTGCACAGAGCTTCCGCATATCCAAATATTGATGAATGATATGACCAACACGTTCCTTTGATATCTTTAAGGCCTCTGCTATTTCGATCAACTTCATTTTACGGTCATTCAAAATCAATTTGTAGATTTTTTTGATGTTTTCGTCGGTAACCACCTCTTTCGGGCGACCACTGCGTTCACCGTCCTCCGTGCTCATTTCACCACGCTTGAATTTTGCATACCAATCAATTATTTTTGATTTCCCTGGGGCAGAGTCCGGAAACTCATTACCAAGCCAAGTTTTTGCTTCCAACGTATTTTTCCCTTCAGAAAACAGTATTTTATCAAAACACGAAATTCCTTTTTCCCCATTTTTTCAGAATAACAAAAGTTGCTTCACAAAAGACGCTCTATCTCACAAACTAATTGACTTACAGACGTCAAATTTTGACATGAATCATTTGAAGGTTGGTACTATTTAAAAATAATATGCATTTAATACTAGCGACGCCATCTATGCGTCAGACCTGTTACTTATAAACCAATATGGACCAATTTTGGCATGGTTGTTAGGATAGGTTAGATGGCAGCCCGAAGCATCAGGTTCACATACACTATTCAGTCCATTGTGATAACCCTCAGAAATGTCACCAGCATTACTGAGGTGGGATAATCCACTGCTGAAAAACGTTTTGGTGTTCGGTCGAAGCAGGAATCGAACCCACTACCTTGTGTATGCAATGCGGGCATGCTAACCATTGCACCACGGTGGCTCCCGACCATATACGAACACCTCGTATCAGTTTTAACCGGATCGGATGAATTTTTCTCCTTAAAGAGGCTCCGGAGGTCAAATCTGGGGACCGGTTTATATGGGGCTATATATAATTATGGACCGATATGGACCAATTTTTGCATTGTTGAAAGCCATATACTAACACCACGTACCAAATTTCAGTCGGATGGGATGAATTTTGCTCCTCCAAGATGCTTCGGAGGTCAAATCTGGGGATCGGTTTATATGGGGGCTATATATAATTAAGGACGGATATGGACCAATTTTTGCATACCAAATTTGCGTACCAAATTTCAAACGGATCGGATGAATTTTGCTCCTCCAAGACGCTTCGGAGTTCAAATCTGGGGATCGGTTTATATGGGGGCTATATATAATTATGGACGGATATGGACCACATTTTGCATAACTGTTAGAGACCACATACTAACACCACGTACCAAATTTCAAACGGATCGGATGAAATTTGCTTCTCTTTGAGGCTCCGAAAGCCAAATCGGGGGATCGGTTTATTTGGGGGCTATATATAATTATGGACAGATGTGGACCAATTTTTGCATGGTTGTTAGAGACCATATACTAACACCATGTACCAAATTTCAGCCGGATCGGATGAAATTTGCTTCTCTTAGAGGGTCTGTAAGACAAATTTGGGGGTCCGTTTATATGGGGCTATACGTAAAAGTGGACCTATATGGCCCATTGCAATACCATCCGACCTATATCAATAACAATTACTTGGGCCAAGTTTCAAATCGATAGCTTATTTGGTTCAGAAGTTTACGTGATTTCAACAGTCCGACGGACCTGGCTAGATCGATCGAAAATTTCACAACGACCCATAATGGGTTCTTAGAGCAATATTTCGATGTGTTACGAACGGAAATCGTAACACATCGAAATGGAAATCGGATGAGAATTTCGTCTTCAAGACATAGAATCGGGAGGCACTCAGTGATAAGAGAGAAGTTCGCTACTGTGGTCTCACAATGCACTGAATTGTCTAAGTGAGCCTGAAATATCGGGCTGCCACTATACCTAACCTATGCCCTCAAGAAGTCAAATCGGGAGATCATATAGCCCATCTTCGAACTTGACCTGGCTGTAGACAAAAGTTTTTGTAAAATTTCTGTACGTTAGCATGAAGCGTGCTTACAACAGACAGCCAGACAGACGGACGTACAGCGTTAGATCGTCTCAAAATATCTCCCTGACAAAGAAAATATATGCCTTATAGGACTAATATTTCGATGTGTTACAAAGGGGAAGACAAAGTTAATAAACGCCTATCCTATTGTGGAGGGTATAAAAAATATCACTTTACTTTGTTGAATTATATATCAACCACCCTGTATAAATAATTGTAATCATCCGCATTTGTAGTTGTTGACCCAATTATAAGCTTTGAAATAAGAGCAAAAACAAATAAAAATGTATAAAAAAAATTGAAGAAAAACAGCAATAAAATGCCAAAGAACACCACTACCAAACCAATTTGAGAAAGCAAAACTTATAATTCCACCACTATCATACCACCCAAGTAAGTTCACCCAAACCCTTCATCGACACCACAAAACAATGGGAACTGTCATCTCTTGAACATAATTTCTGCTTATGGCACAGCATTCGCGCACACTTACACACACACAAACCCACACTCTGTTATAGTGAGAGAAAATTCCAAGAAGATGAAGTACTTTGTGGCTGCAAAACCCATACCAACCACCACCAAAGGCCATATTAGGATTTCATTATACCCCTTATCCACTCTCTCTCTCTCTTTCTCACAACCAATTCACAGCATGAACATCTCCTAGCCTCTCCATCATTGTCACAGTTTTACTTGTAGTTCTCCTCATTTGCGGTTATAAATCTTGAACTCGTTAACGATAACGCCGTGAAACGCCAAACCGTATAGGCATGGCATGGCAAAGCATTTTCTAGCTGGCAATTTGGGTTAAAATTTCAAGAGATACCTTCAGGCCTAGGACTTTTAGGTCATCTATTTAATTGATTCTTTGAGTTGGCAATGCCAAAATCTAATTAGACGCTAGCACCTTGAAGCACAAAGTTCTGGTGGTGATTTGTTGAGAAATGTTGCCAGCAAAGGTGAAGGAAATCGTAAATGCTTTAAGATGACTTCAAAGGTATTTTGGAACAAGAAATGGTTACAGATAACCAAATGATTTAGAGGTTTACAATGTTGATGCTTATAATAAAATTTGGACTTTAATATAAGTTCAATTTACCAAACGAAGTTTGTTTATCCAATGTTTAAAAAATTAAATGTGGTAGTAAAATTGGTCACCATGTTAAGAAATAAAACGTCCCAACTTCAGAGCTTTTTTAGGTTTCTACTGACCTTCCTAATTGGACAATGTTCAAGGGTTAGGCCAGACAGACTGACTGGCATGTCAAGAATTTTTTTAGCAAACTTTCTCAAAAGGTCTGCGATTATTCACACAGCAGTGTAAAAGAATTAAATGTTTTTTTTTGATCTTAAATAGTTTTAAGATCATTTGTTGTCGGCTGAACAGAGCAAATTCTAAAGGAAAGGACTATAAACTATAAAAGGAGGCAAAGATCTTTTTGTTGGGTTACAAAAGACAACTTGGTATTGGCGGTGGACGGTTTGACACGAATGGGGGAAAAAAGACAACGCAATTCCACATCTAGGAAGGTGTGGTAAGTTATTCCATTCTATTATATCGCAAAATTTATGCAGACGGTATAAATACCCATACGAGTGCAGAGTCTTAGTAGAGAGGTTCTACGTAAGTAACTTCAAATTTGGTAATGGCCAAGACCGACAGACTGCGATTTTGACAAATTGTAAATTTTCTGATCCAAAGCAGGGATGGAAAATACAAAATTTTCTATGCAAATAAAATCTTGACATAATTTTCTACAGAAATGCTGTTTTGACAAAGTTTTCTATAGAAATAAAATTTTTTTAAAAATTTTCCATAGAAATAAAATTTTACAAAATTTTTCTAAAGAAATAATATTAAGACAAAATTTTCTGTAAAAATAAAATATTGTCAAAAATTTTATATAGAAATAAATTTAAGCAAAATTTTGATCAGAAATAAATTTTTCTTTAGAAATAAAATTTTGACAAAATTTTCCATAGAAATAAAATTTTAACAAAATGTTCTATATATAAAAAATTTTGAAAAAATTTTCTGTAAAACTAACATTTTGACAAAAGTTTTATATAGAAATAAAATATGGCAAAATTTTGATCACAAATAAAATTTCGACAAAATTTTCTATTGAATAATTTTCTATAGATAAACAATTTTGACAAAATTTTCTATAGATAAAAAATTTTGACAAAATGTTGACAAAATTTTCTATAGATAAAAAATGTCTAATTATACAATTATTTTTCGAGCTTTATGGACAGATATAGATTAAGGAACATGGTTAATAGAGCCATTGAAACGAAAAAAAATGTTGATAAAAATTTCTGTAGAAAAATGTTGGCAAAATTTTCTATAGAAAATAAAATTTGACAAAATTTTCGATAGAACAAAAATTTCGACAAAATTTTCTATAGAAATAAAATTTTGTCAAAATTTTCTATAGAAATAAAATTTTGACAAAATTTTCTATAGAAATAAAATTTTGACAAAATTTTCTATAGAAATAAAAGTTTGACAAAATTTTCAATAAAAATAAAATTTTGACAAAATTTTCTATAAAAATAAAATTTTGACAAAAATGTTATATAGAAATAAAATTCAGCAAATATCTGAATAGAAATAAAATTTTCTATAGAAAATAAAATTTGACAAAATTTTCTATAGAAATAAAATTTTGACAAAATTTTCTATAGAAATAAAATTTTAACAAAATATTCTATATATAAAAATTTTTGAAAAAATTTTCTGTAAAAATAAAATTTTGACAAAAATTTTATATAGAAATAAAATTCAGCAATATTTTGAATAGAAATAAAATTTTCTATAGAAATAAAATTTTGACAAAAATTTTATATAGAAATAAAATTCAGCAAAATGTTGATTAGAAATAAAATTTTCTAAAGAAATAAAATTTTGACAAAATTTTCTATAAATAAAAAATTTTAAAAAAATTGTCTATAGATAAAAAATTTTGACAAAAGTTTCCATAGAAATAAAATTTTAACAAAATATTTTATATATAAAAATTTTTGCAAAAATTTTCTGTAAAAATAAAATTTTGACAAATAAAATATGGCAAAAATTTTGATCACATATAAAATTTCGACAAAATTTTCTATAGAATAATTTTCTAAAGATAAACAATTTTAACAAAATTTTCTATAGATAAAAAATTTTGACAAAATTTTCTATAGATAAAAATTTTGATAAAAAATTTGACAAAATTTTCTATAGAAACTAAAATTTGGCAAAATTTTCAATAGAACTAAAATTTTGACAATATTTTCTATAGGAATAAAATTTTGACAAAATTTTCTATATATGAAAAAATTTTGAAAAAAATACTGTAAAAATTAAATTTTGACAAAAGTTTTATATAGAAATAAAATATGGCAAAATTTTTATCACAAATAAAATTTCCACAAAATTTTCTATAGATAAACAATTTTGACACAATTTTCTATTGATAAAAAATTGTGACAAAATTTTCTGTAGTTAAAAAATTTTGACAAAAATTTCTGTAGAAAAATGCTGACACAATTTTCTATAGAAAATAAAATTTGACAAAATTGTCTATAGAAATAAAATTTTGACAAAATTTTCTATAGAAATACAATTTTGACAAAATTTTCTTAGAAATAAAATTTTGACAAAATTTTCTATAGAAATAAAATTTCGACAAAATTTTCTATAAAAATAAAATGTTGTTAAAATTTTCTATAGAAAAATATACTATATTAAAAGTAACTCAAAATTTTCAATAAAAATAAAATTTTGACAAAATTTTCTGTAAAAATAAAATTTTGACAAAAATTTTATATAGAAATAAAATTCAGCAAAATTTTGATCAGAAATAAAATTTTCTATAGAAATAACATTTTGACAAAATTTTCTATAGATACAAAATTTTCTATAGATAAAAAATCTTGACAAAATTTTCTAGAGATAAAAAAAATTTACAACATTTTTGTAGAAATAAAATTTTGACAATATTTTCTATAGGAATAAAATTTTGACACAATTTTCTATAGAAATAAAATTTTGACAAAAATTTTCTATAGAAATTAAATTTTGACAAAATTTTCTATAGAAATAAAATTTTGACAAAATGTTCTATAGAAATAAAATTTTGACAATATTTTCTATAGGAATAAAATTTTGACAAAATTTTCTATAGAAATCAAATTTTGATAAAAATTTTCTATAGAAATAAAATTCTCTATAGAGCTAAAATAAAAATAAGATTTTGACAAAATTTTAAACAGAAATACAATTTTAACAAAATTTTCTATAAAAATAAAATTTTGACAACAAGTTTCTATAGAAATAAAATGTTGATAAAATTTTCAACAGAAATAAAAATATTCTATAAAAATAAAATTTGTACAAAATTTTCTATAGAAATAAAATTTTGACAAAATTTTCTATTGAAATAAAATTTTTGACAAAATTTTCTATTGAAATAAAATTTTGACAAAAAATAAAATAAAATTTTGCACAAAAATTTCCCAAAAGAAAAAAAATTGACAAAATTTTCTATAGAAATAAAATTTAAAAAACTTATAGAAATAATATTTTTTGCTACTTTTTGGTAAGATTTTCTCCAAATGTTGGCAGATTAGTTTTGTCTCAAGTTTTGACCGTGACTGTAATGGTTCTCATTATTTTATAACTTCTTATCCAGAAAGTGTTCGTGTGAAAACGTAATATAGAATCACATGCTATTTTCGACTAAAATATTCTTGAAATTCAATAAAATCGTGTTTTTGACTATGGCTTTTACAAATAAATTTGTTAAAGACTTTATCAATATATTAAATTTTTTTTTTATCAAAACTATTGTACCATAAATCTGATATCGGCTCAAACATGTCTACATGAAAGGGGTAAAAAGGTATTGAAAAAAGTACTATAGTGCTGCATTTTCCATCCCTGATCCAAAGACATCAAAATGTGGTATTCCCTCATGCTGGAGATTTAAAATTTCAACAAATACATTATTTATCTTCAACAATGTTAGGAGCAATCACAAGTAAATGATCGCCAGATAATATGCCAACTCTAAAAGGAATCAAAGATATTTTCCTAGGTTCCCAAAGGCAATTGACGTGGGGACGGATTGTTTCCCAAGCACGAATGGACGGAAATAGACAACGTAATGGTAACGCAATGCCACATCTAGTCAGAAACGTGTTTTCTAAATCCGATACATTTTTAATTGTAAAACGGCTCATTAGCTAGCCCTGTAAATATCCCATCTCCTGGTCTTACTTTATATCTAGCCAGTAGTGGAGGACATTTGATAGTTAAAAGTCTTATTGTTAATATTAAATAAAACCAGGTTTACACTAAACCATCGTATCATTGGCATCGCTTATTTCAATTTTTTTTACAATCAACGCCATTTCGATGTACAATCAGGAATCGCTTTACAACCAGTTTTACTGAAATTTAATACTTACTTTAAATTAATACTTACGGAGAAATCCTAAAAACTTATTTTGTTGGCCACCAAATTCAAGACTGAAACAAACGGAAATTAAACGCTTTTACTTGCACATTAATGAAGCCTCAGATGGTTTTTAAACATCCTGCTAACCACAAAATTGCAACCTAAATACCCTGATCTTAATTTAGTTGCACATTAAATTTTGCCTGCAATCACTTAACAGGCTATGGTTTCCATTTCATTTCCTTTTTCCCTGGTTTTTGTCTTAACTTAAATAAGAATTTTGAGGTTTTTGGTTTAATTTTACTTCATTGTCCATTTGGAAACCACCTCAACAAAAAAACCAGAACCCGTATAAACTCCTACTGGGAACAAAAAAATCCAAGAAGTGAAAATCTTGCAATTTTCCAGAAATACGAAAGGTTTCCGAAAAATTGGGAATTCACTTTAATAATGGAAAGAGAAACTCAACAACCAACATCAAACCCCAATTTTTCCCTCGTTTGCTAGTAAACTCAAGTGGAGTTTTCTGTTCAGTTTTATTTTGCTTCAAGGTTTTTAGAAAAATTTGGAAATTTAATGGGGAGAAAATCAATTCTAATATGCACTTGTTGGATATTAATACAATGAAAAAATATTGACCAAATATGAAATATTGTGTACCCTAAATCACAAATTTCTTTAAAATAATTAAATTTTAATTAAAAGAAAGAAAAGAAAGATTACATTTTTTGCTTAAATTTTTACATTAAATTTAGGACCATGGTTGCCACTGGTTCTATGGGAAATTTTGTCAAAATTATTTTTCCATAGAAAATGTTATCAAAATGTGACTTCTATAGAAAATTTTATTTCTATAGAAAATTTTGTAAAAATGTTATTTCTATAGAAAATTTAGTAAAATTTTACTTTTATATAAAATTTTGTCAAAATTTTATTTCTATAAAAAACTTTGTAAAATTTTATCTCTATAGAAAATTTTGTCAAAATTTTGTTTCTATGGAAAATGTTGTCAAAATTTTATTTCTATAAAAAAATTTGTAAAATTTTATTTCTATAAAAAATTTTGTCACAATTCTAATTCTATAGAAAATTTTGTCACAATTTCATTTATATAGAAAAGTTTGTTAAAATGTTATTTCTATAGAAAATTTTGTCAAAATTTTACTTCTATAAAAAATTTTGTCAAATTTTTATTTCTATAGACAATTTTGTCAAAATTTTATTTCTTAAGAAAATTTTGTCAAAATTTTATTTCTATAGAAGATTTTGTCAAAATTTTATTTCTTAAGAAAATTTTGCCAACATTTTATTTCTATAGAAAATTCTGTCAAAATTTTATTTCTATAGAAAATTTTTGTCACAATTTTATTTTTTTAGAAAATTTTGTAAAAATTTTACTCCTATAGAAAATTTTTGTCACAACTTTATTTCTATAGAAAATTTTGTCCAAATTTTATTTCTATAGAAAATTTTAACAAATTTTTATTTCTATACACAATTTTGTCAAAATTTTATTTCTTAAGAAAATTTTGTCAACATTTTATTTCTATAGAAAATTTTGTCAAAATTGTATTTCTCTAGAAAATTTTGTCAAAATTTTATTTCTATAGAAAATTTTGTCAAAATTTTATTTCTATAGAAAATTTTGTCAAAATTTTATTTCTACAGAAAATTTTGTCAAAATTTTATTTCTTAAAAAAATTTGTCAAAATTTTATTTCTTAAGAAAATTTTGTCAAAATTGTATTTCCTAAGAAAATTTTGTCAAAATTTTATTTCTATAGAAAATTTTGTCAAAATTTTATTTCTTAAGAAAATTTTGTCAAAATTTTATTTCTAAAGAATTTTATTTCTATACAAAATGTTGTCAAAATTTTATTTCTATAGAAAATTTTGTGAAAATATTATTTCTATAGAAAATGTTGTCAAAATTTTATTTCTACAAAAAATTTTGTAAAATTTTATTTCTATAGAAAGTTTTGTCAACATATTATTTCTATAGAAAATTTTGCCAAAATTCTATTTCGTTAAAAAATTTTTTCAACATTTTATTTCGTTAGAAAATTTTGTCAACACTTTATTTCATTAGAAAATTTTGTTTCTATAGAAAATTAAGTCAAAATTATATTTCTATAGAAAATTTTGTCAAAATTTTATTTCTATAGAAAATTTTGTCAAAATTTTACTTCAATAGAAAATTTTGTCAAAATGATATTTCTATAGAAAATGTTTTCAACATTTTATTTCTATAGAAAATTTTGTCAAAATTTTATTTCTATAAAAATTTTGTACAATTTTATTTCTATAGAAAATTTTGGAAAAATTTTATTTCCAAAAAACGATCACAAGCTTGAAAATTATTCTATATTGAAAATGTTATCTCTGTAGAAAATGTTGTCAAGATTTTATTTTTTTATGCCAAAATTTGGTTTCTATAAAAAAATTTTGTCAAAATTTTATTTCTTTAGAAAATTTTGTCAAAATTTAAATTCTATAGAAAACTTTATCAATATTTAATTTCTATAGAAAATTTTTGTCAAAATTTTATTTTAATAGAAAATTTAGTCAAAATTTTATTTCTTAATAAAATTTTGTCAAAATTTTATTTCTATAGAAAATTTTGTCATAATTTTACTTCTATAGAAAATTTTGTCAAAATTTTATTTCTATAGAAAATTTTGTCATAATTTTACTTCTATAGAAAATTTTGTCAAAATTTTATTTCTATAGAAACTTTTGTCAAAATTTTATTTCTTAAGAAAATTTTGACAAATTTGTATTTCTATAGAAAATTTTGTCAAAATTTTATTTCTATAGAAAACTGTATTTTTATAGAAAATTTTTTTAAACTTTTGTGTCTATAGAAAATTTTGTCAAAATTTTATTTTTTTATGCCAAAATTTGGTTTCTATAAAAAAATTTTGTCAAAATTTTTGTCACAATTTTATTTTGATAGAAAATTTTGTCAAAATTTTATTTCTATAGAAAATTTTATTTCTAAAGAAAATTTTGTCAAAATTTTATTTCTATAGGAACTTTTGTCAAAATTTTAGTTCTTAGGAAAATTTTGTCAAATTTTTATTTCTATAGAAAATTTTATCAAAATTTTATTTCTATAGAAAATTTTGTCCAAAATTTATTTCTATAGAAAATTTTAACAAAATTTTATTTCTTAAGAAAATTTTGTCAACATTTTATTTCTATAGAAAATTTTGTCAACATTTTATTTCTTAAGAAAATTTTGTAAAAATTTTATTTCTATAGAAAATTTTGTCAAAATTTTATTTCTTAAAAAAAATTTTGTCAAAATTTTATTTCTTAAGAAAATTTTGTCAAAATTGTATTTCCTAAAAAAATGTTGTCAAAATTTTATTTCTATAGAAAATTTTGTCAAAATTTTATTTCTTCAGAAAATTTTGTCAAAATTTTATTTCTTCAGAAAATTTTGTCAAAATTTTATTTCTAAAGAATTTTATTTCTATACAAAATGTTGTCAAAATTTTATTTCTATAGAACATTTTGTGAAAATTTTATTTCTATAGAAAATGTTGTCAAAATTTTATTTCTACAAAAAATTTTGTAAAATTTTATTTCTATAGAAAGTTTTGTCAACATATTATTTCTATAGAAAATTTAGCAAAATTCTATTTCGTTAAAAAATTTTGTCAACATTTTATTTCGTTAGAAAATTTTGTCAACACTTTATTTCATTAGAAAATTTTGTTTCTATAGAAAATTTAGTCAAAATTTTATTTCTATAGAAAATGTTGTCAAAATTTTATTTCTATAGAAAATTTTGTCAAAATGATATTTCTATAGAAAATTTTAACAAATTTTTATTTCTATAGACAATTTTGTCAAAATTTTATTTCTTAAGAAAATTTTGTCAAAATTTTATTTCTATAGAAAATTTTGTCAAAATTTTATTTCTTAAAAAAATGTTGTCAAAATTTTATTTCTTAAGAAAATTTTGTCAAAATTGTATTTCCTAAGAAAATTTTGTCAAAATTTTATATCTATAGAAAATTTTGTCAAAATTTTATTTCTTAAGAAAATTTTGTCCAAATTTTATTTCTAAAGAATTTTATTTCTATACAAAATGTTGTCAAAATTTTATTTCTATAGAAAATTTTGTGAAAATTTTATTTCTATAGAAAATGTTGTCAAAATTTTATTTCTACAAAAAATTTTGTAAAATTTTATTTCTATAGAAAGTTTTGTCAACATATTATTTCTATAGAAAATTTTGCCAAAATTCTATTTCGTTAAAAAATTTTTTCAACATTTTATTTCGTTAGAAAATTTTGTCAACACTTTATTTCACTAGAAAATTTTGCTTCTATAGAAAATTTAGTCAAAATTTTATTTCTATAGAAAATTTTGTCAAAATTTTATTTCTATAGAAAATTTTGTCAAAATTTTACTTCTGTAGAAAATTTTGTCAAAATGATATTTCTATAGAAAATGTTGTCAAAATTTTATTTCTATAAAAATTTTGTAAAATTTTATTTCTATAGAAAATTTTGGAAAAATTTTATTTCAAAAAAACGATCACAAGCTTGAAAATTATTCTATATTGAAAATGTTATCTCTGTAGAAAATGTTGTCAAGATTTTATTTTTTTATGCCAAATTTGGTTTCTATAAAAAAATTTTGTCAAAATTTTATTTCTTTAGAAAATTTTGTCAAAATTTAAATTCTATAGAAAACTTTATCAATATTTAATTTCTATAGAAAATTTTTGTCAAAATTTTATTTTAATAGAAAATTTAGTCAAAATTTTATTTCTTAATAAAATTTTATCAAAATTTTATTTCTTAATAAAATTTTGTCAAAATTTTATTTCTTAATAAAATTTTGTAAAAATTTTATTTCTATAGAAAATTTTGTCATAATTTTACTTCTATAGAAAATTTTGTCAAAATTTTATTTCTATAGAAACTTTTGTCAAAATTTTATTTCTTAAGAAAATTTTGACAAATTTGTATTTCTATAGAAAATTTTGTCAAAATTTTATTTCTATAGAAAACTGTATTTTTATAGAAAATTTTTTTAAACTTTTGTGTCTATAGAAAATTTTGTCAAAATTTTATTTTTTTATGCCAAAATTTGGTTTCTATAAAAAAATTTTGTCAAAATTTTTGTCACAATTTTATTTTGATAGAAAATTTTGTCAAAATTTTATTTCTATAGAAAATTTTATTTCTAAAGAAAATTTTGTCAAAATTTTATTTCTATAGGAACTTTTGTCAAAATTTTAGTTCTTAGGAAAATTTTGTCAAATTTTTATTTCTATAGAAAATTTTATCAAAATTTTATTTCTATAGAAAATTTTGTCAAAATTTTATTTTAATAGAAAATTTTTGTCACAATTTTATTTCTATAGAAAATTTTCTCCAAATTTTATTGCTATCAAAATGTTGTCAAAATTGTATTTTTATAGAAAATTTTGTCAAAATTTGTTTCTATATAAAATTTTGCCAAAATTTTATTTCCATAGAGAATTTTGTCAAAATTTTATTTCTGAAGAATTTTATTTCTATATAAAATTTTTTTCAAAATTTTAGTTCTATAGAAAAGTTTGTCAAAAGTATATTTCTATAGAAAATTTTGTCAAAAATTTATTTCGTTAGAAAATTTTGTCAAATTTTTATTTCTATAGAAAAATTTTTCAAAATTTTATTTCTATAGAAATTTTTTTCAAAATTTTATTTTTATAGAAAATGTTTTCAACAATTTATTTCTAAAGAAAATGTTGTCAAAATTTTATTTCTATAGAAAATTTTGTCAAAATTTTATTTCTCTAGAAAATGTTTGTCAAAATTTTATGTCTATTGAATATTTTGTAAAATATTTTATTTCTATTGAATGGAATCGAATGAAATCATCCCCTTATGAGGCTCCAGAAGTCAAATTTAGGGTCGGTTTATATGGGGCCCATATAATATATAATTAAAAACCGACATGCACCAATTTATTTAAGCTAACCCAAAATTTGGTCATTGCTATCTGAGTGAGTCTATTTGACATCAGTTTCTGTTCTAAAATCTTTACGTCATTTGTCTTTCTAATTTGAATATCCAAATGACAATGTGATTAAATTCAATGAGAGTCAGCAATATCAACAAAAATGTCCACAAATGGCAAACTAAATGAATACAAGGCTACCCTAAATGCAATTTCTGCAACCATTCACTTCATTGAAATGTTCTTCCCTTTCTACTTTTCTCTCATAACCTATCTCCCCTCCCTTTATCCTAAACATGCTTTTACACAAAGCCGATGCAAAAAATACTTGACATTACTGTCGTATTTACTTAAGATGTCCTTACTTGCATTTTATTATTTATACCATCCCTTTCCCCCTTATTCAAGTATTTTTGTCCATCAAATGCAATGTCATTGGTTTATAAACTGAATTTCATCAATTTCTGTGTAGTTTTGAAAAGGGGAAAAGAATGCAAATATTTTCCCCCAGATATTTGTTCCCCCAAACCTTTAATTTAGTTGTTTTGCATGAATGCTTCATTTCTTTAGATATTTCAATTTGTATTGGCAAGTGGGCTTTATAGAGAGTATGGTAGTTAGGATACACAGAATTTTTTTTTCCAATTCAATCACGTAATTAGTTGATCCAATTAATTTTTGCATTGAAATTTCTTCAATCACAGAAATGACACACAAAAAAAATTTCTGATTAAAACACGAAATTAATTGATTCAATTAATTTTTAATTGAAATGTCTTCAATCACAGAAATGATAGTATCAATTAAAAAATTAATTGAAGGTCAAATAAAAAGTTAATTGATCCAATTAAAAAATTAATTGATACTATTATTTTTGTGATTGATTTTTGTTTTAATTAAAAAAATTTGTTGAATCAATTAAATTTTTAATTGAATATTTTTTAAAACTTAATTAAAATTTTAATTGGAAAAATTTTCGTGAAATTTTTTTGTGTGTAGTATCAATTTAAAAATTAATTGAAAGTCAATTAAAAAAATAATGGATACAATTAGTTGTTGTGATTGCTTTTTGTTTCCATTAACAAATTTGTTGAATCAATTAAATTTTTAATTGAGTATTTTCAAAAACTCGATTAATTTTCGTGAATTTTTTTTCTGTGTGGGGATCACTTCATATAAATTGAGAGAATGTATCCGATACTAACACTGCGTACAAAATTTGCAACGGATCAGATGAAATTTGCTCCTTCAAAAGACTACGGAAATTAAATCTCTAAATCGGTTAATATGGGGGCTATATTCTTGTGGACCAATATAAACTAATTTTTGCATGGTCCTTAGTTGGTATATACTGACATCAATTGCCGAATTTCAACCGATTCGGATGACATTTACTACTCCAAGAAGCTTCGGAAGTCAAATCTGGGAATCGGTTTAAATTTGGGCTATATATAATTATGGACCGATATGGACCAATTTTTGCGTGGTCATGTACCAAATTTCAACCCGATCGGGTGAATTTTGCTCTTCCAAGAGGCTCCGGAGGTCAAATCTAGGGATCGGTTTATATGGGGGGCTGCATATAATTATGGACCGATATGGACCAATTCCTGCATGGCTATTAGATACCATATACTAACACCACGTACCAAATTTCAACCGAATCGGATGAAATTTGTTTTCTTAGAGGCTCCGCAAGCCAAATCTGGGGATCGGTTTATATGGGGGCTATATATAATTATGGACCGATATGGACCAATTTTTGCGTAGTTAGTAGAGACCATATACTTACACCATGTACCAAATTTTAGCCGGATCGGATGGAATTTGCTTCTCTTAAAGGCACCGCAAGCCAAATCTGGGTATCGGTATATATGGGGGCTATATATAATTATGGGCCGATATATGTATGGTTGTTAGAGACCATATACTAACACCATGTACCAAATTTCAACCGGATCGGATGAATTTTGCTCCTCCAAGAGGCTTCACAAGCCAAATCTGAGCGTGAATTCAACAGACGGACGGACATGCTTAGATCGACTCAGAATTTCACCACGACCCAGAATATATATACTTTATGGGGTCTTAGGTTAGGTGGCAGCCCGATGTATCAGGCTCACTTAGACTATTCAGACCATTGTGATACCACATTGGTGAACTTCTCTCTTATCATTGAATGCTGCCCGATTCCATGTTAAGCTCAATGACAAGGGACCTCCTTTTTATAGCCGAGTCCGAACGGCGTTCCAAATTGCACTGAAACCACTTAGAGAAGCTTTGAAACCCTCAGAAATGTCACCAGCATTACTGAGGTGGGATAACCACCGTTGAAAAACTTTTTGGTGTTCGGTCGAAGCAGGAATCGAACCCACGACCTTGTGTATGCAAGGCGGGCATGCTAACCATTGCACCACGGTGGCTCCCTTATGGGCAATATTTCGATGTGTTACGATGGGAATGACAATGTTATATACCCCCCCATCCTTAGGTGGAGGGTATAACAATACCATTAAAACCCCGTTTAAAAAGATTTTAATTTTATCGAGCCTAGACTTAAAGTTAAATAGCTCCTTAAAAATTGTTTTTTTAAATCGAATCAAAACGAAAATCGTTAGTCTATACAACCCGATCGCTAGAAAATATTTTTTTTGATGTCTCTTCACTTCCATTACGACCCGCCTCAATGACACCCTCAATTTTGTTTTTCCTACCTACCATCATCATTGTACAGTCTGCGAGGTTAATTTTAAAAATTGCTTCCTACAGCTTCCTATTTATGGCATAAAAAGTTTCAAATTACCATTTTTCATGTTGCCATAATGAGCCATATTCGCATAGCTTCTACATATGGGCGAACATTAAAAAAATGTGACAATAAAAATTTAATAAGAATTTCTCAAACCACCTTAAACTCTGGGCCACTGTTCATTGCAGTTAAGTGAATAAAGTCGTACAGCTCTGTAAGTGTTGTTCACGTAATTATTTCGTCTTGTTCTCCTTTATTTTTTCTTATTAAGAGTCGTGTTTTGTTGTTGTTTTTTTGCGTTTTATGTTGCCTTAATTAAATGCACATTAAGGGATATTTTTTTTTTTGTTAAAGCTCTGTTGAACTTTGTGGGGTTTTCATTTTGTTTATTTCTTCCTGTACTTGAGCTATATTTTTTATTTAATTTCCCGCTCTCTCCATTCAGTATCTCTATGTAGAATAACTCAGCTCATTGGTTGATATAGTCTTTGTCACAGATAGAGCTAAAGAGAAAGAAAGGGAGAGAGAGAGATATTGAGATGGAATACAGAGAAATTGTGTTCATTTGTTTATGGTGTTGCTGTTGTTATATTTTTCTTTCAATTCGTTTGTTGTCCTTGAGTTGTTGTTTTCCTTTTTTTTTTTTTGTTTTTAATTTGTAGACACAGTGAGTGCTGCATGAAATGTACCCAACTATGTGGTTTTCCTTTGGCCAATGTGCATGCTAAATGTTTCAGTTGTGAGTGTGTGTGCGTGCATTTGCCATATATTTGTTTGTGTCTCCATTCGAGTGCACAGCAGATGACAGATAATGATCCTTATACACCACTACCATTTTCAACAAAACTTTGAAGAGTGGGTGGAGGGCGGTTGATTCATTGGACGATTGAGTGGATGGGCTAACAAAAATATCCAAATGACAATGAAATCATGCTCATTGGCATTACAAACAATATCAAATAGCATTGCAGCTAACATACAGTAGCACCAGCAAAGAGAGAGAGGGAGAAAGTGAGAGACAACATTATCACTCAACCATCATTCGAATCACAGTATTAAAAGGTTTTTCATGTATTTTTTGTGAATTAATTTCAATTTGCTTTTAAGATCAATAATAATAAGGAGACTATTCAAATACATGCCTGATGGAAACAGACAAACCAAATTTTAAATTCATTTTAATTCTATTTAAAAGGCAATAGGGTGGCATGGAAGCAAAATAAAATTAGAAATTTCATTGTTTCTTTTATCGATGATGTGTCTGAGACATTTATTTGTCAGGTCAAGGTTACAAATAGCAATGGGAATGGAAAAGTGGACTTTTTCGATTTTTTCAAAATATTATGAAGTATACTTTTTCAAAATTTGCAACAATCGTCTTTTCGATTTTTTTCCACATATGTAAAAATCGATTTTCGACTATTTAAATTTTGCAAAAAGTCATCTTTCGATCGGGCGACTTTCATGTTGTTTGTGAATTTTCAGCATAAAAAGAATTAAATCACATTTCGCTTTCAATTCAAAATCGACATTTTGCTTAATGGTACATTTTGGTGTGACAATTTTTCATTTTTGAAAATCTTTATCTACAAATTTACAAACACTAACCAATCGAACTTCCCTTATAACCATATGCCATCTGAACTGTTTGGTATGTATATAACTGATTGACCATGTCACTGCTATATTTAGCTGTAATTAAAAATTAAAAATGCCAACGAAATTGTTGGGGAAAAACAATGCGTCCTTGCTGCATAAAATACCATGTACAAAAGGGAATTTAAGGGACACAATAACATTGACCACGGGAATAACAAAATAAGAACAAACACCAAAATACACCAGCAATACCAACACAAAAATACAAATACAAATTTACAAAAGAGCGACAACGACGATGAATATGTGTCATACAGCTTTTCTCTTATGACAGTTTAAGGACATTCCACATGAGCGGAAATTTACAATTCGTGCAAATGTTCAAATTAAATTTGCATATACCAACGGAAATTCCGGTTATAGTAGCTGATGATAATAATAAAAGGTTCCACATAGCTATGGGAAAGGTTAGCTAGGGGGGTAGATGTTATGATGGTCATTTTATGAAAGCAACTATTATCATAAGGTCTGTTTACATAAATTCCACACTAAGCTTTTTGAGGGTGATAGATAGATTTAGATAATTGTTTTATTTATCTTCAACTAAAATTTGATAAAAAAAAACCCGAAAATAAGTTATTTAATTTAGTTAAAACTAAGATGTTTTTATACATAGAAAAGAAATACATTTAAGTTTAATAATTTGCGCTTTAGTAGGTTAGGTTAGGTTAGGTTAGGTGGCAGCCCGCTGTATCAGGTTCACCTAGACTATTTAGTCCATTGTGATACCACATTGATGAACTTCTCTCTTATCACTGAGTGCTGCCCGATTCCATGTTAAGCTCAATGACAAGGGACCTCCTTTTATAGCCGAGTCCGAACGGCGTTCCACATTGCACTGAAACCACTTAGAGAAGCTTTGAAACCCTCAAAAATGTCACCAGCATTACTGAGGTGGGATAATCCACCGCTGAAAAACTTTTTGGTGTTCGGTCGAAGCAGGAATCGAACCCACGACCTTGTGTATGCAAGGCGGGCATGCTAACCATTGCACCATGGTGGCTCTCAATCTAAGTTACTACTAGTCGCTTTAGAAACTAGTAGTAACTTAGATTGGTATGCTGTAGTAGAGATAAACAAGTAAGGAAAGTCTAAAGTCGGACAAAGCCGACTACGAGTATAATATACCCTACACCAATTTATAGATCAACATTTTCGATACTATCTCAAATCCTTCAACTATGTTGTGTTGTATATATAAAGAATTATGTTGCCATATACATATATTTAAAGCTGACCGGATCCACACAAAATTTGTTAGTTTTCTACAAAATTTATAGACTTAAGTCGGCTAATGCCCTGGGTTGGAACTCAATATTAGTAAAAAAGTAGAGAAAGTCTAAAATCGGACATGGCCGACTATAGTATACCCTGCACCCCATTCTAGATCTACATTTTTGATACCATCTCAAAATTTTTAAATTTGTTGGGAGTTATATAAAGGTTTATGTTCCCATATTTTATTCAAATCTAAACCGATTTGCACAACTTTTTATACCCTCCACCATAGGATGGGTCATTCCGTTTGTAACACATCGAAATATTGCTCTAAGACCGCATAAAGTGTATATATTCTGGGTCGTGGTGAAATTCTGAGTCGATCTGAGCATGTCCGTCCGTCTGTTGAAATCACGCTATCTTCCGAACGAAACAAGCTATCGACTTGAAATTTGGCACAAGTAGTTGTTATTTATGTAGGTCGGTTGGTATTGCAAATGGGCCATATCGGTCCACTGTTACGTATAGCCCCCATATAAACGGACCCCCAAATTTGGCTTGCGAGGCCTCTAAGAGAAGCAAATTTCATCCGATCCGGCTGAAATTTGGTACATGGTGTTAGTATATGGTATTGTAGTGCTTTCTTACTTGTTATACATTATAAATATTTTTATCAAGTCGTTAAATAGTTCAAAAATCAATCAAATGAAATTATTGTCAAAAAGAAAGAAAAAAATAATTTAGACATTCAGATGTAGATACTTGAATAAAGCAGTTATTTGAAGCTTGTTTTGTACGTCTTGTTATATATAGCCCCCATATAAACCGATCCCCCGATTTGGCTTGCAGAGCCTCTAAGAGAAACAATTTTCATCCGATCCGGCTGAAATTTGGTACATGGTGTTAGTATATGGTCTCTAACAACCATGCAAAAATTGGTACATACCGGTCCACTATTACGTATAGCCCCCATATAAACGGACCCCCAAATTTGGCTTGTGAATCCTCTAAGCAAGGCCGTAGCCAGGATTTTAATTCGGGGGGGGAGGGGTTCAACTTAAAAAAAAAGATATTCATATAATCTCATGTGTAGAAAATTTTAATTATGCATAGGTATGTATACAATATTTTTATAATATTAAATTGAGCCGACGGGCTTTTTGGGCAGCAAAAAATCAATGACTTCTTCAGTCGGCACATTTATTCGGCGATGAACCGACATTAATGCCAATCCTTTGAGTCTTCTCTCGCTAGTATAGCCCCCATATAAACGGACCCCCAAATTTGGCTTGTGAATCCTCTAAGCAAGGCCGTAGCCATGATTTTAATTCTGGGGGGGGGGGTTGGTTCAACTTAAAAAAAAAGATATTCATATAATCTCATGTGTAGAAAATTTTAATTATGCATAGGTATGTATACAATATTTTTATAATATTAAATTGAGCCGACGGGCTTTTTGGGCAGCAAAAAATCAATGACTTCTTCAGTCGGCACATTTATTCGGCGATGAACCGACATTAATGCCAATCCTTTGAGTCTTCTCTCGCTAGTCGAATTTCTAAGATACGTCTTTAATCTCTTCATTGTTGAAAATGAACGTTCGGATGAACACGTAGTAACTGCAGGGATGGAAAATGCAGTACTATAGTACTTTTTTCAAAACTTTTTCACCCCGGTCAGTACCGTAGTACCCCCGCGAATGATTTAGTACCTTTTGTGTAGACATTTTTGAGTCGATATCAGATTTATGGTACAATAGCTTTGACAAAATATTTTAATATTTTGAGAAATTACAAATATGGCAAAACAGACCATGTGGGAAAAAAATCTATTTTGTAAAAGACAGTCAAAAACAGGATTTTATTGAACTTCAATAATTTTTTAGTCGAAAAACGAATGCGATTCTATATTATCGATTTTTTATTTCGGTAGAAAATGTTGTCAAAATTTTATTTCTATATAGAATTTTTGCAAAATTTTATTTTTATAGAAAATTTTGTCAAAATTGTATTTCAATTAAAATTTTGTAAAAGATTTATTTCTATAGGAAATTTTTGCAAAATTTTATTTCTATAGAAAAAATTTTGCAAAATTTTTTTTCTATAGAATTTTTTTGCAAAATTTTATTTCTTTAGAAAATTTTTGCAAAATTTTATTTATATAAAAAAGTTTGTCAAAATTTTATTTTATTTAAAATTCAGTCTCTTGACAATAATATTCCAGTGAAATTTTTGTTGAAATTTAGTAAAAAGTACCTTTCCGATCAAAAATACCTTTTTCGTACTTTCCTAAAAATTGTATTTTCCATCCCTGAGTAACTGTCAAAGTGACCAAAATTTTTAAAAGAATATGCACGTTTGGAAATATCTCTTTATTGCTTCCATCGCTAAATTAGGCAGGTTCTTTTCGCAGGTTTTGCGCCATTTGTGTGTTTGGCTGTTTCGTTGAAATTTGTGGTGCGAGAACAAAAACAATTTGTTATTTTCGACCGTCGTTTGACGGACTTTTCAACTAGTATTCTTTGATTTGTGCAAGTTTTATAGGTAAGCGTTTTTCAGAATAAAACCTCCAGCTTTTCTTCAACATCTTCGAAAAGATTTTTCTATGCAGCTAAAAATATATATTTATTTATATAAAAATATTCATTCATTTCGGGAGGGGGTTTGATCCCCCTCATCCCCCCCCTTGAATACGGCCTTGCCTCTAAGAGAAGCAAACTTCATCCGATCCGGCTGAAATTTGGTATATGCTGTTAATATATGGTCTTTAATAACCATGCAAAAATTGGTCCACATCGGTCCATAATTATATATAGCCGCCATATAAACCGATCCCCAGATTTGACTTACGGAGCCTCTAAGAGAAGCAAATTTCATCCGATCCGGCTGAAATTTGGTACATCGTGCAAATATATGGTCTCTAACACCCATGCAAAAATTGGTCCACATCGGTCCATAATAATATATAATCCCCATATAAACCGATCCCCCGATATGGCTTGCGGAGCCTCTAAGAGAAGCAAATTTCATCCGATCCGGCTGAAATTTAGTACAAGGTGTTAGTATATGGTCTCTAACAACCATGCAAAAATTGGTCCACATTGGTCCATAATTATATATAGCCCCCATATAAACCGATCCCCCGATTTGTCTTGCGGAGCCTCTAAGTGAAGCAAATTTCATTCGATCCGGCTGAAATTTGGTACATGGTGTAAGTATATGGTAGCTAATGACCATGCAAAAATTGGTCAACACCGGTCCATAATTATATATAGCCGCCATATAAACCGATCACCAGATTTGTCCTCCGGAGCCTCTGGGAAGACCAAAAGTCATCTGATTCAGTTCAAATTTGGTACGTGGTGTTAATATATGCCCTCAAACACCCATGCAAAAATGTGTCGAAATCGGTCCATAATTATATATAGGCCCCACATAAACCGATACCCAGATTTGATCTCCGGAGCCCCTTGGAAGAGCATAATTCATCCGATTCAGTTGAAATTTGGATGTTAGTATATTGTATCCAACAACCATGCAGGATTTGGTTCATATCAGTCCATAATTACCCACCAAAAAAAGCGTCGCCAAAAAAGTAATGAAAATGTTCTTTTTGGATCCAGAAGTGGTGCAAAATTGACGCAGAAGCGATGAATTTAACATGGGCTTGTCATAGGACGGAAGACCTCCATTTTAACTTCCGGTGCACTGAATTTGTATCACTTCTTTAGGTGTGATCCGAATTCAATGTTTTGGAAGTAAATTAAAAAATTCTGTGATATTTTGTCAAATAAAAATTTTTTATATTTTTTTTATAATTTTTAATGGATTCTAACGATTGTCGGAAATGTTTGACCTCAAATATTTTCAAAAATTCACAATTTTTTCAGATTGGATTCAGCATTTCTTTCGACAAAATTTAAATGATTTGTACCATTTTATGAATTCTTACTCTGTTTTTAACCTAATTTAAACAAAAAAGTAAAAATTACCCATTAAAAGTATGAAAAAAACAATATATAAAAAATTGAATTAAAAGGACTTCCTGGGTAGTTAAAATAAAGAACATTATTGGGAGTGCATCTTTTGGAAGTGTTTTTAAAGTTGTGCCTTTGGAAGAACTTCCAAATTTTTTTGCTGGGTATATATAGCTCCCTTATAAACCGATCCCCAGATTTGACCTCCGGTCCAAAATTCATCAGATCTGGTTGAAATTTGGTACGTGGTGGTAGTATATGATATTTAACAACCATGCCAAAAGTGGTCCATATCAGTCCACAATCATACATAGCCCCCATATAAACCGATCCCGAGATTTGGTTTTGGAGCCACTTGGAGGAGCAAATTTCATCCGTGTCAGTTGAAATTTTGTACATTGTGCTAGTATATGGCCGTTAACAACCATGCCTAACTAAGTCCATATCGGTCTATAGTTATATATGGCCCTCAGATAAATCGATCCCCAATCACACAAATTGGTCCATATCAAGTTCATAATTGTATATAGCCCCCGCATAAGCGACCCCCATATTTCAATTCTGGCTCTAACCGAAGGAGTACTACCAAAATGGTATCAAAAAATTTGAAGGTCGTTATAATCGTTGCATCGATCTTGGAGGGAACTATGTTGAATAATAAAAGAATTTTGACAAAAAAATGTGTTTTTCTTTGTTAGACCGGGGACTTATCAGCCAAACTGTTATTTCTTTCATTTGCATATCACTATGCAGCAATAACTCGTGTGTCACTATGCAGCAATGTCCGTTCCCCCATTAATATAGCGAAAATATTTTAACATCAAGTGTTACTTTCAAGTCGAAACATACTTAAATGAGTCTAGGAAACTTTTGTCCTTTTGTTGTGAATCGCATAGACCCAACGGATGTTGGTGACGCCACCGATGTACTTGTCCAACAATTTGCAAAAGTATAGTAGGCACTTGGTCCTTATGGAATGCAACAAAAACAGAAATGAGATAGCAAAGTCTAGAATCTATGTAAAGCTATCCAAGGAATATATTGCGCTTTAGATCTTAAAGGAAATTTTAAAATGGGTAGCATAGTCCGTCCGTCTTTCATTTTTTGTATAGCCAGGATTTGATTCCAGGCGGGTTGGTTTTATTCTCATGTCAACAAAGTGACGATTGAAGCAAAGCGAACTTAAAACGGTGGAGATAATCCCTTTTACATACAATGAAATGAGTAACACCAAGTGTAGAATGTATCTATGCTATGGCAATAGCAACAAGAATACAAACCATTTCTTTTTGGATTTTTTTTTTATTATATTCCATTCATCCTTCATGAAGTCTTTGGAAGGAAATTTTAACTTTTAAACCGCATTTGCTATGAATTCCCACAGCGAGAGAGCGAGAGAATGACAACAACAAAGGTGGCGATAAGAGGGTCCTTCCGTGCTTTACTCATTTTTAAATGCACCAACTCAGCCAGGACACCTTCATATCAGCAACATTAAGAAGAACTTCAAACTTAATGATGCTTGAGGAAGTGTAAGATATTGCTTTGATGTTGGTATCCTTTTTATTTCTGGTGTACTAAAGGACCTTCTTCTGAGTGTACGGGTTTTTTTTCTGCAAATCTTAAAAGCAACTCGAGTAAAATTTGGCGCCGGTATAACGCAAGAAAAAAACCAGGTCAAATAGGTTTGACTTAATCAGACTAAGGAGTACTTAAAAACAAAAATACATTGGTCATGGCTAGAGAGAGAGAGAGAGAAATTCCCAAAAATAACGTTAATTAATGGTAACTAAAGTGAAGGACAAATTCATGATGGAGATAAGGAGAGATTTACAAATGACAGTTGAATACTATCATCCTAGGGTGGTTGCTTGAAATTTGATTAGAAATATTATTTTGCAATTGGTCAATATATAAAACAAATTACATTCTAAATTGAATTGAGATCAAGAGTGAATTTCTATTTATTATAAAAATTCTTAATCGAATATAGGATTTTGTTTTTTGTTATCATAACATATTTCTCAACAACTTCGATACATCCCCAATAATTAGGCAACATATCCATATACGAAATATCTATATTAACAGTCACATTCAAATTAATACAACAGAAATAAAAATTTTGACAAAATTTTCTATAGAAACTACATTTTGACAAAATTTTCTATAGAAATAAAATTTTGACAAAATTTTCTATAGAAATAAAATTTTGACAAAATTTTCTATAGAAATAACATTTTGACAATATTTTCTATAAAAATAAAATTTTGGTAGATTATTTTTGGCTCGAGTGGCAACCATGATTACGAACCGATATGGACCAATTTTTGTGTGACTGAGGATCGGCTATATATAACTATAGACCAATATGGACCAATTTTGGCATGGTTATTAGCGGCCTTATACTAACACCACGTTGCAAATTTCAACCGGATTGGATGAATTTTGCTCCTTCAAGAGGGTCCGGAGATCAAATCTGGGGAACGGTTTATATGGGGGCTATATATAATTATGGACCGATATGGACCAATTCTTGCGTGTTTGTTAGAGACCACATTCTACACCATGTTCCAAATTTCAACCGGTTCGGATGAATTTTGCTCCTCCAAGAGGCTCCGGAGGACAAATCTGGGGATCAATTTATATGGGGGCTATATATAATTATGGACCGATATGGACCAATTCTTGCATGGTTGTTAAAGACCATATACTAACACCACGTACCAAATTTCAACCGGATCGAATGAATTTTGCTCCTCTAGGAGGCTCCGGAGGTCAAATCTGGGGATCGGCTTATATGGGGCTATCTATAATTATGGGTCGATGTGGACCAATTTTTGCATGGTCATTAGAGAACATATACCAACACCATGTACCAAATTTCAGCCGTATCGGATGAAATTTGCTTCTCTTAGAGGCTCCGCAAGCCAAATCGGGGGATCGGTTTATATGGGGGCTATACGTAAAAGTGGACCGATATGGCCCATTTGCAATACCATCCGACCTACATCAATAACAACTACTTGTGCCAAGTTTCAAGTCGATAGCTTGTTTCGTTCGGAAGTTAGCGTGATTTCAACAGACGGACGGACATGCTCAGATCGACTCAGAATTTCACCACGACCCAGAATATATATACTTTATGGGGTCTTAGAGCAATATTTCGATGTGTTACTATGGTGGAGGGTATAAAAATTTGAAGCAAAGATTATAAACTTTATTTTACTTTATTTTAATTAAAATGTCATTGTTTTAAAGAAATTTGCCCTTAATATTTCGATTGCGTAATCTTTAATATCACGTAAATATTTCTTTTAGTGTAGCTACAAAAAAATTGACCAACAACTTAAAAAAAAAGATTTTTTTGGTAGATTTTTTGGTATAATAATCTTCATATTTTGGTAGATTATCTTTTGCACGAGTGACAACCATGTTGCCTATACAAAATACAATCGTGTTTTCCTCATTTCTTTAGCTCTCTCCTCTCTCTATTAATAATTCCCCAGTGACTCTCAAACTGTGTTCCCCATGCCAGCGTAAGCAAGGCCAATTTTTATAGCCAATACCATATACTTTGTCATTCCGTTGGTAACACATCCAATTATTGGTTTCAGATCACATAAAGAATATATATTCTGGATCGTGGTGAAATTCTGACTCGATCTAGCGATGTGCGTCCGTCTGTCTGTTGAAATCATGCTAACTACCGAATAATAAAATATTTCCTAATTTTTATTTTCTTTCACAATTTGTCATCACCTTTAATAAACCTTTTACTCACTTCTCTATTTGCAGTGACCACCGTTGAGCCAAATATGTACACAACATGCATACCAGTGGGTGGTGGCAACTATACCGCTGGTGGTGTTTATGCTCCCACAACGATGGCCAATGCGACGACAGATACTCTAGCCTCCGGTTTTGAATCGGCTGGCTATGCGGCCTATTCGACAGCTTTAAGTGTCACCATAGCCATCGGATGTAGTCTACTCATCTTGAATGTTTTAATCTTTGCCGGAGTTTATTATCAGCGCGACAAGACACGTCTGGAGGTGAAGACCTTACAGAAACAGTATCAACAACGCAGTATGCATCAACAAGTGCCCTCGTATCCACCGGATCCCATTAAGCATGCCCACTATCACATGGGACACTCGCAGAGTGCAAATGTTATTGTCGATGTGGAAAATAATGGGGATCAGGGTACGATTCTGTTGACGGCTGGTGATGTAAAGCCACCACCACCCCATATGTGTAGTAATGCGGCCATGCAGTTGTCCCAGCAGCAGCAACAACACCAACAACAACAACAACAGCAGCAAATGTCAGTGGCTAGTGGAGGACAAGCTCCACCACCACCATCATCTGGACTCATGGGTGGTGGTGCGGGGCCAGGCAATGGGATCAATTCCAATTTATGCCCTGGCAAACAAACAATGGATATTAGTACAGCAGGTGGTCTAATGGGATCTGGAGTTATTAATAATGTTACCTATAGTGCCACAACCAAACAACAACAGCAGCAGCAGCAGCAGCAACAACATATGCAAGCTCAACAGCAGCAACAACAACAGCAGCAGCAGCAACTTGCAGGGCATCGTGACCATTTACAACTCAAAAATATGAACTCTGGCCCTGTTAGTGTTAGTTCTGGAGGCATGATGACTACTGGAAATGCTCCTGGTCTCACCCTCCAAACCGGGTCGACACAAACTTTTGGTCGCAACCCATCCTCTTCGCAAGCATCCAACCAACAATCCACAACAAATATCTCATACCAAAGTGGTATGATGACATTGCCAAAAGCTGGAACATTGCATCATCCTAGCTCAATAAATTATGGACGAAATCCCGGTGGTGGTGGTGGCTCGGGTGGTGGTGGTGGTGGTACTCTAACACTAGCCAGTAGCAGTATTAGTCAAGCTTTACTAGATGGACGCAGCAATACCATGTTGATGACCAGCACGGGTAATGGTACAGGCGATTGCATGACATTACCAAGAAATTTGTCCATGTCATCACGTCACAATCCATCTTCAGGTAAGCTAAAGTTTTCTTTGTATTTGACAATGGGGGTTTTGGTGAAAAAGCTTAATGGGGGGAGAGGGGAGATATATTGATGGGATGTAATGTGGGACAATATTTTTCCTATTTACTTTGTGAAATCCTTGAAGTGCTCAGCCATTTTTAATAATAATCGAAATCTTTATAATAATAAGAAACAGAAAATCATCCTTGATCCTTGAACTACGTGAGTACACAGAAAGAAAAAAATGAGTATGCGTATGAATTCTGCACTGATTTATTTATGATTATCATTCATTTGATTAAATAAAAAATCCTCACTCCCTATACTCACTATATGAAATCTTAAGATTACTGAAGTTGTTGGATGTCATATATCAGTTGAAATGATAAACTTTTATTTGGTTTTACTGAGATTTGTTTAAACGAATAACAAGTGTACAGGGGCTAAAGTTCGGCAGGGCCAAATCTCAAATATCCATCACCATAAAACCCATACTACAATTATAACCTGAACCACACTTTGGTATTAAACACCCAGAAAGAGACGAAAAAGACACATGGTGTCTTTGACCATATCGCTCACGGCAGGCCCCTGAGTCGATCTAGGTATGTACGTCCGTCCGCCCGTCCGTGTGTAATCAAAAACTTAAAAAGTGAACGCATTTTTCTAACGCATTTATCTAATAACCACGGAAGCCACCGTGGTTCAATGGTTAGCATACCCGCCTTGCATACACAAGGTCATGGGTTCGATTCCTGCTTCGACCGAACACCAAAAAGTTTTTCAGCGGTGGATTATCCCACCTCAGTAATGCTGGTGACATTTCTCAGGGTTTCAAAGCTTCTCTAAGTGGTTTCACTGTAATATGGAACGCCGTTCGGACTCGGCTATAAAAAGGACGTCCCTTGTTATTGAGCTCACCATGGAATCGGGCAGCACTCAGTGATAAGAGAGAAGCTCACCAATGTGGTATCACAATGGACTGAATAGTCTAAGTGAGCCCGATACATCGGGCTGCCACCTGACCTAACCTAACCATATAATAACTCAGAATGATCTTCATATAAGCGACAATTGTTTGGATGTATAAAATAAATTTTGTCAAAATTTCATTTCTATAGAAAATTTTGTCAAATTTTTATTTCTATGGAAAATTTTATCAAAATTTTATTTCTATAGAAATTTTGTCAACAATTTATTTATATAGAAAATTTTGTTAAAATTTTTTCGTCGAAGGAATGAATGATCCCTCCTAATAGCGATAAATGTTTGGGTGTATAAATATCATTTGAATGGTAAATGAGTAAAATTTTATATATTTTAACGATTTGAGCTAGTATCTATAAAAGAGGAGAACTTACTACGATCTACTGTGGTTTCTCCCTTTTTATAGATGTAGTCCCGAGCAAGCTAAAATCTTTAAAACGTTTAAAATTCGACTCATTAACAATTCAAGGGATATTTATACAACGAAAAAATTGTCACCATGTAATATTAAAATAAAAATATTCAAAGAAATTGAATTTTGTCAAAATTTTATTTCTATAGAAAATGTTGTCAAATTTTTGTTTTTCCGTCGAAATTTTATTTCTGCAGAAAATTCTGTTAGGATTTTATTTCCATAGAAAATTTTGTCAAAATTTTATATCTATAGAAAATTTTGTCAAAATTCTATTTCTAAAAAAAATTTTGTCAACATTTTATTTCCATAGAAAATTTTGCCAAAAATTTATTTCAATAGAAAATTTTGTTAACATTTTATTTCAATAGAAAATTTTGTCAAAATTTAATTTTTATTGAAAATTTTGTCAATTTTATTTCTATTAAAAAACGTTGTTAAAACTTTATTTCTATAGAAAATTTTGTCAACATTTTATTTCTATAGAAAAGTTTGTCAAAATTTTATCTCTATAGAAAATTTTGTTAAAATTTTATTTCTATAAAAACTTTTGTCAAAATGTTATTTCTATAAAAAAATTTTGTCAAAATTTTATTACCATAGAAAATTTTGTCAAAATTTTATTTCTATAGAAAATTTTGTTAAAATTTTATTTCTATAGAAAATATGGCCAAAATTTTATATCTAAAAAATTTTTGTCAAATTTTTTTATCTATAGAAAATTTTGTCAAAAATTTATTTCTATAGAAAATTTTGTCAAAATTTCATTTCTATCGAAAATTTTGTCAAAATTGTATTTCTTAAAAAAAAATTGTCAAAATTTTATTTCCACAAAAAAATTTTTGTCAAAATTTTAATTCTTTAAAAAAAATTTGGTCAAAATTTTATTTCTACAAAAAAAATTTTGTCAAAATTTTATTTCTTTAAAAAAATTATGTCAAAATTTTATTTCTGTAGAAATTGTTGTCAAAATTGTGTTTCTATCAAAAAAATGTTGTCAACATTTTACTTCTATAGAAAAGTTTGTCAAAATTTTATTTCTATAGAAAATGTTGTTAAAATTTTATTTCTATAAAAACTTTTGTCAAAATTTTATTTCTATAAAAAAATTTTGTGAAAATGTTATTTCCATAGAAAATTTTTATTGCTATAGAAAAGTTTGTCAAAATTTTATTTCTATAGAAAATTTTGTTAAAATTTTATTTCTATAAAAACTTTTGTCAAAATTTTATTTCTATAGAAAATTTTGTTAAAATTTTATTTCTATAGAAAATTTTGTAAAAAATTTATTTCTATAGAAAATTTTGTCAAAATTTCATTTCTATAGAAAATTTTGTCAAAATTGTATTTCTTTAAAAAAAATTGTCAAAATTTTATTTCTACAAAAAAAAATTTTTCAAAATTTTATTTCTATAAAAAATTTTGTCAAAATTAAATTTTTGTCAAAATTGAATTTCTATACAAAAATTTTGTCAAAATTGAATTTCTATAAAAAAATTTTGTCAAAATATTATTTCTATAAGAAAATGTTGTCAACATTTTATTTATATAGAACATTTTATTAAAATTTTATTCATATAGAAAAGTTTGTTAAAATTTTATTTCTGTAAAAATTTTTGTCAAACTTTTATTTCTATAAAAAAATTTTGTCAAAATTTTATTTCTATAGAAAATTTTGTTAAAATTATTATTTCTTGGCGCGAGTAGTTGTTATTGATGTAGGTCGAATGGTATTGCAAATGGGCCATATCGGTCCACTTTTACGTATAGCCACCATATAAACGGACCCCCAAATTTGGCTTGCGGATTCTCTAAGAGAAGCAAATTTCATCCGATCCGATTGAAATTTGGTACATGGTGTCAGCATATGATCTCTAACAACCATGCAAAAATTGGTCCACATCGGTCCATAATTATATATAGCCCCCATAACCGATCCCCCGATTTAGCTTGCGGAGCCTGTAAGGGAAGCAAATTTCATCCGATCCGGCTGAAATTTGGTACATTTTGTTAATGTATGACCTCAAACACCCATGCAAAAATTGGTGGAAATCGGTCCATAATTATATATATAATCCCCATATAAACTAGAGCGCCTCCGGAGCGCCTTGGAAGAGCAAAATTCATCCGATTCGGTTGAAATTTGGTACGTGATGTTAGTATATGGTATCCAACAACCGTGCAGTAATTGGTTCATATCAGTCCATAATTATATATAGCCGCCATATAAACCGATCCCCAGATTTGACCTCCGGTGCCTTTTGGAGAAGCAAAATTCATCCGATCTGCTTGAAATTTGGTACGTGGTGGTAGTATATGATATTTAACAGCCATGCCAAAAGTGGTCCATATCAGTCCATAATCATATATAGCCCCCATATAAATCGATCCCGAGATTTGGTTTTGGAGCCTCTTGGAGGAGCAAATTTCATCCGAGTCAGTTGAAATTTGGTACATTGTGCTAGTATATAGCCGTTAACAACCATGCCTAACTAGGTCCATATCGGTCTATACTTATATATATCCCTCAGATAAATCGATCCCCAATCACACAAAAATTGGTCCATATAAACTTCATAATTGTATATAGCCCCCATATAAGCGACCCCCTTATATGAGGGCTATATACCACGTATGGACTAACTCACAATTTAGAAAACGATGTTAAGAAGTTTTAATGTGCCACAACCCAAATAATTCAATTGTGGATGACAGTCATTCGTAGAAGTTTCTACGCAATCCATGGTGGAGGGTACATAAGATTCAGCCTGGCCGAACTTACGGCCGTATATACTTGTTTCTATATTAAATTTTGTCAATATTTTATTTCTATAGAAAATTTTGTAAAAATTTTATATCTATAGAAAATTTTGTCAATGTTTTATTTCTATAGTAAAAATTTTATTTCTATAAAAAAATTTGTCAAAATTTTATTTCTATAAACAATTTTGTCAAAATTTTGTTTTCATAGAAAATTTTGTCAAAATTTTATTTCTATAGAACATTTTATTTCATTATTGTTGTTTTTTGATTTCAGCTTAAAACCATAACTATGCATTAACTAAACTACAAGTGTAGTTTAACCAACAGAGTAAAAGAATGTTTGTCAAATTTATTTGGGCAAAGCGCTATAGAAACGTGCGTTCATCCAACCATCTTGCAGTCTATAGGGCTTTGCCCAAATAAATTTGACACACATTATTTTCCTCTGTTGGTTAAGCTACACTTGTAGTTTAGTCAATGCATGGTTTTAAGCTGAAATCAAGAATAACAAAAATGATTGAAGAATAAACGAACAATAACAAAACGAAAATTTGTATTTCTATAGAAAATTTTGTCAAAACTTCATTTCTATAGAAAATTTTGTCAAATTTTTTTTCTATAGAAATTTTTGTCAAAATTTTATTTCTATAGAAAATCTTGTCAAAATTTTATTTCTATATAAAATTTTGTCAAAATTTTATTTCTATAGAAAATTTTGTCAAAATTTTATTTCTATAGGAAATTTTTTCAAAATTTTACATCTATAGAAAATGTTGTCAAAATTTCATCCGATAAAAGCCCTCATCAGAATTAATTATGGGTATAAAAAGTCATCGATTTTTTTTATCTTATGCAAATCGTCTTCAAAATGCTCGAGCAATAAAAATGGGAGTTCGGTCAATATGTATAAAATTTAATATGAACTCTATTCTATATGTGTGGGATATATTTTCCAAATCAGTGATATAAGCAGATGGGAGCAACACTTCGGACCGAATACTTACGAAATAATTTCAAAATAGTTTAAAAATTTCTTAGTGCCCCCAAAATAAATGCCATGGAATAAAGAGGAGGATTTTTCTGTTTTGAGCATGTAGAAGAAAAGAATTCCATATAAACACTAAGTCGAAACCTGATTTATTATACAGAAGAGATTTCGAAAATTCCCTACAAAAATCCCCAAAATGTCTGGAAGTTCCCCACCAAATCCCCAAGTCCCCAACTCAAGTGGAATCTGGCATTTTCTTTTCATTAACTTAATAATACCGATTCCTTCATCTTTATGTCCAATAAGCTTGTATGAAAATTGTAATCAAGGCCGTAGCCAGGATTTTAATTCGGGGGGGGTTCAACTTTAAAAAAAAATATTCATATAATCTCATGTGTAGAAAATTTTATTTATGCATAGGTATGTATACAATATTTTTATACCCACCACCATAGAATGGTACTGAAATTTTGCACAAACTCGTCTTTTGTCTGCAGGCAGGTCAAGTTAGAAGATGGGCTATATCGGTCCAGGTTTTGATATAGTCCCCATATAAACCGACCTCTCGATTTGGGGTCTTGGGCTTATAGAAATCGTAATTTTTATCCAATTTGCCTGAAATTTGAAACCTGGAGGTGTTTTATGACCATAAAGAGGTGTGCCAAAAATGTTTTGGTATAGCCCCCATATAGACCAATCTCCCGATTTTACTTCTTGGGCTTATAGAAACCGCAGTTTTTATTCAATTTACCTGAAATTGGAAATTTAGAGGTATTGTAGGACCACAAATACGTGTGCCAAAAATTGTGAGTATCGATCCATATTTTGGTATAGCCCCCATATAGACCGATCTTCCGATTTTACTTCTTGGGATTATAGAAACCGCAGTTTTTATTCAATTTACCTGAAATTGGAAATCTAGAGGTATTGTAGGACCACAAATACGTGTGCCACAAATTGTGAGTATCGGTCCATGTTTTGGTATGGTCTCCAATAAAACGACCTCCCGATTTGGGGTCTTGGGCTTATAGAAACCATAGTTTTTATCCAATTTGTCTGAAATTGGAAATCTAGAAGTATTTTAGGACCATAAAGAGGTGTGCCGAAAATGGTGAGTATCGGTCCATATTTTGGTATAGCCCCCATATAGACCGATTTCAAGATTTTACTTCTTGGGCTTCTAGAATCCGAAGTTTTTATCTTATTTGCCTGAAATTGGAAATCTAGAGGTATTTTCGGGTCAATAAGAGGTGTGCCGAAAACGGTGAGTATCGGTCCATATTTTAGTATAGCCCCCATAAGAACGATCTCCCGATTTAACTCCTTGGGTTTCTAGAAACCGTAGTTTTTATCTGATTTGCCTGAAATTGTAAATGTTCTGGTATTTTAAGCTCACAAAAACGTGTATCGGATTAAGTTTTTATCGGTCCATTTGGTAATGCCTCCATATAGACCGACTTCACTTCTTGAGGGTGTAGAAGGCGCACTGATCATGAAAATTGCTTGAAACTCAATGTAAAATTTCCAAATTTTACTTCTACAGATTTAAGATTTCAAATCAAGACTTTATTTTATAATTTTCTTGTACACTTACAAGAGATGTTAATGATTCCTTTAAAACTCAAACAAAAATGGTTCTTATAAATCCAGAATCTGATATAGTCCTCATAGGTGAAATCTTTAAATTTATCTTCGGGAATATCCTCAAGTCCTCAAGCCCTCCTGAAATTTCAAAGGAAACCGTAATATTTGGTTCATGGTGGTGGTGGTTCACCTCATAGGTGAAATCTTTAAATTTATCTTCGGGAATATCCTCAAGTCCTCAAGCTCTCCTGAAATTTCAAAGGAAACCGTAATATTTGGTTCATGGTGGTGGGTATTTATGATTCGGCCCGGCCGAACTTAGTGCTGTATATACTTGTTATAATATTAAATTGAGCCGACGGGCTTTTTGGGCAGCAAATAAATTAATGGCTTCTTCAGTCGGCACATTTATTCGGCGATGAACCGACATTAATGCTAATCCTTTGAGTCTACTCTCGCTAGTCGAATTTCTAAGATACGTCTTTAATCTCTTCATTGTTGAAAATGAACGTTCGGATGAGCACGTAGTAACTGCAGGGATGGAAAATGCAGTACTATAGTACTTTTTTCAAACCTTTTTCACCCCGGTCAGTACCGTAGAACCCCCGCGAATGATTTTGTACCTTTTGTGTAGACATTTTTGAGTCGATATCAGATTTATGGTACAATAGCTTTGACAAAATATTTTAATATTTTGAGAATGTCTTTATCAACCTTATTTGCTAATAGTCTTTTACAAATATGGCAAAACAGACATGTTCATGTGGGAAGAAAATCTCGATTTTGTAAAAGACATAGTCAAAAACAGGATTTTATTGAACTTCAAGAAAGTTTTAGTCGAAAAAAGAATGCGATTCTATATTATCGATTTTTTATTTTATTTATTTTTATTTTTTTATTTTGTAAATTTTATTTCAATTGAAAATTTTGTAAAAATTTTATTTCTATAGGAAATTTTTGCAAAATTTTATTTCTATAGAAAATTTTGTCAAAATTTTATTTTCTTTAAAATTCAGTCTCTTGGCAATAATCTTCCAGTGAAATTTTTGTTGAAATTTAGTAAAAAGTACCTTTCCGCTCAAAAAATACCTTTTTTTACTTTCTTAAAAATTGTATTTTCCATCCCTGAGTAACTGGCAAAGTGACCAAAATTTTTAAAAGAATATGCACGTTTGGAAAAATCTCTTTATTGCTACCATCGCTGATTTAGGCAGGTTCTTTTCGCAGGTTTTGCGCCATTTCATTTACACATGTGTGTTTGGCTGTTTCGTTGTTGTTGCTATGGCCAAACAAAGCGAGTCATGTTCACAAAAAGAACAACAAACACACATAAAAAGCAGAAATACATTTTCCAAAAATGAAATTTGTGGTGCGAGAACAAAAATCGTTTGACGGGCTTTTCAACTAGTATTCTATGATTTGTGCAAGTTTTATAGGCAAGCGTTTTTCAAAATAAAACCTCCAGCTTTTCTTCAACATCTTCGATAAGATTTTTCTATGCAGCTAAAAATATATATTTATTTATATAAAAATATTCATTCATTTCGGGGTGGGGGGGGTTTGATCCCCCTCATCCCCCCCCCTGAATACGGCCTTGATTGTAATAATATGTAGAATAATTAATTTGCACAAAAACCAGCCAGCATTGATATCAGGCTAACATGCAAATTGTTACAGTTTTTCTATATTAAAAAAATTTGCCTTTAATATGTAAATATAAAATATATAAAATGATTGCATGTATAGATTGCATTATCTCTCATATTAGGACAATAGTTTTTTGAGTGTAGTGTAAAAAACTGCATAAATCATAAAAATTCAAACTTCTCTCTTCAAGATATATCACACAAAACTAGATGCAAACCCATGACCCACTTTGATAAGCCTGCAACAAAAGATCTCACACTTTTGGTTTATTTAAAAAGTCGTTTAATAAAAATTTAAATCATTTCATTCTATTATGTTAAACTTTTTCACCAAACTAGATTTATGAAAACATTTTTGTATGCCAAAACTACAAGATAATTTGACCAACTTGATAAAATAGCTTTTGATAATTTTTATGAATTTTAATTTTCAAATTGCTGTAAAAAAGAAACAAACTTCAATTACAAAAATTCTTCAAAACTTTTGCTCCCACGTGTATGATGCAAAAGAACTCTTATATAACTAAAATTTTCCCAAAAAAAAAAATAATACCTAAAATTGAATAAGTTTTCTTTATTTTTTAATGGGAAAGAAATCTAAAGGAGATGAGTTTTATGTGTCAAGCATGTCTTGCTTCAAAATTCTATAGTTTTGTTTTTGGCCTTGAGGTATGAGAACACGTCTACATAAATATGTGTGAGACCAACACATTTATGTGCGTGTGTCTGTATGGAAATCCATATAGACTGTAGAATATCCCAGCAAAAACTCTCATTACCCGGTAATCTTGTAGGTAAGCCTATTTAAAAATTAATAACCACTTATTAATTGGCATCGCTTCGGATTACATTTACATACGCATGTCCTAGAAGGAAAGTACTTCTCCCCAGGCATACTTTCGGCCATAAAATAAGTAGTGCATTTAAAGCATATAATCACCTAATATGTAATGACTTATTCGTAGATACACCAAAGTTTGCAAAATAGCCACTTATTGTCTCAGCCAACCAAATCTCGAAAATATTGATTTCTATCGCCGATTACAATGGATCAAAATATGGCGAGTGATGCTGTAATAGGAGAACTACTTGAATAGAAACGAATATTGTATAAATAAACAAAAAATCTAATAAATAATCTAAATAAGATTACACGCAAATTAAATTCACACTTAAAATATAAATAAATATAGGTTGTTTAAGCGAGTGGGATTCGTGAATTACGTTATAATATATCCAATAGCCAATTCACATAAGGTTCGAAATCTACTAAAAGTGTATTTTAAGTCTCGTTTTTATAAGGCAAATGGCATTTGAAATTTAGTTTAAGCGCATTTTGGAAGTGTAATGAGAATGAGGTATAAAAAAGCATTTATTTAAAACATAATATGATAATGTCATTAAACACAATTATTATGAAATATTTGTGATAAAAATTTCTTAACGGAAAAATTTTCAGAATTACCGTTACATTACATATTCTTTTTGATTTTTTATGTAAGTGCTCGATTATGTTAATAATTATACCTAATGGTACCAACATTTATTCTATTTTATTAATTCGTTAACTACAACTGCCTAAAAATTTGAGAGTAACAATTCGAAAATTACCGAGAAGTATTTATTTTTGTCATTACAAGTTAGTCATTATAACTCGCCGCAATGTAATGCAACGTGTAATGACAGCTTTACTCCTGGTAATGTCAATTGTAATGAGATGTGGTTACCTAGTTTTTGCTGGGATGTATATGTGTGATGTGTCTTAAGTTTTAAGAGAAACTTAAATGGCATTTTAATGTTGGCACTAATAAAACAAGTATACAAATACATATACAAGTAATTAAGCATACATGCACACATACACTGAAAAAAAAAGCATACTCGGTTCCAAAGATTTTGTCTTTACTTTAAAAAATTTGGTATTGATTCCGAGCCAAAGAAGCGGAGAATACAAGTAAGGATACTTTTAAGACACAATTCTCTTTTAAACTTGGGGTTTGTGTGCTTGCTTCTAGGAAGCAAATTTAAATTTTTTGCTTTTTCAGCTTTTTTTCTTCATATGCTATCAAAGTCCTTTAAAAACGAGTTAACGGCAACTTTATTTTCCAAATTAGGACTCGACTTCCAGTAGAAATTATGCTATGTTTGAAGTAAAAAACTTCTTTAAAATAAAGTTTTGAAAAACATGTCCTATATTTGAACGATTTTTTGCTTTGTAGTCAAGATGCAAAAAGACAACAAATTTAAAGACAATTTCATTAAATTTAAAGAATTTTTCTGAATTATTAAAGTCAAGTTGACCTTAGCCTATAAATTTTTTCTTTCATGTTAAGATACCCATTTTTAAGTCAAATCACTTAATTATAAGGACAATACGACTTCATTGAAAAGTTTATCGACTTTTGGACAAGGAAAATAACTTTATTTTAGAGAAATGCGTCTTCTATGCTAAGCAAAATTTGTATTCGTATTTTAAAGACATGAAATCTTTGACCTCATGACAATATTTTTTTTTTCAGTGTAATCACATATAGAAACTCAAAACATGGCTACGCAACTTGTTAGTTCCACAAACGAAACTTAATTAATTAAAAACTTTTAGCAGCCACATCATCGTTATTTCCCTTTTTTTGTTTTTCATTTCTTGTTTTGAATTTGTAGTGCCAACTTGTTTTCTTTTTTTTAGATTTTGTTAAAAACCAAATACTATAGATAAGAGAATAAACATTTTTTTTTTAATAATTTAATTTGAAGAATGTAAAAGGGGCTAAGAATTTGAATGAAGTTAACGAGATAAGCCATTACACATACATGTATACCTACATAGAACAAAATTTCACGAAAATTTTTCCAATTAGTCTTAATAGAGTTTTAAACAAGTATATACGGTAGTAAGTTCGGACGGGCCGAATCTTAAATATCCACCACCATGAATCAAATATAATAGTTTCCTTTGAAAATTTCAGGGGGGTTTGATGACAGATATTTTCACAAGCAGATCAGTTCAACCAGTACGCTTCCCACAGATAAATGTAAAGATTTTACCTATGAAGACTAGATCAGATTCTGAGTTTATTAGAACAACTTTTTTTTAGTTTTAGAGGAATCATAAACATTTCTTGTAAGTGTGCAAGAAAATGATGAAATAACGCCTTGATTTGAAATCTAAAATCTGTGAATTTTCATCCCACTTATTTAAATGACTACGAGAAGTAAAATCTGAAAATTTGGCATTCAGTTTCAAGCAATTTTCATGTTCAGTGCGCCTTCTATACCCTCAATAAGTGAAATCGGTCTATATGGAGGCCTTACCAAATGGACCGATAAAACTAAATCATATACACTTTGTTATGGGTCTAAAATTCCAGTATATTTTCAATTTGTGGCAAATCGGATAAAAACTACAATTTCTAGAAACCCTAGGAATTAAATCGGGAGTTCGGTGTAATGGGGGCTATACCAAAAGGATACATGTTTTGGTATAGCCCCCAGCACATTTAATTGTAGTTCTAGAATCTAGACCCCAAATCGGAGGGCCGGTTTATAAGGGGGATTTAGCAAAAACTGTACCGATACTCAATATATTCGGCACACCCCTTTATGGTCCTAGAATACCTTTAGATTTCCAATTTCAGGCAAATTGGGTAAAAACTACGGATTCTAGAAGCCCAAGTAGTAAAATCGGGATATCGGTCTATATGGGGGCTATATCAAAACATGGACCGATTATCACCATTTTCGGCACATCTCTTTATTTTCCTAGAATACCTCTAGATTTCCAATTTCAGGCAAATTGGGTAAAAACTACGGATTCTAGAAGCCCAAGAAGTAAAAGCGGGAGTTCGGTCTATATGGGGGCTATATGAAAACATGGACCGATACACCCCATCCTATGGTCCTAGAATACCTATTGATTTCCAATTTCAGGAAAATCGAATAGAAACTACACTTTCTAGACGCCCAAGAAGCAAAAACGGTAAATCGGTCCATATGGGCGCTATACCAGAACATGGACCGAAAGGCACCATTTTCGGCACACCTCTTTATGGTCCTAGAATACCTCTAGATTTCCAATTTCTGGTAAATTGGATAAAATCTACAGTTTTTATAAGTTCAAGACTCCAAATCGGGAGGTCGGTTTATATGGGGACTATACCAAAACTTAGACCGATATAGCCCATCTTCGAACTTGACCTGCATGCAAACAAAAGACAAATCTGTGCCAAATTTCAGGACGATAGTGCCATTGTTGAAGGCTGTAGCGTGATTACAACAGACATATAGACGGACATGCTTATATCGTCTTAGAATTTCTCCCTGATCAAAAATATATATACTTTATCGAAATCGATATTTCGATGTGTTACAAACGGAAATAACAAACTTATTATACCCCCGTCACCATTCTATTGTGACGGAGGTATAATAATCAAAAAACAAAAAATATTGAATTTTTATACCCTGCGCCACACTGTGGAACAGGGTATTATAAGTTAGTGCATATGTTTGCAACACCCAGAAGGAGACGAGATAGACACATGGTGTCTTTGGCAAAAATGCTCAGGGTGGGCTCATGAGTCGATATAGCCATGCCCGTCTGTCCGTGAACACATTTTTGTAATCAAAGTCTAGGTCGCAGTTTTAGTCCAATCGACTTCAAATTTGGCACAAGTATGTGTTTTGGATCAGAATAGATCCCTATTGATTTTGGAAGAAATCGGTTCAGATTTAGATATAGCTCCCATATATATCTTTCGCCTGATATGGACTAATACGGTCCCAGAAGCCAGAGTATTACCCCAATTTGATTGAAATTTTGCACAGGGAGTAGAACTAGCATCGTAGCTATGCGTGCCAAATTTGATTGAATTCGGTTCAGATTTAGATATAGCTCCAATATATAGCTTTCGGCCGATTTACACATATATGACCACAGAGGCCAATTTCTTGCTCAGATTTAGTTGAAATTTTGCACAGGGATTAGAATTAGCATTGTAGCTATGCGTGCCAAATTTGGTTGAAATCGGTTCAGATTTAGATATATCTCCCATATATAGCTTTCGCCCGATTTACACTCATATGACCACGATATGACCGATATGAATACATTTTAGCATGATTATTGGAGACTATATACTAACACCATGTACCAATTTTCAGCCGGATCGGATGAAATTTGCTTCTCTTAGAGGCTCCGCAAGCCAAATCTAGGGATCGGTTTATATGGCGGCTACATACTCGTACAATTATGGACCGATATGGAACAATATTTGCATGGTTGTTAGAGACCATAGATTAACACCACGTACCAAATTTCAACCGAATCGGATGAAATTTTCTCCTCCAAGAGGCTCCGGTGGTCAAATCTGGGGATCGGTTTATATGGGGGCTATATATAATTATGGACCTATACAGGCCGATTTAAGCATGAGTGTTAGAGACCATAGACTAACACCACCTACCAAATTTCAACCGTATCGGATGAAGTTTGCCTCTCCAAGAGGCTTGGGAGGTCAAATCTGGGGATCGGTGTATATGGGGGCTATATATAATTTTGAACCGATATAGACCAATTTTTTAATGGTTGTTAGGGACTATATAGTTACACCACGTACTAAATTTCAACCGAATCGAATGAAATTTGCTCCTCAAAAAGGCTCCGAAGGTCAAATCTGGGAATCGGTTCATATGCGGGCTATATACAATTATGGACCTATACAGGCCGATTTAAGCATGAGTGTTAGAGACCATAGACTAACACCACCTACCAAATTTCAACCGGATCGTATGAATTTTGGTCCTCCAAAAGGCTCGGGAGGTCAAATCTGGGAATCGGTGTATATGGGGGCTATATATAATTTTGAACCGATATAGACCAATTTTTTAATGGTTGTTAGGGACTATATAGTTACACCACGTACTAAATTTCAACCGAATCGAATGAAATTTGCTTCTCAAAGAGGCTCCGAAGGTCAAATTGGGGAATCGGTTTATATGGGGGCTATATATAATTGTGGACCGATATGAATACATTTTAGCATGGTTATTGGAGACTATATACTTACACCATGTACCAATTTTCAGCCGGATCGGCTGAAATTTGCTTCTCTTAGAGGCTCCGCAAGCCAAATTTAGGAATCGGTTTATATGGCGGCTATATACTCGTACAATTATGGACCGATATGGAACAATATTTGCATGGTTGTTAGATACCATAGATTAACACCACGTACCAAATTTCAACTGGATCTGATGAAATTTTCTCCTCCAAGAGGCTCCGGTTGTCAAATCTGGGGATCGGTTTATATGGGGGCTATATGTTATATAATTATTAACCGATATGGACAATTTTTTGCTTGATTGTTAGAGTTCATATAGTAATACTATGTACAAAATTTCAGCCGGATCGGATGAAATTTGCTTCTCTTAGAGGCTCCGAAAGCACAATCTGTGAGTTCGTTTATATGGGGGCTTTACGTAATGCTTCGATCGACTCAAAATTTCACCACGACCCAGAATATAACAGTTTGGCTGATAAGTCCCCGGTCTAACAAAGAAAAATACATTTTTTTGTTAAAATTCGTTTTTATTTGTCAACATAGTTCCCTTCAAGATCGATACAACGATTAAAACGACCTTCCAATTTTTTGATACCATTTTGGTAGTACTCCTTCGGTTTTGCCTCAAAATAGGCCTCAGCTTCGGCGATCACCTCTTCATTGCAGCCAAATTTTTTCCCTGCGAGCATCCTTTTGAGGTCTGAGAACAAGAAAAAGTCGCTGGGGGCCAGATCTGGAGAATACGGTGGGTGGAGAAGCAATTCGAAGTCCAATTCATGAATTTTTGCCATCCTTCTCATTCTCATGGTGGAACAACACTTTTTTCTTCTTCATATGGGGCCGTTTTGCGGTGATTTCGACCTTCAAACGCTCCAATAACGCTGTTGATGGTTTTTCCCTTCTCAAGATAATCGATAAAAATTATTCCATGCGCATCCCAAAAAACAGAGGCCATTACTTTGCCAGCGGACTTTTGAGTCTTTCCACGCTTCGGAGACGGTTCACCGGTTGCCGACTGTCGATTGGACTCAGGAGTGATGTTTCATCCATTGTCACATATCGACGGAAAAACTCGGGTGTATTACGAGTTAACAGCTGCAAACACCGCTCAGAATCATAAACACGTTGTTGTTTTTGGTCAAATGTGAGCTCGCGCGGCACCCATTTTGCACAGAGCTTCCGCATATCCAAATATTGATGAGTGATATGACCAACACGTTCCTTTGATATCTTTAAGGTCTCTGCTGTCTCGATCAACTTCATTTTACGGTCATTCTAAATTATTTTTTGGATTTTTTTGATGTTTTCGTCGGTAACCACCTCTTTCGGGCGTCCACTGCGTTCACCGTCCTCCGTGCTCATTTCACCACGCTTGAATTTTCCATACCAATCAATTATTGTTGATTTCCCTGGGGCAGAGTCCGGAAACTCAATATCAAGCCAAGTTTTTGCTCCCACCGTATTTTTCCCCTTCAGAAAACAGTATTTTATCAAAACACAAAATTCTTTTTTTTCACAATAACAAAAGTTGCTTCAAAAAAGACTCAATCTCACAAACTAATTGACATACTGACGTCAAATATTGACACGAATCATTTGAAGGTTGGTACTATATAAATATAATATGCATTTAATACTAGCGACGCGATCTATGTGTCAGACCGGGGACTTATCAGCCAACCTGTTATATACTTTATGGTGTCTTAGATCAATATTTCGATGTGTTACAAACTGAATGACAAAGTTAGCATACCCCCTTCCTAAGGTGGAGGGTATAAAATGCTATATCTAGCGTGAAAATAGCTAAATTGGCATCGCCGTTTAGATTACTAAGAAGTAAAATGGGGAGATACACATATCTGTAAGAGGGTTATAACAAAACATGGACCCATACATACCATGTTCGGCGCACCTATTTTTAGACCTAACACACAATTTTTTCTAATTTTTTTCTACGAAATTAATTGATCCAATTAAATTTTAAATTGAAATGGCAATTAACAAGTTTTTAAAGGACTTTGAGAAAAAAAAACATAAAACGGATGAATTCAAATGTATCTCCTAGTCTTCAAAAAACAACTTTAAATATATCCTTACTTCAATTGTCCGCCTCTTTGACTCTAAGTTAAAATTATTAGCAAATATTAATAACAAAATCTTTAGAACTAAAGCTAAATTTTTTTCTGTGTAATTAAACGGTCTAACAATTACCAAATGTCTAAGCGAGCCTGGCACTATAACCTAACTTCAATATTCAACTACCTGAATCATTGGATTAGTAATCAATGACACTCAAAGTCCTTATCATAATATATACAACCATTGTTAGACAGCCATACAACTGTATGTCCAATAGAATTTACGAATATTTTTGTTGTTTTATAATCAGTTTTCTGTTTTTTATTTAGAAATACAAATTAATCAGCTTAGAATAGCTAAAACATAGCATCAATAAACACAAGTATAGCTGGTTACTCGAGGGCAGACAAATCCCCCCCTCAATGGAACATTCAAATTTCGAAATTTCAATTCAATTTTATTTATCAAATCATCCATGATTGCAAAATTTGATCAAACAAAACCGTAAGCCAATGGCATGCAATCGGCCAATGTGAAGCTTCGTATAAAATGCCAATTTTAAAGTGTCCATCAGTGGCTAGTGGATTTTTCATTCCATTTGAAATAGCAGAGAGTGTCATTACCAAAATAAAATGCAAAATAACAATAAAAATGGCCGATTTTAATACCAAAACAAATAAGAATTGTGCACACAATGGCAAACACAAAATCCATTTAAATGCAATCTATAAAAGCCATAATACTATCTCTTTGTCTCTTTTGCTTTCACTCTCTCTCTCACACACAAAGAGAGACCTTCGTCCGTTTACTAAATACAAGATAATGGGCTCATTTCAAATGATTAAAATACAATAACACCACAACAAACACTAAAATATACCAAACACTCTCTCGCATCCATTCTATCTCTCTCTCACTCTCTTTCATGTTTAGTAAATGGCACTTCCATGTTTTTTGTGCTTTTGTTTTTTTTTTTTTTTTTTGACCAACGGAAACAAATACATTCGAATATCTAAAATGAAAATTCAAACATAGCCAGCTATCAACACCACACTCCACACATTTATCCATTTCTGCTCAATGGGAGGCCGATATTAAAGAAAAATGTTCTTTTAGCCTACCAAAGGCAAAATTTCTTTCGTCTTATTTTTCGGGTTTGCTTTCAAGCATATACCGGAATTTCTTTCAAAACCCCGAATGAAAGTAAAATACTTAAAGTGATGAGTAAAAAAAAACATAGCCCAAAAAAAGACTAGCAAGCCACCATGAAAGAAAAACGAAAAAAACTTTCCTTAGGAAGTAGCACTTGCACTGAAGGCCAAAAAGTAATAGCCAAGCACTTGCTAGCAAAGGATGTTCTATATTGGAAATAATGGAGTTTACATAAGCAAAACAATTTCTGGGTATGTCTGTGAGTGAGGATTACCGGATATGATGAAATTACCACCAAAACTGAAAACACTTTGAGATTGAAGTTAACAAAAACACAAATCACAACAAAGGCTATACAAAGTGTTCCAAAAAAAAAAACGAAAAAACAATTCTTAAAAGAGAGGAGAGGAAAATAGTTTTGTTTACCATACAAAGAAATTCTTAAGGAAATCATTTGATTGCAGGAGGTCCTGAAAATGAAGGCTTTATAATTGAAGTTGAATATAAACCCCATACACACAAAGAAAATTTCATAAAAAAATGAGACAACGAAAACTTATCATTTATGTAATGAAACATTTGATCAAGATAAAGAAAATATTCGTTACTAATACCAGGGCTGTGGAGTCGGCGTCGGAGTCTTGGAGTCGAAGTCTGAAGTTTTTCTGGAGTCGGAGTCGTAAAACTTTTGCTCGACTCCGACTCAGGGTAAATTAAAATTTATTAAACAATTCACATAACTAAATAAGTTTTTACACAAATTAGTTTTAATAGCGTTATTGATTCGATCAATGTACGGAGATCAATCTATGTTTCCTAGAATGTTAGACTAGTAGATGGGCTGAATCGTTCCATTGTAATGTCCACCACCACAAAAAAATATTTTAAATATTTCGAACCATCGATTTTATTTTTTAATTTTACTATAAGACATATATACATATGTCGAATATTGGCAGAATTTTGTATACCCTCCACCATAGGATGGGGGTATATTAACTTTGTCACTCCGTTTGTAACACATCGAAATATTGCTCTAAGATCCCATAAAGTATATTTATTCTGGGTCGTGGTGAAATTCTGAGTCGATCTAAGCATGTCCGTCCGTCCGTCTGTTGAAATCACACTAACTTGCGAACGAAACAAGCTATCGACTTGAAACTTGGCACACGTAGTTGTTATTGATGTAGGTCGGATGGTATTGCAAATGGGACATATCGCTCCACTTTTACGTATAGCCCCCATATAAAGGGACCCTCAGATTTGGCTTGTGGAGCCTCTAACAGAAGCATATTTCATCCGATCCGGTTGAAATTTGGTACATGGTGTTGGTATATGGTCTCTAACAACCATGCAAAAATTGGTCCACATCGGTCCATAATTATATATAGCCCCCATATAAACCGATCCCCATATTTGGCTTGCGAAGCCTCAAAGAGAAGCAAATTTCATCCCATCTTGCTGAAATTTGGTACATGGTGTTAGTATATGGTCTCTAACAACCATGCAAAAATTTGTCCACATCGGTCCATAATTATATATAGCCCCCATATAAACCGATCCCTAGATTTGGTTTGCGGAGCCTCCAAGAGAAGCAAATTTCATCCGATCCGGCTGAAATTTGATACATAGTGTTGGTATATGGTCTCTAACAACCATGCAAAAATTGGTCCACATCGGTCCATAATTATATATAGCCCCCACATAAACTGATCCCCAGATTTGGCTTGCGGAGCCTCAAAGAGAAGCAAATTTCACCCGATCTTGCTGAAATTTGGTACATGGTGTTAGTATATGGTCTCTAACAACCATGCAAAAATTGGTCCACATCGGTCCATAATTATATATAGCCCCCATATAAACCGATCCCTAAATTTGGTTTGCGGAGCCTCCAAGAGAATCAAATTTCATCCGATCCGGCTGAAATTTGATACATAGTGTTGGTATATGGTCTCTAACAACCATGCAAAAATTGGTCCACATCGGTCCATAATTATATAGCCCCCATATAAACCCTTCTCTATATTTGACCTCCGGAGCGTCTTGGAGGAGGGGCAAAATTCATCCGATCCGGTTCAAATGTGGAACGTGGTGTTAGTATATGGCCGCTAACAACCATACCCAAATTGGTCCTTATCGGTCTATAGTTATATATAGCCGATCTCCAATCACACAAAAATTGGTCCATATCAGTTCATAATCATGGTTGCCACTCGAGCCAAAAATAATCTACCAAAATTTTATTTCTATAGAAAATTTTGTTAAAATTTAATTTCAATAGAAAATTTTTGTTAAAATTTAATTTCTATAGAAACTTTTTGTTAAAATTTTATTTCTACAGAAAATTTTGTTAAAATTTTATTTGTATTGAAAATTTTGTCAAAATTTTATTTCTATAGAAAATTTTGTTAAAATTTTATTTCTATAGAAAAATTTGTCAAAATTTTATTTCTGTAGACAATTTGGTTAAAATTTTATTTCTAAAGAAAATTTTGTCAAAATTATATTTCTATTTTTTTTTGTTTGAAAATTTTATTTCTATAGAAAATTTTGTTAAAATTTTATTTCTATAGAAAATTTTGTCAAAATTTTTTGTCTACAGAAAAATTTGTCAAAATTTTATTTCTGTAGACAATTTTGTCAAAATTTTATTTCTAAAGAAAATTTTGTCAAAATTTTATTTCTATTTTTTTTTTTTTTTTTTTGAAAATTTTATTTCTATAGAAAATTTTGTTAAAATTTTATTTCTATAGAAAATTTTGTCAAAATTTTATGTCTATAGAAAATTTTATCAAACTGAATTATATAGGTATTTGATCCATCTTTTTGATTTAATATATACCACGTATGGATTTACATACAATTTAGAAAACGGTGTTAGGAGGTTTTAAGATACCTTGCAACTTAAGTAATTCGATTGTGGATGGCAGTGTTTAGAAGATGTTTCTACGCAATCCATGGTGGAGGGTACATAAGCTTCGGCCTTGCCGAACTTACGGCCGTATATACTTATTTTTCAATAGAATATACAGTTCGGCAGGCTATCCGATAGATTTTTTTTTTTTAAATTTATATCTATAGATATTTTGTCCAAAATTTTATTTCTATAGAAAAAAGTTTCAAACATACATATGTCGAATATTGGCAGAACAGTTTCTTTCAATAGAAGATACAGTTCGGCAGGCTATCCGACAGATTTTTTTCAAAATTTTATTTCTATAGAAAATTTAGTCAAAATTTTATTTCTATAGAAAATTTTGTCAAAATTTTATTTCTATAGAAAATTTTGTCTAAATTTTATTTCTATAGAAAAGTTTGTCAAAATTTTATTTCTATAGAAAACTTGGCCAAAGTTTTATTTCTATAGAAAATTTTATCAAAATTTTATTTCTATAGATATTTTGGTAAAAATTTTATGTCTATGGAAAATTTTTTCAAAATTTTATTTCTATAGAACATTTTGCAAAAATATTATTTACTATATTATTTTTTTCAAAATTTTACTCCTATTCATAATTTTTTCAAAAATGTATTTCTATAGAAAATTTTGTCAAAATTTTATTTCTATAGAAAACTTGGCCAAAGTTTTATTTCTATAGAAAAATTTATCAACATTTTATTTCTATAGATATTTTGGTCAAAATTTTATGTCTATGGAAAATTTTTTCAAAATTTTATTTCTATAGAACATTTTGCAAAAATATTATTTACTATATTATTTTTTTTTTCAAAATTTTATTCCTATTCATAATTTTTTCAAAAATTTATTTCTATAGAAAATTTTGTCAAAATTTTATTTCTATAGAAAACTTGGCCAAAGTTTTATTTATATAGAAAATTTTATCAACATTTTATTTCTATAGATATTTTGGTCAAAATTTTATTTCTATGGAAAATTTTGTCAAAATTTTATTTCTATAGATCATTTTGCAAAAATATTATTTCCTATATTATTTTTTTCAAAATTTTATTCCTATTCATAATTTTTTCAAAAATTTATTTCTATAGAAAATTTTGTCAAAATTTTATTTCTATAGAAAATTTTGCAAAATTTTATTTCTATAAAATTTTGTTGTTGTTGTTTTTGATTTCAGCTTAAAACCATGCATTAACTAAACTACAAGTGTAGCTTAACCAACAGAGGAAAAGGATGTTTGTCAAATTTATTTGGGCAAAGCCCTATAAACTGCACGATGGTTGGATGTACAGCTGTTTCGGAATTACCACATTCCTCATCAGCATCCTCTACTTGCAGCAAAACTATCAACCAATTATCAGAATAAATTCAGACAGTTCACTAAACCCAAAAGTGAATTTTGTCAACATTTTATTTCATTCTTTTTATTTTTTGTTAAATTTTTGTTAAAATTTAATTTCTATAGAAACTTTTTGTTAAAATTTTATTTCTACAGAAAATTTTGTTAAAATTTTATTTGTATTGAAAATTTTGTCAAAATTTTATTTCTATAGAAAATTTTGTTAAAATTTTATTTCTATAGAAAAATTTGTCAAAATTTTATTTCTGTAGACAATTTGGTTAAAATTTTATTTCTAAAGAAAATTTTGTCAAAATTTTATTTCTATTTTTTTTTGTTTGAAAATTTTATTTCTATAGAAAATTTTGTTAAAATTTTATTTCTATAGAAAATTTTGTCAAAATTTTTTGTCTACAGAAAAATTTGTCAAAATTTTATTTCTGTAGACAATTTTGTCAAAATTTTATTTCTAAAGAAAATTTTGTCAAAATTTTATTTCTATTTTTTTTTTTTTTAAATTTTATTTCTATAGAAAATTTTGTTAAAATTTTATTTCTATAGAAAAATTTGTCAAAATTTTATTTCTGTAGACAATTTGGTTAAAATTTTATTTCTAAAGAAAATTTTGTCAAAATTTTATTTCTATTTTTTTTTTGTTTGAAAATTTTATTTCTATAGAAAATTTTGTTAAAATTTTATTTCTATAGAAAATTTTGTCAAAATTTTTTGTCTACAGAAAAATTTGTCAAAATTTTATTTCTGTAGACAATTTTGTCAAAATTTTATTTCTAAAGAAAATTTTGTCAAAATTTTATTTCTATTTTTTTTTTTTTTTAATTTTATTTCTATAGAAAATTTTGTTAAAATTTTATTTCTATAGAAAATTTTGTCAAAATTTTATGTCTATAGAAAATTTTATCAAACTGAATTATATAGGTATTTGATCCATCTTTTTGATTTAATATATACCACGTATGGATTTACATACAATTTAGAAAACGGTGTTAGGAGGTTTTAAGATACCTTGCAACTTAAGTAATTCGATTGTGGATGGCAGTGTTTAGAAGATGTTTCTACGCAATCCATGGTGGAGGGTACATAAGCTTCGGCCTTGCCGAACTTACGGCCGTATATACTTATTTTTCAATAGAATATACAGTTCGGCAGGCTATCCGATAGATTTTTTTTTTAAATTTATATCTATAGATATTTTGTCCAAAATTTTATTTCTATAGAAAAAAGTTTCAAACATACATATGTCGAATATTGGCAGAACAGTTTCTTTCAATAGAAGATACAGTTCGGCAGGCTATCCGACAGATTTTTTTCAAAATTTTATTTCTATAGAAAATTTAGTCAAAATTTTATTTCTATAGAAAATTTTGTCAAAATTTTATTTCTATAGAAAAGTTTGTCAAAATTTTATTTCTATAGAAAACTTGGCCAAAGTTTTATTTCTATAGAAAATTTTATCAAAATTTTATTTCTATAGATATTTTGGTAAAAATTTTATGTCTATGGAAAATTTTTTCAAAATTTTATTTCTATAGAACATTTTGCAAAAATATTATTTACTATATTATTTTTTTCAAAATTTTACTCCTATTCATAATTTTTTCAAAAATGTATTTCTATAGAAAATTTTGTCAAAATTTTATTTCTATAGAAAACTTGGCCAAAGTTTTATTTCTATAGAAAAATTTATCAACATTTTATTTCTATAGATATTTTGGTCAAAATTTTATGTCTATGGAAAATTTTTTCAAAATTTTATTTCTATAGAACATTTTGTAAAAATATTATTTACTATATTATTTTTTTTTTTTCAAAATTTTATTCCTATTCATAATTTTTTCAAAAATTTATTTCTATAGAAAATTTTGTCAAAATTTTATTTCTATAGAAAACTTGGCCAAAGTTTTATTTATATAGAAAATTTTATCAACATTTTATTTCTATAGATATTTTGGTCAAAATTTTATTTCTATGGAAAATTTTGTCAAAATTTTATTTCTATAGATCATTTTGCAAAAATATTATTTCCTATATTATTTTTTTCAAAATTTTATTCCTATTCATAATTTTTTCAAAAATTTATTTCTATAGAAAATTTTGTCAAAATTTTATTTCTATAGAAAATTTTGCAAAATTTTATTTCTATAAAATTTTGTTGTTGTTGTTTTTGATTTCAGCTTAAAACCATGCATTAACTAAACTACAAGTGTAGCTTAACCAACAGAGGAAAAGGATGTTTGTCAAATTTATTTGGGCAAAGCCCTATAAACTGCACGATGGTTGGATGTACAGCTGTTTCGGAATTACCACATTCCTCATCAGCATCCTCTACTTGCAGCAAAACTATCAACCAATTATCAGAATAAATTCAGACAGTTCACTAAACCCAAAAGTGAATTTTGTCAACATTTTATTTCATTCTTTTTATTTTTTTATTTCAAAGTTTTATTTCTGTAGCAAATTTTCTCAAAATTTTATTTCTTACTGTTGCTCACTGATACTCACTGCTAAGACGAAAACTTGTAAAAATGACACAAATTTTCCTAGACATCTAATACATATCTATCGTAAATGCATTATTTATTTATTTATTGTTTATTTTTATCATACAGTTAATGTATGATAAAAAGAAAAATAAAAGTAGCATTGGCTGCTAAGGCCATCAGCTATCGTAAATGCATTTTTGCCAAAAAATTAATGAGTATTTCCCATATTTATACGCTGCGCCACACTGTGCCCAAAATTTTGTAGAAGTCTGACAAAATATTGTCCAAATCGGGTCAGTTTTAAATATTGGTTAATGGGAACATAAACCTCTATATAAAGCACTCAGCAAATTGAGATTTTATCGAAATGTAGATCAAAATACAAAATTGTTCAGGGTATATGTTATTATAGTCAGCCCCGCCCGACTTCAGACTTTCCTTATTGGTTTTTTACTAAAATTGTCGTTCGTTCCATAACGTTAGATTAAAAATTTTAAGTTCATAGATTTTATAAAATTATGTCTAAACCGGTTCAGATTCAAATTTATGCCTATGGGAATATAAACCTTTATATAGCTCGTAACAAACTTAAAGATTTGAGATAGTATCAATAATTTTTTATTTATTAAACATAGGACCGACATTGCCTTAAATTTGATTTTATAGAGTTCAATTGGCATCAAATGTGAAATTAAGATCTTTTTTTCACACAAAAATAAATATAATTTACATCGATCCATTAACGTTTACATTTAAAAATTTCTTTTCCCATAAAATTTCCTTCGAAAAAATGTCAATAAATTATTTGGCATATGGGCATAAATCTTAAAATTAAACTGGAACCTCAATTATTATTAGACAGCGTAGACAAAGGGGATAGTATACAAGATTTGATGAGCATTTAATCATCATTTTACATTTCCAACAGCAAATCGCTACTAAGGAAACTACGACTATCTTAATCTAATTACTGATATATATCAAAATATTAACGGGATTCCTAATGTTCCTATCTACTATATGACAAAATCTTATATTCAAGCAAAGGAATAAAAAGAAATAGTAGCTGACGAAGTCTTCGTAATTTAGCCTAAAATTCAGTCCTTTAAGGTACCAGGCTAAAAAATATGAAAGTTCTTTTAATGTACATCCGAGAATGATGGGAGATGTGTCTATTTGCCAATTCACACCCTCTGAGAAAATTTCTATAGCAAATTTAACTTTATTTTATTTCATGAATATGAATTGATTGACAAATCTTGGCAAATGCCAGTAAATATTCCTTATTTTAAATATTTTTTGCTTCCTTTAATGACATCAAAGGTATTAACGAGATTCCTAATGTTCCTATCTACTATAGGTTAAATTCTTATATTCAAGGAAAAGAATAAAAAGAAATATTAGCTAAAGAAATCTTCTCAATTTTGCCTACAATTTGGTTCTTTAAGGTACCAAACTAACAAATTTGAAAGTTATTTCAATGTTCATCGGGAAATGGTGAGAAATGCGCCTGATTATCACACCCTCAACAAACATTTCTATAAGCGACTTAAAATAATTTCCAATAAATCTTTTGACAAAATTTTCTATAAAAATAAAATTTTGACAAAATTTTCTATAGAAATAAAATCTTGACAAAATTTTCTTTAGTAATAAAATTTTGACAAAATTTTCTATAGAAATAATATTTTGACAAAATTTTCTATAGAAATAAAATAGTGACACAATTTTCTATAGAAATAAAATTTTGACAAAATTTTCTATAGAAATAAAATCTTGACAAAATTTTCTATAGTAATAAAATGATGACAAAATTTTCTATAGAAATAAAATCTTGACAAAATTTTCTATAGTAATAAAATTTTGACAAAATTTTCTATAGAAATAAAATTTTGACAAAATTTTCTATCAAAATAAAATTTTAACAAAATTTTCTATAGCAATAAAATTTTGACAAAATTTTCTATCAAAATAAAATTTTAACAAAATTTTCTATAGAAATAAAATTTTGACAAAATTTTCCATAGAAAAAAAAATAGACTACATTTTCTATAGAAACAAAATCGCATCAAAATTTTCTATAAAGATAAAATTTTGACAACATTTTCTATAGAAATAACATTTTGAAAAAATTTATTACAGAAATAAAATTTTCACAAAATTTTCTATAGAAGTAAAATTTTGACAAAATTTTCTATAGAAATAAAATTTTAACAAAATTTTCTATAGAAATAAAATTTTGACAAAATTTTCCATAGAAAAAAATTGACAACATTTTCTATAGAAACAAAATTGCAACAATATTTTCTATAAAAATAAAATTTTGACAAAATTTGCTATAGAAATAAAATTTTGACAAAATTTTCTATAGAAATAAAACGTTGACAAATTTTTCTATAGAAATAAAATGTTGACAAAATTTTCTATAGAAATAAAATCTTGACAAAAATTTCTATAGGTATAAAATTTTGACAAAATTTTCTATAGTAATAAAATTTTGACAAAATTTTCTATAGAAATAAAATTTTGACAAAATTTTCTATAGTAATAAAATTTTGACAAAATTTTCTATAGAAATAAAATCTTGACAAAATTTTCTATTGTAATAAAATTTTGACAAAAATTTCTATAGATATAAAATTTTGGTAGATTATTTTTGGCTCAAGTGGCAACCATGATTATGAACCGATATGGACCAGCCATTGGACTATGCCATGGACTAGCCATGGACTAGCCATTTAATTTGATACACCTACCTAGTACATATGGGCACTTCTAGTTTTAACCGCTGAACCTTCTCAATAATTTTCTTCTGTTGAACCAACCATTGTTTTTATACCCTCCATCATAGGATGGGGGTATATTAACTTTGTCATTCCGTTTGTAACACATAGAAATATTGCTCTAAGACCCCATAAAGTATATATATTCTGGGTCGTGGTGAAATTCTGAGTCGATCTAAGCATGTCCGTCCGTCCGTCTGTTGAAATCACTCTAACTTCCGAACGAAACAAGCTATCGACTTGAAACTTGGCACAAGTAGTTGTTATCGATGTAGGTCGGATGGTATTGAAAATGGGTCATATCGGTCCACTTTTACGTATAGCCCCCATATAAAGGGACCCTCAGATTTGGCTTGTGGAGCCTCTAACAGAAGCATATTTCATTCGATCCGGCTGAAATTTGGTATATGGTGTTGGTATATGGTCTCTAACAACCATGCAAAAATTGGTCCACATCGGTTCATAATTATATATAGCCCCCATATAAACCGATCCCCAGATTTGGCTTGTGGAGCCTCTAAGAGAAGCATATTTCATCCGATCCGCCTGAAATTTGGTACATGGTGTTGGTAGATGGTCTCTAACAATCATGCTAAAATTGGTCCACATCGGTCCATAATTATATATAGCCCCCATATAAACCGATCCCCAGATTTGGCTTGTGGAGCCTCTAAGAGAAGCATATTTCATCCGATCCGCCTGAAACTTGGTACATGGTGTTGGTAGATGGTCTCTAACAATCATGCTAAAATTGGTCCACATCGGTCCATAATTATATATAGCCCCCATATAAACCGATCCCCAGATTTGGCTTGTGGAGCCTCTAAGAGAAGCATATTTCATCCGATCCGGCTGAAATTTGGTACATGGTGTTGGTAGATGGTCTCTAACAATCACGCAGAAATTGGTCCACATCGGTCCATAATTATATATAGCCCCCATATAAACCGATCCCCAGATTTGGGTTGCGGAGCCTCAAAGAGAAGCAAATTTCATCCGATCCGCCTGAAATTAGGTACATGATATTGTTATATGGTCTCTAATAACCATGCAAAAATTGGTCCACATCGGTTCATAATTATATATAGCCCCCATATAAGCCGATCCCCAGATTTGGCTTGCGAAGTCTCCAAGAGAAGCAAATTTCATCCAATCCGGTTGTAATTTTGAACATGATGTTAGTATATGATCTTTAACAATCGTGCCAGAATTGGTCCATATCGGTCCATAATTATATAAAGCCCCCATATAAAATGTTCTCCCGATTTGACCTCCGGAGCCTCTTGGAGGAGCAAAATTCATCCGATCCGGTTCAAATTAGGAACGTGGTGTTAGTATATGGTCGCTAACAACCATACAACAATTCGTCCAATCACACAAAAATTGGTCCATATCGGTTCATAATCATGGTTGCCACTAGAGCCAAAAATAATCTACCAAAATTTTATTTATATAGAAAATTTTGTCAAAATTTTATTTCTATAGAAATTTTTGTTAAAATTTTATGCGGTTCATAATAAAATTTTCATCATTGTCAAAATTTTATTTCTATAGAAAATTTTGTTATAATTTTATTCGGTTCATAATCATGGTTGCCACTCGAGCCAAAAATAATCTACCAAGATTTTATTTCTATAGAATATTTTGTCAAAAGTCTATTTCTATAGAAAATTTTGTTAAAATTTTATTTCTGTAGAAATTTTTGTCAAAATTTTCTTTCTATAGAAAATTTTGTCAAAATTTTTATTTCTATAGAAAATTTTATTTCTATAGAAAATTTTGTTAAAATTTTATTTCTGTAGAAAATTTTGTCAAAATTTTATGTCTACTTTGTCAAACTGAATTATATACGTATTGGATTGATCTTTTTTGATTTAATATATACCACGTATGGACTTACATACAATGTAGAAGATGGTGTTAGGAGGTTTTAAGATACCTTGCCAGTGTTGCAGTGTTTAGAAGAAGTTTCTACGCAATCCATGATGGAGGGTACATAAGCTTCGGCCTGGCCGAACTTACGGCCGTATATACTTGTTTTGACTCAATTTTATTGATAAATTTCGTTAATTTTACAAGGATTTTTCTACCCTTGTTATGTTAATCTCCTCTTTGCTTCACTTATTATGAATTCTCATTTGCCAACTAAAACTGGAACCTCTAAGGATTTCGATATATTCCAGAAAGAAAATGTGAATTCGCCCTCTTTGAGTGTTCTACCAAGTATGTGTTTCATTCCAACAACTTTGTTGATTTTCAATTGCATTCGAAAAAAATTGATGTTGTTTAAAATTCAATTTCTCCCAAAGACTCAAGGAGATGCATATGCTATTTGTGTTCAAAAAAAAAATTTTTCATAATAATTTTCTCCAACAAAAAAAAAACTGCTACAATTGATACAAATCGGTATTTTGTAAAGAAAATCCCCCCTCGCATACTTGAAAGAACACTTAGAAATATTAAAACTAATCCAATAAAATTTACTCAAATAATCGAAAAAGCAAACAAACAAACAAAAAACACATCATTGGTAAAATCTAGAGAAAAAGATATGCCACAAATAACCAACTAACGACAAAGCCAATTTCTTCTTCGTATGGATCCAAGAAGATGCTGCACTTCCCATAATCCAAGGAAATATCTAACCAGAAGAAAACAAAAAAAAATCGAAATAAAAGACACCTCATTGAACGGAGGCACCATACAAAAGACCCTGAATTTGAATAGAAGGATATTCACAATAATGTCTGATGCATCTACTCTGCATCTTTAAACCGGACACTGGAAGAAAATTGAAAAAAATATAAGCAAAAAAAGGAAGAACTGAACATTTTTGCAAATTGTTATTTCTTTGTGTTAAAAGTCTGTGTATAAGTGTGTGTGTGTGCTTCTGGCGAAGCATTCAGGCGAAAGTGAATATGTATAGAAATCCTTGAAGCTAACACGAGAAAAAATTCTTAACGCACCACAGAGATCCAGGCATTATGACAACAAGCCAACTAAGCTACCATAGGAAGAAGTCGATGTCTTCTATTTTTATGGTTCCCCTTTTAGGTTTTTTCTTTTTTTTTTTTTTGGTAAATGCAATTGGAAATTTCCTTTTTCTTCATCTTCAATGATTTTTGACAGGGACCTCCCTTAGTGTTGGAAGCCCAGTATTGCAGTACTGCAGTAAAATTGTGGCTGTTTGTTTTGTGGGTTGGCACATATCGACATTGTTCGAGATCCCATAAATTTGTGATGATGTTCTTTTTTTTTTTCTTTCTTTCATTTTTAGCCTTCGTTTCATCTTCTTTTTCTGGTTATGCTTATATTTCTATTAAATAAACAAATTTCCGCTGAATGCAGAAATTTTATGTCGTTTCTTACATCTTGGGTGGTCCAAATACGATCCGATTTTCCGGTGAATACATTTTCCTCGTTTGTTTTTTTTTTTTTTGTAGATGTTGCTCCTTTCTTTTGGCCCTTTTTTTGCAGGATAATCTTCCATCATATAAAGCATTTACACAAGCCAACTACCACTCAAATGTCGGTGCCCAATGTTGGTAAAGTTTTGTTTTTTTTTTACATAAGTTTCATATATGGGAAATTTTATAGAAAAGATGAATCGTAAAAGAAAATTGGAATAAATAGAGACGTCTTTTGGATTGGACCTAGGTATACATATCAATATAAAGAGGAAGAAAGACACATACCAATATCAAATAGGGACGTTTATTTTTACAGAACTTATGTGAAATTGAAAGCATCTACATAGAAAGTAGGCATTGATATGCCATCACGGTTCACACTCATCCCAAAAATAATCTACCAAAAATTAAAGAAAATTTTGTAATTTTTTTAGATAATTTTTTTCAAAATTTGTTTTTATAGATTTTTTTTTTAAATTTCATTTCTATAGAAAATTTTGTCAAAATTTTATTTCTATAGAATTTTTTTTTTTAAATTTTATTTCTATAGAAATTTTTGTAGAAATCTTATTTCCATAGAAAATTTTGTCAAAATTTTATTTCTATAGAAATTTTTGTAAAAGTTTTATTTCCATAGAAAATTTTGTCAAAATTGTGTTTTATAGAAAATTTTGTCAAAAATTTAGTTCTACAGAAAATTTTGGAAAAATCTTATTTCCATAGAAAATTTTGTCAAAATTATTTTAATTTTTTTTTTCTATAGAAAATTTTGTCAAAATGTTATCTTTATAGAACATTTTATCTTAAGTTTATTCATATAGAAAATTTTATAAAAATTTCATTTCTACAAAAAAACTTTATCAAAATTTTATTTCTATAGCAAATTTTGTCAAAATTTTACGTCTATAGAAAATTTTGTCAATATTTTGTCAACATTTTATTTCTTTAGAAAATTTTGTCAATATTTTGTCAAAATTTTATTTCTTTAGAACATTTTTTCAAAATAATATTTTGTCTAAAGTTTATTCATATAGAAAATGTTATCAAACTTTCATTTCTACAAAAAAAATTTTCAAAATTTTATTACTAAGCAATACTTATCATAGTTTCGGCTATAGGTCGATTAAAAAGCCATAGGATTGATGTTTTTATTTTAGTTTTATTTCCAATATTTCCATGTTGTTTACATTTTATTTCTATAAAATCTTACTTCTATAAAAATTTTGTCAAAATTATATTACTAAAGACATTTTGTAATTTTTTTCTGTAGAAAATTTTGTCAATATTTTATTTCTATAGAAAATTTTGTCAAAATCTTATTTCCATAAAAAAAATTCTCAAAATTTTATTTCTATAGAAAATTTTGTCAAAATTTTATTTCTATAGAAATTTTTGTAAAAATCTTATTTCCATAGAAAATGTTGTCAAAATTGTGTTTATTAGAAAATTTTGTCAAAAATTTAGTTCTACAGAAAATTTTGTAAAACTCTTATTTCTATAGAAAATTTTGTCAAAATTATTTTAAATTTTTTTCTATAGATTAATTTTTTCTCAAAAATTTTTCCCATAGAAAATTTTGTCAAAATTTTATTTCTAAAGAAACTTTTGTCAAAATATTATTGCTATAGAAAATTTAGTCAAAATTTTATTTCTATAGCAAATTTTGACAAAATTTTACGTCTATAGAAAATTTTGTCAAAATTTTATTTCTATAGAAAATTTTGTCAAAATGTTATTTTTATAGAATATTTTGTCTAAAGTTTATTCATATTGAAAATCTTATCAAAATTTCATTTCTAAAAAAAATTGTCAAAATATTATTTCTAAGCAGTACTTACTTATCTGAGTTTCGGCTGTAGGTCGATTAAAAAACCATAGGATTGATGTTTTTATTTAAGTTTTATTTCCAATATTTCGGTTGACTTCGTCAAAACCGTCAAAAACACACTCTGTTTTACACTTTGTAAAACAAAGTGTGACCTATAGCCGAAACTATGATAAGTATTGCTTAAAAATAAAATAAAAAGGTCAACGATAATCAATCAGAAATAAAATTTTATTTCTATAGAAAATTTTCTCAAAATTTTTTTCCATAGAAAATTTTGTCAAAATTTTATTTCTAAAAAAAATTTGTTAAAATTTTATTTCTATAGAAAATTTTGTCAAAATTTTATTTCTATAGAAAATTGTGTCAACATTTTGTCAAAATTTTATTTCTATAGAAAATTTTGTCAAAATGTTATTTTTATAGAACATTTTGTTTAAAGTTTATTCATATAAAAAATTTCTATAGAAATAAAATTTTGTCAAAATGTTATTTTTATAGAACTATCTGTCTAAAATTTATTCATATAAAAAATTTTATCAAAATTTCATTTCTACAAAAAATTTTGTCAAAATTTTATTTCTATAGAAAATTTTATCAAAATTTAATTTCTATAGAAAATTTTGTCCAAATTTTATTTCTATAGAAAATTTTGTCTAAATTTTATTTCTATAGAAAGTTTTGTCACTTTTTTCAAAATTTGTTTTCTATAAAAAATTTTATTTCTGTAGAAAATTTTATCAACATTTTATTACCATAAAAAATTTTGTCAAAATTTAATTTTATAAAAAATCAAAATCTACCTAACCATGAACATTTCTACCAAACAGTAAAAAATCTACCATTTTTGGTCAAATCCTACCAACTGTGGCAACCGAGTATGCCATTCGAAGAGATGTCTCCTGAGGTGATCCCATTTCGGATATTTATCGCGAATTTCTCGGTTCAGAGATACAAGATTGTGCCTGGGGTAGCAATGATTTTGCCCTTGGTTCAGTTTCGCCTCTATCATGGATTCAGGATTGGCATAGTATGCGAAAAGATTCCTCGATATATGAGGCTAGTGGTCGCATTTCTCACTTTTATACGAAATGACTTGATTCAAATACCCTTGAGAAGTAGCAGTTCTGGTATCTGACATAGCACTGACCTTCTATTTCTAGTCAGCCTTCTCTCATCTCCACTGGTGGGGGCAGGTCTTCCACCAATTACAACGTAATATCGATTAACCAGGATAGCTTCTAGAATCAATTCCACGTGATCTAGTTTCAGTATCACTTGTATCATGAAATCGAGCTTGCTGGACTGGGATGTTTATATAGGGATTTCGGATTAACATAGCATGCGAAGATATTTCTCGAGGCATTTTCGACATTTATGCTGAATTTCTTAGTTCATGTACCTCTAGAGATACCCGGTCTGGTATCTGTGATAGCACTGATTTGGTCCCTTTAGGCAACGTTTTCTAATCTTCAACAAATTTTGCTGGTCAGTAACCTTCCTGGACTGCGTGTGTCCATAGCAACTCCGGATGGGCATGGTATGTGAAAAGATGTCTCTTCATATGAGGCTACCGACCGCATTTCGGACTTTTATGCGAAATTTACCTGTCCAGGTACAGGATATTTATAGGGCTTTGCCAAAATAAATTTGACAAACATTGTTTTCCTCTGTTGGTTAAGCTACTCTTGTAGTTTAATCAACACAATAGTTTTAAAAACAAAACACGAATGAAGTAAGAGGAAGTACGCTCAAAATAAACCCAGCCAACTGCACTCAAATCGATGATTTGATGGTGTCAAAGGAAAAAGAGAAATGTTTATATGAATTTATTTCGGCATAAGCCGGCTATCATAAATCTTTTTTCGGAAGGTTCAGGTGTGGTTCACCTTGGGTTTAGTGAACTGCCTGAATTTATTCTGATAATTGGTTGAGAGTTTTGCTTCAAGTAGAGGATGCTGATGAGGAATGTGGTAATTCCGAAAAGTGCGCCCATCTAACCATCTTGCAGTCTATAGGGCTTTGCCCAAATAAATTTGACAAACATTCCTTTCATCTGTTTGTTAAGCTACACTTGAAGTTTAGTCAACACAATGGTTTTAAAGCTGACATCAAAACAACAAATAAAAGTTTTTTCTATAGAAAATTTTATTTCTATAGAAAATTTTTTCACAATTATATTTCTATAGAAAATTTTGACAAAATTCTATCTCTACAGGAAATTTTGTTAAAATTTCATTTCTATAGGAAATTTTGTTAAAATTTCGTTTCTATACGAAATTTTGTCAATTCTTTCAGATAATTTTTTAAAAATTTGTTTCTTATAGAAAAAAATTTTTTTTTAAGTTTTTTCTATATAAAACTTTGTCAAAATTTTATTTCTATAGATATTTTTGTCAAAGTTTTATTTTTATAGAAAATTATATCTAAATTTTATTTCTATAGAAAATTTTGTCAAATTTTTATTTCTATTGCAAATTTTGTTAAAATTTTATTTCTATAAAAAATGTTGTCAAAATTTTATTTCTATAGAAAATTTTGTCAAAATTTTATTTCAATAAAAAATGTTATTAAAATTGTATTTCAATAGAAAATTTTGTCAAAATTTTAGTTCTACAGAAAATTTTGTAAAAGTCTTATTACCATTTTACCATTATATTTCTATAGAAAATTTTGACAAAATTCTATTTCTACAGGAAATTTATTTAAATTTTCATTTCTATAGGAAATTTTGTTAAAATTTCGTTTCTATTAACGTGAATAGTTTTATAAAGCTTGAGATCTTAGTTTCCTTTATTTATTTTTAATCCATCATTCCTAATATTTCGCAATTATCTTTGAATTGCTTCTTCAGAGGCGATTTGATATATGAGCCAATGATCACAAAACAATTATTATTCTAATGGAGCATCACTGCACTTGCAATAGATAAAGTACACAAGAGCAGTGATGCTCCATCTTTCAGATAATTTGTTCAAAATTTGTTTTGTATAGAAAAAAAAAATTTTTTTAATTTTTTCTATAGAAAACTTTGTCAAAATTTTATAGAAATGTTTGTCAAAGTTTTATTTCTATAGAAAGTTTTGTCTAAATTTTATTTCTAAAGAAATCTTGACAAAATTTTATTTCTATAGAAATTTTGTCAAAATTTTTGTTTAAGTTCAAATGCCGTTTTTTTAGCTTTGTTCAGTCATATAATCATTTTCAAGTGTAATCCCTCCGTTAGGATTTGTCTATGCCTTTTTCTGCCTTTCGGTACGAAAATAAGGACATTTTCTAACGTCAAATGTCATCAACCCCCGCCTTTCGGCATCCAAGCTTTTTGTCATTCTCTTTTGAGACTCTCTCGCTTCTACGAAGGTAAATATTGTTTGACGAACAATAATTTATTAAATAAAGCCCATACATTTTGGTTCAAATTCTAAACCAGTGCCTTTTTATTTCTTTTCTACTTTTATGCCACGCATTCATTGGTCCTTCGAACCGGATAATTGTTGGAAAGTATTAATTCGGTGTTTTTTATTTCTTCCTCGAAGGCAAAGGCTACGCCAATCAACAACAACAACAAACGATCGACGATCACCATCCTCTACGAGGCATTTTCAATTTATTACACAAATATTTTTATTATCAACAACCAAGGTATGTACTTTCAGTGATAATTAAAAAGTGAGCATATCCTTCGGTGTAAATATAAATAAAACAGAAATAGACACTCGCCTACGGTCGCTTTACAACTCGTATTTTATATCGGTTGTACATTAAATCTCTACGAGAAAAAATTAAATTATCCGTCGGTCTTTAATACCCGGTTACATTCTCATTAAAGTGTTGAAAAGTGCGTTTAATTCCACTTTGTTTTCGTCCAAATATTCTACGTCAAAGTTGAATTCAATTTCGCTGTATTTCTCCATTTGATTACATTCATATTGTTGTGTTTTTTCTTTGGTTTTTTGATCGGCATAGAAAAAACAAAAACAATTGCATTGGTTGTAAGCATTGGTTTGCCAATAGGCATCAATAGTAAAGTGTTATACAGTTGCCGTTCAACTTGCTATACACACGTACGCACACAGGTGTTACATCCAACATACGTTCGAACTGCATACACGTTGGTTTATTAGCGTGGGTCGCTTACGGCGCGAAATTATAAAAATAATTTTTTGCAAGTTCAATTGAGAAAAGTATTTATTGTTGATTCCTACGGATATCGGTCGTTTACTATTATCGTTCGTGTTACGTGGTAGTGTACCCTACGGTCGGTCGATATAAACAATAAAATAACAGTATTTATTATATATTATATTATCGTAATACTGACATATTTGAGTTTCCACGAAACTTTTTTATTTTTTATATTATTGTTGTTGTTGGACCTTACTGTTTCGTAGTGTGCATCTTACAGTCCGTGCACCCTACAATCGGTCAAGTTGACATTTTACAATTTAAAGTTCACGACTTTAAATTGTCTTGTAATTTTTCCATTTGGCAAGTGATATTTACGATACACTTGCACAAATTTTGTGTATCTACGTACACTGGGAGAAAATTTGGATAATATATACACTGAGAGAAACTCTCTCGTAATATATAAAGTTTTCAATTTTTTCGATAATTCGCCACGCAAAAATTATTCTTTGTATTCTACGATACACTGAAAATATTTTTTGTATTCACGATACACTTGCAAAAATCTTTTGGAACACAGGGTACACTGGGAAAATATTGTAATATTTTCCAAATAAAGATTTTGCATATATTTCGCCACGCGAAAAAGGGTTTCTTGTATTTACGATACACTGGAAGAAACTTTACGTGTTTTCATACACTTGGAGAAATTTTTCGCCAATTTTTACAAAAAGTTGAAATACTTATAATTTACCCTACAGAGCTGATTTTAGCTGGTATTTCCAATACACTGTGAGGAAATTGGTGTATCGACGATACACTGTAAAAAATTGGTTGTACTCCGTACACTGTGAGAAATTTTCTGATCTCATTTTTTGTGTTTTTGTGGTAATTACGTTACCTTGTTCACATTTGTGGTACTTTCGGTACACTGCGAAAAATATTGTGTGTTGACGATACACATTTCGCATACACTGGAGAAAAAACTGCATTTTCATTTGTTCGACGACAAATCGAAGTAGCGTTTGGATCGATTTATACTCTTTTCGAGAGTTTTGGACATCACGTGTCAATTTTTTCGCCCTTTAAATTTTCCAGTACTTTTTCATAATGACTACTACACCACTTACCGCCTTCACAAGAGCAACTGACGCAATAGTCCGATTTGAAGCGAAGTTTCACAGTTTGCGAGACAATGATCTCACCGCCTATAGACTAGAATGTCATGGTTCCGAGGCTAAGTCATTGTGGGAAAAGGTTAAGGGCTTATTCGACGAATGTCTTGACTTTGTTTCCACACAGAGCAACGCCACCGAGGCAGCCGCTGCTGCTGACGGCAAATATGATGTGGCTTATAATTGTTACTTGAATGTCATGGAGTCAATTCAAGGTAAATTGGATGCACTACGTGCACCATCTAAGCATTCTGCTAAATCGCCTCGGTTGGAGGACCAAACATCTCTTTTGAATGTTTCTCATAGGTCCGATGACTCACACAGTTCTTCCGTTAGCTCTAGGGGAGACAATAGTTCCTCCCATAGTCTCAATCTACCGCCTTGTGATATAGATGTTTTTGACGGCGATTTTCTCAATTGGCCAACATTTAGAGATTTCTTCACAGCGGTATATATTAACAATAGCCGACTTAGCGATATTGAAAAATTGTGTCATTTACTCAAGAAAACCAGTGGTGAAGCTCGCGATGTGGTTTCGAAATTTCCGCTCACGCATAGAAGCTTCGCTCTTGCGTGGAAGGCGCTAAAGGGTACTTATGATAATACCCGCCTCCTGGTGAACCACCAACTCAAATTATTATTTGATTTGCCAGTCTTGGAGTCTGAGACCAGTTCAGGACTGAAGAAGTTACAACGTGGTATCTCGACATGCATTTCGACAATGTCCATCTACGATGTGGCTACTGACGATTGGGATCCCATCCTCGTCTTTTTATGCCTTCAAAGATTGCCGAAATGTACTGTCACACTTTGGGAACAGAGTATTAAGGAAAAGTCTGCTTTGTCTTCTTGGTCAGATTTGGACTTCTTTCTCACGGAAAGAATCCAGACATTGACATGTCTTCGGGATATCCGCGGCATTGACGCCAGGCCTCCGGCCAACAAAAGAGTTCGTTCGCATTTCACGAATGCGAAAGCACCTCGTCCCCCAACAAGTACGCCTCGTTCCTCCCAGTCCTCTCCTGACAGATTATGCGTTCTCTGTCGACGACAGCATCACCTCAGAACATGCTCTAGGTTTCATAATCTTTCAGTTCCTGAGAGGATGAATGTGATTAAGCGCCATCAGTGTTGTATGAATTGTCTGTCACGCAGACATGTGACAAATGATTGTCCCAGCGCATATGATTGCGGTAGATGTGGTAGAAGACACCACACTCTTTTGCATAGTGATATGTCGAATAGCCCTAGGACTACTCCGGTCGTTTCCGCACCGGCTACGCGAAATACCGAAGTGGCATCACCGGATGCCGATCAACCTTCTACGTCGACTGGCATTGTTTCTGGGTCGTCGAGTAGACAGGTATTCCATACTTCACGTACTGGAAATGTATTATTAGGGACTGCAATGGTGAATATCGTTCACCAGGGTATCACGTATTCTGCTAGGGCCTTAATAGATCCCGCTTCGGAATCATCCTTTATTACGGAAGGATTGCGGAACCGACTTGGACTGAGTACGTCTTCGACTTCGGCTACAATTTCTGGTGTGAATCAAAGTGTTTCGATCACGTCGAGAGAACTTTGTTCACTTTGCATTGGTACCCCACTAGACGAGTCGCTCCTACTGGAGACTACAGCGTACGTTCTCCCGAACATTTCCGGCAACCTGCCATCTTTTTCTCTAAATCGTGACATTGTGTCTAGCATGCCAAATCTACGTTTGGCTGACCCCAATTTATTTGTTTGTCGTCCTGTTGACCTTCTGTTAGGCGCGGATCTTTATCCGAAAATTTTGTTGGACGGTACGAGAACGAATATTTTGGGATCATTACTAGCGCAAAACACAGTCTGCGGCTGGGTTGTCACGGGTCCTATCCCTTCTTCGAATATTTCAGTCTACACGACTACTGTGGACCTCTCCGAGGGAACTAGTCTTGACGAGACACGTCTCCGCACTTTGGGAACTAGAAGAGCTTCCCCGACGTCCTCTCTTATCTGATTCAGATAAGCTTTGCGGGTAAAATTATGAAAAGACAAACCGACGGGATTCTGAGTGAAGATACTCTTCATCTCAAAACTTATTTCTCCGGACAAATCAGAAATCAAGGACGGGTTGCCTGACACACTTTCTTCGAAATGAGGCATTCTTCTTGTGAAAACCATGAATTAAGACGATTCACCACGACTTTGTCCGGGGGTATATATGGTTATACCATATGGGGCCAGTTTAGGTTACGCCTACGAATGAGGAGAAGACAATTTAACTTCGATTGGTTTTCACTGCCTTGAATGACATTTTTACACGTCGGTCCGACTCAACAATCAGACTTGTTTCTCCTCGTTTTGAGGTGGAGGTTGTATAAATTCGTATACAATTGCGATATCACACAGATGTATACAGACATATATATGTTGACCCGTTCTAGATTTTTCATCATTGAATACAACTACGATATTCTCTGCAAATACTATCCAGGACTTTTTATTTAATTAAACAGTGACTTTGACATATTTTACCATTGGCTGACGGCACGGAGAATGAGTTTCCTCTTTATGCATACGTCCTACGGAGGTGCATGTACGTTGACGACGTATTGACGGGGTACCATAATTTGGGTAATGCGCCTGGGTCAAGGGGCAATACACGCCATGAGTTTGAGCTTGTCCTATAGTACGCTATTTATCACGGTTATATTTACAAAACTGTCTGCTTTTCTACGAAAGCGGTAACTTTACATGCTACTTTTGATTTGTCCACGACATTCTCGACGAGAACTATTACTCCCCACTACGTGGAAATTATGTCGTATTCGCGATGTTCATCCGGGTACTAACGGTCGTCGTTTGTTCAAATGGATTACATCCTTGTCTTTTAGGGAGTTAACATAGGTCTATCTGTCGCGTTATGCTCGCGTCCTCCCTAGTTTTTGTTACGTGAAAAATCTTTGGGTTGATGGCCGCGTTCGAATCGCAATAGATCGGACTACAAGTTGTAAGGCGACCTACGGTTTCTGGTCACCCTGACCATTATGTTAATTTGGTTTTCCGTTCCGAAATCTTTCTATATTTTCATAGATAGAAAACATAGCAAAGATGGCTGCTACCCTTCCAGAGTCTGAGGACGACGTCCCCATGTTGGATGAGGAACGGGAGATTAATTCTAGCATCGCACCCCTTGCCGATGAACATACCATCAGTACGACTACTGATTCTGCCATTCTGGCCGACAATGTTGCAACAGCAACCAATAAAAAACCGTTCACGACGGCTTCTGGGGTTCCTCCAGGAGAATTGTTTGTGGCTTCGCCACCCCATATCACACTTGGGTGTAAGGTAGTCTTCAACTGCCTTCTGACTTTACGAGTCCTCGACACCCGGCTCTTCCGAGTCAAATTTTTTAAAAAAATTTTTAATAACAACGATCGGGCTTGACGAGTCCATTTACGATCGCGTGCTTAACGAGCACATTTGTAAATAATATGTTTTGGAAAAAATGAAACATGAATTGGACACCATAACAAGAGAAAAAAAAAGAATTGAACTAAAATAAAATGCTCTTTTTTGTAAACTGAAATGTACATCCTGTATACTTTCATTATGTAACATGTAAATATTATTTAACTTATTTTTAAATTTTGCAACATGGCTGGATGTTGCAAGGCGGGCGGCAATGTTTAAGTTCAAATGCCGTTTTTTTAGCTTTGTTCAGTCATATAATCATTTTCAAGTGTAATCCCTCCGTTAGGATTTGTCTATGCCTTTTTCTGCCTTTCGGTACGAAAATAAGGACATTTTCTAACGTCAAATGTCATCAACCCCCGCCTTTCGGCATCCAAGCTTTTTGTCATTCTCTTTTGAGACTCTCTCGCTTCTACGAAGGTAAATATTGTTTGACGAACAATAATTTATTAAATAAAGCCCATACATTTTGGTTCAAATTCTAAACCAGTGCCTTTTTATTTCTTTTCTACTTTTATGCCACGCATTCAATTTTAATTCCATAGAAAATTTTGTCAAAATTGTATTTTATTAAAAAATTTTGTCAAAATTTGATTTCATTAAAAAATTTTGTCACAATTTTATTTCTATAGAAAATTTTGTCAAAATTTTATTTCATTAAAAAATTTTGTCAAAATTGTATTTTATTAAAAAATTTTGTCAAAATTTGATTTCATTAAAAAATTTTGTCACAATTTTATTTCTATAGAAAATTTTGTCAAATTTTTTAAAAACGTCATTTCTATAGAAATTTTGTCAAAATTTTATTTCTAAAAAAATCTTGACAAAATTTTATTTCCATAGAAAATTTTGTCAAAATTTTATTTCATTAAAAAATTTTGTCACAAATTTATTTCTATAGAAAATTTTGTCAAATTTTGTTACAATTTCATTTCTACAGAAATTTTGTCAAAATTTTATTTCTATAGAAAATTTTGTCAACATTTTATTTCCATAGAAAATTTTGTCAAAATTTTATTTCATTAAAAAGTTTTGTCAAAATTTTATTTCATTAAAAAATTTTGTCAAAATTTTATTTCATTAAAAAATTTTGTCACAATTTTATTTCTATAGAAAATTTTGTCAAATTTCGTAAAAATTTCATTTCTGTAGAAATTTTGTCAAAATTTTATTTCTAAAGAAATCTTGACAAAATTTTATTTCCATAGAAAATTTTTTCAAAATTTTATTTCCATAGAAAATGTTGTCAAAATTTTATTTCATTAAAAAATTTTGTCACAATTTTATTTCTATAGAAAATTTTGTCAAATTTTGTTACAATTTCATTTCTACAGAAATTTTGTCAAAATTTTATTTCTATAGAAAATTTTGTCAACATTTTATTTCCATAGAAAATGTTGTCAAAATTTTATTTCATTAAAAAATGTTGTCAAAATTGTGTTTTATTGAAAAATTTTGTCAAAATTTGATTTCATTAAAAAATTTTGTCACAATTTTATTTCTATAGAAAATTTTGTCAAATTTTGTAAAAATTTCATTTCTATAGAAATTTTGTCAAAATTTTATTTCTAAAGAAATCTTGACAAAATTTTATTTCCATAGAAAATTTTGTCAAAATTTTATTTCATTAAAAAAATTTTGTCACAATTTTATTCCTATAGAAAATGTTGTCAAAATTTTATTTCATTAAAAAATTTTGTCACAATTTTATTTCTATAGAAAATTTTGTCAAATTTTGTTACAATTTCATTTCTACAGAAATTTTGTCAAAATTTTATTTCTATAGAAAATTTTGTCAACATTTTATTTCCATAGAAAATTTTGTCAAAATTTTATTTCATTAAAAAGTTTTGTCAAAATTTTATTTCATTAAAAAATTTTGTCAAAATTTTATTTCATTAAAAAATTTTGTCACAATTTTATTTCTATAGAAAATTTTGTCAAATTTCGTAACAATTTAATTTCTATAGACATTTTGTCAAAATTTTATTTCTATAGGAAATTTTGTTAAATTTTATTTCTAAAGAAATCTTGACAAAATTTCTTTTCTATAGAAAATCTTGACAAAATTTTATTTCCATAGAAAATTTTGTCAAAATTTTATTTCATTAAAAAATTTGGTCACAATTTTATTTCTATAGAAAATTTTGTCAAATTTTGTTAAAATTTTATTTCTATAGAAAATTTTGCCTAAATGTTATTTCTTTACAAAATTTTGTCTAAATTTTATTTCTATAGAAAATTTTGTCTATTTGTATGGTTCTACCTACAATACAATACCTGAGTTTATCTTGCATGAAAAGGTGAAGGATAGGGCATGAACTTCTGAAGATTGTAAAAGGCTCGAACTACCGATGTCCGTCCGGCGGTGTGTCACATCTTTCAATAATGAAGAAATCGTGCTGATATCTTGCACAAACTTGGTTGTTATATACAAAATTCTCAAAATCATCATCATTTTTGTTTATATTTGAAGATTTTTGTATCAAATGTTTTTGTTTTTACTTTAAGGAAAAATTGCCATGCTTCAAGAACATACGACTTTAACAAAGGAACGGAAAGTTCAAGGAATCGTATTCAAATTTTTAATGCAAATATTATGAACTTTCTTTTAATTAAAATTTCTTGAATTTTTTCTATGTTGCGTGTTCTAAAACTTTGGTGGCATACTATTTTATAATAACTTAATAATTTTTTCAGTACATACGTATGTATATAAACAGGGATATTTTCAAAGAATTTTTTTGTATGCGTCCCATGGTGGTGTGTATTTAACATTTAGCCCTGCCGAACTTTTGGCCTTACACAGAGGTTTTAATTCGCAACCTCAACACTGAAATTCAGTCTAGCGTGTAATCATTCATATGAATTAGGCAAATATATATAAGCTGACAATACCTTCCTACATCGTACAATGCAGCCAAAGGAGAAACGCGAGAAAATTGAAATTGAACTAATATTGTAGGGATTAAGGACAAAGGTTTTTGCAGCCTTTGGTTTTCTTCTTGGTGAAAGAAAATATATTGACTTTGCCTCAAGCGCAATCTTCTATCATCTCCATGGATATCTAAACGTTATGTCCCTTGTTCGCCATCTCATCCCTCAATATGAGAGAGCATGGTTCTTTGCTATATGAAACAAAAATCCAATCTAAAACACATAAGCATTATAATATTTGTGAGTGTGTGCATGTGTGTGTGTGTATGTGTAAGACAGTTTGTATAACTGATAACTAGAAGAAGGAATATCCTTACAAAATCAATGGTTGCTAAAGGAAAGCAACAAAAAAAGTCAACAACTACTACTTTTCAAGACATATGAGGGACACCCTGCTAAAGATTCAAGTCAACAGCAATAGTGATGATGACGATGATGGTAATAATGATGATGACAATGATCATCATAATGATAAAGTCAGCCTAAGTCGCGATAGTGCCTTTCCTTATGACATAACGATAATAAGGATGATATTTATCGAAGTTTCCGAAGAGGGGTAGAGGATATGGTAGTGAATAGCTTATGCTAAATATAGTGGAAATTTTGTTATGGACTTCTATAGAAATTCATTCTTCCCACTGTTGACTTTAAGGCAACCACCAAATATTTGTGTATTCCATGTTAGTTTCAATGGTCCTGACTGCAAGCGTAAATTTATGGCCCATACAGAGGAGCAGCGACATAGAACGTTTAAAAATTATGAATGTATTGGTGTCGTAGTGTCTGTGTGTACGGGGGAGAGAGGTCTGGAGATTTACCATCGGCATTTTGTCCAAATACATGGATCTGTAGAATTTTGTTCTAGGGTCTGCTTTTTCATATGCATGAGTTGGTGTTAAATCACGGAAAGGATATTAGCCGTTAGGCATTTGCAAGAAAAGCAAACAGGACAGAAACTTCTACCAAAGACATCAGAGAGTATCAGCGCACTCACACAAATGAATAATATACACACCGACACAAAAATACTACCTTAAAGTAAATTTTGTCAAAATTTTATTTCTATAGAAAATTTTATGGCCCTAGAAAAAAAATTGTCACTATTTTATTTCTATATAAATTTTTGGAAACATTTTAGTTATATAGAAAATTTTGTAACAATTTTATTTCTATAGAAAATTCTGTAACTATTTTCTTTCTATATAAAATTATGTTAATATTTTGTTGCGATAGAAAATTTTTTTCACAATTTTATTTACAAAGAAAATATTTGAAAAAATTGATTTCTTTTGTCAACTTTTTATTTCCATAGAAAATTCTGTAAAAATTAAAAAAAAAGATAAGATTTGATTTTTTTTATTACAACATGACCTCAAGCCTTACAAACTCTACAAATAATTATACTAAAAGGTCAATTATACAATAACTAAAAAATTTTATTTGTATAAAAAATGTTGACAAAATTTAATTCCTACAGAAAATTTTTTTCAGAAATTTATTCACACAGAAAATTTGTCACAATTTTATTTCTATCGAAATTGTTGTCAAAATTTTATTCCTACAGAAAACTTATTCAGAGTTTTATTCTTACAGAAAAATTTGTCAGAATTTTATACATACAGAAAATGTTGTCAACATTTTATTTCTATAGAAGGTTAGTCTATGTGAGCCGATGTAGCAGGCTCACTTAGACTATTTAGTACATTGTTATACCACAGTAATAAGCTTCTCTCTTATCACTGAGTGCTGCCCGATTCCATGTTAAGCTCAATGACAAGGCACCACCTTTTTATAGCCGAGTCTGGACGTTGTTCCACATTACTGTGAAAGCACTTAGAGAAGCTTTGAAACACTCAGAAATGTCACCAGCATTACTGAGGTGGAATAATCCAACGCTGAAAAACTTTTTGGTGTTCGCTCGAAGTCGGAATCCAACCCACGACCTAGTGTATGCAAGGCGGGCATACTAACCATTGCAACACAGTGGCTCCCTTATTAATTATATAGAAAATGTTGTCAAAATTTTATTTCCGTAGAAAATTTTGTCAAAATTTTATTTGCATGGAAAATTTGGAATTATTTTAATTCTATAGAAAATTTCCTCAAAATTTTAGTTTTATAGAAAATTTTCTCAAAATCTTAGTTTTATAGAAAATTTTGTCAAAATTTTAGTTTTATAGAAAATGTTGTTAAAATTTTAGTTTTATAGAAAATTTTGTCAAAATTTTAGTTTTATAGAAAATGTTGTCAAAATTTTAGTTTTATAGAAAATTTTGTCAAAATTTTAGTTTTATAGAAAATTTTGTCAAAATTTTATTTTTATAGAAAATTTTGTCAAAATATATCTAACAAATATTTTGTCACAATTTTATTTCTAAAAAAAAATTTTTTTTCAAAAGTTTATTTCATTTTTTTTTTTTTCAAATGTCATTTCCATAGAAAATTTTGTCAACATTTTATTTCCAACAAATATTTTGTAAAAATTTTATTTCTAAAAAATATTTTTTCAAAATTTTATATCTATTGAAAAAGTTATTTCTATAATTTTTTTTTTCAAAACAAAAAAAAAATTTTTTCATAGAAAAATGCCTATAAATTTTGTTTCTATAGAAAATTTTGCCAAAATTTTATTTCCACAGAAAAAAAAATTATCCCAATAGAAAAATTCGGCAAAATTTTGCCTCCATAGATTATGCTATCAAAAGTTTACCCCTATAGAAAATTCTGTCTAACCTTATTCCTTTAGATAATTTTATAAAAAATGTATTTTTATAAAGGGTGATTCTTTTGAGGTTAGGATTTTCATGCATTAGTATTTGACAGATCACGTGGGATTTCAGACATGGTGTCAAAGAGAAAGATGCTCAGTATGCTTTGACATTTCATCATGAATAGACTTACTAACGAGCCACAACGTCGAATTTTCAGTGAATGGGCCCTAGAAAAGTTGGCAGAAAATCCGCTTTTTTATCGACAAATTTTGTTCAGCGATGAGCCTCATTTCTGGTTGAATGGCTACGTAAATAAGCAAAATTGCCGCATTTGGAGTGAAGAGCAACCAGAAGCCGTTCAAGAACTGTCCATGCATCCCGAAAAATGAACTGTTTGGTGTGGTTTGTACGCTGGTGGAATCATTGGACCGTATTTTTTCAAAGATGCTGTTGGACGCAACGTTACGGTGAATGGCGATCGCTATCGTTCGATGCTAACAAACTTTTTGTTGCCAAAAATGGAAGAACTGAACTTGGTTGACATGTGGTTTCAACAAGATGGCGCTACATGCCACACAGCTCGCGATTCTATGGCCATTTTGAGGGAAAACTTCGGAGAACAATTCATCTCAAGAAATGGACCGGTAAGTTGGCCACCAAGATCATGCGATTTGACGCCTTTAGACTATTTTTTGTGGGGCTACGTCAAGTCTAAAGTCTACAGAAATAAGCCAGCAACTATTCCAGCTTTGGAAGACAACATTTCCGAAGAAATTCGGGCTATTCCGGCCGAAATGCTCGAAAAAGTTGCCCAAAATTGGACTTTCCGAATGGACCACCTAAGACGCAGCCGCGGTCAACATTTAAATGAAATTATCTTCAAAAAGTAAATGTCATGGACCAATCTAACGTTTCAAATAAAGAACCGATGAGATTTTGCAAATTTTATGCGTTTTTTTTTTTTTAAAAGTTATCAAGCTCTTAACAAATCACCCGTTAGAAAAAATTTGTATAGAACATTTTGCCAATATTTTGATTAGAAATAAAACTTCTAATCCAAATTTTGGAGAAATTTTCTTTCTTTAGAAAATGTTCGCATAATTTAATTTCTATTCAAAATTTTGCCGATATTTTATTTCTATAGAAAATTTTTGGAAAATTTTATTTATATATAGAAAATTTTTGAAAATTTAATTTTTATAGAATTTTTTTTTAAATTGTATTTCTATAGAAATGTTTTAAAAAATTTAATTTCTACAGAATTTTTTTTTAAATACTTATTTCTATAAAAAAATTTGGTCAAAATTTTGTTTCTATTTATAGATAGATTTCTATCAAAAATTTAAAAAAAAAATTAATTTCTATAAAAAATTTTTGGAAAATTTTATTTATATATAGAAAATTTTGGAAAATTTAATTTCTATAGAAAGTTTTTTTAAAAATTGTATTTCTATAGAAATGTTTTCAAAATTTTATTTATATATTTTTTTTTTTACATCTTATTTCTAAAAAAGCAAATTTTGTCGAATTTTTGTTTCTATAGATAATTTTATCACAATTTTATTTCTATAGAAAATTTTGAAAAATTTAATTTCTATAGAAAATTTTTGAAAATTTAATTTCTATAGAAAATTTTAGAAAATTTAATTTCTACAGTAAATTTTTTAAAAATTGTATTTCTTTAGAAATGTTTTAAAAATTTTTGTTTAAATAGAAATTTTTTAAAAATCTTATTTCTATAAAAAAAAAAGTTTTCAAAATTTAGAAATAAAATTTTGAAAACTTTTTTTTTTAATTTTATTTATATATTTTTTTTTTTTACATCTTATTTCTAAAAAAGCAAATTTTGTCGAATTTTTGTTTCTATAGATAATTTTATCACAATTTTATTTCTATAGAAAATTTTGAAAAATTTAATTTCTATAGAAAATTTTATCAAAATTTAATTTCTATAGAAAATTTTTTAAAAATTGTAGTTCTATAAAAAAAAAATTTGTTTCAATAGAAAATTTTTTAAAAATTGTATTTCTATAGAAATGTTTTAAAACATTTTGTTTCTATAGATAATTTTTTAAAAATTGTATTTCTATAGAAATGTTTCAAAAAATTTTGTTTCTATAGAATTTTTTTTTTAAATCTTATTTTTGTTTTAAATTTTGTCAAAATTTTATTTCTATAGAAAATTTTGTCAAAATTTTATATCTATAGAAAATTTTGACAAAATTTTATTTCTATAGAAAATGTTGTCAAAATTTTAATTTGATAGAATTTTTTTTTCAAACTTGCGTTACTAAAGAAAATTTTTCACACTTGTTTTTTATATTATAAAATTTTTGCAAAAGTTTAATTCTGTATAAGGTTGTGTCAAAATTTTATTTCCATAGACAATTTTGTCAAACTTTTGCAATAGAGTATTTTGTCCAAATTTAATTTCTTTAGTAAATGTTGCCAACAATTTTTGTTATTTCTATAGAAAATTTGGTCAAATTTTTATTTCAATAGAAAATTTGACCCAAATTTTAATTCTATAGAAAATTTTGCCAAAATTCTTTATCCACATAAAAATTTGTCAAAATTTTATTTCTATAGAAAACTTTGCCAAAATTATTTATCCATATAAAAATTTTGTCAAAATTTTATTTCTATAGAAAATTTTGTCAAAATTTTATTTCTATAGAAAATTTTGTCAAAATTTTAATTTGGTAGAAATTTTCTTTTCAAACTTGCATTACTAAAGAAAATTTTTCACACTTGTTTTTTATATTATAAAATTTTTGCAAAAGTTTAATTCTGTAGAAGATTGTGTCAAAATTTTATTTCCATAGACAATTTTGACAAATTTTTGCCATAGAGTATTTTGCCCAAATATAATTTCTTTAGTAAATGTTGCCAACAATTTATTTCTATGGAAAATTTTTATATATATAGAAAATTTTAGAAAAAATTGTTTTCTTATAGAAAATTTTGTCATTTATTTATTTCCACAGAAAATTTTGTCAAAATATTATTTCTATAGACAATTTTTGTCAAAATGTTATTTCTATCGAAAATTTGGTCAAATTTTTATTTCAATAGAAAATTTGACCAAAATTTAAATTCTTTAGAAAATTTTGCCAAAATTCTTTATCCATATAAAAATTTTGTCAAAATTTAATTTCTATAGAAAATTTTGCCAAAATTATTTATCCATATAAAAATTTTGTCAAAATTTAATTTCTATAGAAATATTTGCCAAAAATCTTTATCCATATAAAAATTTTGTCAAAACATTATTTCTATAGAAAATTTTGTCAAAATTTTACTTCTATAGAAAATTTTGTCAACATTTTATTTCTATAGAAAATATTGTCAAAATTTTTATTCTATAGAAAATTTTGTCAAAATTTTATTTCCATAGAAAATCTTCTCAAAGTTTTATTTCTATAGAAAATTTTGTCAAAATGTTATTTCTATAGAAAATTTTGTCAAAATTTTATTTCTATAGAAAATTTTGTCAAAATTTTAATTCTATAGAAAATTTTGTCAAAATTTTAATTCGGTAGAAAATTTTATCAAATTTTCATTACTAAAGAAAATTGTTCACACTTGTTTTATATAGAAAATTTTTGCAAAAGTTTAATTCTATTGAATATTGTGTCAAAATTTTATTTCTATAGATAATTTTGTCAAACCTTTGCCATAGATTATTTTATCCAAATTTAACTTCTTTAGAAATTATTGCCAACTATTTGTTTCTATAGAAAATTTTTATATATAGAAAATTTTCTTCTTACTGTTATCAAAATGTTATTTATATCGAAAATTTGACCAAAATTTTAATTCTATTGAAATTTTTTGTCAAAATGTTATTTCTATCGAAAATGTGACCAAAATTTTAATTCTATAGAAAATTTTGACAAAATTCTTTATCCACATAAACATTTTGTCAAAATTGTATTTCTATAGAAATCTTTGTAAAATTTTATTTCTATGAATATTTTGTAAAAATTTTATTCTATAGAAAATTTTGCCAAAATTCTTTATCCATATAAAAATTTTGTCAAAATTCTATAGAAAATTTTGTCAAAACATCATTTCTATAGAAAATTTTGTCAAAATTTTATTTCTATAGAAAATTTTGTCAAAATTTCATTACTAAAAAAAATTTTTCACACTTGTCTTATATAGAAAATTTTTGCAAAAGTTTAATTCTATAGAAGATTGTGTCAACATTTTATTTCTATAGACAATTTTGTCAAACTTTTGCCATAGAGTATTTTGGCCAAATTTAATTTCTTTAGAAAATGTTGCCAACTATTTCTATAGAAAAATTTTATATATATAGAAAATTTTGGAAAATTTTTCTTCTTATAGAAAATTTTGTCACTTATTTATTTCTATCGAAAATTTTGTCAAATTTTTATTTCAGTAGAAAATTTGCCCAAAATTTTAATTCTATAGAAAAATTTTACCAAAATTCTTTATCCATATAAACATTTTGCCAAAATTTTATTTCTATAGAAAATTTTGTCAAAATTTTATTTCTATGAACATTTTGTAAAAATTTTATTTCTATAGAAAGTTTTGTCAAAATTCTATTTCCCCAACATAAATATTATCAAATATTATTTCCATAAAAACATTTTGCCAGACTTGTATTCCTATAGAAAATTAATTCTATTTCCGCAAAAAAATTTTTAAAAATTTACTTTCCATACAAAATTTTGAAAATTTTTGCAAATTGTTTTTCATTTTATTTCTATAGAAAAAAAATCTTTTATATGTCTACAAAAATTCTTTATTAGATCGCGTAATCACTATGGTATTCATATTAAATTAATTTTTCGCTTTAATTCTTGCAAAATCTCCACCATTAAAAAAGGCCCATTCATTATAATTTTTTTTTTTACAATATCACCTGAAATTAATAGAAATAAATCTCAAAAAAGCCTTGCCATATCATTAACATTCATCTTTATTTATCCCAAGCACTCCTCAGAGGGTGTTTCAAGTAAATCACCGAAAAAACACAACGTCCATAAATATCTAGCTGGCATTCTTAGGGATTTAAATCTTATTCATAACAACAACAACGTTAAAACAACTAAACGAAAATTTATAATGATTTAAAATTTAAATTTATGGATTTTTATGTTATTTATGGCAAACCAAACCAAAAAGAGCTTTGCAATAGCGAACAATGTTATTTAATGACAAAGGCCTAAAACCTCCCAAGGCCATTAAGTCACAGATGGTCAAAATAGATTAAAAAAACAGAACGTTCGACTAAAGATTGAAGGCCAATTTTGAGAATAATAGAGACGAGATTGAAATGGGAAACAAAGTGAAATAATAAGCAAAATAAATTATGTCTGTATACCACTTTTAAAGATAATTAGCCGATGTTTAAATGCTAATTATACCCCGAACCACTGTAAGGAACTTAGTATAATAGGGTAGTGCTTACATTTGCAACTCCCAGTAGGAGACGGGAAAGACACACGGTTTCTTTGACAATATTTCTCAGGGCCGCCTCTTTAGCCATATTACGGATGTCCGTCTGTCATTATTGTGACCAGAGTCTATCCCAAATTTGGCAAAAGTACGTGTTTTTAGTCAGAATTGTTCTTTATTGTTTTTGGAAGAAAACGGGTCAGCTTTAGTTATATCTCCCACATATATGTAGCCGAAGTTCTAGTGTTTATTTCCATAAAGACTGACTAAAACGATCTATTGTATACATCTACAAAATTAAGGCCATATTTTTACATGATTTTCTTGGTGGATATAAAATCTTATTCCTACAGCAAATCTTTTCAGCATTTCATTCACACAGAAAATTTTGTCAAATTTTTATTTATAAAGAAAATGTTGTCAAAATTTTATTTCCATAGAAATTTGTCAAAATTTTATTTCTTTTGAAAAATTTTTATTTTTATAGACAGTCTTGTTAAAATTTTATTTCTTTAGAAAAATTTGTCAAAATTTTATTTTTATAGACAATTTTGTTAAAATTTGATTTCTATAGAAAATGTTGTCAATATTTAATTTTTAATAGAAAATTTTGTCAAAATTTTATTTCTTAAGGAAATTTGTTTAAAATTTTATTTTTATAGACAGTTTTGTCAAAACTTTATTTCTATAGAAAATTTTGTCAACATTTTATTTCTATAGAAAATTTTGTCAAAATTTTATTTCTATAGAAAATGTTGTCAAAATTTTATTTCTATAGAAAATTCTGTCAAAATTTTATTTCTATAGAAAATTTTGTCAAAATTTTATATCTATAGAAAATTTTGTCAAAATTTTATTTCTATAGAAAATTTTGTCAAAATTTTATTTCTATAAAAACTTTTGTACAAATTTTATTTCTATAGAAAATTTTGTCAAAATTTTATTTCTATAGAAAATTTTGTCAAAATTTTATTTCTATAAAAACTTTTGTACAAATTTTATTTCTATAGAAAATTTTGTCAAAATTTTATTTCTATAGACAAGTTTGTAAAAATTTTATTTCTATAGAAAATTTTGTCAAAATGTTATTTCTATAGATAATTTTGTCAAAATTTAATTTCTATAGAAAATTTTGTCGAAATTTTATTTCTATAGAAAATTTTGTGAAAACTTTATTTCTATAGAAAATTTTGTCAACATTTTATTTCTATAGAAAATTTTGTCAAAATTTTATTTCTATAAAAACTTTTGTAAAAATTTTATTTCTTTAGAAAACTTTGTTAAAATTTTACTTTTATGGACAGTTTTGTCAAAATTTTATTTCTATAGAAAATTTTGTCAAAATTTTATTTTTATAGACACTTTTGTCAAAATTTTATTTCTATAGAAAATTTTGTCAAAAATGTTTTTTTTTATATACAGTTTTGTCAAAATTGTATTTCTATAGAAAATTTTGTCAAAAATTTTAGTTCTATTGAAAGTTTTGTCAAAAAATTTCTATAGAAAATTTTGCCAAAATTTTATTTTTATAGAAAATTTTGCCAAAATTTTATTTATATAGAAAATGTCGTCAAAATTTTATTTCAATAGAAATTTTGTCAAAATTTTATTTCTATAGAAAATTTTGCCAAAATTTTATTTATATATAGAAAATGTTGTCAAAATTTTATTTCTATAGAAATTTTTTTTGGGAGCCACCGTGGTGCAATGGTTAGCATACCCGCCATGCTTACACAAGGTCATGGGTTCGATTCCTGCTACGACCGAACACCAAAAAGTTTTTCAACGGTGAATTATCCCACCTCAGTAATGCTGGTGACATTTCTGGGGGTTTCAAAGCTTCTCTAAGTGGTTTCACTGCAATGTGGAACGCCGTTCGGACTCGGCTATAAAAATGAGGTCCCTTGTCATTGAGCTTAACATGGAATCGGGCAGCACTCAGTGATAAGAGAGAAGTTCACCAATGTGGTATCACAATGAACTGAATAGTCTAAGTGAGCCTGATACATCGGGCTGCCACCTAACCTAACCTTCTATAAAAACTTTTGTCAAAACTTTATTTCTTGTGAAAAAATTTTATTTTTATAGACAGTTTTGTAAAAAATTTATTTCTATAGAAAAATTTGTCAAAATTTTATTTTTATAGACAATTTTGTTAAAATTTGATTTCTATAGAAAATGTTGTCAATATTTAATTTTTAATATAAAATTTTGTAAAATTTTATTTCTTTAGAAAATTTGTTTAAAATTTTATTTTTATAGACAGTTTCGTCAACATTTTATTTCTATAGAAAATTTTGTCAAAATTTTATTTCTATAGAAAATTTTACCAAATAATATATCATAACCCACGATAGACCACATATTTTCAAATAGGTTAAGATATAAATATTTGAATATGGGAATATAAACCTTCATCATAACTCCAAAAAAATTTGAAGGAATTGAGATGCTAACACAAATTATGGTGTACATAGTGGTGAAGGATGTAATATAGTCGGCCCGCCCGACTTTACCTACTTGTTTTATATGATCTTCTTGGTGGATACAAAATTTTATTCCTACAAAAAATCTTTTCAGCATTTCACTCATACAGAAAATTTTGTCAAAATTTTATTTATAAAGGGTGATACGGTCAAAATTTGGTCAAGGGAAAACGCGTCTAAATCGGTGAAATCGTTTATTTAAAAAATCAAATTAAATTTATTTTTCAAGTTCAATTAGTATAAAATTCAGGAAAAATATTCAGTTAGGCTCTCGCTTTTCCAAATCCGAATTGCCGGGCCTCACGCTTGACTCCTGCCATCAGATTTTGTACAGCCACATTGTCCACCTTCTTCGCCTTGACTGCTGCTCGTCCTTAGCAGTTTTTTGGTCTTCTTTAGGTTCCGCTTGACAATAGCCCAGTATTTCTCAATTGGGCGGAGCTCTGGCGTGTTGGGAGGGTTCTTGTCCATGGGAACCACCTGTACGTTGTTGGCGGCGTACCACTCCATGGCCTATTTACCGTAATGGCAAGATGCCAAATCCGGCCAAAACAGTACGGAACAACCGTGTTTCTTCAGGAAAGGCAGCAGACGTTTATTCAAACACTCTTTCACGTAACTTTCTTGGTTGACAGTCCCGGAAGCTATGAAAATACTGCTTTTCAAGCCACAGGTACAGATGGCTTGCCAAATCAGATATTTCTTTGCGAACTTTGACAGTTTTATGTGCTTGAAAATATCTGCTACCTTTCCCCATCCTTTTGCCGTATAAAACTCCTGTCCCGGAAGCTGCTTGTAGTCGGCTTTGACGTAGGTTTCGTCGTCCATTACCACGCAGTCAAACTTCGTCAGCATCGTCGTGTACAGCCTCCGGGATCGCGCTTTGGCCGTCGTATTTTGTTTATCATCGCGATTTGGAGTCACTAACTTTTTGTAAGTCGATAGTCCGGCTCGTTTTTTGGCTCGATGCACGGTTATAGACGATACACCCAGCTTATTTGCGGCATCTCGGAGAGAGAGGTTAGGGTTTCGCTAGAAACTACCGGCAACTCTCTTTGTCGTCTCAGCGGCTTCCGGTTTTCGATTTCCCCCCGATCCAGACTTCCTGGCTGTCGACAAACGTTCCCCAAACACTTTAATTACATTTGTAACTGTTGATTTGGCAACTTTTAGCGATTTTGCCAGCTTTGCGTGCGAGTAGCTCGGATTTTCGCGATGCGCGAGCAAAATTTTGATACGCTGCTCTTCTTGCTTGGACGGCATTTTGACAACTGAAAAGTGAATTCCAAAATCAAAATAGGAGCAACATTCTACACACACACACCTTCAAAATGAGGGGTGTTCAGGTTTTTTAAATGCAAAATTGAAAGAAATACGTCAAGTTTATATTGACCAAATTTTGTCAAAATTTTATTTCTATAGAAAAGTTTGTCAAATTTTATTTCTTTAGGAAAATTTTTTAAAATTTTATTTTTATAGACAGTTTTGTAAAAATTTTGTTTCTATAGAAAATTTTGTCAAAATCTTGTTTCTATAGAAAATTTTGTCAAAATTTTATTTCTATAGAAAACATTGTCAAACTTTTATTTCTATAAAAACTTTTGTCACAATTTTATTTTTATAGACAGTTTTGTAAAAATTTTATTTCTTTAGAAAAATTTGTTAAAATTTTATTTCTTTCGAAAATTTTATTTTTATAGACAGTTTTGTCACAATTCGAGTTGTATAGAAAAATTTGTCACAATTTTATTTCTATAAAAACTTTTGTCAAAATCTTATTTCTTTAGAAAATTTTGTCAAAATTTTATTTTTATAGAAAATTTTGTCAAAATTTTATTTCTTTAGAAAATTTTGATAAAATTTTATTTCTATAGAGAATTTAGTCAAAATTTTATTCCTTTGTCAAATTTTGTCAAAATTTTATTTCTATAGAAAATTTTGTTAAAATTTTATTTTTATAGAGAATTTAGTCAAAATTGTATTGCTTTGTCAAAATTTTATTTCTATCGAAAATTGTATTAAAATTTTATTTTTATAGACAGGTTTGTAAAAATTTTGTTTCTATAGAAAATTTTGATAAAATTTTATTTCTATAGAGAATTTAGTCAAAATTTTATTGCTTTGTCAAATTTTGTCAAAATTTTATTTCTATCGAAAATTGTATTAAAATTTTATTTTTATAGACAGTTTTGTAAAAATTTTGTTTCTATAGAAAATTTTGTCAAAATTTTATTTCTATAGAAAATTTTGTCAAAATTTTATTTTAATAGAAAATTTTTTCTAAATTTTATTTTAATAGAAAGTTTTATCAAAATTTTATTTCTATAAAAACTTTTGTCAAAATTTTATTTCTTTAGAAAATTTTGTCAATTTTTTTTTTCTTCTATAGAAGAGTTTGTCAAATTTTATTTCGTTAGAAATTTTTTTTTAAAATTTTAGTTTTATAGACAGTTTTGTGAAAATTTTATATCTATAGAAAAATTTGTCAAAATTTTATTTCTGTAGAAAATGTTGGCAAAATTTTTTTCTATGGAAAATTTTGTCAAAATTTTATTTCTATAGAAAATTTTGTCAAAATGTTATTTTTTAGACAATTTTTCATTTAAATGTTCCCTTTAAATATTTTCAAAGAAATTTACAACAATATTTAGTTTTACTTAAAAATTCCAAGAAATGTCATGTCTTTATCTGTTCATTCCTCACACACACACACGCACAGAGTACATAATTGAAGAAAATTACTTAAGTCTGCTTTTTTTTTGTCAAAGATTCAAAAAACCTAAGTAAGAAAATCACAACAAGAACACTTGTTTCCATCATGTTCTCATCTCAATCCTTGTGGATGATTGCAGCTTGTTGGACATTAAAATAATGAGGAAAACAACCGCATGATGAAAAGAAAAAGAAACTCTATGGAAAAAAGGAGGGGAGAAGAAATAACCACTCCCACCATAGAAGAAGTAGCTTAAATTGAACAGTGAATGTACTGAGTATTATTCCTTAAAAGATAATAGGGTAAATCAGAGAGTAAAGAAAATTCTTTACTTCGAAATTTCTTTTCATCTTCTTCTACGTCTTCTTATTAACATTGTGAGTTGATGCTTAAGCACAATTCATCTTGAGCTGGTTCTTCCTTTAATCACATCAAGTACGAAATTAAGCATATCCTATGACCTTGGATGAGTTTTCCTTTGGAATTAAGAATTTTGTTTACTTCTTACATCTCTTTCGCTCTCCCTCTCTCTCTCTTTATTTTGCTTGAGGCTGTTGTATTACTATTATAAGAAATTGTAGACATGTTTCAAGGAAAGTAGGTAGTCCTTGTTACTTATTTACCTGATTATCTTATATTTTGCATCTTCTTCATGATTGAAAAAAGAAACGGCTACAATGAATTGTAACAAAAAAGAAAATCTCATTTGTAGTATGGTTAATCTTATTTTTCCCTTGAGTGATTGTGATGGCTTTATTTAAGTTTTCAATTTATTCTCTGACTTGCCAATGTGAGTATTGGTCGACTTAATTTTTAACTCAACATGTTTTAATTCCTAAAGGCTGATGCAATGTTCAATTTTTGCATTGAAATCGTCACAATTAATTCAATAGATGTGTAAGTTGTTTTTATCCAGATTTTAATTAACAGACTTAGTGCTTTTTATTTGATTACATAATTGTTTGTTTCAAATTAATTTTTAATTAAAAACTAACAAATTTCAATAATTGTTAAACTGAACTAGTCTTCCAAGTTTGATTAAAAAGTTAATTGCTTTAATTAGTTTTAATTGAAAAAAGTTGTCAACTTCAATCAAATTTTTAATTGGAAATATTTTGGTGATATTTTTTCTGTGCACTTTTAGGTATAGCCCCCATATAAACCGACCAACCCAAAGATTTGACCTCTATTGGGGGAACAAATTTCATCCGACCCGGTTGAAATTTGGTCCTCTAAGTACCATGCGAAAATGAGTTAATTAGTATTTATAGACTCCTCTACATAAAACAAGAACTAAAATGGCTTATATAGGTATTTATGTGCCCAATTTTTTGAGCCACTTTTTTTGTTGTAGTGAAAAATGTTTATTCCAAAATCCCATTATGATAACGCATGAGATTTGTGTCTTAACAAAAAACTGAATTGAAGCTTCTGATACTATGGTTGTCAGGGCTGTGGAGTCGAGCCAATTTTGCTCGAATCCGACTCCGACTCCGGAGTCGACTCCGGGTAATATAACTAAATCTCATTTTAATACCACTAATTAGTTCTATTGTGGGGGTACCGTAAGTGGATCGATATAAAGTATCGTATTTATTTATGTGTGCAAAAAAAGGTCTTAATTTCACATTAGATGCCAATTGAACTCTATATTTCAAATTTAGGGCAATGTTTAATAAATAAAATAATGATATAAATACCCATCATAATATGAGAAGATACCAACAGTATATGTATTTGTGGACCAAAATTATTGATACTATCCCAAATCCTTTAAATTTGTAGCGATCTATATAAAGGTTTATATTCCCATATGCATGCATTTGAATCTGAATCGATTTAGACAAAATTGTATATACTTCTACAAAATCTATGTACTTAAAATTTAAATCTAACATTATGGGACGTAACACAATTTTAACAAAAAATAAAAATGCAAGGAAAGTCTAAAGTCGGGCGGGCCGATTATAATATACTCTTCTCAACTTTGGATTTAGATCTACATTTTGATAAACTCTCAAATCAGACTTCTACAAAATCTCGGGCAATATTTGGGAAATATTTATAATTGTTAAGACAATTTCGCAAAAATGCATTTATGATTCTTTTATTGAAAAATTTGAAAATTTGAGTCATTTCTACAAGTTTTCGACTTAGCAGTGAGTATCAGTAAGCATACAATTTTGGAAAAATCTTTGTCTAGTAAATAAAATTTTGCAAAATTTTATATAGAAATAGAATTTTGCAACATTTTCTACAGAACAACATTTTGACTAAATTTTCTATAGAAATAAAATGTTGGCAAAATTTTCTATAGAAATCCAATTTTGACCAAATATATAGAAATAAAATTTAGAAAAAAATTTGTCAAAATTTTTTATAGAAATAAAAGAACAGAAATAAAAGTTTAAAAACATTATTAATAGAAATACAATTTAAAAAAAATGTGTAGTAATTTTACAAAATTTTCTATAGAAATAAAATTTTGCAAAATATTCTTTAGAAACTAAATTTTGACTAAATTTTATATAGAAATATAATTTTGACTAAATTTTATATAGAAAAATATATTTCTATAGTAATAAAATTTTGAATACATTTTTTATAGCAGTGAGTTTCAGCGAGCATCAGTAAGAAAAAAAATTTTAAGAAAGTTTGACAATTTTTTTTTATAGAAATAAAATTTTGAAAAAATTATCAATAAAAATACAATTTTAGAAAATTTTTTGCGTAGAAAATACAATTCTGCAAAAAATCTACAGAAACAAAATTTTCACTAAATTTCTCACAGAAACAAAATTTTGACAATATTGAAATAAAATTTTGACCATATTTTGGCAAAAATTTCTATAGAAATAAAATTTTGACTTAAATTTTTATAGAAATAAACTTATCAATAGAAATAAAATTTTGAAAAAAAATTGCGTAACAAACTAAATTTTGCAAAATTTTCTATAGAAACAAAATTTTGACTCAATTTTCTAAAGAAATAAAATGTTGACTAAATTTTCTATGGAAAAAAATATTTCTATAGTAATAAAATTTTGAATAAATTTTTTATAGAAATAAAATTTTGACAAAATTTGCTATAGAAATAAAGTTTTGACAAAACTTTTTATAGAAATAACATTTTGACAATTTTTCTATAAAAAACAACTTTGAAAAAATTTGCTGTCAATATTCCACATATGTATATGGCCTTAAGATAAAATTAAAAAAAAATAATTTCGATTGTTCGAAATATTTCAAATAAATTGATATGGGCATTAAAATGGATCGATCCAGCCCATCTGCTAGTCTAACATTCTAGGAAACATAAAAAGATAGCCGTAATTGGAAGTTGATTTTCATTTACAATCATGCTGTACATTGATCGAATGAATAATGCAATGGAAACTAATTTGCGTAAAAACTTGCTTACTTACAAAAATATGAAGTATTTTAAAAAATTTGGTTTAGCCGGAGTCGGAGTCGAGCAAAATTTGTACGACTCCGACTCCGACTCCAGCAAAATCTTCAGACTCCGACTCCAAGACTCCGACTCCACAGCCCTGATGGTTGTTATCACTTTTCTCTTCTCATACATTACCTTTTCCAAGCGGAAGCTTGAACCGCCTAAAAGTATACAACGAAAATATTTTGCAATAAGAAAACTGAGCTACTAGAACGGTTGTCACAGTTGGTAGAATTCTACCAACACAGGGAGATTTTACAATGTACACCTCTTTAAATAAGAAGTACTTCCCAACTTTTATATAAATACAATTTTGACAAAATTTTCTATAGAAATAAAATTTTGACAAAATTTTCTATAAAAATAAAAGTTTGACAAAATTTTCTATAGAAATAAAATTTTGACTCAATTTTCTATAGAAATAAAATTTTAACTAAATTGTCCAAAGAAATAAAATATTGACAAAGTTTTCTATAGAAATAAAATGTTTACAAAATTTTGTATAGAAATAAAATATTGACAAAATTTTCTATAGATATAAAATTTTACCAAAATTTTCTATAGATATAAAATTTTACCAACATTTTCTATAGAAATACAATTTTGACCAAATTTTCTATAGAAATACAATTTTGACAAAATTTTCTATAGAAATAAAATTTTGACAAATTTTTTTAGAAATAAAATTTTGAAGAAATTTTCTATAGAAATAAAATATTGTCAAAATTTTCTATAGAAATAAAATTTTGACAAATTTTGTATAGAAATAAAATCTTGACAAAATTTTCTATAGAAATAAAATTTTGACAAAATTTTCTATAAAATTAAATTTTGATAAAATTTTCTATAAAATTAAATTTTGACAAAATTTTCTATAGTATTAAATTTTGACAAAATTTTCTATAGAAACAAAATTTACAAAATCTTCAATAGAAATAAAATTTTGACAAAATTACCTGTAGAAATAAAATGTTGATTAAATTGGATATAGAAATAAAATTTTGACTAAATTGTCTATAGAAATAAAATTTTGACAAAATTTTCTATCGAAATAAAATTTAGACAAAATTTTCTATAGAATTAAATTTTGACAAAATTTTCTATATAAATAAAACTTAGACAAAATTTTCTATTGAAATAAAATTTTGACTAAATTGTCTATAAAAATAAAATTTAGACAAAATTTTCTATAGCAATTCAATTTGGACAAAATTTTATATAGAATTAAATTTTGAGAAAATTTTCTATAGGAATAAAATGTTGACAAAATTTTCTCTAGAAATAAAATGTTGACATAATTTTCTATTGAAATAAAATTTGAAAAAATTTTTCTATAGAATTAAATTTTGGCAAAATATTCAATAGAAATAAAATTGTGACAAAATTTCCTATAGAAATTAAACTTTGAAAAAAATTTCTATAAAATTAAATTTTGACAAAATTTTCTACAGAAATAAAATTTTGTCAAAATTATCTATAGAAATAAAATGTTGATTTAATTGTCTATAGAAATAAAATTTTGACAAAATTCTCTAAATAAATAAAATTTTTAAAAAATTTTCTATAGAAATAAAATTTTGACAAAATTTTACATAGAAATAAAATGTTGACAAAATTTTCTATAGAAATAAAATTTTGACCAAATTGTCTATAGAAATAAAATTTTGACAAAATTTTGTATAGAAATAAAATTTTGACAAAATTTTTTATAGAAATAACATTTTGACAAAATTGTCTATAAAAATAAAATTTTGGTAAAATTATCTACAGAAATAAAATTTTGGCAAAATATTCTATAGAAATAAAATTTTGTCAAAATTTTCTATAGAAATAAAATCTTGACAAATTTTGTATAGAAATAAAATTTTGACAAAATTTTCTATAGAAATAAGATTTTGACAGACTTTTCTATAGAAATAAAATTTTGACATAATTTTGTATAGAAATAAAATTTTGACAAAATTTTCAATATAAATAAAATGTTGACAACATTTTCTGTAGTAATGAAAGGTTTACAAAATTTTCTATAGAATCAAATTTTGACAAAATGTTCTATAGAAATAAAATTTTGACAAAATGTTCTATAGAAATAAAATTTTGACTAAATTGTCTATAGAAATAAAATTTTCACAAAATTTTCTATAGAAATAAAATCTTGACAAAATTTTCTATAGAATTAAATTTTGACAAAATTTTCTATAGAAATAAAATTTTGACAAAATTGTCTATAGAAATAAAATTTTGACTAAATTGTCTATAGAAATAAAATTTTGACAAAATTGTCTATAGAAATAAAATTTAGACAAAATTTTCTATAGAAATAAAATGTTGGCAAAATTTTCTATAGAAATACAATTTTGACAACATTTTCTATAGAATTTAATTTTGACAAAATTTTTCATAGAAATAAAAATTTGACAAACTTTTTTATAGAAATAAAATTTTCATAAAATTTTCTATAGAAATAAAATTTTGACAAAATTTAGCATAGAAATAAAATTTTGACAAAATTTTCTATAGAATCAAATTTTGACAAAATTTTCTATAGAAATAACTCTTTGAAAAAAATTTCTATAGAAATAAAATTTTGACAACATTTTCTATAGAAATAAAATTTTGCCAACATTTTCTATAGAAATAAAATTTTGACAAAATTTTCTATAGAAATAAAATGTTGACAAAATTCTCTATATAAATAAAATGTTGACAAAATTTTCTATAGAAATACAATTTTGGCAAAGTTTTCTACAGAAGTAAAATTTTGACGAAATTTGCTATAAAAATAAAAATTTGACCAAAATTTCTATAAAAATAAAATGTTAATAAAATTTTTTATATAACTAAAATGGAGATAAAACAAGTAAGGAAAGTCTAAAGTCGGGCGGGGCCGACTATATTATACCCTGCACCACTTTGTGGATCCAAATTTTCGATACCATATCATATCCGTCAAATGTCTTGGGGGCTATATATAAAGGTTTGTCCCAAATACATACATTTAAATATCACTCGATCTGGACAGAATTTGATAGGCTTCTACAAAATCTACAGACTCAAAATTTAAGTCGTCTAATGCACTAGGGTGGAACACAATGTTATTAAAAAAATATGGAAAACATTTAAATATGAAGCAATTTTAAGGAAACTTCGCAAAAGTTTATTTATGATTTATCGCTCGACTAAACAGAGGCGATTTTACAAGGAAAATGTTGGTATTTTGACCATTTTTGTTGAAATCAGAAAAACATATATATGGGAGCTATATCTAAATCTGAACCGATTTCAACCAAATTTGTCACGCATAGCTACAATGCTAATTCTACTCTCTGTGCAAAATTTAAACTAAATCGGAGTTAAAAATTTGCCTCTGTGGTCATATGAGTGTAAATCGGGCGAAAGCTATATATGGGAGATATATCTAAATCTGAACCGATTTCAACCAAATTTGGCACGCATAGCCACAATGCTAATTCTACTCCCTGTGCAAAATTTCAACTAAATCGGAGCAAAAAAAATGGCCTCTGTGGTCATATGAGTGTAAATCGGGCGAAAGCTATATATGGGAGATATATCTAAATCTGAACCGATTTCAACCAAATTTGGCACGCATAGCTACAATGCTAATTCTACTCTCAGTGCAAAATTTCAACTAAATCGGGGCTAAAGATTGGCCTCTGTGGTCATATGAGTGTAAATCGGGCGAACGATATATATGGGAGCTATATCTAAATCTGAACCGATTTCAATAAAATTTTGCACACTTGACTACACTGCTAGTCCTACTCCCTGTGCAAAATTTCAACCTAATTGGGGTAAAACTCTGGTTTCTGGGACCGTATTACTGCATATCGGGCGAAATATATATACGGGAGCTATATCTAAATCTGAGCCGATTTCAATGAAATTTGGCACACTGGACTATAGTACTAATTGTTCTTCTTGTGCAAAATTTTAAGCCAATTAGGGTAAAACTCTGGCTTCTGGGGCCATATAAGTCCATATCGGGCGAAATATATATATGGGAGCTATATCTAAATCTGAACCGATTTCTTCCAAAATCAATAGGGATCTATTCTGAGCCAAAACACATACTTGTGCCAAATTTGAAGTCGATTGGACTAAAACTGCGACCTAGACTCTGATTACAAAATGTGTTCACGGACAGACGAACAGACGGACATGGCTATATCGACTCAGGAGCCCACCCTGACCATTTTTGCCAAAGACACCATGTGTCTATCTCGTCTCCTTCTGGGTGTTGCAAACATATGCACTAACTTATAATACCCTGTTCCACAGTGTGGAGCAGGGTATAATTAATGTTAGTTTGGTTAGGATTTAATTTATAAAAAAACACAATCATTGTGTTATGTATGATATATATATATTAAAGTTATATCTAAATTTAAAAAAGCGGCTATTACATCTACACATATAAGTGACAAGAAGTACAATGCTCTCTGCATTACTGGTCACGATACTGAGGGAAACCTGATGGTTTTCATACGTAATACTTTAGGGCAATAAGATCAGTTCAAGAGAGGATTTATTGTGAGTTCAACGACAAAACCTGGAAGTCTTCCTATGTTATATATACATATAGGTAATGTGGTATTAGGTTAGGTTAGGTGACAGCCGATGTATCAGGCTCACTTTGACTATTCAGCCCATTGTGATACCACATTGGTGAATTTCTCTCTTATCACTGAGTGCTGCGCGATTCCATGTTAAGCTCAATGACAAGGGACCTCCTTTTTATAGCCAAGTCCGAACGGCGTTCCTCATTGCAGTGAAACCACTTAGAGAAGAAATGTCACCAGCATTACTAAGGTGGCATAATCCACCTCTGAAAAACTTTTTGGTGTTGGTGGAGTAATGTGGTATTACAATAACCTGAAATGTCTAAATAAAGCCGAAATAAAGTACCTTATACCGTCCAACAGTTGCTTCTATGGCTTTGTAAGTCGTTTCTTGACAGTTGACGAAATATGGATCCACTGATATACACGGGAAACCATGTTTTAGCTGCATACTTCATATTTGTAGACCATTCACTTGACTTGGCAAACTTCTTAAACATTAAAGGAATATGATTTCTTTACTTAAAGATTTTTAGTTTTTTTTTTTTTGTGAACTCTTGCAAATCTTTCATGCGTAGCTTGTGAACTATAAACACCCTCGTTCCTCGTCCTTCTTACTATTTCTGCTTGCTTCATTCAGAAAAATCCTTTTTTGGGGGGACTAATGTAGACAACGTTGCTCTTAGAATGTCAGTGAGTTGATGTTGCTGTGAATAGCAGATACAACATTATTATTATAGCATTAGGAATTTTTGTAAGTGTATATAGAGATGATGAGGACATCATCCTCATCAACATCATCATCAAGAGCGACGAAATATATCCACGGATAACGAAGTGACATCAAGTGGTTGCTCTTCTAGAACATCGTTATTTCTCAAGAAGATTTTCGTTTTTTTTTTTTTTTTGAAGAACTACCTTCTCACATGCGACGTTGCTTTCACCCTAGCCTCTCACATCATCACCATCAACGTCATTTTCTCAATGTTGACATAACCATTCCTTGCAGTTTGTCATAATAAATTTTTGCTTGTTTGGCTGATGATGAAAATTAGATTATGAAATTCATTGCAAGGATTTCATTGAATTTATGTTTATGTCTTTTTTTGTTTTTGTTCACTCTTCCTTCAAGTTTGACTCTAAAAAATAATGACCAAATTGGAAATAACAAGCAAATTGAAATGGAAAGTGCATTTGAAAACATTTTTTTTTTGGATGATGATGAGAAAAACAAATGCAATGTGATGTAGGAACTTCAAATTAAGAATAACAAACGGCGGTTGGAATACATTGGAAGCTTTGAAGCAACAAATTCGAGTAAACAAAATCAAAGAGTTTAATTCAAATCTTAAAGACCACGGGATTTCAGATATTACTTCAGTCCCCCCACGCACCTTCTGAACTACAATCGGAGGGGAAGGTTGAGTAACGTTGGATGATATTGGAAGCCTTGAAGCAACTAATTCGAATAAACAAAATCAAATAGTTTAATTCAAATTTTAAAGACCACAGGATTTCGGAAATTATTGCGATCCAATCATGGACATTTCGAAGTACAGGCGAAGGGAGAGGTGGAGTCAGGTTGAATGATATTGGAAGCTTTGAAGCCACTAATTCGTATAAACAAAGTCCAAGCGTTTAATTCGAATCTTAAAGACCACGGGATTTCAGATATTACTTCAGTCCCCCCACGCACGTTCTGAACTACAATCGGAGAGGAGGTGGAGTCGGGTTGGATGATATTCGAAGCCTTGAAGCAACTAATTCGAATAAACAAAGTCAAAGAGTTAAATTCAAATTTTGAAGACCACGGGATTTTCGCACGCACCTTCCGAAATACAGGCGAAGGGGGAGGTGGAGTCAGGTTGAATGATATTGGAAGCTTTGAAGCCACTAATTCGTATAAACAAAGTCCAAGAGTTTAATTCAATTCTCAAAAGCTCCGAGATTTGGGATTTTACTGCGATCCCATCAAGGACTTTCTGAACTACAAGCGGAGTTATACGTTGGCCCAACAAATTATTGGGAAATGCGCGTGGGCTAATAGTCCAGTCCAGTAAACCTGCAAAAATAGACCAAGTTATTTACTACAAGAAGCGTAAAATCCCAAAAGCTAAACTGACCTTATTAGGTGAAGTTGAAATTTCCTTTGGTAATTTATAGACTTCATAGGATTGCTGATATGCAACAAAGTAAAGCATTATATATTTATATCCTTCACCACTACTGTGGTACAGGGTATAATAAGTTTGTGCATTTGTATGTAACGCCAAGAAGGAAAAGTCTGAGACCCATCGTTTAGTATACCGATCGTCTTAGAATTAAATTCTGAGTCGATTTAGCGATGCCTGTCTGTCTGTCTGTCTGTATATGTAATTTTGTGTGCAAAGTACAGGTCGCAGTTTAAGTCCGATCGTCCTAAAATTTGGCACAGAGTTTTAATTTGGCTCAAAGACAATCGCTATTGATTTTGAAAGAATCAACTATCGACCGATAAATCATAAATACGCTTTTGCGAAGTTGCCTCAAAATTGGTTCAGATTTAAATGTTTCCCATATTTTTTTTAGTAACATTGTGCTTCATCCCAGGACATAAGCCGATTTAAATTTTAGTTCTAGAGATTTTGTAGAAGTACAAAAAATTGTCTCCAAACCGTTTAAGATATAAATATTTGTATATGGGAATATAAACCTTCATGAAGGAGTTGAGATGGTAACACAAATTTTGGTCTACAAGGTGGTGAAGGGTACACAGAAAAAAAATTCACGAAAATTTTTCCAATTAAAATTTTAATTGAGTTTTCAAAAAATATTCAATTAAAAATTTAATTGATTCAACAAATTTTTTAATTGAAACAAAAATCAGACACAAAAATTAATAGTATCAATTAATTTTGTAATTGGATCAAAAAATTTTTTAATTGACTTTCAATTAATTTTTTAATTGATACTATCATTTCTGTGATTGAAGACATTTCAATTAAAAAATTAATTGGATCAATTAATTTCGTGATTGTACCAGAAAAAATATAGTCGACCCCGCCCGACGTTAGACTTTACTTACTTGTTTTATATAAAATTTCGATCATCAAGAAGGTATTTCGTGCTTCATGAAGTCTTTGCTAGCCACCTATTTCATTTCATTAGCATCTAAAATATGAAGGGTGCTGCTAACATACGATTGTGTCAAATCTTTTTTTTATACCCTCCACCATAGGATGGGGGGTATATTAACTTTGTCATTCCGTTTGTAACACATCGAAATATTGCTCTAAGACCCCATAAAGTATATATATTCTGGGTCGTGGTGAAATTCTGAGTCGATCTGAGCATGTCCGTCCGTCCGTCCGTCTGTTGAAATCACGCTAACTTCCGAACGAAACAAGCTATCGACTTGTAACTTGGCACAAGTAGTTGTTATTGATGCAGGTTGGATGGTATTGCAAATGGGCCATATCGGTCCACTTTTACGTATAGCCCCCATATAAACGGACCCCCAAATTTGGCTTGCGATTGCTTTAAGAGAAGCAAATTTCACCCGATCCGGCTGAAATTTGGTACATAGTGTTAGTATATGGTCTCTAACAACCATGCAAAAATTGGTCCACATCGGTCCATAATTATATATAGCCCCCATATAAACCGATTCCCCGATTTGGCTTGCGGAGCCTATAAGAGAAGCAAATTTCATCCGATCCGGCTGAAATTTGGTACATGGTGTTGGTATATGTTCTCTAATGACCATGCAAAAATTGGTCCACATCGGCCCATAATTATATATAGCCCCATATAAACCGATCCCCCGATTTGGCTTGCGGAGCCTCTAAGAGAAGCAAATTTCATCCGATCCGGCTGAAATTTGGTGTTGGTATATGTTCTCTAATAACCATGCAAAAATTGGTCCATATCGGTCCATAATTATATATAGCCCCCATATAAGCCGATACCCAGATTTGACCTCCGGAGCCTCTTAGAGGAGCAAAATTCATCCGATCCGATTGAAATTTGGTACGTGGTGTTAGTATATTGTCTCTAACAACCATGCCAAAATTGGTCCATATCGGTCCATAATTATATATAGCCCCCATATAAATCGATCCCCAGATTTGACCTCCGGAGCCTCTTAGAGGAACAAAATTCATCCGATCCGGTTGAAATTTGGTACGTAGTGTACGTATATGGTCTCTAACAACCATGCAAGAATTGGTCCACATCGGTCCATAATTATATATAGCACCCATATAAATCGATCCCCTCTTGGAGGAGCAAAATTCATCCGATCCGGTTGAAATTTGGAACATGGTGTTAGAATGTGGTCTCTAAGAAACACGCAAGAATTGGTCCATATCGGTCCATAATTATATATAGCCCCCAAATAAACCGTTCCCCAGATTTGATCTCCGGAGCCTCTTGGAGGAGCAAAATTCATCCGATCCGATTTGCAACGTGGTGTTAGTATAAGGCCGCTAATAACCATGCCAAAATTGGTCCGTATCGGTCTATAGTTATATATAGCCGATCCCCAATCACACAAAAATTGGTCCATATCGGTTCATAATCATGGTTGCCACTCGAGCCAAAAATAATCTACCAAACATTGTCAAAATGTTATTTCTATAGAAAATTTTGTCAAAATGTTATTTCTATAGAAATTTTTTTTCCAAATTTTATTTCTATAGAAAATTTTGTCAAAATTTTATTTCTATAGAAAATTTTTTCCAAATTGTATTTCTACAGAAAATTTTTTCCAAATTTTACTTCTATAGAAAATTTTGTCAAAATTTTATTTCTATAGAAATTTTTTTTCAAATTTTATTTCTATAGAAAATTTTTTCCAAATTTTACTTCTATAGAAAATGTTGTCAAAATTTTATTTTGTCAAAATTTTATTTCTGTAGAAACTTTTAACTTAATTATATATGTATTTAATCGGCCTTTTTAGTTTAATATATACCACGTATGGACTATGTGGTATATAAAGGGTGATTCTTTTGAGGTTAGGATTTTCATGCATTAGTGTTTGACAGATCACGTGGGATTTCAGACATGGTGTCAAAGAGAAAGATGCTCAGTACGCTTTGACATTTCATCATGAATAGACTTACTAACGAGCCACAACGTCGAATTTTCAGTGAATGGGCCCTAGAAAAGTTGGCATAAAATCCGCTTTTTTATCGACAAATTTTGTTCAGCGATGAGGCTCATTTCTGGTTGAATGGCTACGTAAATAAGCAAAATTGCCGCATTTGGAGTGAAGAGCAACCAGAAGCCGTTCAAGAACTGCCCATGCATCCCGAAAAATGCACTGTTTGGTGTGGTTTGTACGCTGGTGGAATCATTGGACCGTATTTTTTCAAAGATGCTGTTGGACGCAACGTTACGGTGAATGGCGATCGCTATCGTTCGATGCTAACAAACTTTTTGTTGCCAAAAATGGAAGAACTGAACTTGGTTGACATGTGGTTTCAACAAGATGGCGCTACATGCCACACAGCTCGCGATTCTATGGCCATTTTGAGGGAAAACTTCGGAGAACAATTCATCTCAAGAAATGGACCGGTAAGTTGGCCACCAAGATCATGCGATTTGACGCCTTTAGACTATTTTTTGTGGGGCTACGTCAAGTCTAAAGTCTACAGAAATAAGCCAGCAACTATTCCAGCTTTGGAAGACAACATTTCCGAAGAAATTCGGGCTATTCCGGCCGAAATGCTCGAAAAAGTTGCCCAAAATTGGACTTTCCGAATGGACCACCTAAGACGCAGCCGCGGTCAACATTTAAATGAAATTATCTTCAAAAAGTAAATGTCATGGACCAATCTAACGTTTCAAATAAAGAACCGATGAGATTTTGCAAATTTTATGCGTTTTTTTTTAAAAAAAAGTTATCAAGCTCTTAACAAATCACCCTTTATGTTACGGTGTTAGGAAGTTTTAAGATACCTTGCCATCGGCAAGTGTTACTGCAACCCAAGTAATTCGATTGTGGATGACAGTCTTCAGTAGAAGTTTCTACGCAATCCATGGTGGAGGGTACATAAGCTTCGGCCTGGCCGAACTTACGGCCGTATATACTTGTTTTATTTAAAATTTCGATCATCAAGAAGGTACTTCGTGCCTCATGAACTCTTTGCTAGCCACGTATTTCAACTCATTAGCATCTAAAACATGAAGGATGTTGCTGCGATTGTGTCAAATCTTTTTTTTTATTTTTTAATTTCGTTCCTCATGAAGGAAATACCATCTTCTAGTCCATGTTTTCCATTATCCTGTCCTTGCGAGGCCTTTGAAGACATTCCATTATCGTCTTGACTTCTGCCTGCAGAGTGATGCTAAGGTCTTCCAATGGGAATAGTATTCGGGTGTCTGGCTGAGTCCACATCCTCTCATCCTGGATCATCTTTCAGATGTCTACAATTCACAAAATAGCCAAAGTGTAGTAATGCGTAATTAACTAAAATGGAAAAGAAAGCGTAAACACTCCTTAGATATAAAAGTCACAGACCCCGAAGGATATTCTTCTCTCATCATCCATCCACAAAATTATTGTAATAGCAAATTTCCACAACGTCATCTTTGATGTCATCAAAAACTCATAAAAATATGAAACAGCATGTATTTTATGGTATTCCATGGCCTTGGGGCTCATTATCCAATGCCATTGTTGACAAAACAAAACTCACTTAAATACAAATGGAAGGAAAACAAAACAAACAATTTTGGAATAATTTTGTAAGTTTGCGTGATAATGATTTGGTTTCACAAAATCCATGATCATTGCTTCCTCCCTCCGCCATACAAATAGCTTAGCTAAAAGACTATGACAATGGTATGAACAGGCCTATTACTACTGATTGTAAATATCCAAGCATACTTGTAAAGGAAGGCAAAAATCGAAAAATATATAATAATAATTTATGCCAGATTTTATTAATGTTGAGTGAATAAGAATAAAAACACAAGCCAATTTCGACATGTTGCTCCACAATTCTCATGGAATACAAACACAAGCCACCCCTCCCTTTCCTCCGATACCTTAGCATTTGGCCATTGGGTCCTCTGGTCGTCTTTAACATCATCACAAATGTAAATTAAAGTAAATATTTGCTCTGGCATAAGTTTTACAAGAAATCCAGGCACCATCATTCCATGCTGTCCACACAATTGAACCGAGGAGGATGGATGGATGGAAAAAAAATGTTCAAGAATTACTTACAATTCAATTGTATAAATCGATCAGTGAATGAGAAACGAACAAATGGACGATTGAAAATGCTATGGTTTATTGGTCACTAAGATAGCGCAGCTACATCAAACATTGATGTTCCACAATGATGATGACGCTGATGATGATGGTGATTTGACGTTAGCAGGTCATCTCCATGGTGGCAAACGTCTAAGTGATTTTGAACTACATCTCATATCCCTTTTATATATATTGTTTTTTTTATGCAATAAAGGCTCCTATCCTCTTGGGATGTTATATCAGCCACAAGATTCTCTTGCCATCCATGACTGATGCTGAGTTCATGGAACTTTAACAAATGTAATTAAATCAAATATTGTTTCGACAAAGCGAAACAGAGCTTTTGGGGAAAATTGAAAGACCAACAGAGTTTGATTTTATTTATTTATTTTTTTTTTTTTTGATTGGATGAACCATTCGATTAGGGATTTCCAAGATGCAGCTCCATTGAGAAATGTTTATTAATTTAAATATAGTCTCTGAAGAGCAAGATCTTATTACAGAATTAGCTAGGCTCTTGAACTTTGTACGATATAAAATTATAAGCAAAACTGAAGAGTAATAGCAAATCATCATATTCATAATCAATATATTTAAATAATAAATAATGGAATTATTAAATCAACAGGGGATATAAGGGAATTGTATGAAAACGTGCCACCTAAACCTAAATTATATTATATAAAATTAAAACTTATGTTAAACATACATTAAATACAAGTTTAGGAAACTTAAAATAAAACAAGTATATACGGCCGTAAGTTCGGCCGGGCCGAATCTTATGTACCCTCCACCATGGATTGCGTAGAAACTTCTACGAAAGACTGTCATCCACAAATTTCAACTCACTCGGATGAAATTTGCTCCTCCAAGACGCTCCAAAACCAAATCTCGGGATCGGTTTATATGGGGGCTATAAATGATTATGGACTGATATGGACCACTTTTGGCATGGTTGTTAAATATCATATACTACCACCACGTACCAAATTTCAACCAGATCGGATGAATTTTGCTTCTCCAAATGGCACCGGAGGTCAAATCTGGCGATCGGTTTATATGGGAGCTATATATAATTATGGACTGATAGGAACCAATTCCTGCATGGTTGTTGGATACCATATACTAACATCACGTACCAAATTTCAACCGAATGGGAAGAATTTTGCTCTTCCAAGGTGCTCCGGAGGTCAAATCTGGGGATCGGTTTATATGGGGCCTATATATAATTATGGACCGATATCGACCAATTTTTGCATTGGTGTTTGAGGCCATATATTAACATCACGTACCAAATTTCAACTGAATCAGATGAATTTTGGTCTTCCAAGAGGCTCCGGAGGTCAAATCTGGTGATCGGTTTATATGGGGGCTATATATATTTATGGACCGATGTGAACCAATTTTTGCATGGTTGTTAGAGACTATATACTAACACCATGTACCAAATTTCAGCCGGATCGGATGCAATTTGCTTCTCTTAGAGGCTCCGCAAGCCAAATCGGGGGTCGGTTCATATGGGGGCTATATATAATTATGGACCGATGTGAACCAATTTTTGTATGGTTGTTAGGGACCATATACTAACACCATGTACCAAATTTCAGCCGGATCGGATGAAATTTGCTTCTCTTAGAGGCCTCGCAAGCCAAATTTGGGGGTCCGTTTATATGGGGGCTATACGTAAAAGTGGACCGATATGGCCCATTTGCAATACCATCCGACCTACATCAATAACAATAACAACTACTTGTGCCAAGTTTCAAGTCGATAACTTGTTTCGTTCGGAAGTTAGCGTGATTTCAACAGACGGACGGACATGCTTAGATCGACTCAGAATTTCACCACGACCCAGAATATATCTACTTTATGGGGTCTTAGAGCAATATTTCGATGTGTTACAAACGGAATGACAAAGTTAATATACCCCCATCCTATGGTGGAGGGTATAAAAATTAATTTAAATAGTTTACGATTTAAATATTAAAATTTTATTATGGATAGTTAAAAGGCCAACAGAATTTAATATTTTATTGGATGAGTCATTCGATTAGGAAATTCAATGATGAAAGGACATTGAGGAATACTTTTTATTATATTAAAATCCTCAAAGAGAAAAATATACAGATGGGCATGGCTATATCGATTCACGGGACGGCCCTGTTAAAATATCCTGTTCCCCAGATTGGGTATAAAAATTCGGATATAGATCTCTTTTTTGGCATTTTTGCAAAAATGTTCAATAGAAATAAAATTTTCCAAAAAGTTTCTATAGAAATAAAATTTTGCAAAATTTTCTATGGAAATAAAATTTTGACAAAATTTTCTATAGAAATAAAATTTTGCTATCATTTTCTATAGAAATAAAATTTTGCTATCATTTTCTATAGAAATAAAATTTTGCAAATTTTTTTTATAGACATAAAATTTTGCAAAAATTTTCTATAGACATAAAATTTTGCAAAAATTTTCTATGGAAATAAAATTTTGCAAAAATTTTCTATAGAAATAAAATTTTGCTAAAATTTTCTGTAGAAATTAAATTTTGACAAAATGTTCTATAGAAATAACTTTTCGACAAAATTTTCTACAGAAATAAAATTTTGACAAAATTTTCTACAGAAATAAAATTTTGACAAAATTTTCTGTAGAAATAAAATTTTGACAAAATTTTCTATAGAAATAAAATTTTGACAAAATTTTCTATAGAAATAATACAAACAAAATTAAATTTTGACAAAATTTTATATAGATAAGAAATTTTGACAAAATTTTCTATAGAAGTGAAGTTTTGACAAAATTTAAAAATTTTACAAAATTTTCTAAATAAATCATACAAATAAAAATCAAATTTTGACAAAATTTTCTATAAAAATAAAATTTTCATCAAATTTTCTATAGAAATAAAATTTTGTAAAAATTTTCTATAGAAATAACATTTTGCTATCATTTTCTATAGAAATAAAATTTTGCAAAATTTTTTTATAGACATAAAATTTTGCAAAAATTTTCTATAGAAATAAAATTTTGACAAAATTTTCTATAGAAATAAAATTTTGACAAAATTTTTTATAGAAAAAAAATTTTGACAAAATTTTCCATAGAAATAAAATTTTGACAATATTTGCTATAGAAATAAAACTTTTACAAAATTTTTTAAATAAATCATACAAATAAAAATCAAATTTTGACAAAATTTTATATAGAAATGAAATTTTGACAAAATTTTCTATAGAAATGAAATTTTGACAAAATATTCTATAGAAATAAAATTTTCAATAGAAATAAAAAAAATTAAAATAAAAAAATTAAATAAAAACATGTAAGAAAAGTCTAAATTCGGGCGGGTACGACTATATTATACCCTATACCCTATACCCTACCTATATTATACCCTGCACCACTTGGTAGATCTAAATTTTCGATACCATATCACATCCGTCAAATGTGTTGGGGGCTATATATAAAGGTTTGTCCCAAATACATACATTTACATATCACTCGATCTGGACAGAATTTGATAGACTTCTACAAAATCTATAGACACAAAATTTAAGTCGTATAATGCACTAGGGTGGAACACAATATTAGTAAAAAAAAATATGGGAAACATTTAAAGCTGAAGCAATTTTAAGGAAACTTCGCAAAAATTTATTTATGATTTATCGCTCGATATATATGTATTAGAAGTTTACGAAAATTAGAGTCATTTTTACAACTTTTCGACTATGCAGTGGTGATTTTACAAGGAAAATGTTGGTATTTTGACCATTTTTGTCGAAATCAGAAAAACATATATATGGGAGCTATATCTAAATCTGACCCGATTTCAACCAAATTTGGCACGCATAGCTACAATGCTAATTCTACTCCCTGTGCAAAATTTCAACTAAATCGGAGTTAAAAATTGGCCTCTGTGGTCATATGAGTGTAAATGGGGCGAACGGTATATATGGGAGCTATATCTAAATCTCAACCGATTTCACTAAAATTTGGCACACTTGACTACACTACTAATGGTACTCCTAGGCAAAATTTCTACCACATTGGGGTAAAACTCTGGCTTTTGGGATCGTATTAGTCCATATCGGGCGAAAGATATATATGGGAGCTATATCTAACTCTGAACCGATTTCAATAAAATTTGGCACACTTGACTATAGTACTAATTGTTCTTCTTGTGCAAATGTTAAGCAAATTAGGGTAAAACTCTGGCTTCTGGGGCCATATAAGTCCATATCGGGCGAAATATATATATGGGAGCTATATCTAAATCTGAACCGATTTCTTCCAAATAGGGTTCTATTCTCAGCCAAAATACATACTTGTGCCACATTTGAAGTCGATTGGACTAAAACAGCGACCTAGACTTTGATTACAAAAATGTGTTCACGGACAGACGGACATGGCTATATCGACTCAGGAGCCCACCCTGAGCATTTTTGCCAAAGATAACATGTGTCTATCTCGTCTCCTTCTGGGTGTTGCAAATATATGCACTAACTTATAATACCCTGTTCCACAGTGTGGCGCTTGAAATTTTGCACCAGGAGAACAATAAGTACTATAGTCAGGTGTGCTAAATTTGATTGAAATCGGTTCAGATTGAGATAAAGTGGTGCAGGGTATAATATAGTCGGCCCCGCCCGACTTTAGACTTTCCTTACTTGTTTTGGATATAATTCTGTAACTTTTGAATGGATTACGATGTCAAAGCTGAGATGTTTTCCTCTATATTTACAGGTTTGTGGGTCCCTAGTGGGTTAACGGGTTAGCCTATAGACGTTGGACCCCACGGATGTATGAAATTTTTCGCAATTATCAACCGATTTTCATGATTTGCTTTGCTGGAAAGAACTTATAAACCTACATTATGTTAAAATATATTGCGTATGCAAATCGGATAGAAATTTTAATGTCTATGTGATGAAGATCCCAACTGGGGGGACGGTTTATATGGGGGCAAAATCGAAACTTAGGCCGATGTAGCCCATCTTCGAACTTAACCTGCTTGTAGACAAAATACGTGACTGCGCAAAATTTCAGCACTATAGGTGCTAGTAACATGCTAACTCTGTAGGTTCAGAATCAGCTATAGCTCCTAATATCAGACATTTCTGTTCAGATTGCGATAAAACTCCCACATATACCCCTTAATGTTCTTATATATGGAAATATGGTTTTCGCCCAACCTATACCATTGGTACCCCACAAACAATGTTCACTAATTCAGTAGAGGTGATTTAGGGTATGATATAGTCGGCCCCGCTCGAGTTTCTATTTTACTCATTTGTTTTACTCCATTTTCGTTCCCGTACATTTAACAAATTTTGAACTTTCTCTTTTACTACTTTTTACTACGAGTAAAGTAAAGGAACACAACTATTACTTATTTCATTTTTGTATGTTTTAAAAAAAAATTACTAAAAATTTTTGAAATTAATTTTATTTTTAGAAATCGTGGGAGGACAATTGGTACCATTCTCATGTAAGTTTGAAGTCATATTGCACATATTCTGGTAGTTGCACTGATTATTGATAGCTTTGAAAAATGTGGGATGAAAAAAAATCTATAGTGCTGAATTATTAACATAGTTTTTTATTTGATTTTTGGTCGACCTTTTTGTTAGAATAATAATAAATTCATGTTTTTTCAAGCTCGAAGTCTTTTATAAATATTTTGTTTTCCCCCAATCGCTGAATTTGAATTTATTTTAAAAAAATGTTAAAAAATGTTTAAAAAAATGTAAATACACCGAATATGTTTCCCCAATATCCGATTTATATCTCTCCTAATTAAGACAAAGTGTTAGCCATAAAATATTGTTGTGATAATATTTCTTTGAATTTTTATGACAATGTAATTTTTCAACCAATTTGTTTATCCTTTCCTCGTTTTGAGGTAAACTTTCCCTTTAGATTATGACACATTATTTCTTTCACACAATATTTGATTTAAATGTTACACTCAGTTAGTATCTTCAATCGGCACAGAATTTTTTTTGTTTTGATTTTGAAATCTACCTTAAAATCAATTGACCCAATACATTTTTTTAAGGCACATCACCTTTAAGCAATTCCTTCGAGTATGTCCCGGGCAATTTATCATCTACAAAGGCTTAACAATCACAAAATGTCCTTTCCCATCACGTTCGGTATACAAGAAAGATGTGAAGGCATTGTGAGAAGATGAGTGTGTCCTTTATTTGAAGCCATTGACAATGTGACGATTCCCATGTAAAACCAAAAAAAAACAAACAGACAAATATGAACCCATGACAAATATTCCAAGCATGAATGGGGCTGAACAAATGCCAATAGCATAGAGAGATAGAAATGTGAAAAAGACAATATTTGCTTGCGAGGCCCTATGCTTTCTTGGTATTTTTTTGGCTTTTTTGGTATTCTCGTGTTAGAAAGGAAACCAACTCCTTTATTTGTCCATGGTCCAGATGAAAAAACATTAAAATCCAAATCCTGTGTGTGTGTTTGATTTAATTTCCGCTTTAATACAGTCCGATGAACATATTTGCCCTTGTTTCACACAGCCTTACAATTTGGCTTGGCCTCGAAACCCTCTGGCTAAAGAATTATATACTCAAACACCCATCACGTGGTTGTTATATTCAGCTTTTTCTCATCCTAAGGCTAACTCAACACTGACACCCATACCCACAAACACACACACACCCATACTCATAAATAAATTTAAGAATAATTTTTTATGATTTCATTTGTTTCAAAACCCAATAAATTGTGCTAAGCCATCAGGACATGATGTTTTTACCATTACACATACATGTCAATGGCTCACGACACTCTCTCGCCCTCTCTCTCTCTATCTCCCTTGCACTCTCACACTCTTGCTCTCCTTGGGGCCATACCTAATGTCATGTCTTTGATGGAATTTTTCTTTTACAGCTTCAACATCAGCGACAACATTGATTGAATTGAATCATAAAGGCGATTTGATTGGTTTTGATGGAAGAGAGTGGGTAAGGGTGAGGGGGTAGGGGGCAATGTCTTAGGCCATAGAATGTTGGAGTGAGTTATTCCACAATGGTGAAGATTTAATGATGTAAAAAGCTTTCTAAGGCTGCCTTCTACCACTCTCCTCTCACTACACATCTCTGCCTGTCTCTCTTTCTCTAAAAATTTTGATAGAAATAAGGCCAAAAATCTTTTTTACTTCATTCTCTCAGATTGGCCAAATAGTGATGGCATTTACTGAGATTTCATAAATGAAACAAAAACTAAATTGAAAATCATAAAAACAGTGATTTTATTTTTTCCTCCTAAAAACATAAAAAATATGAATTGCTTTTGTTTTATATTGAAAATGTTACCGAAAATTCAGCTTAAATTTTGCTGACTCTTGATTATATTTTTCTTCTGTGATTTTTTATGGACATTTTTTGATGACTACTTTATATTCTCATGAAAGGGAAATGGCGTTTTTTCTTTTCTATTTTGCCATATTAACTATGACTGATATATTGAGAAAGATTAACACACCAACTATGACTAACGTAGTGGCATTTTAGTTGGAGCTTCTTAATGGACCTTCATAGAGCTAACAAATTTCGTCATAACGTGGTGGAATTTTTTGATTTAGCAGAATTTGTGGATTAAAAATTATTCCGTATCAGAAAAGGAGAGATAACGCAATGGTGGTGAATTTCAAGCTTTATTTTAATGATGACCAAACAGAAGCATATAAAAGAACGATGGCTTGAGATGTGGTTGAGATTAACAACAGTAGTGCATACCCACGGAACAGAAACATGGCATCGAAGATCAAACCAAATTACCACTCGCAGAATGCTTGCCGTTGGAATGAGTGAACATGAAGCAGACATAAACAAAGGCAAGCTAAGCACAGCTTTGGCACAACATGTAAAAGAGTATGGCCACATTGCAGATTTGAAGTATGTGAAAATATTGGACAAAGAGAAGATCGAAAATAAGAGATACACACTAGAGAGCCTACGCATACAAGAGAGAATAAAAACATCCATTAACACAAAGGAAGATAAAGACAATACAAAGCTACATTATTCAGTTGCAATATTTTAAAGTGTTCAGTTCTGTGATATTAGTATTAGGGGTTTCGCTGCAATAATTTTACTTATTATTATTAATTATTATTAAAATATGTGTCGTGATGTCTAGTTTTATATTAATTAATAAGAAAACGTAAAACTAATTGTAAGTAGAGCTTATTATACACATCATAGAAGAATGTAAATAATTGTGCAATTTTGTCTCTAGGATTTTCAATAAACACTCCTGATGAAGTTGGAAAGAACCAACGAAACGTTGAGTAAAATATGAAATAAATTAGTTTTATTTAATTCATACAAAAACCAACTGACCAAAAAGCCCAATTTGAACAACTATACACACAAAGAAAATTTCATTAAAATTGAGCCAACGAAACTATTTCATTGATATAATGAAACCTTTTCATTGCGGCAATGAAAACATTCGTTAATAGTACGAAACTTTTCGTTGATTAAAAGAAAATTCATTGTAATAACGAAAAACTTCGTTATATCAACGAATTTGTTTCATTGGCTCACTTTTAATGACACATTTCGTTAATATATCGAAGTTTTTTCTACCAGTGTAATAACAAAATACGAGAAATTGGGCTACATTAGTGTCTGTTTATATATTTACCCTGGATGATATGCTACAAAGTAAAGCACTATAATTTTTTTTTTAATTTTATTGTTCAAAAGCCTCAAATCTATATATATAAAATTCAAATTATGTTTTATTTGTTTGTTTGTTTGTTTATTTGTATGTTCCGGGTTGGCGCGAAAACGGCTGAACCGATTTACTTGAAACTTTCAGAGATCGTGGGGGGCACTCATGTGCTGAAAATAGGGTACCTCATTTTTTGACATATGGTCGCGGAGGGGGACCTCCCCTTTGTCGGACTTTTTGAAAATTGGACCAAAGTTGACCGATTTGCTTGAAATTTTCATTGAAGGTTGGGTTTGGCATCTAGACAAAGATCCGCTACTTTATATTTCGATATTTGGTGGCGGACGGGGGACCTCCCCTTTGTTCGACTTTTTTTTAAGTACAGTGAAAAAACTAAAATTTTCTAAATTATCTGAGATTTACAGAGAACATGCGGTGAGGTTATGGAATTAATATGGGGTACCTGATGGTTTCATATGTGGACGGGGAGGGAGACCTCCCCCTTGCCCTACTTTTTTAAACTTGGAACAAAATTATGCGATTTGCTTGAAATTTTCATTGAATGTTGGGGTTGGCATCTAGATAAAAATCAGCTACATTATTTTTCGATATTTGGTCGGGGAGGGGACCACCCCTTTGCCCGACTTTTTTTTTAAAGTACAGTGAAAACAAAACTAAACTCCCCCGACTGAAATTTTACGGAAAAATTAGTGAGGTTATGATATTTATATCAGGCTCCTAATTTTTTAATAAAAATAAAAGGACATAGGGAAACATCCGCTTCTCTTAAGTAACTACATACAGAGAAACAATTAAACTTTACCGAGTTACTTGAAATTTACAGAGGACTGGGGAGAGGTTACGATATTAATAGTTGATACCTGATTTTGTGATATTTGGACGGAAGGGAGGCCGCCCCTTTAGGCTTATAATTTGCTTGACATTTTCTGGGACGTTTACAAAAGATACGCTACATCACTTTCCGATATTTAGTCGGGGAGGAGGTCCTCCTCTAAAACTGCAAAAAAACAACAACAATTCATAAGTTTTCTTGAAATTTACATAGGCAGTGGGGGAAGGTTATGAACGAAGAGGCAACCTTCCTTGCCCCACACTTGAAGGAAAGTTTCAAGAATTTTCATTTTCAGTGCTATTCACTACGGTGTTTGTCGATATTGTATCGGGGAAAGTGACGCCCCTTTAAAACAATAGAGCAAAATTTAAACATCGCCGATCTACTTGAAATTTACAGGGAACGTGGGAGGAGGTGATTAAATTTATACATGATTTTTAAATTAGTATATGATTTTTCGATATCTGGTTGGGGAAGGGGAAAATTGAAATAAACTTTGTAGATTTACTTCGATAGAATTTATAGGGACCATTGATTAGTTGTGAAATTAATATAGGGTACGTGATAGTCCGATATCAGGTCGGAGGGGAGCGAAGGTGGGGAGAGGGTTCCCTTTTGTCCGTTTTTTTTTCTTAAATTGAAAGTAGAGGGTTGTTCGTAAATGGGAACTCGGTACATAATTTTATGATTTTTGCACAGGCTGAAATTTACATGAAATTGGCAGCCAACGTAGAGGGTGCATAATTTTCCAACATTTTAGCAAATGTTAATGTGGTAAAAATTTTTACTACTTTTGCTTTTTCCGATTTATTGGATGGGAAACAGTAATTCTTTGTATGTTATTATAATATAGTGCTTAATTTTCAGATATGTTGAGGAGAAGGATACCTTTCCTTGACAAACCACACTTAAAATTCACAAGAAATATAGAAGATTGTCTACTTGAATACAGAACATTATTTACATTTTTGGAGGAAAGGGTACACCCTCTCCCCGACATTTTTGAAGACGAACCGTTTTACATATGCGTATCCGCCGTATTTGTACCTATAAACGAAAAAGCAAGTAGTCCGATTTGTTTGAAAGAATTCAAATCTTTTCGAAGTTGTTCTCAGCATGAAGGATATGGTTGACTAAGTTGACGCAAAATGTTCCTACAAATACGCTTCGGAAGGCGCAGCGAAGCGGGCCGGGTTACGCTAGTATGAGGAATAAAATCAAAATCTACAATCACTTTAGCTTTGTTCGAATTGGCTACCTAAGACGCGAATTAAACCTTTCAAACTGACAAAACCATCACACTGGGCACAAAGTTTCTCTGTGGTATTTCGACCCATCAGACGTCAAAGCCATCACACTCTACACAAAAATGGCTCTGTTTAGACCATTCCCGGAAAAGCGTCGCTCAGTGTTTCGATCCCATAGAAGGAGGCATCGTAGGAAAGCGAAATATTGAAGGGCATTGTTGATGGTTAAAACTAAGACAAATGCAAAGTTTGAACCCAATCCGATACCTCCACATACATACCTCCCATACAAAGGAATCAAAAATATCTGATTCCATAAAATTGTGAGATCACACAAATAGCAAAATGTCCATCATTTCAGAACTGTTACCGATTACTCTTTGAAATTTTGTATGGTTAGAGCCGAAATGTTGACAAAGTATTGAACCAATTTTCAGAGCCTAGGTGTTCGGGAACCCTAGTGACAGACCTCGAAAAAAGGTGATGGAAATAATTTAGTACATTTTTTTAGAATTTTGACTCGTTTCATTAAATAATTTTTATACCCTTCATCACTACTGTGGTACAGGGTATAATAAGTTTGTGCATTTGTATGTAACGCCAAGAAATAATTGTCATAGACCCATCTTTATACCCTGCGCCACACTGTGGAACAGGGTATTATAAGTTAGTGCATATGTTTACAACACCCAGAAGGAGACATGGTGTCTATTGAGCACCCAACACATTTAACAAAATTTATATGGTATCGAAAATTTGGATCTATAAAGTGGTGCAGGGTACAACATAGTCGGCCCTGCCCGACTTTAGACTTTTCTTACATGTTTTTTTTTTTGTTTAATTTTACCATCGGCAGGCCTTGAGTTCTGATGGTCGGCAAACAGTTACGGTCGGGTTTAGTATTAGCGGCCACTATCACGATAGCCATTTATGGGTTTCCAGCCAAATATAAAGCAATTACGCTTAAACAGCGTTGCTAGAAGTGTTCCACCCAAAGCTGCTAGATTTTCGTAAAACAAATATAGCAAAAAAATCCAGAAAAAAATCTAAAAATTTGTTTATAACTTTATTTCTGTGTTCATAATCTTGTAAAAAAAATGAGCTTCTACTGGAATAAATGTGTAGGCTATACATATCAGCCACAGTATATATACTTGATACGGACGGAAATATATATTTCGATGTGAAGAAATGGTAATCTTATAATACCCCTAAGTTAATGGCTATAATAAATGCTGGTCACAGGTTCATGATTATTTTATTTTACCACATAACTTAGAAACATTTAGAGAGGTTGTGATTTACTCAAAATGCCAATAGAATTTATTTTAGATAAAAAATATTGGGCTTACCGCTTTTCGCCAATTCCTTCCTTGAAAAAATCACTATTTTTCAAATTCCACTATATACTAAAGTCTAGTCATTTTTATTTGTAATAAAATATCCCATTTGTAAATCTACCCATATCCTTTGGCAAACAAAAAATTGCCAAAACAGGATATTTGCATTGAAACACTATTAAAAAACAAATATGTTATTGAAAAAGTGAGAGGGTGTTTCTGTGTATGCGATATTCGTTTATTTATTCAGCATAGTGTCAACAAAATAAAATATTTTTTTTGTTTTTTCTTTCTAAAACAACATCAACATTATATTAAACTTCACTATCATAAACAAACGTGTTTGCGAAAATTCTCATTTCTTACATGCTGGCACATGGTACAGTTATGTAGAAAACTATAGCAGTGAAATATTTATTTATTTGTTTTTTTTTTTAATATTAGCTATCGAAAGAATTGGATATATCGAAAAATTTAGTAATTTCTATAGGTGTGAAAACCGTTTGAAGTGAACTCAATATATTTGGAAAAAATCTATGCTTTATTTATGAACACTTCTGTGGTGAGCAGGACATGTCATTTAAAAGTAGTTGCTTCAGGCAATTTTTTCTCTATTTCTATTTCTGTTATGGATGTTATGCATTTAAAATTTGTGTGAACTGTTTGCTTTTCAAATGGAATATTTTTAATTGAAATTTTGCTACTTTTTTATAAAAAGAAGTCAAACTAGGATGAATCAAATGTATAACAATTGAAAAAGAAACAAATTATAAAAGTTTCCGGTCAAGTCGAATCTAAAATACCCACCACCATGGATAGTTTCTTTGATATAAACATTTCTATGATTTCTATATTTAGACAAATCAGATAAACATTGCATCCTATGGATGCTAAAGAAGTCAAATCGACTCATAAGCACAGTTGCCACTCGTGTCAAACATAACCTATCAAAATTTGAAGAAAATTTTACCAAAAATCTACCAAACTTAAAAACTCTTATTTTGAAGGAAATTTCTATAAGAAATTTTGTCAAAATTTTATTTCCATGGAAATAAATTTTTTTGCAAAATTATATTTCTATAGAACATTTTTGGAAAATTTTATTTCTATAGAAAATTTTTTGCAAAATTTGATTCCTATAGAATTTTTTTGCAAAATTTCATTTCTATAGACAATTTTTGCAAAATTTTATTTTTATGGAAAATTTTGGCAAAATTTTATTTCTATAGAAAATGCTTGAAAGATTTTTGATTCTATAGTAAATTTTGGCAAAATTTTATTTCTATATACAATTTTGTCAAAATTTTATTCATATAGAAAATTTTGTCAACGTTTTATTTCCATAGAAAGTATTGTTAAAAATGTATTCCTAATACAATTTTAATTCTATCAACAAATTTATTTCTATAGAAAATTTTGTGAAAATTTCATTTTTGTAGAAAGTTTTGTCAAAATTTTATTTCAATGGAAAAATTTATCAAAACTTTTTCTATAGAAAATTTTGTCAAAACTTTATTTCTATAGAAAAATTTTGCACAAGTATATTTCTATAGAAAAATTTTGCAAAATTTTATTTCTATAGAAAATTTTTGCAAAATTTTTTTTTATAGAACATTTTTGCGAAATTTTATTTCTATAGAAAAGGTTTGAGAGATTTAAGTTGTATCGAAAATGTTTGCAAAATTTTATTTCTATAGCAAATTTTTGCAAAGTTTTATTTCTATAGAAAATATTTCCAAAATTTATTTCTATAGAAAATATTTGCAAAATTTTATTTCCATAGAAAATATTGTCAATATTTTATTCCTATAGAAAATTTTGTCAAAATTTTATTTCCATAGAAAATATTGTCAAAATTTTATTTCTATAGAAAATTTTGTCAAAATTTTATTTCTATAGAAAATTTTTGCAAAATTTTATTTCTATAGAAAATATTGTCAAAATTTTATTCCTATAGAAAATTTTGTCAAAATTTTATTTTCTTAGAAAATATTGTCAAAATTTTATTTCTATAGAAAATTTTTGCAAAATTTTATTTCCATAGAAAATGTTGTCAAAATTTTATTTCTAAAGAAAATATTTGGAAACTTTTATTTCTATAGAAAATTTTTGCAAAATTTTATTTTTGTAGAAGATTTTACCAAAAGTTTTATTTCTATAGAAAATTGTGTCAAAATTTTATTTCTTTAGAAAATATTGTCAAAATTTTATTTCTAAAGAAAACATTTGAAAACTTTTATTTCTATAGACAATTTTGTCACAATTATATTTCTATAGAAAATTTTGTCAAAATTTTATGTTTTTAGAAAAAAATATTGTCAAAATTTTAATTCTATAGAAAATTTTTGCAAAATTTTATTTCTAAAGCAAATATTAGGAAACTTTTATTTTTATAGAAAATTTTTGCAAAATTTTATTTCTATAGAACATTTTTCAAAATTTAATTTCTAAAGAAAATTTTTCAAAATTTAATTTCTAAAGAAAATTTTGTCAAAATTTGATTTCTATGGAAAATTTTGTCAAAATTTTAATTCTATAGAAAATTTTTGCAAAATTTTATTTCTAAAGAAAATATTTGAAAACTTTCATTTCTAAAGAAAATTTTGTCAAACTTTTATTTCTATAGTAAATTTTGTCAAAATTTCATTTCTATAGACAATTTTGACAAAATTTGATTTCTATAGAAAATTTTTGCAAAATTTGATTTCTATAGAAAAATTTTGCAAAATTTGATTTCTACAGAAAATTTTTGCAAAATTTGATTTCTACAGAAGATTTTTGCAAAATTTGATTTCTATAGAAAATTTTGTCAAAACTTTATTTCTATGGAAAATTTTGTCAAAATTCTATTTCTATAGAAAAATTTGTCAAAATTTTATTTCTATAGAAAATTTTGTCAAAATTTTATTTCTATAGAAAATTTTGCAAAATTTTATTTCCATAGAAAATATTGGCAAAAATTTTATTTCCATAGAAAACTTTGTCAAAATTTTATTTCCATAGATAATATTGTCAAAATTTTATTTCTAAAGAAAATATTTGGAAACTTTTATTTGTATAGAAAATTTTTGCAAAATTTTATTTCTATAGAAAATTTTTTGCAAAATTTTATTTCTACAGAAAATTTTTGCAAAATTTTATTTCTATAGAAAATTTTTGCAAAATTTTATTTCTATAGAAAATTTTGTCAAAATTTTATTTTTATAGAAAATTTTGTCAAAATTTTAATTCTATAGAAATTTTTTGCAAAATTTTATTTCTATAGAAAATGTTGTCAAAATTTTATTTCTATAGAAAATCTTTGCAAAATTTTATTTCTATAAAAAATTTTTGCAAAATTTTATTTCCATACAAAATATCGTCAAAATTTTATTTCTACAGAAAATATTTGGAAATTTTTATTTCTAAAGAAAATTTTTGCAAAATTTTATATATATAGAAAATTTTTGCAAAATTTTTCAAAATTCAAAATTATTATTACTATAGAAAATTATTACTATAGAAAATTTTATCAAAATTTTATTTCCATAGAAAAATATTGTCAAAATTTTATTTCTAAAGAAAATATTTGGAAACTTTTATTTCTAAAGAAAATTTTTGCAAAATTTTATTTCTATAGAAAATTTTTGCAAAATTTTATTTCTATAGAAAATTTTTGCAAAATTTTATTTCTATAGAAAATTTTTGCAAAATTTTACTTCTAAAGAAAATATTTGGAAACTTTTATTTCTATCGAAAATTTTGTCAAAAGTTTTATTTCTATAGAAAATTTTTGCAAAATTTTATTTCTATAGCAAATATTGTCAAAATGCTATTCCTATAGAAAACTTTGTCAAAATTTTATTTCCATAAAAAATATTGTCAAAATTGTATTTCTAAAGAAAATATTGGAAACTTTTATTTCTATAGAAAATTTCTGGAAAATTTTATTTCTATAGAAAATTTCTGCAAAATTTATTTATATAAAAAATTTTGTCAACAAAATTTTATTTCTATAGAAAATTTTTGCAAAATTTTATTTCTACAGAAAGTATTGTCAAAATTTTATTCCTATAGAAAACTTTGTCAAAACTTTATTTCCATAGAAAATATAGCCAAAATTTTACTTCTAAAGAAAATATTTGGAAACTTTTATTTCTATAGAAAATTTTGGCAAAATTTTATTTCTAAAGAAAATATTTGGAAACTTTTTATATAAAAAATTTTGTCAACAAAATTTTATTTCTATAGAAAATTTTTGCAAAATTTTATTTCTACAGAAAGTATTGTCAAAATTTTATTCCTATAGAAAACTTTGTCAAAACTTTATTTCCATAGAAAATATAGCCAAAATTTTATTTCTATAGAAAATTTTTGCAAAATTTTACTTCTAAAGAAAATATTTGGAAACTTTTATTTCTATCGAAAATTTTGTCAAAAGTTTTATTTCTATAGAAAATTTTTGCAAAATTTTATTTCTATAGAAAATATTGTCAAAATGCTATTCCTATAGAAAACTTTGTCAAAATTTTATTTCCATAAAAAATATTGTCAAAATTGTATTTCTAAAGAAAATATTGGAAACTTTTATTTCTATAGAAAATTTCTGGAAAATTTTATTTCTATAGAAAATTTCTGCAAAATTTATTTATATAGAAAATTTTGTCAACAAAATTTTATTTCTATAGAAAATTTTTGCAAAATTTTATTTCTACAGAAAGTATTGTCAAAATTTTATTCCTATAGAAAACTTTGTCAAAACTTTATTTCCATAGAAAATATAGCCAAAATTTTACTTCTAAAGAAAATATTTGGAAACTTTTATTTCTATAGAAAATGTTGGCAAAATTTTATTTCTAAAGAAAATATTTGGAAACTTTTATTTCTATAAACAATTTTGTCAAAATTTTATTTCTATAGAAAATTTTTGCAAAATTTTATTCCTATAGAAAACTTTGTCAAAATTTTATTTCCATAGAAAATATAGTCAAAATTTTACTTCTAAAGAAAATATTTGGAAACTTTTATTTCTATAGAAAATCTCGGCAAAATTTTATTTCTATAGAAAATTTCGGCAAACTTTTATTACTATAGAAAATTTCTGCAAAATTTATTTGTATAGAAAATTTCGTCAACATTTTATTTGTATAGAAAATTTTTGCAAAATTTTATTTCTATAGAAAATTTTTGCAAAATTGTATTTCTATAGAAAATTTTGTCAAAATTTTATTTCTATATTTCCATAGAAAATTTTGTCAAAGAAAATATTTGGAAACTTTTATTTCTATAGAAAATTTTTTCAAATTTTATTTTTATAAAAAATATTGTAAAAATTTTGTCAACATTTTATTTGTATAGAAAATTTTTGCAAAATTTGATTTTTATAGAAAATTTTGTCAAAATTTTATTTCTATAGAAAATTTTGTCAAAATTTTATTTCTTTTGAGAATTTTGTCTAAATTTTATTTCTATAGAAATTTTTTTTTTAAATTTTATTTCTTTAGAAAAATTTTTTTCTGTTTGTTGGAGATGAATATTTTGCAAAATCCACCAAAACATCAAGAATTCTAGCAATCTACCAAACAGTAAAAATCTACCATTTTTGGTAGAATTTTACCACCGGTGGTGACCGTCATAAGACCTCTAAAGAAAAAAACTACCTCCAATTTTCCTTCAAATAAATTTACCAAGAAAAATTTTAAAAAATCCTTAAAGACTTATCAACAATGAATGTCTAAATGAAGTTCGTTTCTAGCTTTTTAAACTCTCTATCGCATACGGATATATCAGATTTGTTTGTATAGGTATACGAGTAAATAGCTTGCTTGTCATATATGAAGGAAAACCATAGTGACGATAAATCTGGTATACCCACGAGTATAGGTATGAGACTGTGTGTGTGTGAGTTGTATGCATACACGTGTGCGTGTGGTTATTTATTATTGATATTTGTCAGCAAAATACGTTAACGCTTCGTTTCATCGCTGCTGTTTTTTGCTGTTGTGTCACATTTCTTTTTTTTTTGTTCAATTTTTTTTTTTGGTTGTGGTAGAAAAAAAGTCAACGACTGTCCATTTAAGCCAATTGCGAAAAGGTAAATGGGAATGAAGCGAAAACATGAAATAGCACAAAAATAGCCAAAGATAAATTCTTGATAATCTTTGTAGCTGGGTAATGTGAAAAGCTTTTGTCATTGAAAGTTGATTTTTTCTACTCTCACTGCTGCCGTTGTTATTGACTTTGTAACATATGTGTGGCCTTTTAAATCGAAGTTCACATTGAATTTGTGGTAATATTAGAGAAACAGGAAAAGATTCATTTGTTAGAGGTATAATAGCAAATAGTGATTAGTACTAGGGTCTATGCAATGTAATACAAATGACAAATATGTTAAGCATACGATCGCCGATCACGGTTGCCAAATATAAACTATAAAAATTTGGAGAAATTTTTCTAAAAAACTACCAAACAAAAACATCTTATTTTGCAAAATTTTATTTCTATAGAAAATTGTGTAAATACCTTATTTTTTAGAAAATATAGTGAAAATTCTATTTTTGTACTAAACAAACCATTATTTCTACCAAACACAAAGATCTTATTTTTCAATATTCTATTTCTATAGAAAATTATGAAAAAATTGCATTTTTCTAGTAAATTTTTCCAAAATTTTATTTCAGTAGAAATCATTTATTTCTATAGACAATTTTGTCAAAATTTTGTTTCTATAGACAATTTTGTCAAAATTTTATTTCTATACAAAATTTTGTCAAACTTTTATTTCTATAGAAAATTTTGTCAACTTTTTATTTCTATAAAGAAAATTTTGTCAAAATTTTATTTCTATAGAATATTTTCATAAAATTTTATTTCTATAGAAAAGTTTTCAAAATTTTATTTCTATAGGATATTTTGGCAAAAATTTTATTTCTATAGAAAATTTTGTCAAAATTTTATTTCTATCGAAAATTTTGTCAACATTTTATTTCTATAGAGAAAATTTTGTCAAAATTTTATTTCCATAGAAAAAATTTTGTCAAAATGTTACTTCTATAGAATATTTTCTTAAAATTTTATTTCTATAGAAAAGTTTGTCAAAACGTTACCTCTATAGGATATTTTTGCAAAAAATTTATTTCTATAGAAAATTTTGTCAAAATTTTATTTCTATAGAAAATTTTGTCAAAATTTTACTTCTGTATACAATTTTGTCAAAATTTTATTTCTATAGAAAATTTTCTCAAACTTTTACTTCTGTATAAAATTTTGTCAAAATTTCATTTCTGTAGAAGATTTTACCAAAGCTTTTATTTCTATAGAAAATGTTGTCAAAATTTTATTTCTTTAGAATATTTAGTTAAAATTTTATTTCTATAGAAAATTTTTTTCTATAGCAAATTTTGTCAAAGTTTTTTTCCCATAGAAAAAATTTTGTCAAAATTTTATTTCTATAGAATATTTTGTCAAAATTTTGTTACTATAGGATATTTTGGCAAAATTTTTATTTCTATAGAAAATTTTGTCACAATTTTATTTCGATAGAAGATTTTACCAAAAGTTTTCTTTATATGGAAATTTTTCTCAAAAATTTATTTCTATAGAAAACTTTGTCAAAATTTTATTTCTAAAAAAGATTTTGCCAAAAACTTTATTTCTATAGCAAATTTTGTCAAAATTTTGTTTCTATAGAAAATTTTCTCAAGATTTTATATCTATAGAAAATTTTCTCAAAATTTTATTTCTATAGAAAATTTTCTCAAAATTTTATTTCAATAGAAAATTTTTTCAAAATTTTATTTATATAGGAAATTTTGTCAAAATTTTATGTCTATAGAGAAAATTTTGTCAAAATTTTATTTCTATCGAAAATTTTGTCAAAATTTTATTTCTATAGAAAATTTTATCAAAATTTTAGTTCTATAGAAAATTTTGTCAAAATTTTATTTCTATAGAAAATTTTGTCAAGATTTTATTTCTATAGAAAATTTTATTTCTAAAAAAAAAATTTTGCCAAAAACTTTATTTCTATAGCAAATTTTGTCAAAATTTTATTTCTATAGAAAATTTTATCAAAATTTTATTTCAATAGAAAATGTTTTCAAAATTTTACTTCTATGGAGAAAATGATGTCAAAATATTATTTCTATGGAGAAAATTTTGTCCGAATTTTATTTCTAAAGAAGATTTTGCCAAAAACTTTATTTCTATAGCAAATTTTGTCAAAATTTTGTTTCTATAGAAAATTTTCTCAAAATGTTATTTCTATAGAAAATTTTCTCAAAATTTTATTTCAATAGAAAATTATCTCAAAATGTTATTTCTATAGGAAATTTTGTCAAAATTTTATTTCTATAGAAAAAAATTTGTCACAATTTTATTTCTATAGAAAATGTTGTCAAAATTTTATTTCTGTAGAAAATTTTGCCAAAACTTTATTTCTATAGCAAATTTTGTCAAAATTTTATTTCTATAGAAAATTTTATCAAAATTTTATTTCTATAGAAAATTTTCTTAAAATTTTATTTCAGTAGAAAATTTTTTCAAAATTTTATTTCTATAGGAAATTTTGTCAAAATTTTATTTCTATAGAGAAAATTTTGTCAAAATTTTCTTTCTATAAAAATTTTTTGTCAAATTTTTATTTCTATAGAAAATTTTGTCAAAATTTTATTTCTATTGAAAATTTTGTCAAAATTTTATTTCTATAGAAAATTTTGTCAATATTTTATTTCTATAGAGAAAATTTTGTCAAAATTTTATTTCTATAGTAAATTTTGTCAATATTTTATTTCTATAGACAATTTTGTCAATTTTTTTTTTCTATAGAAATTTTTGTCAAAATTTTATTTCTATAGAAAATTTTGTCAAAACTTTATTTCTATAGAAAATTTTGTTAAAATTTTATTTCTATAGAAAATGTTGTCAAAATTTTATTTCAATTGAAAATTTTGTCAAAATTTTACTTCTATAGAGAAAATGTTGCAAAATATTATTTCTATAGAGAATATTTTGTCAAAATTTTATTTCTAAAGAAGGTTTTGCCAAAAACTTTATTCTATAGAAAATTTTGTCAAAATTTTATTTCTATAGAAAATTTTGTCAAAGTGTTCCACAGTGTGGCGTAGGGTATAAAAAATCTTCTTCTACTCTAGCCTTTGTCTCAGCTTTGCAGTTTATATGAATCTAAAATAAAATATTTGCCATTTGAAACAGCATATGTATAAAAGGTATCCGTAATTCATATAACCTCTTTAGTCCTTTGCCACTTCTTTTCTCTATAAGAATTTTCTCCCCCTCTTGCCACTTTGTGGCCCACACCGAGACTGTCACATCACCTCAATATTGATTTCCATTTACAAAGATTTGTTGGATTTGCTACATTTCCTTTAGTACATTTTCCGTTGGCATCTTGATAAAATTAATTTCACTTGAATATCTATGTGAAATTGGATATATATAAGGATTTCTCATGAAAATCCAAGTAAAGAAACAAAATCGAAGAAAATCCACTTTTAAAACGTACAACACATTAGCAGCCTTTTAAATATATAATGGTAGTCATAAATCTTAAGCCATCACAAAATTGGCAGGCTTTTTTCCTAAAATCCACCTTAGGACTTAGCAGGAACAAAAAATGGGGGTACGGAGGGGATGTGGCTTCAGATCAAGCGTAGGAGAGAAAGAAAGGTGGCAAAATTGTATGATTTAGAAAATATGTTTGTATTACAGTGGGAGAAATGATTTTGCACGAACAAAATTTTGTAATTTTTCAAAGCACCTTTTATGGAGGAAAATCGTATCTATAGAAATAAAATTTTGACAAAATTTTCTATAGAAATAAAATTTTGAAGAAAATTTCTATACAAATTAAATTTTGACAAAATTGTCTCTAGGAATAAAATGTTAACAAAATTATCTCCAGGAACTCAATGTTGACACCATTTTCTATAGAAATAAAATTTTGACAAAAATTTTTTATAGAAATAAAGTTTGGGCTAAAAAAGCGTAGCCAAACAAAGTACAGAAAAAGTTCTTTTTGGATCCGGAAGTGGTGCAAACTTGGCGCAGAAGCGATGAATTTAACATGGGCTTGTCATAGGACGGATGTCCACCATTTTAATAGCCATTGCACTCAGTATGCATCACTATTAAGGTGCGATCCGAATTCAGTGTTTGGTATGTGAATTAAAAAAATGTGATACTTTTATAAAGGGTGATTCTTTTGAGGTTAGGATTTTCATGCATTAGTATTTGACAGATCACGTGAGATTTCAGACATGGTGTCAAAGAGAAAGATGCTCAGTATGCTTTGACATTTCATCATGAATAGACTTACGATCTGCCACAACGTCGAATTTTCAGTGAATGGGCCCTAGAAAAGTTGGCAGAAAATCCGCTTTTTTATCGACAAATTTTGTTCAGCGATGAGGCTCATTTCTGGTTGAATGGCTACGTAAATAAGCAAAATTGCCGCATTTGGAGTGAAGAGCAACCAGAAGCCGTTCAAGAACTGCCCATGCATCCCGAAAAATGCACTGTTTGGTGTGGTTTGTACGCTGGTGGAATCATTGGACCGTATTTTTTCAAAGATGCTGTTGGACGCAACGTTACGGTGAATGGCGATCGCTATCGTTCGATGCTAACAAACTTTTTGTTGCCAAAAATGGAAGAACTGAACTTGGTTGACATGTGGTTTCAACAAGATGGCGCTACATGCCACACAGCTCGCGATTCTATGGCCATTTTGAGGGAAAACTTCGGAGAACAATTCATCTCAAGAAATGGACCGGTAAGTTGTCCACCAAGATCATGCGATTTGACGCCTTTAGACTATTTTTTGTGGGGCTACGTCAAGTCTAAAGTCTACAGAAATAAGCCAGCAACTATTCCAGCTTTGGAAGACAACATTTCCGAAGAAATTCGGGCTATTCCGGCCGAAATGCTCGAAAAAGTTGCCCAAAATTGGACTTTCCGATTGGACCACCTAAGACGCAGCCGCGGTCAACATTTAAATGAAATTATCTTCAAAAAGTAAATGTCATGGACCAATCTAACGTTTCAAATAAAGAACCGATGAGATTTTGCAAATTTTATGCGTTTTTTTTTAAAAAAAGTTATCAAGCTCTTAACAAATCACCCTTTAGATACACATTTTCTGAAAGTTTTTTTTTTTTTTTGATTTTTAATGCATTTTAACGCTTGTCTTAAACACTTGATCTCAAATATTTTCAAAAATTCGCAATTTTTCTGGAATGGATTTAGCCTTTTTTCGACAAAATTTAAATAATTTGTACGATTTTACCAATACCTACTCTATCTTTAATCTATTTAAAACAAAAAATTTTAACATTACTCTTTAAACATATGAAAAAAACGAGTTATAAAAATTGTATAAGATTAACTTCCTGAGTAGTTAAAATAAAGAACAATTTTGGGAGGACACTTTTGGAAATGCTTTTACAGTTGTGCCTTTGGAAGTACTTCCAATTTTTTTGCTGGGGGTTTCTATTTTGAATAGGAATAAAATGTTGACAACATTTTCTCTAGAAACAAAATGTTGACACAATTTTCTATAGAAATAAAAATTTGAGAAAATTTTCTCTAGGAAAAAAATAGTGACAAAATTTTCTATAGGAACAAAATGTTGACACCACTTTCTATAGAAATACAATTTTCACAATAATTTGTATAGAAATAAAAACTTGACAAAATTTTCTATAAAAATCAAATTTTTACAATTTCTGTAGAAATAAAATTTTGACAACATTTTCTATAGAAATAATATTTAAAAAAAAAAATTCTATAGAAATAAATTGTTGATCAAATTTTCTATAAAAATAAAATTTTGACAACATTTTCTATAGAAATAAAATTCTTACAAAATTTTCTATAGAAATAAAATTCTTACAAAATTTTCTATAGAAATAAAATTTTTACAAAAATTTTCTATAGAAATAAAATTTTTACAAAAATTTTCTATAGAAATAAAATTTTTACAAAAATTTCTATAAAAATAAAAATTTCACAAAATTTTCTATAAAAATAAAATTTTTACAACCATTTTCTGTAGAAATAAAATTTTGACAAAAATTTCTATAGAAATAAAATTTTGACAAAATTTTCTATAGAAATAAAATTTTTACAAAATTTTCTATAGAAATAAAATCGTACCAATATTTCTTATAGAAATAAAATTTTAACAAAATTTTCTATAGAAATAAATGTTGACAAAATTTTCTATAGAAATAAAATTTTGACAAAATTTATAAAATAAAATCTTAACAAGATTTCCTATAGAAATAAAATTTTGACAAAATTTTCTATAGAAATAAATTTTGACAAAATTTTCTATAGAAATAAAATTTTGACAAAAATTTCTATAGAAATAAAAATGTTCTGTAGAAATAACATTTTGACAAAATGTTCTATAGAAATAAAATTTTTATAACCATTATTTGTAGACAAAAAATTTTGACAAAATTTTCAGTAGAAATATTTTTATACCCTCCACCATAGGATGGGGGGTATATTAACTTTGTCATTCCGTTTGTAACACATCGAAATATTGCTCTAAGACCCCATAAAGTATATATATTCTGGGTCGTGGTGAAATTCTGAGTCGATCTGAGCATGTCCGTCCGTTCGTCCGTCTGTTGAAATCACGCTAACTTCCGAACGAAACAAGCTATCGACTTCAAACTTGGCACAAGTAGTTGTTATTGATGTAGGTCGGATGGTATTGCAAATGGGCCATATCGGTCCACTTTTACGTATAGCTCCCATATAAACCGACCCCCAAATTTCGCTTGCAGACCCTCTAAGAGAAGCAAATTTCATCCGAGCCGTCTGAAATTTGGTACATGGTGTTAGTATATGGTCTCTAACAACCATGCAAAAATTGGTCCACATCGGTCCATAATTATATATAGCCCCCATATAAACCGATCCCCAGATTTGGCTTTCGGAGCCTCTAAGAGAAGCAAATTTCATCCGATCCGGCTGAAATTTGGTACATTGTGTTAGTATATGGTCTCTAACAACCATGCAAAAATTGGTCCATATCGGTCCACTTTTACGTATAGCCCCCATATAAACCGATCCCCATATTTGGCTTGCGGAGCCTCTAAGAGAAGCAAAATTCATCTGATTCAATTGAAATTTCGTACGTGGTGTTAGTATATGGTTTCTAATGACCAAGCAAAAATTGGTCCACATCGGAGCATAATTATATATAGCTCCATATAAACCGATCGCCAGATTTGACCTCCGGAGCCCCTTGGAAGACCAAAATTCATCTGATTCAGTTGATTTTTGGTACGTGGTGTTAATATATAGCCTCAAACACCCATGCAAAAATTGGTCGAAATCGGTCCATAATTATGTATAGCCCCCATATAAGCCGATCCCCAGATTTGACCTCCGGTGCCTTGTGGAGAAGCAAAATTCATCCGATCTGGTTGAAATTTGGTACATGGTTGTAGTGTATGATATTTAACAACCATGCCAAAAGTGGTCCATATCAGTCCATAATCATATATAGCCCCCATATAAACCGATCCCGAGATTTGGTTTTGGAGCCTCTTGGAGGAGTAAATTTCCTCCGAGTCAGTTGAAATTTGGTACATTGTGCTAGTATATGGCCGTTAACAACCATGGCTAACTAGGTCCATATCGGTCTATAGTTATATATAGCCCTCAGATATATCGATCCCCAATCGTACAAAAATTGGTCCATACCAAGTTCATAATTGTATATAACTCCCATATAAGCGACCGCCATATTTCAATTCTGGGCCTCTACGTACCGTGCAAAAGTCCATATCGATTCGTAATTATTTGTAGACTTACCTCTACATACCTGTTTTGTCTAATATATACCACGTATGGACTAACTCACAATTTAGAAAACGATTTTAAGAAGTTTTAAGATACCACAACCCATGTAATTCTATTGTGTATTACAGTCTTTCGTAGAATGGTGGAGGGTACATAAGATTCGGCCTGGCCGAACTTACGGCCGTTTATACTTGTTTTTTTTTTTTTTTAATTTTCTACAGAAATAAAATGCTAACGAAATTTTCTATAGAAATCAAATTTTGACAAAATTTTCTATAGAAATAAAATTTTGACAAAATTTTCTGTAGAAATAAAATTGTGGCAAATTTTCTGTAGAAATAAAATTGTGGCAAATTTTCTATAGAAATATCATTTTAACAAAATTTTATATAGAAACAAAATTTTGACAAAAGTTTGTATGGAAATACAATTTTGGTAACGTTTTCTATAGATATAAAATTTTAACAAAATTTTCTGTAGAAATAAAACTTGGAAAAAATTTTCTATAGAAATAAAATTTTTACAAAAATTTTATGTAGAAATAAAATTTTGACAAAATCTTCTATAGAAGCAAAATTTTGACAAAAATTATCTATTGAAAAAAAAAATTCGACAAAAATTTTCTATAGAAATAAAATTTTGACAAGATTTTCTATAGAAATAAAATTTTGATAGAATTTTCCTTGTCGGCTTTGTATTGGATAGTGTAAAGAAAACTTTTAAATTTTTATTCCACTGTTTGCAGAGGTTATAAAAAGTGGCACCACCTAAATACTGTCTACGTAACTGGATACTATCTAAAACCGAACAGAGTAATATTTCATTATTATGGCCATAATGTCAGGTAAGATGGTCTTTGATAGCTTGAGATATTTCTACACACTGACCTCCCCACCCACCTGTCCACCATACTACCCACCCACCCGTTTTTACTGGATTAGGCGTTTACTACAGTTTCCCTAATTTAAATGGTAGATACTAGCAAATAATAACAAATTGCCTATATTAAGGCGTTCAACCTACAAATGTTTTGTTTTGTTTCGGGAAAAAAGAAAATTGCAAGCATGCCAATGGATTGAGAGGGAGGTGAAGACAGGGGAAAAATACACAGAAAATGAATCAGGCGTAGAAGAATTTGACAGGAGTTTATTTTAAATTGGGCTCGTATGGAGAAGAGACAACCTCTTCACCCCATAGCTATGCCACAAGTGTTTAGACTAAGCCTTAAAATGACTGGCCCAAAAGAACCTTTTTCACAGCAGCAGCAGCAGTAACACTAACGCTAATATAAAATTTATGAGATTTGTAAGGCCAAGCAAAAAGACCAACAAAAATTGGTGGAAGTAAAGAAAACGACTGCCAGCTAGGACTTTCACATATCTTTACTTTAAAGCCCAAGGAGCAAATGCCATGCTTACCTTTAACTAAAAGTCAAAGTAGAAATGCTGGAGAATATTTTAAATTCCACAAAGTCATTGGATTTATAACCATGGCCTTTTTACCTTTCTCAACGCCTTAGTTCTCAGTAAAACCCTTGACTCTGGTATCCGGTGGTGGAAGACAACAATTATTCCTTTTCAAGCACCCCCAAAAATGGAAACCACTCAACCGTTGACCTTTGCCAATCTTCAAATGCTGCTGACTGACTAAATTTTAACTTTTGTATTTAAAATATCCGTTTGAGGTTTTAAGATCCTCATCCACACATCCACACTTTAAATAAACTGTTAAGCCCAGAGAGTAGTGCCATTTCGGCCAGGAAGGAGGATGCCCCATGAATGAACGAAAGGAGAAGTAAACGAACAAGGCGTTTTCATTTCCATTTCGCAAACTCATACAAATTAAATTAGATTTATGGCTGATGATGATGATGGTCTTCCCATGGTGGCTTATGGCTATGGAGGTGATGTTGGTGTTGGAAGCCTCGTTACCACGGTTGCCATTCGTGCCATAAATAACCAACCAAATTTTAAAGAAACTTGTATTACAAATCTACCAAATTAAACAAAAATCCCAGATAAATTTTACAAACATTCTTTCCTCTGTTGGTTAAGATACTTTTGTAGTTTTATAAAAAAAAAACATTTGTTATACAGAAAATTTGGCAAAATTTTATTTCTTTAGAAAATTTTTTAAAAAATTTATTTCTCTAAAAAATTTTGCACAATTTTATTTCTATAGAAAATTTTGTCAAAATTTATTTATATAGAAAATTTTTGCAAAATTTTATTTCCAATGGAACATTTATCAATATTTTATTTCTATAGAAAATTTTTGCACAATTTTCTTTATATAAAAAATGTTTGCAAAATTTTATTTCTATAGGAAATTTTGTCAAAATTTCATTTCTATAAAAAAATGTTGTCAAAACTTTATTTATAAAAAATTTTTCACAAAACTTTATTTCTACAGAAAATTTTGTCAAAATTTTATTTCTATGGAAAATTTTTGCAAAATTTTATTTCTATCGAAAATTTTGTCAACATTTCATTTCTATAGAAAAATTTGTCGAAATTTCAATTCTATAGAAAATTTTTGTCAAAATATTATTTCTGTAAAAAATTTTTGTCAAAATTGTCAAAAAAGTTTAGTCAATGCATGGTTTTAAGCTGAGATCAAAAACAACAATAATGACTGAAGAGAAACCAACAATAACAAACAAAACGAATGAAGATAGAGGAAGCACGCTCAAAAACAAATCCAGCCAACTACATTCAAATCGATGATTTGAGCTTGGCAAAGGAAAAGAGATATGCTTGCAAATTTGTTTAGGCAGTTGCCGACTATCAAACCTTTTTTCGGAAGGTTCAAGTGTAGTTCACTTTGGGTTCAGTGAATTACCCGAATTTATTCTGATAATTGGTTGATAGTTTTGCTGCAAGTAGAGGATGCTGATGAGGAATGTGGTAATTCCGAAACAGCTGTACATCCAACCATCTTGCAGTCTATAGGCTTTGCCCAAATAAATTTGACAAGCATACTTTTCCTCTTTTGGTTAAGCTACACTTGTAGTTTAGTCAATGCATGGTTTTAAGCTGAGATCAAAAACAACAATAAAAATTGTATTTCTCAAAAAACTTTGCAAAAATTTTATTTGTATAGAAAATTTTGTCAAAACTTTTTTTTATAAATTTTTTTTCTTTTTTATTTCTATAGCAAATTTTTTCAAAATCTTATTTCGATAAAAATGTTTGACAAATTTTATTTCTACAGAAAACATTTGTAAAATTTTATTTCTATAGAAAATTTATTTCTATAGAAAATTTTATCAAAATTTTATTTCTATAGAAAATTTTGTCAAAATTCTATTTCTATAGAAAATTTTGTCAAAATTTTATTTCTATAGAAAATTTTGTCAACATTTTATTTCTATAGAAACTTCTATAGAAATTTTTTAAAGTGTTATTTCTATAAACATTTTGGCAAATTTTATTTCTATTAAAAATTTTGTCACAATTTTATTTCTATTAAAAATTTTGTCAAAATTTTATTTCTATAGAAAATTTGTGCAAAATTGTATTTCTGTAGGAAATTTCGTCAAAATTTTATTTCTATCGAAACTTCTATAGAAAATTTTGTCAAAACTTTATTTCTATAAAAATTTTCACAAAATTTCATTTATATAGAACATTTTTTAAAAGTGTTATTTCAATAAAAAATATGGCAAATTTTATACCTATCAAAAATTTTGTCAAAATTTTATTTCTATAGAAAAGTTTTTCAAAATATCATTTCTATAGAAAATTTTTTCAAAATTATATTTCCATCGAAAAATTTGTCAAAATTTTATTTCTATAGAAAATTTTTCAAAATGTTATTTCTATGGAAACTTTAATAGAAAATTTTGTCAAAACTTTATTTCTATAAAATTTTTCACAAAATTTTTTTCATTTTTGCAAAACTTTATTTCTATAGAAAATTTTGTCATAATTTTATTTCTATAGAAAATTTTGCGAAATTTTATTCCTATAGAAAATTTTGTCAAAATTTTATTTCTATAGAAAATTTTGTCAACATTTTATTTCTAAAGAAAATTTTGTCAAAATTCTATTTCTATAGAAAATTTTGTCAAGATTTTATTTCTATAGAAAATTTTGTCAAAATTTTATTTCTATAGAAAATTTTGCCAAAATTTTATTTCTATAGAAAATTTTGTCAACATTTTATTTCTATAGAAAATTTTGTCAAGATCTTATTTCTATAGAAACTTCTATAGAAAATTTTTTTAAAGTGTTATTTTTAACGAACATTTGGCAAATTTTATTTCAATTAAAATTTTTGTCAAAATTTTATTTCTATTAAAAATTTTATTTCTAGAGAAAATTTATTTCTATAGAAAATTGTGTCAAAATTTTATTTCTATAGAAAATTTTGTGAAATTTTATTTCTATAGAAAATTTTGTGAAATTTTATTTCTATAGAAAATTTTGTCAAAATTCTATTTCTATAGAAAATTTTGTCAAAATTTTATTTCTATAGAAAATTTTGTCAAAATTTTATTTCTGTAGAAACTTCTATAGAAAATTTTTTAAAAGTGTTATTTATATAAAATTTTGGCAAATTTTATTTCTATTAAAACTTTTGTCAAAATTTTATTTCTATAGAAAATTTTTAAAAAATGTCATTTCTATAGAAAATTTGTGCAAAATTGTAATTCTATCGAAAATTTTGGAAAATTTTTATTTCTATAGAAAATTTTGTCAAAATTTTATATCTATAGAAAATTTTGTCAAAACTTTTTTTCTATCGAAACTTCTATAGAAAATTTTGTCAAAACTTTATTTCCAATAAAATTTTTCACAAAAATTTATTTCTATAGAACATTTGTGCAAAATTTTATTTCTATAGAAAATTTTTTCAAAATTTTATTTCTGTACAAAATTTTGTCATAATTTTATTTCTATAGAAAATTTTGTGAAATTTTATTTCTATAGAAAATTTTAGCAAATTTTTTTTTCTATCGAAAATTTTGTCAAATATTTATTTCTATAGAAAATTTTGTCAAAAATTTCATTTCTATAGAAAATGATTGTCAAAATTTTATTTCTGAGAAAAAAGTATTGTCAAAATTTTATTTCTATAGAAAATTTTGTCAAAATTGTATTTCTATAGAAACTTGTTCAAAATTTTATTTCTATCTATGGCAATCATGCTAATAACCCAGCAAAAAAAAGTGTAGCCAAAAAAATTAAAAATAAGATGATGTTCTTATTATCTATAGAAAATTTTGTCAAAATTTTATTTCTATAGAATTTTTTTCTTTTTTAAAACAATAAACATTTTTGGCAAATTTTATTTCTACAGAAAATATTTGCAAAATTTTATTTCTATAGAAAATTTATTTCTGTAGACAATTTTGTCAAAATTGTATTTCTGTAGAAGCTTTTGTCAAAATTTTATTTCTATAAAATCTTTTGTCAAAATTTTATTTCTATAGAAAATTTTTTAAAAATTTTATTTCTATAAAAAAATTTTGTCGAAATTTTATTTCTGTAGACAATTTTGTCAAAATTGTATTTCTATAGAAACTTTCTATCTATGGCAATCATGCTAGTAGCACAGCAAAAAAAGTGTAGCCAAAAATTAAAAACAAAATTATGGTCTTAATATCTATAAAACATTTTGTAAAAATTTTATTTCTAATTTTTTCTTTTTTTATTTCTATAGAAAATTTTTTAAAAATGTTAATTCGATAAACATTTTTGGCAAATTTTATTTCTGCAGAAAATGTTTGCAAAATTTTATTTCTATCGAAAATTTTGTCAAAATTTTGTTTCTATAAAAAATTTTGTCAAAATTGTATTTCTGTAGAAGCTTTTGTCAAAATTTTATTTCTATAGAAACTTTTGTCAAAATTTTATTTCTATAGAAATTTTTTTAAAAATTTTATTTCTATAAAAAAATTTTGTTGAAATTTTATTTCTTTAGACAATTTTGTCAAAAATTTTTTCTTTCTATGGAAAATTTTGTCAAAATTTTATTTCTGTTAAAATGTTATTTCTATAAAAATTTTTTATAAATTTTATTTCTACAGAAAATGTTGTCAAAATTTTAATAAATGATATTTATATATGTGTATAGATAGCAATAACTTTTGAAAAACTTCCAAAAATTTTTGCTGGACTCTAGTGCTGCTGTTAGTGTCACAATGCATCAACATGTTCTTGTTTTGCCACAATATAGGAATATCAGAAATTTACCATCCGTTTGTGGGATAAAGAAATAGGGGTTCGACTAAGCCCACTCGAATAAGCCCAACCACTTCATATTTGAAGGTTTGGTTAACTAAAATATGATGGTATGTTGTAGGGGTCTATACCCCACAAAAGTAGGCTAGCAAGTAAACACAAGAAATGTTAGACATTTTATGAAATTTTGTACAACCACTTGGACTACGAGTGTATGTTCGAAGACCTTAGATATATTTCAATAAATCATTCTAAAGCTTTTAGGACAACAGCTGATGGTGAAAGGCGTTTTTGGGGGGTGCAGACTTATGACATAATTTCCTCACAATAACAAAAAAACAAAGAGAAGAGGGAATGATTTTTCAAATACTTGTTTATAATTTAAGACATCTTGGAAAATTTTAAATTATGATATATGATTTTGATGCAAATTAAGTGGCTAACAAATAAATTGATGTATTTCTTGCAAAATATGTCAATTTTTTCGATGGACATTTTAATAATTTTGTATTTAAGCAGATATTGCGATGCAGAGGTCAAATCTTTAATTTAGTGATAAAATTTTATTTTTTTTTTTTTTTCATTTATTGCTCAAAACCACACAATGTCGCAAATAAAGTAAAAATTTAGAAACAGTTTAGATTTGTTGGACATAGCTCCATTTGACATGAAATATGGCCTGCAAACGGTCGAAACACTGCACGAAAGTGGCTCTGAGGTATTTTGACCTTTTCCGCCGATGCTCAGCTTTTATATGATCGACGCCTTGGTATTTTTAGTGTCAAACTTACTTTTCACAATTCTTCAGGCACATAAATGCAACGGACAGAAATCCGGAGATTTTAGTGGTGATTTTGCGATACAAATTTCCTTTTCAAGTCATTCTTGCTGAGTCCTGATGGAATTTCCATGGCATAAGGTCGAAATGTTAGTATGCCCAGGGCTTCGATACTGTCTTTAGAATATTTTTCCCAATAACATTTTGATCCCACCGTCGAAGAATACGAGCGGGAAATGACCATCAATTTGGAATGGCTTATCATCAGAGAAAACCAAATTCGGAGACTGCTTGGATCTTCCCAGTCTAACCTTTTTCTGGAAAAAAGTGTTTTTACCTTAATTTTGTCTGTACAGAATGTGCATTTTTAAAATGTTGCCAGCAACCAAAAAAAAATTCTATCATTTCAGCGGGCAGAAAAGAATTCAATGGAGCAAACAGGGCAATCGCAGAACTCTCGTTTGTCGGCACTATTTTCACAACAGAATTCGAAGCCCTTTCGCATTTTTGCCTGTTTTTTTAGAAAAGAACCTAAAAATACATTTTCGTGGCAAAATGCTAAAACGTGCGTTTTTTCTACCGGAAAAGAAAACACTATAAGTTTTTCTTTGAATACCCAAATAACTCCTCCCACAAGTAAGGTAGTCGTTATAAATAAATAGGCTTACAAATCGTACAAGGTGGCGTATAATTTTCCTTGACTTAGTCAGTATTGTTCATACGCACCCTCATACCACATTTACACTACAATCGAAATTGCGTTTTTATATCATTTTTAATTTCTTTTATGAGACGAGCGGTTCAAAAATTGGCAATTGGGATTTTACGAAAACTAAAAGATTAGAGTCAAATAAATTAACTCACACAAATAAGACCGCTTCATTTCAATTGAAAAAAAAAAACTCTATGGAAATATTTCTAACTAATGAAATAAAATTTCTACTGTATATTTAAAAACTAAAACAAAACCATACCACACAAAGGCAAATCAAAGAGATTATTTCATCGTCATTTGCAGCAATGTTCATTCGCAATTAATACAAATAATGAACCTCACGCATATTTGGGATATTTGTCAAAAGCGGATGCAAATGCAAAATCCAATTTCACTAAACAAAAAAAGGAAAACCGCCAAATAAAAAAACAATTGCTATGCAAATTCAAAATGCATTGAAACTGAAAAATAAACATAAAACTAATCATTATTGAAATGGGATTGAAATCACAGTTGCCACTTGAGCCAAAAATAATCTACCAAAATTAGAAAAAAAAAATTCAAAAAACTACCAAATATAAAATCTTATTTTGAAGTTTTTGAACAAATTTTTGTGGTTATTATTAAAAAATATGTCTCCGAAAAAAATGATTTATTATTTTATTTCAGAGCCATATTTACTAGTTTATGATCACTCCTAATAGCAACAATTTATTTATAATATCCCTTGAATTATAAATATGTCGACGTTTTAAATATTTTTAACGTGCACCATCAAGGGAAAATTGCTACCTCTACAAAAACGGATGGCATACCCATCTCTGATAACATAGTATATTTCTATAGAAAATTTTGTCAAAATTTTATTCCTATAGAAAATGTGTCCAAAATGTCATTTCTAAAAATTTTTCAAAATTTTATTTTTATATAAAATTCTGTCAAAATTTTATTTTTATAGAAAATTTTGTTAAAATTTTATTTTCAGCGAAAATTTTGTCAAAATTTTATTTTTATAGAAAATTTTGTGCAAATTTTATTTTATAGAAACTTTTGTAAAAAATTTTTTTTTATAGAAACTTTTGTCAAAATTGTATTTTTGTAGAAAATTTTGTCAAAATTTTATTTTGTCAAAATTTTGTTTTTATAGAAAATTTTGTCAAAATTTTATTTTTATAGAAAATTTTGTCAAAATTTTATTTTTATAGAAAATTTTGTCAAAATTTTATTTTTTACAAAATTTTGTTAAAATTTTGTTTTTATAGAAAATTTTGTCAAAATTTTATTTTTATAGAAAATTTTGTCAAAATTTTATTTTTATAGAAAATTTTGTCAAAATTTTATTTTTATAGAAAATTTTGTCAAAATTTTATTTTTATAGAAAATTTTGTCAAAATTTTATTTTTATAGAAAATTTTGTCAAAATTTTATTTTTATAGAAAATTTTGTCAAAATTTTATTTTTATAGAAACTTTTGTCAAAATTTTATTTTTATAGAAAATTTTGTCAACATTTTATTTTTATAGAAAATTTTGTAAAAATTTTATTTTTATAGAAAATTTTGTAAAAATTTTATTTGTATAAAAAATTTTATCAAAATTTAATTTTTATAGAAAATTTTGTCAAAATTTTATTTTTATAGGAAATTCTGTCAAAATTTTATTTTTATAGAGAATTTTGTCAAAATTTTATTTTTATAGAAAATTTTGTCAAAATTTTGTTTTTATAGAAAATTTTGTCAAAATTTTATTTTTATAGGAAATTTTGTCAAAATTTTATTTTTATAGAAAATGTTGTCAAAATTTTATTTTTATAGAAACTTTTTTCAAAACTTTATTTTGTCATAATTATATTTTAATACATTCAAAATTTCATTCCTATAGTAAATTTTTTTCAAAATTTTCCCAAAATTTCATTCCTATGAAAAATATTGTCAAAATATTATATATTTTTTAAAATCTTTTTATACAAACAATTTTGTAAAACTTTTCTTTATATAGAAAAAATTTTCCAAATTCATTCCTTTAGAAAATTTCATTTTTATAAAAAAACTTTTTTCAAAATTTTCTCAACATTTCATTCAAGTGTAAAATGTTGTCAAAATTTTATTTTAATAGAAAATTTTGTCAAAATTTTACTTTTATAAAAAATTTTGTCAAAATTTCATTCCTATAATATTTTCTTTATAGAAAAGTTTGTCAAAATTTTATTTATGTAGAAAATGTTGTTAAAATTTTGTTTAACAATTGTCAATTTTTTTCATATATATAGAAATTTTTTTCTATTTTGTAAAATTTTACTTTTTAGAAAATTTTATCAAAGTTTTATTTTTATAGAAAATTTTGTCAAAATTTTATTTTTATAAAAAAATCTTTCATTCCAATAGAAAATTTTATTTTTGTAGACATTTTTTCCAAAATTTTCCCAAAATTGTACACCTACGAAAAATATTGTCAAAATGTTATCTCTTTATAGAAAATTTTGTCAACAATTTTGCAAAGTACAGCTCTCAGTTTTAGTCCGATTGTCCTAAAATTTGGTATAGGGTCCTGTTTCGGCTCAGAGGCGATCCCTATTGATTTGGTTCAGATTTAGATATAGCTGCCATATATATTTTTCACCGATCTGGTCATAATTGGCGTGTATATCAACCGATCTTCCTCAAATTCCGTACGTTCGAATATTTTAACAGTCTCGAAAAACTTACAAAATATCAGCCAAATGGTTCAGATTTATATATAGCTCTCATATATAGCTTTCGCCCGATTTACACTCATTTGCCCACAGAAGCCAATTTTTGCTCCGATTTAGTTGAAATTTTGCACAGAGAGTAGAATTAGCATTATAGCTATGCGTGTCAAATTTGGTTGAAATCGGTTCACATTTAGATATAGCTCCCATACATAGCTTTCGCCCGATTTACACTCAAATGACCACAGAGGCCAACTTTTTGCTCCGAATTAGTTGAAATTTTGCACAGGAAGTAGAATTAGCATTGTAGCTATGTGTGCCAAATTTGGTTGAAATCGGTTCAGATTTAGATATAGCTCCCATATATAGCTTTCGCCCGATTTACACTCATATGACCACAGAGGCCAATTTTTAACTCCGATATAGTTGAAATTTTGCACAGGGAGTAGAATTAGCATTGTAGCTATGCGTGCCAAATTTAGTTGACATCGGTTCAGATTAAGATAAAGCTCCCATATATATGTTTTTCTGATTTCGACAAAAATGGTCAAAATACCAACATTTTCCTTGTTAAATCGGCACTGCTTAGTCGAAAAGTTGTAAAAATGAATTTTCCTAAACTTCTAATACATATATATCGAGCGATAAATCATAAATAAACTTTTGCGAAGTTTCCTTAAAATTGCTTCAGATTTAAATGTTTCCCATATTTTTTATACCCTTCACCACTACTGTGGTACAGGGTATAATAAGTTTGTGCATTTGTATGTAACGCCAAGAAGGAGTAATCATAGACCAACCTTTTAGTATACGGATCGCCTTAGAATTAAATTCAGAGTCGATTTAGCGATGTCCGTCTGTCTGTCTGTCCGTCTGTCTGTCCGTCTGTCTGTCCGTCAGTCTGTCCGTCTGTCTGTCCGTCTGTCTGTCTGTCCGTCTGTCTGTCCGTCTGTCTGTCTGTCCGTCTGTCTGTCTGTCTGTTGATGTATTTTTGTGTGCAAAGTACAGCTCGCAGTTTTAGTCCGATTGTCCTAAAATTTGGTATAGGGTCCTATTTCGGCTCAAAGACGATCCCTATTGATTTTGGAAAAAATCGGTTCAGATTTAGATATAGCTGCCATATATATTTTTCACCGATCTGGTCATAATTGGCGTGTATATCAACCGATCTTCCTCAAATTCCGTACATCCGAATATTTTATGAGTCTCGCAAAACTTGCAAAATATCAGCCAACTCGGTTCAGATTTAGATATAGCTCCCATATATAGCTTTCGCCCGATTTACACTCATTTGCCCACAGAGGCCAATTTTTTGCTCCGATTTAGTTGAAATTTTGCACAGGGAATAGAATTAGCGTTGTAACTATGCGTGCTAAATTTGCTTGAAATCGGTTCAGATTTGGATATATCTCCCATATAAAGCTTTCGCCCGATTTACACTCATATGACCACAGAGGCCAATTTTTAACTCCGATTTAGTTGAAATTTTGCACAGGGAGTAGAATTAGCATTGTAACTATGCGTGCCAAATTTGGTTGAAATCGGTTCAGATTTAGATATAGCTCCCATATATATGTTTTTCTGATTTCGACAAAAATGGTCAAAATACCAACATTTTCCTTGTAAAATTGCCACTGCTTAGTCGAAAAGTTGTAAAAATGAATCTAATTTTCCTAAACTTCTAATACATATATATCGAGCGATAAATCATAAATAAACTTTTTCAAAGTTTCCTTAAAATTGCTTCAAATTTAAACGTTTCCCATATTTTTTTTTACTAACATTGTGTTCCACCCTAGTGCATTAGCCGACTTAAATTTTGAGTCTATAGATTTTGTAGAAGTCTATCAAATTCTTCCAGATCGAGTGATATTTAAATGTATGTATTTGGGACAGACCTTTATATATAGCCCCCAACACATTTGACGGATGTGATATTGTATCGAAAATTTAGATCTACAAAGTGGTGCAGGGTATAATATAGTCGGCCCCGCCCGACTTTAGACTTTCCTTACTGGTTTTTTACTAAAATTGTGTTCCACCCTAGTGCATTAGCCAACTTAAATTTTGAGTCTAAAGATTTTGTAAAAGTCTATCAAATTCTGTCCAAATCGAGTGATATTTAAATGTATGTATTTGGGACAAACCTTTATATATAGCCCCCAACACATTTGACGGATGTGATTTTGTATCGAAAATTTAGATCTACAAAGTGGTGCAGGGTATAATATAGTCGGCCCCGCCCGACTTTAGACTTTCCTTACTTGTTTTATATAGAAGATTTTGTAAACGTTTTACTTTTATAGAAAAATCTGTAAAAATGTCATTGCAATAGAAAATTTCAGTTTTATAGAAAATTTTGTTTTTTCAAAAATTCCCAAAATTTCATACCTATGAAAAATTTTGTCAACATTTTATTTTTATTGACAATTTTGTAAATTTTTTTATATAGAAAATATAAAATATAAAATTGTTATATAGAATAGAAGATTTGGTCATAATTTTTTTTATAAAGAAGATTTTGTAAAAATGTATTTTCTTTTTAACTTTTGTCAAAATTTTATTTTTATAGAAAATTTTGTCAAAATTCGTCTTTGATAATTTTTTTTTTTTTCAAAATTTCATTCTTACAAAAATCTTTATTATTTTGTTTTTTTTTATGTAGAAAAATTTCTCAAATTTTTTTGTACATAAAAAATTTAGTAAAAAAATATTTTTTTAGAAAATTTTGTCAAAATTTTATTCTTATGGAAAATTTTAACAAAATTTTATTTCTATATAAAATTTTATTTTTATAGAAAATTTTGTCAAAATTTTATTCCAATAGAAAGTTTGTCCAAAATGGCGTTTCTATGAAAAATTTTTCCAAAATTTTATTTATATAGATTTTTTTTTCAAAATTTTATTCCTATAGAAAACTTGTCCAAAATGTCGTTTCTATGAAAATTTTTTTCACAATTTTATTTTTATAGAAAATTTTGTCAAAATTTTATTTTTATAGAAAATGTCGTCAAAATTTGACATTGATAAAAAATTTTGTGAAAATTCCGTTCTTACAAAAATCTTTATTATTTTGTTGTTTTTTTTATGTAGAAAAATTTCTCAAAATTTTTAAAAATTTTATTTTTTAGAAAATTTTGTCAAAATTTAATTTTTTTTTAAATTTTGTGAAAAATTGCCTTTATAAAAATGTTTATGTTTGACTTTTTTAAAAAAAAAATTTTCAAGATTTGACTTTTATAGAAAATTTTATCAAAATTTGACTTTTATAGAAAATATTATCAAATTTTTACTTTTATAGAAAATTTGTTAAAATTAGACTTTTATAAAAAAATTTTGTCAAAATTTTATTCGCACGAAAATTTGGTCAAAATTTTATTCTTAGAAAAAAAATTGTCTAAATTTTATTTCTATAGAAAATCTATGAAGTAGCTCCTTAGGTGCACTGAAAAAAAAACATGCTCGGTTCCAAAGATTTTATCGTTACTTCAAAAATTTTGGTATTGATTGATGTTTAGGAATCAAATTTTAATTTTTCGTTTTTTTTTCAGTTTGTTTTCTTCATATGCTATTAAAGTCCTTTAAAAACGACTTAACGACAACTTTATTTTCCAAATTCAGACTCAACTTCCAGTAGAAATTATGATATATTTCAAGTAAAAAACGCCTTTAAAATAAAGTGTTGAAAAACGTGTCCTATATTTGAACAATTTTTTGCTTTGTAGTCAAGATGCAAAAAGACAACAAATTCCAAGAGAATTTCATTAATTTTAAAGAAATTTTCTGAATTATTAAAGTCAAGTTGACCTTAGCCTTCATTGAAATGTTTATCGACTTTTGGACAAGGAAAACAAAAACTTTATATTAGTATTTTAAAGGCATGAAATCTTTGACCTCACGACAATATATTTTTCAGCGTGTGGCAACCCTGATTGAAATGCGGCAAATGGTATTTTGTGTTGTACACCGATTTCCACCATGATAATTATTATTGTACTGATTGCAAATAGGATATGTGTCACATACAAATATTTTTACCAGTAATTTGAAAATTATTTATGATGCTCAAACAAAAATTTGTAGACCCATCAACTCCATTTTAAGAATGGATATAGCAAGTGCATAACATAGAGACCCAAAAAAACACAAACGCCTATGTTGAACAAATACCTCTTACCATCTGCATCTAAAATAATTCGGTCCTATTCAAACTAAAAATTCGCATGTATGGACTACCTCTATTCATAAAATTGCACTTCCATTTGATTCAATTCCATGGAAGCAATGACTGAAAATTTCAAAATTTAAACATATTGCGTTCATCCAAATCAGTGCTCTTTTCACGAAATTGCGTTTGGCGACATCTCGAATTTTACCACAACAATTGTAGTGAAAATGAATCCAGGAAATAGGAAATACCATGTGCGTATATTTGCAATTCAACAACGGAAGTTTATTAGAATGCAAAACGAAACTAGAGGAAATTACCTCATAAATCACACAAACAACGCAAAAGTTGAAAAGTCCACAATTGGCAATTGACAATTTTTTGGCCCATAAGGGAAATTATTTATGTCATGGTCGAAAAATAAATTAAACTAAAAGTAGAGAATTGGAAAAAAATCATATTTTTAAAGAGGTTTATATACCTACATCGAAAAAAAAGACTAAATTACCATCTCCACACTCAAAAAAGAAGTTTACTTGGTTCCATAGATTTTGACCTTCCCTTAAGGATTTTGGTATTGAAATGTATTTTTTAAACGGCTTATATGCATACATCGAAAAAAAGAATAAATTGCCATCTTCACACTCAAAAAAGAAGTTTACATGGTTCCATAGATTTTGACCTTCCCTTAAGGATTTTGGTATTGATTCCGAGCCAATGATGCGACTTCTTTAAAATAACGACATTTTTTGCGTACTATCTGGTTTTAAATCTAGGATCAATAAAATTAGGATATAGATCTCATTTATCGAATTTTTCATTCTCTTTTCGCGGTATATTACTAAAGCTATACACGTATAAACAAATACCAGTTTTTGCATGCTACTAACACCACTTACTAAATTTCAACCGGATCGGATGAATTTTGCTCCTCCAAGAGGCTCTGGAGGTCAAATCTGGGGATCGGTTTATATGGGGGCTATATAAATAATTATCGACCGATATGGACCAATTCTGGCATAGTATTTAGATACCATACACTAACACCATGTACCAAATTTCATCCGGATCGGATGAATTTTGCTGCTCCAAGAGTCTACGGAGGTAAAATCTGGGAATCTGTTTATATGGGGGCTATATATAATTATGACCCGATATGGACCAATTTTAGCAGGATTGTTAGAGACCACATACCAAAACCATGTACCAAATTTCCACCGGATCGGATGAATTTTGCTGTTGTTGTTTATGGGGGCTATATATAATTATGGACCGATGTGGACCAATTTTTGCATGGTTATTAGAGGTAACATACTAACACCATGTCCAAATTTCAGCCGGCTTGGATGAAATTTGCTTCTCTTAGAGGATCCGCAAGCCAAATTTGGGGATCGGTTTATATGGGGGCTATATATAATTATGGGCCGATATAGACCAATTTTGGCATGTTTGTTAGAGACCATGTATTAACACCATGTACCAATTTTTAGCCCTATCGGATGGAATTTGCTTCTCTTAGAGGCTCCGCAAGCCAAATCTGGGGATCGGTTTATTTGCAACACCACCCGACCTACATCAATAACAACTACTTGTGCCAAGTTTCAAGTCGATAGCATGTTTCGTTCGGAAGTTAGCGTGATTTCAACAGACGGACGGACAGACATGCTTAGATCGACTCAGAATTTCACCACGACCCAGAATATGTATATACTTAGAGCAATATTTCGATGCGCTACAAACGCTCTTAGAGCAATATTTCGATGTGTTACAAACGTTTTAAATCGTGTTAGATGTAGATATAGCTCCAATATATTTCTTTCGCCAGATTTACACTCGTATGACCACAAAGGCCATTGTTTTACTCCGATTTATTTCAATAACATTGTGCAACGTCCCAAGGCATAAGCCGGTTTGAATCTTAAGGCCAGAAATTGTGTAAAAGTGCCACGGTTATGACGAGAATAGATTCATTATACCCTCCACCATAGGATGGGGGGTATATTAACTTTGTCATTCCGTTTGTAACACATCGAAATATTGTTCTAAAACCCCATAAAGTATATATATTCTGGGTTGTGGTGAAATTCTGAGTCGATCTAAGCATGTCTGTCCGTCTGTTGAAAGCACGCTAACTTCCGAACGAAACAAGCTATTAACTTGTCATAAGTAGTTGTTATTGATGTAGGTCGAATTGTTTTGCAAATGGACCATATTGGACCACTTTTACGTATAGTCTCAATATAAACGGACCCCGGTTGATCTCTAACAACCGTGCAAAAATTGGTCCATATCGGTACATAATTATATATAGTCCCCATATAAACCGATCCCCAGATTTGAACTCCAGAGCCTCTTAGAGGAGCAAAATTCATCCGATCCGGTTAAAATTTGGTGCGTCGTGTAAGTCTATGGTCTTTAATAACCATGCAAAAATTCGTCCATATCGGTCCATAATTATATATAGCCCCCATATAAATCGGTCCCCAGATATGACCTCCGGAACCTCTTGGAAGAGCAAAATTCATTCAAATCAGTTGACATTTGGTACGTGGCGTTAGTATATGGCATCTAACAACCATGCAAAAGTTGGTCCATATTGGTCACTAATTATATAAACCCCCATATAAACCGTTCCCCAAATTTGACCTCCGGAGCCTCTTGGAGGAGCAAACATCATCCGATCCGCTTGAAATTTGGAACGTACTGTTAGTATATGACCGCTAACAACCATGCAAAAATTGGTCCATAATTATATATAACCCCCCTGTTTATACCGTTCCCCAAATTTGACCTCCGGAGCCTCTTGGAGGAGCAAACATCATCTGATCCGGTTGAAATTTGGAACGTGCTGTTAGTACATAGCCGCTAACAACCATGCCACAATTAGTCCATATCGGTATATAGTTATATATAGCCGATCCCCAATCACACAAAAATTGGTCCATATCGGTTCATAACCATGGCAACCATGAGCCAAAAATAATCGACCAAAATTTAATTCATATAGAAAATTTTGTCTAAATTTTATTTCTATAGAAAATTTTGTCAAAATTTTATTTCTATAGAAATTTTTGTCAAAATTTTGCTTCTATAGAAAATGTTTTCAAAATTTTATTTCTATAGAAAATTTTGTCAAAATTTTATTTCTATAGAAAATTTTGTCAAAATTTTATTACTATAGAAAATTTTGTAACAATTTTATTTGTCAAAAGTTTATTTTGCAAAAATTTGTTTCTATAGAAAATTTTATCAAAATTTTATTTCAATGGAAAATTTTGTAAAAATTTTATTTCTATAGAACATTTTGTCAACATTTTATTTCTGTAGAAAATTTTGTAAAAATTTTATTTCTGTAGAAAGTTTTCTCAAATTTTTTTTTTTTCTATAGAAAATTTTGTCAAAATTTTATTTTGATTATTAATATTTCTGTAGAAAACTTTCTCAAAAAAAAATTTTTTTCTATACAAAATTTTGTCAAAATTTTATTTCTATAGAAAATTTTGTCAAAATTTTATTTCTATAGAAAATTTTGTCAAAATTTTATTTCTATAGAAAATTTTGTCAAAATTTTATTTCTATAGAAAATTTTGTCAAAATTTTATTTCTATAGAAAATTTTGTCAAAAGTTTATTTCTATAGAAAATTTTGTCAAAATTGTATTTGTATAGAAAATTTTGTCAAAATTTTATTTCTGTAGAAAATTTTGTAAAAATTTTATTTCTGTAGAAAATTTTCTCAAAAAAATTTTTTTCCATAGAAAATTTTGTCACAATTTTATTTCTATAGAAAATGTTGTCAAAAGTTTATTTCTATATAAAAATTTTGTCAAAATTTTATTTCTATATAAAATTTTGTCAAAATTTTATTTCTATAGAAAATTTTGTCAAAATTTTATTTCTATAGAAAATTTTGTCAAAATTTTATTTCTATAGAAAATTTTGTCAAACTTTTATTTGTATAGAAAATTTTGTCAAAATGTTACTTCTATAGAAAATTTTGTCAAAAGTTTATTTCCATAGAAAATTTTGTCAAAATTGTATTTCTATAGAAAATTTTGTCAAAATTTTATTTCTATAAAAAATTTTGTAAAACTTAATTATATACCTATTTAATCGGCCTATCTACATCGCAGACACAACAACAACACGGAGGTTGAGGTGTTGTTGGATGACAGTCTTTAGTAGAAGTTTCTACGCAATCCATAAGTTTAGGTTTAGGTTAGGTGGCAGCGCGATATATCAGGCTCACTTAGACTATTCAGTCCATTGTGATACCACATTGGTGAACTTCTCCCTTATCACTGAGTGCTGCCCGATTCCATGTTAAGCTCAATGACAAGGGACCTCCTTTTCATAGCCGTATCCGAACGGCGTTCCATATTGCAGTGAAACCACTTAAAGAAGCTTTGAAACCCTCAGAAATGTCACCAACATTACTGAGGTGGGATAATCGACCGCTGAGAAACTATTTGGTGTTCGGTCGAAGCAGGAATCGAACCCACGACCTTGTGTGTGCAAGGCGGGCATGCTAACCATTGCACCACGGTGGCAATCCACGGTGGAGGATACATACGATTTGGCCTGGACGAACTTACGACCGTATATACTTGTTCATATTGAAATGCTGGAGGGCTTTAACGATAGTCACTTGTGGTTTTTTCAAGTCAAACATAAAGCTTGTATGACATTACAAATAACTCTATTCCTAAATGCAATAGATCAAAATGCTTTTGTTAGCTTATAAACAATAAAATAAACTGTCACTGGAATAAATCTGCCAATTGTCGGAGGAGCGGCTGATAAATGATAGCATCCTGAAGTGGATTGCATTACAGGATGGCTGATTGCTTTCTATTTGACTGCAAAGCTACTAGTGGCTATCGTTGGAGCTTTTATTCCTCGTTACCGTTTGTCCTCTTTTAAGAAGTATCCTCTTACAAAAGTGTCCAAGTTTGAAAGGTTTCGCTATACATAATTAATGGAATACAGCATAGATATTTCCACTCGTACATTATCCCTTTCCCTCGACCTGTATTATAATATTTTCCATGAATATCTTAGCTACTCTTTTGTACCCAATGAAATCGTACAAGTAATTACTATTAACTTCTCTACAAGTCCATAATTAGGTATCAGTAATGATGATAAGTTTGCATTCGACTTTTATGGCCATTTCAAAATACATAATTATTTATTTCTCAATAATGATGCTCTTCATGTATTTATCTTCTCATTATTCTTCATGTCATTAGGGATTTTATGATTACTATGGTGAGTGTTGATGCGTGGAGTTGAGGAGTGGGGGGTTGGGGGGGTGTAGTAAAGTGAAGTGACATGGAAACGTGTCATACAATTTAAGGTGTCCAACTAAACGATGGCTGACAAGTTTGACTTGCTTTTATGTCATTGTAGAATGGTTACTCACATTACTTCCGTTTCCGGGTAGAATTGGAAACAATTTTATATGTTGTCTCTATCTATGGCTACTCGTTCTCTTACTCATCCGTTTTGTTTCTCTTTCTTATGTGAATAAGTATTTTGCCATCACTTTATGATGCTAAAGCTAAAGCTGAAGATGCCATTGCTGATGACGATGATGATAATGATGTTCACATAAATGTGACATATAACTACTCCAGTATGCATAAGCATGATGCATACATGGATTGAAGGATTGATTTGGGGAACGAGTAATATCAGCAGAACGAAGCAATTTTCCACTGCAATGAGAATGAGTTGGCAACGGCACTGCTTAATGACATCAACAACTTTGACATATTCGACATAAGTTTGCACTGTGTCCTTGATGTCCTTGTAATTTGTACTATGAGGGCTTGAAAATAGCCATGGCCAAAGGGGATAACAAGAGAAATCCAAATCATTTGCATTCTTATAAGGATGGAGATTTTTTTTTTTGTTGGACATGGGTAAAAACCTATGTTTTGTGCCTTTTGTTGCCATGCCAACTGACCAGTAATTCTAATCAAATTTATGCTAATTGAAGCTTGTTTTGCAAACTCGACAAATTTTTGATAAAACCAAAACGAAAAAAAAAAACATCATCTAAGACTCATGGCTTTTGTGGATAATTATGGCATTTTGCGATTTTTAAATGCAAAATTCTTAGAAATCTTCAAAACTCATAATGCAATAAAGTTGGTTTGTTGTTCAAGGCATACATGTGACATTTCTGGAAAACCCAAACACCAATACCAATATCATGTTTCACTATTGAAAAAAAAACTCATATGGGTTTCTTGATAACTTTTAAAAGTTGTAATTCCACCAAAACATGTTCAAAGCATACATGAGATATTTCTGCAAAAAAAAAAAACAAACAAACATCCAAAAAAGAACAAATTTATATTTCACTGTTGAGAAAATCTCTTATGGGTTCTTGAAAACTTCAGTAATTGCACCAAAACATTTTCCAAAGCATAAATGAGATATGTTGGGAAAATCCAAAGATTAAAATCTAGAAAAATTTTATATAAAAAAAAATTTATATATTACTATTCTAAACAAAACTCTTATGGGTTTTGGGGCAACTAAAATTTTTAAAAATTATTAAGAAATTTTTAAAAAATTTAAATTGCACCAAAACATGGTCAAAGTTGGCTTAACATATCAATATGTTTTGGACATTTTTCGCATATATTTCCTTGTACCTCTATATACGCGAATAAGGCATGATACCCTACGGCGTTCACATTATGCGTGATGGTCACACTATTATGTTCACACCAGGCTATAACACAGAAACAAAATATCATCAAAATTTTACCAATTAAAATTTTAATTGATTTATAAAAAAAAAAAAAAAAAAAAAACAAGTATATACGGCCGTAAATTCGGCTTATGTACCCTCCACCATGGATTGCGTAGAAACTTCTTCTAAAGACGGTCATCTACAAATAAATTACTTGGATTGCGGCCGATGGCAAGGTATCTTAAAACTTCCTAACACCGCAATACATACCACATAGTCCATACGTGGTATATACTAAACTAAACAAGTATATACAGCAGTAAGTTCGGCCGGGCCGAATCTTACATACTCACCACCATGAACCAAATATTAGGGTTTCCGTTGAAATTTCAGGAGGACTTGAGGACACTTCCTGAAGATAAATTTGTTTGAGTTTTAGAGGAATCATTAACATCTCTTGTATGCGTGCAAGGAAATTATAAAATAACGTCTTAATTTGAAATCTTAAATCTGTAGAAGTAAAATCTGGAAATTTTACATTGAGTTTCAAGTAATTTTCATGATCAGAATTTACAATTTCAGGCAAATCAGATAAAAACTACGGTTTCTAGAAACCCAAGGAGTTAAATCGGGAGATCGTTCTGATGGGGGGCTATACTAAAATATAGACCGATATTCACCGCTTTCGGCACACCTCTTTATGACCCGAAAATACCTCTAGATTTCCAATTTGAGGCAATTAGGATTAAAACTTCGGATTCTAGAAGCCCAAGAAGTAAAATCGGGAAATGGGTTATATGAGGGCTATACAAAAATATGGACCGATACTCACAATTTTCGGCACACCTCTTTATGGTCCCAAAATACCTCTAGATTTCCAATTTCAGACAAATTGGATAAAAACTACTGTTTCTATAAGCCCAAGACCCCAAATCGGGAGGTCGTTTTCTATGGGGACCATACCAAAACATGGACCTATACCCACAATTTTTGGCACACGTATTTGTGGTCCTACAATACCCCTAGATTTCCAATTTCAGGTAAATTGAATAAAAACTGCGGTTTTTATAAGCCCAAGAAGTAAAATCGGAAGATCGGTCTATGTGGAGGCTATACCAAAACATGGACCGATACTCACCATTTTTGGCACACCTCTTTATGGTCATAAAATACCTCTAGATTTCAAATTTCAGGCAAATTGGATAAAAACTACGATTTCTATAAGCCCAAGACCCCAAATCGGGAGCCCAAGACCCCAAATCGGGAGCCCAAGAAGTAAAATCGGGAGATCGGTCTATATGGGGGCTATACCAAAATATGGACCGATACTCACCATTTTTGGCACACGTATTTGTCGTTCTACAATACCTCTAGATTTCCAATTTCAGGTAAATTGAATAAAAACTACGGTTTCTATAAGCCCAAGAAGTAAAATCGGGAGATCGGTCTATATGGGGGCTATACCAAAACATGGACCGATACTCACCATTTTTGGCACATCTCTTTATGGTCATAAAATACCTCTAGATTTCAAATTTCAGGCAAATTGGATAGAAACTACGATTTCTATAAGCCCAAGGCCCCAAATCGGGAGGTCGGTTTATATGGGGACTATATCAAAATCTGGACCGATATAGCCCATCTTCGAACTTGACCTGCCTGCAGACAAAAGACGAGTTTGTGCAAAATTTCAGCACGATTGCTTCATTAATGAAGACTGTAGCGTGATTACAACAGCCAGACAGACAGACGGACATCGTTATATCGTCTTAGAATTTCTCCCTGATCAAGAATATATATACTTTATATAGTCGGGAATCGATATTTCGATGTGTTACAAACGGAATGACAAAATTATTATACCCCCGTCACCATTCTGTGGTGGTGGATATAAAAAGGCCGATTAAATACGTATATAATTAAGTTTAAAGTTTCTATAGAAATAAAATTTTGACAAAATAAAATTTTGACAACATTTTCTATAGAAGTAAAATTTGGAAATAAATTTCTACAGAAATAAAATTTTAACAAAATTTTCTATAGAAATAAAATTTTGACAAAATTTTGTATAGAAATACAATTTTGACAAAATTTTCTATGGAAATAACATTTTGACAATATTTTCTATAAAAATAAAATTTTGGTAGATTATTTTGATTATGAACCGACCAATTTTTGTGTGATTGGGGATCGGCTATATATAACTATAGATCGATATGGACCAATTTTGGCATGGTTATTAGCGGTCTTATACTAACACCACGTTGCAAATTTCAACCGGATCGTATGAATTTTACTCATCCAAGAGGCTCCGGAGATCAAATCTGAGGATCGATTTATATGGGACCTATATATAATTATGGACCGATATGGACCAATTCTTGCATGGTTGTTAGAGACCATATACTTACACCACGTACTAAATTTCAACTGGATCGTATGAATTTTACTCCTCCAAGAGGCTCCGGAGATCAAATATGGGGAACGGTTTATACGGGGGCTATATATAATTATGGACCGATATCGACCAATTCTTGCGTGTTTGTTAGATACCACATTCTAACACCACGTTCCAAATTTCAACTCCTCTAAGAGGCTCCGGAGGTCAAATCTGGGGATCGGTTTATATGGGGGCTATATATAATTGTGGACCGATATGTATAAATTTTTGCATGCTTGTTAGAGACCATATACTAACACTACGTACCAAATTTCAACCGGATGGTATACCAACATCCGAGTAGTTAATGCGGATGCAAGCTAACAGCCAAAACAATTAGTGCGCAAATAAGGTAGCTCACCTTGTGGCACTTAGTGCGGAAGCAACTAAATGCCGAATCTAAAAGTTTGAAAGCAAACTAAGTTTAAACAGACATGACACTCGTCATATTCTTACCATTAGCTGTTAGGACTCTGAAAACAGCTCGAAAATAGTAGATTTATATTTTCGTACCGTCACGTTTGTGAGAATTTTATTCTTACAGCATAAAATATATATGCTGTAAGAATACAATTCTCACCAACGTGACGGTACGAAAATATAAATCTACTATTTTCGAGCTCTTTTTTTCGTGTTTTTGAGAGCAACATGTAGATGGAGGGCGGGAAAACGTACTGGAGTAAGCCAAAATACCGGTCGATCACTTTTCGGCTAACTTAGAGCAATATTCAAGGCCTTTTGTAGCAAATGTAAGTAAAGGCCGGTATTATGTTCATACTTGCGAAAATATTTTATAAAAACCATTATTTCGCGCATAGAAAGCGGTGTTTATTTAGGGAACAGGGAAACCTATTTAACAGGGAGCGATATTGGATTAAGTTGGTGGTTGCTGTTTGCTATAACAAAATTAACATTTTATTTTTCCTTGGGCAATTGACCTGCTACTCCTGTAGCTCCTATCCGATCTGCCTGAAATTGAAAAACTAGATGTATTTAAGGAACATAAATTGGTGTGTCGAAATTGGGGTGTATTGGTCCGTGTTTTGGTATAGCCCCATATAGACCGATCTCTCGATTTTATTTATTGGGTGTTTAGAAACTATATTTTCTATCCGATTTGCTTTAAATTGAAAGTCTAGAGGTATTTTAAGATCACAAATAGGTATGTCGCAAATGGGGTGTATCAGTCCATGTTTTGGTATAGCCCCCACATAGACCGATTTCCCAGCTTTGCTTCTTTGGCTTCTAGAATCCGTAGTTTTTAGCCAATTTGTCTGAAATTAGAATTCTAGAGGTATTTGAGGACCATTAAGAGGTGTATCGAAAATGATGAGTATTGGTCCATGTTTTTGGTATAGCCCCCATATAAACCTACCTTCCGAGTTTATTTCTAGGACTTCTAGAATCTGGCTGACCACAAATAGGTCAGCCAAATATGGTTTATGTCAATGTTTTGGTATAGCCCCCACATAGACCGATCTCCCGATTTAACTCCTTGGGCTTCTAGAAACCACAGTTTATACAAAAATTTAAATATACTGGTATTTTAGACTCTTAAAAATCTGTATCGCATTTATTTTTACCGGTCCATTTGGTGAGACATCGATATAGACCGATTTAACTTCTAGAGGGAATACCCTAAGAAAAAATATTTTCCTCCGTATTGAAATTACACAGGAAATAATATTATAATTTTTGAGCTAACAATAAATTGTTGTTACAGAAAATTTTTAAGTTCAACAAAATTTTTGTTGATATAACAAAATTGGTTGCTAAAGTGACTAAAATCGTAATTGTATTTACAAATTACGTTGTTAGCTCAAATTTAAACATAATTTTAATTGTATTGACAATCAAATTAATTGATATTTTTTTTGTGTGTATAGACAAACGAAATTCCATTTTCGTATAAAGTATTTTCGTTTAGAGCAAATTAATCGGAATTTTTGATAAGCGATTCAACAATTGTCTCTAAGATTTGTGTCAAAAGAAAACATGAATATTGCTTGAAACTGAAATCTTAAATTTCCAGATTTTACTCCTCGTAATCATTTAAATAATGGCGGGAAAAAATCTGCAAATTTCAGATTTCAGATCAAGGAGTTATTTCATCATTTGTACGATATGTTCATGATTTTTTTTTTTAACTCAAACAAAATTGGTTCTTATAAATCCAGAATCGGATCTAATCGTCATAGGTAGAATCTGGTTGAACTGATTTGCTTGGGAGAATATTTGTCATCAAATTATATATATTATCAAGTAACTCGCTTCGACGAAGAGTTTTCAAAGTAAACTATTATATTTGATTCATGGTGGTGTGTATTTAAGATTCGGCCCGGTCGAACTTACAGCTGTATATACTTTTTTTGGTCAATTTATTTCAGAGTGGTTGAAATTTGAGTTTATGTCCTAACAAATATAATAATTTGGGACTTGAAATATCGTTGACATCGATACAAGTTTAGTTTGATTTGACTCTTGTTAACATTTGTAAGCCAATGTCCCGAAAAATTACCGCCATCTGTGAAAGTTCCTGTACTCAAACTTCATGAATAGTGCGTGTCTACGTATCCTTGAGATATGGCCACTTCATTTGGGCTTGGGATTTTTTCTATTAGTTATAAGGCTATTATTACTCGTTTATTTTTTATATATTGTTGTTATTGTATGAATTTGATTAAGTATTGTTGAACTAACCTTCTGAATTGTGTGGAAGACATTTGGAATTAAATACCTTTTTGAATTGTATAGAAAAATCTAAACTTGAAATCGGTATTATTTATAAAAATATAAATGGTGTTAATAAAATCATACCTGTGAACTGAAAAACTTTGTGTTCTCATTAAGCACAGATTTCTCTGAACCATTTGGTTTGGACTATATGGTTTGTGTGTTTGGTTTGTAATTGGCTTCCACGGTGCTCCACCAGATACCTTAATTACACCCCTGGATTTTTGCCAAAGGGGAAACAAGGTCCTTCGAGCCGGATTTTTGGAGCAAGGGAGGCACCTTATCGAACAAAGAAGCGACGAAGTGTTTAATCCAAACCAAATTAAAGAATTAGTAATTTGATTGTTTTGTTTCATATGTTGAAACATTTATGTTCCCTCGTATTCTCAGCTGATCTGGCAACTCTTGACCTTTTTGCTGACGTTCACATTCTCTCTTTATTGCAAGAGCCGTCAATTGTTTTTTAGTTTGGATAGTGCAATTTATAGTGAGTTTTTTTTCGGAAGTAAATAAAATTTCTACACCAAACACATAAACAATGAAATAAACATAGGAAATTTCAAGAAAAGTGAAAAGTGAAAAAAAAAAAAAAGAAAATAATAATTGAAGAATACAAATACAGACTGTGTGAAAGTGAAACAGATATGTACTGATGTGCAAAAAGAACTTTGTGAAATAGCGCGAGACTTTTCTCTCTGTCCTATTTTGTCGACGAGGTTTGTTGTTGCATTTTTTCGGAATCAAGGTATGTCACCACAATTTATTTAATTCTGCCCACCAGTTATACATATTGGAATACTAACTCCTGCCATTTATAAAATTGTTTCGACCTCTTTAAAATAAGATGTGATTTGCGTCGTTTTTTGGGTTAATATTTCCGTATGATACTTCTTTATTATAAAATTATATGTCCTAATATATTATCAATCTGAAGTTATGAAGAGAGAATTCGAGTTTGTCTCTCCCATTGTTTTATTTTAGTCGAGATCAGTGTGGTTAATTTGGCGTGTGAAGAAATAAAGACTATTTTTTTTTTATTGATTGAAAGTAATACTCATTTTGTTTTTATTTTTTCCCGTATTCATTGACCACAAATCCTTTTCAAAGATAGAAATTCTGCGTTTATACGAGAATAGCGTATTGCGAATGCAAGCGATTTGCTTTTTTTTTTTTTTTTTGTTTTTGTAAATTTTAAGCTGATTTTCATGGTATAGTTATCGACGGTATTTAGTTTGATGTGTGGGCAGCACTGTAATTATTTGATGGAAGGACACTTGAAATAGGAAGATGTGTCGCTTGCACATATAGTGATTATCGAAACCAAGCAAAAGTTATGAATTACATTATTTTCAGCAAATTTAGAAATATTTTGCTTGTGGCAAGTTGATATGAATTTTATCAATTGTTAAATGCAATTACATACTTTTTACTTCTCGCTTTTACTTCATTTGGTTTTTGTTATATGCTTGGTATCGTTACTCAGTTTCACTTGAGGAGACATATAATAAGGAGACGTGACAAGATATTTTCTTGGAAGTAACTCAGTATAACAAGAGGGGTCGTCTTGTTCGGGTTTTTTATTGTTCCTTTGTGTTTGCACTTGAAAAGTATTTCCGATTGAAAAGTTGATGTTGGTATATATGAAATTCATTTGATCGGATGGTAAATGGAGTGGCTGATTTTTTTCGTTTTTTGTCATTTATTTATTATGATGGCAATTATTTCAGTTGACATTTAAATTTGATCTGAGCTACTTTCAAGTGAAAAGGACGTTGAGAATTTTGTTTGGGGATAATTGGTATCTACGTACGTACTGAGATCATTGATCGGATCACTCGGGGCCCCCAATTATATTTGTAATCGTGGAGTAAATTGATTATAGATAGGCGAATGATTGATTGTCTCCTCTACACAGGAAAGAATATCATTGATTGAAGCTGAAATTTTTTTTTTCCAATTAATCAATTTACTGATAAAATTAGCTTTTTAATCAAATTCGGAAGACTGAGTCAGTTGAAGGAAAAGGAAAGAAGAAAGGGTGATGAAAATTTTTTATTTTTGAATTTGTAATTTACGATATATTTCAAACACGCAATTGTTGATCCAAATAAGGACTCAAAGCCAATTCATAGGGTAGTTGAAGATAGTTACCTTTTTTAATTAAGAATTTAATTTGGTTTTGCAATCAACATCGATTATATTTTTGATTGAATCAATTAAGAAATTACTTGAAATTTGGAATCAATCAATTTTTTAATCAAGATTTTTTTCCTGTGCCCAATTGGAGCTATGATTGATACTATCATTTTCGTAATTGGAGATATTTCAATTAAAAAGTAGTTGGATCGATTGGTTTCGTGATTGAATCAGAAAGGAGATTTTTTGTGTATATAAGTTTAATTCAGTCTTGGGGCAGGTATTATTTGAATTTTTTTAACTGCACCACTTGACAGGTGAAGTGGCCGTGCCGAGAAGATTGATTAATTTTAATCAGGCTATTATTATTATTATTTATTTGTTAATCTTGATTGTTGCGGTAAATTTTGTGGTTGAGGCAGCTTTAGTTGGAAAGTTAATTGGACTTGCGGAAGTTATACTTCTGGAGGCGGACAGATTTGCATTATGGAGGGTCCTGTTCTTTTACGGAAATTTAAGAGATTTGCCGCTTTGTTCTTGGATTTTGAGAATGAGTATAACGCAATGTCAAATGCCTCTCATACGATGTTCACTGTGGAGCTTCGTAAGGAGGAGTTTAAGAGTCTTTGGAATAAGGTAAAAACTTCTTATGAGAAATTTAGTATAGATTCTGATTTCTCGGAGGAACAGGAGAAAGAGGCGTCGGATCTTTTCAAACAGTGTAGGGAGGCGTACATCACATGCGCGGCGGCTATGGGGGAGCTTTCTCAGACGTTTTTGAATAGCTCCGTTCTCACATCGACGGCCCATTCGGTGAATCAAACGCCTCATCAGGTGGAGGATATTAGAACAAATGACCATCGCTTGCGATTACCTCCTTGCACCACCGAGATTTTTAAAGGTGACTATCTTTCTTGGCCGTCATTTAGAGATATGTTTACGGCAGTTTATATCGATTGTAGATCCATAACTGCAGTTGAGAGATTGTTTTATTTACGTCAGAATACTCAGGGTGAAGCCTTGGAAATTGTTAAGAAGTCACCACTGACTCACGAGGGGTTTGAAATGGCGTGGAACAATCTGAAGGATAGGTATGAGAATAAGCGAATTCTTGTAAATACCCAATTGAAAATACTTTTCAACCTGACCCCAGTTAGATCGGAAACCGCTCATGATATAAAGAAGTTGCAAAGGGATATTAACAATTGCATGACTTCGCTTAATTTATATGGAATTGATATTGATAGTTGGGATCCTATCTTTGTGTTCTTGTGCTCCTCACGACTTCCGGTCACTACATTGTCTTTGTGGGAGCAGACTGTGAGGGAAAAGACCGAAGTCTCGAGATGGGCGGATCTCGATAACTTTTTGACCGCTCGTTTTCAGTCGTTGGAGACAGTTTTTGACTTGACACATAGTGGTGTTCATGAACAGGTGGGAAAACTAGATAATTCCACGGTCACACATAGAAGAGTTAAGACGTATCAGGCGGGTACCAATAAAGTCGTTTGTTTTATATGTTCTCAGGAACATTATCTTAAATATTGTAATAAATTCTTGAAGATGTCTCCAGAGGAACGATTTGGTATTGTCAAGAAGAATAACCTCTGTTTGAACTGTTTTAGTAACAACCATAGGGTATATCAATGTTCCAGTAAATTGAGCTGCGCCAAGTGTCAATCGAGACATAATACATTGTTACATCGCGAAGCTCGTGTAGCTTTAAGTACGGATGTAAAAGAGACTGAACCAAACGACCCTATTTTGATTTCTGAAGTTTCTACAGTTGATCAGGAGGTACAGAATTGTTTTGCTAGATCTCAACGGCAGGTATTACTAGGAACTGCTCTGGTGAACATTAAGGTTAATGGAATTATGTATATTGCAAGGGCGTTACTCGACCCGGGTTCTCAGGCATCTTTTATATCTGAGAAACTTCAGAGACGCCTTGGCTTGCCAACTACGACGATAAGCGCAAGAATTTCAGGATTGAACAATGCGCTGGCGGGATTAACCCAGAAACAATGTACATTTGAATTAGCTTCCACATATCTAGATCATTCAGGAATTCAGATGTGTGGCTTGGTACTTCCCAAGCTGACTGGGAAACTTCCTAGTTCATCTATTTCTATTCCGAACAGCTTTTCTCTGGGAGATCTACAATTGGCCGATCCTAATTTTTCTAAAAGCAATCAGATAGATATCTTGATTGGGGCAGATTTTTATCCTGACATACTGTTGGATGGGGTTCAACGGAACGTTTTGGGTTCACTTGTTGCTCAGAACACGATATTTGGTTGGGTTTTGTCAGGACCTTTGGATAGTGAATGTAGCAGTTTTACTACTGTTGTATCTTTTTGTAATGAGATTTGTATGAATCTGCAATTGGAAAAATTTTGGAAATTGGAGGAGCTTCCAAAAGTGTCTGCGGTTACGGCAGAGGAGGAATATTGCGAAGAGTTGTTCAAGCGAACAACGACCAGATCCCTTGACGGTAGATTTGTGGTTAGTCTTCCTTTCAAACCGCAGCATTTGGAGGGAAAGGGATTGGGGCTATCGAAAACGAAGGCTTTTCGACAATTTCTACGAAACGAAGCTTCTTTGGTACGGAATATGGAATTGAAAGCGAAGTATGATACTGTCCTCGCTGAATATGAATCCTTAGGTCATATGATTCGGGTGGGCCCGCTTCCAGAAAAGAGTACGGGGTATTATTTACCCCACCATGCGGTGGTAAAGCCAGAAAGAACGTCAACAAAGTTAAGGGTGGTTTTTAATGCATCCTATCCGACCTCAAGTGGACTTAGTTTGAATGACACTTTGTATCCTGGTCCCGTTTTACAAAATGATTTAATGTTGTTGATTATTCGCTGGCGATTCTATCGATACGTTTTTAATGGGGATATTGAAAAGATGTATCGGCAGATCCTATTGCATGACGAATTTACCCGTTTTCAGAGGATTGTTTTTCGAAGGGATCCCAATATGGATATTCAGGATTTTGAGTTAAAGACTGTTACTTTCGGTGTTAATTGTGCACCTTTTTTGGCAATTAGAAGTTTGTTGCAACTAGCTTCTGATGTGGAATGTGAATTACCATTCGCTTCAAAAATTTTACGACATATGATGTATGTAGACGATGCACTTGCAGGGGCACATGAATTAGAAGTGGCAATAGAGGCAAGGAATCAACTAATTGCTGCATTATCCTCCGCTGGATTTACTATGAGAAAGTGGACCGCCAATGACGACAGAATTCTAAAGGATTTACCACAAGAACATCTTCTTAGTGAGCACTTTTTAGAAATTGACGATGAAAGCAAGACAAAAACTTTGGGTGTCCGTTGGAATGCTAAAAGCGATACATTTTACTTTTCGATGAGACCCATTCATCTGAAGGACGATTACACGAAAAGGGAAGTTTTGTCCATAATAGCTTCATTGTTTGATCCAGCCGGGTGGTTGGGGCCAGTCATTATCGTGGCGAAAATATTGATGCAGCAAATATGGGCTGATAAAACTGGCTGGGACGAGTATTTGACTGCTCATAGTAAACAACGCTGGTTGCAGTTCATAAATGATTATGAAGCTTTAAACCATATTAAAGTAGAACGGTGGATAGGGTTTGACCCAAGCACTCATGTGGAAATACATGGATTTTCGGATGCCTCTGAGAGAGCATATGGAGCTTGTGTATATGTAAGGATAAGATCTAATAATGGTATCGTTCGAACTCACTTGCTGTTTGCAAAATCAAGGGTAGCACCTCTTAAAACTGTCTCTTTGCCAAGACTAGAACTGTGTGGGGCACTGTTATTGGCGGAGTTGATTGGTACATTACGGACCGAATTGAGTTTGAACAGTAATCATACCAAGTTCTATTGTTGGAGTGATTCGATGATAGTGCTCGCTTGGCTTCAGAAGCCCCCTTGTTCGTGGACGACATTTATTTCGAACAGAGTGTCGAAAATTGTTGATTTAGTTGGTGTAGATTGTTGGAGACACGTCAGGTCGGAACATAATCCAGCGGATATCATTAGTAGAGGCGTACAACCTAAGGATTTGATAGATAACTCGTTATGGTGGCATGGTCCATCTTGGTTGTCCGACGGAGGCAACGACTGGGAAATTGAGTCTCAACGAGAATTTTCTACCGAAGAGGAACGAAGAAGCATTAAGATATTCTTTACATACATCAAGAACTTTGAAGATGTGTTAGTCCGGTTTTCCTCTTATTCAAAGGCATTAAGGGTCATGGCATATGTCTACAGATTTATTTCATTACTTAGGAGAAAGTTCGATTCGGCCGCTGATGCAAAGATTTCGTTTAATGAATTGCAGGTTGTTAAACGGAAACTCATTATTATCACGCAAAAGGTATACTTTCCTGAAGAGTATTTAAATCTTACCAATGGTCAGCCTATCAATTCGAGTAGCAGCTTATTAAATTTGCACCCATTTGTCGACGAGGATGGATTAATTCGTGTTGGGGGTCGGCTTGCCAACGCCGTCTTCTTGTCTTTTAGTGAAAGACATCCTATTATTTTACCTTACAATTGTAAGCTGTCGCATCTCTTAGTATGCTTTATACACCAAGTTACTTTGCATGGAGGCATTCAGTTGATGCTGAGGGTTCTCAGAGCGGAGTTCTGGATTCCGAGGTCGAGGACGTTAATAAAATCGGTTATAGGTCGTTGCAAGACATGTACTATTCATGCTAAGAGATCACGCGAACAGATTATGTCTGCATTGCCAGTTGATAGAACTATACTTGAACGACCATTCACTCGAGTGGGTGTCGATTTTGCTGGACCTTATGACATCAAGAATTATACGGGCAGGGCTTGTTTGATCACTAAAGGTTATGTTTCGATTTTTGTTTGCTTCGCCACAAGGGCAATACATTTGGAAGCTGTTAGTGACTTGTCTACACCCACCTTTCTGGCTGCTTTTGCAAGATTCGTTTCCCGACGTGGAAGCCCGAAGGACATGTATTCTGATAATGGAACAAATTTCGTCGGAGCTTCACGGGTATTAAAGTCAGATTTTCGAAATTTTATTCGAAATATAAGTTCAGAGGTTATGGAAACATATGTGAATAATGGAATACATTGGCATTTTAATCCCGCAGGGGCACCCCACATGGGAGGCTTGTGGGAAGCTGGCGTAAAGTCATTTAAACATCATTTTAGAAGGATTGCCTCAAATCTAAAGTACACATACGAAGAGTTTTCAACCCTTTTGGCTCGCATTGAAGCCTGTTTAAACTCTAGGCCCCTTTGCCCATTGTCTGAGGATGTGTCTTGTATTGATGCTTTAACTCCTGGACATTTCCTGGTTGGAGGACCCCTTTTAGCCCCACCGGAACCTCAAATTAATGAAGCTCCAATTTCCATAATCAATCGTTGGCAGAGAGTGAAAGCGCTCAACCAGAATATATGCATACGATGGAAAGAAGAATACTTAAAAGAAATGTTTAAGAGAAGTAAATGGAAGACAGAAAAGCTAAATTTGAAGGTAAATGATATGGTTGTTGTGCGTGACGACAATTTAGCTCCAAACGAGTGGAGATTAGGTCGTATTACCAAGGTTTTTCCTGGCGTAGACGAAAAGGTCAGAGTAGCCGAGATCCAAACAGCACGAGGTCTTCTAGTTAGACCTATCGTTAAACTTGTTTTGCTTCCGACGGACTAATATCTTATAATATTTCGTATTTTTTTTTTTTTTTTTTTTTTTTGTTTTGTTTATTATTTTAGAATCATGGTAAAAGCAAAGAGATATCTTCCAGAAAATCGCCAAGGTAAACAGAAAATTGTTTGCCGAATATGTTTAAAGGACCATCCACTTCGCTTTTGCAGTAAATTTCTGGCTATGAGTTATTCGGAGAGAATGAGAATAGTGTCGATATATAGACATTGTGCTGGTTGTTTGGCTCATGACCATACATGGCGTACATGTAAAAGTGAGGGACGTTGCAAAAAATGTGGTGATATGCATCATACATTGCTACATAAACCCGGACCTAGTTCGTCTGCAAGGGTAGTAAAAAGCGTCGTAAAGAGGTTAGGACCTCGTTCGTCCCAACCTAAAACCGGATCTGGACCTCGTTCGTCCATAAGCCCCTCAACTAGTGGACCTCGTTCGTCCAATTTGTCTTCTGTAGCTGGACCAAGTTCGTCCACAGAAGGTAACAAAATAGCCAAAGGTTCAGCTCTCAATTCGAGAAAACGTACTCGTTCTCCAGACAGAAGTAGACGAAATAAACATGCATCGCAACAAGTAGTTCCATACAAATCCAGAAATGTGGAAAAAGGTGGATTTCAAGAACGTAGATGGGGTCCGCCCACGACCTACACCATTCAAGAAACCATAATGATCCGACCGACGGCGATGGTAAAAATTGTGAGTGGCAATCGTTGCGTCAATGAAAGGGTTCTTATTGATCCAGGGTCAGAGGTATCTATAATAGAGGAGTCGTTAGTGCATCGCATAGGTCAAAAAATTATTCGCGTTGGAAACTCCTATAAATGTGCTTTGCGTTTGCATGGATGTTATGGAATAGGCAGCTCCGTCGAAATTTATGCAGAAGTACGTAAAAAGTTTGCCGTACTGACACCGAGACAGTCTGTTGACATGAATATAGTTGATGAGTACCCTGGATTGCAACTAGCTGATCCTACCTTCTATTCTTCGGGTTACATACACCTTTCGTTAGGGGGTGATGTATATTCTAAAATTATCCGAAACGGCGTTGCTGGTGGAACATTTGGAAAGCCACTTGCTCAGTTTACCATTTTTGGGTATATTATATCCGGAGGGTGCTCACCTTAAGTAAATAACTTGGAGCATTTCGTGGACCTTAAAATCTTTTCAATTATTTATACTGGATGGATAAAGTTAACTAAAGTAAATTGGAGAAAATTTTTTAAATTAGAGATTCGCTTGATGGACAATGGGATCAGGTATACTCTTTTGAAAATTACTATTATTTTTTATTGCAGGTTACTGCAAGGGGGCCGGGATGTTAACATTTGTAAGCCAATGTCCCGAAAAATTACCGCCATCTGTGAAAGTTCCTGTACTCAAACTTCATGAATAGTGCGTGTCTACGTATCCTTGAGATATGGCCACTTCATTTGGGCTTGGGATTTTTTCTATTAGTTATAAGGCTATTATTACTCGTTTATTTTTTATATATTGTTGTTATTGTATGAATTTGATTAAGTATTGTTGAACTAACCTTCTGAATTGTGTGGAAGACATTTTGAATTAAATACCTTTTTGAATTGTATAGAAAAATCTAAACTTGAAATCGGTATTATTTATAAAAATATAAATGGTGTTAATAAAATCATACCTGTGAACTGAAAAACTTTGTGTTCTCATTAAGCACAGATTTCTCTGAACCATTTGGTTTGGACTATATGGTTTGTGTGTTTGGTTTGTAATTGGCTTCCACGGTGCTCCACCAGATACCTTAATTACACCCCTGGATTTTTGCCAAAGGGGAAACAACTCTAAAGGGTAACTGAGTTTGTGCCGTGAGTAAAGCGAGGCGACCCAACCCGACTATATACTTTACCGATTTGTATGTATGAAACAACAAGCCTGTGACCTTAATTATTTCAAAAGCTTTTTCTCAAAGGAATTAAGAAAAAAATATTTTCAAATTTTCATAGAAATATTGTCATATAATAGAATCCTAGTATTCTTAGTGACAGAAAAAAAATTAAAAAGAAAAACAAATATTCTCATTAAATCTACATCCATTGTATTGAGATGACAATTTCCTCTAAACACATACAGAGAAACGCACACACACACACACATACAGACATATCCAATTGTGTATGGCCTCAAGCTATGAACATCTTTGCTTTGTTGTCCCTGGCAATTTGTAATCATTTGACCGATTCAAGGTCCTGTGAACAAAAACAAGGCATGTTTTTGCTAATACCCTCTAATTCTATCACCCTGACCACCACCGATACCTATCTGCAGGCATAGTCACATCATCCTCCTGCTAACTAAAAAACCATCAAAACAAAATGAAAATTTACCACGACCACAATGGTACTCCGCCCTAATTACGATGAATGCCAACATTTTATATGGTATCTTGTATGCGTGAGTGTTCGAGCATGTATGTTTGACTGTGTGTATGACTCTTGACATAACGACAACTAATCAAATTTGAATTTACACAGAAAATTAGACTCGAAGCCATTACAAAGTGCAACGGAAGCGGAAACAGTTGCGATATCAGTTGCACTGACATTGCACTAGACATGCATGAGCTGCAACATACATAAGGGCCCATTGATAGAGAGACGAAGTGAGTGAAAAACGATGGAGAGAGTAGAGAGACGAGAGAAGAGTAATACGAATACGTGTAACTTTTTATGCATGATTGCATATGGTTGTGGATAAATGAGTGTATATACATGTGTGAGTGTGTGTGAGTATGTATGAATATTGAGCATATGGCTGAATTCTACATGGCGACCTTTTGTTGTTCTCTTTTGATGAATAAACGTTGCATTCAATATTTCGTTGTTGCTTTAACTGTTTCGACTGGTAGCAATACCATGATGATGATTTGAGTATTGTTGTTGTTGTTGTAAAATGTCTGTCTATCTGAATTGTGGAGAATGATGTGCATGAAACATCATTTATTCTTGATGCATATGCATATGCCATGAGCTAGGCTAGATTGCTTTGTCACTCTCCCTGTGTATTCTTCATCGCCGTAATATCATCTCATCACCATGCCTTCTCTTCCCACTGGTTGTTTGCTGTTGTTGTTCTTGTTGTTGCTGCTGGCGATGATGATGATGATGTTGGTGCGTAACATTGACACAAACGACAGGAAAGTGACATGACAGCCAGTGTGTAACGAACGGAAACATTGAAAATTGCGAAACAAATGTTAAGTTTTATTTTCACCCCCCCCCCCCTCCCCCTCATTCTCTCATATTGCACCCTTTAATTACGCACAGTATAATGAAATGGGGAAAATCGACCCTCAATATGGTTTGGGTAATTAAAGAGTAAATTTTGAATTTTATGAAAAAATTCAATAAACATGAAATTAAAACAAAAAGCATAATTTCACTAAAGTCTTTGCCATCGCATGTAAAAAAATTCAACGGCTGATTCTACAGGGTGGCTGACACGATTTCAAACATTCCCGTAGAAAAACAAAGCAGCCCAGCAAAAATAAGCGAAGCCAAAAAAGCACTGGAAATGTTCGCTTTGGATCCGGAGGTGGTGCAAAATTGGCTCAGAAGCAATGAATTTTACATGGGCTTGTCATAAGGCACAAGCCATATTTTTAAGCACCGCATAGGAATAATATTTTAATAAAAATTCCTACAGGAATGGCATTATAAAAAAATATCCCAAGTAAATGAAATTTTTTAATAATTTCCTCTTGGAATAACATTTTGACAAAAATTCCTATTTAAAATTAATTTTTACATAATTTACTCTTGATATTGACAAAAATTGTGGAAATATTTCTAATAGAAATGAAATTTAGAAAAAAATCTTATAGAAATTAAATTTTGGAAATATTTCTTATAGAAATGATATTTAGAAAAAAATATTATTGATATGAAATTTCGAGAAAAAAAATCTACAAAAATGGAATTTTAAACAATTTTCCTATAGAAATGAAATTTTGACTATATAAAAATTGGAAAAAAAACTTCAGTTTATTCTTTTTTGGAAATATTGTATTTTTGACAAAAATTTGAAAATTTAAAAAACGCCCTTAAATCTTCAAGCCTTGAAATGAAATTTTGACTAAATAAAAATTGGAAAAAAAACTTCAGTTTATATATTTTTTTTTTGGAGATATTGTATTTTTGACAAAAATTTGTAAATTAAAAAAAGCCCTTAAATATTCAAAGTTTGAACATTTGCTATTTATTTGTGGTATTGATGGGAGATGTTCTTTAAAATTAAAGAATTAAGAAGAAATTGTTTGCTGGGACATTAATAAACAAGTATATACAGCAGTAAGTTCGGCCGGGCCGAATCTTAAATACCCACCACCATGAATCAAATATACTAGTTGCCTTTGAAAATTTCAGTGGGGTTTGATGACAGATATTTTCACAAGCAGATCAGTTCAACCAGTACGCTTCCCACAGATTAATGTAAAGATTTTACCTATGAAGACTAGATTGGTAAAATTGGATAAGAAGAATTTTTTTATTTGAGTTTTAGAGGAATCATAAACATCTCTTGTAAGCGTGCAAGAAAATGATGAAATAACGCCTTGATTTAAAATCTAAAATCTGTAGATTTTTACCCCAACTATTTAAATGATTACGAAAAGTAAAATCCGGAAATTTTAAATTCAGTTTCAAGCAATTTTCATGATCAGTGCAGTGCACCTTCTATATGGAGGTCTTACCAAATGGACCGATAAAAACCAAATCATATACACTTTTTTATGGGTCTAAAATGACAGTATATTTTCAATTTGTGACAAATCGGATAAAAACTAATATTTCGAGAAACCCTAGGAGTTAAATCGGGAGATCGGTCTAATGGAAGCTATGCCAAAAACACCGTGGTGCAATGGTTAGCATGCCCGCCTTGCACACACAAGGTCGTGGGTTCGATTCCTGCTTCGACCGAACACCAAAAAGTTTTTCAGCGGTGGATTATCCCACCTCAGTAATGCTGATGATATTTCTCAGGGTTTCAAAGCTGCTCTAAGTGGTTTCACTGCAATGTGGAACGCCTTTCGGACTCGGTTATAAAAAGGAGGTCCCTTGTCATTGAGCTTAACATGGAAATCGGGCAGCACTCAATGATAAGAGAGAAGGTGGTGGGTATAAAAAATATGTGGAAATATATAAAAATGATTTTCAGTTATATGAATCAATATAAATTAGATCAATTATTTTTTATACCCTGCGCCACACTGTGGAACAGGGTATTATAAGTTAGTGAATATGTTTGTAACGCCCAGAAGGAGACGAGATAGACACATGGTGTCTTTGGCAATAATGCTCAGGGTGGGTCCCTGAGTCGATATAACCATGTCCGTCTGTCCGTCCGTCTGTCTGTGAACACATTTTTGTGATCAAAGTCTAGGTCGCAATTTAAGTCCAATCGCCTTCAAATTTGGCACATGTTACTAATTTTGGTCAGAATAGAACCCTATTGATTTTGGAAGAAATCGGTTCAGATTTAGATATAGCTCCCATATATATCTTTCGCCCGATATGGACTAATATGGACCCAGCAGCCAGAGTTTTATACTGATTTGCTCGAAATTTTGTACAAACATAACACTTAGTCGTATAGTTAAGTGTGCAAAATTTGATTGAAATCGGTTCAGATTTAGATATAGCTCCCATATATATCTTTCGCTCGATATGGACTTATATGGCCCCAGAAGCCACACTTTTGGCCGAATTTGGTTGAAATTTTGCACTAGGAGTACAATTAGTAGTGTAGTCAAGTGTACCAAATTTTATTGAAATCGGTTCAGATTTGGATATATCTCCCATATATAGCTTTCGCCCGATTTACACTCATATGACCACAGAGGCCAATTTTTAACTCCGATTTAGTTGAAATTTTGCACAGGTAGTAGAATTAGCATTGTAACTATGCGTGCCAAATTTGGTTGAAATCGGTTCAGATTTGGATATATCTCCCATATTAGCTTTCCCCCGATTTACACTCATATGACCACAGAGGCCAATTTTTTGCTCCGATTTAGTTGAAATTTTGCAGAGGGAGTAGAATTAGCATTGTAGCTATGCGTGCCAAATTTGGTTGAAATCGGTTCAGATTTAGATATAGCTCCCATATATATATGTTTTTCTGATTTCGACAAAAATGGTCAAAATACCAACATTTTCCTTGTAAAATCGCCACTGCTTAGTCGAAAAGTTGTAAAAATGACTCTAATTTTCCTAAACTTCTAGTACATATATATTGAGTGATAAATCATAAATAAATTTTTGCGAAGTTTCCTTAAAATTGCTTCAGATTTAAATGTTTCCCATATTTTTTTTTACTAACATTGTGTTCCATCCTAGTGCATTAGCAGACTTAAATTTTGAGTCTATAAATTTTGTAGAAGTCTATCAAATTCTGTCCAGATCGAGTGATACGTAAATGTATGTATTTGGGACAAACCTTTATATATAGCCTCCAACACATTTGACGGATGTGATATGGTATCGAAAATTTAGATCTAAAAAGTGGTGCAGGGTATAATATAGTCGGCCCCGCCCGAATTTAGACTTTCCTTACTTGTTTTTTACTAAAATTGTGTTCCACCCTAGTGCATTAGCCAACTTAAATGTTGAGTCTATAGATTTTGTAGAAGTCTATCAAATTCTGTCCAGATCGAGTTATATTTAAATGTATGTATTTGGGACAAACCTTTATATATAGCCTCCAACACATTTGACGGATGTGATATGGTATCGAAAATTTAGATCTACAAAGTGGTGCAGGGTACAATATAGTCGGCCCCGCCCGACTTTAGACCTTCCTTACTTGTTTAATATAGGTCGGTGAATTATATTATCAACTACGTTATTGAAGCAATGTCAATTACAAACGAATAGGAAGAAACTATCACAATATTTAGCTGAATTTAACCACCATTTAACTTACTTCCTCTATCTCTCTCTGACCCTCTTTACATTGTATTCCTTCTCTTCAATTACAATTTATATGTGTTACATACATATAACATATACATCCACTTACATACAAAAAAAAACTAAATTTGATTAGCCAATTCTTGACAATACCCGAACTTGATATTACTTTACAACACTAACCTAAATCAAGCAATCAACTTACCACACAACATAGCATTGATGGACAGCTATGCAACGTAGCAAAAGGAAAGATATAAAACCCGTGTTTAGAGGTTAATAGAGGGTTTCATGTGTGTTCACTCTATGCACAGAGGACTTGGTCTCAACATTGAATGCACGACGACATCATTGCCAGGTCCACCATTAAATTGCACTATGAAATACACTACTACATACATATATATGCAGTAAAGCAGCAGGAGTAGTAACATCACAACAAATGCCCGCAGCATTTTACCGTATATAGCGTTATGCAGGTCATGTGCATAAACAATGTTAAGCTGTGACTTTGAATTGTTATAAACTAAGCTACAAACATACGAACCTCACACACACACGCACCTATAGAGGCACTCGCATTTATATACTCACACCCATTCCAATGGATATTACCACTATTCATTTCTCTTGTATGCTTCCGCATACTCAGAGAATAGAACTATCAACGAAAGTAAGAGAGCGCTTGTGTGCGTGTTTATATCTCTCACTTACTCGAATGAGTAGTGAGTGTGTGTATATCTACTTTATAAGTCTTTCTTGATTGTTAGCTTCAATATCTCTGGTATAGTAGTTGGCAATGTGTTCTCCTTGTTGGCAAAAATGTGTGTTTTTGTGTATGTGTGCCTCCACAGCCAATTTGTACAAAATAACCATACAGTTTTTTCTCTCTTACCGCACAAACGCTCAACGCTCTAAGGGCAATTGAAATAGAAACTTAAATAACCCAGTCACCAGACCATCAAAATTTACCTCATCACCCTGCACCCATCTATAAAATTCATCTACAAAATTTAAGTAACACGTTCAGCAATGTTCTAGGTAAGCGTGCGTGTTTACCTAAGTGGAGAATATAAACAGTGGGTATGGATGTGCGATGGTGAATATGCTTTGAGTATGTGTGACCATTAGATTGCCAATATAATACTGTGGCAATATGAGGACTCACACACTTATACACTTTAGTAATATCTGTGTGGCATTTTACTGCGTTAGGGTAGCTTACTGCTGCCGTAAAATTTTATGCTTTAGATTGATTTTTGTGTTGTGTTGTTGTTGTTGGTACGTTGATTACGTTGTTACCGTCAGTAGTGGCATCTTCATTAAGCGTAGTAAGTTCGTGTACTCGAAAATATTTATATGCATGCGAATATATTGGCATATGTAATTGTTTTTGTGGATTCAAATAAATAAAAGAGTTATCCGTTTACGGGGAAATTTTAGTCAATTTAAGGGGGCGGTATTGCGAATACCCTCACAATCGCTTACGTAAACCTGGGGAACTATGGAGCATATGATTGATGGTCACTGTAATTCATAACACGTATACGCATGGCATTACTCTCTACATTCTAGTATGAATAGAATATTCTATCTATACTACAATGGAATTTTAACTAAGCATGTTTTCTTTCTGAAAAAAGTGATTTGCCTTCACTTTGTCTGTACAGAATACGCATTTAAAAAAATGCTATCATGGCAACTGGCAGAAAAGAAAACTTTGAACAGCCCTGGGTCGAGCCAAATTTTTCATCAACCTCGACTCCGGAGTCGGAGGCAAAAAAGTTATTTTGTTTTAGTTAATTTTTAACATTTTTAAGAAAATTTTCTCTGTAAGTAAGTAAGAATGAAACTACGGCGTGTGTTAGTGTACTCACCAACTTTTTCCAAGTGATGGCCAGATGAAACTAAAATATTTTCTGACACCCTTGTTACCGCCTTCAAATGGGAATAATGAGCTCCTGACAATCCACACGGAGACGTTTCCTCCGCCCACTATCAGTTGCCTGCACAAGAAGTTTATTATTGTTTTAGATTTCGAGTCAATGCCAACTAAGGCAGCCAAAGCTAACGATTTATATTAGGCTTATTCCTGCATTAACAGCGTGCTTAATATGATAATGATTTGGCACCAACGATTTTTTCTTGAGTTTTAATTAAAAAAAAATGAATGCAATTTAGTTAAATTTTCTCACGAAGTTTTTCATCCATCTCATAAAACAGTTCACTTTTTTCGGTATACAAATATATGACATCTATACCTAAATTCAAACGATTTGGATCAAATTCGGCACACTTATGTAAAATAAATATTTACTGCGTTGGTTTTCAATCAACTAGAATAAAATTCCGTTACGAATGGGAAGCAAAATGTGGGTTTTACGATCATACTTGAACAAATTGGGCATACATATACAGCTAAAAAAGTGACTGATATGTAATGCAACAATGTAATTTGCTATATTTTTTTAAATTTATTGTTCAAAAACAAAATATATCGGAAATAACATACAATTTTAGAATCAGTTTAGATTTCTTCGAATTGGTTACCTTTGGCATGAATCATGGCCATCAAACTACCGATAAACGCGGTAGAATCAGTTATTGGAATTTAAGCAAAAATGGTAGATTTGTTTACAGTTTGGTATAAATCTTGGCGTTTGGGTAGATCTTGCAAAATATACCTCCTCACAAATTTGAACAAAATTTTCTACAGAAATAAAATTTTCAAAATATTTATTATAGAAATAAAATTTTCGCACAATTTTCTATAGAAATAAAATTTTGACAAAATTATCTATAGAAATAAAATTTGGACAACATTTTCTATAAAAATAAAATTTTGCAAAATATTCTACAAAAATAAAATTTTGACAACATTTTCTATAGAAATAAAATGTTAACAAAATTTTCTATGGAAATAAAATTTTGACAAAAGTTTCTATAGAAATAAAATTTTGACAAAATTTTCTATAGAAATAAAATTTTGACAAAATTTTCTATAGAAATAAAATCTTGACAAAATTTTCTATAGAAATAAAATTTTCACAAAATTTCCTATAGAAATATAATTTTGACAAAATTTTCTACAGAAATAAAATTTTGACAAAATTTTCTATAGAAATAAAATGCTGACAAAATTTTCTATAGAAATATAATTTTGACAAAATTTTCTACAGAAATAAAATTTTGACAAAATTTTCTATAGAAATAAAATGTTGACAAATTTTTCTATAGAAAAAAAATTGACAAAGTTTTCTATAGAAATAAAATTTTCTATAGAAATAAAATTTTCACAAAATTTTCTATAGAAATAAAATTTTCACAAAATTTTCTATAGAAATGAAAATTTCACAAAATTTTCTATAGAAATAAAATTTTGGCAAAATTTTCTATAGAAATAAAATTTTGACAAAATTTTCCATAGAAATAAAATGTTCACAAAATTTTCTATAGAAATGAAAATTTCACAAAATTTTCTATAGAAATAAAATTTTGACAAAATTTTCTATATAAATAAAATTTGGACGAAATTTTCTACAGAAATAAAATTTTCACAATATTTATTATAGAAATAAAATTTTGACAAAATTTTCTATAGATATTCTATAAAAATAAAATTTTGAAAATTATTCTACAGTAATAAAATTTTGACAAAATTTTCTATAGAAATAAAATGTATTCCTGCATTAACAGCGTGCTTAATATGATAATGATTTGGCACCAACGATTTTTTCTTGAGTTTTAATTAAAAAAAATGAATGCAATTTAGTTAAATTTTCTCACGAAGTTTTTCATCCATCTCATAAAACAGTTCACTTTTTTCGGTATACAAATATATGACATCTATACCTAAATTCAAACGATTTGGATCAAATTCGGCACACTTATGTAAAATAAATATTTACTGCGTTGGTTTTCAATCAACTAGAATAAAATTCCGTTACGAATGGGAAGCAAAATGTGGGTTTTACGATCATACTTGAACAAATTGGGCATACATATACAGCTAAAAAAGTGACTGATATGTAATGCAACAATGTAATTTGCTATATTTTTTTAAATTTATTGTTCAAAAACAAAATATATCGGAAATAACATACAATTTTAGAATCAGTTTAGATTTCTTCGAATTGGTTACCTTTGGCATGAATCATGGCCATCAAACTACCGATAAACGCGGTAGAATCAGTTATTGGAATTTAAGCAAAAATGGTAGATTTGTTTACAGTTTGGTATAAATCTTGGCGTTTGGGTAGATCTTGCAAAATATACCTCCTCACAAATTTGAACAAAATTTTCTACAGAAATAAAATTTTCAAAATATTTATTATAGAAATAAAATTTTCGCAAAATTTTCTATAGAAATAAAATTTTGACAAAATTATCTATAGAAATAAAATTTGGACAACATTTTCTATAAAAATAAAATTTTGCAAAATATTCTACAAAAATAAAATTTTGACAACATTTTCTATAGAAATAAAATGTTAACAAAATTTTCTATGGAAATAAAATTTTGACAAAATTTTCTATAGAAATAAAATGTTGACAAAATTTTCTATAGAAATATAATTTTGACAAAATTTTCTACAGAAATAAAATTTTGACAAAATTTTCTATAGAAATAAAATTTTCACAAAATTTCCTATAGAAATATAATTTTGACAAAATTTTCTACAGAAATAAAATTTTGACAAAATTTTCTATAGAAATAAAATGTTGACAAAATTTTCTATAGAAATATAATTTTGACAAAATTTTCTACAGAAATAAAATTTTGACAAAATTTTCTATAGAAATAAAAAGTTGACAAAATTTTCTATAGAAAAAAAAATTGACAAAGTTTTCTATAGAAATAAAATTTTCTATAGAAATAAAATTTTCACAAAATTTTCTATAGAAATAAAATTTTCACAAAATTTTCTATAGAAATGAAAATTTCACAAAATTTTCTATAGAAATAAAATTTTGGCAAAATTTTCTATAGAAATAAAATTTTGACAAAATTTTCCATAGAAATAAAATGTTCACAAAATTTTCTATAGAAATGAAAATTTCACAAAATTTTCTATAGAAATAAAATTTTGACAAAATTTTCTATATAAATAAAATTTGGACGAAATTTTCTACAGAAATAAAATTTTCACAATATTTATTATAGAAATAAAATTTTGACAAAATTTTCTATAGATATTCTATAAAAATAAAATTTTGAAAATTATTCTACAGTAATAAAATTTTGACAAAATTTTCTATAGAAATAAAATTTTCACAAAATTTTCTATAGAAATAAAATTTTCGCGAAATTTTCTATAGAAATGAAAATTTCACAAATTTTTCTATAGAAATAAAATTTTGGCAAAATTTTCTATAGAAATAAAATTTTGACAAAATTTTCTATTGAAATAAAATGTTCACAAAATTTTCTATAGAAATGAAAATTTCACAAAATTTTCTATAGAAATAAAATTTGGACGAAATTTTCTACAGAAATAAAATTTTCACATTATTTATTATAGAAATAAAATTTTGACAAAATTTTCTATAGATATTCTATAAAAATAAAATTTTGAAAATTATTCTACAGAAATAAAATTTTGACAAAATGTTCTATAGAAATAAAATTTTCACAAAAATAAAATTTTGACAAAATTTTCTAGAGAAATAAGTTTTTACAAAATTTTCTATATGAATAAAATTTTGACAAATTTCGACAAAATTTTCTATAGAAATAAAATTTTCACAAAATTTTCTATTGAAAAAAATGTTGACAAAGTCTTCTATAGAAATAAAATTTCCACAAATTTTTCTATAGAAATGAAAATTTCACAAAATTATCTATAGAAATAAAATTTTGACAAAATTTTCTATAGAAATAAATTTTGACAAAATTTTCTATAGAAATAAAATTTTGACAAAATTTTCTTTAGAAATAAAATTTTGACAGATTTTTCTATAGAAATAAAATTTTGACAAAATTTTCTCTAGAAATAAAATTTTTACAATATTTTCTATATAAATACAATTTTGACAAATTTCGACAAAATTTTCTATAGAAATAAAATTTTTACAAAAATTTCTATAGAAATAGTATTATAATTTAATAATTGTTCATGATGTCTTAAATATTTCAACATATAAATAAAATAATGCAACATATAAATAAATAAAATTTTCACAAAATTACAAAATTTTCTATAGTAATAAAATTATGACAAAATTTTCTATAGAAATAAAATTTTGACAAAATTTTCTATAGAAATAAGATTTTTACAAAATTTCGTATAGAAATATAATTTTGACAAAATTTTCTACAGAAATAAATTTTTAAAAAATTTTCTATATAAATAAAATTTTGACAAAATTTTTTATAGAAATAATATTTTGACAAGAATTTCCATAGAAATAAAATTTTCACAAAATTTTTTATAGAAACAAAATTTTCACAAAATTTTCAATAGAAAAAAAATTTCACAAAATTTTCTATAGAAATGAAAATGTCACCAAATTTTCTATAGAAATAAAATTTTGACAAAATTTTCTATAGAAATAAAATTTTGACAAAATTTTCCATAGAAATAAAATTTTGACAAAATTTTCTATAGAAATAAAATTTTTACAATATTTTCTATATAAATACAATTTTGACAAATTTCGACAAAATTTTCTATAGAAATAAAAATTTTACAAAAATGTCTATAGAAATAGTATTAAAATTTAATAATTGTTCATGATGTCTTAAATATTTCAACATAATAAAAATTTTTGTTTTTTCCTTTTTCATTTCTTTGCAGACTCACCGCCGCCACATCAATATCAAACACAACAACAGGCAAACAAAAATCATCCCAATGGCAATATAAATTCAGGCCTTGGTCCCATGTCACATCATATACGAGCCCCTAGGCCACCGACACGCACTGCTTCATCGACAAATAGCACTTGTGGCTCAACATCTGGTGCTGGAGGCAGCAGCAGTAGTGGTGGTGGCGGTGGCGGTGGTTCCAATCTAATCGATCAAACACCATCAAATGGTAGCAGTAGTAGTGGTGTTAGCAGTGCTCCATCCTCCAAAGGCCATTCTCATCACCATGGTCATTCGCATACGCATCCAAATTCGAATGTTGATAGCATTGGAATGACAACAACAGCATCATCATCATCGTCGTCAGCAACAACAGCTGGAACGGCACATTTACAGCAGCAAGTGCCTCAGGCGGCAATAGATGAGATGCGCGTCTGATAGGTATCGGTGTTCGAGCTAGATTTATAGTCGTCTTGGTAAGTAGAAAAAAAAGCTAAAACAAAATAAATCAATTTTTGGGGGAAAATAATTGAATATGGATCAATGTAGGACAAATCATATGGATTTAATTCTAATGAAGCTGCCTATCAGCATGCTTGAGGTTTTTTCAATATGCTTCCCAAATATACACTGAGTTAAATATTGACGTGAGGCCTAAGATTTCACGGTCTTAAAATACGTTCTTAATGGGTCGTATTGTCTTAAAACAAGATATCATTACATGAAAGAATTTTTTTTTTTTACTAAATTTGTTGGAGATATTTTCCTACATTTTATTTTAAAGGCGAGTGATAATCTTGAGTTCTCTACGACAGCGGCTCGCTACCTTATACCTTATGTCAGTGCTGCATAAGGTTTTTAAAGCTGCTTGACTGTCGATGAGGAAGTTGATATCGCTTCTGATCAACAGCAACTCAGCAGCTTTTGTGATCACAGAAATCTCCACCTGCAAAATACTGGAATCACTGTCGAGCGTGTTAGACGGAATACGGGGTATTCTCAAATCACTGCGATAAATTCCGCTGCCCGTTCCGAAGGATATTCTCCTGTTTACTAGAATTCCGAAGGATATTCTCCTGTTTACTAGAATTAGAAGAAGAATTAGTTTAGAATTATAATTTTACCAAATTTGTTTGTCACGGTTGCCACAGATGGTAGAATTGCACTAAAAGTGGTAGATTTTTTACTGTTTGGTAGATTGGTAGAATTTGTAATATTTTGGTAAGTTTGCAAAATATTACTCTCCAATAAAGGAGTACTTCACAAATTTTCACAAATAAAATTTCGAAAACATTTGCTAGAGAAATAAAATTTTACAAAATTTTCTATAGAAATAAAATTTTGACAAAAATAGAAATAAAATTATGATAAAGGTTTTTATAATAACAAAATTTGGACAAATTGTTCTAAAGAAATAAAACTGGAAAAATTTTCTTTAGAAATAAAACTTGGACAAAACTTTCTATAAAAATAAAATGTTGACAAAATTTTCTATAGAAATAAAATTTTGACAAAATTTTCTTTAAAATTAAAATTTGACAAAAATTTCTATAGATATAAAATGTTGACAAAATTTTCTATAGAAATAAAATTTTGACAAAATTTTCTCTAGAAATAAAATTTTGAAAAAATTTTCTATAGAGATAACATTTTGAGAAAATTTTCTATAGAAATAAAATTTTGACAAAATTTTCTATAGAAATAAAATTTTTTAGAAATAAAATTTTGACAAAATTTTCAATAGAAATAAAATTTTGACAAAATTTTCTATGGAAATAAAATTTTGACAAAATTTTCTATAGAAATAAAATTTTGACAAAATTTTCTATAGCAATAAAATTTTGACAAAATTTTCTATAGAAATAAAATTTTGACAAAATTTTCTTTAAAATTAAAATTTGACAAAAATTTCTATAGATATAAAATGTTGACAAAATTTTCTATAGAAATAAAATTTTGACAAAATTTTCTATAGAAATAAAATTTTGACAAAATTTTCTATAGAAATAAAAGTTTGACCAAATTTTCTATAGAAATAAAATTTTGACAAAATTTTCTATAGAAATAAAATTTTGACAAAATTTTCTACAGAAATAAAATTTTGACAAAATTTTCTATAGAAATAAAATTTTGACAACATTTTCTATAGAAATAAAATTTTGACAAAATTTTCAATAGAAATAAAATTTTGACAAAATTTTCTATGGAAATAAAATTTTGACAAAATTTTCTATAGAAATAAAATTTTGACAAAATTTTCTATAGCAATAAAATGTTGACAAAATTTTCTATAGAAATAAAATTTTGACAAATTTTTCTATAGAAATAAAATTTTGACAAAATTTTCTATAGAAATAATATTTTGACAACATTTTTTATAGAAATAAAATTTTGACAAAATTTTCAATAGAAATAAAATTTTGACAAAATTTTCTATGGAAATAAAATTTTGACAAAATTTTCTATAGAAATAAAATTTTGACAAAATTTTCTATAGCAATAAAATTTTGACAAAATTTTCTATAGAAATGAAATTTTGACAAAATTTTCTATAGAAATAAAATTTTGACAAAATTTTCTATAGAAATAAAATTTTGACAAAATTTTCTCTAGAAATAACATTTTGAAAAAATTTTCTGTAGAGATAACATTTTGAGAAAATTTTCTATAGAAATAAAATGTTGACAAATAATTTTTCTGTTTAATAGTTTTTTATAGAAATAAAATTTTTACTGAATTTTCTATAGAAATAAAATTTTGATACAATTTTCTATAGAAAAACAAGTATATACAGCAGTAAGTTCGGCCGGGCCGAATCTTAAATACCCACCACCATGAACCAAATATTAGAGTTTCCTTTGAAATTTCAGGAGGGCATCAGGACTTGAGGACACTTCCCGAAGATAAATTTAAAGATTTCACCTATGAGGACTATATCAGATTCTGGATTTATAAGAACCATTTTTGTTTGAGTTTTAGAGGAATCATTAACATCTCTTGTAAGTGTGCAAGAAAATTGTAAAATAACGTCGTGATTTGAAATCTTAAATCTGTAGATTTTCACCCGAGAAGTAAAATCTGGAAATTCTACATTGAGTTTCAAGCAATTTTCATGATCAGTGCGCCTTCTATACCCTCAAGAAGTGAAGTCGTCTATATGGAGGCATTACCAAATGGACCGATAAAAACTTAATCCGATACACGTTTTTGTAAGCCTAAAATACAAGAATATTTAAAATTTCAGGCAAATCGGATAAAAACTACGTTTTCTAGAAACCCAAGGAGTTAAATCGGGAGATCGTTCTTATGGGGGCTATACTAAAATATGGCCCGATACTCACCGTTTTCGGCACACCTATTTATGGTCCTAAAATACCAATAAATTTCCAATTTCAGGTAAATTGTATATAAACTACGGATTCTATAAACCCAAGATGTAAAATCGGGAGATCGGTCTATATGGGGGCTATACCAAAACATGGAACGATACGGATCATTTTCGGCACACCTTTTGATGGTCCTCAAGTACTCTAGATTTTCAATTTCAGGCAAATTGGATAAAAACTACGGTTTCTATAAGCCCAAGACCCCAAATCGGGAGGTCGGTTTATATGGGGACCATACCAAAACATGGACCGATGCTCACAATTTTTGGCACACCTCTTTAGGGTTCTAAAGTACCTCTCGACTTCCAACTTCAGGTAAATTGGATAAAAACTGCGGTTTCTATAAGCCCAAGAAGTAAAATCGGGAGATCGGTCTATATGGGGGCTATACAATAACATGGACCGATACCCACAGTTTTTGGCACACGTATTTGTGGTCCTACAATACCTCTAGATTTCCAATTTCAGGTAAATTGAATAAAAACTGCGGTTTCTATATGCCCAAGAAGTAAAATCGGGAGATCGGTTTCTATGGGGACTATATCAAAACCTGGACCGATATAGCCCATCTTCGAACTTGACCTGCCTGCAGACAAAAGACGAGTTTGTGCAAAATTTCAGCACGATTGCTTCATTATTGAAGACTGTAGCGTGATTACAACAGACAGACAGACAGCCAGACAGACAGACAGACAGACGGACATCGTTATATCGTCTTAGAATTTCTCCCTGATCAAGAATATATATACTTTATATAGTCGGAAATCGATATTTCGATGTGTTACAAACGGAATGACAAACTTATTATACCCCCGTCACCATTCTATGGTGGTGGGTATAAAAATGTTGACAAAATTTTCTATAGAAATAAAATTTTGACAAAATTTGCTATAGAAATAAAACTTTAACAAAATTTTCTATAGAAATAAAACTTGGACTACATTTTTATAGTAATAAAATTTTGACAAAATTTTCTATAGTAATAAAATGTTGACAAAATTTTCGATAGAAATAAAATTTTGACAAAATTTTCTATAGAAATAAAATTTTGACACAATTTTCTATAGAAATAAAATTTTGACAAAATTTTCTATAGAAATAAAATTTTGAGAAAATTTTTTACAGAAATAGAATTTTTGAGAAAATTTTCTATAGAAATAAAATTTTGAAAAAAAATCTATAGAAATAAAATTTGTTATAAAAATAAGACTTTGACAAAATTTTCTATACAACTAAATTTTTTGATAACATGTTCTATAGAAATAAAATTTTGACAAAATTTTCTACAGAAATAAAATTTTGATATAATTTTGTATAGTAATAAAATTTTGACAAAATTTTCTATAGAAATAAAATTTTGACAAAATTTTCTATAGAAATAACATTTTGCGAAAATTTTCTAAAAAAAATAAAATTTTGACAAAATGTTCTATAAAGGGTCAAAATTTGGTCAAGGGAAAACGCGTGTAAATCGGTGAAATCGTTTATTTAAAAAATCAAATTAAATTTTTTTTCAAGTTCAATTAGTATAAAATTCAGGAAAAATATTCAGTTAGGCTTTCGCTTTTCCAAATCCGAATTGCCGGGCCTCACGCTTGACACCTGCCATCAGATTTTGTACAGCCACCTTGTCCACCTTCTTCGCCGCAGAATGCCAGTTTGCCTTGAATTGCTGCTCGTCCTTAGCAGTTTTTTTGGTCTTCTTTAGGTTCCGCTTGACAATAGCCCAGTATTTCTCAATTGGGCGGAGCTCTGGCGTGTTGGGAGGGTTCTTGTCCTTGGGAACCACCTGCACGTTGTTGGCTGCGTACCACTCCATGGCCTTTTTACCGTAATGGCAAGATGCCAAATCCGGCCAAAACAGTACGGAACAACCATGTTTCTTCAGGAAAGGCAGCAGACGTTTATTCAAACACTCTTTCACATAAATTTCTTGGTTGACAGTCCCGGAAGCTATGAAAATGCTGCTTTTCAAGCCACAGGTACAGATGGCTTGCCAAACCAGATATTTCTTTGCGAACTTTGACAGTTTCATGTGCTTGAAAATATCTGCTATCTTTCCCCTTTCTTTTGCCGTATAAAACTCCTGTCCCGGAAGCTGCTTGTAGTCGGCTTTGACGTAGGTTTCGTCCTCCATTACCACGCAGTCAAATTTCGTCAGCATCGTCGTGTACAGCCTCCGGGATCGCGCTTTGGCCGTCGTATTTTGTTTATCATCGCGATTTGGAGTCACTACCTTCTTGTAAGTCGATAGTCCGGCTCGGTTTTTAGCTCGATGCACGGTTGTAGACGATACACCCAGCTTATTTGCGGCATCTCGGAGAGAGAGGTTAGGGTTTCGCTTGAAACTACCGGCAACTCTCTTTGTCGTCTCAGCGGCTTCCGGTTTTCGATTTCCCCCCGATCCAGACTTCCTGGCTGTCGACAAACGTTCCCCAAACACTTTAATTGCATTTGTAACGGTTGATTTGGCAACTTTTAGCGATTTTGCCAGCTTTGCGTGCGAGTAGCTCGGATTTTCGCGATGCGCGAGCAAAATTTTGATACGCTGCTCTTCCTGCTTGGACGGCATTTTGACAACTGAAGAGTGAATTCCAAAATCAAAATAGGAGCAACATTCTACACACACACCTTCAAAATGAGGGGTGTTCAGGTTTTTTAAATTCAAAATTGAAAGAAATACGTCAAGTTTATATTGACCAAATTTTGACCGTATCACCCTTTATAAATAAAATTTTGAGAACATTTTTCTTGAAAAGAAATGACATTTTGATAAAATATTTTTTTTTTAGTAGTGTTTTGGTAAAATTGGTAGTCCGTGCCGTCGCTTTTTACCATTTAATAAGATCATAAATATGAAAAAAAGACTAAATTTAAATGTAGACATTGACTTATCGTACTCTATATAGATGTAGTTGTCCCTTGTGTTTGTATTATTGTTGCCAGATTTCGATAAAATTCTTTCCAAAAGAATTTGGAAACTACGCTCTAGAAACAATCTAGGAAAATAAAGCAATTAAATATACAATTTAGTTGAATTTTCGAAAGAAGTGTTTCATTATTCCCATAAAAGACTTTTTTATGTAGAAGGCCCCGGCCCTCTTTAGACTTCCTTCGACGTAACCAATTGACAATAAAAATATAAATATACACAATAGGAAAACCTAGAATTATATCCTTGTTTTAGCCATTTGAAATCAATATTTATTACAGTTTTAGTCTTCTCCATAATTCTCTAACAATTTAAAGATAAAATCAAATTTTTTGTTGAGAATATTCAAGCAATTCAAGTAATTCAACTATCTTCCAAGACTCTACTCTACTCTATTCTAAGATGTTATCGTTTCCTTAGAAGTTGCACTCGACTGGATTTTTATTTGCATTCTCATGTTAACAAATCTCAAAACTTCACATTTCCTCACTCTAACTCATATTTCCACACACAAAAGCCACATATGAGAGTATCTATATATGTGTGTATTTCCCACACATGTACATGAAGAGGATAAGATTCAGATTTCTCATCAATTGAGCTGCTTAACGGTTAGAAAATATACGAATAATTGTAGTTAGATTGAATAGTTAAGCATTACAGTGCAGTGAGAGATAAGTAATGTGAGAGGTGTATAAACATTCACACATGATGATATGAGAGGCAGAGTGCGAGAGAGAGAGAGAGAGACAGAGAGTTAGGGTGGTAGGTGTTCAAGTGTATAATATTCTCTATGCAAAATGTGGGTAATTTATCGTTAGGTAAGCACTACGAGATAAGGATGACGATGAGAAATATACAAAGTAACCGCTTAGATGTAAAATTACCAACATTGCTATTGCCCTAAGATGGAAAGGAAGTTTATGTGTATGCGTGTGTGTCTGTGTGTGTGTGAACGAAAAAGGAAATTTCTTCTATAATATTCATTCATGCATTCTTTGCATTTTATAATATTTCAGATATGCTTAGTGATGTGGAATGAAGTTGAAGTAAAAGGAAATGTTGAGAAAATCTCTCCAAGTTTCTTCAAATGTTCATTGGATTGTGTTGAATTATTTAAACAAGTTATGTGGCTAAATTGCGTTGAGACGTTTGGAATTTTTTTTTTTTTATAAACATGAAAAAATTTAATTTAAATTTTTTTATTTGACACTTTTTATAAAGCACAGTTTTTATATGAAATTGGAAAATGTAAAACAAAATGATTATATGATATTAGAACATATACTATTGTATGACATGTAGCTATATATCCCAAAAAAATTATGGCAATCTAAACGAAATGACTGATTTTGACATTTTGTAAATCAGAGGATGTAAAATTGCCAGATAGGAAAATTTTTTGTCAAATTGGAAGTGTAGCCGCCGGTTGAGATTTTTTTACCAATGTCCTTGATGGAAGTAACATGACTGATTGTAACAAAAGGCTTTTTGTTTCTGGTTCAAAGGTCGATTTCAAGTATATATGGAGGAAACGGGACAGTTATTAAGTTGTACAGTGTTGAGGTGCTATCGATTCCTTGTCTAGGCGGCCGCTTCGCTTGAAAAGCTCGTGCAACAATGATAAATCGTTCACTTTCATGTCACTTTGGGCAAACAATGGCTTTTTATCCCGGCTAATGCGTTTCAGTCTCCATCTTACATGGAATATGTTTGTCGAACATGGAATATGTTTGTCGCAACCATGTTATTTTCTCGAAAATTATTTATTATTTAATTTCGGCAATCAAGTACATTTTTACCGAGAAAAGAACATTTTTGCGACAAATATGTTCTATGTTCACCGTCCAAACCTAATATTTTGCTCTTGAAACATTATTGGGGTGATTATATTCCTTCTCTACGTTTTAGAATGCATTAAGAATCATTAAAAATATAAAAATTGTTTATTTGTCAAAATATCACCTATGAAAAATATTTTGGTGTTCGGTCGAAGCAGGGATCGAACCTATGACCCTTTGTATGCAACGCAAACAGGCTAAGCATTGGACCACGGTGGCTCCCTACTCGGGCTTCTAAACTCCCAAGACTAATTTCTTTTTTCCCACATATCACTTCTCCCACTATTTCCACAGCTATCATTCATTCATCATGTTATGTCACATATATTCCATAGCCTAAACTCACTTTCACGTTTTTTCTGTTTTCCATTTTATTACTTTTGCTAACATAATGTACACAACTATAAACAAAATCAAATAGAAAAACCCCAAAATGCAATTTCAAGTTTATTTCCCATACCTCTTCAAGGCGCATAATTTAGTACATCGTTGCATTTGGAATTTCAAATAGGAAAAAGTTTTGATTATGCCTTTAAAGCGCAATGTTTATGAAGAGTTTTTTTGTTTGTAACAAAAAAAAAAACCGCATACACAAATATGATGAGTGAACAAACAAAAAAGAAATTGAAAAAAATAAAACGTGTTTTTTCATAAAACTTTCACCATACCACCTTTTCCCCTTTTACGTAGTTGACGGTGTAGAAGGAATGGAAGTTTGGGCTTCAGCACAATCTTCCATAGAAAAATTATGTTGAATATGTCCGCCATTTTTTATGCACATTTTGTCATTGAAAAACTCTTGGAAAACATTTGGCCAAATAAATTAAAAGTTTTCCTTTTGCCTTGCTTTACCTGCATCGCCCTCTCTTCATCGCTTTCTCATAGACATGGAAAATAAGTTTTTGAATGTTTCTTGGGCCTTTTTGAATAATGACACAATACCCAAATAAAAGAAAGTGTAATGAGACAAACAGACATTTATCGTTGTCGCCTACCAGGTTGGCCGTAAACAATTTGTGTCACCCCATGGGGTAGTAGAAAAGGTGTAAACAGTGACCAACTGTTGGAAAAACTATGAAAAATTATAATCAGTGGGTTCACGAAACTGGCTTGGAGTATGAGAACCTTGACCTGCTGGACAATAGGCTTACTGAAAAATTTTGATAAATAAGTGAGGGTAATATGGCTATATTTATTTATTTATTTATTTACAAAATTAGACTTATAGTAAATATGGCTATATAAATAATGCAAGTCTTCCAAAAAAATCTGATCTAAATTTCCTGTCAATATCATTATTCCTGCTATACAATTTTTACCTTGCACCAACAAGGGAAAGTTACTACTTCCACAAGAAGGGAGACAAATTTTGTTAAAATATTATTTCTAAAGAAAATTTTGTACAAATTTTATTTCTATAGGAAATTTTGTCAAAAATTTTATTTCTATAGGAAATTTTGTCCAAATTTTATTTCCACAGAAAATTTTGTCAAAATTTTATTTCTATCGAAAATTTTGTCAAAATTTTATTTTTATAGAAAATTTTATCAAAATTTTATTTCTATAGAATATTTCGTCAATTGTTATTTCTGTAGACAATTTTGTCAAAATATTATTTCCATACGAAATTTTGTCAAAAAATTATTTCTATGTAACATTTTGTCAAAATTTTTATTTCTACAGAAAATTTTGTAAAAATTTAATTTTTATAGAAAATTTTGTCAAAATTTTATTTTTATAGAAAATTTTGTCAAAATTTTATTCCTATAGAAAATTTTGTGAAAATTTTATTTCTATAGAAAATTTTGTCAAAATTTTATTTCTATAGAAAATTTTGTCAAAAATTTTATTTCTAAAGAAAATTTTGTCAAAATTTATTTCTGTAGAAAATTTTGTCAAAATATTATTTCCATACGAAATTTTGTCAAAAAATTATTTCTATATCACATTTTGTCAACATTTTTATTTCTACAGAAAATTTTGTCAAAATTTTATTTTTATAGAAAATTTTGTCAAAATTTTATTTCTATAGAAGATTTTCTCAAAATTGTATTTCTATAGAAAATTTTGTTAAAATTTTATTTCTATAGAATATGTTGTTCAATTTTTATTTCTGTAGAAAATGTTCTCAAAATTTTATTTCCATAGAAAATTTTATTTCCATAGAAAATTTTATTTCTATAGAAAATTTTGTAAACATTTTATTTCTATAGATAATTTTGACAAAATGTTATTTCTGTAGAAAATTTTGTCGAAATTTTATGTCTATAGAAAATTTTGTCAAAATTTTATTTCTATAGAAAATTTTGTCAAAATTTTATTTCTATAGAAAATTTTGTCAAGATTTTATTTCTATTGAAAATTTTGTCAAAATTTTATTTCTATAGAAATTTTTGTCAAAAATATTTTTAAGTTTTATTTCTATAAAAAATTTTGTCAAAATGTTATTTCTATAGAAAATTTTTGTCAAAATTTTATTTTTATAGAAAATTTTGTCAAAATTTTATTTTTATAGAAAATTTTGTCAAAATTTTATTTCTATAGAAAATTTTGTCAAATTTTATTTCTTTAGAAAATTTTGTTTATTTCCATAGGAAATTTTGATAAAATTTTCTATAGTAATAATAATTTTCTAAAATTCTCAAAAATTTATTTATTCAGAAGATTTTCTCAAAATTTTATTTCTAAGAAAATTTTGGTCAAAATTTTATTTCTATAGATAATTTTGTCAAAATTTTATTACTATAGAAAATTTTGTCAAAATTTTATTTCTATAGAAAATTTTGTCAAAATTTAATTTCTATAGAAAATTTTATCAACATTTTATTTCTATAAAAAAAAATTTAAAATTGTATTTCTATAGAAAAATTTCTCAAAATTTTATTTCTATAGAAAATTCTGTCAAAATTTGATTTCTATAGAAAATGTTGTCAAAATTTGATTTCTATAAAATATTTTGTCAAGATTTTATTTCTATAGAAAATTTTGTCAAAATTTTAATTCTATAGATAATTTTGACAAAATTTTATTTATATAGAAAATTTTATCAAATTTTATTTCTATAGAAAATTTTCTATAGAAATTTTATTTCTATAAACAAGTACGGAAAGTCTAAAGTCGGGCGGGGCCGACTATATTATACCCTGCACCACTCTGTAGATCTAAATTTTCGATACCATATCACATCCGTCAAATGTGTTGGGGGCTATATATAAAGGTTTGTCCCAAATACATACATTTACGTATCACTCGATCTGGACAGAATTTGATAGACTTCTACAAAATTTATAGACTCAAAATTTAAGTCTGCTAATGCACTAGGATGGAACACAATGTTAGTAAAAAAAAATATGGGAAACATTTAAATCTGAAGCAATTTTAAGGAAACTTCGCAAAAATTTATTTATGATTTATCACTCAATATATATGTATTAGAAGTTTAGGAAAATTAAAGTAATTTTTACAACTTTCCGACTAAGAAGTGGCGATTTTACAAGGAAAATATTGGTATTTTGACAATTTTTGTCGAAATCAGAAAAACATATATATGGGAGCTATATCTATGCTAATTCTACTCCCTGTGCAAAATTTCAACTAAATCGGAGTTAAAAATTGGCCTCTGTGGTCATATGAGTGTAAATCGGGCGAACGATATATATGGGAGCAATATCTAAATCTGAACCGATTTCAACCAAATTTGGCACGCATAGCAACAATGCTAATTCTACTCCCTGTGCAAAATTTCAACTAAATCGGAGGAAAAAATTGGTCTCTGTGGTCATATGAGTGTAAATCGGGCGAAAGCTATATATGGGAGCTATATCTAAATCTGAACCGATTTCAACTAAATTTGGCACGCATAGTTACAATGCTAATTGTACTCCCTGTGCAAAATTTCAACCAAATTGGAGTAAAACTCTGGCTTCTGGGACCGTATTAGTCCATATCGGGCGAAAGCTATATATGGGAGCTATATCTAAATCTGAACCGATTTCAACTAAATTTGGCACGCATAGCTACAATACTAATTCTACTCCCTGTGCAAAATTTCAACCAAATTGGAGTAAAACTCTGGCTTCTGGGACCGTATTAGTCCATATCGGGCGAAAGATATATATATATGGGAGCTATATTTAAATCTGAACCGATTTCAATAAAATTTTGCACATTTAACTATACTACCAATTGTACTCCTAGTGCAAAATTTCAACCAAATTGGGGTAATACTCAGGCTTCTAGGGCCGTATAAGTGCATATCGGGCGAAAGATATATATGGGAGTTATATCTAAATCTGAACCGATTTCTTCCAAAATCAATAGGGTTCTGTTTTGTCCCAAAACACATACTTGTGCCAAATTCGAAGTCGATTGGGCTTAAATTACTACCTAATCCCTTGGTTACAAAAATGTGTTCACGGACAGACGGACATGGCTATATCGACTCAGGAGCCCACCCTAAGCATTTTTGTCAAAGACACCATGTGTCTATCTCGTCTCCTTCTGGGTGTTGCAAACATATGCACTAACTGATAATACCCTGTTCCACAGTGTGGCGCTGGGTATAAAAATGTTGAAAAAATTTTCTATAGTAATAAAAATTTTCTATAGAAAATTTTATTTCTATAAAAAATGTCAAAATTGTAATTCTATAGAAAAATTTCTCAAAATTTTATTTCTATAAAAGAATTTCTCAAAATTTTATTTCGATAGAAAATTTTGTTAAAATTTTATTTCTATAGAAAATGTTGTTAAAGTTTTATTTCTATAGAAAATTTTATCAAAAAATCATTTCTATATACCATTTTGTCAAAATTTTATTTCTAAAGAAGATTTTCTCAAAATTTTATTTCTATAGAAAATTTGTCAAAATTTTATTTCTATAGAAAATTTTGTCAAAATTTTATTTCTATAGAAAATTTTGTCAAAATTTTATTTCTATAGAAAATTTTGTAAAAATTTTATTTCTATAGAAAATTTTGTAAAATTTTATTTCTATAGAAAATGTTGTCAAAAATTGATTTCCATAGAATATTTTGTCAAGATTTTATTTCTATAGAAAATTTTTTCAAAATTGCTATTTCTGTAGAAAATTTTGTCAATTGTTATTTCTGTAGAAAATTTTGTCGAAATATTATTTTATTTTTATTTCTTAGAAAATTTTGTCAAAATTTAATTTCTATAGAAAATTTTGTCAACATTTTATTTCTATAAAAAATTTTAAAATTGTATTTCTATAGAAACATTTCTCAAAATTTTATTTCCATAGAAAATTTTGTAAAAATTTTATTTCTATAGATAATTTTGACAAAATGTTATTTCTGTAGAAAATTTTGTCGAAATTTTATTTCTTTAGGAAATTTTGTCAAAAAATTATTTCTATATAAAATTTTGTCAAATTTTATTTCTATAGAAAATTTTGTCAACATTTCTAAACGGCTTTCGACATTGCGTTGAAACCATTTAGAAAAGCTTTAAAAGGCTCAGAATTGTCACCATTTTCTGTACCTTTGAAAAACTTAATTCGACAAAGTTTACCCATTCCCCATTCTATGGAGGAGGATACAACAATAAGAGAAAACATATAAAATAAAATTTCATATCGACTGTACCATACAAGGAGAGCCCATCTAAGATGGTGATATCGCACATTATTATTTGTCTGGACTAAAGATGATTTATCCTCATTGGTATTTTACTCAATTTTATTTGCTTTTTACCGCAAGTATAGCCAATGTTTAAAACACCCTCTTATTCTGAACCCATATGACTTGGCCATTTTTTGCTCATTCTTCTTTCACCATCGCCTCGTTTTTCTTGGGAACATGTGCATGAATTGCACTTCAAGCGTGCAATATGTAACAAGCAAAGTATACACCTGGGTATGCAGTGATGCATGTACACAATTCCATGGTAAAGTGGCTATAGTTCACTTTTGCTCATTCCTTTAGAGGTGGAGGAGGTGGATGGAAATGACGACACTGAAAACGAGGCATCATTTGTAACACAGGAGGAAGGTTGGTAGTCGTCCACAACACATTTCCTGCATTTTTTCATTTACATTCTGATGTGTTTTTGCTCTCCTCTCTTATTCTTCTTCAATTTTTCGTTATGCATTATTGCTGCCAAGATTTATTTTAATAATATTCAAAGTACTTTTACCAAAGTACAAAAATTACAAAAAAAACAAGACAACGAACCAAACCAACAGGACAAGAAAAAGTGAACATTGTTACCTACCACACTGGCCCTATGGCTCTAGTGCCAAAGTGCAAATGTATGAGAGTACTCTAAATGTTGAACTGCAACGACAGGAAAAAGTGCAAACAGTATTCAAATTTACACAAAAGTGCACTTTAGTATGTGTTTTAGCAACAATGAATAGCATCTACTAAACTCCCGAAGAGGATGACTAGCTGGTACCCTATAGTGTGGGCAAACATCAGTGGGCAATTGTTTGCCCACTGTTTAAAGGTGACAACTGATTAATTGACAGGGTAACTAAAAGGAATTTTTCGAAGGATTATATTAATTTATTTCAAATTATTCCAATTACAAGAAAATTATTTCTTAGCTTTTAAAAAGTTGCTTTAACATAGGTACTTGGTGTGGTATAATTAATATTGATTGATTCATTTTCATACGTACACCATGTTGTATGAGTGATCTTAATTTACAAAAAGTATACGTTAAAGATAGCCCGGTACAGTAGCTGAGCCCTGGGTTCATGAGTGTAATATCAAATGCCGAAAGGGACGCATAGCCTATTGTAAACTATTACGAGGCAATACCTATTAGAGAGACAATATCGAAAAATTTTGTTATTAAATTGATGCTAAAATTACCTTATGTTTATTGCACCAAAATATATTTTGTTTTAGTTTATTTTAATTTAGTTTTTTTAATGATATTTTCCCACCCCTACGAAATTTTATTCAATCCAATTTTATGGACACTATGAATATGGGTCCCATGAAATCTAAATGCAGTAGGACCCAAATTATGTATATGGAAAACGACAATACCATTTTTGTAGTTTTTTGGGAGCCCGTTTGCATTATGGAAATAAACCCCAATATTAAAAAAAAAAAAACAATAAAGCCCAATTTTCCATTTTTGGAATTATGCTTCGTTTTCAGGTGGGGCCTATTTTCGCATTCTGGGATTTGACAATGGTGGCAACTATAGACACCATTCCAAATTTGTTCATGGTATTTAAGACTCTATCCTATACAAAAAAAAATTTCACGAAAATTTTTCCAATTAAAGTCTTAATTGAGTTTTAAAAAATTTCCAATTAAAAAATTTAATTGATTCAACAAATTTTTTAATTGAAACAAAAATCAATCACAAATTAATAGTATCAATTAATTTCTTAATTGGAACAATTAATGCTTTAATTGATTTTCAATTAATTTTTTTCAATTAAAAAATTCAATTAAAAATTAATTGGATCAATTAATTTCATGATTGAAGACAAAAAATATTTTTGTTTTGTGTATGGACAGAGTCCAAAGAGGTCTCAGATCCCATAAAGTATAGCAATGTCCGTCCGTCCGTCTGTTTAAATCACGCTAACTTCCGAACGAAATAAGCTTGAAACTTGGCACAAGTAGTTTCTATTGATGTAGTTCGGATGGTATTGCAAATGGGCCATATCGGACCACCTTTACGTATAGCCTCCATATTTGGCTTGCGGAGCCTGTTAGAGAAGCAAATTTCATCCGATCCGTTTGAAATTTGGTATGTAATGTTAGTAAATGGCCTCTAATAACCATGCAAAAATTGTCCATATCGGTTCATAATATAGCCCACATATAAACCGATCCCCAGATTTGGCTTTAGGAACCTGTTGGAGGAGCAAATTTCATCCGATCCGGTTGAAATTTGGTATGTAATGTTAGTAAATGGCCTCTAATAACCATGCAAAAATTGTCCATATCGGTTCATAATATAGCCCACATATAAACCGATCTCCAGATTTGGCTTGTGGATCCTGTTGGAGGAGCAAATTTCATCCGATCCGGTTGAAATTTGGTATGGGATGTTATGGCCTTTAATAACCATGAAAAAATTGGTCCATATCGGTCCATAATTATATATAGCCCTCCCCCTATAAACCGATCCCCAGATTTGGCTTTAGGAGCCTGTTGGAGGAGCAAATTTCATCCGATCAGGTTAAAATTTGGTATGTTGTGTTCGTATATGGCCTCTAAAGACCATGCAAAAATTGATCCATATCGGCCCATAATTATATATAAACCAATACCCAGATTTGACATCTAGATCCTCTTGGACGAGAAAATTTCATCTGATTTAGAAAAAATTTTGTACGTCGTGTTAGTAACAGGTTGGCTGATAAGTCGCCGGTCTAACAAAGAAAAACACATTTTTTTTTTTTTTTGTCAAAATTCGTTTTTATTATTCAACATAGTTCCCTTCAAGAGCGATACAACGATTATAACGACCTTACAATTTTTTGATACCAATTTGGTAGTACTCCTTCGGTTTTGCCTCAAAATAGGCCTCAGTTTCGGCGATCACCTCTTCATTGCAGCCACATTTTTACCCTGCGAGCATCCTTTCGAGGTCTGAGAACAAGAAAAAGTCGCTGGGGGCCAGATCTGGAGAATACGGTGGGTGGGGAAGCAATTCGAAGCCCAATTCATGAATTTTTCCCATCGTTTTCAATGACTAGTGGCACGGTGCGTTGTCTTGGTGGAACAACACTTTTTTCTTCTTCATATGGGGCCGTTCTGCCGCGATTTCGACCTTCAAACACTCCAATAACGCCATATACTAGTCACTGTTGATGGTTTTTCCCTTCTCAAGATAATCGATAAAAATTATTCCATGCACATCCCCAAAAAACCAAGGCCATTAATTTTCCAGCGGACTTTTGAGTCTTTCCACGCTTCGGAGACGGTTCACCGGTCGCTGTCCACTCAGCCGACTGTCGATTGCATTCAGGAGTATAGTGATGGAGCCATGTTTCATCCATTGTCACATATCGACGGAAAAACTCGGGTGTATTACGAGTTAACAGCTGCAAACACCGCTCAGAATCATCAACACGTTGTTGTTTTTGATCAAATGTTAGCTCGCGCGGCACCCATTTTGCACAGAGCTTCCGCATATCCAAATATTGATGAATGATATGACCAACACGTTCCTTTGATATCTTTAAGGCCTCTGCTATCTTGATCAACTTCATTTTACGGTCATTCAAAATCATTTTGTGGACTTTTTTGATGTTTTCGTCGATAACCAGCTCTTTCGGGCATCCACAGCGTTCACCGTCCTCCGTGCTCATTTCACCACGCTTGAATTTTGCATACCAATCAATTATTGTTGATTTCCCTGGGGCAGAGTCCGGAAACTCGTTATCAAGCCAAGTTTTTGCTTCCACCGTATTTTTTCCCTTCAGAAAACAGTATTTTATCAAATCACGAAATTCATTTTTTCCCATTTTTTTCACAATAATAAAAGTTGCTTCACAAAAGACGTTCTATCTCATAAACTAATTGACTTGTGTCAAATTTCGACACGAATCATTTAAAGGTTGGTACTATATAAAAATAATATGCATTTAATACTAGCGACACCATCTACGTGTCAGACCGGGGACTTATCAGGACTATCAAAAATGGACTAACTTACAATTTTGAAGACGATGTTAAGAAGTTTTAATATGCATTGCCATCGGCAAGTGTTACTACAACCCAAGTAATTCAATTTTGGATTACAGCCTTTAGTATAAATTTCTACGCAATCCATGGTGGAGGGTACATAAGATTCGGCCTGGCCGAACTTACGCCTGTATATACTTGTTTTGTTTAATTTTGCTTTAAAAATTGCCTAAGAATTTTGAATGGCTCACTATCTGTGGTTAATTTAGTATAAAATTCATTACTTTTAGAGCATCCCAAAAAAAAAACTATAGAATAAGGCCATAAAAGTCAACTATTTTTAAAAATATAGTTATAGCTAGGTATTCACAAGTACTTCTATTATATGAATGACCAGGATGAAGACAATGGATGATGACAATACCATAGAGATGCTATCTCTGTGTTAATTATCCTTTCAAAAAGTACTTTTATATTGTGTGCTACCTACCTATATAGATAGTAGATATTTAGAATATTCTAACATTGTGGTACTGAAATAACGACTACAACTACTCAAAGGTAGGTACCCTATCTCTCTCTCTCTCTTTCTCTCTAATGCCGTACAAGTTGTGTAAACAAATGTTATTGTTGCTATTTAACACACTAAAAAGTACATTCATCACCTTTTTACCTTGTTAGCATAACATTTAGACGTCACTTACAGTAACACAAACACACACACACACGAACTCCATATGTATACGTTCTCGAGCAGGACCAAACTTCGAGACGGACATGAGAAAATGAAATGAAACAAACATACGAATGGATGGACGGATGGATAATATACCCACATTCCCAAACCTGGTTAAGAGCTTCATACTGGAAAACAACGTAAATGTTAATCAAGTGTAGCAAAGACGTTAGGCAAACAAGCCAACGGAAAAATGTAAATTTAATTGTATTCACAGGTGTAATAATGGCATTCAAAAGGCACACACACACACACAATGAGAGATATCATCAGCACCAGTACCATGCTTCCATGCATCCACTACTCTATTGCAAGTTTTGCAACTACAACATTAATAGCTAAGAGAAAGAAGCTATAATACATAGAGGGGCAGGTGTTATACAAATTTTATCTCTCTTCGACTACCATCCCACAATCAACCATTTGGAAACCTGTTTTCTACTCTAACATTACCTAACTGCAGTGAAGGCCATAGCTAAAACAATGGGAATTTTATAGAAACAAAAAAAACAGGACTTGTCAACCGGAACCTTATTTAAAAGTAATGTTTAGTTAAGAACAAAGAATAAGAGGATGAGCTGCAAAAAAAGGAAGAGTGTGACAGAGAGAAAGCTAAACACTGGCTATGCTTATTATCATTTATATAAAAGAGATTCTCTACTCTTAGGGCAAGAGTGCCAGAGTGAGAGAGAGTGGAGATATAAAGAGTGAGAACAAGTACTAGGTGATGACTAACCTTCATCATCACGATTGAAGTACCTGCCTTTTGTGTGCCTCAGGGCTATGAAATTTTTCTAGCAATAGCAATGGATACGCTTCCTTAATTGTAATTGAATATTTATTTTAGCACGAATTAATGAGGTTTGCATTAAAATAATGCTAAGAGCGAGAAGAGCAAAAAAAAAAACAACAGCATTACATTTGATTACATTCTGAATGAGTCGTACCAAGACGAGAACAAATATACATACATATATAAATACATGTATATTAGAGTGGTTTTACAGAAAGCCTCATTAAACCGCCTACATACAGATACGATTTTTTTATTTGTTTAGAAGAGATTTTTTGAAATCTACACAATACGTTGTTAATGGAAAGACACTGTTATAATCTGCTATGATTTTTAACTTTTTTTGGAAGCCACAGTGGTGCAATGGTTAGCACTGCCGCATTGCATACATAGGGTCGTGGTTTCAACCCCAGTTTCGACCGAACACCAAAAAGTTTTTCAGCGGCGGATCATCCCCTCTCAGTAATGCTGGAGACATTTCTAGGTGTTTCAAAGTGGTGTGGACTATAAAAATGAGGTCCCTTGTCAGTGATTTTTTTTTTCAAGTTCACCACTGTGGTATCACAATGGACTGAATAGTATAAATGAGCCTGAAATATCAGGCTGCCACTATACATAACCTAACCTTGAAATTTTTAATACAATGCTTACTCTCCACAATGAACCTTAGATTTTGCTGGTCATTGTCCCAGCCATTCTTAGTTGACGCGTGCTGAGTCCTGTTGGAATGTCCATGCACTGCGGTCGAAATGTTTGTCTTCAATACTATAGATACTTTAGGATACTTTCGCGATAATATTCGACATTTATGAATACGAGCGGGGACCGACCATCGGCCGTTGCCGCGGCCACATCATTACCACCGATGGCGCTCGAACCAAATTTTAACCGGATCGGATGAACTTTGCTCCTACCAAAGGCTACGGTAAACAAATCTGAGTGTCGGCTATATATAATTGTGAACCGATAAGAAGCGATTTTAAAGACAAACACAAACATCACGTACCAAATTTTAAACGAATGAGCAGGCTCCAGAAGTCAAATTTGGGAATCGATTTATATGGGGCCTATACTTAAAAAGTGATCAATAACAACTATTTGCGTCTAGTTTTGAGCACATAGCCACCCAAATTTTTTATTTCAAAGATAATTAATAGTAGAAGTATTCTAAAAAATATTAGCCCAATCCGCACAGTGGTTGGGTTTGTTCGATATTTTGGTTAGTTTTTCATCATGGGATCTGGAAAAACCGAACCTAGATCAGAAAAGGCTTTTTTATTTCGTAGTCGCATAGGATGATCAGCACGGTTGCCACAGTTGGTAGAATTCAACCTATAATGGAATATTTCTTTCTGTTCAGTAGATTGGTAGAATTCTTGACGTTTTGGTAGATTTTGCAAAATATACCTCTCCAACTACATCAATTTTCTATAGAAAAAAAATTGACAAAATTTTCTATTGAAATAAAATTTTGATTATTAATTTTTTTCGGCTTGAGGTCATAGAAACAATCGATTATTGGTGTGTTTTAATATTTATTTCCAATATTTCGGTTAGTGCTACTAACCATCTTCTGGGATTTTGTATTTGAGTTCGTGTGCTGCTGTTCGTTTCGCAAGTCACCGTACAATAAAATTTTGACACAATGTTCTACAAAAATAAAATTTTGACAAAATTTTCTATAGAAATAAAATTTTGACAACATTTTCTATAGAAATAAAAATTTGACAAAATTTTCTATAGAAATAAAATTTTGACAAAATTTTCTATAGAAAAAAAATGTTGACAAAATCTTCTATAGAAAAAAAAAATTGGCAAAATTCTCTATAGAAATAAAATTTTGACAAAATTTTTAATAGAAATAAAATTTTGACAAAATTTTCTATAGAAATAAAATTTTGACAAAAATTTCTATACAAATAAAATTTTGACAAAATCTTCTATATCAATAAAATGTTGACAAAATTTTCTATAGAAATCAAATGTTAACAAAATTTTCTATAGAAATAAAATTTAGACAAATTTTTTTATAGAAATAAAATTTTGACAAAATTTTATACAGAAATACAATTTTGACAAAATTTTCAATATAAATAAAAGTTTGACAAAATTTTCAATATAAATAAAATTTTGACAAAATTTTCTATAGAAATACAATTTTGACAAAATTTTCGATAGAAAAAAAAATTGACAAAATTCTCTTTATAAATACAATTTTGACGTAATTCTCTATAGAAATAAAATTTTGACAAAATTTTTTATAGAAATAAAATTTTGACAAAGTTTTCTATAGAAATAAAATGTTGACAAAATTTTCTATAGCAATAAAATGTTGACCAAATTTTCTATAGAAATAAAATGTTGGCAAAATTTTCTATAGCAATAAAATGTTAACAAAATTTTCTATAGAAATAAAATTTTTACAAAATTTTCTATAGCTATAAAATGTTGACAAAATTTTCTATAGAAATAAAATGTTAACAAAATTTCCTATAGAAATAAAAATTTGACAAAATTTTCGATAGAAATACAATTTTGACAAAATTTTCTATAGAAATACAATTTTGACAAAATTTTCGATAGAAATAAAATTTTTACAAAATTTTATATAGAAATAAAATTTTGACAAAATTATCTTTAGAAATAAAATTTTGACAAAATTTTCTACAGAAATAAAATTTTTACAAAATTTTCTATAGAAATAAAATGTTGACAAAATTCTCTATAGAAATAAAATTTTGACAAAATTTTCTATAGAAATAAAGATTAGACAAAAATAAAATGTTGACAAAATTTTCTATAGGAATACAATTTTGACAAAATTTTCTATAGCAATAAAATTTTGACAAAATTTTCTATAGAAATAAAATCTTGACGAAATTCTCTATAGAAATACAATTTTGACAAAATTTCTATAGAAATAAAATTTTGACAAAATTTTTTATAGAAATAAAATTTTGACAAAATTCTCTATAGAAATAAAATTTTGACAAAAATTTATATAGAAATAAAATTTTGACAAAAATTTCTATAGAAATAAAATTTTGACAAAATTTTCTATAGAAATAAAATTTTCCATTCGTTTGGTTTTGTTATTGTTGGTTTTGTTCTTTAAGCATTGTTGTTGTTTTTTATTGCAGCTTAAAACCATACATTGACTAAACTACAAGTGTAGCTTAACCAACAGAGGAAAAGAATGTTTGTCAAATTTATTTGGGCAAAGCCCTATAGACTGCAAGATGGTTGGATGGACGCACGTTTCGGAATTACCACATTCCTCATCAGCATCCTCTACTTGAAGCAAAACTATTAACCAATTATCAGAATAAATTCAGGCAGTTTTTTTAAACCAACAAAAACCACACTTGAACCCTCCGAAAAAAGGTTTTACATTGATAGACGGCTTATGCCGAAATAAATTCGAAACAAACATATCTCTTTTCCTACGCCACTGTCAAATCATCGATTTGAATTCAGTTCTTCTTTTTCCATTCGTTTTGTTTTGTTATTGTTGGCTTTGTTCTTTAAGCATTGTTGTTGTTTTTTATTGCAGCTTAAAACCATACATTGACTAAACTACAAGTGTAGCTTAACCAACAGAGGAAAATAATGTTTGTCAAATTTATTTGAATTAAATTTTGACAAAATTTTCTATAGAAATACAATTTTGACAAAATTTTCTATAGAAATACAATTTTGACAAAATTTTCTATAGAAATACAATTTTGACAAAATTTTCCATAGAAATAAAATTTTTACAAAATTTTATATAGAAATAAAATTCTTACAAAATTTTCTATAGAAATAAAATTATGACAAAATTTTCTATAGAAATAAAATTTTGACAAAATTTTCTATAGACATAAAATTTTGACGAAATTCTCTATAGAAATAAAATGTTGACAAAATTTTCTATAGAAATAAAACGTTAACAAAATTTCCTATACAAATAAAATGTTAACAAAATTTTCTATAGAAATAAAATTTAGACAAAATTTTTTATAGAAATAAAATTTTTACAAAATTTTATACGGAAATAAAATTTTGACAAAATTTTCTATAGCAATAAAATTTTGACAAAATATTCTATATAAATAAAATTTGGACAAAATTTTCTATAGAAATAACATTTTGAAAAAATTTTCTATAGAAATAAAATTTTGACAAAATACTTTATAGAAATAAAATTTTGACAAAATTTTCTATAGAAATAAAATGTTAACAAAATTTTCTATAGAAATACAATTTTGACGAAATTCTCTATAGAAATAAAATTTTGACAAAATTCTATTAAAAATAAAATTTTGACGAAATTCTCTATAGAAATAAAATTTTGACAAAATTTTCTATAGAAATAGAATGTCAACAAAATTTCTATAGAAATAAAATTTAGACAAAATTTTTTATAGAAATAAAATTTTTACAAAATTTTCTATAGAAATAAAATTTTGACAAAATTTTATACAGAAATAAAATTTTGACGAAATTCTCTATAAAAATAAAATTTTGACAAAATTTTCTATAAACTCAATATCTTTAAAAAATTAATTTTTTTTTCAATTTCATACATCAAAATTTGACGGGATTTATCTCGAATCCCTGGATTTTTCGGAATCCCGAAAACAAAATCCAAATTTTGCAGATTTTTAGGATTTTTATTGGACCAATGGCGAATGTGAGAAATGTTTTCCATATGCAATAAGATAGGATCCCGTATATCTAATGAAACTTTGGATGCGGGTATACAATACTCGAGGCCAATGAGGGTTATAGCTCGCAAGAAGTCTTATATAAGTTAAAATTATCTTAAATCCCAAATGACGTTAGATTCTTATACATTTATTTATTTATCTATTAATTAAATTTACAATAAAATTATAAATATAATAGTAAGCTTTGACAGGGCGCCTAACAAAATCTAGTTATTTACAATTCTACATCCAAAGATAACTTACATTGCTCATCGATATAAGAGAAGTTTCCCCTTGCATGCGTTCGCCTAAGATACGATAGAAAATCCTCGTAATTCAACTTGGATACATTGATGGCTAAGTAAAACTACCAGATGTTCTAAATGTCAGCACTTGTCTTCCTCTATGAAATATATCCAATTATACACTTTTTCAAAACTTCATACTCCATATATACTACAAAAGAGGGAAAACCCCTGAACAATGGGGAAATATTGCATCTACGAAGAGGTGAGGTGTATAGTATGATGATACTTTAAATTTAATACGATGAACTTGTGTACATATGCTAGAGGATATATGTATGTATGTATGTAGTAGACAAGTTCATATTGCCCATGGATATACTATATGAGATAAAAGAGTTGGTGGGGGGGCAACATATCTCACATATAAATATAAAGTGGAGCCTAGTTCAATTTAAATTTTACCCTTTTTGCTTTAACTACATATAACATAACAAGGAGATCTCATTGTCATTGAGATATTGCAGACAAGTATTATGTACTTAATGCTCTTAAATGAGAATTTTTTTTCTGTTGAAGAACCTAAGAGACCCTCAGACATCACCAACTCCTTGACATAACCCACTAGGGGGAGAAGGGGAGAAATAATTCCATTTTACTGTGGATATGAATTTATTCACAATACATACTGCCATACGAATATTTAATGCATGGATAATTGTTCCCCCTTTTTTCCATTGCTTCTTATTAATTTTCTCTTAAAAAAAAAATAAAACAAAAAAACAAACCCCGTTTAAATGCATCAACAACAAAACAATGCAAATAATCAGGAAGGATGCAAGGCGTAAATGAACGATGCAATAACGCAAATGAATGTAATATGAATGTTAAATAGCACGTTAACGTTAAAAATTAAAAAAAAACACACACACATACATACATACACATCATTTCGCAACGAAAAAAAAAACACCAATGTTAAAGAGGAAAAACTATAGTTTTTCTCTAGAGACCACAATAGCAGCAGATTATATTGAATACATATGAATACCATGGCCATAAGAGCCATACGATCGGACATGTTAACAGCAACCAAATCCTCGATAAACACAGGAAGACACTTAAGTGAATTCCGAATGGCCACAAATGCCACTTGTATTTTATTTCTGTTAATGTCTTATGGAGAGTTATTTTCGCGGGGGTTTGTATAGTGCTTTTCGTTAATACATACATGCATTATATTTTAAATTAAAATGAAATGTAATTAAATCGAGTAAATAAATTGTGACATTGAATTTTTCATAAAAAAGGAATTAAAGACAGGCGGAGCCTACATAGTATCAACCTAAACCAGGCTTACTGAGTTGCTGATATTCAGTATATGGAGAGATATTATAATGAACAACCTTAAGGTACTATGATCAGTTGCTGAAAAGCAAGATGTAACCATGAATATATTTATTTGAATCAAATAATTTAGAAAAATTAAATGTTTCGCAATCAATGTATTGGATCTTTTCAATCTGTAATTTGACAAGACTTGATAAAAATATAATTATATTCATATATATTTTTGAAATGTTTACTGCGGGAAAATTATGATGTTTGTTTTATATGAACATTTTATTTGCTTGGAAGCACTTTGATATATGTTTGACAACATTTTGTCCCAAAATCAGTTTGTTTTCTTCTCAAATTCAACATGAAATCGATATCGATTTAATCAAGACTCACTTTGACTATTAAACAGGGATGTCAAATACAATTTTTAAGAAAGTACAAAGTCCATTGGAGGATTATTGCCAACAGCTCGTTTAGATTTTAATTTTTCTATAGATAAATAAAAATAAATTTTGACAAAATATTCTATGGAAAAAAAAATTACAAAATTTTCTATAGAAATAAAATTTGACAAAATATTCTATGGAAAAAAAAATTGCCAAAATATTGTATGGAAAAAAATTTTGACAAAATTTTCTATAGAAATAAAATTTTGACAAAATTTTCTATAGAAATAAAGTTTTGACAAAATTTTCTATAGAAATAAAATTTAGACAAAATTTTCTATAGAAATTATATTTTGAAAAAATTTGCTATAGAAATTATATTTTGACAAAATTTTCTATAGAAATAAAATTTTGACAAAATTTTCTATAGAAACAAAATTTTGACAGAATTTTCCATAAAAAAAATTGACAAAACTTTCTATAGAAATAAAATTTTGACAAAAAAATAAAATTTTCTATAGAAAGAAAATTTGACAAAATATTCTATGGAAAAAAAATTTTGCCAAAATATTCTATGGAAAAAAAATTTTGACAAAACTTTCTATAGAAATAAAATTTTGACAAAATTTTCTATAGAAATTATATTTTGACAAAATTTTCTATAGAAATAAAATTTTGACAAAATTGTCTATAGAAACAAAATTTTGACAGAATTTTCCATAAAAAAATTGACAAAACTTTCTATAGAAATAAAATTTTAACAAAAAAAAAATAAAATTTTCTATAGAAAAAACAATTTGACAAAATTTTCTATAGAAATAAAATTTGACAAAATTTTCTATAGAAATAAAATTTAGACAAAATTTTCTATAGAAATTATATTTTGACAAAATTTTCTATAGAAATAAAATTTTGACAAAATTTTCTATAGAAATAAAATTTTGACAAAATTTTCTATAGAAACAAAATTTTGACAGAATTTTCCATAGAAAAAAAATTTGACAAAACTTTCTATAGAAATCAAATTTTGACAAAAAAATAAAATTTTCTATAGAAAAAAAAATTTGACAAAATTTTCTATAGAAAAAAATTACAAAATTTTCAATAGTAATAAAATGTTGACAAAATTTTCTATAGAAACAAAATTTTGACAGATTTTTCCATAGAAATAAAAATTTGCAAGAATTTTCCATAGAAATAAAATTTTGACAAAATTTTCTATAGAAACAAAATTTTGACAAAAAAAAAAATAATTTTCTATAGAAAAAAAAATTGACAAAATTTTCTATAGCAAAAAAATGGACAAAATTTTCTATAGAAAAAAATTTACAAAATTTTCTATAGAAAAAAATTTACAAAATTTTCTATAGAAATAAAATGTTGACAAAATTTTCTAGAGAAATAAAATTTTGACAAAATTTTCTATGGAAATAAAATTTTGACAAAATATTCCATAGAAATAAAATGTTGACAAAATTTTCTATAAAAATAAAATTTTTACAAAATTTTCTATACAAATAAAATTTTGACAAAATCTTCTATAGAAATAAAATCTTGACCAAATTTTCTATAGAAATAAAATTTTGACAAAATTTTCTATAGAAAAAAAAATGTTGACACAATTTTCTATAGAAATAATATTTTGACAAAATTTTCTATGGTAATAAATTTTGACAAAATTTCGGTCCATGTTCTAATTTTAGACCACAAAATTTTCTATAGAAAAAAACTTTGACAAAAAAATAAACTTTTCCAATTAAAAAAAATTGACAAAACTTCTATAGAAAAAAAATTTACAAAATTTTCTATAGAAATAAAATGTTGACAAAATTTTCTAGAGAAATAAAATGTTGACAAAATTTTCTAGAGAAATAAAATTTTGACAAAATTTTCTAGAGAAATAAAATTTTGACAAAATTTTCTATAGAAATTAAATTTTGACAAAATATTCTATAGAAATAAAATTTTGACAAAATTTTCTATAAAAATAAAATTTTGACAGAATTTTCAATAGAAATAAAATTTTGACAAAATTTTCTATAGAAACAAAATTTTGACAGAATTTTCCATAGAAAAAAAATTTGACAAAGCTTTCTATAGAAATAAAATTTTGACAAAAAAAATAAAATTTTCTATAGAAAAAAGAATTGACAAAATTTTCTATAGAAATAAAATGTCGACAAAATTTTCTAGAGAAATAAAATTTTGACAAAATATTCTATAGAAATAAAATTTTGACAAAATTTTCTATTAAAATAAAATTTTTACAAAATTTTCTATAGAAATAAAATTTTGACACAATCTTCTATAGAAATAAAATCTTGACAAAATTTTCTATAGAAATAAAATTTTGACAAAATTGTCTATAGAAACAAAATTTTGACAGAATTTTCCATAAAAAAATTGACAAAACTTTCTATAGAAATAAAATTTTAACAAAAAAAAAATAAAATTTTCTATAGAAAAAAAAATTTGACAAAATTTTCTATAGAAATAAAATTTGACAAAATTTTCTATAGAAATAAAATTTAGACAAAATTTTCTATAGAAATTATATTTTGACAAAATTTTCTATAGAAATAAAATTTTGACAAAATTTTCTATAGAAACAAAATTTTGACAGAATTTTCCATAGAAAAAAAAAATTGACAAAACTTTCTATAGAAATCAAATTTTGACAAAAAAAATAAAATTTTCTATAGAAAAAAAAATTTGACAAAATTTTCTATAGAAAAAAATTACAAAATTTTCAATAGAAATAAAATGTTGACAAAATTTTCTATAGAAACAAAATTTTGACAGATTTTTCCATAGAAATAAAAATTTGCAAGAATTTTCCATAGAAATAAAATTTTGACAAAATTTTCTATAGAAACAAAATTTTGACAAAAAAAAAAATAATTTTCTATAGAAAAAAAATTGACAAAATTTTCTATAGCAAAAAAATGGACAAAATTTTCTATAGAAAAAAAAATTTGACAAAATTTTCTATAGAAAAAAAATTTTGACACAATTTTCTATAGAAATAAAATTTTGACAAAATTTCCTATGGTAATAAATTTTGACAAAATTTCGGTCCATGTTCTGATTTTAGACCACCACCCCATATGGACCGATATCCCGATTTGTCATCTTGACAACACTATTTTTATCCGATTTGCCTGGAAATGAAAACCTTGCGGTATTATTGGTCCACAAATAGGTTTGACATAGTCGCCGTATAGGACGACTTCCCATTTGAACTTTTTGATCTCCTAAACATCACAATTTTTAACCGATATGCACGAAAACGGAAACCTAGCGGTATTATTGGTCCAAAAAAAGGTGTACCGAATATAGTGAGTATTGGTCCATCTTTAGGTATAGCCGCCATTGACTTCTTGAGCTTGTATTTATCCGATTTGCCTGAAAATTAAATTTAAAGGTATTAGAGATCCAAAAGTAGGTGTTCCGAATGTGGTTTGTATCAGTCCATGTTTCAGTATACCCACCATTAGAGTGATCAAAACACCAGCGTCTTTGAAAGTTGATTTTCTCAGTTCAGAATAACCGGACTTTTTTCCAAAAGCGGTGGACGGTATTTTTTGAAACAAATAACAGGCATAACCGGTTTAACCGTAAATGTATGTAATTTTAAAAGAAAAATCTAATTTTCTTGTTACAAAAAATCAAGTAAAAAAATAATTCCATAATTTATTAAAAGTTGGACAATTTTTTTTTAATTTAAGTGTACTTTGCACCAATTTTGAAGTGTTTTTTGACTGCAGTTTATTTTATAATTAATAACCAGATATCTTTGCCTAAATTTGATGTTGACATTGATAATTTTACAATGGAAATATAAAAACCAGAAGCCGGTTGTTGAGAATTTGAAAACACCGGTTCTATAAGTCCACCGAAAATGAGATTTTCACGAAAACCTACAATCGGTGTAAGAAGATAAACCGGTCCACCGGTTTTTATCCACCGGATTTGATCACTCTAACGTTGGACGATCTCCCGATTTTACATCTATAGCTTTAAAACACCGTAATTTTTATGCAAATTGGCTTAAAATGGAAATCTAGAGGTACTTTAGGTCCAAAAAGAGCTGAGTCGAATTTGGTTAATATTGGTTTGATTTTAAATTTTTGGCCATCGAGACATTGCATATTTATGTGTGTTATGTTCTTAAAGAGATATGTCGAAGTTAGATTGCAAAGAGGATCTAGCTTTTCCTGGATTCGGCTTGTTGTGTGCTCTAACTTATTTTTTCCATCGCACCCTTCTTTTATTCCAGAAACTCTGTGTACCTTAAAAAAGCGTACCATTTGAAACGATATTTTTGAAAGAGTTGTGTTTCATCAAATCCTCTAAATATTTCAAGTAATCCTCTACGACGAAGGAATTCAAAGGAAACTATTCTATTTGATTCATGGTGGTGGTTATTTAAAGATTCGGCCTGTCCGAAATTTTGGCGGTATATAGTTGGTTTTGTCCAATGTATAAACTAATAAATTCCTACTTTATTTTAATAACAAACTTCCTTTTATTACACAACTCCCCGTTTGTGACAGTGGTCTTTTTACCAAAGTTCTTAAGCATTTTTGTTTTCTCTCGTAATTATTTTTCTGATTTCATCTTTGTCAAGCAGGCTTCAATAGAAATTGAATTGAAGCCAGCCCCATACAGAAGAGCCCACAGCAATTGTAAGAGAAATGTGAAAGAAGCCAATATCAGTTTTATGGTTACAATTTTCACAACTACTCGATTTAATTTAACTCTCAACTCAGAAAACAAACAACGGCAAAAGTTAACTTTTTGCAATTTAACTTTATGCCATAAAAAAAAGCAAACGAACGAAATGCTTACAAATTACATCAACGAACAAAGTGCAGTGCAGTGTTGCAATTGTTTGTTATTGACAGGGGGAGAAGTACTCTTCACTTCATATACATCATGTAGGTCTTCATATGAATGTCTATATATGAAATGTTATTGGAGAGCAAGAGAAAGAGAGAGAGAGTTAGAATTAAAGATAGAGCAGAGGAAGCCATATCTACGTATACAATAAAATATGTAGCCAAGTTTATTCAATTAAAAAATTAAATTTTTTAACCTCATATGTCAATCTCTTTGAGATCTTTGTGACATTTGTAAATTCCCTACTTAGATAAACAAAAAAATGTAAAATTAGCATTTGTTAGTCGTTTGCCATCGGATGGGATTGGTTCAATAAAGTGTCATTCCATTTACAAAAGAGTAGATTAAGTTAAACTATAGTGACAGCCCGTTACTTCAGAATGACTTTGACATACAGAGATAGAGATAATTTAGTGATAGATATATAACTCTGCTCACTTTTATTGTAAGAGTAAATGGTGTGATATTATATACGTGGAATATACGGTGGATATATTTGAATGATGCAAAGGTGAAATTTCAGCCAATGTGTGTCCCATCGATGTAAACAAATGGTAGTCGGAAGGTGCCAAATCTGATGAATACGGCGGGTGGAGTAGCTGCTCCCAGCCAAGTGTTTTGATTGTATCCTGAACCGGTTTTGCTTTGTGTGCAGGTGCATTGTCATGGAGCAAAATTATTTTGCCGCGTTTTCTGGCCCATTCGTGTTGTTTCTTCACTAATGCATAGTTCAATTTGATCATTTGTTGTCGGTAGCGATTAGAATTAACGGTTTCACCAGGTTTTAGGAGTTCGTCGTACACCACACCTTTCTGGCCCCACCAAACACACAGCATTGTCTTGTTGCCGAATCGATCTGGTTTTGCAGTCGATGTTGATGGTTGTCCCTGATTAACCCATGATTTTTTCCATTTGGGATTCTTAAAATAAATTCATCGCCAGTAATAATCAGATGTTCTTTCGTGTCTTTGAAGCAAAATTTCACAAGTATTTTTTGGGTTGCCCATCTGTCTTTTATTCAATTCATGTGACACCCATTTTCCACACTTTTGTATCTTTCCCATAACTTTTAAACGGTCAGAAATTATTCGTTGGGCAACATTTAACATTGCTGCCATTTGCTTTTGACTCAAAGTGTCATCTCCATTCAATATCGTTTGCAATTCGGTGTCTTCAAACTTTTTTTTGGAACGTCTTCCATGTTCTTCATTTTTCACATCAAAATCATTATTTCAGTACCATTGAAACCCGCTTTTGCATTTTGCTTCTGATCATATGCCTCGACAAGCATTCGATGCGACTCTGCAGTACTTTTCTTCAAATGAAAAAAAAAATTAATGCTTTCCGCAAATCATCACTTTCTGATACAAAATTCGACATTTTTTACTCGATGAAAAAATATTAATATAATTTGTCTGTTCAATTACTTGATGTATACTAAATATTTTACGCAGATGTCATAACAAACAAACAAACATACAAAAATAAGAACTCATTCACAACAAATGTTCCCTATCGAGACATTTGTATCTTGACGCTCACTTCATACCAGTATACCTGGAAGATCAAAATGCTTTTGTAAGCTTTTAAATAATAAAATGATCTTTCACTGAAATAAATCTGTTAGCTGTTAGACAAGCGGTTTATAATTGTTAGCATCTAAGATTGGTTGCAATACATTTCAGCCACCCTGTATATGTGGAGTGTACTTAGAAATTTACGAGATCAGTTGAAATTATAAGCGGATAATTGAAGTTGACTGCGCATTTACATTTGGAATGCTATTAGCGGAAGTTGATGTATCAAGGATATATAATAGGAGCCACCGTGGTACAATGGTTAGCATGCCCGCCTTGCATACACAAGGTCGTGGGTTCGATTCCTGCTTCGACCGAACACCAAAAAAAAGTTTTTCAGCGGTGGATTATTCCACCTCAGTAATGCTGGTGACATTTCTGAGGGTTTCAAAGCTTCTCTAAGTGGTTTCACTGCAATGTGGAACGCTTTTCGGACTCGGCTATAAAAAGGAGGTCCCTTGTCATTGAGCTTAACATGGAATCGGGCAGCAATCGGTGATAAGAGAGAAGTTCACCAATGTGGTATCACAATGGACTGAATAGTCTAAGTGAGCCTGATACATTGGGCTGCCACCTAACCTAACCTAACCTAACCTAAGGATATATAATGAGGATAAGCTGATTTTCGAGCACTGCCAATCTTAATGCTACACTTTTACTAGATTTGTATTTCGTCACCTAGGGTACGGACTACAGCCACAGTTGCCACTGTTGGTACCAAAAAGGATAGAATTTTTACTGTTTGGTAGATTGGTAGAATTCTTGATGTTTTGGCAGATTTTGCAAGATATTCCACTTAAATTAAGAAGTACTTACATTTTTTTATCGAAATAAAATTTTGTGACCAAATTTTGTATAGAAATGAAATTATGACCAAATTTCCAAAAAAAAAAAATGTGCAAAATTTTTCCTAGAAAAAAAAAATGTTGACAAAATTTTTTCCTAGAAAAAAATTTTTGACAAATTTTTTATTAAAATAAATTTTTGTCAGAATTTTCCATAAAAATAAAATATTGGCAAAATTTATGATAAAAATAAATATTGGCAAAATTTTCTATAAAAATAAAATTTTGTTAAAATGTTCTATAGAAATAAAACTTTGGCAACATTTTCTGTAGAAATAAAATGTTGACAAACTTTTTATAGAAATATTTTTTGTCAACAATTTCCACATAAATAAAATATTGTCAACATTTTCTATAGAAATAAAATTTTGACAAAATTTTCTATAGAAATAAAATTTTGACAGAATTTTCCATAGAAATAAAATTTTGACAAAATTTTTATAAAAATATTTTTTGTCAAAATTTCCCATAAAAATGAAATAGTGGCACCATTTTCTATAGAAATAAAATTTTGACAAAATATTCTATTGAAATTAAGAGGTACTTCATTTTTTTTTTTTATAAAAAAAATCATGTGACCAAATTTTTTATAGAAATAAAATTATGACCAAATTTAAAAAAAAAAAAACAAATTTTGGAAAAATCTTCTATAGAAATAAAATGTTGGCAAAATTTTCCATAAAAATAAAATTTTTGCAAAATGTTTCCTAGAAAAAAATTTTCACAAAATTTTTATAAAAATCAATTTTTGTCAAAAGTTTCCATAAAAATAAAATATTGACACAATTTTCTATAAAAATAAAATTTTGGTCTATAGAAATAAAATTTTGACAAATTTTTTATACAAATAAAATTTTGAAAAAATTTTCTCTAGAAATAAAATTTTGAAAAAATTTTCTATAGAAATAAAATTTTGACAACATTTTCTATAGAAATAAAATATTGACAAAATTTTCTATAGAAATAAAATTTTGACAAAATTTTCTATAGAAATGAAATTTTGACAAAATTGTCTATAGAAATAAAATATTGACAAAATTTTCTAAAGAAATAAAATAAAATTTTGTCAAATATTTCTATAAAAATGGAATTTTGGAAAAAAAATTTTTATAAAAATAAAAGGTTGACCAAATATTCTATAGAAATAAAATTGTGACCAAATTTCCAAAAAAAAAAACAAAATTTGGAAAAATCTTCTACAGAAATAAAAAATTGGCAAAATTTTCCATAAAAATAAAATTTTTGCAAAATTTTTCCTACAAAAAAATTTTGACAAAAAAAATGTTCTATAGAAATAAAACTTTGGCAACATTTTCTGTAGCAATAAAATGTTGACAAAATTTTTATAGAAATATTTTTTGTCAACATTTTCCACATAAATAAAATATTGTCAACATTTTCTATAGAAATAAAATTTTGACAAAATTTTCTATAGAAATAAAATTTTGACAGAATTTTCTATAGAAATAAAATTTTGACAAAATTTTTGTAAAAATATTTTTTGTCAAAATTTTCCATAAAAATAAAATATTGGCAAAATTTTCTATAGAAATAAAAGGTTGACAAAAATTTCTATAAAAATAAAATTTTGACAAAATTTTCTATTGAAATAATATTTTGACAAAATTGTCTATAGAAATACAATTTTGACATATAATTTATAAAAATAGAATTTTGGAAACATTTTTTGTAGAAATAAAACGTTGACCAAATATTCTATAGAAATAAAACTATGACCAACTTTCCTATAGAATAGATTTTGCAAAATATTCCACTTCAATTAAGAGGTACTTCATTTTTTTTATTAACAAAAAAATTTTGTGACCAAATTTTCTATAGAAATAAAATTATGACCACATTTAAAAAAACAATCTTCTATAGAAATAAAATGTTGGCAAAATTTTCCATAAAAATAAAATATTTGCACAATTTTCTATAAAAATAAAATTTTGTTAACCTGTTCAATAGAAATAAAACTTTGGCAACATTTTCTGTAGGAACAAAATTTTGACAAATTTTTTATACAAATAAAATTTTGAAAAAATTTTCTATAGAAATAAAATTTTGACAAAAATTTTCTATAGAAATAAAATCTTGACAAAATTTTCTATAGAAACAAAATTTTGACAAAATTTTCTATAGAAATAAAATTTTGACGAAATTTTCTATAGAAATAAAATTTTGACAAAATTTTCTATAGAAATAAAATTTTGGCAAAATTTTCTATAGAAATAAAATTTTGACAAAATTTTCTATAGAAATAAAATATTGACAAAATTTTCTATAGAAATAAAATTTTTACAAATATTTCTATATAAATTTTATAAAAATAAAAGGTTGACCTTCTATAGAAATAAAATTATGACCAAATTTCCTATAGAAATTTTTTGGCAAAATATACAGAATAAAATTTGTGCAAAACCTTATATAGAAATAAATTTTTTGCAAAATTTTTATTAAAAAAATTTTTGGCAAAATTTTCCATAGAAATAAAATTTTAGCAAACTTTTTTATAAAAATAAAATTTTGGTAAAATTTTCTATAGAATCGAAATTTTGACAAAACCTTCTATAGAAATAAAAATTTTACCAAATGTTCCATAAAAATAAAATTTTTTGCAAAATTTTGCATAGAAATAAAATTTTAGCAAACTTTTCTATAAAAATAAAATTTTGGTAAAATGTTCTCTAGAAATTATATTTTGATAAAATTTTCTATAAAAATGAAATTTTGATAAAATTGTCTACAGAAATAAAATTTTTACAAAAAAATGATCAAAAAAATTCAAAACAAGTGTTTTTTAACTTTCGATAGATTTCGCTAAAATTTTCCTCAAATTTTGGTAGATTATTCTTGGCACGAGTGACAACCGTGACTACATCTGATTACAGGCGTTGGAGACAAATTTGGAAACTTGTCTAGAAAGCGGAGTTCCTAAAATGGAAAAGGGGAATGAATATCATGGAGTGTATAATGAGCCTAATACTGTCTTAGATGTATATCAGTTGACATAAGATAGGGCAACCTAACCTAATCCGTTTCTTAAATTTTTATATATTTTCTAAAGCAGAATCTTGGGATCATATCCACGATGAAGGATTAATTCTTATTTTACCACAGACTATATACATAGAAAATAACACAAACCCTTTCAAAAGCTATAACAAAAATTGCAAAACTTTTTGTATGAAAGTTTCTGTTTACATCTGGCAACACCAGTATTAATATGAATACCAACGTACAACTATCTTTTAATGCCTCGACACTTGAAAGGCATCTACTCCGTTCTCCTACATTCGCTTTTCCATCCAAATACCTTGACAAGGTTAACATTTGACTTCACAAATAAATACTAACAACCATAGGAAAAGTTTTAACCGAAAATTCTATTAAATGCATTTTGCAAAAGCATTCTCCAAGTTAAATACACTCAGCAGCCATCGTATGAGTGACTCTCATTAGGTTTTTGCACACTTTACCATGCTCTCGTACAAATGGCAAAAGTTTGTAAATGGAATTTGTTCCTCCGTATTAGTTCCAAGTGCTGATGTTGAAGTGTGCAAGTGCATTATGTAATAAACTCTGGTTTATGTTTTAAAGGAAATGTGGAAATTGAATCCTGTTAATGTTGCTTGCTTACGAAAACTTCTTTTGTAATATGTCCCTGCGGTTTGGCAGATGCCATTACTAAATATTGGTAAAAAAAGGAACACAAAAACTAAACAAATGATTTCTGGAGAAGAGTGCTGCAAGCAAACAAAATATATTTAATTGATTTTGGAATTCTTTGAAGAGGGATGAGATTGAAAACTATAGTCTGCAGTGGCAGTAGAGAATGCATTTCTAGTGGTCAGTAATGTTACCAAGTGGTGGTCGAAGCTTTGAAATTCCTTGCTATCGTGTGAGGGTCCAGCTTCAATTAATTGCAGTACACCATTTGGAGGGCTTCTCTCTCATTGGATCGATTCGCGTATTGGGTCTTTTAATATATGAAATATTACCAGTAAGATGGAAAATAGTGATATTACATCTATTGATCAGTCTGTTTCCGTAATAAATTCTCAAACATTTGAAAAAATCCCCCATTTTTAATTTGCGCTCCCAATAATCATTTAGATAAGGCCTTTCGCTGAAAGTTCCATTCATGGATAACAGGTTAGTCCCCGGTCTGACACATAGATGGCGTCGCTAGTATTATTTAAATGCATATTATTTTTATATAGTACCAACCTTCAAATGATTCGTGTGAAAATTTGACGTCTGTATGTCAATTAGTTAGTGAGATATAGCGTCTTTTGTGAAGCAACTTTTGTTATTGTTAAAAAAATGGAAAAAAGGAATTTCGTGTTTTGATAAAATACTGTTTTCTGAAGGGGAAAAATACGGTGGAAGCAAAAACTTGGCTTGATAATGAGTTTCCGGACTCTGCCCCAGGGAAATCAACAATAATTGATTGGTATGCAAAATTCAAGCGTGGTGAAATGAGCACGGAGGACGGTGCACGCAGTGGATGCCCGAAAGAGGTGGTTACCGACGAAAACATCAAAAAAAATCCACAAAATGATTTTGAATGACCGTAAAATGAAGTTGATCGGGATAGCAGAGGCCTTAAAGATATCAAAGGAACGTGTTGGTCATATCATTCATCAATATTTGGATATGCGGAAGCTCTGTGCAAAATGGGTGCCGCGCGAAAAATACAACAACGTGTTGATGATTCTGAGCGGTGTATGCAGCTGTTAACTCGTAATACACCCGAGTTTTTCCGTCGATATGTGACAATGGATGAAACATGGCTCCATCACTACACTCCTGAGTCCAATCGACAGTCGGCTGAGTGGACAGCGACCGGTGAATCGTCTCCGAAGCGTGGAAAGATTCAAAAGTCCGCTGGCAAAGTAATGGCCTCTGTTTTTTGGGATGCGCATGGAATAATTTTTATCGATTATCTTGAGAAGGGAAAAACCATCAACAGTGACTATTATATGGCGTTATTGGAGCGTTTGAAGGTCGAAATCGCGGCAAAACGGCCCCATATAAAGAAGAAAAAACTATTTTTCCACCAAGACAACGCACCGTGCCACAAGTCATTGAGAACGATGGTAAAAATTCATGAATTTGGCTTCGAATTGCTTCCCCACCCACCGTATTCTTCAGATCTGGCCCCCAGCGACGTTTTCTTGTTCTCAGACCTCAAAAGGATGCTCGCAGGGAAAAAAATTGGCTGCAATGAAGAGGTGATCGCCGAAACTGAGGCCTATTTTGAGGCAAAACCGAAAGAGTACTACCAAAATGGTATCAAAAAATTGGAAGGTCGTTAAAATCGTTGTATCGCTCTTGAAGGGAACTATGTTGAATAATAAAAACGAATTTTGACAAAAAATGTGTTTTTCTTTGTTAGACCGGGGAATTATCAGCCAACCTGTTAGGTAGGTGGCAGCCCGATGTATCAGGCTCACTTAGACTATTCAGTCCATTGTGATACCACATTGGTTCATGGATAATATCAGTATATTTTCTGAAGTGGATTTTACGACCGATTGTCGCTTGTTGGGTAAATTAACATTTTTATACCCTCCACCATAGGATGGGGGGTATATTAACTTTGTCATTCCGTTTGTAACACATCGAAATATTGCTCTAAGACCTCATAAAGTATATATATTCTGGGTCGTGGTGAAATTCTGAGTCGATCTTAGCATGTCCGTCCGTCCGTCTGTTGAAATCACGCTAACTTCCGAACGAAATAAGCTATCGACTTGAAACTTGGCATAAGTAGTTTTTATTGATGTAGATCGGATGGTATTACAAGTGGGCCATATCGGTCCACTTTTACGTATAACCCCCATATAAACGGACCCCCAAATTTGGCTTGCGATTGCTCTAAGAGAAGCAAATTTCACCCGATCCGGCTGAAATTTGGTACATGGTGTTAGTATATGGTCTCTAACAACCATGCAAAAACTGGTCCATATCGGTCCACTTTTACGTATAGCCCCCATATAAACGGACCCCCAAATTTGGCTCACGATTGCACTAAGAGAACCAAATTTCATCCGATCCGGCTGAAATTTGGTACATGGTGTTAGTATATAGTCTCTAACAACCATACAAAAATTGGTCCACATCGGTCCATAATTATATATAGCCCCCATATAAACCGATCCCCCGATTTGGCTTGCGGAGCCTCTAAGAGAAGCAAATTTCATCCGATCCGGCTGAAATTTGGTACATGGTGTTAGTATATGGTCTCTAATGACCATGCAAAAATTGGTCCACATCGGTCCATAATTATATATAGCCCCCATGTAAACCGATCACCAGATTTGACCTCCGGAGCCTCTTGGAAGACCAAAATTCATCTGATTCAGTTGAAATTTGGTACGTGATGTTAGTATTTATATGGTATCCAACAACCAAGCAGGAATTGGTTCCTATCAGTCCATAATTATATATAGCTCCCATATAAACCGATAGCCAGATTTGACCTCCGGAGAAGCAAAATTCATCCGAACTGGTTGAAATTTGGTACGTGGTGGTAGTATATGATATTTACAAACCATGCCAAAAGTGGTCCATATCAGTCCATAATCATTTATAGCCCCCATATAAACTGATCCCGAGATTTGGTTTTGGAGCCTCTTGGAGGAGCAAATTTCATCCGAGTGAGTTGAAATTTTTGGATGACAGTCTTTCGTAGAAGTTTCTACGCAATCCATGGTGGAGGGTACATAAGATTCGGCTTGGCCGAACTTACGGCCGTATATACTTGTTTTAACTTTACATGACTACCGTATTTTCCCCGAATATTCATCATCCATATTCCCCATATTTCCTCATAATGGCTCAAATTTTCACAAAAAAATCTTTTGGTCACAATGTCACCTACATACATTAATCTTTCACCTCGGATTTTTCTTTTCTATATCATTTCAGTTTTGCAGATACATCATCAATGGAAACAGTCACCATGGTGGCTTCCACAGATGACCAATATGATGATCCCTATGGTCAACTAACAGCACACACCATTACCAATTTCCAGCAGCAACTACCTCAGCCAAATAAACGTTTACAAAAGCTTAAAAAACTCAAGATACGAGAAATCCAATCCTTAGCATTAGAGGGAGGTGATACGGGGCGAGGTTATTGTTCATGTGATGAACAGTGGACAGGTTCGACAACATCATCATCATCGTCGTCGTCGTCACCAACATTACCATGCAATGCAACATCACTCTTATCAATGATAGCTGCACCTGCACCATCCACATCGTCGTTATCATCTTCGCCTGCTCCTAATGCAACCAGGGTTACAATGTCACCATTAGCAACTCGTATACAAACATCAGAACCGGCATCGCCCACCACAGTATCATCCACAATTCTATTACCAACTAATGCCAGCAACATAATTATCAACAATAATAAAGCTGAAGGCTATCCAAAGATCTCCGAAGGACCAGAATGTGATACAAATGAAATGGGCGCTGGAAGTGGATACAATAGGGGAAACAAACAACATCAACCGCTACAAAATCAGCCATCAACATTCAATGGTTCTAGTTCTGGTTCTGGTTCAGCAACAGCAGCAACAACATCAAGCCTACTAAAACATCATCAGCATCATTCATTTATGTCGTCGACGTCATCCTCTTCCAATGATTATGGGTCGAAAGCCCTCCAAACGGCTGTGGAAAAAATTAATGAGACCAACTTTGCTGTACCATCAGAGTTGGCAAATGCTTCTTCTACCACGTCGGGTGCCCACGGGCCAGGTAGTAGTATGAAAACCATAACATTAAGGCGTAATCCCATAGGACCAACAACGTCACGACTAAAACAACAGCATCATGTACGATTTTCCGATGAGAAAAATTTCTCTGATTAAAAATATCCGCGATATGCTTTTAAATGAGTCAATGATGCGAGGGAAGGTTAAATCAGTGACGGTATAGGAGAGAAGATTTATGAGTTGTATAGCATGGAATGGTTCACGCATGATGTACGGCAACATATGGTGTTATAGGAGGATTTCTTCGGGAAAGGGAAAATGATGGGGTGAATTATAGTGAAACCTAAATTTTCCCAATTTCGAACCTTTGAGACGTTAATTTTTATGTAACAATATAAACTTCTCACGAAAATTGTCCCCCTTTTGCGAGATTTCTGCTTTTCATAGTGTCCAAGTTTGATAAGTTCCACTGTATTCCAAAAATCTCTTATAATTAAATGGCCGATCTATGCTAGATTAGTTTCAGGATTCTCAACTCTGAAGCAAAACAGTACTTTACTAATGGCATATTCAGCGTCCGGTAACTACTACCCATCTGTCTTTTTCTTTGTAAAGTCCTGATGTAGCTTCCCGAGTACTTGCTTTCTATTGATATCGGTCATATAAAGTAATACGTATAGTCATAACTTCAAGGGGAAGAGTAATGCAAACAATTTTTCAAGGAATAATCTCTCGTCTACCAAGTTTCCAGAGGAGAGCATTGTGGTGACCAAACATACCGAAACAAAGCGAACAAAAGATAGGTTAGGGAAGGCACATTTAGAGAACGAGAAATCGAGAACAAAAGGCCGATGGAGCTTAGGTTGGGTGGCAGCCCGATGTATCAGGCTCACTTAGACTATTCAGTCCATTGTGATACCACAGTGGTGAACTTCTCTCTTATCACGGAGTGCTGCCCGATTCCATGTTAAGCTCAATGACAAGGGACCTTCTTTTTATAGCCGAGTCCGAACGGTGTTCCACATTCCAGTGAAACCACTTAGAGAAGCTTTGAAACCCTCAGAAATGTCACCATTATTACTGAGGTGGGATAATCCACCGCTGAACAACTTTTTGGTGTTCGGTCGTAGCAGGAAACGAACCAAAGACCTTGTATATGCAAGGCGGGCATGCTAACCATTGCACCACGGTGGCTCCCGATGGAGCTTACGTCGACTGAGTTTGAGAAATGTGTGCTGGATGGACATCTAAATGGTCGACAGGACAGGTATGACAGGTACGACAGAACTCGAAAGGGATCATAACTAGGGAATTATTGAGGGAGAGTAAGACGTTTACTAGTAGGATCGTGATAATATTAACGAAGCAATAATTTTGCAAGATGAAAAGGTCGACAGAGTTTACGTGGGCTGACCTAGAGAAATGTAGGCTGAACGCAAAACGATCGGAAGGACACAAACACTACGGAAGAACTCTGAAGAGATCGTAACTAGGAAACTATTGGAGGAGAGTAAGGCATCGATTAGTAGGACCCTGAGAATATTGTCAAAGCAATCTACTGAATGGAAGTATGACATCGATTAGTAGGGCCATGAGAATCTTGTGGAGGCAATTAAGTTGCAAAGAAGAAAGTTCGAAATAGTTTACGTGGGCTGAGGTAGTGATATGAGTGCTACACGGATAGCAAAACGCTCGGAAGTACAACACACAACTACGGGAGACTTCTAAAGAGATCATAACTAGGAAACTACTGACAGAAAGTAAAGCATCGATTAGTAGGCCCATGAGAATATTGTCAAGGCAGTGAATTTGGAAGAAATAAAGATCTAAAGAGTTTTAGTGGGAAGCATAAAAATCAGTAGGGGCAACTCTAAAGGGACCACAATCATAGAACTAATGAGAGAGAGACAGACAGTAAGTCCTCAACTAGTAGGGCCTTGAGAATAGGCAATCTACTAAAGGAGAGAATGACATTGATTAGTGGGACCATGAAAATATTGTCCAAGCTATTAAGTTGCATGAAGGAAAGGTCGATAGAGTTTAAGTGGGCTGAGAGATATGTGCTGAGCGGACTGGAAAACGTTCACAAACAAAGAGATCATAATCAGGGAACTACTAAGAGAGAGTAAGGCATCAACTAGTAGGATCGTGAAAATATTGTCGAGGCAATCATGTTGCAATAAGAAAAGGTCGATACATTATACGTGGGCTGAGAAATGTGTACTGAACGGACTGCAAAACTGTCGGAAGGCCAGAAAGCACTATGGTAAAACTCGAAAGAGATCATAATAAGGGAACTACTGAAGGAGAGAATAAAAACGAATAGCAATAAGGACAAAAAGCAGTTAGGGAGAACACGAAAGGGATCATAATCGAAGAATTACAGAGAGAGAGTAAGACGTCAACTAGTAGGGCCGTGAGAATATTGTCGAGGCAATCATGTTGCAAGAAGAAAAGGTCGATAGATTTTACGTGGGCTGAGAAATGTGTGCTGAACGGACTGCAAAACTGTCGGAAGGCCAAAAAGCACTATGGTAAAACTCGAAAGAGATCATAATAAGGGAACTACTGAAGGAGAGAATAAAAACGAATAGCAATAAGGACAAAAAGCAGTTAGGGAGAACACGAAAGGGATCATAATCGAAGAATTACAGAGAGAGAGTAAGACGTCAACTAGTAGGGCCGTGAGAATATTGTCTAGGCAATCAAGTTGAAAGGAGGAAAGACCTATAGAGTTTACATAGGTTGAGTTAGAGAAATGTGTGGTGAACGGACAGGAAATCAGTTGGAAGGACAAAAAACACTATGGGAGAACTCGAAGAAATTTTAACCAGGGAACAACTGAGATACAGCAAAACATCAACTTGGTGGAGTTAGAGAAAAAGTTGAGAGTACAAAAAGCAGTATGGGAGAACCCGAAAAACCCGAGGCACTACTGAGAGAGGGAGTAAGACGTCAATTAGTAGATCTGTGAGAATATTGTTGTGGCAATCAAGTTCAAAAGAAGGAAAGATTGATAGGGTTTGTGTAGGCTGAGTTAGATAAATGTAGCCACAATAATGGACAGAATAAAGACGACAGCAAGGGGCGCGAAGCAGATTTCTTTTACCCATCAAGAACACCTAACCTGCATAACTGTCATCTGCCGAGGGTCCTCCGATGTTACCACAGTCAGTTCTAAATTAATGCTGTAGACAATGTGAAATAATGATTCGAATCACTAAGATCTGTCTCAATTTCTCCGGGGATACTCGTGGAAAGATGGCTTTTAAGAAGACCTTCATTATGTTGCTCCCATAATTCAAAGCCTCTGCTATAAAACGGTCCGGCTAGCATAAGATTTCAACCAATCTGTCATGGTCGCACCCCGAATGCTCCCCTTATAACCGCCAGCCAGAACGAAAATTTAAAGACCGCTAAGACCTATCTATAGCCACCATCAAAGGCAATTTTGATACATACGAGTAATAAGACTTCTTATTCAATTTTTAACAGTCGCCTTAGCACATTGCACCACCGACGGAGTTGCCATAAGAACGTCTAACGAATATTTTAAGACTTTTCATGACCAAAGAAAAACGAATGGCCTTCATAAAATCGTGAAAGCCCGGGGACGAAATCGTGAACATTCCGTTCCATTTTGTGACCTTCCGTTCACGATTTTAGAACGTAAATTTTTTATTTTAAATTTAAATTACGAAAAAGTTTCGTTACATTAACTACAAATTTTATTGATTTTAGAAAGTATTTTTTCTATCGGTGTAGACAGAGTTGAAGCACTCAGAATTGCCACATATCTGAAATCTTAACTCGTTCATCCTGAATTTAACCGTACTGATTAGACTTCCCTCGCACTGGATATACAATTTAAGGAATCGTCCTCCAAAATTCAAACTGCCTTATTATAGTTACTACACTTATCCCACTTTGGTTTTATTTATTTTCGTAAACAAGAGAATTTTATGCCCAAACATTGGCTCAAACTTTAATTAGCATTCATTTTTTATCACCAATTGTACCAGCAACGACCGATCACCTATCCGTAAAAACAACCTAAGGCAAGGAATAAACACAAAAAATGGCCAACTCACCTAAAAATCACCACTAACAAGTCTTAATGACACATAATTATCTAGTTGCGAACACTGTAAGAATTTCGAAAGTTTTTAAGTGACAAAGTCTCATAAAAGAGAAAACAAAACCCAAACAAAAGAACGACGAATTGACTTAACAAACGAATAAACTCAAAAATCTAATTATAATAATTGAAGAAGAAAAATTTACATAAATTATTTTCATTTATCTAATATTTAGTTCAAAGAGGAGGGTAGGGGGCAAAAAGTAGAAGAATTAAAACCATATTTATAATCTTCGTCCTCCTTTCTTTCCCGTATACAAAATCTCCTATGTGAATTATTGTAATATTTAGAAAAATAAACCGAGAATTTAATTTTGGCCAAAGTTTGTTTTTTTTTTGACAAATTCCACCACCCCAAGAAAGTGGTGGAAGTTTTGCAATTGTTCTCTTTTTCTCACGCTGTTTCTTATAAAACAATTAAAATTGTTGAAATTGGAAAATCTTAATGCTCGGATTAAAACAATACAACCGCATGGAAAAGACACAAAAGATTTTAAGATATAAGAGCGAAGCAAATTTTATGAATACGAGTGAATACGACAAAAGCAAACTTGGATGGAAACGAAAATAAGGTGATTTTCTCTGACACTAAAGTTTAAAAACAAAAAGAGGAAATAAATTATTTTCTGTGCTTATTGAGAAAAAATCTATGAGGAATATTGAAACCGGTGAAACCGATTTTTAAGACCTATTTTTTCTTGCTCTCAGGCTTTCAGTTCGGTATGCACCTCCAGCGAACTTTTTGCTGCCCAAAAGAAATGCATTGTGTAGCAGTCACGGTTGCCAGTCGTGCCCAAAATAATCTACCAAAATTTTAAGAAAAATTTACCAAAAATCTACCAAATTTACAAAATGGAGTTTTTGATCCAAATTTTTCCAAATTTTTTTTATCAATAGAAAATTTTTTTTAGAAAAAAATTTTAGAAAAGTTTGTCAAAATTTTATTTCTATAGAAAATGTTGCCAACATTTTTTTCCTATAGAAAATTTTTGCAAAATTTTATTTCTATAGAAAATTTTTGCAAAAATTTATTTCTATCGAAAATTTTTGCAAAATTTTATTTCTATAGAAAATTGTGTCAAAATTTTATTCCATTAAAAATTTTCCAAAAATTTATTTCTATAGAAATTTTTTGCAAAATTTTATTTCTATAGAAAATTTTGTTAAATTTTTTATTCCAATAGAAAATTTTTGCAAAATTTTATTTCAATAGAAAATTTTTGCAAAATTTTATTCCAATAGAAAATTTTTGCAAAAATTTATTTCTATAGGAAATTTTTGCAAAATTTTATTTCTATAAAAAATTTTGTCACAATTTGTATTCCAATAGAAAATTTTGTCAAAATTTTATTCCAATAGAAAATTTTTGCAAAATTTTATTTCTATAGAAAATTTTTGCAAAATTTTATTTCTCTAGAAAATGTTGTCAAAATTTTTATTCCAATAGAAAATTTTTGCAAAATTTTATTTCTATAGAAAATTTTTGCAAAATTTTATTCCAAAAGAAAATGTTGTAAAAATTTTATTTCTATAGAAAATTTTGCCAAAATTTTATTTTGTAAAAATTTTGTAAAAATTTTATAGAAAATTTTTGCAAAATTTTATTTCTATAGAAAATTTTGTCAAAATTTTATTCCAATAGAAAACGTTGTAAAAATTTTATTTCTATAGAAAATTTTGTCCAAATTTTATTTCTATAGAAAATGTTGCCAAAATTTTATAGAAAATGTTTGCAAAATTTTATTTCTCTAGAAAATTTTGTCAAAATTTTTATTCCAATAGAAAATTTTGTCAAAATTTTATTTCTATAGCAAATGTTGTCAAAATTGTATTTATATAGAAAATTTTGTCAAAATTTTATCCCAAAAGAAAATGTCGTAAAAATTTGTATTCCAAAAGAAAATTTTTTCAAAATTTTATTTCTATAGAAAATTTTGTCCAAATTTTCTTTCTATAGAAAATGTTGTCAACATTTTATAGAAAATTTTTGCAAAATTTTATTTTTCTAGAAAATTTTGTCAAAATTTTTATTCCAATAGAAAATTTTGTCAAAATTTTATTTCTATAGAAAATGTTTGCAAACTTTTATTTCTATAGACAATTTTTGCAAAATTTTATTTCTATAGCAAATGTTGTCAAAATTTTATTGCTATAGAAAATTTTGTCAAAATTTTATTCCAAAAGAAAATGTTGTAAAAATTTTATTTCTATAGAAAACTTTGTCCAAATAGAAAATTTTGTCAAAATTTTATTTCTATCGAAAATTTTGTCAACATTTTATTTCTATAGAAAATTATTGCAAAATTTTATTTCTATAGAAAATTTTTCCAAAAATTTATTTCTATAGAAATTTTTTGCAAAATTTTATTTCTACAGAAAATATTGTCAAAGTTTTTATTCCAATAGAAAATTTTGTCAAAATTTTATTTCTATAGAAAGTTTTTGCAAAATTTTATTTCTATAGAAAATTTTGTCAAAATTTTATTTCTATAGAAAATTTTGTCAAAATTTTATCCCAAAAGAAAATGTTGTAAAAATTTGTATTCCAAAAGAAAATTTTTTCAAAATTTTATTTCTATAGAAAATTTTGTCCAAATGTTCTTTCTATAGAAAATGTTGTCAACATTTTATAGAAAATTTTTGCAAAATTTTATTTCTCTTGAAAATTTTGTGAAAATTTTTATTCCAATAGAAAATTTTGTCAAAATTTTATTTCTATAGAAAATTTTGTCAAATTTTATTTCTATAGAATATTTGAACAAAATTTTATTCCGAAAGAAAATGTTGTAAAAATTTTGTCCAAATTTTATTTCTATAGAAAATTTTTGCAAAATTTTATTTCTCTAGAAAATGTTGTCAAAGTTTGTATTCCAAAACAAAATTTTGTCAAAATTTTATTTCTATAGAAAATTTTGTCCAAATTTTATTTCTATAGAAAATGTTGCCAACATTTTATAGAAAATTTTTGCAAAATTTTATTTCTCTAGAAAATTTTGTCAAAATTTTTATTCCAATAGAAAATTTTGTCAAAATTTTATTTCTATAGCAAATGTTGTCAAAATTGTATTTATATAGAAAATTTTGTCAAAATTTTATCCCAAAAGAAAATGTCGTAAAAATTTGTATTCCAAAAGAAAATTTTTTCAAAATTTTATTTCTATAGAAAATTTTGTCCAAATTTTCTTTCTATAGAAAATGTTGTCAACATTTTATAGAAAATTTTTGCAAAATTTTATTTTTCTAGAAAATTTTGTCAAAATTTTTATTCCAATAGAAAATTTTGTCAAAATTTTATTTCTATAGAAAATGTTTGCAAAATTTTATTTCTATAGAAAATTTTTGCAAAATTTTATTTCTATAGCAAATGTTGTCAAAATTTTATTGCTATAGAAAATTTTGTCAAAATTTTATTCCAAAAGAAAATGTTGTAAAAATTTTATTTCTATTTCTATAGAAAATTTTATTTCTATAGAAAATTTTGTCAAAATGTTATAGAAAATTTTTGCAAAATTTTATTTCTATAGAAAATGTTGTCAAAATTTTATTCATTGTATTTCTATAGAAAATTATTGCAAAATTTTATTTCTATAGAAAATTTTTCCAAAAATTTATTTCTATAGAAATTTTTTGCAAAATTTTATTTCTATCGAAAAATTTTGTCAAAATTTTATTTCTATAGAAATTTTTTGCAAAATTTTATTTCTACAGAAAATATTGTCAAAATTTTTATTCCAATAGAAAATTTTGTCAAAATTTTATTTCTATAGAAAGTTTTTGCAAAATTTTATTTCTATAGAAAATTTTGTCAATATTTTATTTCTATAGAAAATTTTATCCAAATTTTATTTCTATAGAAAATTTTGTCAAAATATTATTTCTATCGAAAATATTGTCAAAATTTTATTTCTATGTGCAAAATTTTATTTCTATAAAAAAAAAAAATAAAATATACCAAAACTTCAAGAAATCTACCAGTCTACCATTTTTGGTAGATTTCTACCAACTGTGGCAACCGTGGTAGCAATACCGTTGTTACCGATTGTTTACATTTTGCTCCCATAAGATATGTATGGTAAAACTGTATTCGGGCTTTATGTGCAAGAAACGACTGATCCACCTAAAACTCGTTATGACCCTCTAACCAAAAAATACTACAGCTACCCATAAAAATGCATAGATACTAGAGGTCTGCATCGAATAACTTTTCACTACATGTATGCAATTCGCTGTCGTGACGTGATCACTCTGAGTACACTTCAATAAGAGAGAAAGAGGAATATGTGTTTGTTGGTAGTGAAGACATCAGAGTAGCAACAAGAAGTTACTCGTGGCTTTTGGTGTTCATTAAAATGTGTACCAATTGTTTTGCGACTCTCTCAAATAGCAAGTACACGTGTACTCTGCATTTACAAATGGAATTGTGCAGACCTCTAATAGATACTTTTGCTAACAAAAATTCCATGAACGTTGATATCGATTGTTCTCATTGAGCTCCCATAAGTTCAGCGGGCGCCTTAAAGTCTGCTATAGACATAATGAATTATCATAAAGAGGAATTGCAAGAGGTTTTGCATGCGACATTTGCATTTTCTGTCATAAAGCTTCTGCGAAAGTTTAGCTATATACCGGCCTTAAAAATGCATTACGATTTTTGATTCCATTATTGGTACTTAAACCAAATTTCTTCTTCCGGGAAATGTAGCTTTTTCATGGTGGAGAGAGTTTTGCACAAACCGCACAAATATTTAAAAAATGCATTGTGATTTTTTATTTCATTGACGCTGTGTTATCGACATTGACAAAAACTTCTTCAAAAACTGTATTCCAACTAATTATTTGATGTTTCTTCAAAAAAAATCAATTTTCCGATTTTTCTTCCTCATGCTCATGAAGACAAATCAAAATTTTCTCATTCTCATAAAAATTTATGCTGAAGATTATCGATGTCGGCACATAAAGACTGCTCTCACGATATTATTCCCTGAGTTCATGGCAGCTGCCATAATGCAATTTATATGCAATTTGATCGATTTGGAGCTTTCTTTTTCTAAGAGTAGTAATTTAATATATTTAAGCCAGTTTCTGTCAATTCATATTTTTTTAGCCCAATTTAATGAAACTAAAATGAAACGAGTCGATAACAACGAGATCATGGAAATAATGCTCGCATAAACGATTCTATTCATTGGGATTTTGGAAGCTGCAGTTGTTATGATATTGGCTGGATTTAAAATTTTCTGGTAAGGCTAGTAAATTAATATATTATTATATTATATTTTCTTTTAAATGAAAATAATATAAAACCAGTCGTTAGGCAGCAAAAATCGGTATAGGTGCATAACGAATTGTAAAGGAACCAGTCAATAACTCCATGTTCATAGAATTTTTGCTAAAATAAATGCATTAATTTGTTACCATTGGCAAAATTTTCACTGGAGCTTGAAGAGATAACATTATAAAAAATTATATTGTCTTAGTTAAAAAGATAAAAATTAAAACAAACTTTTAGACTGCACCTAATCAACTAAATACTAACTAAAAAATATAATACTAATTAAAGAAATTATTATTAATTGAAAAGAAATCTTTTTATATATCCATATATATAGATGAATGTAAATAAATTAATTATTAATGATATATTGATTAAATATTGTTAGTCTATATATATATATTTAAAAATTATTCATAAGTTTAACTAGTTGTTAAGTCTAAACAATCGAGTATTTGTTAAGTTGTGATTTCTTATAAATAAAGTAAAAATAATAAAATGTATTTATCATCTTAACTATAATTGTCAATGTAAAAAAATGATTTAAACTCAATACTCATAAATGTTGTTTTTAAACCTAGTTAATATCTATGGAAATAATTTATTAGCATCTAAGTTATTATTAGAATATTAAAAAAAAATATATATATATATAAGCATATTGTAGTCCGATATTTGTAATAAATCAATGTTAGTTAATCAGTTATTTCCATAAAATAAAACAGTTGCATTTGTAAGATTAATCATATTCAAATAAACGCAGTATTCACATAACTTTCGATTAATTCAGTTTAAATGTTTGAGTGTCTAAACACAATCATGACGATTGTCGGTAGGCAATCGGAATATCAATATCGAAATGGGAAATTTGGAAAAAAAAGTGGAAGTAGACATATTGTATACTCTAAATTGTTTTGTTAAAAAAAAACGACAAATCGAAGTCCACTTTTTATAAATTTCAAATTCGATTTTTTTATATTTTTGCTATCTAGCCAAAACGAGTGTTAATAGTGACAACAGTAGAATTTTAAAAGCAAATTCACAAAATCGCAACGAAAGTCAAAAAGTCGACTTTTCAAAATTTGGAAAACATAACTGAGGCGAAAAGTAGGCTTTTGGTAAAAATACCAAAAATAACAATGACAACACTATACCATTTATCGCCAGGAAATTATGTACAAAAACATAACCGCAGCGTTAGGCGGAATATTTTCCGCGAGAAACAAACAAAATCTAATAGCATAAGTTTGTCGGCAAATTTCCCTTTTTATTGCTTCGGAGTGATTTTAATGTCAATATAGGATCATTTTTTTATCTTCAGTATTGGACTTGAATAAAAGCATGTAATGTCTTATTATTGGTAGCGCAAATTAATAATGTGGAATTTTTTAAACGATTGGTCTTTTGACTCAACCCGCGAATCAACCCAATTGTTGCCTTTCTCATAAGAAACGAACTCACTTTGTCGTGCCTTTCCAACTATTGTGGTCTTTTATCATACAATCCTCGTCTCAAATGCATCAATTAAGTTGGATAGCACATCACACCCAGCTGGTCCCACCAAATAAACATTATAAGCTTCTTTCCATATATATTCGGCTTTACCGTCGATGTTGAGGCATAACCATATGATTATTGTAGAGGATCTACTTTTCATCACCAGTAAAAAACTACCAAAAAAACTTACTTTGCAAAATTTAATTCCCATAGTAAAATTTGACAAAATTTTATTTCTATAAAAATTTTTGTCAACATTTTATTTCTATAGAAAAATTTTGTCAAAATTGTATTTCTATAGAATTTTTTGTCAAAATTTTTATTTCTATAAAAAATTTTGTCAAAATTTTATTTCTATAGAAAATTTTGTTAAAATTTTATATCTATGGAAAATTTTGTTAAAATTTTATTTCTTTAGAAAATTTTATCAAACTTTCTATAGAAAGTTTTACCAAAGTTTTATTACTATAGAAAGTTTTACCAAAGTTTTATTTCTATAGAAACTTTTATAAAAATTTTATTTTTATAGAAAATGTTTGCAAAATTTTATTTCTAAAGAAAATCCTGCAAAATTTTAATTTCTATAGAAAATTTTGTCAAAATGTTATTTCTATGGAAAATTTTGTAAGCATTTTATTTCTATAGAAAGTTTTACCACAGTTTTATTACTATAGAAGGTGTTACCAAATTAGAAAATTTTGTCAAAATTTTATTTCTCTAGAAAATGTTGTCTACATTTTGTCAAAATTTTGATTCTTTAGAAATTTTTATCAAAATTTTATTTCTATAGAAAATTTTGTCAAAAAATTATTTCTATAGAAAATTTTATCAAAATTTTATTTGTATAGAAAATTTAGTCAAAATTTTCTTTCTATAGAAATTTTTATCAAAATTTTATTGCTACAGAAAATTTTGTCAAAATTTTATTTCTATAGAAAGTTTTACCAAAGTTATATTTCTATAGAAACTTTTATCAAAATTTTATTTCTAAAGAAAATCTTTCAAAATTTTAATTTCTATAGAAAATTTTGTCAAAATGTTATTTCTATGGAAAATTTTGTCAGAATTTTATTTCTATAGAAAATTTTGTCAAAATTTTATTTCTATAAACAATTTTGTCAGATTTTATTCCTATAGAAATTTTTGTCAAAATTCAATTTCTAAAGAAAATTTTGTCAAAATTTTGATTCTTTAGAAAATGTTGTCAAAATGTTTATTTCTATTGCAAATTTTGTCAGAATTTCATTTCAAAATTTTATTTCTATAGAAATTTTTGTCAAAATTTAATTTCTAAAGAAAAGTTTGTCAAAATTTTTATTTCTATCGAAAATTTGGTCCACATTTTATTTCTAAAGAAAATTTTTCAAAATTTTATTTCTACAGAAAATTTTGTCAACATTTTTATTTCTATAGAAAATTTTGTCAAAATGGAATCTCTATAGAAAAGTTTCTAAAAATTTTATTTCTATAGAAAATTGTGTCAAAAATTGTTTTCCAAATTTTATTTTTAAAGAAAATTTGGTCAAAATTTTATTTCTAAAGAAAATTGAGTCAGAATTTTCTTTTCTATAGAAAATATTGTCAACATTTTATTTCTATAGAAATTTTTGTCAAAATTTAATTTCTAAATTTAGTCAAAATTTTATTTCTATAAAAAATTTTGTCAGATTTTATTTCTATAGAAATTTTTGTCAAAATTTAAATTCTAAAGAAATTTTTGTCAAAATTTTATTTCTAAAGAAAATTTTTGTAAAATTTTATTTATAAAGAAAATCTTGCAAAATTTTAATTTCTATAGAAAATTTTGCCAAAATTTTTATTTCTATTGAAAAGTTGGTCAAAATTTTATTGCTATAGAAAATCTTGTCAAAATTTTATTTCTATAGAAAATTTTGTCACAATTTTATTTCTATAGAAAATTTGTCAAAATTTTATTTCCATAGAAAATGTTGTCTAAATTTCATTTTTATAGAAAATTTTGACAAAATTTTATGCAGAAATAAAATTTTGATAAAAATTTCTATAGAAAGAAAATTTTGACTAAATTTTCTATAGAAATAAAATTAAATGAATTATTATACTAAATTATTTCTATAGAAATTTTTGTCCACATTTCATTTGTATAGAAAATGTTATCAAAATTTTATTTCTATAGAAAATTTTGTCAAAATTTTATTTCTATAGAAAAGAATTTTCTTTTCTATAGAAGATTTTGTCAAAATTTTATTGCTATAGAAAATCTTGTCAAAATTTTGTCAAAATTTTATTTCTAGAGAAAATTTTGTCAGATTTTATTTCTATAGAAATTTTTGTCAAAATTTAATTTCTAAAGAAATTTTTGTCAAAATTTTTATTTCTATTGAAAAATTGGTAAAATTTTTATTTCTATTGAAAAATTGGTAAAAATTTTATTTCTATAGAAAATTTTGTCAAAATTTAATTTCTGAAGAAAATTTTGTCAAAATTTCGGTTCTTTAGAAAATTTTGTCAAAATTTTTATTTCAATTGAAAAAGTGGTCAAAATTTTGTTTCCATAGAAAATTTTGTTTCTATAGAATATTTTGTCAAAATTTTATTTCTATAGAAAATATTGTCAAAATTTTATTTCTATAGAAAATTTTGTCAAGATTTTATTTCTAAAGAAAATCTTGCACAATTTTAATTTCTATAGAAAATTTTGTCAAACTTTTATTTCTATAGAAAATTTTGTCATACTTTTATTTCTATAGAAAATTTTGTCACAATTTTATTTCTATAGAAAATTTTGTCTAAATTTTATTTTTATAGAAAATTTTGACAAAATTTTATGCAGAAATAAAATTTTGATAAAAATTTCTATAGAAAGAAAATTTTGACTAAATTTTCTATAGAAACAAAATTAAATGAATTATTATACTAAATTATTTCTATAGAAATTTTTGTCCACATTTCATTTGTATAGAAAATTTTATCAAAATTTTATTTCTATAGAAAATTTTGTCAAAATTTTATTTCTATAGAAAAGAATTTTCTTTTCTATAGAAGATTTTGTCAAAATTTTATTGCTATAGAAAATCTTGTCAAAATTTTATTTCTAGAGAAAATTGTGTCAGATTTTATTTCTATAGAAATTTTTGTCAAAATTTAATTTCTAAAGAATTTTTTGTCAAAATTTTTACTTCTATTGAAAAATTGGTAAAATTTTTATTTCTATTGAAAAATTGGTAAAAATTTTATTTCTATAGAAAATTTTGTCAAAATTTAATTTTTAAAGAAAATTTTGTCAAAATTTCGGTTCTTTAGAAAATTTTGTCAAAATTTTTATTTCAATTGAAAAAGTGGTCAAAATTTTGTTTCTATAGAAAATTTTGTTTCTATGGAAAATTTTGTCAAAATTTTATTTCTAAAGAAAATCTTGCAAAATTTTAATTTCTATAGAAAATTTTGTCAAAATGTTATTTCTATGGAAAATTATGTCAAAATTTTATTTCTATAGAAAATTTTGTCAAACTTTTATTTCTATAGAAAATTTTGTCAAAATTTTATTTCTATAGAAAATTTTGTCATACTTTTATTTCTATAGAAAATTTTGTCATAATTTTATTTCTATAGAAAATTTTGTCAACATTTTATTTCGATAGAAAAATGAAATATCTCCTAATTGGAGAGGAATGTTTTGCAAAATCTACCAAAACATCAAGAATTCTACCAATCTACAAAACAGTAAAAAATCTGCCCTTTTTGATAGAATTCTAATCAACTATGGCAACCGTCGTAATGATGCGATGCAAAAACCTATCCTTTATTGTCTTTGGAGCAAGTGTTCGCAATCTTCCCGCAACTACCTTTTTGTGGGTACAAATCTTGGAATTAAAAGTATTTGTTGGGTACTTTAAAATATAAAATAATTTCCGCATGGCAATAGCGTTTAATTTGACGACACACGGCTAGCCGTGACAGTATTCCTTCGCGTATTTTGGACTTCACATAAGAAATGCACGTAAACAAGTTTACGCTTATCGCTATAGTTATGTTTACACACTAATGCCATAGATTTTAGTTCGGCGAGGTATCTTTAGCTCTAGCGAATAAAGGGAAACAAGTAAAACGCTTACCGACAATCGTTTTGGTTGTGGTTGTACCATAAAGAGATGGATTTTTGATATCTTATTGTCTTTTAAAGGAGCTTCATAAAACTACATGGCGATAAAAGTATTTCTTTTTTTTGTATATAAAAACTAATTTATTTATTTCATTTTAAATAAATAACCATCTTTATAATTGTATGGTTTTCATTTCTTTCTCCCACTCAAATTAATTACATATATATATATTTTAAATATTTACCACAAAAATGTTCTCTAACACTGCGCGAACTATGTAAATATGTAAATATATAAAATATCCTAAAAAAAACAAATAATAAAAACTAAAACCAGACAAACAAAATTGTTAAATAAGTTTAAATTGATAATGTATAGAAAAAGTAAGGACTAAAACATCAATGTATATTTATATAGGAAAATAAAGAAAAACAAATAAAAAAACATAGCTGAATATTTAAAATGCTCACAAAGCAGATCATAACAATGATAAAAAACTATTAACACAAGGATGGTGGAATGAGATAAACCCCCATATATATATTTAGCTCTTTAGGAAGAAAAATAAAAACAAATACATTACTAAAAATCACAAGTATCAATCCTTGGGCAGGATGTGGAAAAAAAATTCAAAGAATTTTCTAAAAACTAAAAAAAAATAATAATTACAAACAAGAACATGCAAAACAAAAAAAAGTAAACATATGTAGCTAAATAACATAACAGACCCCAGAAAAATACTTAGTAATATGTAAACAGAATTTCATTAAAAATTATTTTTTCAAATACTCATTCCATCACTAGAATTGCCATCATCATGTGTTTATATAAGTTTTAATTAATTCAAAGCAAAGTATGTATGAGTATGAATACCCCATAAAAACCCCCTTTCGTACACCTTGAGGGAAGTGCTCAATAATTTTATACAAGATAAAAGTAATAAAATAACAGAAACTGAGAGAAAATATTTTAAAATTTCAAAATTGTAAGAATTTTTCAAAAATCAAAAAAGATTTTAAGAAAATGGTCTAGACTGATTAAGATAACATCAGGCATTTTCTTTCGAAAATGTTCTTAAAGACCATTTATAATATATTTCTCTTTCAAAATATATAAAAATGAAATTCAAAAAAAATATATTTTATTTGAGATAAAAGTATATGTTTGCAACAAAAATTAAATAGAAATATTTTATTTAAAAAATTTTTAAAAATTAAAAACAATAAGAAAATGTTCTAAACCAATTGGGATAACATTTAGCAATTATATATTATATATTTTTTATTTTGAAAACGTATATATATTATTGGATATAAAAATTCATAATGCAAACAAAATTTAAATATTCCCACAAGATGGAATGGTCATACTTACATTGATCTTATTCTATCGCTGAGCGTAAATATTTTTTCTCAAAATTTTAAAACCTTTGTTATATTTATAAAGTTTTTATTTTTAGATTTTTTCTATGTATCTGTTAAACTGCATTTAATTTTTTTATTACTAAAATAAGCGAATAAAAACAAAAAAATAAAACTCTCATACATACAAGCATTATATATTCGCATAAATACATTATATTATACAAAGATACATAAATGACATACACATAGAATAATAAGTTCTAATAACAAAGTTATAGTTAATAATAATAATAATAATATTAAAAAAAAAAAAAAAAACAAAAACCAAACAAATACCAAGAAAATATGAAGATAATGAAATAAATAGAGAAAATGAAGATGAATAAAATTATAAACGAAAAAGAAAAATTAAAAATATATTGTTTTATTTTCTACGGCATTGGATTATAGAGGAAAGGTTTAGATTCTTACGGATACACTTAGATCAATATCGCCAATGTGGTATCACATTTTACGAACTTTCCACCAAATGCTGTTGGAATTTGTGGTAAAGCCCGTTGTGCCTATGCAGACATTTCACTAGGCCTATTAGACACTTTTGCTAACGATGTTATCGATTGTTTACATTTCTAAAAGAAACACATGGCTAAACTGCCTTATTTACATTCAAGGCTGATACGCACCTCTAGCGATATTCGTAAGAAATGTATTGCTATATTTGCTAATGGAAATTCTGTTGGACGCTATTATCGATTGTTACATTTTGCTCGCATAAGAAATACATAACAAAACTGTTTTGCTGGCATGCAAGGGAAATTTTCGCTAGAGGTGCTTAAAAATAAATTTCCGCTCTCCCATGGGAATACTACATTTAATTTTCAAATTTTAATTATTGCCTACCGCCTATAGTAGCGACATCTATTGTAAATCATAAATGACACATCGGATGGGCAGGGTTGTATATGAACTATATTTAATAGTTGTGTTCCTTCATCTACTACGATTTACTATTTCTACTATTGGTAATGCGGTATTGACAACAGATGAGCAGAGAATGAAGCCGCCGTCGACCCCTTTTTTGCCAGTCGACGCCGCCGCCAAATATATCGACTCAAATTCAAACGCCAATTAATCAAAAATATTTACTCAAGACAGAAAAATTTACGTATAAATGTTTCTGTCAAAATTCTAAACTTTCGATTCACAATCATTCAATACGAAGTTAACATAATTTCGCTAAAATCTTGCTTAAAAGATATGAATAATATGTAAATTTGATTGTAAGATTGGTTGTACAACTAATCTGATGGTTAGGTTAGGTTAGGTTCAGAGAATGAAGCCGCCGAGTCGCGCCGCCGATTTTAGCCGTCGCCGACCCGTTTTTAGCAGTCGACGCCGCCGCCGAATATATCGACTCATCTCGACTCAAATTTAGCCGCCAATTAATCTAAAATATTGATTTATATCAGAAAAATTTAATAATATTTGTTGTAGTTTTTGCCAAAATTTTGAACTTTCCACTTTCATTAAATTATTATCAAGTTGCTATAATAGTTTTACAAAAATTTAGCTCAAAAAATTTGAATGAAATGTAAATTTGATTGTAAGATTGGTTGTACAACTAATCTCATTACAATTCGGAAAACTTCAAATTGATTTTATAATAGATAATTTTGCGCCGCCGAACAGACAATTTTTTGTCGGCTTAGCCGTCAAGCCGCCGCCGCCGGAGGCAAAAATTTAGTGTTAGCCGCCGCCGACAAAAATGGGTCGGCTTCATTCTCTGGTTAGGTTAGGTTAGGTGCAGAGAATGAAGCCGCCGAGTCGCGCCGCCGATTTTAGCCGCCGCCGACTAGTTTTTACCAGTCGAAGCCGTCGCCGAATTTGTCGACTCATCTCGACTCAATGTTAGCCGCCAATTAATCGAAAATATTGATTTGAATCAGAAAAAATTATTAATAATGGTTGCATTTTTTGTCAAAATGTTAAACTTTCCACCCAAAATCCGTCCGTATCAAGTTGCTATAATAATTCTGCAAAAATTTGGCTCAGAACATTTGAATTAAATGTAAATGTGATTGGAAGATAAGTTGTACAACTAATCTCATTACCATTCGGATAACATCAAATTGATTTTATTATGGATAATTGTCCGCCGCCGATAAGACAAATTTATATCGGCTTAGCCGTCAAGCCGCCGCCGCCGGAGGCAAAAAATTAGTATCAGCCACCGCCGACAAAAATGGGTCGGCTTCATTCTCTGGTTAGGTGGCAGCCCGATGTATCAGGCTCAATTAGACTATTCAGACCATTGTGATACCACATTGGTGAACTTATCTCTTATCACTGAGTGTTGCCCGATTCCATGTTAAGCTCAATGACAAGGGACCTCCTTTTTATAGCCGAGTCCGAACGGCGTTCCACATTGCAGTGAAACCACTTAGAGAAGCTTTGAAACCCTCAGAAATGTCACCAGCATTACTGAGGTGGGATAATCCACCGCTGAAAAACGTTTTGGTGTTCGGTCGAAGCAGGAATCGAACCCACGACCTGGTGTATGCAAGGCGGGCATGCTAACCATTGCACCACGGTGGATCCCTAAATCTGATAACCATTCCGATAACTTCAATTTGATTTTATAATGAATAAATGTCCTCCGTCGAACACACATATTTATATCGGCTTAGCCATCAAGCCGCCGCGCAAAAAGCAAAAATTTAGTATCAGCTGTCTCCGACAAAAATGGGTCGGCCTTATTCTCTGCAGATGACGTAGTTCGGGATATACGCACAGAATTATTTTTCTGATTCAATAACGGAATTAATTGATCCCACCTCAGTAATGTTGGTGACATTTCTGTGGGTTTCAAAGCATCTCTAAGTGGTTTCACTGCAATGTGGAACGCCGTTCGGACTCGGCTATAAAAAGGAGGTCCCTTGTAATTTAGCTTAACATGGAATCGGGCAGCACTCAGCGACAAGAGAGAAGTTCACCAATGTGGTATCACAATGGACTGAATAGTCCAAGTGAGCCTGATACATCGGGCTGCCACCTAACCTAACCTAACCTAATTGATCCAATTAATTTTTTTATTTGAAAATTCTTTAATCACGAAAATGAAAGCATTAATCAGACAATTAATTGAAAATAAAAATATTCTTGATTTCGTTGATTTATTGATTTCGTTGGTACTTTTAGTTATCATATTATTTATATTCATAATTATTTTACTTTAAGACGTCAGGAAATTTTCATACGATTTTTATGATAGGTATATAAAAAATTATTTCCGAATAAAATTTTCAATTATTTTTTTTTATTTGGAGATATTTTTTTATTAAAATGTTGAGAAAATTAATATTTTAATTAAAAACGTAAAACAGGTTCCATCTTTTCTAAACAGACTTTATTTTTAATTTGATCAGACAGTTAATTGCATCAGTTATTTTTTTTAATTGATCACGCTTTCAACTTGAATCAACTTTTTAATTGGAAATATTTTGGTCATATCTTTTTCTGCATGCATCAGACAATACTGAAACTATATTCATGTCATAACCTAATTTCAAAGCTTTAATTTTAAGTATGTTTTTTTAATATGTTTATCCTAATTCCCAGAAACGTAAACACTGCTCTATCGGCATTCAATATTTACTGTATTGCCGTATGTTTTATGCTAGCGTCATCTTTTGAGCGCTAAAAATGAAACAGAGACATCTATAGTTTTTCAAATCGGGATGTTTGGTAAGAGACATCTGTAGTTCTTAATTACACGACGGTCGGTAAAACCCTTGTATAGTCATGAAGAAGATCCATTCACAATAACGTTGAATGAAATTCTAGACAAAGTCCATTCACAGCGCCGTAGTCTGTCTGCACAACGTAGATGGCACTTTTTCTTCTACACTTTGATTTGTAGGTTAATTCTCAGTCTCCAAAAAGAAATAGCACCACTTTACTACGCGATGACTGCGATGCAAAAACAAACAAAATAATTGCGAATTGGCTTGAGACATAGAGCATGGACATTCCAATAGGACTCACCACCGTCGTACTCAGTACGTGTCAACCAAGCCTGTAAAAAGACATCCATCGCTTCATTTCTACCTCACAATGAAAATCTTCGGGTCTAAACCACGATTGCCACAGCCAAAAAACATACCTCTCCAACTTTTACTATAGCAATACAATTTTAACAAAATTTTCTATAGAAATAAAATTTTGACGAAATTGTCTATAGAAATAAAATGTTGACAAAATTTTCTATTGAAATAAAATTTGAACAAAATTTTCTATAGTAATAAAATTTTAACAAAATTTTCTATAGTAATAAAATCTTGACAAAATTTTCTATAGAAATAAAATTTTACAAAATTATCTATAGGCAAAAAATTTTGATAAAATTTTCCATAGAAATAAAATTATGACAAGATTTTCTACATAAATAAAATTTTGACAAAATTTTCTATAGTAATAAAATTTTCTATAGAAATAAAATTTTGACAAAATTTTCTGTAGAAATAAAATTTTACCAAAATTTTCTATAGAAATAAAATTTTGACAAAATTTTCCATAGAATAAAGTTTTTGGCAAAATCTTCTTTAGAAATAAAATTTTGACAAAATTTTCTGTAGAAATAAAAATTTTTGACAAAATTTTCTATAGAACAAAATTTTTTATAGAAATAAAATTTTGGTAAAATTTTCTACAGAAATAAAATTTTTGACAAAATTTTCTATAGAGATAAATTTTTGACAAAATTTTCTATAGAAATAAAATTTTGACAAAATTTTTTAGAGATAAAATTTTGACAAAATTTTCTATAGAAATAAAATTCTGATAAAATTTTCTATAGAAATAAATTTTTTTTTGTTTTGTTTTGTTATTGTTGGTTTTGTTCTTTAAGCATTGTTGTTGTTTTTTTATTTCAGCTTAAAACCATACATTGACTAAACTACAAGAGTAGCTTAACCAACAGAGGAAAAGAATGTTTGTCAAATTTATTTGGGCAAAGCCCTATAGACTGCAAGATGGTTGGATGGACGCACGTTTCGGAATTACCACATTCCTCATCAGCATCCTCTACTTGCAGCAAAACTATCAACCAATTATCAGAATAAATTCAGGCAGTTTATTAAACCCAACAAAAACCACACTTGAACCCTCCGACAAAATTTTCTATAGAAATAAAATTTTGACAAAATTTTCTATAGAAATAAAATTGTTGACAAAATTTTCTATAGAAATAAAATTTTTGACAAAATTTTCTATAGAAATAAAATTTTGGTAAAATTTTCTATAGAAATAAAATGTTTGACAAAATTTTCTATAGAGATAAAATTTTAATAAAATTTTCTATAGAAATAAAATTTTGACAAAATTTTCTATAGATATAAAGTTTTGGACAAAATTTTCTATAGAAATAAAATTTTTGACAAAATTTTCTATAGAAATAAAATTTTGGTAAAATTTTCTACAGAAATAAAATTTTTGACAAAATTTTCTATAGAGATAAAATTTTGACAAAATTTTCTATAGAAATAAGATTTTGACAAAATTTTCTATAGAAATAAAATTTTTGACAAAATTTTCTATAGAAATAAAATTTTTGACAAAATTTTCTAAAGAAATGAAATATTGACAAAATTTTCTATAGAAATAAAATTTTGACAAAATATTCTATAGAAATAAAATTTTGACAAAATTATATATAGGAATAAAATTTTCTATAGAAATACAATTTAAAAAAAAAAATTCTATAGAAATAAAATTTTGACAAAATTTTCTATAGAAATAAAATTTTGACAAAATTTTCTATAGAAATAAAATTTTGACAAAATTTTCTATATATTTTATATAGAAATAAAAATTATAGAAATTAAATTTAGACAAAATTTTCTGTAGGCATACAATTTTGACAAAATTTTCTGTAGGCATAAAATTTTGACAAAATTTTCTATAGAAATAAAATTTTGACAAAATTTTCTATAGAAATAAAATTTTGACAAAATTTTCTATAGAAATAAAATTTTGAAAAAATTTTCTATAGAAATAAAATTATGATAAAATTTTCTATAGAAATAAAATTTTAACAAAATGTTCTATTAAAAAAAATGAAAAAGCGTTTTACTTGCGTTATTTAATATCAGAGATATGTTGACAAACCTTAAAAATCCATTAAATCAAACACGCATTTATAATTATATTTTGTTTGTTTATAAAAATACATGTTTTATTATATATAGTTTATTGGTTAATGCAAAAAAATTGAAACAATGAATAACAAAAAATTTAGAATAGTGTAAAAACTTGTTAACAAATTACATTTCTTTTATTTATTTTTGCATTTATTTACACTGAAAAAGAATTGCATTAGAATATCCATTTTGGGGAGGATAAGAGAGGTGGAAAAATATTGTCACCATATCTAGAGAATTATTACAATTATTTTTTTTTAAGTCGTATAACAGAGAAATTTTGTTTTGTTTTTTGTTTTATACATTTGTATATGAATGTCAGTTGGTAAAAAAAAATTGACCACTTTTATTGTTACATGTAGAATGTTGTACAAAAACAAAAAAAATAATTGAAAAAATTGGCCTCAGTTGTGTTAAAAAATTTGTCAGGCTTTGCCTACACACTTAACATTAACATCTCTGCTATTGTTGGGCAATGGGTGTGGCTGTATTAACATTTGCTGCCGCCATTCCTCCAGCATTCTTGTTTAGTTCCTCGGCCGATATAAATTCAATGGCTGCTGAATTAATGCAATAACGTTTACGGGTAGGTTTTGGTCCATCCTCAAAGACATGACCCATATGGGCATTACAACGGGCGCAGCGTACCTCTGTGCGTATGCGTTCTGGATGTTTAATTAGTAGTAAAATATTGCCCCCTTTTAGTATTAATTTAGCAAAAGAATATTTCGTTTTTTTTTTTTTTTGGGTAATTGTTTGCGATTTTGTTTTGCAAGATTTCATTTTTTAAGAGTTTACAGCATTATTTTGCATAGTGGTGAGTTTTGTTGAATTTGGAAAATTTACAACAAATTCATTACATTGATTTGTTGTTATTAGTTTTGGTAAGAAAATTCGAAATAGCATTGCGTTTTTATTTTTTGTGGCAATATTAATAATTATTATTGAAAAAGAAAACAAATTGCAAAATGATCGAAGACAAAAAAGAGGAGACCAAGATTAAAAAAACAACAACAGAAAAACATATTGTGATTGGATAAGAATTTCAAAAGGGTGGACCAATAAAATGATGAAGGTGAAGTTTTTTTATTTTTAATTTTAGTGATGAGATTTGGGGGAAAAATGTGAGATTAAAAAAAAATTAAAATTAAAAAATAAACAGAAAACAGAAAAATACATAATTGAAATTGAAGTTAAAGCGATATAAACATTTAAAAAATAGACAAAAACGTGTATGAAACCAACCAAGCCAAGTGAAATGTAAAGTGAAAAAAAAAATGATGAGAGCAAAATTAAATGAAAGAGTAAAGGCGAAAAATATTCAATTAACGAAATGAAGATTGGAAATGAAATTTCATGATACCATAGTGATAATTAATCATGATTGCAGTTATTAAGGCATTATGAATTATGCACAAAGTAAATGAAATGAAATAGAAGATCATTGTAAGCACAAATAAATATGTATAAATATATTTATTTTATTATTTAGTAATTATATAATGCATTAATATTGGAATTTTTAATTTGTGTGGATTTTTTGTTTTTAAATCAACAAAACAGAAAAGCATTAAAAAACATTATTTTTTAACAACAATTGTTTTTTATCAATTGTTATGTATTTAAAAAGCCATAATGAAATGCCATGATCGTACATTGGTTTGTATTTTTTTTTTTTTTTTGTTAAATTACAAATGTTTGTTTATGTGTAGCATGTTTAATAAAGTATTATTTTTAAAATTATTATATAAAATTTTTGTAATTTTTTTTTGATTCATTATTAATATTGAAGAGTGTGTGTGTGAGTTTAGGTTATAAACCCCCCCGAAAACAACGATACACAGGCACATTTACATATATAAAAAGCGAGAAAAAAAGAAATAGAAAAATATACAAAAAAATAATTCATTATTTATATGTTGTAAATATTTGAATTTCCTAAAAACTATAAATTATATATTATTCATTTATAACAAAACAAAAACCTTTTACATTTTTCAACCTTTTTCCTGTAACAAAAATATTCTTGTATAGATCGCGTTACTGCAATCTTTCTTTTTCATATAAACCAAACATAAACCAATACACTTATTTTTTTTTGTAAAATATAAACAAAAAAACACCAAGGCAAACAAAAACAAAAAACAATTAACATGAAATACAGATTAGTTTGATATGTGTCTATTGAGATTTTTTTTTTCTATGTTATAAATTTATGATTTCCTTTCCTTGTACAGCAAACAGCCATGGGTAATAGGATCGTTTAAGTATGATATGGTAAAATTTACTATTTGTAGTGAATACTATGGTAGCGTATTGAATTTGAATGGCATGGAATATAAAACGCGATCTACAGACCAATTTATAATATAGGGTGGATATTTATTATATACTAAAGGGCAGACCGAAATCGATAGGTAAATATGAACCAATATTTGTGTGATTGTAAGAGGACTGAATGAAAAATAAGTCTTCAGAATGGCCACATTTGGAGAATGGAATATTATATGGGGGGATATACATTGGTGCAGCATACCCTGCACTCTCAATTTCGACAGTGAAGGGATATGGAGCGGTCCACCATAGAAAATTCCTCGGAGTTGTATTTATTTAAAGATCAAATTTTTGTGGTAGCTGTGGGTGGATGGTCACGTACACGGTAGAATTCTACCAAAAATTGTAGATTTTTCTTCTGTTTGGTAGAATTCTGGATGTTTTGGAAGATTTTGAAAAATATTCCAAAATATTAAAATTTTTGACTAAATTTTCTATAGAAAGAAAATTTTGACAAAATTTTCTATAGAAATAAAATTTTGACTAAATTTTCTATAGAAATAAAATTTTGACAAAATTTTCTATAGAAATAAAATTTTGAAAAAATTTTCTGTAGAAATAAAATTTTGACAAAATTTTCCATAGAAATAAAATTTTGACAAAATTTTCTATAGAAATAAAATTTTGACAAAATTTTCTATAGAAATAAAATTTTGACAAAATTTTCTATAGAAATAAAATTTTGACAAAATTTTCTATAGAAATAAAAGTTTGACAAAATCTTCTATAGAAATATAATTTTGACAAAATTATCTATAAAAATAAAAGTTTGACAAAATCTTCTATAGGAATATAATTTTGACAAAATTATTTATAAAAATAAAAGTTTGACAAAATCTTCTATAGAAATATAAAATTTTGACAAAATTTTCTATAGAAATAAAATTTTGACAAAATTTTCTATAGAAATAAAATGTTGACAAAATTTTCTATAGAAATCAAATTTTAAAAAATTTTTCTATAGAAATAAAATTTTGACAACATTTTCTATATAAAAAAATTTAAAAAAATTTAGTATAGAAAAAATTTTGACAAAATTTCTATAGAAATCAAATTTTAACAAATTTTTCTATAGAAATAAAATTTTGACAAAAGTTTCTATAGAAATAAAATTTTCAACAAATTTTCTATAGAAATAAAATATTGACAAAATTTTCTATAGAAATAAAATTTTGACAAAATTTTCTATAGAAATAAAATTTTGACAAAATTTTCTATAGAAATAAAATGTTGACAACATTTTCTATAGAAACAAAGGTTTGACAAAATCTTCTATAGAAATCAAATTTAAAAAAATAAATATATATAGAAATAAAATTGACAAAATTTTCTATAGAAATAAAAAAATTTTCCGTAGAAATAAAAGTTTGACAAAATCTTCTATAGAAATCAAATTAAAAAAATCTATAGAAATATAATTTTGACAAAATTGTCTATAGAAATAAAATTTTCAAACAATTTTTTACAGAAATAAAATTTTGACAAAATTTTCTATAGAAATAAAAGTTTGACAAAATCTTCTATAGAAATAAAATTTTGACAAAATTTTATATAGAAATAAAATGTTGACAAATTTTTCTATAGAAATAAAAGTTTGACAAAATCTTCTATAGAAATCAAATTAAAAAAAAATCTATAGAAATAAAATTTTGACAAAATTCTATATAGAAATAAAATTTTGACAAAATTTTCTATAGAAATAAAATTTTGACAAAATTTTCTATAGAAATAAAATGTTGAAAAAAATTTTTATAGAAATCAAATTTTAAAAAATTTGTCTATAGAAATAAAATTTTGACAACATTTTCTATAGAAATAAAATTTTCAGAAAATTTTCTATAGAAATAAAATTTTCGGAAAATTTTCTATATTCATAAAATTTTGACAAAATTTTCTATAGAAATGAAATTTTGACAAAATTTTCTATAGAAATAAAATTTTGACAAAATTTTCTATAGAAATAAAATTTTGACAAAATTTTCTATAGAAATAAAATTTTGACAAAATTTTCTATAGAAATATAATTTTGACAAAATTCTCTATAGAAATAAAATTTTGACAAAATTTTCTATAGAAATAAAATTTTGACAAAATTTTCTATAGATATAAAATTTTGACAAAATTTTCTATAGAAACAAAAGTTTGACATAATCTTCTATAGAAATATAATTTTGACAAAATTTTTTTAGAAATAAAATTTTGACAAAATTTTCTATAGAAAAAAAATTTGACAATATTTTCTACGAAAAAAAAATTCCTGAAGCTCAATTTAAAGTGGTCAAAACCGGTGGATGAAAACTTTTGGACCCGTTTATCTTCTTCATCAACCGATGAATGAAAACCGTTGGACCGATTTATCTTCTTACACCGTTTGATAAAAATCCCATATTCGTTGGACCGGTAGAAACGGTGTTTTCAAAACCTCAAGAACGAACTTCCGGTTTCCGGGATCAGTGTGCCTTTTATCATCAAGAAATAAGATACGGAGGACGGTGTATACAAGGTCAATAAAAACACGGATATAAATCAATGTTTATATATCTCTTTATGGACCTAAGATACCTCTAGATTTCCAATAATTTAAAACCGGATATCGGCTTATATGAAGGCTTTACCAAAACATATAAATCAAATTCGGCACACATTTTTGTGCACCCAAAATACCTTTAGACTTCTAATTTCAGTACAATTAGATAAAAGTTGTGATGTTTACATGACCAAGAATTCAAAACCCCAGATAAAGTAATCACAGATTTCCAATTTCGGGTCAATTGAATAAAAATTGCGAAGAAGGCCATAGAGATAGCAGTATATATGCGGGCTATACCAAACATGGACCGATACACACCGTATTCTAACTGTCGATGTAGAATACCTCTATATTTTGAATTTCAAGCAAATCGGATAGAAATTGCATACGCCCAAAAAGTCAAATCGAAAGATCGTTCGATAAAAATTGACTGATACAAAACAAAATTTGGGTGTCGGTTAGATGTAGGTCTGCTTGCAAACAAATGAATCTGTGTCAAATTTCAGGACGATGTCTTCTTTATTGAAACATGTAGGCTGATTACAACAGACAGGCGAACATCGTTATATCCCCTTAAAATTTTTTTCTGATCACGAATACTTTATATATGTAGTCGGAAATCGATATTGAAATATCTTACAAATGGAATGACAAACTTCTGGTACCAGTGCTCCAATTTGCCGCAATTTTTAAATGTTCATACGATTTTTTATTCCTATACTCTCTTGATGTTAAAATGGCCGCCTTGCATACAAAGGGTCGTGGGTTCGATCCCTGCCTCGACCGAACTCCAAAAAGTTTTTCAGCAGTGATTTATCCCCTCTCAGTAATGCTGGTAACCATTCTGAGTGTTTCAAAGCTTCTCCAAGTGGTTTTACAGCCATGTGAAACGTCGCGACGCGCCGTTCGGACTCGGCTATAAAAAGGAGGTGCCTTGTCATTGAGCTTAACATGGGATCGGGCAGCACTCAGTGATATGTTAAGAGATAAGTTTACCACTGTGGTATCACAATGGACTGAATAGTAGAGTTTTGCGCCATGCAAAAATTGGTCCATATCGGTCCATAATTATATATAGCCCCCATATAAACCAATCCCCAGATTTTGCTTGTGGATCCTCTTGGAGGAGCAAATTTCATCCGATCCGGTTGAAATTTGGTACGTGGTGTTAGTATATGGTCTCTAATAACCATGCAAAAATTGGTCCATATCGGTCAATAATTATATTTAGCCCCCATATAAACCAATTCCCAGATTTTACCTCCGGAGCCACTTGGAGGAGCAAAATTCTTCCGATCCGATTGAAATTTGGTACATGGTAGTAGTATATGATGTCTAACAACCATGCAAAAAATTGGTCCATATTGGTCCACAAATTATATATAGCCCCTATATAAACCGATCCCCAGATTTGACCTCCGACCTCAAGAGTCTCTTGGAGGAGCAAAATTCATCCAATCTGATTGAAATTTGGTATGTGGTGTTACTATATGGTGTCTAACAACCATGTAAAAATTAGTCCATATTGGTCCATAATCATATATAGCCCCCATATAAACCAATCCCAAGATTTGGTTTTGGGGCCTCTTGGAGGAGCAAATTTCATCCGATACAGTTGAAATTGGGTCCATTGTGCTAGTATATGGCCACGAACAACCATGCTAAACTTGGTCCATATCGGTCTATTGTTATATATAGCCCCCAGATAAACCGATCCCCAATCACACAAAAATTGGTCCATATCGGTTTAGCCCCCATATTGTATATAACCCCCATATTTCAATTCTGGTTCTCCGGTTATCGCGCAAAAGTTCATATTGGTTCGTAGTTATTTGTAGACTACCCCATACATATAAGTATTTCATCTGCCTTTTTTGTCTAATATATACCACCTATGGACTAACTTAGAATTCAGAAGACGATGTTAACAAGTTTTAAGATACCTTGCCATCGGTAAGTATTACCACAACCCAAGTAATTTTATTGTGTAGAAGAATAGTAGAAGTTTCTACGCAATCCATGGTGGAGGGTACATAAGATTCGGCCGAACTTACGACCGTATATACTTGTTTTGCCCTATAATACCCCAAAGACTTCTAAATGCTATCAGCAAAAATTTTATTTGTTGTTATATGTATGTTATATATATGTTATATGTTATGCCTTAATTTTAAAAAAATTCAGACATAACCTTAATGTATTCTTTTTTATTACAATGACTTCAAGTTTATCGTTTTTATTCCTTTCGGCCAAACTAAAACATGAAAAACTTGCTGACATTGTTCGCTATTTCAGCAAAGAGAGATCGCTTTTCCATTTTTTGCTTTAGTAGATTTATCTGCTGTGTTTACCAACAAATTTCTTTGGGTGTAGAAAATAAAATACTTGTGGTTTTATTAACCAAGAGTCCTTATGAATACTATTAAGCTTACCTGTACACAAAAAAAAAAGGTTTTGTATTCCCAATGACAATAAAAACAAGTAAGGAAAGTCTAAAGTCGGGCGGGGCCGACTATATTATTTGTAGATCTAAATTTTCGATACCATATCACATCTGTCAAATGTGTTGGGTGCTATATATAAAGGTTTGTCCCAAATACATACATTTAAATATCACTCGATTTGGACAGAATTTGATAGACTTTTACAAAATCTATAGACTCAAAATTTAAGTTGGCTAATGCACTAGGGTGGAACACAATTTTAGTAAATAAATATGGGAAACATTTAAATCTGAAGCAATTTTAAGGAATCTTCGCAAAAGTTTATTTATGATTTATCGCTCGATATATATGTGTTAGAAGTTTAGGAAAATTAGAGTCATGTTTACAACTTTTCCACTAAGCAGTGGCGATTTTACAAGGAAAATTTTGGTATTTCTGTCGAAATCAGAAAAACTTATATATTGGAGCTATGTCTAAATCTGTACCGATTTCAATCAAATTTGGCACACATGACTATATTACTAATTGTACTCCTAGTGCAAAATTTCAACCAAATTGGGCCAAAACTCTGGCTTCCGGGGCCATATAAGTCCATATCGGCACATATTTGGCACACATGACTATACTACCAATTGTACTCCTTGTGCAAAATTTCAAGCTAATCGGGATAAAACTCTGGCTTCTGGGTCCATATAAGTGCATATCGGGCGAAAGATATATATGGGAGCTATATCTAAATCTGAATCGATTTCAACCAAATTTGGCAAGCATAGCTACAATGCTAAATCTACTCCCTGTGCAAAATTTCAACCAAATTGAGCCAAAACTCTGGCTTTTAGGACCATATTAGTCCATATCGGGCGAAAGATATATATGGGAGCTATATCTAAATCTGAACCGATTTCAAACAAATTTTGCACACTTGACTACACTACTAATTGCACTCCTTGTGCAAAATTGCAACCAAATTCGGACAAAAATCTGGCTTCTGGGGCCATATAAGTCCATATCGGGCGAAAGATATATATGGGAGCTATATCTAAATCTGAACTGATTTCAATCAAATTATGCACACTTGACTATACGACTAAGTGTTATGTTTGTACAAAATTTCAAGCGAATCGGTATAAAACTCTGGCTGCTGGGTCCATATTAGTGCATATCGGGCGAAAGATATATATGGGAGCTATATCTAAATCTGAACCGATTTCTTCTAAAATCAATAGGGTTCTATTCTGAACCAAATTAGGAGCATGTGCCAAATAAGAAGGCGATTGGACTTAAATTGTGACCTAGACGTTGATCACAAAAATGTGTTCACAGACGGACGGATGGACGGACGGACGGACATGGTTATATCGACTCAGGGACCCACCCGGAGCATTATTGCCAAAGACACCATGTGTCTATCTCGTCTCCTTCTGGGTTTTACAAACATATGCACTAACTTATAATACCCTGTTCCACAGTGTGGCGCAGGGTATAAATATAATTCGATTGAATTAAAAAATGAATTGATCCAATTAATGTTAATCCAATCTAAAAATCTATTCAATGTAATTTTTGTAATTCAGTTTTGTTTCGTCCTTATGAAGACAATTAAGCTTACCTGTACACAAAAAAAATCGAGTGAATTAAAAAAATAATTGATACAATTAAAAAATAATTAAACCAATCTAAAAAATGATTCACTGAAATTTTTGTAATTCAATTTTGTTTTGCATAATTGCATCGATTATTTTGTTAATTGTATTTGTGTTCAATTCAATTAAGATTTTTGTTAAATAAAATTTGGTGATACTAATTCTGTGCCAAGGTAATAGTTCACAGTTTTTTGTTTATAAATAAAATTTGTTAAGCGAAATAAAATGTATAACGTCAATTTATATACTTTCTTTATTAACCTTATAACCCAGGCTATAGTTTGCTTTTAATAATTGTTATGATTACTTATGCTGATACGACCAATGGACACCACCAGAGAGTAAATAAGCAAAAAATGACTTGTCAATGAATAAGCGAGTGGATGAAAAGCATTCGCAAGGATGTTGTTTGTTGTGTAATGATGATCTCTAAATGATTACATTCCCAATATAGTATGTATTCATAAAGAAGTGAAGCTATGTGAAATGCAAATAGAGAAGTTTTCTGTTTATTTTATTGAAACAAGGCGGAATAAAGCTCTATACACTTTTCTTTTTAAACAAATTCCAACTACACATATTTTTTTTGTTTTAACAAACAAAGGTACATGATTATATCTCAGAATGTAGATAAAACAAAGTCCAAGTAAGAAGATATTCAATAGGTAGACTTATTTTTTTGATGGTTGTCGACTTGGATTTGAGGCATTTGATTTTAAAGTAGATCCAGCCTGGTTGGTATTGGTTGCGTTGGTGGTGCTGGTTGAATTATTGATGATGGAGTTTGAGTTGGAGGCTGGAGGCTTTGTTGTGGCAGAAGAGGATGCTGAAGATGATGCATTCGCAGCTGGTGGCCTGAAGGGCACAAAATCAATAGAAGCCGAATTGATGCAATAGCGTAGATATTTGGGAGCAGGACCATCATCAAACACATGACCCATGTGAGCACTGCATTTTGAACAACGCACCTCGGTGCGGACCATGCCTAGCATTTTTGAAATGACTACTATTGTTTTAAAATGTTTTTGGTTTACCAAACAAAAATAATAATCAAACAAATAATAAAAATGTATGTATATAAAATGAAATTTAATTCCATAAGAATACCAAAACAGAAAGTAACATTTCGAAAGGAAAAGAAAATTTGAATATTATTGTTGAAAATCAAAAAAAAAATCAAAAATGTTTGCAATTGTTTTGCATTTAAATTTTTTTTTTTGTTTTTTAATTAAATTCGAATACACAAGAAAGAAAAGTAAAGAAGAAGAAGTTTTTGATCAATATTAGATTTAAGGTCAATTGGTCAATTTCATCATTTGGTGAAAAGTTTCATCTACTTGGTTGTCTTTAACAAAGAACGTATGAACGAACGCATGAACGAACAAACAGCATGTTAGTAAACAACACAAACGCACACATAAACACAGAATTAAAAACAATTTCTGGGATTGAACATTTCGAATAAACAACACAAATGGGAACAATCAATAACAATTTTTTTTTTTTTTTGCTCATCCATCTAACTCTAGTTTTTGCAGCACTATCAGAACACTCTAATCAAAGGCTTAGGATTTCCACAAACAAACACAAATCCATTTTTCTAGGAAGATAATCTCATTCAAACAATCTGGATGGTATTGTAACTAGAATAAAGCATAAGCTTGGACCCAAAAAAAAAACTCTTAATAGACAAAATCATCTCATCTCGCTGAGAAATCGAAAAGATAAAAACAAATTATAGAGAATATACAAAAAAAATCTATAAAACATTTTGCAAATTATTAATTCTTTTCTTTTTGAAACTTTGTTCGAATTAGAAAACCATAAAAAACAAGCAAAACAAAATTGAAAACTTCATAACAAAAAAATATTCTAGCAAATCTTTACAATAAATTATAAAGCTCACTAAAAAAATATAAATAAACCTAAAACAAATTAAATAAATAATAACAAACCTTATGGATATTATTTTCATATATACACTCTCTACATATATCGGCAATTCTATGAGTGTTTTTTATCCATTATCCTTGTCTACATACCTGGTATACTAGCATCACGATGTAACGTTATTTTTCCTTTATCCAAAACATCATTGAAAGCAGGCCAACCACAACCAGAATCATATTTTGTATCCGAACTAAATAAATCCTGATGACACACTATACACTGGTAGATACCCTTTTCATAATGTTTATTATAACAGCCTGAAAAAAACAAAAGACATTTTTTAAATCATACATTTTATTTTCATTGAAAAAAAAAATAGTAAACTCATAGAAAAACTATGAACAGAAGCTTTGCTGTTATTTTTTTCATCGAACGAATGACCTATTACTGATTTTTACACGCATAGTCTTCCAAAAATAGCGGTCGGTGTATGCTGAGTGAAATTCTCTCAAACTCACGCACATTCACGAAGCAAAATGTTTTTCACGCATGATACGTGTGGTAGCCACTCACACTCACGCACATTCACGAAATCAAAAACCAGTACTCACGCCCGGTTCACGACAACTAACGTGACTCACGAAAAATTCACGAGACTCACGATATTTTCCAACCGGGAATGAGCAAAGGTAACAAAATTAAAATATAGAATATAATTCGACAGCTAAATTAATTTCAGTTAACATACGATTTTTTTTCGTGAGCGTTATATTGCAGAAATTTTATTCACGCAAATTCACGAACCGATGTCTCATGCACGCTCACGCACGATATATTGATTTTAGTCCAATTCACGAGAGTTGCTTTAGATTTTGTTCACCACTCACCTGGTTCACGCGTGTCACGATAATTTCGTGCCAGGCGCACACCTCTTCTTCAGGGTTTATTGAATAATAAATTGTATAAATTTTAGGTTTTAAAATGTATATACGACCGAAAGTTCGCCCAGGCCGAATCTTGTGTGCCCTACACAATGGATTGCGACAAAGTTCTACTAAATACTGTCGCCATCCACTGGGATTTGTGATAATAATTGCCGATGGCAATATATCTAAAGACTAGATTAACAAATAGGCCCAAGAAGTCAAATTTGGGTATCGGGGGCTATATATAAGTATGGACCGACATCACATACCAAATTCCAAGCGGATCGGATGAAATTAGCTCCTTCAAGAGGTTCAGGAAGTCAAATCTGGAGATCGGTTTATATGTGGTCTATATATAATTATGGACCTTTATGGACTAATTTTTGTTTGATAGTTAAGAAGCATATACTGACATCACGTCCCAAACTTCAACCGAATCGGACGAAATTTGCTCATTCAATCTGAAGATGGGTTTATACACACAACAATTTTTTTTGTATAAAACGTTGGCTGATAAGTTCCCGGTCTGACACTTCGTCGCTAGTATTAAATGCATATTAAATGTATATTCAAATGATTCGTGTCAAAATTTGACGTCTGTAAGTCAATTAGTTTGTGAGATAGAGCGTCTTTTGTGAAGTAACTTTTGTTATTGTGAAAAAATGGAAAAAAGGAATTTCGTGTTTTGATAAAATACTGTTTTCTGAAGGGAAAAAATACGGTGGAAAAAAACTTGGCTTGATAATGAGTTTCCGGGCTCTGCCCATGGGAAATCAACAATAATTTATTGGTATGCAAAATTCAAGCGTGGTGAAATTAGCACGGAGGACGGTGAACGCAGTGGACGCCCGAAAGAGGTGGTTACCGACGAAAACATCAAAAAAATCCACAAAATGATTTTGAATGACCGTAAAATGAAGTTAATCGAGATAGCAGAGGCCTTAAAGATATCAAAGGAACGTGTTGGTCATATCATTCATCAATATTTGGATATTCGGAAGCTCTGTGCAAAATGGGTGCCGCGCGAGCTCACATTTGACCAAAAATAACAACGTGTTGATGATTCTGAGCGGTGTTTGCAGCTGTTAACTCATAATACACCCGAGTTTTTCCGTCGATATGTGACAATGGATGAAACATGGCTCCATCACTACACTCCTGAGTCCAATCGACAGTCGGCTGAGTGGACAGCGACCGGTGAACCGTCTCCGAAGCGTGGAAAGAATCAAAAGTCCGCTGGCAAAGTAATGGCCTCTGTTTTTTTGGGATGCGCATGGAATAATTTTTATCGATTATCTTGAGAATGGAAAAACCATCAACAGTGACTATTACATGGCGTTTGAAGGTCGAAATCGCGGCAAAACGGCCCCATGTGAAGAAGAAAAAAGTGTTGTTCCACCAAGACAACGCGCCGTGCCACAAGTCATTGAGATCGATGGCAAAAATTCATGAATTGGGCTTCGAATTGCTTCCTCACCCACCGTATTCTCCAGATCTGGCCCCAGTGACATTTTCTTGTTCTCAGACCTCAAAAGGATGCTCGCAGAGAAAAAATTTGGCTGCAATGAAGAGGTAATCGCCGAAACTGAGGCCTATTTTGAGGCAAAGCCGAAGGAATACTACCAAAATGGCATCAAAAAATTAGAAGGTCGTTATAATCGTTGTATTGCTTTTGAAGGGAACTATGTTGAATAATGAAAACGAATTTTGACAAAAAAAAAATGTGTTTTTCTTTGTTAGACCGGCGACTTATCAGCCAACCTGTTAGGGACTTTATATAATTTTCCGTGTATAGGGACTTTATATTATTATGGACCAATATGAACTAAATTTTGCTTGATCATTAGGAAGCAGTTTTTAACATAGCCTACCAAATTTCTACTGGATTGGATGAAATTAGAAGAAGCTCTTGAAGTCAAATCTGGTGGTCGGTTGATTAATTGGCTACTACTTGTATCAAGTTTCACGGCGATAGCTTGTTTCATAAATGGGATCAGTTTCCCTTTCTAGTTTCATATACCGATTTCAACTTCATGGAAAGAGATTGTATTTTCTTTTTTTAGCGATCAGGTTGTTTCAAATCTTGAAGTGACTACATGTAATAGGTACTTCCAATGGAATGGTACTCAATGGAATGGAATGCAGCCTAGCCTAGCTCTCGTGCCATGTTTCACACATGACAGCTTAGAGAAGCTTGAAACAGTAATACCACAATCATTTTTGAAAGTCGGTAACATACCGAAAATGAGATAGAACCCATGACCAGACCTTTCGAATACATGCCAGATATGCTAACCATTGATGCATTCGATATATATTAAAAACTTAATAAATTGTAAGTAAATACCCACCACCATGAACCAAATATTAGGGTTTCCTTTGAAATTTCAGGAGGGCTTGAGGACTTGAGGACACTTCCCGAAGATAAATTTAAAGATTTCACCTATGAGGACTATATCAGATTCTGGATTTATAAGAACCATTTTTGTTTCGAGTTTTAGAGGAATCATTAACATCTCTTGGAAGTGTGCAAGAAAATTATAAAATAACGTCTTGATTTGAAATCTTAAATCTGTAGAAGTAAAATCTGGAAATTTTACATTGAGTTTCAAGTAATTTTCATGATCAGTGCGCCTTCTACACCCTCAAGAAGTAAAGTCGGTCTATATGGAGGCATTACCAAATGGACCGATAAAAACTTAATCCGATACACGTTTTTGTGAGCCTAAAATACTAGAATATTTACAATTTCAGGCAAATCAGATAAAAACTACGGTTTCTAGAAACCCAAGGAGTTAAATCGGGAGATCGTTCTTATGAGGGCTATATTAAAATATGGACCGATACTCACCGCTTTATGACCCGAAAATACCTCTAGATTTCCAATTTCAGCAAATAGGATAACAACTTCGGATTCTAGAAGCCCAAGAAGTAGAATCGGGAAATCGGTCTATATGGGGGCTATACCAAAATATGGACCGATACTCACCATTTTCGGCACACCTCTTTATGGTCCTAAAATACCTCTAGATTTCCAATTTCAGACAAATTGGATAAAAACTAAGGTTTCTATAAGCCCAAGGCCCCAAATCGGGAGGTCGTTTTATATGAGGACCATACCAAAACATGGACCGATACTCACAATTTTTGGCACACGTATTTGTGGTCCAACAATACCTCTAGATTTCCAATTTCAGGTAAATTGAATAAAAACTGCGGTTTCTATAAGCCCAAGAAGTAAAATCGGGAGATCGGTCTATATGGGGGCTATAACAAACCATGGACCGATACTCACCATTTTCGGCACACCTCCTTATGGTCATAAAATACCTCTAGATTTCAAATTTCAGGCAAATTGGATAAAAACTACGATTTCTATAAGACCAAGACCCCAAATCGGGAGGTCGGTTTATATGGGGACTATATCAAAACCTGGACCGATATAGCCAATCTTCGAACTTGACCTGCCTGCAGACAAAAGACGAGTTTGTGCAAAATTTCAGCACGATTGCTTCATTATTGAAGACTGTAGCGTGATTGCAACAGACAGACAGACAGACAGACGGACAGACGAACATCGGACATGACATTGTTCTCAATATTTTTTAAGCTTTGGACCACTGTACATCAATACTAGTGGTAGCTTAATGTGCCAAAAATTAATATTCAACATCATCATCTTTCAACAATAATATTCAATTTAATACTAATATTTCCTTTTTTGGGAATTTAGAAAAACTTACCCGTAAATGGTCTTTCAGTTGCAGCCTCTTGTGTAACCTGATATTGCATAGGTGTTAAACGCTTCCTAAGTTCCTCCTTATCTACTGTAATTCGTTCTGTTTTATTTTCCATTTCACTGTTGTGAGAAGAATCTATGAAGAAGAGAATGAAGAAACAATAAAATACATTAGTAAGACACTTGACTTTGTTTATTTGTGACCATGTAGGAAAAGTGCTGGAATCTTATCAGATGGTCATAGATGCGAACTTAAACAAATATATACGGCCGAATGTAGGCACAGGCCGAATCTTAGATACCCTTCACCATGGATTGCGTAGAAAGTTCTACTAAAGTCTGTCACCTCCATTGGATTACTTGGGTTGTGGTAACAGTTGCGATGGTAAGTTATAGTTTTATATTTTATCTTATAAATTGTAAGTTAGTCCATATAAAGTATATTTTAGATTCCAGATTACACAACTATATATGCCTATAAGTAACTATGAGCCGATATGAACCAATTTTCGCATGGTAATTAGAGGACCAAATTTCAACCGGATCGGATAAAATTTGTTCATCCATGAGACTTCAAAAATCAAATCTTGGGGCTATTAAAGGGTGATTCTTTTGAGGTTAGGATTTTCATGCATTAGTATTTGACAGATCACGTGGGATTTCAGACATGGTGTCAAAGAGAAAGATGCTCAGTATGCTTTGACATTTCATCATGAATAGACTTACGATCTGCCACAACGTCGAATTTTCAGTGAATGGGCCCTAGAAAAGTTGGCAGAAAATCCGCTTTTTTATCGACAAATTTTGTTCAGCGATGAGGCTCATTTCTGGTTGAATGGCTACGTAAATAAGCAAAATTGCCGCATTTGGAGTGAAGAGCAACCAGAAGCCGTTCAAGAACTGCCCATGCATCCCGAAAAATGCACTGTTTGGTGTGGTTTGTACGCTGGTGGAATCATTGGACCGTATTTTTTCAAAGATGCTGTTGGACGCAACGTTACGGTGAATGGCGATCGCTATCGTTCGATGCTAACAAACTTTTTGTTGCCAAAAATGGAAGAACTGAACTTGGTTGACATGTGGTTTCAACAAGATGGCGCTACATGCCACACAGCTCGCGATTCTATGGCCATTTTGAGGGAAAACTTCGGAGAACAATTCATCTCAAGAAATGGACCGGTAAGTTGGCCACCAAGATCATGCGATTTGACGCCTTTAGACTATTTTTTGTGGGGCTACGTCAAGTCTAAAGTCTACAGAAATAAGCCAGCAACTATTCCAGCTTTGGAAGACAACATTTCCGAAGAAATTCGGGCTATTCCGGCCGAAATGCTCGAAAAAGTTGCCCAAAATTGGACTTTCCGAATGGACCACCTAAGACGCAGCCGCGGTCAACATTTAAATGAAATTATCTTCAAAAAGTAAATGTCATGGACCAATCTAACGTTTCAAATAAAGAACCGATGAGATTTTGCAAATTTTATGCGTTTTTTTTTTTAAAAAAGTTATCAAGCTCTTAACAAATCACCCTTTATGAGCCGATATGCACCAATTTTTCATTGATTTTTAGGGGGCACATACTGACCCCACGTACCAAATTTTAACCTCATGCCCGAATTAAAATGCATGGGTCTAAGAATTTTTGTATGTGCTATATATTTTAGTAACATGAAATGAATAAAATTCAAACTCCTTCGTATCCCGGTTCATCACATAATGCAAAAAATCGGATGTCGAACAAGTCAAAATAACGGGAATTAGAAGCATATAAGCACAATTTTGCCTATAGGCAACATTTGGCATGGTTAACCGGATCGAATAAAATTTGTTCCTCCATAAGGCTTCAGCAGTTAAAACTTGGGCGATCGGTTGAAATTGGTTCCTCCAAGAAGCTCAGGAAGTCAAATCTGCACTTAACAATTTTTTCTGATTCAATCATGAAATTAATTGATCCAATTAATTTTTTAATTAAAATGTCGTCCTCAATCACAGAAATGATAGAATCAATTAAAAAATTAATTGAAAGTCAATTAAAAAATTAATTGAAAGTCAATTAAAAAATTAATTGATCCAATTAAAAATTTAATTGATATTATTATTTTTTTTTGTGATTGATTCAATTAAAAAATTTGTTGAATCAATTAAATTTTTAATTTAATATTTTTTAAGACTCAATTAAGACTTTATTTTGTTGCAATCTTTTTGTTTTGTGGGCATCGGTTTATATGGGAACTATATGCGAACTATGCGTATGGACCGATATGGACCAATTTTTGCATGGTTGTTAGAGGCCATATTAATAATACTACATATCAAATTTCAACCGGATCAGATGAAATTTACTCCTCCACGAGGCTCCGCAAACCAAATCTGGGGATCGGTTTATATAAATGGTCCGATATGGCCTGACTGACGAACGGACATCGCAAGTTCGGCTTAGAGTTTAACCACGACTCAGAATATAAATACTTTGTGGGGTTTGAGAACATAATGTTCGATGTGTTTCAAACGGAATGACCAAGTTAATATATCCCCCATTAGGTTAAAGTGGCAGCCCGATTAAGATTCAGGCTCACTTAGACTATTCAGTCCATTGTGATATATATCCCCCATGTTATACACATAAAAAAATTTCACGGAAATTTTTCCAATTAAAGTCTTAATTGATTTTTAAAAAATATTCAATTAAAAATGCAATTTATTCAACAAATTTTTTAATTGAAACAAAAATCAATCACAACAAGTAAGGAAAGCCTAAAGTCGGGCGGGGCCGACTATATTATACCCTGCACCACTTTGTGGATCTACATTTTCGATACCATCTAAAATCCTTCAAATTTGTTGGGCGCTATATATAAAGGTTTACGTTCCCATATATATACATTTAAATCGGTTAATGTCCTGGGGTGGAACACAATGTTAGTAAAAAAAATATGGGATACATTTAAATCTGAACCAATTTTGAGGCAACTTCGCAAAAGTGTATTTATGATTTATCGATCGATAGATATGTATTAGAAGTATAGGAAAATTGGAGTCATTTTTACAACTTTCCGACTAAGCAGTGACGATTTTACAAGGAAAATATTGGTATTTTGACCATTTTTGTCGAAATCACAACAACATATATATGGGAGCTATATCTAAATCTGAACCGATTTCAACCATATTTGGCACGCATAGCAACAAAGTTAATTCTACTCACTGTGCAAAATCAACTGTGCAAATCAACTAAATCGGAGTAAAAACTTGGCCTCTATGGTCATATGAGTGTAAATAGGGCGAAAGCTATATATGGGAGCTATATCTAAATCTGAACCGATATCAACGAAATTTGGTATGGACAGTCAGAATGTTAATTCTACTTCCTGTGCAAAATTTTAAGTAAATCGGAGTAAAAGATTTGCCACTGTGGTCATATGAGTGTAAATCGGGCGAATGATATATATGGGAGCTATATCTAAATCCGAACCGATTTCAATAACATTTGGCACACTTAACTTTACTACTAATTGTACTCCTAGTGCAAAATTTCAACCAAATTGGGCTAAAACTCTGGTTTCAGGGACCATATAAGTCCATATCGGGCGAAAAATATATATGGGAGCTATATCTAAATCTGAACCGATTTCAATCAAATTTGGTACACTAGACTACAGTACCAATTGTTCTTCTTGTGCAAAATTTCAAGTAAATCAGGGTAAAACTCTGTCTTCTGGGCCCATATAAGTGCATATCGGGAGAAAGATATATATGGGAGCTATATCTAAATCTGAACCGATTTCTTCCAAAATCAATAGGGTTATATTCTGACCCAAAACACATAGTTGTGCCAAATTTTAAGTCGATTGGACTAAAACTGCGACCTAGCTTTTGATTACAAAAATGTGTTCACGGACAGACAGACATGGCTATATCGACTCAGGAGCCCACCCTAAGCATTTTTGCCAAAGACACCATGTGTCTATCTCGTCTCCTTCTGGGCGTTGCAAACATATGCACTAACTTATAATACCCTGTTCCACAGTGTGGCGCAGGGTATAAAAATTAACAGTATCAATTAATTTTTTTAATTTAATTTTAATTTTTAATCACTAAAGTCAGTTAAAAAATTATTTGATACAATTAATTTTTGTGATTGATTTTTGTTTCATTTAAAAAATTTTATGAATCAATTAAATTTTTAATTGAATATGTTTAACCCCCATTTTCATGAAGCTCCGTTAGTGGTACGTTAGCTAACGAACTTTTGAACCGTACTATGGACATATCTGTCATCTTGGCCATATATTCCATATGCCAGTTAGGAACTTAACTGCTAAAAATTTTTCAGTTAAAATAAACCCGAGGGAAGATATATCCATTTTACTTTCCGTTAACTGGGAGTTAAAGTCTAACGGAGCTACATGAAAATGGCCGTAAGAACTCAAAATTTGTTTGGTGAAGGGTATAAAAAATATTAAATTAAATATGCCAATTAAGATAAATTTGAACTGTATTACTATAAATTCACTAAAGCTAATCTTATGCCTAGATAAGAAATAGCAATAGGAGATTGCATATTATTTTTTTTCTTTTAATCTCACGAAACAAACATCATAATGATTACGTTTCAAATTCACATTTCCAATAAACCAACCGGCGTCTATTACTATGAAAATAATGAAATAATTATCTCAATATAGAAATAAAGAAATCATATTTTATTTACGATTCAAGTCAGTTGCCTTTGAGTGCAATATTTCCCCAAAAACAGAAACACTAAACACGAAAAAAATGAGTTTGCCGCCTGCCCTCTCACACTCCCCACTATGCGAAAAAATCACTGAAGTGTGACCCCAATTTGAAAATGCGATATATATTTGTGTGGATGTATACAGCAATATGCGTGTGATTTTCAATAAATGATAACATGTCCGTTTACTAACTACACTGGGAACTATATATGAGGCTAGTTAGTTGAAGCACTAATTAATTGAATTTGAAAACTTATTGGCAATTTATCAATTCATAACATTTCCAGCTTGTGTGTACAGTTCAATGGTGGCATTAAAAATGCTTCAGACCATACGGAAAGTTTTTTCTACTACTTACGTGTATAGTTCGTAAAAACAAACTTGAGAAATTAAAAGAAGAAAACACTTATAATGTGGCGTGGACAAGTCGTTAAGTTAACACTTGTCCACTTTTCCAATCAGTATTGGGTTCAAAGGTTTAAAATTAAGATTGTCATTCATTCAGAGAGAGCACTAAAGGGCACTATGCAAATAAATTGTGTGTGCGTGTGCCGCTCTATGCGTCGCAGATTTCATTTTAAACGAATGTCTGTCTATCTTCCGTTAAAGCTGCGGACTGCGGACATAGATCTGAAAAGGAATGTTTTATCACATTGCAGTAAAATAATATTTATCTAATTAATGGAAGCAAAAATAGCAGAAGCTATAACAGTAGACAAGTGCGAATAGCTCTATGTTCGGGTAGGTTGAAACTTATACACACTCTACTCATATCCAAATCATATAAAAGGTTCTGGTCCCCGATTGTTTGTGGCGCACTTAACCTTAGCGTCCTCAATTTTGTTTCTTCCTTATTATGAGGAGAGTAAATAAGATAAGGATACCATAGTCGTATATTGAATTAAGTCGAAAGATGACATTTCGATCAATTGACTTTTTGTTAAAAAAGTTAAAAAGTCGACTTTCTGTAATCTTCAAATTTGACTTATCGGCTTTTTTTTAATTAATCGAATGGACTTTTTATTGGTAACCAAAATTGACTAATAGAAAATTGAAAATATGATTTTGAATTAACAAGTCATCAAAAAGTCAGAAGTGGACCGTTCAATAATGATAAGAGTCTAAAGTTAACTTTTTCAAAAATTAAAAAGACTTTCTTGTACAATAATTGATAGGTAATACTGGAATTAGAGGAGAATGGGGTGGTGTGTGGTTGCCACAGTTGGTAGAATTATACCAAAAATGGTAGATCTTTTACTGTTTGGTAGAATGGTGATTTGTAGATTTTGCAAAATAAGGTACTTCACAAATTTTTATATCTTTATTTTTCTATAGATATAAAACTTTGACAAAATTTTCTATAGAAATAAAATTTTGACAAAATTTTCTATAGAAATAAAATTTTGACAAAATTTTCTATAGAAATAAAATTTTGACAAAATTTTCTATAGAAATAAAATTTTGACAAAATTTTCTATAGAAATAAAATTTTGACAAAATTTTCTATAGAAATAAAATTTTGACAAAATTTTCAATAGAAATACAATTTTAACAAAATTTTCTTTAGTAATAAAATTTTGACAAAATTATCTATAGAAATAAAATTGTGACCAAAGTAGCGGCATTTATTGCAATGAACTAGGAATACGAAACACGTACACGTTAGTGATCGCAATATCTTTCAGGCAGAAATTTCTGCAATCACTTAAGCTGAGTCGCCGTTGGAGAGGCAGTCATTCAGAACAGATATAAGCTTTTTCTTCGACAGTCAAACAGCTATAAAGGCCATGGGCTGTCTGCACCTAAGTTCGTCAGCCTGTGGAATAATGGGAAATTAATAAGCTGATGTAACTGTTGAGGGCGCTCGTGGATCGAATACAGTCCTTACGGACGTTTTTCCTCAGTTGCCTTCATATCTTTACAGGATTTATGTCAAATATGATGAACTATGGTATCTTCGGAGGGTTGCCTCAAAGATTATGACTTTGCATATGATGTCTGGACCCAGAAGTTACGAAAGACTCGTGCCACTTCCTGTGCCAGTGTCTTCTTTTTCTGAATATTACTCAAATAAAAGATTTCCAGCAAACAAAATGTTTGCTAATTGAATTTAAAATCGATATATTTTTGAACTTAAATACATTTTAGATGTTAACTTCTCATTAAAGAAATATATATTCGCAAATTTTAATTTTATATATTTTTGGATTACGCAAATATCGCAAAAAGAGAATCCAGCCATTTGAGAAAAAAAATTAACAATAACTATGGTAATTTGACCTGAGGTTATTGTTCTTTTCCAAAAACCCACTTCATACAAATGCTACACATTCGTAGCACTTAGTTTTTGAATTTTTCCCATCTCAATCATCCATAAAATGTAATGAAGAATAATATCAAATTTTGAAATCTATACGATTTGTTGGTAACCAATCAATAAACAATGTATCGACATACACAATCCATTCAATTTCAAAACTCTGACCACAACCAAATTGGTTGGGTGGAGCAGTAGCATCCGTAATAGCAGAAAAATAAACGAAAAAAAAGCAATAACACCAATATACATTTCGAAATAAAAATATAAACAAAATGAATGTAAAACAAATACATGCCAGTTTTGTTTCTATTAGGTCTATAAATAGCTATTGAGGGCGATTAAAATGAATGAAGGAAAATCTAACACAATAACAACCTAAATTGAAAAACTTACATACCTGAAGAGAAATATCGATGAAATGGGGACTGTTTTTGTGTTATAAAAGTGGCAAAAGAGGCCGCGGCCACTATTAATGGTGATGATACTACTATTGAGGTGGTGTCCGATGCGACAGGAAGAACTACCGCAATGCAATGTTTGCCAAGAGGAAATAAATTTTGATTTATGACTGGTGCTTGCTTCGTCACTAATGCAACACCACCACCGCCACTACCAGCACCCAACTTTAGTGTATGACGAAAAAGTGAAAGCATTTTTTATACTATTGATGAAATCTGTTTTTCTTCTTCAAAAAAAAAAAAACAATACAGCAAACGTTGAGGCACCAAGACTCGTAAGTGGTTTGAAGGGTGCTTCTGGCCTGTTTTAATAATATTCCACACAAAAAAACAGAAAACCACAATTTTGATGTACGATATAAAATTACAAGATTTTAATAGCGGAAAACTTGGCTGTTACGTATGTCGATCGAAACCCTTCTGTCTGATTATCCAACAACAAATGCATTTCTGACGGCGCAATAGTCAACTAAAGGCAATATTGTATGATTTTTGTTGTTGTTATATTGTGGAAAACCAGCTGCGCCTTGTGCTGCCACAGCTGGCTGCAATCGCTGTGAATTAAAGAACGTAAATACAAAATGGGAAACGATAGAATAGACGTCAACTATTAGCCAGAGAATGCTGCCTCTCACAAGCAGGATGTCATTGGAAACAAGACTGTCAAATAACACCCAAAGAGAAAGGCCAAGATATGAGATGAAATGGTAAAAAAAATTAGAAAAATTGAATGCATGCCTATTTCTTAGCCGCATTCAATTATTGGTAGTTACAACTGCAAATATGGAAGAAATAGATGATTTCTTGAATTACAAAACAAAAGCACTGAACAAATGAAACTTAACGAAATAGCCTAAAAAGATGGAAACGAAAAGAGAAAGCTACAGCTATCTACTAAAAAATCTCCAAATCAGTCATTATTCTAACGGAAATTTCGAAATACATACATGCTTATGCATTTCAAAATTTCGTAAAATTAATTTGAAAATTTATTCTACACATTACATTCCATAATTCCATACATCATCGAAATTTATATATATTCGCATACATAGATATGACGAACAGGTGCAAGTATGTAATTTTAATTCATATGTGGAGGACACTTTATGTTCGTGCACTTGGAAATTGTCAATTGTCCTTGATATTGGCATCTCATTCCCCCTTTTAAATCCCTTGTAACTTTTTTTGTGTTTTCTATTACAACATGTAGTCTTTAGCCATAAATTCAATAACCCACCGCCCCCCTAGATTTTCTAACAAAAAGCCTTAGGAAAACTCACTCGTAATTATTGTTTATTTCACACAATTGGCACACAACACTCTCTCGGAAAGAACAGCAAACACTCTATGTATTTATATATTTAACTATTTTACTATATATTTTATATATATTTTTTTCTTTTCTTAAATAAGGCAAAATTTTCGTTCCCGCAGATACTCAGATATTTTTTCTTCTTGCTTTTTCTCCACAGTTTTTAGTTATGATTTTTTTTTGTTCACTTTAACACCGCCGCCGACAAACTGCGCCGCTCAAATAGAATAACACACTAAAAAAGAGAAAACATTTACAAGGTGTGTGTGGCTGGCTGCCACAACATGATTGCGATGAAAGATGGGTGGTTTTTATGGGTGTATGAGGGCGATGATGGGTAAAAGGTAACTAGAAGCTTTTATTTGGTGGTAAAGTCGAATTTCGAATACACTTCATTTGGAATAGAAATCGGAATATGAAAAACATTATTAGCCATTTATTTCATAAGCATTTTAAAAGTTCTGGGGTGAAAGAAAAGCAGACATAATAATTTTACAAATGTCCAATTGTTTTACAAATTCGACTTCTAAAATTTTTTGGAAGATTGATATTTATTCCATATTTGACGAACGATATCTTTGAAGTTTTCGATGAGTTATGCAAGATTCGTATCTTTAGATAATGAAAAAGAAATTATTGAATAATAAACCATATGCTTTCGGGTGATGTTGTTGTTGTAACAGTTTATTGTGATCTCATCCATTTCATGTTATACGCTTGGTACATCAGCTTGTTGGCAGATCAAGGAACTCTGCGACTAAGGTGGGGTGTGTCCAGAGTGATCTGGTGGTAAGTCGGGTTGGTTTGGCTGGGCAAGAGAAAAGATGACGCGTGTCGTGTGGCCCTTGGTTGCAAATTGGACAAACGTCAGCTACGCAGCTATCAATCACCGATAAGTAGGAATTGAGGCGGCTGCACTTGCCTGATCTTAATTGGGCCAAAACTACCCTAGTCTGCCGTGGGAGGTCTCGGGAGGCTTTCGGGTGATAAAAAGCGATAGCGAACGTTTTAAAATAAATGTGACAAAAAATGTATTTCATTCATTGAAAAGGAAAATAAAAATAGTATATTACTTTAAAATTATTTTACCTTTATATTTTAATTTTTCGAGAACAAGTACAAATATTCTACAGAAATTAGCCGGAAACATTTGCTCCTAATAAAGTGTTAATATTATACGACAATCATACTACCTTGGTCAAAACGTAAGGTTATTTTTCAATTGTAGTATGATGGCCATGAATTTGTTCCACCCGGTCTAACTGTAATAAGGCTTCAATTATGGGCTACGGCCTAAAATTAAAAGAAAATCGTTCCGCAACCAACGTATTCGCGTGATTTAACTTCTGGCTATTTTTAAAGCAACTTCTGGCTATTTTAAAGCAACTTTAAATAAGACGAATAAATGGAAGTTCTTGAGCAACTTGAAAGAAACCACCTCACAAAAGAGAAGATGAGAAAATTACGTCTAGGAATCACAATGGGTGCTGCCCTATTCTATAGTTAGCTCAATGACACGGACCTCCTTTATAGCCGAGTCCGAACGACGTTTCCCATTGCGGTGAAACCAATTAGAGAAGCATTGAAACACTAACCTAACAACTGGCTATTCCCAGAAGTCAAGAAACCTTCGTTCGAAATACAATTTTCGACTTTTTTTATTTGTTTGATAATCTGATTAGAGACTCTTCAAATTTTCGTAGAACAATTTGCCAATTGCTCCAATTGAGCTTCAGGGGCGGTCTTCATTGGGGCCGTTGGAGGAGTTCTTCCGCTGGGCATAATTAGTCCTTTGGAGAAGTTCTCTCTATGGACATATATGTCGATTAGTGAAGTTCTCCATTTGGTCAAAATTACCTCTTGGAGGTGTTTGTTTCCCCCATGGATATAATTACATAGTGCAAATTTTAAAAATGTCAAACTTTTTCTTACCTTGCGTTTTTGTTTCGTTCTTGTATTACACTTTACATCGTTGTTTTCTTTTCCAAAGCTATTACCAATCCATAATATTGCAATAATGAAATTTAGAAAAGGTCACACTTTCTAATGGAATCGAATTAGAATTAGAAAACTTTCTGCACATTGCAATTTGCAAATTGAGATACAAAACAAAGAATACCGACGCCATTTGATAGCGAACTCTCAATATATTTGGAGTTGCCAATGTCAAAAACTCAAAACAGATGTTACATATCGCAAGTCAGTAAATAGCATGGGGTGTTCTCATCGAAAGCTCACATATAAAGGGTGATTCTTTTGAGGTTAGGATTTTCATGCATTAGTATTTGACAGATCACGTGGGATTTCAGACATGGTGTCAAAGAGAAAGATGCTCAGTATGCTTTGACATTTCATCATGAATAGACTTACTAACGAGCCACAACGTCGAATTTTCAGTGAATGGGCCCTAGAAAAGTTGGCAGAAAATCCGCTTTTTTATCGACAAATTTTGTTCAGCGATGAGGCTCATTTCTGGTTGAATGGCTACGTAAATAAGCAAAATTGCCGCATTTGGAGTGAAGAGCAACCAGAAGCCGTTCAAGAACTGCCCATGCATCCCGAAAAATGCACTGTTTGGTGTGGTTTGTACGCTGGTGGAATCATTGGACCGTATTTTTTCAAAGATGCTGTTGGACGCAACGTTACGGTGAATGGCGATCGCTATCGTTCGATGCTAACAAACTTTTTGTTGCCAAAAATGGAAGAACTGAACTTGGTTGACATGTGGTTTCAACAAGATGGCGCTACATGCCACACAGCTCGCGATTCTATGGCCATTTTGATGCGCTTTACAGACTATCAGTTATTCCGGACGACAGTGCTCGTGTCGAACATATCCCATATATTGTGCACATTATAAGTTAAGTCCGAAGGCATAATCGATACTGCTGCATGTTTATGGGAACGATAACACATTTACCGATTATTTAGTCATCGCCGACAAGTCGTATCGATCCGGCACACTGCAAGATTCTTTACAAACACCGACATTCCGTCCGGAATAACTGATAGTCTGTAAAGCGTATGAGGGAAAACTTCGGAGAACAATTCATCTCAAGAAATGGACCGGTAAGTTGGCCACCAAGATCATGCGATTTGACGCCTTTAGACTATTTTTTGTGGGGCTACGTCAAGTCTAAAGTCTACAGAAATAAGCCAGCAGCTATTCCAGCTTTGGAAGACAACATTTCCGAAGAAATTCGGGCTATTCCGGCCGAAATGCTCGAAAAAGTTGCCCAAAATTGGACTTTCCGAATGGACCACCTAAGACGCAGCCGCGGTCAACATTTAAATGAAATTATCTTCAAAAAGTAAATGTCATGGACCAATCTAACGTTTCAAATAAAGAACCGATGAGATTTTGCAAATTTTATGCGTTTTTTTTAAAAAAAAAAGTTATCAAGCTCTTAACAAATCACCCTTTAGTAGATATGCCATTAAACACAGAATGAGCGTTTTTAAATACACACCTTTTTAGGCTTAAAGCCTAGTACTAAGATCACGTTTTCGCACGAAAAACTGTTATACTCCATATAAAAAACGTTAGCGCGGAATAAATGCGAAATCTTTGTTTTGAGTATTTTCAGACACATATTTATACAATCCTGGATTTTTCGCAAGAAAAAATAGGCAGGCATATTATTTCGCATTAATAAGTTAACATCCCTGGGTTTGAAACTCTATTTACGGAGATATATGAAGATATTCGTTTTTCGCAGAAACGAACTTAGTACTAAGCATTACGGAGATAGATCAAGATATTCGTTTTTCGCATAAACTAACTTAGTACTAACCCTGCCAGCATTTCAAAGTTCCATTTCAACCTCATCGTTACCACAGACTCGTAAATGTCACTTCAACCATCATGAAAAGGTACATCAAAAAGTACATGCAAGTAATTTGCCATCCCTACTGTTAAAAAAACCATTTTTTTTTTGTGAAACGCCAAGCGCAACCAGCTTGTTATATTTTAATTAAATAAAAACGAAAATAAAGTTCTGAAAACATAGATTATACGCTTAAAATTGTGAAAGGTATATTGGTGAACAATTTGGTGATTTTCCAAATGGAATAAAGTGATTGTTTTTCAGATATTTTACAGACACGCTGCCTCCATGGAATTAAAACACTGGTTGATAGACGAAGCAACATGTAACTCGCTACTTGTAACTCAACATCATCATTAATGCCAAAAATTATGTTAAATGTAATGTGATAGTGGTATAAATGTTATATTTTTAAGAATTTGTAAATGTTTAATCAAATTAATAAATATCTAAACAAACGTGTTTTACTCGACCACAATGATTCTTTTACAACTATCTTAAAATGCACTTTTTCTGATTGTTTGGAGGGTCCCTTATTGGCGTCGTTCTAAATTGATCTATAACGGCACCTAATAATTGCACTCATGCGAAACATTTTTGTAGTAACTTGGCGTGGTACAACTTCTCAATAGTGACGGCGCTTTTCCGACGAGTTTTTGATGTCGTATATGATTGTTTTCGACGTAGTGGGGATTCTCAAAAGAGTCCCCAAATTCAAAAAATGTTGGCAGGGTAAGCATAAGGTGGGCATTAAGTTCGAGTTTAGCCGCTAAAACCGAAATTAAATCAGTAAGTAAGTAAAAATAGTATAAATTAGTACCTCGTTGACGCAAATGTTATTAAAACTTGATGGGGGAACAGCCCAAAGCAAATTTTCAGAAAGTTTGTATTCCTTAAAACGGATTATTAAAGAAAAGGAATCGTGAAAAAATGCCGATTTTAGCGGCGAAACTCGAACTTAATACCTACCTCTAAGGTAGATACTATGTTCAGTTTTCGAGATGAAAATCGCTTAATTTTCGCGTTTACTTTTCCAGAAATAAGCAAAATTATAAATGAAAACACACAAATCTCTGTAATGTCTTGTCGAAATCTAGAGGAACATGAAACTGTGCACCAACTGAGTTAATTTATCTGCTTTATATTGAACTGTCTTAATAAAGTAACCTCGAAAATTTCAACGCGAAAAGCGAACATAGTACTGACCCTTAAGCCTAGTACTAAGTTCGTTTATGCGAAAAACGAATATCTTCATATATCTCCGTAAATAGGGTCTCAAACCCAGGGATGTTAACTTATTTATGCGAAATAATATACCCGCCTATTTTTTCGTGCGAAAAATCCAGGGTTGTGTAAATATTTGCTTTAAAATGCTCAAAACAAAGATTTCGCATTTATTCCGCGCTAACATTTTTTATATGGAGTATAACAGTTTTTTGCGTGAAAACGTGATCTTAGTACTAGGCGCTAACATTTTTTATATGGAGTATAACAGTTTTTTGCGTGAAAACGTGATCTTAGTACCGGTATTACTTTGTTAAAATAGTTTAAAGCAGATAATTTAACTCTTTTTCGTGCGCACTTCCTTTTTCATCTATATTTCGTCAAGATTTAACAGGTATATGTTTTGTTTTTATGTACAATTTTGATTATTTCAGAAAAAGTAATCGCGAAAATAAAGTGATTTCAATCGGCCTTTTAATGGTAAATATTATTTTCAACATAAATTCAACTTGAAACAAACCATTTTCAAATTGTTTACGAACTACTTCTAAATCGCCAAAATGTTGACTACAATATTACTTTTTAATTTGCCTCACATCGAAATTTGTTTGAGAAATTATTGAAGAGCGATGCATTTCAATTTAAGGCCGGTATGCACCTCTAGCGAAATTTTCGGTGGCAAAAATTTAATTAAGTATACAACAAAAAAACAGGGCTGTGTACACAAATTTTAAACCAGCTAATCGCTTTTAGAAATTGTTAATATATGTTCCAAATATTCCGCAAATAAATTGTTTATTATATGCAGACCTTTTAAAACGTTTACGCACACAATGATTGTAATAAATTAAATGTTTGCTGCCAAAATATGCTTTTGACAACCCTGTTATTTTCATTAGAGGTGCGTACCAGCTTACGAAATTGAACGCTACCGAAAATTTCGTTAGCATAAATAGCAATGCATTTCTTATGGGAATGAAATTTTTCGCTAGAGGTGCATAACGGCCTTTAGGGATAACCGTTGAGAAATTATTGCCAATGTGTTAAATTATACTGTTGAGGGTAATGTTTGTTTTTTTTTTTTTATTGAGAACACGATTTTTCAACAATTTCTCAACTTGAATATTACTCGAATCCTTTACAAATGTTTGAAATCGTGCATTTCTCGAACATTTGTGTTTATTGGAGGTTTTGCCTATGAACGGCAATTCAGTTTTTACGTTACGTTCTCAATAACCATACTCGACAACAGCTGAGACATTTACGTTAACTTGCTACCTTTGATTAGAATCGAAACAAGTTTAATTAAATCTTCAATAAAAACTTTCTTTCAAATATCTAATGGATCCCAATTTAAGAAACGTATGCTAGATTCAGTTTTCCATATCTGTAGTCAATTTTATATACTCACTATCTTATTCATTTCGAACAGCTCAAAGATTTCCTTACATTATACAACAAAGTTACAGAACTATGTTTCTCCAGATGTGTTGACAATTTCAATGAACGTGATTTGGCCAAACATGAGGTAAATAACATTTTTTTTTTATTTTTTAAGTATTGCAGTTTCCAAAAACGTTGTGCAAATTATCCGATTGGTCCATCCCATTTACGGTCAACTTGTAGATTTTTCCATTCTAAACACAAAATGTTATAGTACAGTGAAACCTATCAAACTTGGACACTGAAACCCGGACACTTCCCAAACATGGGCAGTTGTCTGGGGACGTTTGTTATACTATTAACACATTAACTGCATGTTCATGAAACACAAAATCGACTCGAGACGAATCGTTCGTCTAAAATGAAACCGAAACAATTGGGATTCCACAGACTCTGGTTTTCGAGATATCAATATGGGATTTTTGACGAATCGTTCGTCTCGAGGCGAACGAAAATTCCACGAACAGGCAGTAAAATTAACCACTCATACCTGGACCCCTCACAAAAAAAATTTATGCGATCGTGGGTGTCCACCTTTCAGAGGTTTCACGTATACGATTTGTCGGAAAGGCCTATTTCGGAGTTACGAGCCCAGAAAGTTTTCATTATAGTTTATATTGTATCAAGTCCTCCAAAATGTTCTTTCTCTTATGAGCAATATGGTACTAATATTAAAGCTAATTTCGAGTACATCGCCATTTCGATGAAGAGAGTTTTATATAGAAAATCATTTAATGAATTTTTTTCGAAAACCTGTGACGCATTTCAAATTTATACAAAAAATTCTCAAATTTATATAAAAATGATTCATAGTCGCCAAAAAAATGGAGGTCGATATCTCCGACATTTTTTACTTTACTTTTTCTCTTTAAAATGGACTCTCCTACCCCAATTTTTTTTAAGCTTGGTTAAGTAGATTTGTTCCTTCTTGCCTGGGGAAATTATAATTTTGATGGAATCTGCAATATAATTTTGTGTTTATTTTGAAACGTCTTTTTTTTTTTGTTTACAGGAGGCTTGTGTAAGTCGCTGCGTCAACAAATTTGCTTTATTTAATCAAAACATGATGAAAGTCTACGTCGAAGTGCAATCAGAAATAAACCAAAGACGAATGCAAGAATTAGAGGAGAACCAGAAAATAATACAGCAAAATCAACAACAAGCGGAAACAAGTGCGGCGCCAATTGCATCTACTCCAAATTTGTTATCATAATAGAGATTTTTATTATAAGATTGTTTAATTAATGTTTAAGAATATTGGTTTGTTTTTCTTCATAGCTGCAATCTGGTATGGATAAAATATGTCTTGTAGCACTTATTGGCTTACCAGCCTCTGGAAAAACTAGTTTCTGCAAATTATTATTAAAAATGGAAAATCTTTCCTTTTGTACTATGCACATTTGTTATGATAATTTTCTAAAGTTTTCAGACAATCCCAACGAATCTTATAGAGAGCAAAGGGAAGAACTTCTGAAATCTTTAGCTGATGTCATTGAACATTTTAAGAGCAAGACAACTTGGGATAATAATGTATTCAATTTTGAGTTTTGCTCCTATAGGGATAGTGCTAAAGAAGAACTTGTAATTTTATGTGATGACAATAATTATTATTCAAGTATGCGTTATAAACTTTATCAATTAGCACGCAAGTATTGTATATCTTATGGGCAAATATTTTTCGATATTAATGATCAAATAGCTATGCAGCGAAACTCTGCAAGAGAAGCACCCGTTAGAGTACCCAAAGAAGTATTTGAAAAAATGATGTATAGACTGGAAATTCCAAAGCTATCGAAAAACTCATGGGAGAACAATACTTTTGTAATAAAAGATTCTGACGATAGTCTCAAAGAGCAATTCATTCATTTGAATTTTATACCATTTGTAGCGAATCTTTTGGAAAATCCTTTAAAGTCCAATGAAACTGTAAGCAATAATGGACCAACCAAGCAATCAAGGATACATGACTTAGATTTGCTAATGAGAAAACTTATAGGGAATAAAATTAAATGCTTGACTAATAATAAACAGGTTATAGCTTTTCAACTGAACAACAAACGTAAGAATATACTTAAAGAATATCAAGACAGTAAAGAAAATATGGAAACAGATTTTGAGAGATTACTTTGCAGATTTGAAGATGACATTGAGTATATCGATGAAGATTGTAAGAAAGTTTGAAACCAGTTCTCAATAATTTTTTTTTTTTGGCAAATATCTTATTTTGTATGGTTAGGTTAGGTGGCAGCCCGATGTATCAGGCTCACTTAGACTATTCAGTCCATTGTGATACCACATTAGTGAACTTCTCTCTTATCACTGAGTGCTGCCCGATTCCATATTTTGTATGGTTGGAAATGGTAAAATTAAGTTTTAGGATTTAGTCTCAGCCTTAATTGTCTTTTTCAATAAATGTGTTTAAATAATGACCAGAACAAAAAAAAAACATTTCAACATAATCAGGCTTGGTAGGAGTCTGAAAGTCAATAATTTGCTGTACAAACTTAAAAAGGAGTTCCACTAATATACGTTCACAGTATAAAGCATCAAGACATCCAATGTCATACCCAAACCTTATTTTACATAAATTTGTTAACATTTGTTTCTTTTGTTTAAATGCTTTTATTTGGAGTACATAGATATGAACTACATTTTATTAAACGATTATATCCTAAATTCCTATATTTATATTATATTTTTTGTATTTGTATATATCCTTAATTGTTACTCTTTTTTTAAACTAATAAATATTTAAAATATAAACTAGAAAGAAGAGCAACTATAAAATACAACAATTGTTTTCAAGCATTGGTTACCTTAATTGAACATCTCTTTTATTTTTCAATATCATATTTTTATTTTTATCTGCATTAAAATTTAGCACAACTATTACACATTTTTACTGACTTTTCTCGAAATGTCCATGAAAAAGTTTGGCCAGCTAAAAAATGTTTAAATTGCAGGAAATTCACAATTCTATGCAAAGGTTTTATGTTAACCACCTTCTTCAAATGAATTCAAGTGATATTTTGTAACTCATTTAATTCAAGTTAATTGCATAGTTGTTATAGAAATTTTTATATATTATATTTACGTATATGATATGAAATTCAAAAACGGTTCAAACAAGGCGACCAATGACGTACATATTTCTTAACATATGTATATATTTCCGGTTATTCCATTTATTTGTTTAATTTTTTATTATTTATATATATTCCATTTAATACTAGTTGAGATTTTTTTAACAATATTTTTTTGTATATAATAGCCAGGCGAATAAATATACCGGCAAAATTAAGACTTCCTATGTATCTTATTGAAATAAAAAAATATTATTTTTTTTAATACTACATCTTTCACCAGCTGTGGTGTAGAAATTTAAAGAAAAATTCTGAAAAAGGCAACAACATAAATATTTCTTGGATACCATTTCAACAATAGTATTTTTAAGATTTTATTTTTTGAGTCGTCAAATTTAAATTTTTAGATTATTGAAAATAACTCAAATCTCCTTTGCATTGAGGACAATTGAAAAAAGTAAAGAGTAGTTGAAATTATGCTCGTCCAGAGCGTAGTTGGGATCAGGTCTGTCGAGTTAATATTCAGAAGAGCTTGATGTTTATATAGCAAGTGTTGTGATTTCACAGCTGGGATAGCATCGCTCTAGCCTAATGCAAATATTACCAACAGTTTTTTTTTCAATTGAATATAAAAAAAATATTCAATTAATTTTTAATAAAGACAAAAATCATTCACAAAAATTAATTGAATCAAGAAAAATGTTGAATCGAGCAATTGATATTATTATAACCGTGATTGAAGCAAATTTTAAATTAAAAATTAATTGAACCTATTAATTTCTGAATCGGGTTTGAGTGTGACGCCTGAATTTTTGTCTTCGGCTGAGTGTTTAAATTATTCTCGATTGGTTAGGGGCAAAAATTGTAGCAATAATACGCTACACTCATAGAAAAAGTCTGCTAAAAACAGCAGTCGATGTCTGCTGTTATATTTTTGTACTACAGGGCCAAATGAACAACAATTTATAATATTTTTAGGTTATAAATTTTTCCCCAAAGCATATTTAAGAACCAAAAGTAGTTTTTGGTATATTTTTGCACTGTAATATACTTACAAGCTCCTAAATACGATCAGCAAACATTTTGTTTGCTGTTATGCCTCACTTCGATAAATATTCGGATTTTTAGTCAAATACTATAGATATTCACAAAATATTGTTTTAATTATGTTAGGATAGCTCCTAAGTTGACATTTTTATTTGTTTTAGCCAAAATAAAACACGTTTTAGTGTAATCGAGCTTTAAATAGCAGGTAATGTTTGCTATTTCAGCAAACACCGACTGCTGTCCCTTTTTCAGCAGACTTTCTGCTGTTTTAGCAGACTTTTCTGCTGTCCCTACTAACAAATTTCTTTGGGTGTACAATTATTATTGCAAAGCAATAATCCGCTGCGTGGTTAAACTAAAGAAATGTTTAACTGCTGCAGTCATCTATAATTTCGATAGGGCATCTGATACTAAGCTTTTAGTTTAGCGTGGGCGGCGGCAGCTTATTGGCTAAGGTAAAATAAATTTTTTGTCTAGTTAGCGAAATACAAGTACAAAATTATGAAATTTCCATCTATAATCAATTAGTATCAAGTTGCTGTAATAGTTTTACAAAAATTTAGTTCAGAAAATGTGAATCAAATGTAAATTTGATTGCAAGATTGATTGTACAACTAATCTCATGACAATTCGCAGGGCTATGGAGTCGGAGTCTGAAGATTTTGCTGGAGTCGGAGCCGGAGTCGTATAAATTTTGCTCGACTCCGACTCCGGCGAAACAAAATATGAAAACTACTTCATATCTTTGTAACTAAAGAAATATTTCGACAAATTAGATTCGATTGGGGTTTTTAATCGAACAACGAAAAACGAAGTACTGGATTTCAGGCCATTCAAAGTGTATTTATATGGGTGAAATTTCACGGTGATATAAAAAGTAGGTTTTAATAGAATATGGACTGAATTGATCAATTGTATAGACCATTAAACTATCGATATATACTCTTGATAAAGGTACAATTTTAAGGCAATATAGCAGTAGAACCAAACGTTCTGAATTTTTGGCAGACATGTCGAGTTCGAAGATCGGTCATACCGGACAATTTTGTGATATAACACCTACATATAAACCTATCTCCGATTTGTTTTAAGAATTTTTTCCCAGTCCAAAGATTTGTCAGAAATTTGGGTTATTTGAGATCCATAAATAAATGCGGAAATTTCCCGTCGGTCCAGATTTTTTTATATGAAGATAATTACTTGAGAAATCTCCATATACACACAATGTCCCTGGAAGCTGTAATTTTAAATTAAACCTCTGCCAACGTGCCATCTGAGGCGCTCTTTTGGGAGAATGTTTGTTTCATCAAAGCCACTCGAAATTCTTTACATTAAATTAATGGCCTCTAATGTCCATAACTGATAGACTATTTTATAAATCGATGTTTCACCATTTTGCTTCTATTGAAACAATACTCGTAACTGTCCAGCTATTCCTGTCACCTGTTTTATGGTAGTGGTTATTTAAAATTCCGCCCGTCATAATTTATGGCAGTTTATGTTTGTTTTATATATCCGACACATTACATTTTTTAACATCTAAACTTGATGTTGTGTGATTAGCCCGACATTTAGATTTTTGTGTATTTTTCTTTTTTATATAGATTTGTTTTGTATAAAATGCCTATATAGTCCAATACCAGGATTTTACATCTTAAACTTCTGGAAGCCTAATTATTTTTTGAAATTTTGTGTATTTATAAATTCATTTTCTGGAGATTGTTGTTATCTACCCATATTTTGATTTGGTCTCTATATAGTCTTGTGTCCTATTTTAATTTATGGGCCTGAAATTAAAATGTAGAGTTCTTAACATCCCTAAAATATTGAGATTTGTCGTCGAGTCGTATCAAAAATTAAAATTAAAGTTCTTTTGGACATATAAACACATATGACAAAATAGAATACTTATATCGGTCTATTTTTGGAACACTACAATTAAAATTACATTTGGAATACTGTTAAAATGAGATTTAGCTACACCACCTGGAGTCGACTCCGGAGTCGGAGTCGAGGCTACTAATAAATGCTGGAGTCGGAGCCGGAGTCGAGCAAAATTGACTCGACAATTCGGGGATCATATTGATTCTATCCCGGATAGGATAACACTTGGACTTAGGAAATTGTATAACTGTGGTTGTATTTGCCACTTCACGCCAGGCGCACAATTGCTTTTGCTCTTCTTATGACACAGGTGAACTACTGTTTGGAGTTGGTATCGTGCACTCAGAATCTCAATAGATATTAAATTAGGCTCATTGTGAATAGGATAGTCCGGTATGTATTCGGGGTCAGATGGTACGAACATGTGAGTGGAAAACTAAAGGAGTTTCTAGATTGCAGTGTTGATGGTTATATTTCAATTCGGAAATTGCTGTTTTTTACAGGGCAATAAAAAGGTCGATGCCTTCTGATCTTATATCTAAATTTGTTTTCTCTCGTTCAGTACGGAACCCGCAAATCATTATACCATTTATTCATTGTTCCACATTTGAAAGATCATTTGTGGTATCCATAGCCAGGATATGGAATGCCTTGCCGATAGTGCTCAGGAATTTTAATTTCACGGTTGTTCAGTTCAGAAATGAATTGTTGCTTAGATTCCAAAATGAGTAATTGATAATGTTTATAGTAGCCAAGGGTCTCATTAATAGGGATATATATAGTTGTCGCCCGAACCTTAAGCCATATATATGAATAGATAAATAGTTATAGATAGCCATAGGTTAGGTTAGGTTATGTGGCACCCCGATGTATCAGGCTCACTTAGACTATTCAGTCCATTGTGATACCACAGTGGTGAACTTCTCTCTTATCACTAACACTTAGAGAAGCTTTGAAACCCTCAGAAATGTCACCAGCATTACTGAGGTGGGATAATCCACCGCTGAAAAACTTTTTGGTGTTCGGTCGTAGCAAGAATCGAACCCACGACCTTGTGTATGCAAGGCGGGCATGCTAACCATTGCACCACGGTGGCTCCCAAAGATAGCCATAATTGGCCATGTTAATCAATGGAATTAATATGTATTTATATGAATTTGGTACTTTTCTAGTGATATATAGAATTAAGATTTATTAAAATGGCAGTACACTATTATTGGCCTCATTTGGCTTATTGTATTGTCTAAATAAATTGAAATTGAATTCGGAAAAGAAGCCACCGAGTTGCGCCCCTGATTTTATAATCAAAACTATTTAATAAAAATACAAAAATGTATTAATAATTAATGTATTTTCTGCAAAATTTTGATCTTTTGATCCACAGTTATTCAGTATTAGGTTTCTATAATAATTTCGCAAAGATTTCACTCAAAAGATATGAATATGTAAATTTGATTCTAAGATTGGTTGTACAACTAATCTCATAACCATTCCGATAATCTCTATTTGATTCTATAATGGACAAATTTATATCGGCTTATGCGCTTTACAGAGTATCAGTTATTCCGGACGGAATGTCGGTGTTTGTAAAGAATCTTACAGTGTGTCGAATCGATACGACTTGTCGGCGATGACTAAATAATCGGTAAATGTGTTATCGATCCCATAAACATGCTGCAGTATCGATTATGCCTTCGGACTTAATTTATAATGTGCACAATATATGGGATATGTTCGACACGAGCACTGTCGTCCGGAATAACTGATAGTCTGTAAAGCGCATTAGTCAGCTTCATTCTCTACTTCAAATTGATTTTATAATTGTGGATAATTGTGCGCCGCCGAATAGAAAATTTTGTATCGGCTTATTTCTCTTCCAAATTGAATTATTTTTCACCACCACTGTGCATCATATTCTCACATAACTACAATTCCCTTATGCGCTTTACAGACTGCATATCAGTTATTCCGGACGGAATGTCGGTGTTTGTAAAAAATCTTACAGTGTGTCGCATCGATACGACTTGTCGGCGATGACTAAATAATCGGTTAATGTGTTGTCGATCCCATAAACATGCAGCAGTATCGATTATGCCTTCGGATGCACAATATATGGGATATGTTCGACACGAGCACTATCGTCCGGAATAACTGATAGTCTGTAAAGCGCATTAATCTTATTTGTTGATTTCGAAACTCGCATTAATCTTATTTGTTGATTTCGAAACTCGAAATCTATTTGATTGGCAGATATGTTGTAAAATTCATCTCATAGAGTTTCGAATACTTTTGATTTGATTTTTTAATGAATAATTTGCCGGAGCCGAATAGACCAATTTGTATCAGCTCAGCTATTTAGGTACCTCCGCTGTTGGCAAAAATTGAGCATCAGCTGTCCTCGACAAAAAAGGTCGGTTTCAGAGAATGAAGCCGAACCATTTTTGTCGGCGGCGGCTGACATTAAATTTTTGCCTCCGGCGGCGGCGGCTTGACGGCTAAGCCGATAAAAATTTGTCCATTCGGCGACGGAAAATTATCCATTAAAAAATCAATTTGAAGTTGCTCGAATAGTAATGAGATTAGTTATACAACCAATCTTACAATCAAATTTACTTTTCATTCAAAGTTTCCGAGCTGAATTTTTGTAAAATTATTATAGCAGCTTAAAAATGATTGTTTGTGGGCGGAAGGTGCACAATTTTGGAAAAAATATGACAATAATAAATACACCTTTCTTATTTAAATCGATATTTTTTGATTAATTGGCGGCTAAATTTGAGACGATATGAGTCGACATATTCGGCGGCGGCGTCGTTTGGCAATAAATAGTCGACGGCGACTGAAATAGGGGGCGCGACTCGGCGGCTTCATTCTCTGGTCGGTTTCATTCTCTGATTCTGAATTATTATGCCATAAGTTGTACAACAAATCATGAACCGTCGTAAATTCTCGAAATTTTTAATATATAGTAGGCTCAATTTTCATTTGGTCTGCGCCGACATCACTGTGCCCTAGCGGTCCACGCAAAATAAAATTTGTTACATTTATTTGTTAATGATTTTATTTAAAGGGTCAGCTATCAGAAAATTTGGCTTTAAAAAGAGCTTAAACAAAATAAAAACCCGTGGTCAGAGAAAACAATTTTATATCTATAAAATAGTTTGATAGAATCATATTTCTGTGGCTTGGTGCTAAAAGAGCCAATGTCAATATTTTGCTGTTTTGCATTAGATTTCTTTTTTTGCTCTCTTTCATAATTATAAAACAGTCAATCTTAAATTTTACCCAGAAGGGGTTAAATAAGCGTAAAGCTGGTCAATGTCATTATGAACTCATCTATAAAAATTAATGCTAAAAGGGCCAATGTCTACTTTGGCCCTTTTAGCAATCACTGTTATATATTTTTTTAATAAACACAGGGCCAATGTCTATTTAGTTTAGTTTTTGTTAAAACATTCAAGTTCAATTATCTCAAAACTGAATATTTTGACATTGGCCCTTTTAGCACCAAGTCACAGATTTTTTTAGGATATCTATTAAAAAAAATGATGGCTGTGACTTTCATGCAGGATACTTATTCGCCTTAGCTTATGCATTTATTGGTATGTGGAGTATGTAGGTAATATTTTTTGCTTTGTTTTGTTTTGTTTTTTTTTTTTTTTTGAGTATTAATGAGATTTTTATGGAGATTTTCTTGTTTTTATATATGTATAAAAAATCTTTTGTTTCTGAGATAATACTATAATATATGGGTTTTCGGATCAGATAGAAATCGTCATAACGGTTATACATAAATTTTCAATTTCTTAACCGTCCTTTCTATTCATTTTTGAATCTCTTTCTATTTTTTATTGTTTAATTTAAAATGGCAATGTTTTTTTGTTTTGTTTTTGTGGTTAGTACATCGATTAGAGATAAAAAAGACTTGTAAAATTTTATAGCGCTATAAAAAACAGTGCAGAAAAACTTTATCGCTTTAAGCCTTCGATAAGTTGGTTAAGCGAACATTTTTCAAAATCTTTGATTGCAGATGTGAAAATGCACTTAATTACTTTTCTTTGGCAATTATTAAATCTAAATAAAATTTGCACGTTAAAAAGTGGGATTTTGTAAATATACTGTAAAAAATAAGTCTTTTTTTATAGTTTGCCTTTTTGTAGTTAGTTAAAAAATTTATATTACATTTGGAGTACACATACCAAATATTTTTAAAAGAGCAAAAGTGTAGAAAATTTAAAGGTCAAATAAAAAGTTAAAATGATCATTTAAATTTAAATGCAAACTATTAGGATGTGTTCACAATGGGCAAATATATGGTCAATATTTTAAAATGTTTCATTATTTCGTCGAAACAAAAATGTTTGGCCGATATTGCGTCTTTGTATGGAATTAAAACAAAACAGAAACTATTTGAGATTTAAATAAAATAAATCATTTAAATTATGTTTACATTACACAAAGACATATTCATAATTTTTTAATATTATATTCTTCCACCGAAACAAACATTTTGGTTTATATTAAGTTTTTGACAATACCTGTGGAATGTCTTGCAATAAAAATGTAGCTTAACCAAAATGTTCTCAAATATTTTTTAATAAATAATTGTGCAATGAAAAGATTAAAAAATATCCTCGAATCTTATATTCAGAACATTAAAATATTGTCAGACTGGACAAATATTAGGAAAACTATTTTCCCAAATTTCTTGTTTCGATCCAAACAAACCAACATTTTTTGTTCAATATTGCATCTTTCCAAAAAAAATTACTGTTTTAAATATTATTGACCTAAATATTTGTCTCTAGTGTTGTCATCCTTAATACAATAATTAGCTTCGTATGTGGTTATTTTCAAAACGTTTTAAAAAATATAGGTATATATAAATAAAATTAATTAAATATACCATAAAATTATATAGGATTTTCGTAGCCAAAAATTAATCTATGGGGTTTTTTATGGGTGATTAGCAGCACCGCATACATCGCATATGTTATAAATTTTATAGGAGCACACCATTATTATTTTTCGTTTTTGTATGTTTTATAGCATAAGTGTTTACCAGTCGGATATTGCGCAAGAATCGTTTAAAAGTATAGTATAGGGATCGTAGGTCTTTTTAGAAATTTTTGCTTGTTGCAATTGTTTAAAACACATCACTTGTTTGGCCATTAGTGTAGTGTCATTACTACTGATTTCACGCGGACCAACGAGACTTTTGCAAATCAATTTGTCCCTCCAAAGTTTTGGCTAAGTAGATAACAAATAGCTGTATAAGAGCAATACCCAGTGCTATACCTGCAATTGCATAGAGATTCCTTTCGGCCCATACACGTACAATTTCAATACAGCCACTGGTCCATATTCGCTTACTAGCAGCAGCAACTGAATGGGCTTGTACATCGTAGCCACACATAATGTTCACTAGGCCCGAACTAATATCGGTGGCATTGATGCAACAACTGTAGGGTACGCCACATTTTTCCACCGAAGGTGAAGTGCAATTGAAATATTCATTTTTACCTATAAATTTACAAAATTTAATATTACCAAATTTCATATTAAATTATACGTTTTTTGAAGAACTTACTCCAATCTTGATAGCCGGCATTACTTAAGCCACAACATTTGAACTCTTGCTGGGCAAAATCTATAAAATTTTGCAAGTCCGGATCATCACGATATGAGTGTATGATTTTATCTGTAAATGTATCCTCCAGAAAAGTGTTCATATTTTGTGGGAATACAAAGCCCATTATTGCTATGGCCATTTCCATTAGGAAGAACAAAAGCAAACACATGGAATAGAACTTCAGTAGGCAAGTATTCTCTCTTAGTGCACCCAAACAACCGGCAAAACTGACAACAAATACCACAACGCCAGCTATCATCATGACCAGTGAGATATTGAGTATGACATCGTAGAAACTCTCCAAACGCAACGATCCCGTTGACTCCCACTTATCTTTAAATGCATATAGACCAATGGCCAGGAGGAGACCACCGAAGAGCCAAAATATGAAATTCAACATAAATATCATGTACTTCACACATGAGCTCACATAAGTGAAATTTTGAGAAATTCTAGGATGCATTTCGCGCAGTTCTATTCCACAATAACCTCCGACGTGATGTCTATAATTGCTGCTCATGGGTATTTGTCTATGCCTTGTGTTTTAAAATAATTTTAATGGAAATTTCTACGAAATACCTTTGTAGGTGTAAATTATTTTGGTTTCACCAGATTTAGTGGATAGCTACGAAAATGATGGGCCCTAGTTTTTTTTTTCCACTGACTAGATTTGCCTTGTGTTACGCCTTCAAAAAATTGCTATCCACAAAGGTTTTACTTAACACACACATACATTTTTATCGCATGGAAAAACGATTTAACATTTATTCAATTATATATTTCTGGGCCAACATAGTTTTAATCCGTCGTTTATACGTATAAAATTAATTTGTAGCTGAAAAATTTCTTTTTGTTTTGTATGGTTTTGACGTCTGCAATCCAAATTCAAAAGCGTTCCATTGTCATGAAAAATTTCCTTTTTGTTTTGTCGAAAACAGAGCTCGATGTCGAAAGGCGTTGTTTTGATTGGCTACGCCGTTTCACACCATCTGTGATACAAAGATTTGAAAAATGTTTGAATTGACATAAAATTAATTGAAAGAGTGTTGAATTCAATCTTTATCCAAGCCATAATGAAGAAAAATTATTTCAAACTGATCTGTTTTTTCTTTTTTCAAGAAAACTCGTAGACTAACCGCTATAGAAAAACGAAAAGAGTTTTCCTGGATTTTGGTGAGATCAGTGGCATGTGCATTTTTCGCAAACGTAGGCGATATTTAGAATAAATTTAGATATAGTCTACCATTGTTTTCAACTTGGTGGTGAGACCCATAATTAGAGTAACCTTCTTGTTCCTTAAAATATGCCTTGATTCCAAGATTTCATTCCAGAAAACCTTATAGATATTTATGTAGAATTTTAGCATGACATGCACTGGGGGTAATCTAATTGTTGATTTGAAATACGACCCCCTCTAATACCAGTTTTTAGTCATTGACTTGTAATATCAGTGATCATAGATAAATATTAAAGCAGAAAGGGTTGGGTTCAAGGTTCACCCTCTCGTGGGGACACACATTGACTATGATTTATCTTAGCATGATAGCATGTGCAAGCGTAACTAACTAAATTTAACACCGAGACATGGTCATTATTAAGTTTATGATTATATAGAAAGCAACAAATTTAATCGTGTGCACTGATAAGACCAAAATTCTTCGCACATAATTCATAGCAGTCCCGCCGCCAACACCCAGTTGCAGCAGTTTTTTTGTGAATTAGTGAGTGACCCGTCCACTATTCGAGATGAATATTCTTCTACGGTTGATCGTGTTTTCCTGTGATCCCTTGGGTCTATGGAGACGCTTTTTAATACGTCCCATCGTCAGCTCTTCCAAAAATATTCTCGGTCGTTTTAAGGAAAAGGCCGATAAACAGGTTGATTCGATGCGAGAATTAGTTTTAAGAATTGGACTGGTAGCTTTTGTTGTTGCGCTGATAATATGGGCGGCTGTCTTTATGTATGCAATGTTCCATTATTTGTATATGCCGGCTATTTCACATACAAGACCAGTACATATGCAATTCAAGTTGGTATTTGCATTGATCAGGGGATCTTAAATAGTAATCAAGTTTTTTTTTTACAGAACATGCCTTGATACAAGTGCTCCATGTACATTCCCTCACGCACATGTCTCATTGACAAAAAAACAACAACTGCTAATGGTAGGTCAGGCATATCGTGTAATTGTTCAGATCGACATGCCAGAGTCTCCTCAGAATTTAGATCTGGGCATGTTTATGGTATGTGGAGAAATGAGAGATGTTGATTCCATGTTGAGGGGGCATTCCTGTCGCTCGGCAATGATGCGTTATCGTTCTCCCTTAATTCGAACCATAACTACATGGGCTCTAAGTCCCCTCTATGTCGTGGGGTTGAGAGAAGAATTCCAAAGAGTATCGGTGGAAATATTTTCGAATTTCTTTGAACAAAAACATCATCCCATTACCGATGTCTATGTTGAATTACAATCACAGAAAATCCAATTCTACACTGTTTCTTTACATATTGTTGCAGATTTTACGGGTAAGTCTAAACAATATGAAAGAGTTTTACAATATCCCAAAAATGCATTTTTTTTAAATTTTAGGTCTACGTTATATTATGCACAACTGGCCTTTGATGTCCGCCCTAGTGGCCATTAGCACAAATTTGTTTTTCATTTTGGTTGTATTTCTACTAAGCTGGTATCATTGGTCAAATGCATCATGGATATTAAACTTGCAAAAGAAATATGACCAGCTTACACAGAAAGTTCAACAATCTGCTAGCCTAGCCGCCGCTTCACGTACTCGTAAATATTCATCGAGTAGTTTACAGGATGATGAAGATTTAAGTTTTCTCAATGATGAGAAGTCCAAAGATGATTCCGAAGTAATCGATGACATTAGTGGTGGAAAGCAACAGCTTCGTCAAAGAAAACGTATAGAGGAAAAGGCGTCAAAATTTTAAAATTCTCGCCTCTGTCTCTAACTTTGTAAAAAGAAGACTTATTGTAGCCATTTTTTTGTAAATTTATATTTTTTTTTTACTATTTTTAGCAAATAAGATAGCTATTAAGTGGATCCGAAGTTTTGTTACACAATTGTAATACGAAATGAAATTTGGCTTATTTATAAATTAATTTTACTTCTTTTTATAGGCTGATATTTTTGGAATGTAGTTATAAATAGCCCTCTTCGGCTATAAATTTCTTGCAATATCAAACAATTTTCAAACACATATCGGTGCCATAGGACTACCACCCATACAAAATAATATTTTGATTATGGCTGCATTCTACAAGTGGGATTCAGCAACATCAGGGTGCTCACATATGAGCTTATGTCCTACTAACCTTGCTGATCCTGGGATAAGTAGCTAACTCTGGAGATTACTAAGGATGGTGGTGATTGTTGTTATAGTCACTTCGATTTGTATGTATCATCAGAATATTGCCAGAAAATAAATATACTTGGGGGGTTTATAGTCCTTAGACAGCGAGATATAGGGTATATATGGTAAGAGCTTGTGGTTTATACCAGGGCTGTGGAGTCGGAGTCTGAAGATTTTGCTGGAGTCGGAGTCGTAAAAATTTTGCTCGACTCCGGCTAAACTAAATTTTTTAAAACACTTCACATTTTGGTAACTAAACAAGTTATTACGCAAATTAGATTGCATTGTATTATTCACTCGATCAATGTACGGTATGACTGTAAATGAAACACAACTTTCAATTATGGAGATTATTTTATGTTTCCTAGAATGTTGGACTAGCAGATGGACTGAATCGATCCAGTTTAATCGATTTAGTCGATTTTATTTTTTTCAAATTTTTTTTTGTCAAAATTTTATTTCTATAGATAATTTTGTCAAAATTTTATTCCTTTAGGAAATTTTGTCAAAATTTTATTTCTATAAAAAATTTGTCAAAATTTTATTTCTATAAAAAAATTGTCAAAATTTTATTTCTATATAATTTTGCAAAAATTTATTTCTATAGAAAATTTTTATTGTGGTTTTAAATATTAGTTTATGGGACCATAAACCTTTATATAACACACTCAACAATTTGGAGAATTTGAGATGGTATCGAAAGGTAGATCTAAATACAAAGTGGTGCAGGGCATATTATAGTCGGGCGGGGAAGACCTCAAACTTTCCTTAATTGTTTTTCACTAAAATTGTGTTTCGTTCCATAACGTTAGATTTAAATTTTGAATGCATAGATTTTGTAGAAGTGTAAACAATTTTGTCAAATCGATGCAGAATCAAATTCATGCATATGGGAATATAAACCTTTATATAGCTCGCAACAAATTTCAAGGATTTGAGATGGTATCAATAATTTTGGCCCACAATGTGTTGAAGGATACAATGAGCACTTTCCGACTTTGAATTTTCTTTACTTGTTTATAAATACATATACTGAAGACTGTTGGTATCTGCTCATATTGTGATGGGTATTTTATCATAATTTAATTTATTAAACATAGGACCCACATTCCTTAAATTTGATATGTAGGGATCAATTGGCATCAAATGTGAAATTTATATCTTTTTTGCATACATAGATAAATACGATAATTTATATCGATGCAACCCCCCACAACTAGGTTAGGTTAGGTTATGTGGCAGCCCGATGTATCAGGCTCACTTAGACTATTCAGTCCATTGTGATACCACAGTGGTGAACTTCTCTCTTATCACTGAGTGCTGCCCGATTCCATGTTAAGCTCAATGACAAGGGACCTCCTTTTTATAGCCGAGTCCGAACGGCGTTCCACATTCCAGTGAAACCACTTAGAGAAGCTTTGAAGCCCTCAGAAATGTCACCTCACAACTACAAATTAGTGGTATTAAAAGGTATTAAAATGAGATTTAGTTATATTACCCCGAGTCGACTCCGGAGTCCCTCAAGAAGATTTTCACCAGTCTGTATTCCGCGGTGATTATCAGTGCACTCATTAATTGAAGCGATACATTGTGTCTGTGTAGAGATAGGGCATATGTATCAATTAGGAGCACCGGAAGATAATATGTGATGTTATTAAGAACAAATATTCCTTCTCCTAAGTACAGGTTCCATCTCCACTCAACAAGGAACTAGAGTTTAATGTTATATGACAAAGAAGTGTTTCGCCAGGTGTAGTCAGCGGTTTTTGAAACATGGGACACCCTTTCAAGTATTGCACTATTTCTCCTATAGTGGTTAGACAATCTTCATAAAATTCGGATCTCTAGGTAACCGAAAAAAATATTTCGCTACATTTTCGTTTTGGAATTTTTGTAAAAATTTAAATTTTGATTAATATGCAAGATAGATATTTACAAAGCCTAATATATGACTATTAAGATTAATATTTGTCTTACTCCAATCACAATAACGCAATTATTTATGAATTGTTCTGATCCCAAGTGAAGAGATAAGAAATTATATGCTGTGGACAAAACCTCAGGGGTTTTATTGTATAAAAACATATATTTTAATGGACTTTTTTTTACATTAGTATGCGTATGTATATAAATGATGTGGACGTATAACATACAGATTCATTATTCAGAAATTGACAACACTACGCAAACTTTTGCCCTCATGCATTAAATCGAAAGCTTCATTGATTTTATCCAAGCCCATTGTATGAGTTACAAACTCATCAATCATTAGCTCTTTACGCATATACTCATCAACCAATTTGGGTACATCACTGCCACTTTTCCAACCCCCAAAAGCAGTTCCTTTCCAGGTACGTCCAACAACTAATTGGAAAGGTCTGGTGGAAATTTCTTGGCCAGCAGCAGCAACGCCTATAATTACTGAAGTTCCCCATCCCTTGTGGGTAGATTCTAAAGCGGCACGCATTGTGTTTACATTGCCTATGCACTCAAAAGTGTAGTCGAATCCACCATCCATTAAATCTATAAGATAGTTTTGAATGGGGCCTTTGTCTTCAACATCTTTGGGATTAATAAAATCTGTAACGCCAAACTTCTTGGCCAATTCAAATTTGGATGGATTAATATCAATGCCATAAATTTTCGAGGCACCAGCCTTCTTACATCCCAGAGCAGTGGCTAAACCAACAGCACCCAAGCCCCAAATAGCACAAGTTGAACCGGGTTGAACCTGGAAGAATTTGGATGAATTTATTTCTGTTTTTTTTCTTTTTTTAACTTTCATGACGGTAATGAAAGTTTTACCTTAGCTGTGTTAAGAGCGGCACCATATCCAGTCGGTATACCACAACCCAGCAAACATACTTTATCCAATGGGGCTTTCTCATTGATCTGTTGCAATTAAAAGACATCTTTTAATATTCATTGCCATATTCTCTATCTCTACCTTGTTATCATTTTACCTTAGCCAAAGAGATGTCAGCAACTACAGTATATTCGGAGAATGTTGAAGTTCCCATGAAATGATATAACTTTTGACCTTTGCACGTGAATCGTGAAGTTCCATCGGGCATTACACCTTGACCCTGTGTAACACGAATCTTTTGGCATAAATTAGTTTTTCCCGATTTGCAAAACTTGCATTCATCACATTGGGGAATGTACGTGGGAATAACATGATCGCCCGGCTTAAATTTGGTAACACCTTCTCCGACACTCTCAACGATACCAGCGCCTTCATGTCCGAGTACTACCGGAAATATGCCCTCTGGATCAAAGCCTCCCAGTGTGTAAGCATCTGTGTGGCAAACACCGGTTGCTGTAATTTTAATGCGTACTTCATGAGCTTTGGGTGGAGCAACTTCAATTTCTTCAATTGCTAAAGGTTTTTTTGCTTCCCAAGCTACAGCTGCTTTGCATTTAATTACCTAAACAAGATTTATAAGTCATTTGTGATATGATACGATCTAAAATTATAAACACATCATCATGAAACTTACTTGCCCTACAGTCGACATTTTTCCGATAGTTAAGAGATTTGTTCCTCAATACCGCTCGCAATAGAATAGCTCTTATCAAACAAACGAGTACCAATGACTTTGATCCCGCTACTTAAAACATGTGTTCTACTACTCATAGTAGCCAGACTATAGAAAATTCATTTTATTCCACACAGAAAAAATATTGGCAATTTAACAAATTAGTTAATAATTTCACGAACGCCATTTTTTAAGGTATTTTTAGTGATTAATGATTGTGAAAATGGCTTAAATGCCTTAAGATTTTATTCGAGTTTTGTGCAGAAGATTTATGTTTGATGTGGGGAGTATTTAAAGTGAAATTAAAACAAGGTATGTCAATTTAAAAGGGTTCTACATAACCTCAAATAGCCACATTTTTACTAATAAAAGTTCAAAACAATTTGATTTCTTAAAAGGTAAAGCAAAGACCCCCGATTTCTTTTTATGTATTTTATATTTATATATCCTGTAAACCTATATAAAGAATTTTTTGTACCGAATCTTACTTGGAGCCAACACGTCCAGTTTGTAAGCTTTTATTTGTAATTATTTCTTGTTTTACATTAAACATTTGTGCAAAGGCGTTTGCTTAAACCAAAAATATACTTTCTTGGTCATAACTAAACATTGAAATTGAATGAAAATGGATGGACCAAAAGTAACTCCAGGCTACAGATGTCACGCATATCTGAAAAATATTTCAACTTAAGGTGAGTATTAAGTTCGAGTTTAGCCGCTAAAATTGCTAAAGTGAAAACTAAATAGTAAGAAAAATGCATGAAATTATACATATTTGTTGCAAATTTTATTATAACTTGATGGGGAAAAGCCCAAAGCAAATTTTCACAAAGTTTGTATTCCTTAAAATGGATTATTAAAGAAAAGTAAAGGTGGGTATTAAGTTGGAGTTTAGCCGCTAAAAACATGATTTTTTCACGATTACTTTTCTTTAACAATCCATTTTAAGGAATACAAACTTTGTGAAAATTTGCTTTGGGCTACTAGTTATAATAAAATTTGCAACAAATATGTATAATTTTGTGCCTTTTTTACTGATTTAGTTTTCACTTTAGCGGCTAAACTCGAACTTAATACTCACCTTTAGCCGCTAAAATCTAGAATAAATTAGTAAAAAAACAAGTATAAATTGTACCTCTTTGATGCAAATTTTAGTAAAACTGAAAAGTAAAATCGGTCTATATAGCGGCGAATTTTAAATTCGAGGTAAAATCATAGCTATTTCTAGACGCCAAAGATGTAAAATCGTGGAATATGGCGACTGCATCAAAACAAGAAACAATGTAGATATCTTTTGTAGACCGTTTTGGGCTTTATGTAACCGGAAAACGATTATGCTATTGGTAGGAAAGTGGTGGGCGCACAGGAAAGTGATAGTAACATATCAGCCAATTTATTTTTGCTTCATTAATTTAGCTTTCCATTGTAAATAATACCGACCATTTGTTGTAAATAATACCGACCATTTGTTAAATAATACCGACCATTTGTTGAAGATGTTTTAATTATTAGATTCAATTTCCCCATGTTACTTGGCAATGCTTTGAAAAAATTTAAATTGTCCTCCCAATTCCTTAACGATTTTTTTTCTTTTTATTTCTTGATACCATTTTTCAATCCCTAGTTCGTTTCCTTTATGTACATTTGTAGTCTTCTTGTAATAAAATACCATAACCATTGTTTACTTACGTATAATTAGATGAATACGTTTATTTAAGAAGAATGTTATGAAAATGATGCTCGATATATACCACGTAATATCGCTAATGATATCTATCATTGTCGAGATAAATGTATTATTCACCAAAGCCTTCTGCGTTTTGAACTGAACTCGCCTTGCTGTCTTTCACAACTGACAAATGTTATTCTAGTACCTTACGATTGGAGAAAAACTTAGATAATGCGTAAAAATCGGGACATAAAATAAATTTTATACAAATCCGAAGGGAATTCTAGGACATCTAAAATTAAAATCTAAATACTTAAATAGGTAGCGGAGAAAATTGGGATTTTTCTTTTAAGAAATTCGATTTATTTAAGCTGGCGGTATTACTCCAGCTGATGCTGGACCCACTGTTGTTGGTGGAATGTTTGGTGTTGCCAATGGAGGTCCACTAGCGTTTGGGGGTATAGATGCAGCAGTTGGAGGATTTGCTGCAGCAGGAGGCTGACCCGTATTCGTTGTGGCACTTTGCGTTTCCGAAATTGCTCCAGCAGGGGGAACTGATGTTGGTGGAGTTGATGTAGGTGCTGTGGTGTCTATTGAATTAAATAAGATGGTGAATAGTATTTGTAAAACTAAAATCTTTATTTACCCATTGGCGTGGTTTTGGCTGTTACCCCTTGAGTTTCCGAAATACCTGTTGTTGGTGGTACTGACGATGGTGTAGCTGTTGCAGTTGATGCTTCTATTAAATGAAAGAAATTCATAATGTGGAGATTATAGATATAACTGAAATATCAATTTACCCATTGGTTTAGAGGTTGCAGTTGCTCCAGGCACACTTTGAGCAGGGGTATTCGTTCCTGGTCCACCGGGTGCAGTTCCGGCAGCAGCATTAGGTGGGGCCGCACCACCCTGCCACTGCTGTTCTTGTTGGAGACGATGGTGTGCCTGTTGTCTTGCCCTAAATTCTGCAGCTTTTAATTGCTCCAGGTGGAATTGTTGGCGTTCAGTTATTAATTGTTGGCGTTGATATTCTAATCCTTCACGTTCTCGCTCCATAGTAGTCTCAAGCTCTTCAAAATGACGCAATTTAATTTCTAATTTTTTCATTTGAGTCTCAACCAAAAGAGCAACAAGAGATTTTATTTTCCGTTCTTCTAAAGCAGCTAAATGTTTTGCCTTGACTGCAGCCGAAGCTAAAGCAGCTGCAGCTGCTGTTTGGACGTTCGTCTCGTTGAAAACTTGTTTGCTACTGTCACCCTCCTTGGCTGTAGAGCCGTCGGCAGATGAGGATTCTCCTGCGGTGTCTTCTGATTTTATATCCTTGAGTTCGCCGCCAGTTAAATCTAGTTCGGTAAAAACAAGAGATTATTTAAAAATGCCTAGATAAGAAATGGTTGTCATTTTATATTACTATCTTCTTTTTTATCGGTATCATTCTCAGTTTTGTCTTTTTCTTTTTCATTATCATCTTTTTTATCTTTGTCTTTACTCGTCTCTTCTGTGGATTTGGTAGGATCTTTTTCTGCATGCAGGAATAAAATAATAATATCAGCAATGGGGATAGCAACAAAAAATTAATGAAAAATGAGAAAAGCATATTAGGGATAGGACAAACAAAATAGGGGAACATAAATATATAAAAATATGAAATTTTTAAGGGTTTTGGGTAATTTCGTTAAAGCATACCATCCTTCTTGGAAATATCCTTCATTTCTTCATCGGCAGATGATACAGCAACAGGCACTACCGCAGTATTGGGATCCTCATCTTCTTTGTCTGCTCCGGTCCCAGCAATGCCACTATTTGCCAGTCCAAATGATGGATCAAACTTGCCCCCTGCTGAGGCCTTCTCGACATTTTTCATATGGTTATCCATAATTGTCGCTGGAACCTCATCTTTTATGGCAGCGAATTCCTCCATTGCTGCCTTAGCTGCTGCTGCTGCCACACGGGGGTCAACCACCGAAGCTAAAAATGCTACAGTCGACATAATAGGATTACCCGATTTACTGAATGGAATCGGTTGGCACCCTAATGGACCTAGGAAACCACCATCATCTTCCAAATATGGATCTTCAATGGGTAATCGTAGAAAATGTAATATACATTCATCTTGTGTACGTGTACCGACGTGTTCGCAAACTTTATTCCAATCGTCTTTGTGCAACTCTAGACCTTCGAGCAATAATAACGTCTCCTGATCCGTCCACTCGCGAGACAAACTAGCAGCAGTTCGATTTTTCATCGCAGCTGGTTTCTTAGCATATTGATCTAACTTCAAGCCGAATTGACCTGAGGCAGTAGATGATCCATTCTCCACGGGTTCGGTTTTGATAGCAACCGGAGGAGCTTTGTCCAAAGAATCCTCTTTGATTTCTTTCGTTGCTGCTGCACCACCCGATGGTTTCTTATCCAAGTCTAAAAGGGTCTTAGCTGCCGAAGGTTGTGCTGTTTTTTGAGGATTCAATGACTGTATACCAGAGGGAGTATCCGATAGTATATGGAAATGTGACGTAGGAGGTGGTCCCATTGGAGTTGGACGTAATTCTGCGTCAATTTGATAATTAATTAAGCCCCATTGCTCAAGAAAAGCATGCACTCTCATTATAGCACAGACATCACCAGCGAGATTACGCCGACAAGCTGTGCTAGTAAGATATTCTGTGGGGTTCAAGCGATAGGTGTCGATCATAAAATTCCTATAGGCCATATAAATTTCTGGAGTTTTGGATTTGTTCTTCGAATTAAAGAACTCTGGCATTGCTCTCTTTTCGATGACATGGATTGAGTTGTAGTCGAACCAAGCCGAGTATGAAGGTACAATAATGTGATGAGTTTGTTCGGTGACATTATCCTCCATATCCTCTTTAGCGGACGAAGAAAATTCTTGGGTGTTACTGTTGTCGCTGGTCTTGCCAGTTTGCGAATTTTCGCCATCACAAGCAGATAAAGCTTGCGTACCGCTTCCACCAGTCATTTCATCATCCAAATCGGTTAATGTACCACCTTAGAAGATAAATCGTAGGGAGATAATAATTAAATGTTAAGCAAGAGAAAAACGAGGGCATTACCTTTGATTGGAATCATATCATTGTCAGCGCGTGATTTATTGCCAGGGGCTGGACTTGCTGTCGATTGCAATGATGATGTCTTAATTACCTCTTGGAGATTTGTTTCCGCTGGGGGATCTTCCATGTCACGTGTGAGGTCTTCATCTTCCTCGTCATTACGTGACTTTTTGTGTAAAACTGCCGGAGAACGTTTTCGTTTGCCAGGCTTGGAAGCTGAACCACCAGGCGAAGGAGATCGTCGTCGCTTTTGCTTTGCTGCAGCCGACTTTTTCTTTTCATCGACACCACCAGACATGATATCGTCTATGGAGAGGCGCAGTTTGTGCGTTTTCTTTTTACCCATCTCATCAACTTCATAATCCTCTTCTGCCATCCATTCGTTGTATTGCTCCAAATCAACAATCCAAGAAGCAGACACTCGCCAACGTTCAGCCGGGGATTCAGGATTCTCAAGCACAGAATCGGGTAGTTCTAAAGTGTTAGGAGTCCATGTATCGTAAGACTCAGGAAAATAGTACCAATGCATCATTACATGGCTTCCTCGCTTGAATATTGGTCTAGCATACTCATCGGGATGTGGGTCCACTTCGGGGTATATGACATGAGTGGCATCCTCTTCATCCGAAACGATCTCTACACGACGGGTGGCTAAAACTTCCCTCAAACGGGCTGCCAACTGCTTATCGACTTCAGGACGAATGTAAATGTACGGTATACGATATAGATCTGCTTCCACAAGCGCCTGTTCGATATCAATTAACAGTTGAATGTTAGGATCCTTACGGGTTGGATTTTTTCCCACTGAAAAATCGAATTTCTTTCCTCTTTGTTCCGCACGGAAGCGAAACATTGTGGAAAAAATAACACAAAGCCCACCACCAGGCTTGAAGTCCAAAAAGCATCGCATCTAAAGAAAATAAGAAAGAAAAAAATAAATATTCACTTGTCTTAGCTCGTGTGGGGGAACGGTATCAAGTTCACCACACCACAACAAGATACTTACCGGTATACGGGTGGCTGGCGGTTCCGGCGAGTTTTTACCCAGCTTTGCTTCTACATATTGCAAAAATTGTACAAGTAGTTGGGACAAAGATTCTTTGGTAATTGGTTCATTGCTACCAGCCAAGTACTAAAATATTTATAATAGAAACATTTAAGAATGTTTCAATACAATTTTAATATACGGTAGCAGCGCCATTTTATTGGGCTCATTGCATCTTTTAGTGAAAATTTTCCAACTTTGTTTTTGTTGTCGACTATACTCACCTTCTTGCAGTTTTTCTGAAGCCATTGTCTTATTGTTTCAAAACCTTGTAGAGATTCAGCAGAATTGAAAAACTCTATATTAGGACTCCCGTCCTTTTTGGGACCCAATGTACACATTTTTTACTTTTGGTAACAATCTATTTTTTATTAACAATTTAATTCCTCACACAACTCACTCAATTTTTCTGTACCAGCCGAATGGTTTTGACGTTTTTCTTCTTCTTCTTCTGCGCGTCTGCAAATCCAAATTCAAAGGCGCTCCATCGTCACCCCTCACCACGGCTGGTGGTGAAAATGTACTCTATGAGGTAATAGCCATGTTCGCTATTAAAAAAAAATTAAATTTATGTAAAACTCACTAAAGGTGTGTACTGAATCCGGGTCTAAGACCGCTATTGCATTATCGCGCTAAAACATTCATTTTTCATGTCTACTTTTCTAATAATTCCTTAAAAAAAAAATAAACTTTTTGAATTGAAAATAAACTTTTACAATTGTTGCTTTGAATCATTCCCATTAAGTTATAATAAAATTTGCCAAAAGTTGCAACACTATTCCGCTTTTACAGATTTATTTTTGATTTTAGTGGCTAAATTCGAACTTAATACCCATATTTAAGACCAAGTTCGTGTTTCGCGGGTGATTGAAGAAAAATTGAATTAAAGCGGTATTAAATTCTTGCTTCGTAGGTAAAAATTGGGCGTAGGGCTTTTGTATTACTTTGTAGATAAATAAAATAAATAAATCGACAATATTTTCAAGCTTACATTGCCTTACTGCTTAAGTCAAACCCTCCAAGTTATGTTAGGTTTTACAATGATAAGCCATATCTCTATTCTAATTTGCACTTTCAATTTTGGTTTCCAATCGTGAAAAACGAACTCAGTAAATAATTAATTAAGTAATTGTTTATTCATTATCAATGTTAAATACATTACAATTAAAACATGCCCCTTGCCACAAGAGTTTTGCAAAATTAAATAACAACCACAACAATTAAGGAAAAAGTAAATTTTTAAGAAAGAGTGTTACTAAAATGATCCAAAATGCTTCTCTTATATGATATAAGCTGGTCTTCGGTACGGAAAACGAAAATAGTACTTACTTAAGGCGGGATGAGTAAATGTTGAGGATTTGGTTCAGCCTCATATAGGTACGGTGTTGGATATCAATAATGCTCATCTGTGATTTTATTGGGTTTTTTGTAGTACGGGATTCGAAATACGCGATGAACAAAAAGCATACATTTCTTGTTTATCCAAAACAAGCTTTGGAATCAGCGGACTAAGTACTGTTGCTGGAAGCAAATGAAATAAAATGTAGTAAATGTGTTGTTTACTTATTCTGATTTAATCTTAAATGGTAGTGTTAATTAATTAAAATAGCGACTTTTACTTTTCTTCAAGAACGATAGCTTTCTTTCGTATTTCAAACAAAAGAAATTTGATTTTGGTTTCTCTATGTCGGCAAGCAAGTCATATTTTGTTGTCGAGTTGGAAACGAACATACATATATGATAGGTGTCAAGAAAAAAGTAAAACCATTGTTAACATTTGAATGAATTGTCAGGTCAACAATTTGAAAATACTGATTTTTGATAATCAATGTATTATCATACAAACGAAACGAACTTTCAAAAATACAGAAACCCAAATTGATTCGAGTTGGCCTGGCTGCTTTTCTATCGACTGGGTTTTCGTTTGACATATAGAAACAGGGTATTATTTTAAAGAAATAAACTTTTTTCAATTGTTGCTCCGAATCAAGTTATGAGAGTGCCCGCAATTTGCCTCTATTCGTGGCATTATTTTCACAACAAACATCGAAGTATTTTCGCAATTTGGCCTGTATTTGTAGAAAAGAACCTAACAAGTTAATTTTCCGGGCAAAATTCAAAAGAAGTATGTATTTTTTTACAAGAAAAGAAAACACCATTACACGCAATGGATTTTCAATATTTTTTCCAAGAATTAATATTGAAAAAGTATTGAAAATCCCTTGCATGTAAGCACTTCTTCAATGCATTGTATTTAATGAGGAGCTTTGTTTTTAGTAAGGAGCATTGTTTTTAATGAGGAGCATCTTCTTTCGGTGCACGAAACCAAGCAAATAACTAATGCCCTGTTCCTGTATATCGAACGAAAACCAGTTCGAAAGAAAGGCAGTCACTCGAATTCGAATGAATTTGGGTTTTTCTACTCTTGAAAGTTCGATTCGTTTGTATGAGAATACATTGATTATTAAAAATGAGTATTTTTAAATTTTTGGCCTGAGAATTCATTGAAATGTTAACAATGCTTTTACTTTTTTCTTGACACTTATTGTATATGTTCGTTTATTACTCGACAACAAAATATGAAGTGACTTGCCTTTCGAAATAAAAGAACAAAAATCAATTTTCTTTCGTTTGGAATACGAAAGAAAGCTTTCGTTCGATATACAGGAACAGGCCATAAGTGGCGTTATGCTAAAATGTAATGCAAATTCTTGCTTTTTCCTGGATAAAAAGCTTACAATCTACCTTATAATATGTAACAATTTCTTAAAAAATGTTTAAAATTTCTCTTTGTTTTTATTTTAGCTACCTCATAAAGCAGAAAATACTATTAATTATTTATGAAATTAGTAATTTTTATTTTCATGTGCATATTAGGCATTAGAGCGAATTTAATTGAATTTGTCTACAAAACCGTTATATTTTGCTGTCATAATCAGCTGACGTAATGTTCTTACAAACGATATGGCAAGCACGAAAAAAGGCCTTAAAATGAGGGGCATTCATGGATTGCTTGTCAGTATAAATTTGAGAGTATCGCGATATGATGGCTTTCCCTGAGAAATTTGAAAATTCTAAAATTCTTCGAAGTGAATTAAATTTTATTCGGTGTGCTAAGCCGTATGTGAAATTAAAAAAAGTCCAATAAAATTGTGTGTACATATCTATAGTGTGAGCTGTCGAGCCTCTAATTTGCAACGCAACGCAAAAATGTGATTGTGAAAAAATCAATTCGTTGGCAGAAATTGGTGTCTGACAAATTAGAAAAATTTTCCAGCGGTATATTTTGTATTTTTCTAAAATAAAATTATATATGATAAAGAAGGAAAATGTATGTGTATAACTGGCTTCTTATCAAATAAAAAAAAAATATTATTGAGTACAAGTGGAAGTGGCTGAAAAAAGTAAAAGTACACATAAAAATCTAACAATTGCACCAATACACTACCAAGTGCTAGATTTTGCTATTGTGGTACCACAAAGAAAAGCTGGATATTGGAAAAAGTTGGTCACAAAACGGCGAAAAATGTGAGTAAAGAGAATTGTACAAAAAAGGCTAGTGTGTGGTAATATCCTATTTGTTAAAAGCTTGGAAACCTAGGTAATCTTCGTTATCGCAGTAATCTTCTATGAGGCGTTCAATTGGTGTGTTAGTGAACATGAAGGCGTTGATAGTTGTGTGCGAGTGTGTGTGTGTGGGGTCATGCATCGCCTTTGTGTGAGATCAGCGTTGCCAGATATGCGAATTTTGTAATGTTCTAAGAGCATAAGAAGACCCGGTAAACCGGTTTTACAGAATTATATGTTTTGTGGTATAAAGACCGGGTTTGTCTTTTATTATCGCCGATATTGTTTTTAAATAGTTAATTTAAGAGGGCATAATCTTAATATTTTTATGCGTAGGTCAGTTTCATAGATTTTGACATGCTGTAGCTGAAAAATGTTTATATATTTTTAGTTGTTTAAAACGTAGTCGCCCATATTAACAATTTTTTGTTGGGCGAATCCACTTTATTGCAGCTTGTTAATTTTGTTTTGTTGTGGTAGGAAAGCTATGATTTTAACAATTTTTGGCTTAAATCTACTTTAGTACAAGTGGTCCGATTGGTCCAATTACTATACTTATACTTTTAGATTCTAAACACAAAATGTAATATACCACTTTTGGCGTAAAGACCTATTTTCAGAGTTACGGGCCCCTAAAGTTTTCATTGCCACGTATATGGGATTTAGTATCCATCGCACAAAAGTAATATATTTAGAATAACATGGACCCGGAGAGGTCCTGGGTTCGCGTTAGCCCACTTTGGATTCTGTCCATAGGAGAAAGTCTCAAACCCCGGCCGAAGGCCGGCTACATCTCCTCTTTGGGTTCGCGTTAGCCCATTTTGGACTCTGTCCATAGAAGAAAGTCTCAAACCCTGGCCGAAGGCCGACTACTTATCCTCTTTGGGTTCGCGTTAGCTCACTTTGGACCCTGTCCATAGATGAAAGTACCAAATTCCGGCCGAAGGCCGGCAACCTATACCCAATTTTTAAAGGTATAATTTAAAATTGCTGTCAGAATTAAGAAAAATAAAGGGTGATTCTTTTGAGGTTAGGATTTTCATGCGTTAGTATTTGACAGATCACGTGGGATTTCAGACATGGTGTCAAAGAGAAAGATGCTCAGTATGCTTTGACATTTCATCATGAATAGACTTACTAACGAGCAACGCTTGCAAATCATTGAATTTTATTACCAAAATCAGTGTTCGGTTCGTTTCATCATTGAATTTTATTACCAAAATCAGTGTTCGGTTCATTTCTGGTTGAATGGCTACGTAAATAAGCAAAATTGCCGCATTTGGAGTGAAGAGCAACCAGAAGCCGTTCAAGAACTGCCCATGCATCCCGAAAAATGCACTGTTTGATGTGGTTTGTACGCTGGTGGAATCATTGGACCGTATTTTTTCAAAGATGCTGTTGGACGCAACGTTACGGTGAATGGCGATCGCTATCGTTCGATGCTAACAAACTTTTTGTTGCCAAAAATGGAAGAACTGAACTTGGTTGACATGTGGTTTCAACAAGATGGCGCTACATGCCACACAGCTCGCGATTCTATGGCCATTTTGAGGGAAAACTTCGGAGAACAATTCATCTCAAGAAATGGACCGGTAAGTTGGCCACCAAGATCATGCGATTTGACGCCTTTAGACTATTTTTTGTGGGGCTACGTCAAGTCTAAAGTCTACAGAAATAAGCCAGCAACTATTCCAGCTTTGGAAGACAACATTTCCGAAGAAATTCGGGCTATTCCGGCCGAAATGCTCGAAAAAGTTGCCCAAAATTGGACTTTCCGAATGGACCACCTAAGACGCAGCCGCGGTCAACATTTAAATGAAATTATCTTCAAAAAGTAAATGTCATGGACCAATCTAACGTTTCAAATAAAGAACCGATGAGATTTTGCAAATTTTATGCGTTTTTTTTTTTTTAAAGTTATCAAGCTCTTAACAAATCACCCTTTATAAAGGAAAATACTGATTTTCAGATGTCGATATCTCGAAAACTAGGCTTTTCCGCCAAATTTTTTACTTTACATATTCGATTTGAAATCTCTTCTCCTACACTCAAAAAAATTTTGTTTATTTTTAACAACTTGTGCTAAAGTAGATTTGTTCAAAATTTTTTCATAATTTTGAAAGTTTTAGTCTGAATTGGCTATACAAACACACAAGAATTCTCGGAAAAGCCAAGCACTCCAGATATTACTATACGGCCAAGTATATACGGCCGTAAGTTCGGCCAGTACGAATCTTATGTACCCTCCACTATGGATTGCGCACAAACTTCTACGAAAGATTGCCATCCACAATCGAATTACTTGGGTTGTGGTAATACTTGCCGATGGCAAGATATCTTGAAATTTCTTAACATGGTCTTCTAAATTGGTAAATAGGTAAGTCTACAAATAATTACGAAACGATATGAATTTTTGCGCGTTAATTAGTGAGACAGAATTGAAATATAGGGGTCGATTTATATGGGGGCTATATACAATTATGAACCGATTTGGACTAATTTTTGTGTGATCGGGGATCGGTTTATCTTAGGGCTACATATAACTATAGAACGATATGGACCTAATTAGACATGGTTGTTAGCGGTCATATACTAGCACAATGTACTGCATTTCAATTGAATCGGTTGAAATTTGCTCCTCCATGAGTCTCCAAAACCAAATCTGGAAAAAATTGACCGATATGGACCAATTTTGGGATTGTTGTTAAAGACCATATACGAACACCACGTAAAGGGTGATACGGTCAAAATTTGGTCAAGGGAAAACGCGTGTAAATCGGTGAAATCGTTTAATTAAAAAATCAAATTAAATTTCTTTTTCAAGTTCAATTAGTGTAAAATTCAGGAAAAATATTCAGTTAGGCTTTCGCTTTTCCAAATCCGAATTGCCGGGCCTCACGCTTGACACCTGCCATAAGATTTTGTACAGCCACCTTGTCCACCTTCTTCGCCGCAGAAAGCCAGTTTGCCTTGAACTGCTGCTCGTCCTTAGCAGTGTTTTTGGTCTTCTTTAGGTTCCGCTTGACAATAGCCCAGTATTTCTCAATTGGGCGGAGCTCTGGCGTGTTGGGAGGATTCTTGTCCTTGGGAACCACCTGCACGTTGTTGGCGGCGTACCACTCCATGGCCTTTTTACCGTAATGGCAAGATGCCAAATCCGGCCAAAACAGTACGGAACAACCGTGTTTCTTCAGGAAAGGCAGCAGACGTTTATTCAAACACTCTTTCACGTAAATTTCTTGGTTGACAGTCCCGGAAGCTATGAAAATGCTGCTTTTCAAGCCACAGGTACAGATGGCTTGCCAAACCAGATATTTCTTTGCGAACTTTGACAGTTTTATGTGCTTGAAACTATCTGCTACCTTTCCCCTTCCTTTGGCCGTATAAAACTCCTGTCCCGGAAGCTGCTTGTAGTCGGCTTTGACGTAGGTGTCGTTGTCCACAGTGTTGTCAGTATTTTTCTGGGTCTTGTCCCTAAATTGTGATGTTTTCGTCCCCAAAAATCCCCAATTTAAACTTAAATTCCTCATAAAAATCCCCAATAAATTTTTGACAAGTTTTTTTTTTTTTTTTTTTTTTTTGAAAAAAAATAAAGCAATAGGCTCTGTTGTAATCAGTAATAATTTAAAAATTACAATTTATGCAAATCCAGCAACCTGGAATAAGATAAAGATTTCGAACCACAATGCCAAGAGAGTGGTGATCGTCTTCCAAATGCTGGAGGTATGAAAATTGTCACATTTATTTATGAACGAATTTAATTCTAAATTAATTAAATTTAATTCTAAATCTTCAATTAGTAAGGTTAGGTGATAGACACGTTGCCAAAGTTGGTAGAATTTTACCAGAAATGGTAGATTTTTTTATTGTTTAATAGATTGATAAAATTGTTGATGATTTTGAGATAATTTTCTATAGAAATAAAATTTTGCAAAAATTTTCTATAGAAATAAAATTTTGACAAAATTTTCTATATAGAACTAAAATTTTAACAAAATTTTCTATAAAAATATAATTTTGACAAAATTTTCTATTGAAATAAAATTTTGACAAAATTTTCTATAGAAATAAAATTTTGACAAAATGTTCTAAAAAAATTTTCGTATAGAAATAACATTTTGAGAAAATTTTCTATAGAAATAAAATTTTGTAAATATTTACTATATAGAACAAAAAATTGGAAAAAACAATTTTGAAATAATTTTCTATACAGAAATAAAATTTTGTCAAAATTTTCTATGGAAATAGAATTTTGACAAAATTTTTTATAGGAATAAAATGTTGACAAAATTTTCTATAGATATAAAATTTTCTATAGAAATAAAATTTTGACAAAATTTTCTATATGAAAACAAATTGACAACATTTTTCATAGAAATCAAAAATCCTCACAAAAATTCGGAAATTTATGGAAATTGCCCACCAAATCCCCAACTCAGAAATTTTGTCCCCATTTACGAAAAAATATCCCCGATTTGGGGAAAAATCCCCAATACTGGCAACACTGGTCGTCCATTACCACGCAGTCAAACTTCGTCAGCATCGTCGTGTACAGCCTCCGGGTTCGCGCTTTGACCGTCGTATTTTGTTTATCATCGCGATTTGGAGTCACTACCTTCTTGTAAGTCGATTGTCCGGCTCGTTTTTTGGTTCGATGCACGGTTGTAGACGATACTCCCAGCTTATTTGCGGCATCTCGGAGAGAGAGGTTAGGGTTTCGCTTGAAACTACCAGCAACTCTCTTTGTCGTCTCAGCGGCTTCCGGTTTTCGATTTCCCCCCGATCCAGACTTCCTGGCTGTCGGCAAACGTTCCCCAAACAATTTAATTACATTTGTAACGGTTGATTTGGCAACTTTTAGCGATTTTGCCAGCTTTGCGTGCGAGTAGCTCGGATTTTCGCGATGCGCAAGCAAAATTTTGATACGCTGCTCTTCTTGCTTGGACGGCATTTTGACAACTGAAGAGTGAATTCCAAAATCAAAATAGGAGCAACATTCTACACACACACACACCTTCAAAATGAGGGGTGTTCAGGACTTTTAAATGCAAAATTGAAAGAAATACGTCAAGTTTATATTGACCAAATTTTGACCGTATCACCCTTTACCAAATTTCAACCGGATCGGATGAATTTTGCTCCTCCAAGAGGCTCCGGAAGCCAAATCTGGGGATATGTTTATATGGGGGCTATATATAATTATGGACCGATGTGGACCAATTCTTGCAAGGTTGTTAGGGACCATATACTAACACCACGTACCAAGTTTCAGCCGGATCGGATGAATTTTGCTCCTCCAAGAGGCTCCGGAGGTCAAATCTGGGGATCGGTTTATATGTTGTCTATATAAAATTATGGACCGATGTGGACCAATTCTTGCATGGTTGTTAGATACCATATACTAACACTACGTAGCAAATTTCAACCGGATCGGATGAAATTTTCATCTCTAAGAGGCTCCGCAAACCAAATCTGGTGGTAGGTTTAAATACGTAAAAGTGGTCCAATATGGCCCATTTGCAATATCATCCGACCTACATCAATAACAACTACGTTTCAAGTCGATAGCTTGTATCGTTCGGAAGTTAGCGTGATTTCAACAGACGAACGGACATGCTTAGATCGACTCAGAACTTCACCACGATCCAGAATATATATACTTTATAGTGTCTTAGAGCAATATTTAGATGTGCTACAAACGGAATGACAAAGTTAATATAAAATTTCTTCCATTTCACCTACATCGTTGTTTGTATGCCACTTTGGTGGCAAGTTTGCCACTTCTTTGTGGTGTCACGAAATGCCATACTTTTTACATATTTGTACTATCTGCGAAGAACCAGCCTGCATTGACTTCAGGCTAACATTTAGATTAAAATATATTTTTAAAATTAAAATCTTTCTCATTTCTTTTGTGCCACTTTTTATTGCGAATGTCACATTTTGTGCCATTTTTAAAAGTTACCAACAGTAACGGCCGTACGCTTGAAATGTAACCGAAATCACCACGTGGAATACTTTATGATTTCTTATGTACGTAAGGGAGCCAGAGTGTTGCAATGGTTAGCATTCCCGCCTTGCATACATAGGGTGGATTTATTAAGCCCAGTTTCGACCGAACACCAAAAACGGACTCGGATATAAGAAAAAGGTCTCTTGTCAATGGGCTTAACGTAGAATCGGACAGCACTCATTGAATAAGAGAGATGTTCACCACCTGCGGTATCACAATCGACCGACTGAATAGTCTAAGTGAGCCTGACATATCGGGCTGCCACTATAACTAATATAACATATTAAATTCCACTTGTCATTAACTTTTTGATGAGCCAAGGTTATATTTTATGTCTATAAACATAAAAATGTATAGCATTTTGGTGTGTATTTACACTAGATTTTAAGTGTTAATTGGACTACAACTAAAAGTCCCATTCAAATTACAATAATTTTCTTGGTTCCAACATTTTAAGCTAATGCGATTTTAATGCACGGCAAATGTGTTTTTTTTTTTTATTTAAATATAGTAGCAATTTAAAAATTGTACTTTTATATTTAGTATAACTGTTATCGATAATGATGTAATTTATACAAGATAACAAATAATTTTGGTCAGATTGGTCTACATCCATCAATTAGGTTAGGTTACGTTAGGTCGGACTTTTTTGATTTAGGTTGTTGTGGCAGCACTCGTTATTGGACAACTCTCAAAAGTGGACAATTGTAGTGAGACGTTTTTTAAATTACGTCATTTAAATTAACCTCTCATAACTGGACACCACCCAAATGTGGATAAAATGTAGGCGACCGTGAGAGTTTTCACTTCTTAGATGTTTCACTGTATTCAGCTACTATTCATGTTACAAAATACTGGAAGCATGCATCCCAATATCCCATTTTACGCCGACCGTCGCTAAGGCTGACGACATAGTGGGAGCGAGAAGCAAAGCGATGCTAGATGCTATAATAGTTCATGCTATATTAATGCTATACTATGGCAGAGTGAGCGCGATATGGAGCATAGCGTGTTGTTTGTTTACATCCGTTTTTTTCAGGTGTAATATGGTGTTTATTTACGTAAAATGTATTCCGATGAAGAATTTTTCTTGTCGCGAAATACTTTCAACGCATTTTTTGCAAGAAAGAACGGAATTCATGAAATAAACAAAAGTAGAAAAAATATTGAGGAATTCCATAATTTGTACTATGAACTTAGAAACCACCCCGAGAAATCTTTCAATTATACCAGGATGTCAGTAAAGACATTTGACTACATTTTGAAAAAAAATCGAACATAAACTAGAGAAAAATTGGTCAAATTTTATAAAAACCACAATACTACCCGCCGAAAAACTAATAATAACATTGAGATTAAATTTTATTAATATTTATTATTATATTTTTTATTCACAACTCACAAATATTGGTCACAAAATGATTTATTTCATGGAAATGCAAAACAAGATGTTTAAAGAATGAACCCAATACTGGAAAAATCAAAAAAAAAAAAAGAAAAACAAACAGAGACAATGCGAGTTCTTGCTATAAACCATTGCACAACACGCTTTCTCGCTCAAACTAGCATCGTCTCGCTTCTAGCTACGCATTTACCCTGACATCTTTTGCGCTACACCATAAGAAAACACACACAGAGGTTTATAGCTCCGTATAGCGCCATATCATAGCAACGCTTCTCGCTCCCACTCTGTCGTCAGCCTAAGAATACGGTTTATTCAAACCGCAATTCCGAACGACACATCCTGATTATGTTCGAGTTTAGGGAATAAGTAAGTTAACTTGGTCGCATGATCGCATGGTACAGGCGGCGCTGCATGTGGCTCATACCAACGTGTTTTAAGAGTCTATGCTGATTTATCGTTTTATCATTGTTCACGACGACAGACCACCTTCTAATCGAAGGTAAAGATGAGAGATCACGGAAGGGGAAGGTCGGACCTTATTCATTTAGGTTATCGGAGCTATCCCAGCTCCGGTCCAGTATCTCTAGCTATCTGAATTAACTTAATATGCCGGCTATAATGCCAAAAAGATTATAATATCTGTCTCCCCAAGCGGCAAAACAACAAATTTAACAACATATTGTCTAAGTAGCTCCAGAGCAGAGAATGAAGCCGCCGAGTCGCGCCGCCGATTTTAGCCGTCGCCGATCCGTTTTTAGAAGTCGACGCCGCCGCCGCCGCCGAATGTGTCGACTCATCTCGACTCAAATTTAGCCGCCAATTAATCTAAAATATTGATTTATATCAGAAAAACTTAATAATATTTGTTATAGTTTTTGCCAAAATTTTGAACTTTCCACCTTCAATGAATTAGTATCAAGTTGCTATAATAGTTTTACAAAAATTTAGCTCAAAAAATTTGAATGAAATGTAAATTTGATTGTAGGATTGGTTGTACAACTAATCTCATTACAATTCGAAAAATTTCAAATTAATTTTATAATAGATAATTTTGCGCCGCCGAATAGATAATTTTTTATCGGCTTAAGCTGAGTACTATGTTCACTTTTCAAGCTGAAAACCAACTTGTTTTCACGGTTACTTTTTTTAATTAATTAATTTAGATATATAGAATTATTTGCAAACAATTCCTTGGATCTTTTCCACCCAATATTTGACAAGACTCGATCAAAATATAATAGTCTTCATAAATATATTTGTACTTTTAATTTAGTGTTTTGGTGAAAAAGCCGAACATAGTACTCACCTTTAGCCGTCAAGCCGCCGCCGCCGGAGGCAAATATTTAGTGTCAGCCGCCGCCGACAAAAATGGGTCGGCTTCATTCTCTGCTCCAGAGATGGTCTGTAACACATTTTTTATACCCTCCACCATAGGATGGGGGGTATATTAACTTTGTCATTCCGTTTGTTACACATCGAAATATTGCTCTAAGACCCCATAAAGTATATATATTCTGGGACATGGTGAAATTCTGAGTCGATCTAAGCATGTCCATACGACCGTCTGTGTAAATCACGCTAACTTCCGAACGAAACAAGCTATCGACTTGAAACTTGGCATAACTAGTTGTTATTGATGTAGGTCGGATGGTATTGCAAATGGGCCATGTCGGATCACTTTTACGTATAGCCCCCTTATAAACCGATCCCCACATTTGGCTTGCGGATAGAGGTGTGCACGTGAGTAATAGTTTACTCACGCTCACGCACACTCACGACTGAAAAATCATACTCACGCACACTCACGCACGATATTTTTTGGTAGGACTCACGCTCACGCACACTCACGAAAAGAAAATTTGTACTCACTCACACTCACGCACGAAAACGTTGTGACTCATGAAAAATACCGTGACTCACGAAAAATATCGTGACTCACGAATAATTTTATGATTAATTTACCTTACCGAAGTGTCTGAAAACATGAGCACTATTAAAATCGAGAGTGTTATTAAACTCTTAACATCTCAGGTGTCACTAAAATTGTAATTGAATTTAACTCTTAAGCGTTTTATGTTGGTGAGCAGGAATATTTTCGTGAGTGTAATTCGTTACTCACGCACGCTCACGAAGATATTATTTTCGTGACTCACGCTCACGCACGGCATTTTGGTTTGTTAATCACGCTCACGCACACTCACACCGTTGTCATGAGCGTGACTCACGCACGAATCACGAAAATTTTCGTGAGTCACGACAATTTCGTGTCACGTGCACACCTCTACTTGCGGAGCCTCTAATAGAAGCATATTTCATCCGATCTGGCTGAAATTTGGTACATGGTGTTAGTATATGGTCTATAATAAACATGCAAAAATTGGTCCATATAGGTCCATAATTATATATAGCCCCTATATCAACCGATCCACAGATTTGACCTCCGGATCTTCTTAGAAGACCAAAATTCATCTGATTCAGTTGAAATTTTGTACGTGGTCTTAATATATAGCGTCAAACACCCATGTAAAAATTGGTCGAAATCGGTCCATAATTATATATAGCCCCCATATAAACCGGTCCACAGATTTGACCTCTGGTGTCCCTTGGAGGAGCAAAATTCATCCGATCCTATTGAAATTTGGTACGTGGTGTTAGTATATGGTCTCTAACAACCATGCAAAAATTGGTCCATATCGGTTCATAATTATATATAGCCCCCATATAAACCGATCCCCAGATTTGACCTCCGGAACCTCTTGGAGGAGCATAATTCATACCATTCGATTGAAATTTGGTGCGTGGTGTTAGTATATGGTCTCTAACAACCATGCAAACATTGGTCCATATCGGTCTATGGGTATATATAGCCGATCGCCAATCACACAAAAATTGGCCCATATCGCCAAAAACAATCTACCAAAATTTTATTTCTATAGAAAATTTTGTCAAACTGAATTATATACGTGTTTAATCGGCTTTTTTTTATATATACCCCGTATGGATCAACTTACAATTTAGAAGACGGTGTTAAGAAGTTTTAAGATACCTTGCCATCGGCAAATGTTACCGCAACCCAAGTAAATCGATTGTGGATCTTTAGTAGAAGTGGAGGGTACCTAAGATTCGGCCTGGCCGAACTTACGGCTGTATATACATGTTTAGGTTTGCGACTGTCGTAAGGTTGTAAACGTCACATATACGTCTTAAATTTAACAAACGTTGCAAAATCAAAATACCTCAGTTGCATCTGCTGGGCCGCGAATTCCACGATATCCAAGATGATGATATGTTCGAAGAAGTTTTAATTCTCAAAAATGTTCATATTATTATTAGCGAATTTAAAAAAAGTATACTGGAGTATAGACTTGTTTCAATGGAACACTTCAAACCAAAACTGATATGTTTTACTCGATGGTGCAGTAAACGTGGATTAATTTCTGCAGAAACTGAAAGCGAAGGAAAATCACTACTTAAGACTTTCATAAGTGAACTACTTTTTTGAGAGACATTTATAAAATCACTTTTTGACTTATTAGAGCTAATTTCCATACAAATTAAAAATTTTCAAAAATCTACCTAGTCATTCGCTGATGTAAAAGAAGCTTGGATGTACATTGTGAACCTAGCAAACCATCAATAGTTTAAAGTTACTAATGAGAGATTTAAAACTAGTTAAGTTTTCAAGGTTATCATATAACAGCAAATTTTTTGCATCCTTTTTATGTGGTAGCCAAACTAATTTAAATTAAAAATATTCATAATTTCTTTTATTTAAATCTAGGTTTTCTACATTAGTTTACGACTTTTGCGACATACGTATTATACCGTCGTAAATGTATGCTCAGACCCTGAGTATCTCCCTCCTTGAATTGGATTGGGCTTCTCCCAATGCCATTTAAATTTATCGTTTTGTTCTTCGCCTCACCCTTGACCTGCATATCTATTGATTAAGTGTTCCTCTATGTATTTCCGGCTCAAAGAATCCTGTATATATTTCTCCGTTATACGTAGCCAGACAAAGAATTGCTTAAAGCATTTTTAATCAAAAAAATTGTATGGGCGAGAGTTCGACTGGGAACAATAAACCTTAGGATGCCCAAAAAGTCATATCTTGAAAGATGTACTATATGACGCAGGATTATGTTATCTAATCTATTGATTAGATATCCCATATAGCCTGTAACGCCCTTAAAGCTTCGCCCTCAAGCCAATAATCGGCTCAATATTAGAAGACATGCATAAATGTCTCCATAAAAGTTAACCAAACAAAGTATAGCTTAAGACACTTTAATTAAAATATTCTTTTAAGTTGAGACATTTTTCTAGGATTGTGCACACAAAAAATTTTTTCTCTGATTCAATCACCAAATTAATTGAGCCAATTAATTTTTTAATTGAAATGTCTTCAATCACGAAAATTATAGTATCAATCACAGTTTTAATTGGGCATAGAAAAAATTCTTGATTAAAAAATTAATTGATTTTTTTCAGCAAAATTCAATTAATTTTTTAATTGATTCAATTAAAAATTTAATTGATGTTGATTGCAAAACGCAATTAATTTATTAATTAAAAAAGGTAACTATTTTTAATTACTTAGTTAGATTGGCTTAGAGTTTTTATTTGGATGAACAAATGATTGTTTGAAATACATTTTTAATTAAAAAAGTAAAAAAAAAAATCAGCACTTTTTTAACTGAATTAGTCTTCCGAATTTGATTAAAAAGTTAATTGTATAATTAATTTTTTAATTAAACATTTTAAAAATTTCAATCATTGACTTAATTAACTTAATGTTTCTATCATGATTAAAAAGTTAATTGTATCAATTAATTTATTAATTGAAAAAATTTTCAACTTCAATTAACTTTTTAATTGGAAATATTTTGGTGATATTTTTTTCTGTGTGCAATTATTTCGAAATGTCATTGCTATTAGCAATGACCACACACTCCCTTTTGTGTCACTAAAGAAATTATCCATGTTTTTTTTCTGCATGAGAGTGCTAGATAAATGCATTGCCATTATTCACATTCGCAGATATTCTTTCCTTAATAATGATATTATTACTGTTAAGTTATAGGATGCACATCTATGCAGATGTTTTGTAGTTTTACCCAAACATTTCTTGTTCGTAAGTTATTTGATATGAATACAGATATTATTGGTTTAGTTTGAAATGCGAAATGCAAATGTTTTTCCATCTAAAAACACATGTTGAGAAAATTGTTCATGGGTGAATATGATTGGAATTTTCAACTCTTTGATGGTTGTTGTTACATCCCTGCATTATGTTTTGTCTATTAGGTAGTGCAGAAAAATAGAAAAATAGTAATAACGATTGGAAGCGTCGGGTGTAAACGAACAGAAGGTGTATATGGTTGATAAATTTTGATAATTTTAATAAAAAAATTGTAATGGAAGTCATTCGTTTAGTGGAGGAAATCATTGTTAATGTTTAAAGGTGAGTACTATGTTCGTATTTTTCACCAAAACACTAAATTAAAAGTACAAAAATATATATGAAGACGATTATATTTTTATAAAGTCTTGTGAAATAATGAATTGAAAAGATCTAAGGAATTGATTGCGAACCATTTTGTATTTATAATTTCATTAATTTAAAAAAGTAACCGTGAAAACAAGCTGGTTTTCAGCTTGAAAACTGAACATAGTCCCCAGCTTAAATTGTTAAATATTTCAAATGTAGAAAACCTTATTCTGGTAGCAAGGGTTAGTTAGGGAGCCACCGTGGTGCAATGGTTAGCATGCACGCCTTGCATACACAAGGTTGTGGGTTCGATTCCTGCTTCGACCGAACACCAAAAAGTTTTCAGCGGTGGATTATCCCACCTCAGTAATGTTGGTGACATTTCTGAGGGTTCCAAAGATTCTCTAAGTGGTTTCACTGCAATGTGGAACGCCGTTCGGACTCGGCTATAAAAAGGAGGTCCCTTGTCATTGAGCTTAACATGGAATCAGTGATAAGAGAGAAATTCACCAATGTGGTATCACAATGGACTGAATAGTCTAAGTGAGCCTCATACATCGGGCTGCCACTTAACCTAACCTAAGGGTTAGTTAAAAAAGAAATTTTGTCCATATTTTAATAGAAATATGTCAATAATAAAAAAGATTTGAAACCGCTAAAAGGGCCATGAAAAAAAAAAACAGAAAAATAGCTAAAGGTGGGTATTAAGTTCGAGTTTAGCCGCTAAAGTAAAAACTAAATAGATAAAAAAGGCATGAAACTATACATATTTGTTGCAAATTTTATTATAACTTGATGGGCAAAATAGCCCATAGCAAATTTTCACAAAGTTTGTATTCCTTAAAATGGATTATTAAAGAAAAGTAATAGTGAAAAATTACGATTTTTGCGGCTCGAACTTAATATTTCGAACTTAATACCCACCTTAAAAACTAAATGCATTTTTCCCAGCTAAATGACTTGAAAAAAGCCGGATCTTGCAGGAAAAAAGCCAAATTGGCAACGCTGAATCGGACAGCAGTTATTGATAAGAAAGAAGTTCGTTCGCCACAGCGACACAACCCAATAAACACAAACGTTTGAAAAATGCTAAATTTCAACAATTTTTCAAACATTTTTTCAAAGGATTAGGGTTATATTCAAGTTGAGAAATTGTTGCGAAAATCGCGTTCTCAACAAAAAACAGACATTACCCTCAACAGTGAAATTCAACACATTAGCAAGAATATTTCAAGTGTTATCCTCAAATTGAAATTCATCGCTACTCAATAATTTGTCAAACAATTTTCGATGCGAGTCAAATTCAAAATTAACATCGTTGCAAATACTTTTCAACATAAATTTGTATGAATAATATCCCCACTTCAAATTGATAGTCAAAGCCAAAATTCTATGGATTTTGTATAATTTATTCATTTTCATCAAAATAAAATATATAATAATACACTACACTACATAATACACTACACTGCATAATACACTACAATACCAATTGATAAATAATAATCTTATTAAACATATCAACAAATAGGAACAAAAAAAAAAAAACAAACAAACAAGAAAACTTTAAATATCTTAAACATTATTAGTAAACACTTTTGCATTGATAATTCGATATCCTTCCTTTTGGTTCGTTCCTTTTATTAACATACGGGCAATTTGAAATTAGGAACGTACTGGACCGCGTGTTAGAATTGATTTCCAGCAGAAGGAATTCACAATATATCCATTTTAAACTGATAATAACATATGAATTAAACTGACGATGTGATGCACATTTTCATCCAGAAGTTGGTGATTTCAACAATTTGTTGTTTTTAACAATTTTAATTGGTTGCACTTGTAATGTTTCTGGAAACTTTTTCTTGTCGATAAGCAACTCATTTTTCATTGGTCAGCTTCTTATTGTTTGCAAGAATGTAGCATCCAAAGATTTTAGTTTTCTGCAAAGAGATTTAAATTTAGTGACTTCTTTAAAGTGTTGATTTAATTTTTCATATTGACGTACCAATTATTATAAACTATTTGAAGCAGTTCCAGTTAATTGTCCACCATTTTTTCATTGGTCAGCTTTTTAATGTTTTCAAAAACGTAGAATCCATAATTTTAGTTTTCTGCAAAGAGACTTCTTTAAAGTTTTATTTCATTTTTTATTTTCACTTTCCTATTTTTATAAACTATTTGGTTATTTGTCTAAAATTTTCCATTTTTTTATTTCTTGCAATTGACCACGAACTTCGTTGCACAAATAAGTATTGAAAACCACATGGTTTTTTCGTTGCATTTTAGGGTAGTGTTTTGTCAAAGTTTTCTCATATTATCTTCAACACCTTTTCAAAGATTTCGTCAACATTTTGGCAAATTGGAAGTAATTCGCAAACAATTTGAAGATGTATTGAAGATGAGCTATTTCAAGTCAAGTTGAATTTATGTTGAAAATTATATTTACCCTCAAACTGGAAAGTTGTTGCATTTGAAAAACGCTCAACCTGTGTTTATTGGGAATGGACTAATACGCCTAATGTTCTAATCTGAGAAGTACTTAATCGTAGGATAGGCCACTAGCTAGTAAAATTTTTGTATTTCAATATTCGAATTTTGTTTAAATTGCACCCGAATCCGAATTTATGGCCAGGCTCCAATAAATGCAAAACTGGTGATGTTTGCTATAACTTTTTACTATTTCGGCTAAAAATGACTGTTTTTAATTTGGCAATTTGAATTTCGTTCCAGAATTAATTGCACAGAAGACTCTTTCAAACAATACCAATAAATTGGTTTCAATACCACTGTTTAATTGCACCTGCTTCTTGTTGCTTCTGTGGTAGTAAGGTGCGACGGATAGCAGCAATGACATCTAGGTGAGTCTATGTTATGAACGACCATCTGTATAAATATGAATTGATGATTGAGGGTTTTTTCTTTCTTAACTCTATCCATTAATGTCAAGTGTTAATAATGTGATATGCACATTGTCTCCATTTTTGTTCGTCTAGACTTGATCGGCTTTTTATCTTATTGGAATCGGGTTCATCAGCCGTTACCCGTAAGGCTGCCGCTAAACAAATTGGTGAAATCCAAAAACTATATCCCCAAGAGTTGCATACTTTGCTTAATCGTCTTATTGGATATTTGCACAGCTCGTCATGGGACACTCGTATAGCTGCAGCTCAAGCTGTGGAAGCTATATTAAGTAATGTTCCTGAATGGAAACCAGAATTGTATGCCTCCATTGGAGGTGGTGGAGGAGCCATTAAAAAGGAGATTAAAAAAGAAGAAACAACCGGAGATGAAGAGAGTAGTTGTCACTCAAATGCTTCGTCCACAACTACAGCCACATCCGCTTCGGCCAATAGTGATTTGTATAAGGAACGTTATTTATCCTTTGCGGAATTCAATTTGGAACAAGTCCTGAAGAAAGGAGCAAGACTCATAGGCTCAGAGGGTATAGAATTCGATTTTAACGAAGAAGCATTGGCACGTGGGGACCCTGCAGCCAATGGAGATAATGCTGCCGAACGTTTAAGCCGTCAAAGGGCTTTGCTAAACGAGAAGTTAGGATTGACACAGGCTTCGAAATTGGGTGTGAATTTAACAGATTTAATTTCCGATGAAGATATGATGCGCAGTGGTAGCAATTACAATATTAATGAGGAAAAAGTGCCCGTCGAACATATACTCAATATCAAGCCAAATATGAATGTCTTGCCCACAAATGGCCAGCAATTAAGTTGTCGCGAGATGAATAGAGCAAAACGAAAGGCAAGACAAAATTTAGCAGCCATGTCTTCAGCACCCGGTGTAATATCTGTAGCTACACCAGCCTCTTCGTCAAATGGTTCAACGGATGAACCAGAAAAGAAAAAATTGAAGACCACAGGGGATGCCCACAGACAAGATATATTCTACAGCTTAAATGGTAAATGAATTGAATATGAATTGAAATAAATACATTTTATTATCATTTATAATTAGATCCTGTTCCCGATGCCACTGGTTTGTGGATAGATGCTATCCATTGGCCCTTGGAGAATTTTTGTGCCCGCCTTTATGTCGATTTATTCAATCCCAAATGGGAAATACGTCATGGTGCCGCAACGGCTTTACGTGAATTAATCAATAAACAAGCTTCGGGAGCAGGGAAAAGTTTGAATATGACTCGTGAAGAGGTTTGTAGTTTTGTACTCCTATTGCTAACTGCTAATATATATAATTTGTTTTTTTTTTTGCTAACTCAACAGATGCACCATTATCACAACTTATGGTTAGAAGATGCTGCCTTGCGTCTACTTTGCGTTCTGTGTTTGGATCGTTTCGGTGACTTTATATCTGATCAGGTGGTAGCCCCAGTTCGAGAAACCTGTGCCCAAGTCTTGGGGACAATAGTCAAAGAAATGGAAGCTAATAAAGTCCATGAAATAGTCTACATTCTGCGAACACTACTTAAACAAAGTGAATGGGAAGTCCGTCATGGTGGTCTATTGGGCATGAAATATGTGTTTGTAGTACGCGAAGATTTGTTACAAATTTATTTACCGCAAACCATCAATGACATCCTAATGGGACTATTCGATAGTGTCGATGATGTAGGAGCTGTTGCCGCTAGTACACTTATACCAGTGGCCACATGGCTACCGAAGCTTTTGAATGCTACCCAAGTTTCGTCGATTGTGAAAATGTTATGGGATTTACTATTAGACCAAGATGAATTAACATCAGCGAGTAATAATTTTATGGGTCTTTTATCTGCCATACTATGCCTTCCAAATGCTTCCTCTTGGATCCAGTAAGTTCGAATTGACAATACTCACATATTGTTATTGATCTTTACCAATGTTCTGTTTTTTATTTTCTAGAATGGAACCAATGTCTACTTTAATACCTCGCCTTTGGCCATTTCTTTCTCACAGCACAAGTTCAGTACGCAGATCTACTCTAATAACTCTGCAAACACTTACCAAAAATACTTTAAATGAGAAGTCCACGCCACTACATAATGAGACCGAGACAGTCATTGTAAATTCGGCAAACTCATCACCTTCCACTGTAGCCGCTACTAGTACACATTTAAGTTTTGATTCAAAAAGTCTTCGATTAAATTTTGGGGTTATCGAATGGGATTGGAAACTTTTGCAAGAAGCCCTACGACATGTTTTTCAACGTATTCTAGTCGAGCCTTTGTCAGAAATTCAAGAATTGGCCAAATTGGTATGGCTAAATTTAATTGTTAATGCCGATTTGGGAGCCTTGCTTCATGCTGCATGTCCTTTTGTATCATCATGGATATGTTTAGCTATGCAACCGCCACGTTTGGCCTTTGATCCTTCAATACTTATTCATGCTGTATCTCATGCACCCACCCCTGCAACAGATAACAATACTTCATCCCCATCGGCACAACGTAGGAGACAACATAGACTGGCCGATGATTTGGGTGGATCAAATTCTTTGGCTATACAAAAACTATACTTAGGTGGCTCCGAGTCTACACCCATAGAGGTTCGAGAAAAGAATTACATACGAGCCCGTGTGACGGCGGCTCGTGTATTGGGTTCTTTGTCCCATTACCTGGTTCAACCAGCACCGGGTGTAGTTTATTCACCAGAGACTGAAAGCAGTCCTATGGATTGCTATGCAAAAGTTCTATTAGGTCATTTGAAATCACGGTCTGCAGTACAGCGTCTGGTATGCAGCTTAATTATTGCATTTTGGGCAAAGTGTGATCCAACAGTTTGTCCTGGCCCCTTGGAATTGCAAGAGAAGTTGCGCAGCTGTGTCCTGGAATATATATACTATGAAGAAGTAGCTGTATCGCTAACAAGGTGAGTATTAGTGCTAACTAGAAGTAAAAGTAGAGGAATCAAGTGTTCTTTGTTTGTTTTCATTTGCAGACTGCATCAAGAGACTCAAGATTTTATTGCTACCTTAAAGCAATATAAAATTCCTATACACGATTTTGATAATGTTAAAGTACTAAATCTGGAACAAATTGAAGCTGTAGCCACAACACTCACCGCCGATTTGCGAAAATTTCCATTGAAACCGAAGATTCTCGAAATGTTAGAAGACCGTCGCAAGGGATTACAGAGTGCCTTCCAACAAACTTCAAGTGAACAGGCCAAATACAATATTAGTACACAGGCAGCATTGGCAGGGGCTATTGTTTGTTTGAAATGCTTGCCGGAAAAGCTGAATCCTGTCGTCAAACCTCTAATGGAATCCATAAAAAGAGAAGAAGGCACTCTTCTGCAAGAGTTGTCATGTGAATTCTTAGTGGAATTTATGGATCAAGTGTGCGATCGTGATCCCAGCCCAAATAGTAAACTATTAAATAATCTTTGTGCACTTCTCAAGAGCGATAGCGAATTTACACCAAAGATTGTAAGAATTAAATTGAAATTTCCTTTATGACATTTCAAAACATAGAGAAACATATTTTTTTCAGGTCAATGCCCCAGTGACTCTGAATGAGACTCCCGCCATAAATTCTACAAGCGAAAGTGATTCATGCGTTTATTATGGCATACTAACATTAAGCTTGCAACAAAACACTACTAACAATAATAGCAGCAAATCAAACTCAACTATTACCGGAGCTGCACCTAGCACCTCAAGAGGTCCCGGAAGACCTCCTTTAAGTGAAACATTAGCCGCTGCTGCTGCTGTGGCACATGCAACGGAATTGGGTACCAAATCTTTAGCAAATGAGTTGGAACTAAAGAGGAATCGCATACAACGCATTGGCTCATCTTGTGCCATTATAAAGCTGTGCCAACACTTTGGCAATAAGCTAATGGAGAAAGTTCCTATATTCGAACAATTAATCTATACAAAGATAAAACATTTTATGATAGCCTTTCCTAAAATGGAAATACTTACAAATATTGTCATTGATGTGGGCCAGACAAATGATCTAATGACTTCGTTGCAGTTACTCGAAATTGCTGCCCCTTATATTCATAGTGATTTGCATGAAAAGCTATTTGAATTGTTGCCATCGTTGGGAAATCTCATTGCACATCCTTTCAAAGCGGTAAGTAATGTCTGCTATTTTGTTTTGTTACCAAGGGCAAAGATTAATAAGCGCATGAAGCAAGAATGCATCTTAAGGAAGTAGAACCCGGAATGTGAAGTAAAGTGGCACACACATTTTAAAAACAGTGGCAGAAAAAGTTGCACACTTTTTCCTAAAGAGAAAGTAACAATTAAACCTATTTATATAAGAGTTTTATTGAAGATTAACCATTAAGATTAATATAATGCAAAAAATCGTTGCATACTTTTAGGCTGTTCCGAAAACATTGTTCACGATTATTAGTTAAGACACCTATCAATCCGTAATTTTAGCGGTATTTAAGATAAAATTGTATACAAATATTGCACTATAAATAAATGTAATTAAGAAGTGGCACTGTATGAAAAAAAGTTGGCACAAAAACCAAAAAAGTATGGCATTTAGTGGCACAGCAAAAAACAAAAATACTGCAAGGATAGCACTGCTTGAAAAAACCATAGCACTCGATGGCATCAGTCAATTTTGTTTTCCTTGTTTCAAAATTTTCCCACCATATCCAGTAGCCTTACCATTGAATACAAAAGAAAATGGAACCGCTTAGAATTACAATGAATTTAATTTAATTCCAGCAAAACAAAGCGTAGCCAAAAGCAATGAAAATGTTCTTTTTTAATCCCACAATTGGTGCAAAATTGGCTGGGGAGGAATGAATTTTACATGGGCTTGCGCCATAGGCGGGAAGTCGTCTCATTTTCTATAAAAATAAAATGTTGACAAAATTTTCCACAAAAAAATTGAAAAATTTTCATAAAAAAATTGTTAAAAACAATTTTCCATAAAAATAAAATGTTGACAAAATTTTTTATAGAAATAAAATTTGGACAAAATTTTCTATATAAATAAATACTTGACAAGATTTTCTATTGAAATAAAATTTTGACAAAATTTTCTATAGAAATAAACTTTTGACAAAATTTTCTATAGAAATAAAATTTTGACAAAATTTTCTATAGGTATAAAATTTTGACAAAATTTTCTATAGAAATAAAATTTTAATAAAATTTTCTATAAAAATAAAATTTTGCAAAAATTTTCTATAGAAAAAAAATGTTGACAAAATTTTCTATAGAAATAAAATTTTAACAAAATTTTCTATGAAAATAAAATTTTAACAAAATTTTCTATAAAAAAAAAATTGAAAAAAATGTCTATAGAAATACAATTTCAACAAAATTTTCTATAAAAATAAAATTTTGACAAAATTTTCTATAGAAATAAAATTTGGCAAATTTTTCTATATAAATAAAATTTTGACAAAATTTTCTAAGAAATAAAACTTTGACAAAATTTTCTATAGAAATAAAATTTTGATAAAATTTTCTATAGGAATAAAATTTTGACAAAATTTTCTATAGAAATAACATTTTAACAAAATTTTCTATGAAAATAAAATTTTAACAAAATTTTCTATAAAAAAATAAAAATTTTGAAAAAAATGTCTATAGAAATATAATTGTGACATAAATTAAATAAATAGAAATAAAATTTTGAAAAAATTTTCTATAGAAATAAAATTTTGAAAAAATTTTCTATAGAAATGAAATTGTGAAAAAATTTTCTTTAGAAATATAATGTTGACAAAATTTTCTATAGAAATAAAATTTTAACAAAATTTTCTATAAAAACAAAATTTTGCAAAAATTTTCTATAGAAATAAAACTTTGCAAAAATTTTCTATAGAAATAAAATTTTGAAAAAATTTTCTTTAGAAATAAAATGTTGATAAATTTTTCTATAGAAATAAAATTTTGACAAAATTTTCTATAAAAAAAAAATTTTGCAAAAATTTTCTATAGAAATAAAATTTTGAAAAAATTTTCTATAGAAATAAAATTTTGACAAAATTTTCTATAGAAATAAAATTTTGATAAAATTTTCTATAGAAATAAAATTTTGAAAAAATTTTCTTTAGAAATAAAATTTTGACAAAATTTTCTATAAAAATAAAATTTTGCAAAAATTTTCTATAGAAATAAAATTTTGCAAAAATTTTCTATAGAAATAAAATTTTGCAAAAATTTTCTATAGAAATAAAATTTTGCAAAAATTTTCTATAGAAAAAAAATTTTGCAAAAATTTTCTATAGAAATAAAATTTTGCAAAAATTTTCTATAGAAATAAAATTTTGACAAAATTTTCTATAGAAATAAAATTTTGACAAAATTTTCTATAGAAATAAAATTTTGACAAATTTTTTTGATTACTCTAGTTCTGAAATCTCGATTACTTCTAAAGAAATTTCATTTGAATAAACAAAAGTAGGCTCGTTGGAATGTTTTGGTAGGGGGTACTTTAGGTACACTGGAACAAGTAATTTATTGTAATACCCTAGTAACTTAAATAGTTATTGCATATTGGCAATTCATGATGCAATCTTTTTTCATCCAAGCTTATTTTCACCTTTTCCTTCTATAGGTTCGTCACATGGCTGCTCGATGTGTGGCCACATTAGCTAACTTGGATCCATGTCGTATAATGGACTTCGTTGTTAACCATATAATGATCTTACTGCCTAAAATTGAAAATACCATCGAACGTCAGGGTGCCATTGAGACCATAGAGCGTGTTGTGGAAAAATTACAAATAAAAATAGTCCCCTATATCGTATTGCTAGTGGTTCCACTTTTAGGAGCAATGAGTGATACAAATGAAAGTGTTCGACTACTCTCCACTCATTGTTTTGCAACACTCATTCAATTAATGCCACTGGATTCCATACACCAAGGTAATGGCATTAAGCACGAAATAAAGTCGGCCGATTTACAAGCTCGTAAAACTAGAGATAGAGAATTTTTGGATTATCTGTTTTCTCCCAAAACAATACCCGATTACAAAGTACCCGTACCGATCAATGTGGAGTTGCGATCTTACCAACAGGCGGGTATTAATTGGCTATGGTTTCTTAATAAATACAATTTGCATGGCATACTCTGTGACGACATGGGTCTGGGTAAAACGCTACAAACCATTTGTATACTAGCCGGTGATCATTATCAGCGTTATATCGATAAAGCTACACCATTGCCAAGTTTGGTAATATGTCCTCCAACACTAACCGGCCACTGGGTCTATGAGGTCGAGAAATTTTTGAAAGATCCCAAAATTCTCATTCCCTTGCACTATGTAGGTTTGCCAGTTTCCAGAGAAAAACTTCGCTATTTAATTGGCACAAAAGCCAATTTGGTTGTAGCATCCTATGATACCATTCGTAAAGACATTGACTTCTTCAGCAGTGTCCACTGGAATTATTGCGTTTTGGACGAGGGTCACATAATTAAGAATGGCAAAACAAAGAGTTCCAAAGCCATAAAAATGTTGAAAGCTAATCATCGTTTAATACTTTCGGGAACACCCATACAAAATAACGTTTTGGAGTTGTGGTCTCTATTCGATTTTCTCATGCCTGGTTTCCTGGGAACGGAGAAGCAGTTTGTGGCCCGTTATTCTAGACCCATATTCGCTTCAAGGGATGCTAAAAGCTCGCCGAAAGAACAAGAGGCCGGAGTGTTGGCCATGGAGGCTTTGCATCGTCAAGTTTTGCCATTCCTTTTGCGTCGTGTCAAAGAGGATGTCTTGAAGGATCTACCACCCAAAATTACCCAAGATCTATTATGCGAATTGAGTCCTTTGCAGGAGAGGCTGTATGAAGATTTCAGTCGTGCTCATCTTAATCCAGAAATTAAAGACTGTCTCGAAAATGGTGGCGATTTCAATGCAAAAACCCATATATTCCATGCATTGCGCTACTTGCAAAATGTTTGCAACCATCCTAAACTAGTCTTGTTACCAAAGCATCCAGAATATTTAAAGATAACACAAGAATTGCAAATGCAACAAAGTTCCCTCAATGATATCGAACATTCGGCTAAACTACCGGCTTTAAAGTGAGTATATTTTACAACATTTACCATGGGCATAATGTTACCCATCACGTATGATTTTTTATAGGCAACTTTTATTGGATTGTGGTATTGGTGTACAGACAGAATCTGTTTCTCAACATCGCGCTTTGATTTTTTGTCAACTTAAAGCTATGTTGGACATTGTAGAAAAGGATTTATTGAAAAAGCACTTGCCCACAGCGACATATTTGAGATTGGATGGAAGTGTTCCTGCCTCCATGCGGCAAGATATTGTTAACAACTTCAATACTGATCCTAGTATAGATGTTCTGTTGTTAACCACGCAGGTATATCAAAATCTGAGAAAATATTATGAAAGCGTTCCATCAATGTCATATTTTTTGTTTTGTATTTTAGGTTGGTGGATTGGGTTTAAATCTTACTGGAGCCGACACAGTTATCTTTGTTGAACACGATTGGAATCCTATGAAAGATTTACAGGCTATGGATCGTGCTCATCGTATTGGCCAGAGAAAAGTTGTAAATGTTTATCGTTTAATTACGCGCAAATCTCTAGAAGAGAAAATTATGTGCTTGCAAAAGTTTAAAATGCTCACTGCCAATACTGTTGTTAGTTCCGAAAATGCCAGCTTGGATACCATGGGAACTGGACAAATTTTCGATTTGTTTAATTTGAACGAAAGGAACAAAGAGTGTGAAAGCAACAAAAAGAGTACACCTTCGACATCCACTGGTTCGGGACAAGTTTCCATGAATGCCATTATAGAAAATCTTCCAGAATTATGGTCTGAACAACAATACGATGAGGAATATGATATGTCGAATTTCGTCCAAGCTCTTAAGAAGTAAACTCATGTTGCCGCATGACAAACTAATTACCACGATCAAGAGTTGTTTTTTATTTTACTTTTTTTTGATTATTGAGGAACCACATAATTTTATATTTTTTTAATTTTACTTTTTTTTTACCAGTTAATTTTTGTAATATACAAATACTATATATAGCTTAAGCTTAAAGAGAATTCTTAAGAATTGCTTTATTTAATGATTATCAACCAAATAAAAAGATTCAAAATGAATATTATAATATTGGTGATTTTATTTTTCAAAGGTTATATTTTTCCCCATCTACAATATTATAGAAAAAAATTGTCCATTAAAAATTTGTCCATTATGATCAGTTCAACCGCCGTCCTTACATTGTCTATATGTCAAATCTATCTCATTGTTGGAGACTTGGCCATGCTGTAACCTGTAATGATACAATCCCATTAAATACAAGTATGACGTGGTTGTTTTAGCTTCATCACTGTGTGTGTGTGTGTGAGGCGATTAATCGATTGTCTCTTTTGAAATCGAACCGGATGGCCTTTGCTCTTTAAGAGGGTGCCCTCCTGGAAGTAGCATAGTTTGGGTGGTTAAGGAGGTAGCAGTGTTGCCTCACCGAGAGTTTTTTGGACTAATGTTGCAGAACCTGTTCCGGTGTCTTGGATTAACATCCAGTGGCAATCACGGTTGTCATTCGTAAAAAAAATCTACCAAAACTTTTGATCAAAATTGTTTTGAAGTTCTTGATGAATTTTTGTACTTCTGTAGAAAATTTTAACAAAATTTTGTTTCTATACAAAATATTGTCAAGATTTTATTTCATTAGAAAATGTCAAAATATAAATTTTAAATTGGATTAACATCCAATGGCAATCACGGTTGCCACTCGCAAAAAAAAAGTAATCTACCAAAAATTTGAACAAAATTATTTTGAAGTTCTTGATGAATTTTTGTACTTCTATAGAAAATTTTACCAAAATTTTGTTCCTATAGAACATATTGTCAAGATTTTATTTCAATAGAAAATGTCAAAATTTAAATTGTAAAGAAAATTTTGTTAAATTTTTTATGTAGAAAATTTGATCTATTTTTTAACTTCTATAAAAAACAAATGATCAAAATTTTATTTCTGTAGAAAATTTCCCCGGAAATTTTATTTCTATAGAAAATCTTTTCAAAAACTTATTTCTATTAAAAATTTATGTGCCTCTTAGCTCTCCAAATATTTTGTAAAATCTACAAAAACTACAAAAATTCTACCAATATCCAACAAGCAGTAAAAAATCGACCAGTTTTGGTAGAATTCTACCAACTGTGGCAACCATGGTGGCAATACGTAGCGCACAGTCGGAATGTTCTTGCTTATAGTGGGAGTTAAAAGGCTCGTAGGTCTTATGAATCGCTTCTTACATTTCCTCCAAATGCTACGGGCCAAAGCTTTAAGGAGTTCGGAGTTTCTACCCCCAACTTTCTTAGTAGAGGTGTGCACGTGAGTAATAGTTTACTCACGCTCACGCACACTCACGACTGAAAAATCATTCTCACGCACACTCACGCACGATATTTTTTGGTCGGACTCACGCTCACGCCCACTCACGAAAAGATAATTTGTACTCACGCACGAAAGCGTCCTGACTCACGAAAAATACCGTGACTCACGAATAATTTTATGATTAATTTACCTTACCGAAGTGTCTGAAAACATGAGCATTATTAAAATCGAGAGTGTTATTAAACTCTTAACATCCCAGGTGTCACTAGAATTGTAATTGAATTTATCTCTTAAGCGTTGTATGTTGGTGAGTCTAATTCGTTACTCACGCACACTCACGAAGATATTATTTTCGTGACTCAAGCTCACGCACGACATTTTGGTTTGTTAATCACGCACACTCACGCTGTTGTCATGAGCGTGACTCACGCACGAATCACAAAAAATTTCGTGAGTGACGACAATTTCGTGTCACGTGCACACCTTTACTTCTTAGCAACCATTTCCGTTTGTTTACCAAAGAGGAATATGCTGTCAAACTTCACGCCAATAATATTTGGGTTCTTGCACTTGGGAATACTCGGGATATAGAGGTCCTGAATCACCTCCTGCGTCCACGATTTGAAAATACGCCACCTTGAGGTGCACCATAAGTATTCCTCCTGTTGGTTTTCCTTTCAAATTCCACATAGGATTGTGATCCAGCCATATAGTTAGCCTACCACCTCTTAAGATTATTAGGGAGGGACGTTTCCATTACATCTTTCCGTATCAAAGGCTTTAAATTTAAAAGTAAATTCAATGTTGGTTGGCTTTATGTTGCTACTTGTGAAAATGGTTGGAGTCTCATTCGCTATGGGCCGAAGTATGGTAGTTGAGTTCATTAATAGTTTTGGGTCGGTAGTTACGAAAATCTCAGTCGTGGAACTGTAGACCTTAAAGTCTCTTTGGTGAAATTGTAGTGTCTTGCAGATCTCAATATATTACGCGCCCAGGAACGAGTTCCTTAGCACCCTCAACAAATTCGAGCCAAATTACAAGCAGAACGGTGTGCAATAAGACACTTGTTGAGCGATTAGCAATTTGCTGCACGCATAAAAATGTTGCGATATCCAAAGTCCCAGTCGTTCTGTTTTCTAAGACTCTATTTGGTTGATAATTGGTTCTTAACTAATTTTTATAGAACTAATTTTCATGGAATCCTTTTGTAATCACGAATAGCTTTCGAGTTTATGGACCATGACTAAAGCATTTCTTGACTATCAACAAGAATATAACAACGCCGATAAAAAAATATTTGATGTACGTATTTATAGGTCTAAAATAACCCCAAAAATATGGCTTCTAGATGATCAAGAAGTAGCAGAACTTATACAGAAAAATATGCCGCGAAAGCCCTCAAAAATTCAAATCGGTTAACGTGCGGTCTAAATCAGAAAACAGATCAAAAAAGATCTGGGTGCAGGTTACGTGTAATATTTGAGATAATTGTGGCTTTGACATCGATAATCCATTGTCGGTAAATACCCATCGATAGGATCTGCCTTGCTGATCGTACCAGTTATTTCACTGGTAGACATTTGAGGATATCCGCCACCAAATCCACACTATTACTACATGGACGGCAGAAATACGGAGGCAGTTAAATATTAGAATCGACGCCGAGATAATTCCGACTACATACTACCCCAATAGTCTCGGGGTTATATTCGACAGTCGTTTCAAGTCGCATTCAAGTCATATTTCACTGCAATTTGTGATAAGTTCCGTGGTAGAAATAATACCCTCAATTTGCTTGCCGGCCGCACTTGGGGTTTGGACAAAGAAACCTTGTTGACTACATATAAGGCAATTGTCCGGTAAACTATGCAGCGTCAATATGAACACCTCAAACAAACGGCACGCAGTGGAATAACATACAGGCCTGGCACAACGCTACCCTTAGAACGGGGGCAGGATGTCTCCGTATTACACCCCTTAATCACCTTTACGTGGAGACCAAGATCATCCCTGTACGTGGACATAATTACATGTTGTCAAACCAGTATATCCAGGTTTGTAATCCCGGTAATCATTCAAAGCACCATTTTGTGGATAGGCAACTTTCTAGAGCGCGATATCCAGAGTTATAGGAGAAAACCTCTAGAGCAGGCAGCATACCAAACCAAAGGATACATGAGGATACTTTAGCTGAAGCGGTGAGAAAGCTGCAATCCAGTTATCGGATCTCGACCACTGCCTATAGTACCGGAGGAAAGAGACCTCCCGTGGCAGATCAAGGTAGTTTTGACCCAACTAACAGGTTGGCTGGTAAGTCCCGGTCTAACAAAGAAAAGCACATTTTTTTTTGTCAAAATTCGTTTTTATTATTCAACATAGTTCCCTTCAAGAGCGATACAATGATTATAACGACCTTCCATTTTTTTGATACCATTTTGATAGTACTTCTTTGGTTTTGCCTCAAAATAGGCCTCAGTTTCGGCGATCACATCTTCATTGCAGCCAATTTTTTCCCTGCGACCATCCTTTTGAGGTCTGAGAACAAGAAAATGTCGCTGGGGCGAGATCTGGAGAATACGGTGGGTGGGGAAGCAATTCGAAGCCCAATTCATGAATTTTTGCCATCGTTCTCAATGACTTGTGGCACGGTGCGTTGTCTTGGTGGAACAACACTTTTTTTCTTCATATGGGGCCGTTTTGCCGCGATTTCGACCTTCGAACGCTCCAATAACGTCATATAATAGTCACTGTTGATGGTTTTTCCCTTCTCAAGATAATCGATAAAAATTATTCCATGCGCATCCCAAAAAACAGAGGCCATTACTTTGCCAGCGGACTTTTGAGTCTTTCCACGCTTCGGTTCACCGGTCGCTGTCTACTCAGCCGACTGTCGATTGGACTCAGGAGTGTAGGGATGGAGCCATGTTTCATCCATTGTCACATATCGACGGAAAAACTCGGGTGTATTACGAGTTAACAGCTGCAAACACCGCTCAGAATCATCAACACGTTGTTATTTTTGGTCAAATGTGAGCTCGCGCGGCACCCATTTTGCACAGAGCTTCCGCATATCCAAATATTGATGAATGATCAACACGCTCCTTTGATATCTTTATGGCCTCTGCTATCTCGATCAACTTCATTTTACGGTCATTCAAAATCATTTTGTGGATTTTTTTTGATGTTTTCGTCGGTAACCACCTCTTTCGGGCGTCCACTGCGTTCACCGTCTTCCGTGCTCATTTCACCACGCTTGAATTTTGCATACCAATCAATTATTGTTGATTTCCCTGGGGCAGAGTCCGGAAACTCATTATCAAGCCAAGTTTTTGCTTCCACCGTATTTTTTCCCTTCAGAAAACAGTATTTTATCAAAACACGAAATTCCTTTTTTTCCATTTTTTTCACAATAACAAAAGTTGCTTCACAAAAGACGCTCTATCTCACAAACTAATTGACTTACAGACGTCAAATTTTGACACGAATCATTTGAAGGTTGGTACTATATAAAAATAATAAAATGCATTTAATACTAGCGACGCCATCTATGTGTCAGACCGGGGACTTATCAGCCAACCTGTTAAAATCAGGCAAAAGCAGCCGCCTCAATTCCTACCTATCAGTGATTATTAGCAGCGTAGCTGATGTGTATGTTATCACATTCGAACAAGGGCCATATGCCACGTGTCATCTTTTCGCTTGCTTATCCGACTCATACCCAGATCACTGTGGACACATCCCATCGTAGTCACAGAGTTCCTTGATGTACCAAAGCTCAAAATAAAAATGTTTGAATTCACAAATTCGATAAGGCTTCACAGAAACACTAATAAATGAGACATGGGCAAATGTGGGATGTGGATGATCTCCACCACATATGTCATCCAAAAGATCCCACCACAACTTTACGCCAGTCTTGGACAAAATTCAGATGAATTATCGTGAATGCAAAGCGAAGAAATGATATGCGAAAAATTCCTATCCCCCTATAATTATTCACACCAAAGGGGCTCCCTGACTTATGAAGTGGCAAAAGACAAATGAACACCTCGATTTCAGAGGGAAATTACCGAATCTCATTGAACTATGTTATTAAATAGAATCGAAAATGGAGCAAAGAAATCCACCTTATGCCTAGGAACAGTCTGAGATACAAAACTGTTCAAAACACAGTAGAAATTATCAACCGCCACATCGAGATCGGAACACCGATCACACCTGCATCAAGACGCGAAAGAAGCGAATTTAATATACCGAAATTGGTCTTCTTAAAACACAGAAGAAAATACCTCAATCCGACCAGCAAACAATGGTGACTCTTGAGTAAGATCAAAGACGGAAAGAGAGAAGGCAGGGCGATATCTATACTCGGGATAGGAAATCGGACTAGGGCATTCAATCTTCCCCGATTCGAAAATGGCTATATAATGCTGCAATCTCTCAACGAACCATGGACAGCAATTTAACCATAAGACACTGGGGGTCAACTTTAAATTTTTAATCTACGAGTTATATCCGAGTTCACCCACGTACCTATACGTTGTTCTACATATTTGACCATGACCTGATAATGACATCAAGCACCATGTTTAGCTGCCATCAGTTAATGTTAGTTGCCGAATGCGATATGCATTGACAGGTACCAGTCAGTGATGCCAATTTGGTGCTCTTAGCACCAAATTTAGTGCTTTTTGATTTCTAAAAAGCACCAAATTGCAATTTTGGTGCCTTTTCAAAAAAAGCACCAACTTGGTGCTTTCTGGCATTTTCATTTAGTGCTTTTGGTGTTTTTTCATTTTGAACAGTATTAAGTTTAATTGATACAAAAATTAGAATTAGACTTTCAGGAGCTTAAGAGACGCAACTTCATTGCCAAATATAGAATTTGGTTGTTATGAGGGTGGTATTGATTAATTTGAATTAATATTGTTATTGAGGGTATTCTGTAGAAAATCTAGCGACGAGTGCTGAATTTTGGAACTTGATAAAGATGTCATTAAAAACGTTTGTGTTAAATTCACAAAATCACGCACAACTGAAATAAGCAATAGACTCCTTCCATATATTAATATTTTGAAAGTTGAAAGACATTGCTGATCAAACTGAATTGGTTGAAAGCATTAAAAGTGATGAAGGTGTATACTTGAATAGCGGTTCATAACTTCATAAAATTACAAATTCGAAACACAAACGTTCTATAATACATCTTCGGAAGTTTTTTTTTTTTTTTTTAAGTAGAGCATTTCATTTTCGATTTTGGTTCGAAGTGGTATGTTAATTTATAATATATTTTTGGTGCTTTTTGGCCTTGGGGAGTTGGCAACACTGGTACCAGTACATACATACGAGTACAATATATCCCCTTGATAACCATCTAATTTGATTTCTATCTTTATGAGATTTTATAGCGTTAATGCTTTGACTAATATGAATCAGGCGGCTTAAAATGTTATGGTGTTCTGCGAAAACAATGAAATATTGTTATGGTGAATTTTCTTATTGCTGATAATTCTTTTATCACAGGGGTTGGGTCATCATTTTTAGACTGTAGTGCCTTTCGTATTGTGTCTTAAGTGGATAATGAGAAATATATTAGGGCGTATTGAATGTCTGAATACTAATCTAAGTATGAAGAAATATGTTGTATATTGGATGGAACTAGAAAGATAGTTCCTTGTAACAATGAGCACATGTAGTTATCTGTTGTCATATTCACTGGACTATTGTTGGTCAATAACACATTAATAAAAAGTATCTGTGGATGGTGGCTGAGTCCAATTGACAGTCGGATGAGTGGACAGCGACCGGTGAACCGTCTCCGAAGCGTGGAAAGACTCAAAAGTCCGCTGGCAAAGTAATGGCCTCGGTTTTTCTGGGATGCGCATGGAATAATTTTTAGCGATTATCTTGAGAAGGGAAAAACCATCAACAGTGACTATTATATGGCGTTATTGGAGCGTTTGAAGGTCGAAATCGCGGCAAAACGGCCCCATATGAAGAAGAAAAAAGTGTTGTTCCACCAAGACAACGCACCGTGCCACAAATCATTGAGAACGATGGCAAAAATTCATGAATTGGTCTTCGAATTGCTTCCCCACACACCATATTCTCCAGATCTGGCCCCCTGCGACTTTTTCTTGTTCTCAGACCTCAAAAGGATGCTCGCAGGGGGAAAAAATGGCTGCAATGAAGAGTTGATCGTCGAAACTGAGGCCTATTTTGAGGCAAAACCGAAGGAGTACTACCAAAATGGTATCAACAAATTGGAAGGTCGTTATTGTTGTGTTTAAATTAAGGTTTATTGAACGACTCTTCAAGTTACACTGTAAATGTGTTAGTACTAATATGTTAGGCAGAGTTGTAAATCTATGTACAAGCTGTGGTACGTTAAGAAGTACAGGAGAAATAAAGTGTTGCATACATCATTTTTCATTCATTCTCAACACTCTCCCTGAATGAAGAATTTCCTTATTTTAAGTTTAAATTTCTCATGTACCCTTTACAAAATGTATTCATAAATTAAATTCCAATTTCAATTACAAATGCAAAGTATTATGATTTCATTTAAATTTATGATTTGTTAGTAAAGTCCAAATTTTTCTGTAAAATACATAAGTTTTTGAGGGGTAACAGCCTTAGTGAAGACGTCAGCGATCATCTCCTTGGTACAAAGATATTCAATAACGACTTCCTTTTCATCTAGTTTCTGGCGGATAAATTTGGCTTTAATATCCACATGTTTGGTTCTTGGAGAATAGTTGTTGTTTAGGGCTACCTGGATAGCTCCTTTATTATCACAAAACAGCTTCATGGTTTTGCTATTTAGAGGGTTGAGTTCAGCTTCTAAACGTTTAAGCCAAACTGACTCTTGTATTGCAGAAGTCACTGACATGAATTCGGCTTCCGTCGAAGACAATGCCACTGTCTTTTGCTTTTTCGTTGACCATGATATGGCACCGGATTGATAAATGAATATATAGCCGGTTGTAGAGTGACGATCGTCCATATCTCCGGCCCAATCAGCATCGCAATAGCCTTTGATCTCATCATCTCTCAGCTTCGTGAAAACAATTCCTTTATCAGTCGTGCCTTTTAGGTATCGAAATATTCTTTTTACGGCTTCCCAGTGCGGCTTTCCAGGATTGGAACCAAATCGACTTAATAAATTGACCGCATAGCAAATGTCTGGACGTGAAACTTGGGCAGCAAATAACAAACAACCTATGGCTTGCATGTAAGGGATTTTAGACATTTCGTTTTTCTCTTCACCATCTTTTGGAGACATATTCGATGTTAATTTTTGGTTACAATTTGTAGGTGTCGAAACAGGGTTACAATTCGCCATACCAAAACGAGTTAAAACATTCGATATATATTGTGACTGGTCGATTTTTATTGAGTTGTCTTCTCTAGTTATTTTCATCCCAAGTACAGATGAGACTTCCCCAATATCTTTCATTTTGAACTTGCTCGCCAGTTTTGCTTTTGTTGATTTAATCGTATCCAAATTATTACAAAAAATCAAAACATCGTCGACATAGATTGCGATGTATAGCATCTCGCTATCTGTGATTTTAAAATAAATACATTGGTCTACGTCGCCTCTGGTAAGTCCCATTTTTAATAGCTCATTATTGATCGTGTCGTTCCAAACTTTTCCCGACTGCTTCAACCCATAAATCGACTCTTTGAGAGCCATCATTAAACAATTCGGGTTGGATCATAAAAACATTTTCTTTAAGGGTTCCATTTAAATAGGCACTCACCGCATCCATTTGGTGTATTTGTAAATCATGTTTCACGGCCAATGCTATCAAATACCTCAGGGATGTATACCGAACAACTGGTGCGAAGGTTTCCGAATAATCTATCCCTTCTCTTTGGGAAAACCCTTTCGCTACCAATCTTGCCTTTCGTTGAATAACATTGCCATCGCTGTCTCTTTTTGTTCTAAATACCCATTTAGAATCTATAGCTTTTTCACCAGGTGGTAAGTTTGTAAGGGTCCAAGTTTGGTTTGCTCGTAACGATTCAATTTCTTCTTTCATGCTGGCCTTCCATTCAGTTGAATAATTCGACGAAATTGCTTCTTCAACGCTCACTGGATCATTCGAAACATAGTCCATTGCACAAAAACTATGTCCATGTTGACTCCTATTGGCAATACGATTAGAACGACGAATATTTGTATCAGCTATAATATTTCTCGCCTGATACCTATTTGGAGTCCATTCTGCACCATTATCTTCTTCAGCTTGAGGTGGATCGGGTGGCCAGCCAACCGATTCACTGTACTCAGAATCACTTTCAGCGTTATTCTCTTCATTTTGGTTATCATCTGTTATTGGATCGGCATTTGAAGTCAATTCATCATTGGCAACACTCTCCCCTGAATTGACTGCATCTTCCAAGCGCACCAGATCGGTGTAGTAAAAGTCTTTCTTACTGTCGAAATTCATTTTGCTGTTTTCTAAAAACACTACGTCACGACTGATTATGATGCCTTCGTTTTCTGGATTAAAAAGCCTGTAGGCTTTGCTCTCACTACTATAGCCCATCATAATGCATTCTGTTGACTTTTGATCTAACTTACTTCGTTTTTCTTTTGGCTTATGCACAAGAGCAGGACATCCAAAAACCCGTAAATACTTCAAATTCGGTCGTCTACCAGAATAAATTTCCTCCGGACTGCGTTCTTCGTTCCTACATGGAATTCTATTGATTAAATAACAAGCTGTGTTGGCAGCTTCGGCCCAAAATCTGTGATCCAGCCCACTGTCGATTAGCATACATCGAACTCGTTCCATCAATGTACGGTTTAGCCTTTCGGCAACGCCGTTTTGCTCGGGGGAATATGGACATGTTTTTTGGTGTATAATGCCTCTATTTTTTAAATGTACTTGAAATTTTCCATTTACATATTCACCACCGTTGTCTGTCCGTAGAATTTTTATTTTTGCAGAACACTGATTTTCTACCATTTTCTGGAACGAAGCGAATGTATCAAAAACATCTGATTTTCTTTTTATGGGATAAACGAAAATTTTTCTCGAGAAATCATCAACAAAAGTAACGAAAAATCGTGCTCCCGAAAAAGATGTTACATTGAAGGGGCCAACGACATCAGAGTGTACCAACTCCAGTAATTTTCTGGCTCTTGTACCGTCTTCTCTTATTGGTTTTCTTGTTTGTTTACCTTTGATACAAACTACACATGGGCTCTCATTTCTTGTACAGGTATTTATACCAAACGATTTCTTCACAAGATCCAAATTCCTGTCACAAATATGGCCCATTCTTCTATGCCAAAGATCAAAATCTTTCTTTACCAACAAAACTTTTTTGTCTTTAACACGAGCTTCACAGTTTATTTGGTACAAACCATTGCATAGATTAGCTGAAGTAATAAGTTTTTTGTTTTGATCATAAATTTTGCAGCTGTCACCTTCAAATATCACTCTCTTGCCGTCGCTTGTCATCTGTCTAACAGAGAGAAGATTGGCGCATAAGTTGGGTACATACTCGACATTTTTGACTGTTATAATTTTCTCTCCCATAATAGTTACGTCGACGTCGCCAGCACATTCAACGTCAAGCTCATTTTTGTCAGCAACGACAACCTTTTTATTCTCAACTGCGCGGGTGTTGTACAGAAACTTTTTGCTGCTCACCATATGGTTGGTAGCGCCGCTGTCAACATACCAATGCAAAATATTTTTTTCGTTATCTGTATCACCGCATGTTGCAACTGTGTTTGTAAAAGCATGAAGAGGTTGACTCGATGCAATAAGAGTAGATGATGTTTCTTTTTTTTCAAATTTCTTATTCGATTTACCGTTTCCATTGTTTTTGTTGTTGTGACAATTTCTTTGAATATGTCCAAATTCTTTGCAACCATAGCATTGTACCAATCTTTTCTTCTTTTGGGCTTTCTTTGTGTAAAATGCTGCCTCTTTTTCACTGCTTTGATGATCAAATTTGGCGTCCTGAAGGAGGAGATTTTTAACCATATCCACTGTCAATTTTTCTTTAGATCCCTCGACGGCCATAACAAGTGGTTTAAACTCATCCGACAGTCCGGCCAACATTAAAGAGGCTGTTAATTCCTCATCTATATTGAGACCAGCATTTTTCACTTTCAAAGCAATAATCACCAACTCATTGACATACTCCTGCACAGAACTGTAATTTTGAAGCTTCATATTTACTAGTTGCTTTAGCAACTCCACTTTTCTTGTAAGTCCTGTGTCCTCGTAGGTGTTCATTAAAGCGTCCCATGCTTCTTTTGCCGATTTTGCTGTAGCAATATGTCCGTAGTTGCTTGGATCCACCATCAGCGTTATTTCTGCCAGAGCCCGCTCATCCAAACCCACATCCGCGTCAACGCTTGCACCTGAAGTCACCACCTTCCAGCAGCCTTTAATGATCAGCAACGATTTTGCCTGTCTCTTCCAAGCATCGAAATTCTCGCGCCCTCTTAAGCGCTCCAGCGAAAATCCTTGAGGAAGATTTGCCATCTTGTCCGATCTATTTTTTTTAAATACTTTACATAAACGGTTTAAAAAACGCGTGTCATGCGGCCCATAACCTGTTGTGTTTAAATTAAGGTTTATTGAACGACTCTTCAAGTTACACTGTAAATGTGTTAGTACTAATATGTTAGGCAGAGTTGTAAATCTATGTACAAGCTGTGGTACGTTAAGAAGTACAGGAGAAATAAAGTGTTGCATACATCATTTTTCATTCATTCTCAACAGTTATAATCGTTGTATCGCTCTTGAAGGGAACTATGTTGAATAATAAAAACGGATTTTGACAAAAAAATGTGTTTTTCTTTGTTAGACCGGGGACTTATCAGGCAACCTGTTATTGCGTCTATTGCCTTTAGTTAGTAAAGGGCGCAATGGTCAGAAAAAGAGCACGGAGACTACTGTAATGCCAGATCTACCATACCCACAACTTATTGATCATGTTGCAATTACTAAAATGTTTTAGTTTGAATTTTCTAAAATAAACCTACATTTTTTTCATAGTGGGTTCACTTTTTTCTGGGTGTAGTTGTTATTGATTTAGGTCGCATGGTATTGCAAATGGTCCATATCGGACTACTTTTAGGTATAGCCCTCAAATGGGAGCCACCGTGGTCCATGCCCGCTTTGCATACAAAGCGTTATGGGTTCAATCCCAGTTTGTACCAAGCACCACAAACGCCGTTCGGCTTTAAATAGGAGATTAACAATGATAAGAGAGAAATTCACCACGTTTGATATCACAATGGACTTAATAGTCTAAGTGAGCCTAAAACCACGAATCATAGGCACGGTTGCCACTCGTACCATAAATAATCTACGAAAATTTTAAGAAAATTTTACCACAAATCTACCAAATTTAAAAAATCATATTTTTGAAGCTTTCGATCAAAATTTTGTGTTAGTATGAAGATAATATCTTTTCTTTCCCTCCTATTAGAGACAAGTTTTTGGGTGTATAAGTATCCCATAAATTGTAAATGTGTCCAATTTTAAATTTTCTAACGATTTTAACGTGCACCAACATGGGACTACTTCTACAAAAAGGTATAATTTACTCTAATGGACAATGAATTTTGATTTTTTTAAAGAATTTTTTAAAGAAATTGAATTTATATTGAACAAAAATAATTAAAATGTATTTCAATAGAAAATTTTATCAAAATTTCATTTCTATAAGAACATTTTGTCAAAATGTTATTTCTATTGTAAAACTTGTCAAAATTTTATTTCTATAGAAAATTTTGCCAAAATTTCATTTCTATAGGAAATTTTGTCAAAATTTCATATCTATAGGAAATTTTGTCAAAATTTCATTTCTATAGGAAATTTTGTCAAAATTTCATTTCTATAGGAAATTTTGTCAAAATTTCATTTCTATAGGAAATTTTGTCAAAATTTCATTCCTATAGGAAATTTTGTCAAAATTTCATTCCTATATTAAATTTTGTCAAAATTTCATTTCTATAGGAAATTTTGTCAAAACTTCATATCTATAAGAAATTTTGTCAAAATTTCATTTCAATAGAAAATTTTGCCAAAACAGGAAATTTTGTCAAAATTTCATTTCTATAGAAAATTTTGTCAAAATTTCATTTCTATAAGAAATTTTGTCAAAATTTCATTTCTATAGGAAATTTTGTCAAAATTTCATTTCTATTGAAAAACTTGTCAAAATTTTATTTCTATAGGAAATTTTGTCAAAATTTCATATCTATAAGAAATTTTGTCAAAATTTAATGTTAAGAAGTTTTAAGATATTTCTATAGGAAATTTTGTCAAAATTTCATTTCCACATGAAATTTTGTCAAAATTTCATTTCTATAGGAAATTTTGTCAAAATTTCATTTCTATAGGAAATTTTGTCAAAATTTCATTTCTATAGGAAATTTTGTCAAAATTTCATTTCTATAGGAAATTTTGTCAAAATTTCATTTCAATAGAAAATTTTGCCAAAATTTCATTTCTATAGGAAATGTTGTCAAAATTTCATTCCTATAGGAAATTTTGCCAAAATTTCATTTCTATAGGAAATTTTGTCAAAATTTCATTTCTATAAGAAATTTTGTCAAAATTTCATTTCTATAGGAAATTTTGTCAAAATTTCATTTCAATAGAAAATTTTGCCAAAATAAGAAATTTTGTCAAAATTTCATTTCTATAGGAAATTTTGTCAAAATTTTATTTCTATAGGAAATTTTGTCAAAATTTCATTTCCACAAGAAATTTTGTCAAAATTTCATTTCTATAGAAAATTTCATTTCTATAGGAAATTTTGTCACAATTTCATTTCTATAGGAAATTTTGTCAAAATTTCATTTCTATAGGAAATTTTGTCAAAATTTCATTTCTATAGGAAATTTTGTCAAAATTCCATTCCTATAGGAATTTTGTCAAAATTTCTTTTCTATAGGAAATTTTGTCAAAATTTCATTTCTATAGGAAATTTTGCCAAAATTTCATTTCTATAGGAAGTTTTGTCAAAATTTCATTTCTATAGAAAATTTCATTTCTATAGGAAATTTTGTCAAAATTTCATTTCTATAGGAAATTTTGTCAAAATTTCATTTCTATAGGAAATTTTGTCAAAATTTCATTTCTCTAGGAAATTTTGTCAAAATTTCATTTCTACAGGAAATTTTGTCAAAACTTCATATCTATAAGAAATTTTGTCAAAATTTCATTTCAATAGAAAATTTTGCCAAAATAGGAAATTTTGTCAAAATTTCATTTTTATAGGAAATTTTGTCAAAATTTCATTTCTATAGAAAATGTTGTCAAAATTTCATTTCTATAGGAAATTTTGTCAAAATTTTATTTCTATTGAAAAACTTGTCAAAATTTTATTTCTATAGGAAATTTTGTCAAAATTTCATATCTATAAGAAATTTTGTCAAAATTTAATTTCCATAGGAAATTTGTCAAAATTTAATTTCTATAGGAACTTTTGTCAAAATTTCATTTCTATAGGAAATTTTGTCAAAATTTCATTTCTATAGGAAATTTTGTCAAAATTTTATTTCTATTGAAAAACTTGTCAAAATTTTATTTCATAGAAAATTTTGTCAAAATTTCATTTCTATAAAAAATTTCATTTCCATAGGAAATTTTGTCAAAATTTCATTTCTATAGGAATTTTGTCAAAATTTCATTTCTATAGGAAATTTTGTCTAAATTTCATTTCTAAAGAAAATTTTGTCAAAATTTCATTTCTATAGGAAATTTTGTCAAAATTTCATTTCTATAGGAAATTTTGTCAAAATTTCATTTCTTTAGGAAATTTAGTCAAAATTTCATTTCTATAGGAAATTTTGTCAAAATTTCATTTCTATAGGAAATTTTGTCAAAATTTTATTTCTATAGAAAATTGAAGTATCTCTTTCTTTGCAAAATCTACCAAAATATGAAGAAATCTACCAATCTACGAAACAGATACAAATCTACCATTTTTGGTAGAATTTTTCCAACTGTGGCTACCGTGGGCATAAGCCCCTCCTGGTAGAGCAAATATCATCCGATTCGGCTGAAATTTGGTACATGTTGTTAGTATATGCGAGAATTGGTCCCTTTCAGTCCATAATTATATGTATCCCCCACATAAACCGATGCTCAGATTTGATTTCCATCTGATCCAATTGAAATTAAGGAGACAAAATCAACCATTAAAATTTGCCCAAAAATTGCATTATGCTCTTGAAACATGTTTGAGGTGATCATATTCCTTCTCTGGCTGCGTGTGGCTATAGAAAAGAGAATTCCTTTTTATTTGCCATTATAACAGAGAAATGACTGCTTATTTGGTAGTAAACAAATACTCTTAATTTACTACGCAAATTATTGTTCTCACCCATATCTTTACTATATTATTCGGTCAAATGTGTCAATATGAAGATAAAAATGTTTATGAGGATACATAAGAGAAACGACGCAACATGCTAGTATAAAATAAAGAAATTTCGCTAAAATGTCTTATTTGTAATTATATCAAAGAAAGTAACAAGCTACCATGAAGTTCTTTATCTCAACAATCACCATAGCTGTAATAAATCTAATTCTTGTCGAGTATACGTCAGGACATGGAATGATGTTAAGTCCTCCGGGTAGATCTTCGCGATGGCGTTTCGACTCTACAGCACCAATAAATTATAATGATAATGAAAACTTTTGTGGAGGATTTGGGGTAAGTAGAAATTAGAAAAGTATATAAATTTTTATTACTAATATCCGTGATTAGTGGTTTAAATAAACAAAACAGTGAAAAGTGAGATAAATGATTAAACAACAAGGTGAAAGAGAGCCATATAAAAGCAAACAATGAAAAAAAAAATAATAAATGTTATCGCAAGGTGTTGTAAAAGTCTTTGAAAATTGTACTAAATTAAAAACAATATATATTGTGTTTAGAGTAAAAACAAAAAAAAAAAAAAACAAGTATATACGGCCTAAGCTCGATCGTTTTTTTATATCCTCAACCATAACATTGGCATTCCGTTTGTAACACATCGAAATATTGGTCTTAGGCCCCATAAAGTATATAAATGCTGGGTCGTGGTGAAATTTCATACGATCATACTGAACTTTGGTACGTGGTGTTAGTGTACGCTCCCCGGCTTTGGCCTCCGGAGCCTCTTGAAAGAGCAAATTTCAACCGATCCGACTAAAAATTGTTACGTGATGTATGTATATGACCTCTAATAACCATACAAAAAATGGTGCATAGTTATATATAGTACCCATATAAGCCGATACCCAGAGCTGACTTCCGAAGCTATCGTGCTGAAATATTGCATAAACTCGTCTTTTATTTATAGGCACACTCAAAAAAGTTTACTTGGATCCAAAGATTTTCCGTAAGGATTTTGGTATTGATTCCTAGCCAAAGATGCGGCTTCTTTAATGTAAATACATTTTTTAGCGACCTGTGTGCTTTAAATCTACATGGATGAAAAATACTGTTTTTCATATGTTTGGCTATAAACATTATATGTTTGGAACACAAATTTTTAAACACAATATTTTTGAGTGCAAGCATATAATGTTCATAAACTAGCATAACATGTTTGGGACATATATGTTAATATGTTAGAACATATTATGTTTGGGACATAAAATGTTTGTAAATATAATATGCTTGGATGCAAACATATATTAATTTAGAAATAGCATATAAACATATATGTGTTTAGTAGCTTGGAGCGCTATTTAACAGGGAGCGATATTGAATTAAGTTGGTGGTTGTTGCTTGTTATTACAAAATTAACATTTTATTTTTCCTTGGGCAATTGATCAGCTACTTCTTTGATCCTTACAAACTGTGTGGTCCGCTGTTCGAATCCCCGTCCGGCAAAAGGTAAAATTAAAATAAAAAAAAATCATAAAATTGAATAATTTCTTCTACAATGTTTGTATTACAGAAAAAGGTGCTAAGAACTAAAAAATCTCGTGAAAGTGAGAAAGATTTCGGGGAATATACAATTGGGCAGAAACAAAATTTTGAGCATTCAGGTCGAAAACCTATGTTGTTAGCACCTATATTACCTGTTTATTTTCATAATTCATTATGATTGTAAATATATAAATAAATAAATAAAATTTTGAGCACAATATTGTTTGGGAGAATTTTTTTTAAGCATATAATATTTTTGGGTGCAAAATGCTTCCAAACATATTATATGTTCACATAATAACATATTGTTTTTTGGAAGACAACATTATTGAATTTGGATGCAAAAATACAAAATGTTTGGAACTTAGACTACCCAAACATATATTGTTTAGACCAATATGCTTTCAAACATATTATATATTGGTAGAGATCAAACATATAAATGTTTGGGCAATACCCAAAAATGTATATGCTTGAAGCAAAATATGTTTGGGAGTATATGTTACAGAAGCGATTTTTTGTAAGAGTGTAGGATCAATAAAATTAAGATAACATAGAGATTCCATTTATCGAATTTTCATTCTCTTTTCGCGGTATATTCATAAAGCTATTAACGTACAAACAAATAAAAAAATAAACTTTAAACCTAAGATGCTAAATCGTCAAAATAAGTATTAGCCTATATTTGAAGCGCTTTTATCTTAAATTTGAAGATTCAATATTTGAGTTAATTTAAGGACAATTTCTTAAAATAAAAAATGTGTTTCTTTACTTTAAGGAAAATTGGCCTTAGTTCAAAGATATACGACTTTAACCGAGGGACGCAAATTTCCAAAATTTGTGTCCTAAATTTATTAAAAATTTTTTTTTTTTTAAGCAAAGTTTATAAACTTTATCATATTTAAAATTTCATTATTTTAAAGAAATTTGTCCTTAGTAATTTGTAGATTGCGCATCCTAAAATTTAGGTTGCGTAATCTTTAATATTACGTAAATATTTTTTTTTCGGTGCTGGTTAAGTTCGTTGATGGGCTATATCGGTTCAGATTTTGATATAGCCCCCCCATACTAACCGACCCCCCCCCCAATTTGGGGTCTTGTGCTTCTAAACAAGTTTTATCCGATTTGCCTGAATTTCACATCTAAAGGTAGTTTGGGTGCATAAATAAGAATGCCGAATATGGTATGATTTGGGCAACATTTTGATAGAGCCCCCGATCTTCTGATTTGATTTCTAGGTCTTCTCGACACTGCCCCCGATCTTCTGATTTGATTTCTAGGTCTTCTAGACACTGCAATTTTATCCGATTTGCCTGAAATTAAAAACTTTCCAGGTATTTTGGGGCCATAAACAAGTATACCGAATATGGTGTGTATCGATCCATGGTTTGGTATAGGCCCCATATAGCCTGATCTCCTGATTTGACTTCTTAGGCTTCTAGAAACGACAATTTTTATCCGATTTGTCGTATTTATCGTATCTTAGGTCCACACATAAGTGTGTCGAAAATGGTGTGTACCGGTCCATTTTTCGGTATTTTCCTCGTATAGACCGATATCCCGATTTGATCTCTTGAACGTCCAGACATCCCAAGTTTTATTCGATTTGTCTGAAATTCAAAATCTAGAGGTATTTTGGATCCACACATAAGTAAGCCAAATATGGGGCGTATCGATTCACATTTTGTAAAGTCCCCATATAGACCGATCTTCCAATTTGATTAATTGTGCTTCTAGACACCGCAATTTTTATCCCATTTGCTTGAAACTAAAAATTTAGAGGTATTTTAGGTCCATAAATAGGTGTAGCGAATAGGGTGTAAATCGGTCCGGTGTTTTAGTATAGCCCCCATGTGTTAAGTCTCCCGATTTCCATGTTGGCATACTCTTGAAATTCTGTATATTTTCCAGTAACCCGACGAACAGTTTTCAAAGAAAACAATTATACAGTCGAACTTCCCTATAATGAATACTGACGGGGCTGGAAAATTACTTCATTATATAGAAACTTATACAGAAATTATATCAGAATACAAGAAAATGGGAAGGAAAAAACAGTGTTTTTGAATTTTTTTCATTATAGAGCGAGAGAGAGAGCTTCAGTGTATAGAACTTCACTGTAGAGAAGTTTGACTGTATTATTTGATTCACTGTGGTGGGTATTTAAGATTCGGCCGGGCTGAACTTAAGTCCGTATTTACTTGTTTTTATACCTTGCGCCATACTGTGGAATAGGGTATTATAAGTTGGTGTATGTGTTTGCAACACCTAGAAGGAGATGAGATAGACACATGGTGTCTTTGGCAATAACATATTGCTCAGGGCCTGTCCCTGAGTCGAGCTAGCCATGTCCGTCTGTGAACACATTTTTTGTGATCAAAGTCTAGGTCGCAATTTTAGTCCAATCGACTTCAAATTTGGCACTAGTTTCTGTTTTGGGTCAGAATAGAACCCTATTGATTTTGGAAGATATCAGTTCAGATTTAGATATAGCTCCCATGTATATATTTCGCCCGATATGCACTTATATGGGCTCAGAAGCCAGAGTTTTATCCTGATTTTCTTGAAATCTTGCAAAAACATAACACTTGATCGTGTAGTCAAGTGTACGAAATTTTATTGAAATCTGTTCAGATTTAGATATAGCTCCCATATATATCTTTCGCCCGATTTAGACATATATCACCACAGAGACCAAAGTTCTATTCCGATTTACTTGAAACTTTGCACAGGGAGTTGATTTAAGGCTTATGATGTGCATGCTGATTTTGGTTGAAATGGGCTCAGATTTAGGTATATCTCCCATATATATCTTTCGTCCGATTTTGCGTAATATGATCACAGAGGTCAAAGTTGTAATTCAATTTACATGAACTTCTGCACAGAGATTAGAATTAAAATTGTAAATAAAGGGTGAAACGGTCAAAATTTGGTCAAGGGAAAACGCGTGTAAATCGGTGAAATCGTTTATTTAAAAAATCAAATTAAATTTCTTTTTCAAGTTCAATTAGTATAAAATTCAGGAAAAATATTCAGTTAGGCTTTCGCATTTCCAGATCTGAATTGCCGGGCCTCACGCTTGACACCTGCCATCAGATTTTGTACCGCCACCTTGTCCACCTTCTTCCCGCAGAAAGCCAGTTTGCCTTAAACTGCTGCTCGTCCTTAGCAGTTTTTTTGGTCTTCTTTAGGTTCCGCTTGAAAATAGCCCAGTATTTCTCAATTGGGCGGAGCTCTGGCGTGTTGGGAGGGTTCTTGTCCACTTGTACCACTCCATGGCCTTTTTACCGTAATGGCAAGATGCCAAATCCGGCCAAAACAGTACGGAACAACCGTGTTTCTTCAGGAAAGGCAGCAGACGTTTATTCAAACACTCTTTCACGTAAATTTCTTGGTTGACAGTCCCGGAAGCTATGAAAATGCTGCTTTTCAAGCCACAGGTACAGATGGCTTGCCAAACCAGATATTTCTTTGCGAACTTTGACAGTTTTATTTTGTTTATCATCGCGATTTGGAGTCACTACCTTCTTGTGAGTCGATAGTCCGGCTCGTTTTTTGGTTCGATGCACGGTTGTAGACGATACACCCAGCTTATTTGCGGCATCTCGGAGAGAGAGGTTAGGGTTTCGCTTGAAACTACCGGCAACTCTCTTTGTCGTCTCAGCGGCTTCCGGTTTTCGATTTCCCCCCGATCCAGACTTCCTGGCTGTCGACAAACGTTCCCCCAACACTTTAATTACATTAGTAACGGTTGATTTGGCAACTTTTAGCGATTTTGCCAGCTTTGCGTGCGAGTAGCTCGGATTTTCGCGATGCACGAGCAAAATTTTGATACGCTGCTCTTCTTGCTTGGACGGCATTTTGACAACTGAAGAGTGAATTCCAAAATCAAAATAGGAGCAACATTCTACACACACACACACCTTCAAAATGAGGGGTGTTCAGGTATTTTAAATACAAAATTGAAAGAAATACGTCAAGTTTATATTGACCAAATTTTGACCGCATCACCCTTTATGCATACCAAATTTGGTTGAAGTCGGTTCAGATTTAGATATATCTTCCATACATATGTTTTTCCGATTTGGGCAAAAATTGCCTAATTACCCACATTTTCCTTATAAAATCGCCACTGCTAAGTGGAAAACTTTTAAAAATGACTCCAATTTTCCTATAATTCTAATACATGTCTATCGACTAATAAATTAAAAATACACTTTTCCGAAATTGTCTCAAAATTGGTTCAGATTTAAATGTTTTCCATATTTATACCCTTCACCACTACTGTGGTACAGGGTATAATAAGTTTGTGCATTTGTATGTAACGCCAAGAAGGAAAAGTCTGAGACCCATCGTTTAGTATACCGATCGTCTTAGAATTAAATTCTGAGTCGATTTAGCGATGTCCGTCTGTCTGTCTGTCCGTCTGTCTGTCTGTCCGTCTGTCTGTCTGTCTGTTGATGTATTTTTGTGTGCAAAGTACAGCTCGCAGTTTTAGTCCGATTGTCCTAAAATTTGGTATGGGGTCCTGTTTCGGCTCAAAGACGATCCCTATTGATTTTGGAAAAAATCGGTTCAGATTTAGATATAGCTGCCATATATATTTCCCACCGATCTGGTCATAATTGGCGTGCATATCAACCGATCTTCCTCAAATTCCGTGCATCCCAATATTTTATGAGTCTCGAAAAACTTGTAAAATAGCATCCAAATCGGTTCAGATTTAGATATAGCTCCCATATATAGCTTTCGCCCGATTTACACTCATTTGCCCACAGAGGCCAATTTTTTGCTCCGATATAGTTGAAATTTTGCACAGGGAGTAGAATTAGCATTGTAGCTATGTGTGTCAAATTTGGTTGAAATCGGTTCAGATTTAGATATAGCTCCCATATATAGCTTTCGCCCGATTTACACTCATATGACCACAGAGGCTAATTTTTTGCTCCGATTTATTTGAAATTTTGCACAGGGAGTAGAATTAGCATTTTAGCTATGCGTGTCAAATTTGGTTGAAATCGGTTCAGTTTTAGATATAGCTCCCATATATAGCTTTTGCGCGATTTACACTCATATGACCACAGAGGCCAATTTTTAACTCCGATTTAGTTGAAATTTTGCACAGGGAGTAGAATTAGCATTGTAGCTATGCGTGCCAAATTTGGTTGACATCGGTTCAGATTGAGATATAGCTCCCATATATATGTTTTTCTGATTTCGACAAAAATGGTCAAAATACAAAAATGTTCCTTGTAAAATCGCCACTGCTTAGTTGAAAAGTTGTAAAAATGACTCTAATTTTCCTAAACTTCTAATAAATATATATCGAGCGATAAATCATAAATAAACTTTTGCGAAGTTTCCTTAAAATTTATTCAGATTTAAATGTTTCCCATATTTTTTTACTAAAATTGTGTTCCACCCTAGTGCATTAGCCAACTTAAATTTTGAGTCTATAGATTTTGTAAAAGTCTATCAAATTTTGTCCAAATCGAGTGATATTTAAATGTTTGTATTTGGGACAAACCTTTATATATAGCACCCAACGCATTTGACGGATGTGATATGGTATCGAAAATTTAGATCTACAAAGTGGTGAAGGGTATAATATAGTCGGCCCCGTCCGACTTTAGACTTTCCTTACTTGTTTTTTACTAACATTGTGTTCCACCCCTGGGCATTAGCCGACTAAAATTTTAGGTCTATAGATTTTATAGAAGTCCAACAAATTTTTGCCCAGATCGGGTCAGATTTAAACATATGTATATGGGAACATTCAGATTTATGTATAACACATAACACATTTGACGGTTTTGATATAGTATCGAAAATGTGGAGGGTATAATATAGTCGGCCTCGCCCGACTTTAGGACTTTCGTTACTTGTTTTTATTAAATTTACACATGCCTATGTCCAGTATTTAGGAATAAACCTATTCCTTTCATGGACCATAAAAATTACATCGTTTCATAATAGTATTAGTCGGTTTTCCAAGATATCAAAAATCGATTAATCGAATTTGAAGATTACAAAAAGTAGAAAAGGAAGATTTTCGACTTGTGTAATCCTGGTTAAAAAGACAAACCAGTCTTAACTGCTAATATATGGATAAATTTTTGCGTGGTTGTTATATACCATATACTAACACAACGTACCAAATTTCAACCGGATCGGATGAAATTTGCTCCTCCAAGAGGCTCCGAAAGCCTGGGAATCGGTTTATATGGGGGCTATATATAATTATGGACCGATATGGATCAATTTTTGCATGGTTGTTAGAGACCATATACTAACACCACGTACCAAATTTCAAACGGATCGGATGAATTTTGCTCCTCCAATTGGCTCCGCAAGCCAAATCTGGGGGTCGGTTTATATGGGGCCTATACGTAAAAGTGGTCCGATATGGCCCATTTGCAATAACATCCGACCTACATCAATACGAGGGCAGTTCGGAAACTTCTTAGGAAAATTTTCGACTTGTGTAATCCTGGTTGAAATGACAAAGCAGTCTTAACTGCTAATATTTTGTTTACAATTCCAGCAAAATGCTTCAACAGCAAACATATGCTCTTAATATGCTATTGACTTTTATATCTCTCAACCTCTCCAACATTTAATTTGGTGAAACGTCCCAATATGAAGATAAAGATTTTTATGAGGAAACATTAAAGGAAACAACGCAACAGGGTAGTATAAAAGAAAGAAAATTTTTGCAATCTGTATCATTAGTAATTGTATCAAAGAAAGTACATAATAAGTTGCCATGAAGTTCTTTATCACAATAATAATCATAGCTGTTATAAACGTAATTCATTTCGAATATACATTGGGACATGGAATGATGTTAAGTCCTCCGGGAAGATCCTCGCGTTGGCGTTTCGACTCCTCAGCTCTAATAAATTATAATGACAATGCAAACTATTGTGGAGGATTTGGTGTACGTATAAATATTTAAAATATTGACTTTTCTTGCATTACCAATATCTGTGATTGGTGGTTTATATACACCGAAAAAAAAGTGAACTGTTTTATAGGAAGAATGAACTACCACGTACGAAAATTGAACTAAATTTTACTCCACATTTTGAGATTTCCACAAAGCGTTGTTAAAACCAGGAAATTTTAATGCCTGTTGTACTTTTTAACTGCAGTTCACGAAATTACATCATCTCATAAATAGAAGAAAAAATTAACTAAAAGTAAAGAAGAAAATCATTGGTGCCAAATCATGACCATTTTAACCATAAAGTAGTTCATTCTTACTATTTTTGGGAATCGTACGAAAAATTTCATTTGTTTTAGTTCATATTGAACTTATGTGTACGGTCATTGAACTTAATACTCACGTTTAGCTCATAAATTTTTTGAGACATACTTAAAAAAAGTAAGATTTCATTAAGCTATGGAAAATTTCGATAAAAATAATAAAATTTAACTACAAGCAAATAAAGTTTTTCCAATAAAAATAAGTTAAATTTAGCGTTAGTTTAACTACGGATTTTTTTTCTGTGTAGGAAAAAGTTTAAGTGATATAATGTATCAGGCAGTCATGTCAAGAAGAAAACTATAAAATTTTCGCGATTATTATAGTATTACAAAAGAAGAAGTCAACAAGTATTGACGAAACGTTGGGATAAAAATGTAAAAAGGTTTTCTTCTTTACATCAATGAATTTAGGTCCAACTAGCTAAATAAAACATAAAAGGGAAAAATTCCCAACATTTTTTACTAAATCAAAAAAAAAAAAAAACAAATATCGGATAAAGCCTCCTGATACAGGAAAGGCAGATATTCTCTGACATTCTCTGACATTCTTTGAATCTTATTTTTATTTATTGACTTTTTGAGTTGCACATACAATAAGATATAAATAATCTTATAATTAGTTAATGATAATAATGATAATAAAAAGCAAACTTATAAAAATCAATATGAAAAGAGAAAATAAAACAAGTATATACGGCCGTAAGTTCGGCCAGACCGAATCTTATGAACCCTCCACCATGGATTGCGTAGAAACTTCTACTAAAGACTGTCATCCACAATCGAATTACTTGGGTTGTGGTAACACTTGCCGATGGCCAGGTATCTTAAAACTTTTAAACACCGTCTTCTAAATTGTAATTTAGTCCATACGGGGTATATTTTAAATTAAAAAAGACCGATTAAATCCGTATATTATTCAGTTTGACAAAATTTTCCATAGAAATAAATTTTTGATAAAATTTTTTATAGAAATAAAATTTTGACAAAATTTTCAATGGAAATAAAATTTTGACAAAATTTTCAATGGAAATAAAATTTTGACAAAATTTTCCATAGAAACAAAATTTTGACAAAATTTTCTATAGAAATAAAATTTTGACAAAATTTTCCATAGAAACAAAATTTTGACAAAATTTTCTATAGAAGTAAAATTTTGGTAGATTATTTTGGGCAATATGGACCAATTTTTGTGTGATTGGCGATCGGCTATATATAACTATAGACCGATATGGAAACATTTTTGCATGACTGTTAGCGGCCATATACTAGCGCAATGTACCAAATTTCATTTGCTCCTGCAAGAGGTTCCGGAGGTCAAATATGGGGATAGATTTATATGGGGGCTATATATAATTATGGACCGATATGGACCAATCTTTGCATGGTTGTTACAAACCATATACTAACACCACGTATCAAACTTCAACCGGATCGGATGAATTTTGCTCCTCTAAGAGGCTCCGGAGGTCAAATCTGGGGATCGGTTTATATGGGGGCTATACATAATTATGGACTGATATGGATCAATTTTTGCATGGTTGTAAGAGACCATATACTAACACCACGTATCAAATTTCAACAGGATCGGATGAATTTTGCTCCTCCAATTGGCTCCGCAAGCCAAATCTGGGGATCGGTTTATATGGGGGCTATACATAATTATGGACCGATATGTACCAATTTTTGCATGGTTGTTACAAACCATATACTAACACCACGTATCAAATTTCAACCGGATCGGATGAATTTTGCTCCTCTAAGAGGCTCCGGAGGTCAAATCTGGGGATCGGTTTATATGGGGGCTATACATAATTATGGACCGATATGTACCAATTTTTGCATAGTTGTTAGAGACCATATACTAACACCACGTACCAAATTTCAACAGGATCGGATGAATTTTGCTCCTCCAATTGGCTCCGCAAGCCAAATCTGGGGATCGGTTTATATGGGGGCTATACATAATTATGGACCGATATGGATCAATTATTGCATGGTTGTTAGAGACCATATACTAACACCATGTACCAAATTTCAGCCAGATCGGATGAAATATGCTTCTCTTAGAGGCTCCGCTAGCCAAATCTGTGGATCGGTTTATATGGGGGATATACGTACACGCAAAGAAAAAAAACGTTTGGAAAACGTGTACCGAAAACGTTTTTCTTTTGTTAGAGTTTTTTGAATTGCTTCGAAAATTTTAAACTTTTATCACCAAAAAAATTCGTTTGTTACAAAATTTTTATTTTTTCAATAAAAAAAGTTATTTTTGAAATAACAACACAGTCCATTTCGTTTATATCAAACACTGTTCTTTTCTGACTTTAGGTCTTTAATAAGACACATTTTACAGTTCAAAATTTAATATAGTACAATGTAATGTTGAACATTTTTTCGGAATCTTCCGAATATATCTGGAATATATGTAAAAAAAACAAAAGCAAAAAAAAAAAACTTTGGCCGAAGCAGGGATCGAACCCACGACCCTTGGCATGAGAGTCGGACGTAGCTACCACTGCTCCACGGTGCCAAACTAAATGTTTGTTTCTGTTAAATAAACTTTGTTTATTCGGTTCGTGGGCGCCGCAAGCTATGCTATATAAATATAACTTATATGGATATTTTTCTATTGATGACCATAACAGGTACATAGCTCAGTGGTTAGTGTGTTGGCTTACAATGTGCATGGTCCGCGGTTCGATTCTCCGTCCAGGCGAAAGGTAAAAAAAATTTTAAAATTTATAAAATCGTATAATTTCTTCTACATTGTTGGTATTACAGGAAAAGGTGTTAAGAACTAAAAATCCTCGTGGATGTGAGAAAGATGTGAGGGACAATGCAATTAGCAAGAAAATAATTTTTTTTTTTTTTTTGAGCTAGTCTTTATGAAATTGTTTTTACATCCTGGAAAAGAATAAACGTTTATCACAAAAAGTATATACTTTTCTTCCAAATACACTTCCTTACAGCGAAAAGCAAATGAGAAACGAACTTTGTTTGTCTAAAATTTCGTTTGGGAGGAAAGAATTATTTTTTGCGTGTAAAAGTCGTCCGATATGGCCCATTTGCAATACCATCCGATCTACATCTATAGCAACTACTTATGCCAGGTTTCAAGTCGATAGTTTGTTTCGTTCGGAAGTTACCGTGATTTCAACAGACGGACGGACATGCTGAGATCGACTCAGAATTTCACCACGACCTAGAATATATATACATTATGGGGTCTTAGAGCATTATTTCGATGTGTTACAAACGGAATGACAAAGTTAATATTCCGCCCCCCCCCCATCCTATGGTGGTGGGTATAAAAACTAAGCAAAACAAGTTAAAAAAAAATTTTTAAGAAAATACAAAATTTAAGGATTATATAAAATTAAAAATTTATGGTCTCATATCAAGAAAATAAAAAGATAAGATCAAATAGAAAAATATCTGAAAACGGGTTTCTCGGAGATTTTAACGTTGCTAATAAATTGGATTGTTGGAGGTAATGAGTTCCAAGACCGATAGCTACACGCATTTGGACCAGAGAACGCAAAACTGTATACATTTAGGGAGCCTCCATGGTGCAATGGTTAACATGCCCGCCATGGTCCTGGGTCCAACTCCAGTTTCGACCAAACACCAACAAGATTATCAACGATAGTTCACCCATCGTAAAAGTTCTGAGTGTTTCAAAGCTTCTCCAAGTGGTTTCGCAGCAATGTGGAACCCGATCCGTACTCGCCTATAAAAAGTAGGCCCCTTGCCATTGAGGTAGACGTATAATCGGTCAGCACTCAGTGATAAGAGAGAAGTTCAATCCCTATGGTATCACAATGGACTAAATGGCCTAAGTGAGTCTGAAGTATCGGGCTGCCACTATAGACATGGCATGGCGAGTATTAGTACTGATGAGTAAGTACTGGGATATACTCTACCATGAGAACTCTTTGCTATTCATTGGTTTCCACACTATAATTTTATACTGCCCAATATCATTTTTCTTTTAGTTCTTCCGTGACTTAGTCCCCCATGCTCCGATATTCGGAATCATAAATTACAAATTTTTCGTAGCCTAAATTTTCATTCATCACATATGTGTCATCTTGCCTATATATTCCATATGCCAATACACAATAAAATTTTGTTTTTCTGATTCAATCACGAAAAGAATTGATCCAATTAATTTTTTAATTGAAATGTCTTCAATCACCAAAATGATAGTATCAATCACAGTTTTAATTGGGCATAACAAAATTATTTGATTCAATTAATTGATTTGATTTGAAAATTTCAATTAATGTTTCAATTGATTCAATTAAACATTTAATTGATGTTTATTGCAATTAATTTTAAAAATTTGCAATCATTGCCTTAACTAACTCAATGCTTCTATATTGATTAACAAGTTAATTTTATCAATATATTAATTGAAACATTTCTCAGTTAGTGCAGTCTCCGCACCCTCTTATTTATATATGTCCGGCATTTAAAGGTTATAAAATCGAAAGGCCGGTCGATGGTTAATCTAAAGTAAGTAATGGCGAGATGCCGCATTCACTCATAAATTTGGTTCACGGTGCAGACCGTCATCAGCTTGTCATCGTAGTTGACTAGGAGATAATGCCATAGTTGGTGGTGGACATTAAAGTTTCTTAGACAAGTTATGGTCGCAAACTCAATGGAGCAAATCTTTGTACGGGAGCCGGCAGCGTCCAACCGGGAGAGTGATACACACATCATGTCTCCATCTCGGCGGACCCAGATCTGATATCTATCCCACATAATTTTTTTGTAATGAGGTACGAGAATTTGATACCGTCGGAACGGACAGAACCAAGGTCCGGTATTCTCCAACATCCCGACCTCGATCAAAAACAAGTGGCGAATGGCAAATGAGGTAAAGGAAGCCTTTGTCACGGGTATACTGTAAACAGAGTTGTTGACAACAACAAACAATCCGGTAGAATATTTGGACAGACTTTTGGACAGAGTTTATGCCCGTTACGAATCTCTAGCGAAATTTTTACTACTCACACAATTAATGAACATCTTTATAATATAATTCTATTTTTGCAATCCATTAGGTTCAATATGGCCCAAATGGAGGAAAATGTGGTTTGTGTGGTGATGATTATGCTCAACCAACACCCCGTGACAACGAATTAGGTGGAAAATATGGTGGAAATGGAGTTATTGTTCAAACCTTTGAAGATACCTATACCGCTGTCATTGGATTCAAAATTACGGCCAATCATATGGGACATCTGTCGTATAATCTCTGTGATTTGGATGAATTCAAAGAGGAATCAGAAGAATGTTTTGCCAAGTATACATTAAAGTTTGCCGATGGCAGTGATAAGTTCTATGTTGGTAATACAATCGGTCTGATTGACACCACTGTAGTATTACCCAGCGGACTAAGTTGCAATCATTGTGTATTGCGCGCTACATATACGGCTGGAAATAATTGGGGCGTTTGTGAGAATGGAGTAGGTGCTATGGGTTGTGGCAATCAGGAGATGTTTAAATCATGTGCCGACATACGCATTGTGGCTCCAAATTCGAAGAAAATGAGTGCAGCCGAAACTGTGTATGAAGCAATTCCTGATGTTTAAATGGAAGGCAGATACTTTTTTGTTGATTTATTTATTGTAAATAAATTTTGTTACACCGAGAATATTAGACTTTTTATTCGATTTATTTTTTTTTTTGTTTGGCTCTCAGAAATAGGCATCAGAAATTGTTCTTGGTAAAACAAAAGACTTTTTTTCTCATTTTAAGAGGTTCCACAATTTTTGATAGAAATAAAATTTTGACAAAATTTTCTATAGAAATAAAATTTTGACAAAATTTTCTATATAGATAAAATTTTGGCAAAATTTTCTATAGAGATAAAATTTTGAGAAAATGTTCTATAGAGATAAAATTTTGAGAAAATTTTCTATAGAGATAAAATTTTGACAAAATTTTTTATAGAGATAAAATTTTGACGAAATTTTCTATAAAGATAAAATTTTGACAAAATTTTCTATAGAGATAACATTTTGACAAAATTTTCTATAGAGATAAAATTTGGACAACATTTTCTATATAGATAAAATTTGGACACAATTTTCTATAGAGATAAAATTTTGACAAAATTTTCTATAGAGATACAATTTTGACAAAATTTTCTATAGAGATAAAATTTTGACAAAAATTTCTATAGAGATAAAATTTTGACAAAATTTTTTATAGAGACAAAATTTTCTATATAGAGATAAAATTTTGGCAAAATTTTCTATAGAGAAAAAATTTTGAGAAAATTTTCTATAGAGTCAAAATTTTGAGAAAATTTTCTATAGAGATAAAATTTTGACAAAATTTTCTATAGAGATAACATTTTGAGAAAATTTTCTATAAAGATGACATTTTGACAAAATTTTCTATAGAGTTAAAATTTTGACAAAATTTTCTATGGAGATAAAATTTTGAGAAAATTTTCTATAGAGATAAAATTTTGACAAAATTTTTTATAGAGATAAAATTTTGACAAAACTTTCTATAGAGATACAATTTTGACAAAATTTTCTATAGAGATAAAATTTTGAGAAAATTTTCTATAAAGATAACATTTTGACAAAATTTTCTATAGAGATAAAATTTTGACAAAATTTTCTATTGAGATACAATTTTGACAAAATTTTCTATAGAGATAACATTTTGACAAAATTTTTTATAGAGCAACCGTGTTCACAGTAGCCATTTATTTTGATCTGAATTTGTCAGGACTAATATCACGTTTTTTCTAAAGAAATCATATTTTGACAAAATGTTCTATTGAAATAAATTTTAAATTTTGAGAAAATTAGAGTTTTATACCAATAAAATTTTGAGAAAATTTTCTATAGTAATGAAATTTGATAATATTTTCAAAAAAAAAATTGACAAATTGTTCAAGAAGTTAACATTTTGAGAAAATTTTCGATAGAAATAAGATTTTGAAAAAAATTTCGATAGAAATAAAATTTTGAGAAAATTTTCTATAGAAATATGTTTGTTTTCATTTAACATATAATTTTGATTATTTCTGGAAGAGTAATCGCAAAAATAAAGTGATTTCCAACTCGAAAACGGAACATAGTACCCACCTCAACACGAAATTAATTTTTTTACATTTTTTGAGTTTATAGCAAATTTTGTCAAAATTTTATTTCTATCGAAAATTTTTTCAAAATCTTATTTCTATCGAAAATTTTCTCAAAATGTTAACTTCTTGAACAAATTTGTCAATTTTTTTTTTGAAAATATTATCAAATTTCATTACTATAGAAAATTTTCTCAAAATTTTATTGGAATAAAACTCTAATTTTCTCAAAATTTAAAATTTATTTCAATAGAACATTTTGTCAAAATATGATTTCTTTAGAAAAAACGTGATTTTAGTCTCTATAGAAAATTTTGTCAAAATTTTATTCTTATAGAAAATTTGGTCAAAATTTTATTTCTATAGAAAATTTGTTCAAAATTGTATTTCTATAGAAAATTTTGTATATTTGAAGATATGACTTTGCACGAAAATTAATTTTTTTAAAGATATTGAATTTATAGAAAATTTAGTCAACATTTTATTTCTATTAAAAATTTTGTAAAAATTTTATTAATTTTGATTATTTCAGGAAAAGTAATCGCAAAAATAAAGTGATTTCCAACTCGAAAACGGAACATAGTACCCACCTCAACACGAAATTAATTTTTTTACATTTATTGAGTTTATAGCAAATTTTGTCAAATTTGTATTTCTATAGAACATTTTGTCAAAATTTTATTTCTTTAGAAAATTTTGTATATTTGAAAATATGACTTTGCACGAAAATTAAATTTTTTTACAGATATTGAATTTATAGAAAATTTTGTAAAACTTTTATTTCTAGAAAATTTTTGAGGAATCTCTTAGTTAGAGAGGAATATTTAATAATAAATCTACTAAAACATCAAGAATTCTACCTATCTACGAAACAGTAAAAAATCTATCATTTTTGGTGGAATTCTACCAACTGTGGCAACCGTGGCACCACTACTGACTTGCACTCTTCGTAAAAATTTAAACAAATTTCTCGTATGTATTTGTATATATATTTATTTGTTTTGTCTTTGTTTTATATCTGGTTGCACATATTTTTGTAATTTAATTATTTTATTTTTAAGTATGAAAGTATGTACTCTTTTTTTTCGTGTATAAACTATTGTTTACATTGTTCTTGTTGTCGTTTCTATAGAAATTAATCATTATTCTATTGTTGTTATTTATTTATTTCATAATTAATTGTTTATTGAAATTAGAGATTTACTGCTTAATTTGTATATGATGATGGATTTGTTAAAGAATTCTTTCTATTTTTGCCTGTATATTGATAAAGTGCATTTTTTATTTATGTTCTTTCTTGTAAACTCAAATATATTCTGAGAATAACTAAAATATGCTTGCACGTATAGATTAATAAATTTATTTCAATGTTTTGTGATAAATTATATTAACTTTACAAAAAAATAGGAAGAAAAAAATACAACTCAAATTTTATTAGCACAACTTGAGCGAATATTAAATAAAATTGAAATGTCATGAAATTATTTCGAATGTTCACTTGTGAAATTCACATTTAAATTTGCACAAAATATCGTATATATTTATATTTCTTTAGATTATATTTATTTATTTTATAATAATTATAAATTCGCTACTTTTACATACCTTTATTAATATTGTATGTTTCAATTTGTATTTAGTATTTACACTTTTTATTCAAATCCAATGACAAAAATTTTACTCCTTTATTTTATGTTTGCCTCTTCAAATGGGAAAAGTATGAAGGAATTGGAATGAAACAATTTTAAGTATCCATCGAAAAAAGTGGAAGTTGCTGGCAACACAGAAAAGTTTTTTTTTTTTTTAAATCACAAAATTAATCGTCTCAATTTTTAATTGAAATCGATATTAGATTTATTTTCTTCTAGTATATTAATTTTTGTATCGAAAAACTTGTTGATACCATTAACGAGTTTGGATCTTTGAAATATATGGAAAATCTTATTCCATCAACAAGAATTGGATTAAAACTTAGTTTTGTCCATATTTCAATGGAAACATGCTGTAAATAAAAAAGGAAAACCCCGCTATAAATGCCATGAAATGCATTTTTCCCCGCCATAGGTTAGGTTAGGTTAGGTGGCAGCCCGATGTATCAGGCTAACTTAGACTAAATATTCAGTCCATTGTGATACCACATTGGTGAACTTCTCTCTTATCACTGAGTGCTGCCCGATTCCATGTTAAGCTCAATGACAAGGGACCTCCTTTTTATAGCCGAGTTCGAACGGCGTTCCACATTGCAGTGAAACCACTTAGAGAAGCTTCGAAACCCTCAGAAATGTCACCAGCATTACTGAGGTGGGATAATCAAAGGCTGAAAAACTTTTTGGTGTTCGGTCGAAGCAGGTATCGAACCCACGACCTTGTGTATGCAAGGCGGGCATGCTAACCATTGCACCACGGTGGCTCCCCGCCATAAGACTTAAATTCCAGATCTACCAAGAAAAAAAAAACACATTAAAACTGGACTCCTACTAATTCTGGCCAAAATTTTAGGTGACCGGGGGTGTACACTTCTGAGAGGTTTCACTGTATTTGAACTCTTCAATCGAACAACGAAAAAGATCTCTTGGTTTAATGAATTTGTCACTCTACATATCGAAATATTATTTTCAGGTCATACACTGAAAAATATAATTTACCTTATATGAAAAATTATGTAACCTAAATTTTTGCATACAAAGGAAAATTTTCTTTAAAATAAAGAAATTTTAATAAAACGAAGGTTCATAAGTCATGTTTTAAAAGTGTTTTTCTTTACATTTAGGACACGAAACTTTCAAATTTGCGTCACTCCTTGTGTGATTGTGAGTTAAAGATGCGACTTCTTTAAAATAAAATAATATTTTTGTTAAATCTAGTCTCTATAATATTCATATTAAAATTCAGATACTATTTATCGAACATTGATTTGCATGCATTTTTATAGAGGAGAAAATTCCACACTTTTATTCTTACAGGAAAATCAAAAAACCAGAGAATAAGAAGACTTGATGGACGTCATACCAAATGTTGCATTTTCGTCGTTAGGTTCAAATATAGTTTTGTCATTATACCATCCACCATAGGATGAGGGTATATTAATTTGGTCATTTCGTTTGTAACTCATCAAAATATAGGTCTCAGGTTCCATTCTGAATCGATCTAGCGATGTCCGTACGTCTGTTTAAATCAAACTAACATCCGAACAAAACAATCTATTGACTCGAGACTTGGCACAAGTTGTTGCTATTGATGTAGGTCGAATGGTATTACAAATGGATCATCGGACTACTTTTTACTATAGCCTCCATATAAACCGACACCCACATTTGGATTGCGGAGCTTCTTCGAGAAGCAAATTTCATATCAAATTGGTTCATATCGGTCCATAATTATATATAGCCTCCATATAAACCGACCCCCTAGATTTGGCTTTCGGAGCCTCTTAGGTTAGGTTAGGTGTTAGGTTAGGTGGCAGCCCGATGTATCAGGCTCACTTATACTATTCAGTCCATTGTGATACCACATTGGTGAACTTCTCTCTTATCACTGAGTGCTGCCCGATTCCATGTTAAGCTCAATGACAAGGGACTTCCTTTTTATAGCCGAGTCCGAACGGCGTTCCACATTGCAATGAAGCCACTTAGAGATGCTTTGAAACCCTCAGAAATGTCACCAGCATTACTGAGGTGGGATAACCCACCGCTGAAAAATGTTTGGTGTTCGGTCGAAGCAGGAATCGAACCCACGACCTTGTGTATGCAAGGCGGGCATGCTAACCATAGCACCGCGGTGGCTCCCAGAGCTTCCGGAGCCTCTTGAAAGAGCAAATTTCATCCTATTCGGTTGAAATTTGGTACGATGTGTTAGTATAGCCGCTAACAACCATGCCCAAAATTGCTCAATATCGGTCTATACCCAGCAAAAAAAATTGGAAGTTGTTCCATAAACATTTCTTTTAAAGCCCATCCCAGAATCCCCCATCGACTTTTTTCAACTTCCGATGCAGTCCTTTAGGACAAGTCCACAAACATTTCTTCTAAAGCGCATAGTGAGATCCCCCAATGATTTTTTTCCACTCTCGATGCAGTCCTTTTGGACAAGTCCACAAACATTTCTTCTAAAGCGCATCTTGGGATCCCCAATGATTTTTTTCTACTTCCGATGCAGTCGTTGTGGACAAGTATTAGAAAGTACGCAATCAGGCTAGTGCAAATTTTGGACATTTAAATTTAAAAAAAAATAGAAAATTAATAAAAAATAGAAAATTAATAAAAAGTACAAATAATAATAATAAAAAAATAAATAAATTTCATTTCCGCTGGGATTTAAAACTTGTGCCGTTTGACTTTTTCGCTTCCATGGAAGTTCTTTTGCGAATGTTTTGCAAATTATGAGAATATTTAAATTTTTTGTTGATTTTTAATGGACAAAATATATTTATACGAAAATAAAAAAATAAAAACGATGCATAACATAAAAAAAATATTTTTCTAAAAAATATTTGATTAAAAAGTTGCCGCTGGTGAGAATTGAACCTGCGTTTCTTATTCTTTCGTTCATACTAAAGAGAAAAAAATATTTTTCTAAAAAATATTTGATTAAAAAGTTGCCGCTGGTGAGAATTGAACCTGCGTTTCTTATTCTTTCGTTCATACTAAAGAGAACATATCGAGAAGCACTTAGAATGTTGTTCCTCGGTGTCGTATTACGATCATACCACAAACATTTGAATTGACCTTTCGACGCTTTATGTTCAATGGCGTTTGTGGCTGAGTGTGCTAAGGCGTTCTGTTATGGTGCCAACAAACCCAGGTTCAATCCCTGGTCGGAGCGAAAAAGGTTAAAAAATTAGATAATAGGAAAATAATAGTGTAATAAAAAATATGGATGAAAAAAAAGTGAAATTGGTTAAAATTTTTTTTTGCTTTTAAAATTTCTTCATTCAAATTAACTTCCAGGGCACAACTTCTAAAGCAATGCAAAGGATCCAAAAAGGGAGTACTTCCGTCCTATGACAAGCCCATGTAAAATTCATTGGAGATGATCCAAGTTTGAACTACTTCCGGATCACAGATTGGGGATCCAAACTACTTTTTTGGAAGCTCTTTTATTGCTCTAATTACCGTGTAAAAATTCATATCGGATCGTAATTATTTATAGACTCCCCTACACTCAAAAAAAAGATTACTTGTATCCAAAGATTTTGACCTTCCCTTAAGGATTTTGGTATTGATTCCGGCCCAAAGATAAGGGTTTCTTTAAAATAAAGACATTTAGCAGTGTATCCGGCCTTAAATCTAGGGTTACTAAAATTAATATTAGTACAGATCTTATTTATCAAATTTTCATTTTCTTTTCGCTATTCACATACAAACAAATATCAGTTTAAAAAACCAAATTATAACGGATACTTGAAAGTAAAAAATGTTTCCTTAATTAAAAAAAAAAAAAAAAAACTTTAAGCCAAGTACGCAAAATCTTTAATATAATTCTTGGCCTAGTTTAGGTTACGTATAGTGGCAGCCCGATATTGCCGGCTCACTTAAGACTATTCAATACATTGTGATACCACAGTGGCGAACTTCTCTCTTATCATTGAGTTCTGCCCGATTCTATGTTAAGCTCAATGCCCTTGTCATTGACGTTTTTATAGTCGAGTCGAACGGCGTTCCACATTGCAGTGAAACCACTTAGAGAAGCTTTGAAACACTCAGAAATGTCACCAACATTACTGAGGTGGGATAATCCATTGCTGAAAAACTTTTTGGTGTTTAGTCGATACTGGGTTCGAACCCACGGTGGCTCCCAATTTTTAGCCTATATTTGAAGCTTTTTTATTTTAAATCTAAAGATTCGATATTTCAGTTAATTTAAGGACAATTTCTTAAAATCAAAAATGTGTTTCTTTACTTTACGGACAAATTTGCCTTAGTACAAAGACATATGACTTTAACGGAGGGACGCAATTTCCAAAATTTGTATTCAATTAAAAAAAATTGAAGCAGAGATTATAAACTTTATTTTAATTAAATTTCATTATTTTAAAGAAATTCGTCTTTAATATTTTGTAAATTGAGCGTCCTACAATTTAGGTTACGCAATCTTTGATATCATGTAAATATTTTTTTTCGGGGTATATATTGCGGCCAAGAACTGAATTATCTAAATATTTAACCTGCCTCTTTGTCTAATATTTACCCTTACCCTAACTTACAATTTAGAAGACGATGCTAAGATTTAAGTTTTAAGATACCTTGTGACGGTACTCTAGAAGCCCAAGAAGTAATATCGGGAGATCGGTCTATATGGGGGCTATATCAAAACATCGACCGGTACTCACCATTTTCGACACACGGCTTTATGGTTCTAGGATAGCCCTAGACAGTGTTACCGTTGGAAATTTTGAAAAAGTCGCAAAAAAGTTGCATATTGAAAAAAAAGGTCGCATAAAAAAGTCGCATAATAATAAAAAAGTCGCTTACATTTGTGAGGTCTTTTTATTACAAAACATGTTCTATAAAACAACACAAAAACAATAAAGGAACAGTCTGTTTAACATACAAAGATATTTTGCCAACATAAAATCCAGTAAAACGGAAACTTTCAATAGAGTAAAAATGGATATTTTTCTCTTTGCTAAAATTAGCAGAAATGTACGCGAACGCCGTCCAGTACCAATTTACCATCAGCCAATTTAAAGCTTCTTAATCAATTAAAAATAATAAATAAAATTATTTTTTATACTACACTTTTAATTAACTCTACGAAATATATTGCACATATGATTTGTTTATGACAAACTCTTGCAAGTTTTTACTGGCAAAAATCCCTAGAAAAAACTTGCAACTTCTCTATATCTCAAATGTCACATTTGAAGTCTCTCTGGCTCTATTTTGCAGACTTAGTGGAGTAAACGTACGACTTCCAGTAAAACCTTGTGATAATTATCAAAAAATATTTGCTACTAGAACGGACCTATTGTTTGAATACCATATGCAAAAAACAACAACTGAACAAACCATAACACCGTGTAGGTTAGATATCGTTGGTTAAGTGTCCATTGTGATACTATACGTGAATTACTTTACTTCTCTCTTATTAATGAGTGTTTTTATAACCGAGTGCAAACGGCGTTTCACATTGCGCTGAAGTACTTAGAGAAACTTTGAAACACTCAGCATCCACCGCTGAAAACATTTTGCTGTTTGAACGAAACTGGGGATGAATGACCAAAGAGGGCCATTGCACAACAGTGGCTCCCACGCAATTTTTATAAAAATTGCTTCAAATTGAAGCACTTCCAAAGTCGCACATTTTGCATATTTTAAAAAAGTAGCACAAAAAGTCTCATGAAGTCAGAAAGGTTTCAAAATGCGACTAAAGTCGCACAACGGTAACACTGCCCCTAGATTTCAAATTTCAGGCAAATTGGATAAAGACTACGGATTCTAGAAGCCCAAGAAGTAAAATCGGGAGATCGGTCTATATGGGGGCTTTATCAAAACATGGACCGATACTCACCATTTTAAGCACATCTCTTTAAGGTCCTAGAATACCTCTAGATTTCCGATTTGAGACAAATCGGATAAAAATTACGGAATTTGGAAGACCAAGAAGTAAAATCGGCAGATCGGTCTATATGGTGGCTATATAAAAACATGGACCGGTACTCACCATTTTGGGCACACGTCTTTAGGGTCCAGAGTATCTCTAGATTTCAAATTTCAGGTAAAGAAACAATTCACATATTATTCACATATTATTTCTTATTTTCTTTAGAATGTATGAATTAAAGAAATGTAAACGTGAAAAATAAGCTATTTTAGCGCGTAACTCGAACTTAATACCTTAGGCCTTAGGACTCTGATTATATTTGTAATAAATGGATCCGGGATCAAAATGTACAAACACTAATGTACTCAAAATGAAGCTAATTAAAAGGGACACAACATGGTAAAAAGTTGGCACAAAAATTAAAAAAAAAATGGAATTTAGTTGCACAACAAATAATTACATAAAAGTAACAATGGTTGAAAAAAGTGGCAAATTTGCCACTAAAGTGGCACAACGGTAATATAAGGAAAATTTCATTCATTTGTGGACCAAAATTTGTATAAGAAGGCTGACAATATTTTGATAGTCTCTGTTACTAATTTCCATCTTCCATTTCCAATGGTTTTTGAGGAAAATTGTATTTGACTTTTTGATTAGCTTCCATATACTGACAAATTGTGAGACCAATTTAAACAAGTCGAGAAGAGTAATATTTATGCCATTGGATTTTTCGAGAGATTTGTTTTGTTTATTACCATTTTAGCTATCAAAACCGATTTAGTTTATTTTATTTATACTAGAATTTATCATAGATTTGTGGATGTTGTTGATTTGAAAAAATATTCTTCACTTGTCTTTAACATTATTTCTAATCTTTGTTTCTTATTAAAAGCACTTAAAATTATATTTAAAATATTTTGTGTGTTTTCGTGTGTGTGTGTGTAAGTGTTTTATAAACATTTCACATTTGTGTAAATGTTTTATTTACTCTGGTTTTCTATAGTCAGTTGTACATTCATCAATTTAAATTCTTTAATAATTTATTATTATTTTTCATCGTCATCATAATCATCATTACATTATCCCAAAAACGACTTCTTGGTTTGTCATATTATGTCTGTTCCATTACCTAATTTATATGCGATTATTTCGTAAAATTTGGTATATTCTTATATTTTATTTTTAATTTTAAATAAGGTTTTTTTTCCTTTTTTTGTTTTGTTTTGTAATTTAGTACCTGAATTTTAGAATTTTGTTTTTGAGTCCGAAACACTTGATTTTGTTGTAATTTCTTTTTGAAGGGGGATTCCCTCATATGATTTGCCAAAAATTTGTTTATTTTTTTTTCTTTGTTATAAATTTTAACTATTTCAAACGGAAAAAGAAAGCATTTTATTTATGGGATGTGATAGTATACATTAAATGTATGTATTTTTGTTGTTACGTGCAAATGTTTTTAATGCTTAGCAATTATATTTTTAATTCACTTAGTATATATGTAAATATGTATATGCATTTATTTATAGTTTTAGTATTTAATTTTGGTTGTCACTAAAACTCATTTAATATAATATATGCATTGCAAATGTTTCTTGTTTTTTTTTTTTCAGTGTATTGGCACATATTTTCTAATGAATTAAAAAAAAAACAAAACAGTTTGGTTTTCCATGAACGTGGATGTATTTGTTTACTTAGTTATACATAGAGTAACTAAGCTCTATTAAATATTTTCCCCAGATCGATGATGATTAAGTGTAATGAGCTAAATACAATAGGTCAGACATGAGAGACTAAAATATAACTTAAAAAACAAGACTTATCCATCCTAAAAGAAAAATCTATAATACGATGTCAGACAAATGAAGTATAAAACTGTTTTGCTTTCACTATTGTTAGAAAAAAAATTACCAAAAAAGTATCAATAAAAAAAAAATTATTTTGCAAAATTGTATTTCTATAGAAAATTTTATTTCCATAGAAAATTTTATTAAAATTTTATTTCCATAGAAAATTTTGTCAAAATTTTATTTCTATAGAAAATTTTGTCAAAATTTTATTTCTAAAAATATTTTGTCAAAAATTTATTTCTATAGAATATTTTGTCAAAATTTTATTTCAATAGAAAATTTTGTCAACATTTCATTTCTATAGAAAATTTTGTCAAAATTTTATTTCTATAAAAATTTTTTAAAAGTTTTATTTCTATAGAAAATTTTGTTAAAATTTTATTTCTATTGCAAATTTTGTCAACATTTTATTTCTATAGAAAATGTTGTCAAAATTTTATTTCTATAGAAAATGTTGTCAAAAATTTATTTCTATAGAACATTTTGTCAAAATTTTATATCTATAGAAAATTTTGTCAACACTTTATTTCTATAGAAAATTTTGTTAAAAATTTATTCTATAGAAAATTTTGTCAACATTTTATTTCTATAGAAAATTTTGTTAAAATTTTATTTACATAGAAAATTTTGTCAATATTTTATTTCTATAGAAATTTTTGTCAAAATTTTATGTTGTTTCTATAGAAAAATTTGTCAAAATTTTATTTCTGTATAAATTTTTTAAAAGTTTTATTTCTATAGAAAATTTTGTTAAAATTTTATTCCTATAGAAAATTTTGTTAAAATTTTATTTCCAAAGAAATTTTATCAAAATTTTATTTCTATAGAAACTTTTGTCAAAATTTTTTTTCCATAGAAAATTTTGTTAAAATTTTATTTTTCTGTAGAAAATTTTGTTAAAATTTTATTTCTATAGAAAATGTTGTTAAAATTTTATTTCTATAGACAATTTTGTCAAAATTTTATTTCTATAGAAAATTTGGCAAAATTTTATTTCGTGTTTTGTTTTTCATTGTGGGTTTGTACTTCAATCATATTTATTTCTATAGAAAATTTTCTTAAAATTTTATTTCTATAGAAAATTTTTGTTAAAATGTTATTTCTATAGAAAATATTGTTAAAATTTTATTTCTATAGAAAATTTTGTTAAAATTTTACCTCTATAGAAAATTTTGTCAACAATTTTACTTCTAAAGAAAATTCCTGCAAAATTTTATTTCTAAAGAAAATTTCTGCAAAATTTTATTTCTATAGAAAATGTTAGCCAATATTTTATTTCAATAGGAAATTTTGTTAAAATTTTATTTCTACAGAAAATTTTGTTAAAATTTTATTTCTATAGAATGTTTTTTTAATTTTATTTCTATAGAAAAATTTGTCAAAATTTTATTTCTATAGAAAATGTTTGTCAACATTTTATTTCTATAGAAATTTTTGTCAAAATTTTATTTCTATAGAAAATTTTGTCAAATTTTATTTCTATAGAAAATTTTTGTCAAAATTTTATTTCTACAGAAAATTTTGTTAAAATTTTATTTCTATAGAAAACTTTGTCAAAATTTTATTTCTATAGAAAATTTCTATAGAAAATTTTGTTAAAATTTTATTTCCATAGAAATTTTTGTCAAAATTTTATTTCTATAAAAAATTTTGTCAAATTTTATTTCTATAGAAAATTTTTGTTAAAATTTTATTTCTATAGAAAATTTTGTTAAAATGTTATTTCTATAGCAAATGTTGTTAAAATTTTGCCAAAATTTTATGTCTATAGAAAATTTTGTCAAATTTTATTTCTATAGAAAATTTTTTAAAATTTTATTTCTATAGAAAACTTTGTCAAAATTTTATTTCTATAGAAAATTTTGTTAAAATTTTATTTCTGTAGAAAATTTTGTTAAAATTTTATCTCTATAGAAAATTTTGTATTTTGTATTGTACAATTTTACTTCTAAAGAAAATTTCTGCAAAATTTTATTTCTATAGAAAATGTTTGCCCATATTTTATTCCAATAGAAAATTTTGTTAAAATTTTATTTCTACAGAAAATTTTGTTAAAATGTTATTTCTATAGCAAATGTTGTTAAAATTTTGTCAAAATTTTATGTCTATAGAAAATTTTGTCAAATTTTATTTCTATAGAAAATTTTTTAAAATTTTATTTCTATAGAAAACTTTGTCAAAATTTTATTTCTATAGAAAATTTTGTTAAAATTTTATTTCTGTAGAAAATTTTGTTAAAATTTTATTTCTATAGAATTTTTTTTTAATTTTATTTCTATAGAAATTTTTGTCAAAATTTTATTTCTATAGAAAATTTTGTCAAATTTTATTTCTATAGAAAATTTTTGTCAAAATTTTATTTCTACAGAAAATTTTGTTAAAATTTTATTTCTATAGAAAACTTTGTCAAAATTTTATTTCTATAGAAAATTTCTATAGAAAATTTTGTTAAAATTTTATTTCCATAGAAATTTTTGTCAAAATTTTATTTCTATAAAAAATTTTGTCAAATTTTATTTCTATAGAAAATTTTTGTTAAAATTTTATTTCTATAGAAAATTTTGTTAAAATGTTATTTCTATAGCAAATGTTGTTAAAATTTTGTCAAAATTTTATGTCTATAGAAAATTTTGTCAAATTTTATTTCTATAGAAAATTTTTTAAAATTTTATTTCTATAGAAAACTTTGTCAAAATTTTATTTCTATAGAAAATTTTGTTAAAATTTTATTTCTGTAGAAAATTTTGTTAAAATTTTATCTCTATAGAAAATTTTGTATTTTGTATTGTACAATTTTACTTCTAAAGAAAATTTCTGCAAAATTTTATTTCTATAGAAAATGTTTGCCCATATTTTATTTCAATAGAAAATTTTGTTAAAATTTTATTTCTACAGAAAATTTTGTTAAAATTTTATTTCTATAGAAATTTTTTTTAAAATTTTATTTCCATAGAAATTTTATCAAAATTTTATTTCTATAGAAAATTTTGTCAACATTTTATTTCTATAGAAAATGTTCTCAAAATTTTATTTCTATAGAAAATGTTGTCAAATTTTATTTCTATAGAAAATGTTTGTCAAAATTTTATTTCTATAGAAAATTTTGTTAAAATTTTATCTCTATAGAAAATTTTGATAATATTTTATTTCTATAGAAAATGTCAACAATTTTATTTCTATAGAAAATGTCAACAATTTTATTTCTATAGAAAATTTTATTACAATTTTATTTCTATAGAAAATTTTGTCAAAATTTTATTTCCATAGAAACTTTTGTCAAAATTTTATTTCCATAGAAAATTTTGTTAAAATTTTATTTTTCTGTAGAAAATTTTGTCAAAATTTTATTTCTATAGAAAAAGTTGTCAACATTTTTTTTCTATAGAAAATTTTGTCAAAATTTTATTTCTATAGAAAATTTTGTCAACATTTTATTTCTGTAGAAAATTTTGTCAAAATTTTATGTTGTTTCTATAGAAAATTTTGTCAAAATTTTATGTTGTTTCTATAGAAAATTTTTTCAAAATTTTATTTCTGTAGAAATTTTTTAAAAGTTTTATTCCTATAGATAATTTTTTAAAAGTTTTATTTCTATAGAAAATTTTGTTAAAATTTTATTTCTGTAGAAAATTTTGTTAAAATGTTATTTCTATAGCAAATGTTGTTAAAATTTTATTTCTATAGACAATTTTGTCAAAATTTTATTTCCATAAAAAATTTTGGCAAAATTTTATTTTATAGAAAATTTTGTCAAAATTTTATTTCTATAGACCATTTTGTTAAAATTTTATGTTGTTTCTATAGAAAATTTTGTTAAAATTTTTTATTTCTATAGAAAATTTTGTTAAAATTTTATTTTTCTGTAGAAATTTTGTCAAAATTTTATTCTATAGAAATTTTTGTCAAAATTTTATTTCTATAGAAAATTTTGTCAAAATTTTATTTCTATAGAAAATTTTGTCAAAATTTTTTTCTATAGAAAATTTTATTTCTATAGAAAATTTTGTCAAAATTTTATTTCTATAGAAAATTTTGTCAAAATTGTATTTCTATAGAAAATTTTGTCAAAAATTTTATTTCTATAGAAAATTTTGCCAAACATTTTATTTCTATAGAAAATTTTGCCAAACATTTTATTTCTATAGATTGTTTCAAAATGTAAAGGCCAACCCCGAATGCTGTTTTAACAGCCTTTTTATCCATGAGTGCGACATATGTCATTCCACATAATCTATTCTAACCTAAGTACAAGTTCAGACGAGGTACTTACATGATTTTAGTTAGCTTATCTTGTAGGATTCTCTTGTCTAATGCGCTGTTAGATTCCTACACTAAAATAATCGGTGTTTTCGCATCAATATGTTCCAGGGGAGTAATTCGAGGATATCCTGCAGTTTAATTGCCTAATAAGTGGCCAACAAATTTTCTTTGCCCACAACCGCAAGTGCAGTGGCATGGGCGGATGATCGATGACCTTCTACCATAGGTAGAGAGGTTCTAACAGGTTTCAATTCAAGGAATTTATCTGGACCTTCATCTTTTTTTGAGCCCATGAATGACCATCGACAGGAATTTGCCATCTCAATTGATAGAAATAGCATGTGGATAGCTTCTCTCAAATAGTTTTCATCGATCCTGGCGTCAAAGTTAATTTTGGAAAATATTTTCGGTCGAGAAGCTGTGGGCACTCAAACATATGGTAAAGCACGTGTACACCTAGAATGGAAAAAAGATCATGCTCCACTATGGTGGATGGATTTTTTCTATTTGGCATATTTTAGGGAGTTAGATAAGGAATAAAAATATTCCTCTATGGATGGGCTGAAGCCATGGACAAAAATTACAGCAGATAACATATTTGGTACAGCTTGTCAACTTACTAACCATTTAACCAATCCAGATAAATAGTCAATGCAAATGGTGGCCATGTTGAGAACAGTGACTGGATTCCGTAATTTCGATTACTTCCAAATATTTTTGTTATGTAAATCAATAAAAAATATTTTCATATAAAAAAATAGGGTCGTTTGAATTGACAAGACTTCGTATTAGCTATGCCGAATATTTAGACAAAAAATAAGGAAGATGCCACAATGCTTTTTTTTTGCATTAATAAACGTTTCACAATATGCAGCAGCGCCTCTAGTGGAGAATAGTGACGGTACTCAGAGAAATGAGGACCATATACGAAGCGACGAAAAAATGGCTCTCACGATGATCGGTAGCCTTGAAGTCAACATGAATTTGGGGTTATTTCAAAGAGATCCTAAATAATGGTGTACAATATTTGGTTATAGATTTCAAAGAATGACCAATAAAATCAAGAGCAATAAATAAAAACACATTATTGATTTTTCAATGTTGAAAATTACTAATAGTATTTAATGTATTGTATATATATATTTAAAGTCTTCAGAACGTGCAAAACTTAAAAAAGATAAGAGATGTAATTAAATTTAACAAAAATTTATAACAATTTTAAATCATGCTTCTCTTTTGTTTATTTCTTTATATACTTTGTGTTTGTATGTGTGTTTTGTTTTTGTTTTTTTTTTCTTTTTTGTTAGATACAAATGATGATCTACGATTTTCCATTTAAAACTGTTAAAACACTATCAACTATAAATAATTAAATAAAATAGATCTAAAAAAATTCTTGTGTGATTTCTTGCAGTAATAATATAACTAATTACAATTAATTATCATAATAATAATAGTAGTAATCAAAAGAGAAAAAAATTAAATTTTTTTATTTAAATATTGCAGCACAAGTGGAAGACATTAAAAAAATAATAATAAAATTACATTATTTTTCAGTTTAAAGCATTATAGCGTTATCATCAATCGATTATTTTTTTCCACTAAACTGCAACAGTTTTATAATGGGATTATTATTCATTAACAAACGCTTAGTGTGCATTATGCTCATTTTCGGCTTGTTTGTTTGTTTATTCTTTAATCATATTATTTTGTTACAAAAAATGCGGTTACAAGTATAAAAGGCCCAGGGTTTTGAGTGGGTTTTGGGTGGGAAAGAATGGATCCTAAAGATAAATTGTATATAGCCAATAGTACACTTTTGTTTCTCTCACTATATATACGCGTAAAAAAATAAAAACAATTTATATAAAAGAAAACAGATTAAAAACTTGTTTATGTTAAATCAATAATAGTAATTTTGCTACAAATTAAAAAAAAAAGATTAAAAACGTTTTTTAAAAACGTGCATCAGGAGGACAAATAGTTAAAATGTTAAAACTTTCGATAAAATGAAAACAAATTAAAATCAACTTAATATCTAAAAAGTAATTAGAAAATTCATTAAAAAAATTCATAAACAATATTAAATTATAACTTCATATTAGCATTAAAAATAAATAGGAGACCCAGTCTGCCACTACTCGAGAATTTGAGATCGTCTCGAAACAAAAACAATACAACAGGAAGTTTATGAAATTAACTATGCATGTATATATGAAATATGTAACGCTTCTTTTGAGCTTGTCTCACAAAATAAGTGCTAAAGTGTGGAAATGCCACTACGCAGCAAACCAACACTCAGAGAAGGTAGAAGAGTTATAAAAGTAAAACACTGTGTTACGACGATGTGAATAGACTACTATTTATGAGAAATTATTGTTTTTATGTATTAAAGACAGCATTTTTTTGTACGAGTTCGAGTCAATCTATAGAAAATTTTCTATGAAATTTCTATAGTAAATATATAAAAACATTTTTTATGAACAAATTTTAGGAACTATTCTAAGAATACCCTATATTGTAATTTTTAGAAAATATTTTTACAGAATATATTTAAATTTTCTATAGAACCTTTTTTTTTTAAGAAATATTTTCTATAGAACATTTTTTTAAGAAATATTTTCTATAGATAAGTGTTCCAAGAAATATATTTCCTATAGGAAAATTTCTTATAATATTTTCTATAGAAAGTATTTCCCTATATTGTAATTTTTAGAAAATATTTTTACAGAATATATTTAAATTTTCTATAGAACATTTTTTAAGAAATATTTTCTATAGATAAGTTTGCCAAGAAATATATTTCCTATAGGAAAATTTCTTATAATATTTTCTATAGAAAGTATTTCTAAACAATTATTTCTTAGAAAATTTTCTATAGAAAATATTTTCTTAAAAAACTTTGTATAGACATTTCATAGAAAATACTCTTTATAATATGACATTTTCTATAGAACATATTTCACATAGACAATTTTCTGCAGAAAATATTTCTTAGAAAATTTCTATAGGAAATATTTTTTAGAAAAATGTCTATAGAAAATATTTCTTAATAAATTTTCTGTAGAAAATATAGAAAATACTCTATATAATACGACATTTTCTATAGAACATATTTCACATAGACAATTTTCTGCAGAAAATATTTATTAGAAAAATTTTTATAGAACCTATTTCTGTAGGAAATATTTCTTAGAAAAATGTCTATAGAAAATATTTCTTAATAAATTTTCTGTAGAAACTAATGAATTATTTTCTATAGAAAAATTTCTAAGAAATACTTTCTATAGAAACTATTAAAGAAGTTTTCCTATAGCAAAAATTCTAAGAATATTTTCTTTAGAAAAATTTCTAAGATATATGTTTAAGAAATATTTTCTGTAGAAATATCTTTTTAAGAAATTTTTTCTAAAGAAAAATTCGGAAGAAATATTTCATATAGGTAAGTTTCTAAGAAATATTTCCTATAGAACATTTGCTAAGAACTATTTGCTATAGAAATTTTTTCTATAGAAACTTAACTAAGAAATATTTTCGATAGAAAACTTTCAAAAAATATTTTCTATAGAAAGTTGGAAATAATATTTTCTTTAGAAAATTTCTAAGAAATATTTATATAGAATTTTTTTCTAAGAAATATTTCCTATAGAAGTTTTCCTAAGAAATAGGTTATTTTCTATTTCTTTCTATAGAAAATGTTATAGAAATTTTCCTGTAGCAAATATTCTAAGATTTCTAAGATATATTTTCTATAAAAAATTTATGAAATATTTTCTGTATAAATATCTTTGTAAAAATTTTTTTCTAAAGAAAAATTCCGAAGAAATATTTTCTATAGGACAATTTCTAATAAATATTTCCAATAGAACATTTGCTAAGAACTATTTCGATAGAAACTTTCAAAAAATATTTTCTATAGAAACTTATCTAAGAAATAATATTTTCTTTAGAAAATTTCTAAGAAATATTTTCTTTAGAAAATTTCTAAGAAATAATTTCTTTAGAACATTTTCTAAGAAATATTTTCTTTAGAAAAATTTCTAAGATATATTTCCTATAGAAGTTTGTCTAAGAAATAGGTTATTTTCTATTTCTTTCTATAGAACATGTTATAAGAAATTTTCCTATAGCAAATATTCTAAAAATATTTTCTAAGATTTCTAAGATATATTTTCTATAAAAAAATTTAAGAAATGTTTACTGTAGAAATATCTTGTAAGAATATTTTTTATAGAAAAATTCCAAAGAAATTATTTCTATAGAAAATTTTCTAAGATATATTATTCTATAGAAACTTTTCTAAGAAATATTTTCGATAGAAAACTTTCAAAAAAAAAATATTTTATATAGAGACTTATCTAAGAAATATTTTTTATAGAAACTCTTCTACGTAATATTTTGTATAGAAAATTTTCTACGAAAATTTCTAAGAAATACTTTCTATAGAAAATTTCTAAGAAATATATTCTATAGAAAATTTCTAAGAAATATTTGTATAGAAATTTTTCTAAGAAATATTTCATATAGAAGTTTGTCTAAGAAATAGGTTCTATAAAAATTGTTCGAAGAAATATTTTCTGCAGAAATTATTATATTATAGAGTGTATTTTCTATGAAATGTCTATGCAAAGTTTTTTAAGAAAATATTATTTCTAGAAATTATTAGAAATTATTTCTTAGAAAATTTCTATAGAAAATATTTCTTAGAAAATTTTCTATAGAAAATATTTCCTACAAATTTTTCTATAGCAAATAATTCTTAGACAATTTTCTATAGAATTTATTTCTTAAAAAATTTTCCATAAAGAATATTTCTTAGAAAAATTTCTATAGAAAATATTTCTTAGAAAATTTTCTATAGAAAATATTTCCTAGAAAATTTTCTATAGCAAATAATTCTTAGGCAATTTTCTATAGAAATTATTTCTTAGAAAATTTTCCATAAAGAATATTTCTTAGAAAAATTTCTATAGAAAATATTTCTTAGAAAATATTTCCTAGAAATTTTTCTATAGCAAATAATTCTTAGACAATTTTCTGTAGAAATTATTTCTTAGATAAGTTTTTAAGAAATATTTTCTATAGAAAATTTTCTAAGATTTAATAATTTTTATAGAAAATTTTCTAAAGAAAACATTTCGTAGAAAAAATTTTTACAGAAAATTTTATAAGAAATATTTCCTATAAAAATTTTTTCAAAAAGTTTCTATGAAAAAATTTTTATAAAAATTTTTCTAAGAAATATTTTCTAAAAAGTTTCTAAGAATTTTTTATAGAAAATTTCCTAAGTAATATTTTCTATATAATTTTTTTGAAAAATATTTTCTATAGAAAAACTTATACGAAATATTGCTATTTTATTTTCTACATCCTTATATTCTTTAAAAATATTTCCTATACACAAATTTCAAAGAAATATATTTTTTTTGCTTAATGGACATTACAATTTCTCAAAATTCATTGTAGCACAGTGTTTAAAACTGAAAAACTCTTACCTGAGACTTTGAGGCACTTTCTTTTGGATTTAAGCTTCTTTTGTTTTCAATGTGTCCACATTATCTAATGAAAATGATACAAAGTAATTAACAATAAATATAACTAAGTGGATACCGATACGATATCCGTATATTTAGCCCATTTTTGTAATTAGGGAAAATTGCATCGATACTATTAAGACTGTGGAAAACTGGGTGTGTATTGAGAGGGGGGGGGGCATGTATGTGAAATATCTAAAAAGTAGATAATAATGAAGAAGGCTTCAGAGAAAAACTACTTGCTTGATAAACGTTGTGATTAAAATGAAATGTAAAAAGAGGGTTACATACAAAATACAAATATGAATATTATCTGTGTGTGTGTTTCCATTTGTTTTCTATTTTGTTTTTTTACAATCTAATATGACTTTAATTATTGGGTATATATAATTATGTTTGTTTGTTATATTTTCTCATCTCTTTGATGGTTATGTATGAATGTACGTATTTTAAACGTATGGTTTTATTGTTTTATCTTATCAAAATTTATCAATCAAAAAATGTTTGTTTATTTTTTTAATTTTCTGTTTTGTTTTTTGTTACTGTCTGCCAATTTTCTATAGAAATTAGTTTAGTTTGTATTTATGTACGTATAACTCTTAATATTTGTTCATTTCCAATATATTTTCTGGCTTTAAAATTTTGTTTTTGTGATAATTTCTACTTAACTTTGCTTAATGCTTAGGTTTTGTGGTATTTTTGTTTTAACTATTTTGTGTTTCTTTACTATAATATTTACTGATAGTTATGAATTTGTGTGTATGTGTTTACTCTTTTTTTTCGAAATATATATATGCATGTCACGTTTGTATTGTATGTGTTTAACTAATGTGTATGAAAGATTCTTAATCCTTTATTTTCAGATTTTTATATGCATTACATGCATGTTTTTTCTTTTTTTATCAATATATTTCATAATGTTGTTGTTCTGATTGTTTTTGTTTTTTTTTTTCGTTCATTCTATGGAGTTGTGTATCTGTGCGATATTTTGTCAAATTTGTAATGTATGTTAATGTTAAATCAAAGTTTGGTAAAATTCAACAAATTCAAATGCCTATAGTAACTTAAAGTTAACTCTGCTGGCTTTGATGTGTTTGTTGCTGCTGTTGTTGGTGATGATGGTCAATAGATTGCTGCGATGCTGATCCTAAAATAAATAATATTTTTTTTTTTTATTATTTCTCTTCAGTTTATATTGTTTTTATAGGGTATTCAAAGGTACACTAAAAAAATTTCGGAACTGAAAGCTTTAATAATTATTTACGGATCAATTAAAAAATATTTGGTAATGTAAGCAAATTTCAATTTTAACAAAATTTTCGATAGATATAAAATTTTAACAAAATTTTCTATAGAAATAAAATTTTGACAAAATTTTCTATAGAAATAAAGTTTTGACAAAATTTTCTATAGAAATAAAGTTTTGACAAAATTTTCTATAGAAATAAAATTTTAACAAAATTTTTTATAGAAATAAAATTTTGACAAAATTTTCTTTAGAAATAAAATGTTGGTAGATTATTTTTGGCTCGAGTGGCAACCATGATTATGAACCTATATGGGCCAATTTTTCTGTAATTGGGGATCGGCTTTATATAACTATAGACCGATATGGACCAATTTTGGAATCGTTGTTAGCGGCCATATACGTTCCAAATTTGAACCGGATCGGATGAATTTTGCTCCTCAAATCTGGAGAACGGTTTATATGGAGGCTATATATAATTATGGACCGATATGGGCCAATTCTGGCACGGTTGTCAGAGACCATATACTAACACCATGTTCGAAATTTCAACCGTATCGGATGAAATTTGCTTCTCTTAGAGGCTCATATGACTATAGGGTCAAAGTTTTACTCCGAAGCTACGCACATGGAGTACAATTAATATTACAGCTATCCATGCCAAATTTTGTTAAAATCGGTTCAGATTTAGATATACCTCCCATATATCTTTCGCCCGATTTAGATTCATATAACAACCGGAGACCAAATTTTCATTTCGATTTATTTGAAATTTTTCCCTGAGAAAAAATTTCACATTTTATACCCATTTCAATGAAATTTTACTGCAATTGATTTTATTTTACACAGAAGAAAGATTTAACATTCTATATAACCGTGTCAAATTTCATCCAAATCAGTTCAGATTTATAGATAAAGCGCCATATATTCTTCCAATTTAGGCAAAAATGGTACATCGTCAGCGAAGATGTTGCCATACTTTCCACAGAAGATTTAGATAAGGTTCCGGCTGTATAAATGTCGCTCGATGTGGCCAAATATTGTCACAGTTCCGACAATTGACCGCATATTGTGGAGAAATTTAGCCAATATCCTTGTGAACTCACCACTGCTAAGGAGCAAAAATAAAAATTCCTCAAATTATCCTATAACTCTAATACATGTGTATTGTCGGATAAATCATAAATGCACTTTTGTGCAATAAAATGGCTTTAGCTTTATATTTCCCATATTTAAATACAAAAATAAAGTTAAGAGATTTTGTAGAAGTTTAAACATGCTTCTCCAAGTCAAATCAAATCAAAAGATTTATATATTTGCATATGGGAATCTAAACCTTTATGTAGCCCCCCCCCGACTTTAGACTTTACTAACTTCTTTTTTTTTACTAACATTGTATTCCACCCCAGGGCATAAGCCGACTTAAATTTTAAGTCTATATATTTTGTAGAAAGAAGTCTATGGTAAAATGGTAATTTTTTTACTGTTTTGTAGATTGGTAGAATTCCTGATTTTGGTAGATTTTGCAAAGAGGTACTTCTCAATAAATTTTCTATTGAAATAAACTTTTGAAAATTTTTTTCTATAGAAATAAAATTTTGTCAAAATTTTCTATAGAAATAAAATTTTGTCAAAATTTTCTATAGAAATAAAATTTTGTCAAAATTTTCTATAGAAATAAAATGTTGTCAAAATTTTCTATAGAAATACAATTTTGTCAAAATTTTCTATAGACACAAAATTTTGTATAGAAATAAATTGTTGACAAAATTAGCTATAAGAATAACATTTTTCCTATAGAAATAAAATTTTTAAAAAATTGTTTATAAAATAAAAATTGGACAAAATTTTAACACTCCTATCTTGCCATTTACATATAATTTTATATATCTATAATCAAAATGGAAAACACAAAAATATAGATTTATCTCTTCAATTTTACCAAATAATAATAATAAAAACAAAGTATATCGTACCTTGTGTATTTGTTGAACCTGTATTATTGTTATTATTGTTTGAGTTCGGGGGTAATATTGACATTAATGATGAGTTACTATTTTCCGATGGTGTCATGGGTCCTGCTGAATGCGGTGTATAACCCGACTGACTCATTTGTTTCTGTCGGACTTCACGTATTTTCAATTGCAGATCTTGACGTCGTGGAAACACTTCAATATGCTTAGTCTGTAGGAAATTGAAATTTATTTTATTGAAATTATCAAATTGTGGAAAGATTGGAAAATAAATTTTTCGCAAAATTTCTAACCTGAAAAGCTATAGTAGCTTGTGCAGATGGAAAAAACCCATGTTCGGCAAAAAGTGTCAAGACTAAATTTCTTCGAGTTTCCAAAAGTTTACGATGACCTTTTTCACTAGTATCAGAACGAGCACTTTGTAGAGGCGTCTGTGGTGTACGGGGTGAGCGGCCAGTTTGATCTGAGGTTTCCAATTCTGAAATATTAAGTGAAGCCAATAAATTATATATATTTTTTAATGGAATTTGGAAAAATTAAATTTACCTCGTAATTTATCTATATTGAAATCTGGCCCAAAGAAATGCTGAGTAGGTGTTGGTGGTATTGAAGCGGTGTCATCCGTAGCCTCGTCTTCGCTTTCTGTTAATGTTAAATGGAAAGAAAATTGTTATGATACAGATGGTAGAAAATGTATTCCTATTTTATTTAACAATTGCGGGTATGCTTTTGTTTCATATTTCCAATAAATTTAAAGATTTTTGGTATTTGTTGAAATTTCATTTCATTAATCGATAGGAAATTACTCAAAATTCCCAATCAATGGCAAACTTACGTATTGTTTGTACTGGTGGTGGGGCTGTTGCATTCTTTTTACGATAATTTGTACCGTAAACGCGTGGGGATGATGGCACTGCTATGGCGCTAGGAGATTGACAATCCTTTGGTTTAAATTGAGGCAGTGCCTCGTATTTCTTTTCGAAATCAGCCAAAACACTTGATGCAAGAGAGCTAGAAAATTTCAATTTCGATTATATTTCAAAGTAGAACTTTCACAGTTTTGTACATACTTGGATTTTTCATCCTGTTGCTGTAATTGTTTCTTTTTTGGGCCATGAAGAGATTTAGGGGATTTTGGAATAGTATTATTGGTATTGTTAATAGGTCCACATCCAACACCACTGCTACCACTACCAGCACCACCACTACTTGACGATGGTGTTAGTGGTAATTGTTCATCACTGTTAGGAGTAGTTGACGATGAGGTAGGCGTTGGTAATGCTGATGTGATTGTCACCGTAGATACATGACCTATTATAGGTGATGATCCTTCCATTATGGGGGAATTGAGATTGTTAGCCCCATTGCCTCCTCCCGTGGAATTTGATAAAACTGTTTGTGTATTAAAACCACCGCCTTCCTGCTTGATGGAACTCATACTTCCTACAGCTGTGTTATGGTAGAGTATTTAAAAAATATATATATATATTAAAATTTAGTAATAAAAAAATTAATCAACCAAACTTACATAAATTCTTTCGACGTTGCAACGGAGCACGACCAAGCTGGGCTGGTGTTGGTGCCAATATAAATTGTTGTTGTGTCTCATTACTGTCCTGTGTTGGCTGCTTTTGTGTACTTTCATCTTCATCAATACTGCCATCTGTATTATTACGCTGAAAACTCGATTCTGTAGCGGATTTAGGGGTGGTAGGTAACGATGATCTATGCGATGGTGATATTGGCAGAGCATCTACACAAAAAGATATATGACCATAAATTAGCGAGATCATTTGTAGGGAGCATGCAAATTTACTGCATATCTCATACCTTGGTTATAGTTGTGTAGAATTAAAGTGTTTGGATTCGATGCGGGTACCAATTCGCTCTGTCCATTGTGTTTTTTAAATATATATTGCATTTGTAGCGTATTTGGCTGTTGTTGCTGTTGCTGATGATGCATCGGCAGAATCGCATACTACATTAGAAAAATAACAATTTGGAATTAGATTTTTATTCAGAACTTTCATTACACAGAAAAAAAATTCACGAAAATTTTTCCAATTAAAGACTTGACTTAAAAAAAAAATGCGATTAAAAATTTAATTGATTCCACAATTGGTTTAATTGAAACAAAAATGAATACCATCAATTAATTTTTTTTATTGGATTATTTAATTTTTTAATGGAATTTTAATTAATTTTTCTTATTGATACTATCATTTCTGTGATTGAAGACATTTCAAAATTAATTGGGTCAATCAATTTCGTGATTGAATCAGAAAAAAATTTTGTGTGTAGGAACTACAAGTCTTAAAAATTGATTTTATTTAATAACCAACATTGTTTTCTCAGTTGTTTCATTACATATAATAATATTTTTCGTTCTTTTATAATAAATTAAATTTTTATTTTTATTAAAAACTATTTTTTAATATTTTACAAATGTGTTTTTACTCCATTGGGAATGACTTAGTGGCCTTTCCTGAATATTGGATGTACATAAACTTTTTTTAGCTCATTGTATCCCAGTAAAAAAAGCGTCGCCAAAAAAGTAATGAAAATGTTCTTTTTGGATCCGGAAGTGGTGCAAAATTGACGCAGAAGCGATGAATTTAACATGGGCTTGTCATAGGACGGAAGTTCTCCATTTCAACAGCCGTTGCACTGAATTTGCATTACTTCTTTAGATGTGATCCGAATTCAATGTTGTGGATGTATATTAAAAAATTCTGTGATATTTTGTCAAATAAATAATTTTTATAATTTTTTTATAATTTTTTAATGGATTCTAACGCTTGTCGGAAACGTTTGACCTCAGATATTTGCAAAAATGCACAAATTTTTCAGATTGGATTTAACATTTTTTTCGACAAAATTTAAATGATTTGTACCATTTTATGAATTCTTACTCTGTTTTTAACCTATTTGAAACAAAAAAAGGTAAAATTATCCATTAAAAGTATGAGAAAACCAAGTTATAAAAAATTGAATTAAAAGAACTTCCTGGGTAGTTAAAATAAAGAACATCATTGGGAGTACATCTCCTGGAAGTGCTATTAAAGTTGTGCCATTGGAAGAACTTCCAAATTTTTTTGCTGGGATATCAATAACGTTCGACTAATAGTCTTTCTATTATTGGTTGACCGAATACGATGGTTTTGACCGAAGCAAAAATCGCTTGGAGACGAAGCCGAATAATTCACGACAAAATTAGGATTCTTCGGAATTTTAGGAACACAGTGCCTCGTTTTTTGATATTAAACTGAAAATTACGATTTTAAAATTAAAATAGTCTTCAAACTACAGAAAACACAGAAAAAAATATCACCATAAATTTTCCAATTAATTGAATTTTTTTAAATTCATATTAAATTAAAAATTTAATTGGTTCAAAAAATTTTTTAATTGAAACAAAAATCAATCATAACAATTAATTGTACACAGAAAAAAATTTCACGTTCATTTCAATTTTTCCAATTAAAGACTTAATTGAGTTTTAAAAAATATTCAATTAAAAATTTAATTGATTCAACAAATTTTTTAATTGGAACAAAAATCAATCACAACAAGTATATACGGCCGTAAGTTCGGCCAGGCCGAAGCTTATGTACCCTCCATCATGGATTGCGTAGAAACTTCTTCTAAACACTGCCATCGAATTACTTAAGTTGCGGTAACGCTTGCCGATGGCAAGGTATCTTAAAACCTCCTAACACCATCTTCTAAATTGTAAGTCCATACGTGGTATATATTAAATCAAAACAGATCGATCCAATACGTATATAATTCAGTTTGACAAAGTAGACATAAAATTTTGACAAAATTTTCAACAGAAATAAAATTTTAACAAAATTTTCTATAGAAATAAAATTTTCACAAAATTTTCTATAGAAATAAAAATTTTGACAAAATTTTCTATAGAAAGAAAATTTTGACAAAAATTTCTACAGAAATAAAATTTTCTATAGAAATGAACTTTTAACAAAATTTTCTATAGAAATAAAATCTTGGTAGATTATTTTTGGCTCGAGTGGCAACCATGATTATGAACCGAATAAAATTTGAACAAAATTTTCTATAGAAATAAAATTTTGACAAAATTTTCTATAGAAATAAAATTTTGACAATGATGAAAATTTTATTATGAACCCAATAAAATTTTAACAAAATTTTCTCTAGAAATAAAATTTTGACAAAATTTTCTATAGAAATAAAATTTTGGTAGATTATTTTTGGCTCTAGTGGCAACCATGATTATGAACCGATATGGACCAATTTTTGTGTGATTGGACCAATTTTGGTATGGTTGTTAGCGACCATATACTAACACCACGTTCCTAATTTGAACCGGATCGGATGAATTTTGCTCCTCCAAGAGGCTCCGGAGGTCAAATCTGAAGAACGTTTTATATGGGGGCTATATATAATTATGGACCGATATGGACCAATTCTGGCACGGTTGTTACACCCTCAAAAAAATCGCTTCTCTAACATATGTTCCAAACATATTTTGCAGGAAGCACATATATTATTGGATACCGCCGAAACATTAATATGTTTGTTTTATGTGAGCATATATATGTTTGGAAGCATTTTGAGTCCAAAAATAGTATATGCTTGGAAGAATTCCCCAAAGAAGATTGTGTTCATTCCCTCACATAATTTTTACTTCCACGAATTTTTTTAGTTCTTCGCATCTTTTTCTGTAATACAAATATGTCGGTTTTTTCAAATGTCTATTCTCTTGGTTCCGAATGTCTATTCTCTTTATTCCGAATACTCCTTCTAACATTCAAATTAAATAATATTTAGACTTAAGCATATTAAATTTTTGGCCTTATCATGAAACAGTTTTCCGAAACAACATACAATCGGTTTCACAGAAATTGCTCTCATTTCATTCTCTCGCTGTGTTATGTTGATACTTTTTAATCAACCCTCCCGGTTTCCATCTCTATTTCTTTCTCTATACTAAGCAGTCCATCTCTCTCTGTCGCTCGCTGAATAAAGTATCACAACATATATATGTTTACTCGAAATTTGTAAATTTATATATGTTTACATTCACACATATTATTTTTATGAAACATTCATGCCCCAAACATAATATATTCTAACATATTAACATATGTGTCCCAAACATTTTGTGTTAGTTTAGGAACATTACATGTTTGCACTTAAATATATTGTGTTTAAAAATTGTGCCCGAAACACATTTTGTTTATATCGGAACATATGAAAAACATATTTTTCTAACAGTGTAAAGATCATATACCAACACCATGTTCCAAATTACAACCGGATTGGATGAAATTTGCTTCTCTTGGAGACTTCGCAAGCCAAATCTGGGGATCGGTTTATATGGGGGCTATACATAATTATGAACCGATGTGGACCAATTTTTGCATGTTTGTTAGAGACCATATACCAATTTGCTTCTCTTTGAGTCTCCGCAACCCAAATCTGGCGATCGGTTTATATGGGCGCTATATATAATTATGGACCGATGTGGACCAATTTTTGCACGGTTGTTAGAGACTATATACCAACACCATGTACCAAATTTCAGGCGGATCGGATGAAATATGCTTCTCTTAGAGGCTCCGCAAGCCAAATCTGGGGATCGGTTTATATGGGGGCTATATATAATTATGGACCGATATGGACCAATTTTTGCATGGTTGTTAGAGACCATATACCAACATCATGTACCAAATTTCAGCCGGATCGGATGAAATTTTCTTCTCTTTGAGGCTCCGCAAGCCAAATCTGGGGATGGGTTTATATGGGGGCTATATATAATTATGGACCGATATAAACCAATTTTTGCACGGTTGTTAGAGACCATATACCAACACCATGTACCAAATTTCAGCCGAATCTCCTTTAGGCTCCGCAAGCCAAATCTGGGGATCGGTTTATATGGGGGCTATATATAATTATGGACCGATGTGGACCAATTTTTGCATGGTTGTTAGAGACCATATACCAACACCATATACCAAATTTCAGCCGGATCGGATGAAATATGCTTCTGTTAGAGGCTCCACAAGCCAAATCTGAGGGTCCCTTTATATGGGGGCTATACGTAAAAGTGGACCGATATGACCCATTTTCAATACCATCCGACCTACATCGATAACAACTACTTGTGCCAAGTTTCAAGTCGATAGCTTGTTTCGTTCGGAAGTTAGCGTGATTTCAACAGACGGACGGACGGACATGCTTAGATCGACTCAGAATTTCACCACGACCCAGAATATATATACTTTATGGGGTCTTAGAGCAATATTTCGATGTGTTACAAACGGAATGACAAAGTTAATATACCCCCATCCTATGATGGAGGGTATAAAAATTATTAGTATCAATTAATTTTTTTGAATTTTTAATTGACTTTCAATTAATTTTTTAACCCTCTAATGCCCCATTTTTTTGCCAGCTGATTAAATATTCAATGTTAACGACACAAAAGCAAGAAAACTAAACAAGAAAAATTAATACGGTAAAATTCAGTATAGCTGCAAAGCCTCTTGAATAGTTTTTACTAAGTTTTCTTTTTATTTTACCAATTTTTGTTGTCTTAAGGTGTGTTTTACTAAAAGCTTTCAGACTTAACGAAGCCCGCCTAAAGGCGGTAGTGGGCATTAGAGGGTTAATTGATACTATCATTTCTGTGATTGAAAACATTTCAATTAAAAATTTAATTGGTTCAAAAATTTTTTATTTGAAACAAAAATCAATCATAACAATTAATTGTATCAAATTAATTTTTTAATTGTAACAATTAATTTTTAATTGATTTTGGTGATTGGATACTATCATTTCTGTGATTGAAGACATTTCAATTAAAAATTAATTGGATCAATTAATTTCGTCTCATTGAAGACAAAAATTAATTTTTTCTGTGTAGCTGATTTTGTTAAAGCGTTTAGCTTCTAAAAAATTGTAAAATGCTTCGGCTTCGATTATCTGGCGATTTTTGATTAGGGAAAATATCAAGATTTTCAATTTTGGAATGTCGAATTTTTGTTTTTTTTTATACTCTGCGGTACATGGCGTTATAAGTTAGTTCATATGTTTGCAACACCCAGAAGGAGACTAGATAGACATATGGTGTCTTTGGCAATAATGCTCAAGGCCCCTGAGTCGATCCGTCTGTCTGTGAACACATTTTTGTGATCAAAGTCTAGGTCGCAATTTTAGTCCAATCGACTTCAAATTTGGCACAAGTATGTGTTTTAGGACGGAATATAACCCTATTGATTTGGGAAGAAATCGGTTCAGATTTAGATATAGCTCCCATTAATATTTTTTTCCGATTTGGGCAAAAATTACCAAAATATTCACATTTTTCGCCCGATATGGGCTCAGGAGCCAGAGTTTTAGTCCGATGTATATGCAATTTTGCACAGGGGAGTTAATATTTTTACTATGCATGCAAAATTTGATTGACATCAATTCAGATTTAGATAAAGCTTCCATATAAATAATTCGCCCGATTTACTCTCATATGACCCCAGAAGCCAGAGTTTTACTCCGATGAACATGCAATTTTGCACAGGGAGTAGAAATAACATTTTGACTATGCATGCCAAATCGGGTTGAAATCGGTTCAAATTTAGTTGTAGATCCCATATATCTTTCGCCCGATATGCACTCACATGGGGCCCAGAAGCCAGAGTTTTACTCCGATGAACGTGCAATTTTGCACAGGGAGTAGAAACAACATTTTGACTATGCATTCCAAATCTGGTTGAAATCGGTTCAGATTTAGATATAGCTTCCATATATATATCTTTCGCCCGATATGTACTTATATGGGGCCCAGAAGCCAGAGTTTTACTCCGATGAACGTGCAATTTTGCACATGGGGTAGAAATAACTAGGGTTGGCCTGTCGCAAACTGTGACTTTTGCGACATACGTTTACGACGGTATAATACGTATGTCTCAAAAGTCGTAAACCTAGTGTAGAAAACCTAATTTGGAATTAAAGAAATTGTGAATATTTTTTAATTTAATTTAGTTAAGCTCCCCGATAAAAGGTATGCAAAAAATGTTTTATATTGTATTTATTCAAAACTCTACTAGATTTACATCTCTCATTCACAACTTCAAACTATTCTTGATTTTCGTGGTCCAAGCTTTAGCTGCATCAATGAATGACTAGCTATAATTTTGAAAATTTTTAATTAGTATGGAAATGGGCTCTAAAAAGCCAAAAAGTGATTTTATAAAATTTTTTCTAAACAACAATTCACTTATATAAGACTTAAGTAGTTTTCCTTCTTTCCAGTTTCTGCAGTAATTTGTGAAAGTTAACTATGAGCGAGTACCGACCGTCACGTTCGAATTTCCAATTGAAATAACTATATTCTCAAGTTTTTTCAAACTCGTTAATAATTTTATGAACATTCCTGAGAATTGAAACTTCTTCGCATATATATTGATCTTGGATATCATTCGCTGAAGGGTCTGAAGTATTTGGAGTTTGCGACGTTTGCTACTTTTTCTACATTTAAGACGTTTACAACTTTGCGACAGTCGCAAACCTTAAACTGTTTGATACAGACCATCTCTGGTAATAACATTTTAACTATGCATTAGAGCTCGAGCGAAGAATCGGATTCGGCCAAAATCGATAATTGGCCACGAATAGGCCTTCGGCGTCAAAAGGCCGATTATTCGAAGCTTTTTGAATAATTTGTTTCATATCGAATTGTCCCAGTATTGAATTTGTCTCAGTCAAAACACCCAAATCAAATAAAACGTAAAAAATGTATAAACATATCCTTGTTTGTCATTAATAATATCAAACTACTGAATTTGGATACTAAAAAGTCTGTTAGTTCTAAAAGAATATAAGAAGACATGAGCTGAATTACCATTTATTGTGGTTTTTATGCCTTTGTTGAATAAAAATGCTAATATTGAACTAAAAAACACTCCAAAACTCTTTAATTACACATTTCAGGAAAATTATCGGCTTCGGCGGATTATTGTTTTTTTTTTTTTTTGTGCCGAACATATGCCTCGGCTTCAGCAAAAAAAAAAACAGCTTCGGTTGAGCTCTACTAAGCATGTCAAATTTGTTCAGATGTAATCGGATTTAGATATAGCTCACATTTATATGTTTTTCCGATTTGGATACAAATTACCAAAATATCCACATTTTCTACTTGCTAAATCGTCACTGCTAAATACTAAAAAAAAATTGCAAAAATTGACTCTAATTGTCATATACCTCTCTAATAACAGGTGGGCTGATAAGTCCCCGGTCTGACACATAGATGGCGTCTCTAGTATTAAATGCATATTATTTTTATATAGTACCAACCTTCAAATGATTCGTGTCAAAATTTGACGTCTGTAAGTCAATTAGTTTGTGAGATAGAGCGTCTTTTGTGAAGCAACTTTTGTTATTGTGAAAAAAATGGAAAAAAAGGAATTTCGTGTTTTGATAAAATACTGTTTTCTGAAGGGAAAAAATACGGTGGAAGCAAAAACTTGGCTTGATAATGAGTTTCCGGACTCTGCCCCAGGGAAATCAACAATAATTGATTGCTATGCAAAATTCAAGCGTGGTGAAATGAGTACGGAGGACGGTGAACGCAGTGGACGCCCGAAAGAGGTGGTTACCGACGAAAATGATTTTGAATGACCGTAAAATGAAGTTGATCGAGATAGCAGAGGCCTTAAAGATATCAATGGAACGTGTTGGTCATATCATTCATCAATATTTGGATATGCGGAAGCTCTGTGCAAAATGGGTGCCGCGCGAGCTCACATTTGACCAAAAACAACGTGTTGATGATTCTGAGCGGTGTTTGCAGCTGTTAACTCGTAATACACCCGAGTTTTTCCGACGATATGTGACAATGGATGAAACATGGCTCCATCACTACACTGCTGAGTCCAATCGACAGTCGGCTGAGTGGACAGCGACCGGTGAACCGTCTCCGAAGCGTAGAAAGACTCAAAAGTCCGCTGGCAAAGTAATGGCCTCTGTTTTTTGGGATGCGCATGGAATAATTTTTATCGATTATCTTGAGAAGGGAGAACCCATCAACAGTGACTATTATATGGCGTTATTGGAGCGTTTGAAGGTCGAAATCGCGGCAAAACGGCCCCATATGAAGAAGAAAAAAGTGTTGTTCCACCAAGACAACGCACCGTGCCACAAGTCATTGAGAACGATGACATAAATTCATGAATTGGGCTTCGAATTGCTTCCTCACCCACCGTATTCTCCAGATCTGGCCCCCAGCGACTTTTTCTTGTTCTCAGACCTCAAAAGGATGCTCGCAGAGAAAAAATTTTACTGCAATGAAGAGGTGATCGCCGAAACTGAGGCCTATTTTGAGGCAAAACCGAAGGAGTACTACCAAAATGGTATCAAAAAATTGGAAGGTCGTTATAATCGTTGTATCGCTCTTGAAGGGAACTATGTTGAATAATAGAAACGAATTTTGACAAAAAAAATGTGTTTTTCTTTGTTAGACCGGGGACTTATCAGCCAATCTGTTATCCCCTCTCAGTAATCGCGGTGACATATTTGTGTACTTCAAAGTTTCTCTAAGTGCTTTCACGGAAATATGGAACGCCATTCGGACTCGGTTATAAAAAAGGAGGTCCTGACATTGAGCTAAACATAGAATCGGTCAGCACTCAGCGATAAGGAAGAAGTTCACCACTGTGATATCACAATAGACTGAATAATCTCAGTGAGCCTGAAATATCGGGCTGCCACTATACCTAACCAAAAATCTTTGGCTCACTGCAGTCTAACTTTTTTGTGCATCATTGAGCAATGGTACATTTTTTTAAACTTCAATGACCTTGGAATTCCATTTTTATTTTAATTAACGAAAACAGTACATACCTGGTGTGGCATTGCATTGTTGACAGCAAATAGAATTTGTTTGGGTTGTTGTCCACCTACGGATGTAATGCCAGTTGTCGCTGCTGGTGAAGACGGCACCGAGGAAGATGAAACAACAGCCAATGAGGCTTGTGTACCTAGAGTTTTTATTGAAGTGGATGGAGTAGAAGAATGTGTTGAAGTCACTATTGTGTTACCCAGCATAGTGGTGGTATTTTGTTTTGTTAGATAATTAGTCGTTGATGATGATGATGCACATCCCCCTCCACCTATTCCAGAAGTATTGTGTGCCGAGACCAAATGACCACTTTTGGATGATGCATTCGAGTTATTGGCCGTGACAACAATAGTGTTAGTAGTTGTAAGCTTATTGTTATTATTACAATTAGTATTTGTGTTAGTAGCACTGCCTGCAGGTATTATTGTTATAGTACTACCACCACCGCCACCAGCTCCTGCATTCATATTGGTTTGCATTTTTTGGCTAGGAGTTGACGAAGAAGAAGTGGATGACGACGTTGTAGTTAATATGCGAGCATTGGCTGGAATTGTTATTTTACTAATAAAGGAAATGGATGGCCGCATAGGTGATGTATTACTATTGCCTCCACCACCAACTGCACCTACACCGCTTGCCACAGTAGTTGCACTTGAGGCTAAATTATTTTGGCGCATCTTGTGTTGTAGCAATTGTTGGGCAATGCTTTGTTGTTGTTGCCTATTTAGACTATTGGCATCTGTTATAAGCAACATGGTTTGTGGTTGTTGTGATGCTGGTGTCTGTTGATTCTGCATATCTTCCGAGTTATTGCCCACTACTATAGACGGTTTTGTCTCTAACATAACATCTGATTCTTGTTTGATTATAGTTGGACTTTCATCACCTATATCGGCATCGTTTAGAGTGTCTAACACAAGGGCATCATATAAAATTGCTGCCCTGCCTGTGGCTTTGGCTGCTGGTTCTGATGATGATGATGATGATGAGGATTTGACGTTGGATGTCACGGCAATATTTGTGTTATTGACGTTTCGTAGCAATATGGTTTTGGTTGGATTTTTATTATTGTTATTATTGGTAGTGGTAGTTGTGGTGGTGGTAATGGTGTTGGTTATAGCATTACAAGGGGAAGCAGAGGTAGTAGTAGTAGAATTTAACGTGGAGGAAGAGGAGCATATTATGGGGTATTGGTTTTTAATATCATTCAATTCATTATTTGTGGATGCTGCAGACAATGAATAAGATGATATGGATGAGCTTGGTGTGGATGATAATGACGGTTTTAAGCTAAATGAAGATGATGATAATGATGTCGTTTTTGGCGAAATGACCAATGATGACATAGGCGGTGGTGGTGGTTTAGTTGTCCCCGCCACCAAGTCAGACGTTGTAATTGCTGTTGCTGCTGCTGGTGCCGCATTCATTTGTGTAACTTTGTTGGATTTCCCATTATTTGTCCTATTTGTCGTTGTGGTCTTTTGTATAGTCCGAAAAAACAATGGTGGTGGAGTTGTTAGTGTCCTAATAATTGTTATCTGTTTTGTATGATTTCCTGACTGTCCGCTCATCTTTATTATGGGCGTTGGGGTTACTACAATACTTTGTCTGGTCGCTTCATGAGAATATGGAGTTGGGACGCGTGTTATGACCGTCGGAGGCGTTTCAACTCTACGAAAATGTAAATTCTTCAAATGTCTATGTGGCGAAGATGTATGCTGTTGTGGTGTAATCGAACGTCTCAAGTGCATAAAACTATGTTGACGTGTAATTGGGGGTGGTGTTGTTGTTGTCGTTGAGTTAAAACGTCTGTTACCCCCTTGACCCGTTGGTGTTGGAGTCCTCGATATTAAGAGAGTTTTACTTTTGGGAATTGTATAAAATTCAATATCATCAAAATCAGTTTCGGTTTCATAATCGTCAAAGTCATCCTCGTCATAAAGTGGAGTATTATCGTCTGTGTCTTCTTCGCCTGTGTCCATTTTAATAATATTTATTTTCACATCATTCTCGCAAGAATGTACAACATCTTCAATGATATCCAAAATGACGAAATGGGATTTGTGGGTTTGGTGGTGTATGGTTATTGGAATGGATGCAGATTTTTTTTGATTGTTTTGATTGTTAGTTTAACGCATAAAAACACATACACGCATACGCATACATATACATATTTATAGAGTGACATACATGAAGATGTTAAGATACACACACGCATAAATATATAGTATTATATAATACATATACATATATATGCATATAAAACCGAAACCCAAGAAACAAATGAAGCATTTGAGAGGTATGCATATTATTGAGAGAAGAAACAATATAATGAATATTAAATAGTTAGATGATGATTCTCAGAGTGGTCAATGTACATTTAATATGGAAATACAATGCTTATGAAAACATTAGTTTGCTTATATCACCCCTAAGTCTCCCACATTAGGCTCTCATAGGAATCAAAGAAATAATTTATATCTTCTATTGAGAGATAACATGACTTAATAACTTCTCTATATCTCTAATCATAGAATTAAGAAAAAAAACTGAAGAACGTAATGCTTGATATCCGTTAACACAGTAAAGCGAACATTTACATTAATAGGCTCAAAGCAAATATCACCAAAATTTTAATTGATTTAAAAAAACTGTTTAATTAAATCAAAAATTAACTACAAAATTTTCTATAGAAATAAAATATTGGAAAAATTTTCTATAGAAATAAAATATTGCAAAAATTTTCTATAGAAATAACATTTTTACAAAAATTTTCTATAGAAATAAAATATTGCAAAAATTTTCTACAGACATAAAATTTTACAAAAACTTTCTATAGAAATACAATTTTGCAAAATTTTTCTATAGAAATAAAATTTTGCAAAAATTTTCTATAGAAATAAAATTTTGCAAAAATTTTCTATAGAAATAAAATTTTGCAAAAATTTTCTATAGAAATAAAATTTTGAAAAATTTTCTATAGAAATAAAATTTTGCAAAAATTTTCTATAGAAATAAAATTTTACAAAAATTTTCTATAGAAATAAAATTTTGCAAAAATTTTCTATAGAAATAAAATTTTGCAAAAATTTTCTATAGAAATAAAATTTTGAAAAATTTTCTATAGAAATAAAATTTTGCAAAAATTTTCTACAGAAATACAATTTTGCAAAAATTTTCTATATAAATAAAATTTTGAAATAAATTTCTATAGAAATAAAATTTTGAAAAAAATTTATATAGAAACAAAATTTTTCAATAGTTTTCTATAGAAATAAAATTTTGCAAAAATTTTCTATAGAAATAAAATTTTGTAAACATTTTCTATAGAAATAACATTTTGCAAAAATTTTCTATAGAAATAAAATTTTGCAAAAATTTTCTATAGAAATAACATTTTGCAAATATTTTCTATAGAAATAAAAATTTACAAAAATTTTCTGTAGAAATAAGATTTTAAAAAAAATTTCAATAGAAATTAAATTTTGCCAAGAATTTTCTATAGAAATAAAATTTTGCAAAAAAATTCTATAGAAATAAAATTTTACAAAAATTTTCTATAGAAATAAAATTTTGCAAAAATTTTGTAAAAATTTCCTATAGAATTAACATTTTGCAAAAATTTTCTATAGAAATAGAATTTTGACAAAATTTTCTATAGAAACAAAATTTTGCAAAAATTTTCTATAGAAATAAAATTTTGAAAAAAATTTATATAGAAATAAAATTTTGCAAAAATTTTCTATAGAAATAAAGTTATGAAATAAAATTTTTCAAAAATTTCCTATACAAATAAATTTTTACAAAAATTTTCTATAGGAATAAAATTTTGCAAAAATTTTGTATAGAAATAAAGTTTTGGCAAAATGTTCTATAGAAATTAAATTTTGCAAAAATTTTCTATAGAAATAAAGTTTTGGCAAAATGTTCTATAGAAATAAAATTTTGCAAAAATTTTCTATAGAAATAAAATTTTTCAAAAATTTTCTTTAGAAATAAAATTTTGCAAAAATTTTCTATAGAAATAAAATTTTGCAAAAATTTTCTTTAGAAATAAAATTTTGCAAAAATTTTCTATAGAAATAAAATTTTACAAATTTTTTCATAGAAATAAAATGTTGAAAAAATTTTGTATAGAAATAAAATTTTGACAAAATGTTCTATAGATATAAAATTTTGACAAAATTTTCTGAGAGAAATTTTCAAAAATTTCTCTATAGAAATATAATTTTGAAAAAAATCTCTCTATAGAAATAACATTTTGAGAAAATTTTCTATAGAAATACATTTTCTATAAAAATAAATTTTTACAAAAATTTTCTATAGAAATAAAATTTTACAAAAATTTTCAATAGAAATAAAATTTTGCAAAAATTTTGTAAAAATTTCCTATAGAATTAACATTTTGCAAAAATTTTCTATAGAAATAAAATTTTGAAAAAATTTATATAGAAATAAAATTTTGCAAAAAAATTCTATAGAAGTAAAGTTTTGGCAAAATGTTCTATAGAAATAAAATTTTGCAAAAATTTTCTATAGAAATAAAATTTTTCAAAAATTTTCTTTAGAAATAAAATTTTGCAAAAATTTTCTATAGAAATAAAATTTTCTTTAGAAATAAAATTTTGCAAAAATTTTCTATAGAAATAAAATTTTACAAAAATTTTCTATAGAAATAAAAAAAATTTGTATAGAAATAAAATTTTGCAAAAATTTTCGACAGAAATAAAATTTTGAAAAAAAAAAATTCTATAGAAATAAAATTTTGCATCAGTTTTCTATAGAAATAAACTTTTACAAAAATTTTCCATAGAAATAAAATTTTGACAAAAATTTTCTATAGAAATAAAATTTTGCATCAGTTTTCTATAGAAATAAACTTTTGACAAAATTTTCTAAAGCAATAAAATTTTGACAAAATTTTCTATAGAAATAAAATTTTTTAAAAATTTCTATAGAAATAAAATTTTGACAAAAATTTTCTACAGAAATAAAATTTTGAAAAAAATTCAAACAAAACGAATGAAGATAGAGGAAGCACGCTCCAAAACAAACCCATCCAACTACATTCAAATCGATGATTTGAGTTTGGCAAAGGAAAAGAGATATGCTTGCAAATTTGTTTAGGCAATAGCCGACTATTGCAAAAATTTTCTACAGACATAAAATTTTACAAAAAATTTCTATAGAAATACAATTTTGCAAAATTTTTCTATAGAAATAAAATTTTGCAAAAATTTTCTATAGAAATAAAATTTTGCAAAAATTTTCTATAGAAATAAAATTTTGCAAAAATTTTCTATAGGAATAAAATTTTGAAAAATTTTCTATAGAAATAAAATTTTGCAAAAATTTTCTATAGAAATAAAATTTTACAAAAATTTTCTATAGAAATAAAATTTTGCAAAAATTTTCTATAGAAATAAAATTTTGCAAAAATTTTCTATAGAAATAAAATTTTGAAAAATTTTCTATAGAAATAAAATTTTGCAAAAATTTTCTACAGAAATACAATTTTGCAAAAATTTTCTATATAAATAAAATTTTGAAATAAATTTCTATAGAAATAAAATTTTGAATAAAATTTATATAGAAACAAAATTTTTCAATAGTTTTCTATAGAAATAAAATTTTGCAAAAATTTTCTATAGAAATAAAATTTTGTAAACATTTTCTATAGAAATAACATTTTGCAAAAATTTTCTATAGAAATAAAATTTTGCAAAAATTTTCTATAGAAATAACATTTTGAAAATATTTTCTATAGAAATAAAAATTTACAAAAATTTTCTGTAGAAATAAATTTTTTACAAAATTTTTATTTCAGCAAAGAGTGAAATATCAGTGAAATTCAGCTAACTATTCTTCCGTGTCAGCAAATAAATTTCGTTGGGTGTAATAATTTAACAAACGATTTCTTTCTTTTGAAAGCCTATTGGTTACTCGGGCTTGAGTTTCTAGTTTTTAGTTTCAATAGAAAATAAAAATTCTATATAAGATTGCTATGGTCATGTATAATAGGTAGGACTTAGAATTCTAGTTGCAAATATTTCCAACCGCATTGTATTATGATATATATATATAAATATTAGTAAATATAAATAAAAATGAAGACAGATTTCCAATGATATGATCACTTTTTCATTGTTGAATAAAACTGATAATAAAACAAAGAGAAATGAGAAAATGTACATACCTCCTCCTCCTCGGGCTTCAGTGGCTGTTGTAGGACTACGCAATGGCGGATGTTGATGTAATAATTGTGACGATTTTTGTTGTTGTGTCAATGCAGAGCTAGCAATGGGCACATTAAATGTAAATATATTACTACTCTGACTAACCGATGACGATGATGATGACGACGACGAAGTGGCTGTTGATGAACACATATTACCACTATTATTTAATTTGTAAGGTGATGGCGGTTCTTGCTTAATATAATTGGCATCCATGAGATCTTCTTGTTTAATAATAATTTGTTGTGTTTGCTGTTGTTCTTCAAGTTTTGTACTCTTTGGACTAATTGGCATAGTCTTAAAAGCGCCACCTGTAGGAAAAAAGTTTTTGGTTAAGTTTTTATACATTGCATATTTTTGTATAGGAACTAGATTTAATCGAAATTTGTAAAAAAAGGATGATTGTCATAAGTAAGAAGTATATGTTTCAAAATGTGTATTGCAAATTGATTTGGTTTGTCTATGTTTTTAAAGTTCTTATTAATATTTTCCACAATATCTTTGTTGAATATAGATCCAATAGAAGCCTTTATATACATTTCCTACCAGCATTTCGAAGTTTGATTTCATCGCCATAGGTACCATAGACTCTTAAGTGAATCTATAACAATCGTCAACTGTGATGGGTAATGTGCAAAAATGGAACTTTTTTGCCATAACTATATTTAGAAAAGTAATTTTTTCTGAAACAATAATAAACATTCTCATAAATTATTTGAAAAAAAAAAAAAAAACAAGATACCAGCTCTAAAAATATTGTTATTACCCTTAAAATTGTGAAAGGTATATTGGCGAAAATTTTTGAAAATTCAAAATGAGATACTTTTATATTTTATATTTTCCAAACATACTGTCTCCATCTTGCGGCCAGAAGCTGGTACATAGGCATCACTGGACTAATGACAATAGAAGTAGCGTTTGGGATTTATTGCGATAGGGACATTCTAAGTGATATGTGGCATTTGCATTTTTATGTACATATTTTAGCAATAGTTTTATGAATTCTTATGTTTATACGACAATTCTTAATTATCGAAAATCGGCGCATTGTTTTTCAAAATATTCCCCATTAAGATCTATACACTTTTGTATTCGTTTGAAACACTTTAGCCATTCTGATTGAGGTACACAGAAAAAAAATTGCACAAAAAAATTAAAGCGAGTTTTAAAAAATATTCAATTAAAAATTTAATTGATTCAACAATTTTTTTAATTGAAACAAAATTCAGTCACAAAAATTAATGGAATCAATTAATTTTTTAATTGACTTTCAAATAATATTTTAATTGATACTATCATTTCTGTGATTCAAGACATTTCAATTAAAAAATTAATTGGATCAATAAATTTCGTGATTGAATCAGAATTTTTTTTTGTATGTCCAAAACATGCATTCTGAACCCATCAACCGCTTCCTCAGGTGTCGAAAAACGTTGATCTCCCATTTTAGTTGCTACGAACGGGAAGAAGTCCTTCGGCGCAAAGTTAGGACTACACAGAAAAAATTTCAACATTTTTTGAATTAAAGTCTTAATTGAGTTTTAAAAAAAATATTCAATTAAAAATTTAATTGATTCAACAAATTTTTTAATTGAAACAAAAATGAATGACAAAAATTAATAGTATCAATTAAGTTTTTAATTGATTCAATTAACTTTTTATTTGACTTTCAATTAATTATTTAATTGACCTTCAGTAATTTAATTGAAACTACCATTTCTGTGATTGAAGACATTTCAATTAAAAATTAATTGGATCAATTAATTTCGTGATTGAAGACAAAAAATATTTGTTGTGTGTATACGGCGGATAACCCATCAAATCGATGTTTTAAGTATGCAGTTTTTTGCCGATGTGTGAGACCGCATTGTCGTGGAGAAAAAAGAGACCCGTCTTCGGCGGTTGGTTTTCCTGATTTCTTGGAAAATAACTGGTAAACAAATGGTTGTCAACCATTCAAAATAGACTTTTCTGCGCTTTTCTAGTGATACGATTGGGACATGTCGTTTTTTATTTTCCGAAAAAAAAAAACAGGCAATCATTTGCCAGGAAGTACTTAGTTGGATTTGGCTCATCTTGAAACACCCATAAAATAGACTGTAGTTTACTTTCGGACTCATCCCGTAAATCCACTATTCTTCACCTATCACCATGTGTTTCGAATCACCGCGATCGTATTTTTGGAGCATTTCCTTCGACCAATCGACACGAGCGAAACAAACAAAGCGAACAAATATTTTTGACGGTGAAATGTTTATGCAATATTGAATGTATGCTGGTGCCACTAATGACTACACAGAAAAAAATATCACCAAAATATTTCCAATTAAAAGGTTGATTGACGTTGAGATTTTTTAATACAGTGATACAATTAACTTTTTAATCAAGATAGAAACATTAAGTTAATTAAGACAATGATTGAATTTTTTTAAATTTTCAATTTAAAAATTAATTGATACAATTAACTTTTTAATCAAACTCGAAAGACTAACCCCCATTTTCATGAAGCTCCGTTAGTGCTACGTTAGCTAACGAACTTTTAAACCGTGATATCTACATATCTGTCATTTTGCGTACATATTCCAAATGCCAGTAAGAAACTTAACTGATGATAATTTTTCAGTTAAAGTTAACCGGAGAAAAGATTGATGTAGGTCGGATGGTATTGCAAATGGGCCATATCGGTCCACTTTTACGTATAGCCCCCATATAAACGGACCCCCAAATTTGGCTTGCAGACCCTCTAAGAGAAGCAAACTTCATCCGATCCGGCTGAAATTTGGTACATGGTGTTAGTATATGGTCTCTAACAACCATGCAAAAATTGGTCCACATCGGTTAATAATTATATATAGCCCCCATATAAACCGATCCCCCGATTTGGCTTGCGGAGCCTCTAAGAGAAGCAAATTTCATCCGATCCGGCTGAAATTTGGTACATGGTGTTAGTATATGGTCTCTAACAACCATGCAAAAATTGGTCCACATCGGTTAATAATTATATATAGCCCCCATATAAACCGATCCCCCGATTTGGCTTGCGGAGCCTCTAAGAGAAGCAAATTTCATCCGATCCGGCTGAAATTTGGTACGTGGTGTTAGTATATGGTCTCTAATAACCATGCAAAAATTGGTCCACATCGGTCCATAATTATATATAGCCCCCAAATAAACTGATCCCCAGATTTGACCTCCGGGGCCTCTTGGAAGAGCAAAATTCATCCGATTCGGTTGAAATTTGGTACGTGATGTTAGTATACGGTATCCAACAACCATGCTGGAATTGGTTCATATCAGTCCATAATTATATATAACCCCCATATAAACCGATCCCCAGGTTTGACCTCCGGTGCCTTTTGGAGAAGCAAAATTCATCCGATCTGGTTGAAATTTGGTACGTGGTGGTAGTATATGATATTTAACAGCCATGCCAAAACTGGTCCATATCAGTCCATAATCATATATAGCCCCCATATAAACCCATCCCGAGATTTGGTTTTGGAGCTTCTTGGTAGATTGTGCTAGTATATGGCCGTTAACAATCATGCCTAACTAGGTCCATATCGGTCTATAGTTATATATAGCGCTCAGATAAATCGATCCCCAATCGCACAAAAATTGGTCCATATCAAGTTCATAATTGTATATAGATCCCATATAAACGACCCCCATATTTCAATTCTGGCTCCTTACGTACCGTGCAAAAGTCCATATCGATTCGTAATTATTTGTAGACTTACCTACACATACCTTTTTTGTCTAATATATACCACGTATGGACTAATTCACAATTTAGAAAACGATTTAAGGTACCACAACCCCAAGTAATTCGATTCTGGATGACAGTCTTTCGTAGAAGTTTATACGCTATCCATGGTGGAGGGTACATAAGATTCGGCCAGGCCGAACTTACGGCCATATATACTTGTTTTTAATTAAAAATTTATTTCAAACAATCAATCTTTTAATCAAACTAAAAACACAAAGTCAGTTACGAAAGCAATTGAAAATAAAGGGTGATTTGTTAAGAGCTTGATAACTTTTTTTTAAAAAAAAACGCATAAAATTTGCAAAATCTCATCGGTTCTTTATTTGAAACGTTAGATTGGTCCATGACATTTACTTTTTGAAGATAATTTCATTTAAATGTTGACCGCGGCTGCGTCTTAGGTGGTCCATTCGGAAAGTCCAATTTTGGGCAACTTTTTCGAGCATTTCGGCCGGAATAGCCCGAATTTCTTCGGAAATGTTGTCTTCCAAAGCTGGAATAGTTGCTGGCTTATTTCTGTAGACTTTAGACTTGACGTAGCCCCACAAAAAATAGTATAAAGGCGTCAAATCGCATGATCTTGGTGGCCAACTTACCGGTCCATTTCTTGAGATGAATTGTTCTCCGAAGTTTTCCCTCAAAATGGCCATAGAATCGCGAGCTGTGTGGCATGTAGCGCCATCTTGTTGAAACCACATGTCAACCAAGTTCAGTTCTTCCATTTTTGGCAACAAAAAGTTTGTTAGCATCGAACGATAGCGATCGCCATTCACCGTAACGTTGCGTCCAACAGCATCTTTGAAAAAATACGGTCCAATGATTCCACCAGCGTACAAACCACACCAAACAGTGCATTTTTCGGGATGCATGGGCAGTTCTTGAACGGCTTCTGGTTGCTCTTCACTCCAAATGCGGCAATTTTGCTTATTTACGTAGCCATTCAACCAGAAATGAGCCTCATCGCTGAACAAAATTTGTCGATAAAAAAGCGGATTTTCTGCCAACTTTTCTAGGGCCCATTTACTGAAAATTCGACGTTGTGGCAGATCGTAAGTCTATTCATGATGAAATGTCAAAGCATACTGAGCATCTTTCTCTTTGACACCATGTCTGAAATCCCACGTGATCTGTCAAATACTAATGCATGAAAATCCTAACCTCAAAAGAATCACCATTTAGTTGCATTTAAAAAAAAAATAATATTTTATGGAGTTTTGCAATCAATATCAATTCAATTTTTAATTGTATCAATTAAACAATTAATTGTAATTTGTCCATAAAATTAATTTTGTAATTAAGTATTTTTTATGCCCAATTAAAACTGGCATTGATACTATCGTTTTCGTGATTGGAGACATTTCAATTAAAAAATTAATTGGATCAATTAATTTTGTGATTGAATCTGAAACAAGTATATACGGCCGTAAGTTCGGCCAGGCCGAAGCTTATGTACCCTCCATCATGGATTACGTAGAAACTTCTTGTAAACACTGCCATCCACAATTGAATTACTTAAGTTGCGGTAACGCTTGCCGGTGGCAAGGTATCTTAAAACCTCCTAACACCATCTTCTAAATTGTATGTAAGTCCATACGTGGTATATATTAAATCAAAAAGATCGATCCAATACGTATATAATTCAGTTTGACAAAGTAGACATAAAATGATGACAAAATTTTTTACAGAAATAAAATTTTAACAAAATTTTCTATAGAAATAAAATTTTCACAAAATTTATAGAAATAAACTTTTGACAAAATTTTCTATTAAAATAAAATCTTGGTTGATTCTTTTTGGCTCGAGTGGCAACCATGATTATGAACCGAATAAAATTTGAACAAAATTTTCTATAGAAATAAAATTTTGACAATGATGAAAATTTTATTATGAACCGAATAAAATTTTAACAAAATTCTCTATAGAAATAAAATTTTGGTAGACTATTTTTGGCTCTAGTGGCAACCATGATTATGAACCTATATGGACCAATTTTTGTGTGATTGGACCAATTTTGGTATGGTTGTTAGCGGATCGGTTTATATAGGGGCTATATATGATTATGAACCGATGTGGACCAATTTTTGCATGGTTGTTAGAGACCATATACCAATATCATGTACCGAATTTCAGGCGGATCGGATGAAATTTGCTTCTCTTTTAGGCTCCGCAAGCCAAATCTGGGGATCGGTTTATATGGGGGCTATATATAATTATTGACCGATTTGGACCAATTTTTGCATGGTTGTTAGAGACCATATACCAACACCATATACCAAATTTCAGCCGGATCGGATGAAATATGCTTCTGTTAGAGGCTCCACAAGCCAAATCTGAGGGTCCCTTTATATGGGGGCTATACGTAAAAGTGGACCGATATCGCCCATTTTCAATACCATCCGACCTACATCGATAACAACTACTTGTGCCAAGTTTCAAGTCGATAGCTTGTTTCGTTCGGAAGTTAGCGTGATTTCAACAGACGGACGGACGGACATGCTTAGATCGACTCAGAATTTCACCACGACCCAGAATATATATACTTTATGGGGTCTTAGAGCAATATTTCGATGTGTTACAAACGGAATGACAAAGTTAATATACCCCCATCCTATGATGGAGGGTATAAAAAAAAAATGTGTGTGTAAGGTTGACTCAATCTCACGATAGATCACATGTCGATCTTGTAATATGAGTTGGGACGATTGCTACGTACACAGAAAAAATTTCAATTCTCCACAAAATTTAAATTTTCCAATTAAAGTCTTAATTGAGTCTTAAAAAATATTCAATTAAAAATTTAATTGATTCAACAAATTCTTTAATTGAAACAAAAATCCATCACAAAAATGATTACTATAAATTAATTTTTTAATTGACTTTCAATTAATTTTTTAATTAATACTATCTATTCTGTGATTGAAGACATTTCAATTAAAAAATTAATTGGATAAATTAATTTCGTGATTAAATCAGAAAATTTTTTTGTGTGTAGCTAAATACAACTGTTTGGGATGTATGGGAGATTCTAAAAAGTACCGTCAAATTCAACAAATGTTGGTAGAGATTATAAATTTTTGTAAAAAAAAAAATATAACTTATTCAGACATCCTTTCTCCTCGTTTTCTATTTTATTTATTTATTTAATTTTTTGGAAAAAATAAAATTCTCACCTGTTGGTTGGAAAGGTGTTACACCAATTGGATTTTTGGGACTTGGATATGAAATCATAGACATTTGTTTAAATTTCATCATATTACTCTCCAAATTAGGTGGTAATGCTTTAAGTGGTGTTGGTTTGCAAGTGGCCGGTGGTGTTGTGCCAACCTGTTGATCATCCTAAAAACAAAATTGAAAGCAACAACCGATATTGGAATTAGAATATAGCATATTTTAAAAAAATAAATGATAAAAGAAATAAACTGAATTTCCAAAAATTGATGTTTACCGAATAAAAAATTTTGTTTGAAAAACGTAAAAAAATATCGCCCTAATTCGAAAAATCTATGGCTTCTTAAATCTTACCATTTCGTGGTTAATTCCAGCAAGATTCTTTCGAAAATCATGTGCTGTATCTTCAACATCTGAATCGGTAACACGTTCACGACATTTGAGATCTACAGATGTGTTTGAGTTTTGTGCTTCCATATGTTGTTGATGATATAGGCCAATACTATTGTTGACATTACCAACAGACTGTTGTTGCTGTTGTTGTTCATCCGGATCCTCATCGATAACCATCTGAAATATATATATTTTTTTTCGTATTATTTTAGTCCTTGTACATTTATTAGGAATCTTACCTGTTCATCTTCCGATGTTATGTCATGCTTCATGGGTTCTTCTTTAATACATTTTTGTGGATTTAAATTATGGTTATTGATTGTGGTGGGATCTGAGGATTCTGTACACGACGTATTATATGTTGCTATGGTCAATGGAATGATATCAGTTTGCATATCATGCATACCACTACCATTTTGACAATTTGTCGATCCACCCGTTGTTGAATTGCCATTGTTAGCTGTGAAGGATGACCCATATCCTGGTGTGGTGGGACTATGTTCTTGATCGATCGAATCCGAACCATCAATGGAATCCAAACGAAATTTGGCATCATTTGAACCACCAGACACTGTTAGAGATGTGGGATTATTTGGTCCACCAGCACCACCTTTACTGGAACTAGAAGATTTTCGTCTATCTTTCGAACACCATTTCCATTCGGGGTGTAATTTAAAGTGGGCATCTTTATACGATGAAGCCAATTCATTGTATGGGGCTTTCTCTTCAGGTTTCAAGGCATACCACCATTCACCAAGAATTTTACTTACAGTACGATTATCTTGATTGGGATGCTTTTTGTGGACCAGTCTTCTATGCTTTTTCGAAAAGATCATAAAAGCATTCATGGGCCGTCGAATTTTATCCTAGAAAAAAATATGGGAAAAACGTTTAACATTTGTTTTTTTTTTTGTTTTTATATAGAACAAATACTCGCGGATAACATACCTTTGTTTTGGGACTCATAGGTTCCTTGCCACCACTAGTAGCATTTGGATCGGCTGTTGAACCACTATTTGCATTATTAGCATTTTGTTGTTGTTGCTGTTGCAAAGCACTTAGCGATTGTGAACGCCGTTTTGAAGTACTTCCATGTAAAGATGCCTCGCTGGCTTCACCAGGTCCTCCAGTTTCGCCTCCTTTACGTCCGGATACATTTACTTGGTCACCAGCTGCGGAAGTACTATAGATATTGGCACGATAGTTACCACCTCGCACATGATGGTGTTCGTTACGCTGCTGTTGTTGCTGCATTTTATTGTTTTTAGTGCTCAAATTACTGGCCATGGGGGTTTCATTTTTTGGCGATGGCTCAAAAACATCGTCGTCCAATTGATCATCAATATCATCTGCCGAATTTGTCAAATCCGAAGCCGATGAAGCTAAAGCCGATGCTTTGGCAGCATCACTAAGAGAACAATTCAAAGGATTTCCTCCAGGCGATGATAGTGATGGCTTTATTAGCATTTGACTCTGACTATTCACTGGCTGTGGAGGTGGTGGGGGCGGTGGTGTGGACGCTGCTGCCTCGGTAGTGTTCGAGATGGTTGGTGATGGAGTTGGTGGCACAATACCGGCTAAGGAATAATTTGTTGCTGTTTGTTGGCTTTTCACGGGGGACTGATGGATGTGAGGCAGCAGCGTATGCCAGTGAAAAATCGACCCCGTATTAATGCCGTTTTTTGGAATAGTCTTTTCATTTATTAACTGTTGTTGTTGTTGTTGAGGCTGTTGTTTGATGTGTTGTATTGGGACCAATGTAGCACCGCCTCCACCACCACCTACAGGATTATGCTGCTGATTATGTCTCAGTTGATGCATGGCAGGAACATGTTGAATACCCTGTTGCAGTGAAGACATTGCACTCATGCTTTGACCACCATGAGCTTGAACCACCTGTGATGGTGATGATGATGGCACTGTCTGTTGGTGTGGCATCAGAGGCATTAATTGCGTCGCATCTACAATAACCGGATGAAAGGATTGTGCAGCGGCGGCCTGTGATACCAAGGCGGCATTTGTCATATTTGCAGCCGTTGTTGCCGCAGTGGCTGCAGCAGGTGAAATCCTTATAACACTAGTCGCATGGGCCATCGATGTGATTGTAGAAGCCGTTGTGGCCGCTGAAGAAATCACAATGGGCGGCGGTGGTGGACCAGGAGAAACAGATGCTTGCATATGATGTTGTTGTGATGACGGCGGCATATGAGGCGACATGACAACCTGTGGTGTTGTAGGGGCCACTGACACAGATGTTTGTTGTTGATGCATAACCATAGACACTGGCGACTGTTGTGGGGGTGGCGGAGGTGGCACTTGCGTTGCAACTGGTGCTCCAACATTAGAACCGCCTTGAGCTCTTACCGATTCGGGACATACGACTTGAGTTCCATATGCCCCCATAACGTTATACATTACTGGTGACGGTGTAGCTTTCCACTTGGTAGCGTGGGCGTCTTGTGATGGGGTAGCCGGACCTCCACCAATGGGTGTAAAGAAATTTTGACGATTTGTAGCAACCACCGGTGGCACAGGAGAATTATTGGCATTCATTGGTGAGGTGCCATGATTGACGGGCGATGAATACGAAGGAGTACCGGAGCGTGAACTGCCCAATGATACTAAAATGCAAAACAAAAATATTGAGGAATTTAATATGAAGCAAATATGGTTTACAATCTCGCATACACAAACATTGCAGATAGAGCTTAGCGCCCAAATCGAAGTCTTGAAAAGCATGCATATTAGCCCGTGTTCTATGCGTAACTTTGTACAATTGTATTTTTAACTATATCCAATTTGTGGTTTAACGCATATGATTATTAGGGAATAATTATTTCTTTTTTTCATGGATAATTCACGATTTCGCTTTATTTTTACTTCATATTTATTTAATTTTATTATTACTGCTTTTTATTATTGTTCATTCTTGCTAACAAAAGTTGTTGTATTTTGAAAACGAAAAAACAACGGTTTAATCATTGACTTGTGGTAGAGGGGGAAGAGAACAATGGAACGATGGACATAAGAGGATAGTGATGACGCTTTACAAAAAGAAATATGATGGTTGCCATATTTTTTTTGGATTCTACCAATAAATCCTTCATTTCAAAAGTAGCTTAAAACGTTTGGGCCATCAGTTCTGTATAAATTTTATAATGACATTACTGAAGTAAAACTTTATAAAACTAAAAAATAATAAAAAATCGGAACCAGTGACTAAACTTAAAATTATAGTTTCACATTGACATAATTATCCTGGATATTTGACGCTTCCAATGTATTATTTATATGTATTAAGTATATAACAAATATAATGACAATATGAGAATTCAAATGTAAAAATTCAAGACATTGAAAAGAAGACTGTTTTATTCTGGGCTTATTGTAAGTTTTGTCAAAATTTTATTTCTATAGAAAATTTTGTCAAAATTTTTTTGTATAGAAAATTTTGTCAACAATTTATTTCTATAGAAAATTTTGTCAAAATTTTCTTTCTGTATAGAAAATTTTGTCAAAATTTTATTTCTATAGAAAATTTTGTCGAAATTTAATTTCTATAGAAAATTTTGTCAAAATTTAATTTCTATAGACAATTTTGTCAAAATTTTATTTCTATAGAAAATTTTATCAAAACTTTATTTCTATAAAAAATGTTGTCAAAATTTTATTTCTATATAAAATTTTGTCAAATGTTTATTTCTATAGATAAAAATTTGTATCAAAATTTTATTTCAATAGAAAATTTTGTCAAAATTTTATTTCTGTAGAAAATTTTGTAAATTTTTTTTCTATCGAAAATTTTGTCAAAATTTTATTTCCATAGAAATTTTGTCAAAATTTTATTTCTGTAGAAAATTTTGTCAAATATTCATTTTTATCAAAATTTTATTTTTATATTTTATCAAAATTTTATTTCTATAAAAATTTTTATCAAAATTTTATTTCTATAAAAATTTTGTCAAAATTTTATCAAAATTTTATTTCTATAGAAAATTTTATCAAAATTTTATTTCGTAAGAAAATTTTGTCAAAACTTTATTTATATAGAACATTTTTGCGAAAATTTATTCCCATAGAAAATTTTTGCAAAATTCTATTTCTATAGAAAATTTTTGCAAAAATTTTATTTCTATAAAAAAATTTTGCAAAATTCAATTTCTATACAAAATTTTATTTCTATAGAAATTTTTTTCAAAATTTTATTTCTTAGAAAGGTTGGGTTAGGTGGCAGTCCGATTTATTTTTTTTTTTCTATCGAAAATTTTGTCAAAATTTTATTTCCATAGAAATTTTGTCAAAATTTTATTTCTGTAGAAAATTTTGTCAAATATTCATTTTTATCAAAATTTTATTTCTATATTTTATCAAAATTTTATTTCTATAAAAATTTTTGTCAAAATTTTATCAAAATTTTATTTCTATAGAAAATTTTATCAAAATTTTATTTCTATAGAAAATTTTGTCAAAATTTTATTTCTATAAAAAAAAAATTTGCAAAATTTTATTTCGATAGAAAATTTTGTCAAAACTTTTTTTATATAGAACATTTTTCGAAAATTTATTCCCATAGAAAATTTTTGCAAAATTTTATTTCTATAGAAAATTTTTGCAAAAATTTTATTTCTATAAAAAATTTTTGCAAAATTTAATTTCTATAGAAAATTTTGTCAAAATTTTATTTCTATAGAAAATTTTTTCAAAATTTCATTTCTTAGAAAGGTTGGGTTAGGTGGCAGCCCGATGTATAAGGCTCACTTAGACTCTTCAGTCCATTATGAGACCACAGTGGTGAACTACTCTCTTATCACACTGAGTGCTACCCGATTCCATGTTAAGCTCAATGACAAGGGACTTCCTTTTTATAGCCGAGTCCGAACGGCGTTCCACATTGCAGTGAAACCACTTAGAGAAGCTTTGAAACACTCAGAAATGTCACCAGAATTACTGAGGTGGGATAGTTCACCGCTGAAAAATTGTTTGGTGTTCGGTCGAAGCAGGAATCGAACCCACGATCATGTGTATGCAAGTTGGGCATGCTAACCATTGCACCACGGTGGCTCCCTTTGTATAGAAAATTTTGTCAAAATTTTATTTCTATAGACAATTGTGTCAAAATTTTATTTCTATAGGAAATTTTGTCAAAATTTTATTTCTATAGGAAATTTTGTCAACATTTTATTTCTATAGACAATTTTTAGTTCTGTAGAATATTTTGTCAACATTTTATTTCTATAGAAAATTTTGTAAAAATTTTATTCCTATAGAAAATTTTGTAAAAATTTTATTTCTATAGAAAATTTTTGCAAAATTTTGTTTCTATAGAAAATGTTGTCAAATTTTTTTTTCTATAGAATATTTTGTCAAAATTTTATTTCTATAGAAAATTTAGTCAAAATTTTATTTCTATATAAAATTGTGTCAACATTTTATTGCTATTCAAATTTTGTGAAATGCGTCTTAGCTCGAAAGGTATATTTTCAAAATCTACCAATACATTTCGTCTATTTTAATTGATTTATTATTTTATTTCTTATTACGCTGTATTGTTTATAAAGGGTGATTCTTTTGAGGTTAGGATTTTCATGCATTAGTATTTGACAGATCACGTGGGATTTCAGACATGGTGTCAAAGAGAAAGATGCTCAGTATGCTTTGACATTTCATCATGAATAGCCGAACGATCTGCCACAACGTCGAATTTTCAGTGAATGGGCCCTAGAAAAGTTGGCAGAAAATCCGCTTTTTTATCGACAAATTTTGTTCAGCGATGAGGCTCATTTCTGGTTGAATGGCTACGTAAATAAGCAAAATTGCCGCATTTGGAGTGAAGAGCAACCAGAAGCCGTTCAAGAACTGCCCATGCATCCCGAAAAATGCACTGTTTGGTGTGGTTTGTACGCTGGTGGAATCATTGGACCGTATTTTTTCAAAGATGCTGTTGGACGCAACGTTACGGTGAATGGCGATCGCTATCGTTCGATGCTAACAAACTTTTTGTTGCCAAAAATGGAAGAACTGAACTTGGTTGACATGTGGTTTCAACAAGATGGCGCTACATGCCACACAGCTCGCGATTCTATGGCCATTTTGAGGGAAAACTTCGGAGAACAATTCATCTCAAGAAATGGACCGGTAAGTTGGCCACCAAGATCATGCGATTTGACGCCTTTATACTATTTTTTGTGGGGCTACGTCAAGTCTAAAGTCTACAGAAATAAGCCAGCAACTATTCCAGCTTTGGAAGACAACATTTCCGAAGAAATTCGGGCTATTCCGGCCGAAATGCTCGAAAAAGTTGCCCAAAATTGGACTTTCCGAATGGACCACCTATGACGCAGCCGCGGTCAACATTTAAATGAAATTATCTTCAAAAAGTAAATGTCATGGACCAATCTAACGTTTCAAATAAAGAACCGATGAGATTTTGCAAATTTTATGCGTTTTTTTAAAAAAAAAAGTTATCAAGCTCTTAACAAATCACCCTTTATATGTTTTTAGTTGTTGTTCTCCATTTTCGTCCGCTAGGTAACACTAAGGTATGAGAAGAAAAAAAGGTTCAAACTTGAAGTATTGAACTTATAAGTTAGATTTTATTTTAAGTCTCCGATCGCATTCGTAACTGTAAAGGGAGACGCTATCACTTAAAAAGGAACCTTATAAAAAAGGTGTAACAACAACATGGTAAAAAAAAAGGTGGCACAAAATTGTAATAAGTATGAAATTAAGTAGAACAAAAGTATCAACGTTTAAAAAAATTTACAAATTTCTCGTAACATCGAGAGGGCGTTTAGACGATATTCTTATATGAAAAGTTTTATCCAAACTATGATTTAAAACGACAAAGATGAGTGTGTGCCGACAGACTCTACACAGATATCAGTTAAAATACACGATTCTTTCTCAAAAACTAGCATAAAAAGACGACAATTCGCATAGAACAAAATCCAAAATTGTAAAAAGATAAAGTTGATTTATCTTTATTTGGAAAACTCTAAAATTTGTTAAGTAGATCGTTTGACAACAATCTGAAGTGTGGGAGCTTCGAAAAAAAAAACACAAAAAGTTTATGTTTTCACATATTTAAAATCGGGGCTCCCCAAAAAAATATTTCTAGTAATTCAATTAAGGCTATCTTTAGACGGATGTTCAAATTTCATTTTTATTTTTTACCATTTGCAAAGACACACTTTTTATCTTTGAATTAGAAATTTAGCACAATAAAATGTAATTTATGTAGGCCCAATATCAAATTCATATAACCTTTGGATCATATAGCCTTCTTGTTATGTATTACTCATTTGCGCTTTAGGTCCAGAGCTGTGAGCTTATTTGAGGACTTACTAAGTAAAAGTCGGAGCTTTTTTATTTCTGTAATCTTGCCTTTAAAATCTTGCATTTTAAATTAATCTTGACCAAAAGTCAAAGGAATACTTTATACATTCAATCTGCAAGCATTCATATATTTGAATGCTTGGAGAACATAATTAAATGCATGTCAACTTACCTAACATATTTGCCACATCTGTTTCCTCTTGATCGAAACGACCTGTAATACGATAATTTGGAGAAGTCTCCGAATCACGAGATGTATCTTCATCGATTTGAGTTTTACTACTTGAACGACTGCTAATATCACTGAAACGAGAAGACATTGTCATATTAGGCAATAAATTCAGAAAACAAAAATTCAGAATTTTTTATACTTCAAAACATAATAAACACATACCTTGGAAATCGACTTGGCCCTGTTGAGCGCAATGAATTGCCCTTTTGATTGAGATGGCGTGAACAAAAACCACGTCGCTGAGATTCCTTCGAACACAGTGAGCATAATCGACGCCATTGTTTGCCATTGAATTTTTTGCGTACGCCTGATTCGGATTCGACTATATCGCCTTTTTTAAAGCGATGTGGCGTATTTGCTTGAGATCGTGGTGTAGCTGGGTGAGATCGTGGTGTAAGCCTCTGATCGAGTAATGATGATGTACTGCCGCGACTTTGCATGCTACTGCGTTTGCTGCAACCGGATAATTTTTCTGGATCAGCATCGGCCAAAGACGCATAGCCGCCAATATCTACTCCTTTCAGTTCTTCATCGGAATCATAGGAGTCATCATAAGCAGTGGTACTGGTAGTGGGACCCCCACTCCCAGAAGAACCACCCACTGTGGCAGATGGACGCGTATGATGCTGCTGTTGTTGTTGTGGTTGATGTTGACGTTGTCTACGCTGTTGCATAGACAAATCGTCCGAGTTGCTTTGACTTTGCATTTTGGAATCAATAACAACATGATGATCACTTTGAAGCTGTTGATGATGAATATTATGGTGATGGTGATGACTATGACTATGATGCTGATGCTGATGATGATGGTGTTGAGTTGTTTGTGTTCCATCCACATTGAGATGTTGTTCACCGGTCTGAGTACTTTCAACACAGCCATTTTCATTATTATGGAGCACATAGGAAGAATTTTGATTGGCCAAAGTATTCCCATTTCCACCATTAATTATATTACCACCATTTCCCGTTTGAAATGGTGAAGTGGCTATGGTCCTGTAATAATCATCCTGTTTTTGTTGTCCACCTGTTGTTGTATGGCTGGATCGATGGAGAACACCACCTCCACCTGGTGTCAACATTTTATTATTGCCATATGTCAATTGATGCGATGAAGCCTGCGTTGATTGTGACTGTTGTTCTTGAAGCTGCTGGTGTTGATACATAACATGTTGTGTGTTATGCATTTGTCCAGCAACATTTGTTGGTGTTTTATTTCCCAACATGGAACGACCCGAATGATATGAAAGCTGATTCGTTGAGACTACATTATTGGTACCTAACGAACGCCTCGATTGTGGTGAACTGTGAATCCTTTTGCTTCCTGCATTTGTGGGTACTGGCATGGGTGATACTTCATTAAGTTCATCCCACCAAGGTGGAAGCAATAATCGCAAATCTGCCCGTTTCACAGTATTCAGCTAAAAATGAAGAAAAATATTTGCAATACATTTTTTTAGTTTTCTATTTTATTTTCTTACAATTGCTGCTCCAGATTCAGTGGTTCCGATTTGTACTGTAAATTGTTTTGTTGCCGGATGTACTTCCACAACTGTACCCTCAACAAATACACAACCATCTCGACCCTCAATTAACGTCCGCACACAAACTCGAGTATCCTCCAATATCTGAAAGAGAGATAAAGAAAAGAAGTGCAATGAACCAATTATAGACATAAATTCTATCGAATTCTAAAATAAAATAGAGGAATAGTTTTAGCTTCATAAGATTCCTTGATCATGGAGAACACTTAGGTTAGATTAAGTATAATGGCATTCCGATATTTTAGACTCACATACACTATTTAGTCCATTGTGATACCATCAATGAGGGTTGCCCGATTCTATGTTTAGCTCAATGACAAGGAGACACTTGCGATATCTACACTACAGGATGTGAGACCGACTCTTCTGAGGGCAGTTATTGCGCGTTCTGATTTCCTCGGTCATCACAGTCTTTTCACATGGGCTATACACAAGGTCGCCACCACGGTTGCCACTCGAATCAAAAATAATCTAACAAAATTTGGAGAAAATTCTACCAAACAAAAAAATTTTGTCAAAATTTTATTTCTTCAGAAAATTTTGTCAACATTTTATTTCTATAAAAAATTTTGTCAAAATTTGATTTCTTTAGAAAATTTTGTCAAAATTTTATTTCTTTCATTTAATTTCTTAAGGAAATGTTGTCAAATCTTTATTTCTATAGAAAGTTTTGTCAAAATTTTATTTCTTCCATTTAATTTCTTTAGAAAATTTTGTCAAAACTTTATTTCTATAGAAAATTTTGTCAAAATTTGATTTCTATAGAACATTTTGTCAAAACTTGATTTCTATAGAAAATTTTGTAACAATTTTATTTCTATAAAAATTTTTGTCACAATTTTATTTCTATAAAAAATTTTTTCAAAATTTTATTTCTAAGAAAATTTTGTCAAAATTTTAGTTTTATAGAAAATTTTGTTAAAAATGTTATTTCTATAGAAAATTTTGACAAAATTTGAATTCTATAGAAAATTTTGTCAAAACTTGATTTCTATAGAAATTTTTTGTCAAAATGTTATTTCAATAGAAAATTATGTCAAAATTTTATTTCTTTAGAAAATGTTGTCAACATTTTATTTCGTTAGAAAGTTTGTCAAAATTTTATCAGTTTAGAAAATTTTGTCAAAACTTTATTTCTATAGAAAATTTGTGCAAAATTTTATTTCTATAAAAAATTTTGTTAAAAATTTTATTTCTATAGAAAATTTTGTCAACATTTTAATTCTATAGAAATTTTTGTCAAAATGTTATTTCTTTAGAATATTTTGTCAAAATTTTATTTCTATAGAAAAATTTTTGTCAAAACTTGATTTCTATCGAAATTTTGTGTCAAAATTTTATTTCTTTAGAAAAATTTGTCAAAACTTGATTTCTATAGAAATTTTTTGTCAAAATTTTATTTCTCTAGAAAATTTTGTCAAAATTTTATTTCTTTAGAAAATTTTGTCAACATTTTATTTCGTTAGAAAAGTTTGTCAAAATTTTATTAGTTTAGAAAATTTTTTCAAAATTTTATTACTATAGAAAATTTTTGCAAACTTTTATTTCTATAAAAAATTTTGTTAAATTTTTATTTCTTTAGAAAATTTTTGCAAAATTTTATTTCTATAGAAAATTTTTGCAAAACTTTATTTCTATAAAAAATTTTGTTAAAAATTGTATTTCTATAGAAAATTTTTGCAAAATTTTATTTCTATAGAAAATTTTTGCAAAATTTTATTTCTATAAAAAATTTTATTAAAAATTTTATTTCTATAGAAAATTTTTGCAAAATTTTATTTCTATAAAAAATTTTGTTAAAAATTGTATTTCTATAGAAAATTCTGTCAACATTTTAATTCTATCGAAAATTTTGTCAAAATGTTATTTCTATCGAAAATTTTATCAAAATTTTATTTCTTTAGAAAAATTTGTCAAAACTTGATTTCTATAGAAATTTTTTGTCAAAATTTTATTTCTCTAGAAAATTTTGTCAAAATTTTATTTCTTTAGAAAATTTTGTCAACATTTTATTTCGTTAGAAAAGTTTGTCAAAATTTTATTAGTTTAGAAAATTTTTTCAAAATTTTATTACTATAGAAAATTTTTGCAAACTTTTATTTCTATAAAAAATTTTGTTAAATTTTTATTTCTTTAGAAAATTTTTGCAAAATTTTATTTCTATAGAAAATTTTTGCAAAACTTTATTTCTATAAAAAATTTTGTTAAAAATTGTATTTCTATAGAAAATTTTTGCAAAATTTTATTTCTATAGAAAATTTTTGCAAAATTTTATTTCTATAAAAAATTTTATTAAAAATTTTATTTCTATAGAAAATTTTTGCAAAATTTTATTTCTATAAAAAATTTTGTTAAAAATTGTATTTCTATAGAAAATTCTGTCAACATTTTAATTCTATCGAAAATTTTGTCAATATGTTATTTCTATCGAAAATTTTATCAAAATTTTATTTCAATAGAAAATTTTGTGAAAATTTTATTTCTATAGATAATTTTGTGAAAATTTTATTTCTATTGAAATTTTGTGTCAAAATTTTATTTCTATAGAAAATTTTGTCAAAATTTTATTTCTATAGAAAATTTTGTCAACATTTTATTTCTTTAGAAAATTTTGTCAAAATTTTATTTCATTAGAAAATTTTGTCAAAATTTTCTTTCTTTGGAAAATGTTTGCAAAATTTTATTTCTATAAAAATTTTGTTAAAAATTTTATTTCTATAGAAAATTTTGTCAACATTTTAATTCTATAGAAAATTTTGTCAAAATGTTATTTCTTTAGAAATTTTGTCAAAATTTTATTTCTTTAGAAAATTTTGTCAAAATTTTATTTCTTTAGAAAATTTTGTCAAAATTTTATTTCTTTAGAAAATTTTGTTAAAAATTTGATTTCTATAGAAAATTTTGTCAAAATTTGATTTCTATAGAAAATTTTGTCAAAACTTGATTTCTATAGAAATTTTTTGTCAAAATTTTATTTCTATATATAGAAATAAAATTTTGACAAAAAATTTCTATAGAAATCAAGTTTTGTCAAAATTTTATTTTAGAAAATTTTTGTCAGAATTTTATTTCTATAGAAAATTTTTGCAAAATTTTATTTCTATAAAAAATTTTGTTAAAAATTGTATTTCTATATAAAATTTTGTCAACATTTTAATTCTATCGAAAATTTTGTCAAAATGTTATTTCTTTAGAACATTTTGTCAAAAATTTATTTCTATAGATAATTTTGTGAAAATTTTATTTCAAAATTTTATTTCTTTAGAAAATTTTGTGAAAATTTTATTTCTTTAGAAAATTTTGTCAAAATTTTATTTCTTTAGAAAATTTTGTCAAAATTTTATTTTTTTAGAAAATTTTGTCTAAATTTTATTTTCATAGAAAATTTTGTCAAAATTTTATTTCATTAGAAAATTTTGTCAAAATTTTATTTCTATAGAAAATTTTGTCAAAATTTTATTTCTTTAGAAAATGTTGTCAACATTTTATTTCTTTAGAAAAGTTTGTCAAAATTTTATTTCTTTAGAAAATTTTGTCTCTAAGGTCAGTTGTCTTTTATTTAACACAGAGTTCTCTCCCGTCCACCTGATCTGCAATATATAACATCCTAGCACTGAGTACCAACTATCACGATGTGCATTACGATTAAACTTTTTGGTAGAGTAATGGTCTTTCAATAATCCAATATTTGCCAAATTGAATCCCTCTAAAGAGTGGAAATATTTTTTGTCAGTTTCCCATACTGAGGTGTATTTACTTGTAACCCACTTGTAACCACCCAAATTGCACAAAATATATAGGGCAAAAAAATGAAGAATCACTTACATCTGCCGCAGGTGGACTTGCGTCCAATATCACATTAAAACGCCCACTATTAAGTACATCTGTATATAAATGTGTACTATTTTCTGGCGGATCAAATTCGACTATAATTGAATTTGGTGGCACATCTCCACTCAGCGATGATGAAGTGGATGAATTTGGTTGACGTGTAATGCCAGGAGCGTAATAGTTTTTCAATTTGGCCAGTACTCGTGTATTAATCCAATCTCTTAGATTAAGTACAATCTCGTCATTCGTCAACGATGATGATGATGATGATTGTGATGGCAGCACTGATGGTGAAGATGATGACATTGTTTGATGTTGCTGATGGTGATGCGATTGCTGCTGCTGTTGTTGTTGTTGTTGTTGGAGCATCTGATGGTGGTGTGAAGAGTTTACAGCAACAACATGCGGCGTTGTTTGCGCTTTGTTTTGTTGTATAAAGTTATAACGTTGTTGTCCAGCAACATTTTGTGGTTGTTGATTAATATTGTTGTAATTGCCATTACTGTTGTTGCTGTTATCATTTGACACAATTGTCGTTGATGATGACAACGAAGATGCAGATGTTATTGTTGTTGTCGTTGTACCACTACAACCCACAGCATGAGAACTAAAAAAAAAAACATAAAATTGAAGAATAATATGTTTGGGTTTAAAAAGTTTATGCTACTGTATACAGAACAAAAATTATTGGTAATAATTTTTCTATTGAATATTTGATTTTTATATATATTTAATAAATTGATTCATACATCAAATAATATTGCCGAATTTTTTCAACAAACTTTTTAGTTCATAAAAAAAAAAAATAATTAAAAACTTAATTGATTCAATTAAATTTAAAATTAATTGATTCAATTAATTTTTAATTTATTGAAACAAAAATCAATTATAGAAATCATTTGTATCAATTATTTGTTTTAATTGATCCAAACAAAAATCAATTATATAAATAGTTTGCACAGAAAAAAATATCACCAAAATATTTCCAATTAAAGTTGAAAGTTGAAGTTGAAAATTTTTTTCAATTAATAAATTGATTGATACAATTAACTTTCTAATTAAGATAGAAACATTAAGTTAATGAATGCAATTATTGAAAATTTTAAAATTTTTAATTAAAAAATTATTTGATACAATTAACTTTTTAATCAAATTAGGAAGACAAAGCCAATTAAAAAAAGTGATGAAATTTTTTTTAAATTTTTAATTAAAAATATATTTCAAACAATCAATTGTTAATCCGAATAAAAACTCTAAGCCAATTCAGAAAGTAATTGAAAATAGTTAAATTTTTTAAATAATAAATTAAATGAGTTTTGCAATCAACATCAATTAAATTTTAAATTGAATCAATTAAAAAATTTATTGAAATTTTCTAATAAAATTTTAAAATTTTTAATTAAAAAATTATTTGATACAATTAACTTTTTAATCAAATTAGGAAGACAAAGTCAATTAAAACAAGTATATACGGACGTAAGTTCGGCCAGGCCGAATCTTATGTACCCTCCACCATGGATTGCGTAGAAACTTCTACGAAAGACTGTCATCCACAATCGAACTAACATACTTGGGTTGTGGTATTTTAAAACTTCTTAACATCGTTTTCTAAATTGTGAGTTAGTCCATACGTGGTAGGAGCCACAATTGAAATATGGGGATCGCTTATATGGGGGCTATATACAATTATGAACTTGATATGGACCAATTTTTGTGTGATTGGGGATTGATTTATCTGAGGGCTATATATAACTATAGACCGATTTGGACCTAGTTAGACATGGTTGTTAACGGCCATATACTACCACAATGTACCCAATTTCAACTGAGTCGGCTGAATTATGCTCCTCCAAGAGGATCCAAAACCAAATCTCGGGATCACTTTATATGGGGGCTATATATGATTATGGGCTGATATGGACCACTTTTGGCATGGCTGTTAAATATCATATACTACCACCACGTACCAAATTTCAACCAGATCGGATGAATTTTGCTTCTCCAAAAGGCACCAGAGGTCAAATCTGGGGATCGGTTTATATGGGGGCTATATATAATTATGGACTGATATGAACCAATTTCTGCATGGTTGTTGGATACCATATACTGACATCACGTACCAAATTGCAACCGAATCGGATGAATTTTGCTCTTCCAAGGGGCTCCGGAGGTCAAATCTGGGGATCGGTTTATATGAGGGCTATATATAATTACGGACCGATTTCGACCAATTTTTGCATGGGTGTTTGAGGCCATATATTAACACCACGTACCAAATTTCAACTGAATCAAATGAATTTTGGTCTTCCAAGAGGCTCCAGAGGTCAAATCTGGTGATCGGTTTATATGGGGGCTATATATATTTATGGACCGATGTGGACCATTTTGTGCATGGTCATTAGAGAACATATACTAACACCATGTACCAAATTTCAGCCGGATCGGATGAAATTTGCTTCTCTTAGAGGCTCCGCAAGCCAAATCGGGGTATCGTATATATAATTATTGACCGATGTGGACCAATTTTTGTATAGATGTTAGAGACCATACACTTACACCATGTACCAAATTTCAGCCGGATCGGGTGAAATTTGCTTCTTTTAGAGGCTCCGAAAGCCAAATCGAGGGATCGGTTTATATGGGGGCTATATGTAATTATGGACCGATGTGGACCAATTTTTGCATGGTTGCTAGAGATCATATGGTGACACCATGTACCAAATTACAGCCGGATCGGATGAAATTTGCTTCTCTTAGAGTCCCCGCAAGCCAAATTTGGGGGTCCGTTTATATGGGGGCTATACGTAAAAGTGAACCGATATGGTATGCAATACCATCCGACCTACATCTATAACAACTACTTGTGCTAAGTTTCAAGTCGATAGCTTGTTTCGTTCGGAAGTTAGCGTGATTTCAACAGACGGACGGACGGACATGCTCAGATCGACTCAGAATTTCACCACGACCAAGAATATATACGTTATGGGGTCTTAGAGCAATATTTCGATGTGTTACCAACGGAATGACAAAGTTAATATACCCCCATCCTATGGTGGAGGGTATAAAAAGTGATGATTTTTTTAAATTTTTAATTAAAAATGTATTTGAAACAATCAATTGTTTATCCGAACAAAAACTCGAAGCCAATTCAGAAAGTAATTGAAAATAGTTATCTTTTTTTTAAATAATAAATTAAATGAGTTTTGCAATCAACATCAATGAAATTTTAAATTGAATTAATTAAAAAATTTATTGAAATTTGCTAATAAAATCAATTAATTTTTTAATGAAGAATTTTTTCTATGCCCAATTAAAACTGTGATTGATACTATCATTTTCGTGGTTGAAGACATTTCAATTAAAAAATTAATTAGATCAATTAATTTCGTGATTGAATCAGAAAATTTTTTTGTGTGTGTATCAACTATTATTTGTAATTGGATCACTTATTTTTTTTTTTTTAAGTGGCTTTGGTGATTGATGCTATCATTTCAGAGATTGAAGCAGTTTCAATTAAAAAGTAATTAGGTCCATTAACCCTCTAATGCCCAATCCCGCCTGTAGGCGGGCTACGTAAAATCAGGAAGCTTTTAGTAAAACACGCGTTAAGACAACAAAAATGGGTAATATAAAAAGAAAACTTAGTAAAATCTGTTCAAGAGGCTTTGCAGCATATACTGAATTTTACCGCATAAATTTTTCATTGTTTCATTTTCTTGCTTTTGTGTCGTTAACATTAAATATTTAATCAGCTGGCAAAAAAATTGGGGCATTAGAGGGTTAATATGCTGATTAAATACAACAAATGTTGTCTTCTGCACACACATTTTTTTCTGATTTATTCACGAAATTAATTGATCCAATTAATTTTATAATTGAAATGTCTTCAATCACGAAAAAGATAGTATAAATCACAGTTTTAATTGGACATTTAAAAAATACTTGATTAAAAAATTAATTGATTTCAATTTTTTAATTGGCTCAATTAAAAAGTTAATTGATGTTGTTTGCAAAACTTAATTAATTTAATGGATTGCTCTAAGTTCATTTAAAAATTTATGAATTAAAACTAAAAAAACAGTTTTTTCTTTGTATCAACTAACCTTGTTATAATTGTACGTTTTTCAGGTATTTCCATGCATGTACTGGCCTTTGAAGCAATCGATACCAGAGACCCGCTACTGGTGTCATTACTATAGGCTAAAGATGTTACCGCCGCAGCACTTGCAGGAGAACCAAATTGTGTTGTGTGTATGGTGTAAATATTTTCACCTCCTACGGTACCATTCGTCGAACTTGGAGCATATCTTGTTGTTGCTCCATTTCCCATAGCATTCGTTGTGCCAATGGAGGTCGTCGTTGGATCAACGGCCGTTGAATAAGAAGCAATGGGCGATGATGATAATCCTTTGGTGGATAAGCATTTAATCTCGGATGATGATGATGATGTCGCAGATGGGGTATTGGAGTTATGGTGTGTATTGGTGGCACTATCTTGTTTAACATGGCTGTTGCCATCATTGGCCTCATCCAATTCGGATGGATCAAATTTTCGTTTCTTTGGATGTTGACGAGGTATGATGGCAGCAGCACACGAAGACGATGTAGCGATCGTCGTCGTCGTTGTATTTGTGGCGGACATTGAGGTTTGGCCAACATCGTGTTGAAGTAATTGATGTTGATGTTGTTGTTGTTGCTGATTTATGGTCAAATCGTTTGGTAGATTAGACGACGATGACGACAATGATGTTAAATTATTGTCGTTTATTGTTGAAGTAGCTAGAGCTGATGATGTTGTAGATGCTGATGAAACTGCTGCTGATGTTGTTGTTGCCACCGCCGATGATGGTGTTACCATTTTGTAGGGCGTTAAAGCCTTCTCAACAGCGAGACTTGTCTAGTTTCCTCTACTCTTTTCCCTCCCTTCTTTTCTACTTGTTAGTATTCCTTTTTTTGTAGTAGTTCTAAATAATGGCGATATTTTTAGATATTTCTGCTGCTTAAAACAAAAAAATAATACTGATATCTGAAATCTTTATCCATTAAGAATTCAGTAGTTGTGTAGAATGTTATGAGAAATCCATCATTTTAAGCAGCATTTGTTGCACGCAACGACATTGCAACATACTGGATGCTGCAATGACCATGTCGTTAAATTGTCGCCTGACAGAAACACCACGTTTACAACATTATGGCAAATAAAAAGGGATTGTTTTTATTTATTTTTTTTTTTTTTTGTGGCTCTGGTATATGAAAATATAGGCAACCTGAAACGATAAGAATAATAAGAAATCAATTAATATAAAATGAATTATACTAGGAGTTTAATCCTAGAAGGTTGGCCACAATTTACTATGCTTAAAAGCTCAAAAACTCCAAAGTAAAGCAAAGTGTATCGCGTCATAAATCGTTATACTCATACCGGTAGCGTTGCCTCTCGAGACAAAAATAATCTACCAAAATTTTATGAAAAAACTACCAAACAAAAAAGCTCGAGTAATAATTAATTGTAAATTAAGTCAAAAAAAAAAATAATATTTTACTAAATTTTAAACCTATAGAAAATTTTGACAATATTTTATTTCTATAGAAAATTTTATCAAAATTTTATTTCTGTAGCAAATTTTATCAAAATTTTATTGCTGCAAGTAGAGGATGCTGATGAGAAATGTGGTAATTCCGAAACGTGCGTGCATCCAACCATTCTTTTCCTCTGTTGGTTAAGTTACTCTTGTAGTTTAGTCAACGCAATAGTTTTTAAGCTGAGATCAAAATAACAAATATAGAAATTTTTGTCAAAATTTTATTTTTATAGAAAATTTTGTCAATATTTTATTTCCATATTTTTATTTTTATAGAAAATTTTGACAAAATTTTATTTTTGTAGAAAAGTTTCTAAAAATGTTATTTCTATAGAAAATTTTCTCAAAATTTTATTTCTATAGAGAATTTTGTCAAAAACTGTCAAAGTTTTATTTCTCTAGAAAATTTTGTCAAAATTGTATTTCTATAGAAAATTTTGCCAAAATTTTATTTCTATAGAAATTTTTTTCAAATATTTATTTCTATAGAAAATTTTGTTAAAATTTTATTTCTATAGAAAATGTTGTCAAAATTTTATTTCTATAGAAAATTTTGTCAAAATTTTATTTCTATAGAAAATTTTGTCAAAATTTTATTTCTATAGAAAATTTTGTCAAAATTTTATTTCCATAGAAATTTTGTCAACATTTTATTTCTATAGAAAAATTTGTCAAAATTTTATTTCTATAGACAATTTTGTCAAAATTTTATTTCTACAGAAAATTGTTCCTCCAAATTTTATTTCTATAGAAAATTTTGTCAAAATTTTATTTCTAAAGAAAATTTGATCAAAATTTTATTTCTATAGAAAATTTTGTTAAAATTTTATTTCTATAGAAAATTTTGTCAAAATTTTATTTCTATAGAAAATTTTGTTAAGATTTTATTTCTATAGAATATTTTGTCAAAAGTTTATTTCTATAGAAAATTTTGTCAAAATTTTACCTCTATAGAAAATTTTATCAAAATTTTATTTCTATAGTAGATTTTATCAAAATTTTATTTTTATAGAAAATTTTTGCAAAATTTTATTTTTATTGAAAATTTTGTAAAAATTTTATCTCTATGGAAAATTTTGTCAAAATTTTATTTCTATAGAAAATTTTGTCAAAATTTTATTTCCATAGAAAATTTTGTCAAAATCTTATTTCTATAGAAAATTTTTGCAAAATTTTATTTTTACTGACAATTTTGTCAAAATTTTATATCAATAGAACATTTTTGCAAAATTTTATTTCTATAGAAAATTGTTCCTCCAAATTTTATTTCTATAGAAAATTTTCTCAAAATTTTTTTTCTATATAAAATTAAATAAAAAAAAAAATCAAATTTTTTTTCTATAGAAAATTTTATTTCTATAGAAAATTGTTCCTCCAAATTTTATTTCTATAGAAAATTTTCTCAAAATTTTATTTCTATATAAAAAAAAAAATTCAAAATTTTATTTCTATAGAAAATTTTGTCAAAATTTTATTTCTATAGAAAAATGTTGTCAAAATTTTATTTCTATAGAAAATTTTATCAAAATTTTATTTCTATAGAAAATGTTATCAAAATTTTATTTCTATAGAAAATTTTTGCAAAATTTTATCTCTATAGAAAATTTTGTCAAAATTTTATTTCCATAGAAAATTTTATTTCCATAGAAAATTGTGTCAAAATTTTATTTCTAAAAAAATTTTTTGCAAAATTTTATTTTTATTGACAATTTTGTCAAAATTTTATATCTATAGAACATTTTTGCAAAATTTTATATCTATAGAAAATTGTTCCTCCAAATTTTATTTCTAAAGAAAATTTCTATATAAAATTAAATAAAAAAAATTCAAAATTTTATTTCTATAGAAAATTTTGTTAAAATTTTATTTCAATAGAAAATTTTTGTCAAAATTTTATTTCTATAGAAAATTTTATCAAAATTTTATTTCTATAGAAAATTTTCTCAAAATTTTATTTCTATAAAAGATTTTGTCAAAATTTTATTTCTATAGAAAATTTTATCAAAATTTTATCTCTACAGAAAATTTTTGCAAAATTTTTTATCTATAGAACATTTTTGCAAAATTTTATTTCTATAGAAAATTGTTCCTCCATATTTTATTTCTATAGAAAATTTTCTCAAAATTTTATTTCTATATAAAATTAAATATAAAAAAATTCAAAATTTTATTTCTATAGAAAATTTTGTAAAAAATTTATTTCTATAGAAAATTTTGTTCAAATTTTATTTCTATAGAAAATTTTGCCGAATTTTTTTTCAATAGAAAATTTTGTCAAAATTTTATTTCTATTGAAAATTTTGTCAAAATCTTATTTCTATAGATTTTCTCAAAATTTATTTTGCAAAATCTAAGCTGTAATTTGAAATATATCTATCTGAATAGCCTATTAACCAAAAAAATTTGGAAGATGTACTCACTCCCAATGATGTTCTTTATTTTAACTACACAGGAAGTTCTTTTCATTCTATTTGTTATAACATGTTTTTTTCATATTTTTAATAGTTAATATTTTAACTTGTTTTGTTTCAAATTGGTTAAAAACAAAAAAAAAATTCAAAATTTTATTTCTATAGAAAATTTTGTCAAAATTTTATTTCTATAGAAAAATGTTGTCAAAATTTTATTTCTATAGAAAATTTTATCAAAATTTTATTTCTATAGAAAATGTTATCAAAATTTTATTTCTATAGAAAATTTTTGCAAAATTTTATCTCTATAGAAAATTTTGTCAAAATTTTATTTCCATAGAAAATTTTATTTCCATAGAAAATTGTGTCAAAATTTTATTTCTAAAAAAAATTTTTGCAAAATTTTATTTTTATTGACAATTTTGTCAAAATTTTATATCTATAGAACATTTTTGCAAAATTTTATATCTATAGAAAATTGTTCCTCCAAATTTTATTTCTAAAGAAAATTTCTCAAAATTTCTATATAAAATTAAATAAAAAAAAATTCAAAATTTTATTTCTATAGAAAATTTTGTTAAAATTTTATTTCAATAGAAAATTTTTGTCAAAATTTTATTTCTATAGAAAATTTTATCAAAATTTTATTTCTATAGAAAATTTTGTAAAAAATTTATTTCTATAGAAAATTTTGTCCAAATTTTATTTCTATAGAAAATTTTGCCGAATTTTATTTCAATAGAAAATTTTGTCAAAATTTTATTTCTATTGAAAATTTTGTCAAAATCTTATTTCTATAGATTTTCTCAAAATTTATTTTGCAAAATCTAAGCTGTAATTTGAAATATATCTATCTGAATAGCCTATTAACCAAAAAAATTTGGAAGATGTACTCACTCCCAATGATGTTCTTTATTTTAACTACACAGGAAGTTCTTTTCATTCTATTTGTTATAACATGTTTTTTTCATATTTGTAATAGTTAATATTTTAACTTGTTTTGTTTCAAATTGGTTAAAAACAGTTTAAGAATTCATAAAATGGTACAAATTATTTAAATTTTGTCGAAAATGTGCTAAATCCAATCTGAAAAAAGTGTGCAGTTTTGAAAATATTTGAGGTCAAACGTTTCAGACAAGCGTTAGAATCCATTAAAAAATTATAAAAATTAGTTATTTGACAAAATATCACAGAATTTTTTAATTTACATCCAAAACATTGAATACGGATCACACCTAAAGAAGTGATGGAAATTCAGTGCACCGGCTTTTGAAATGGAGGACTTCCGTCCTATGACAAGCCCATGTTAAATTCATCGCTTCTGCACCCAGAAAAAAGGGGCTTAATACCAACTGAACTTTATTTTAGTTCATGAAGATTATTTGATTTTAGTTAAATTTTGCACAATATGAGTAAATGTTCCTTATTTGAATAATTTTTTGCTAACTTTAATGACGTGAACTAAAAATAAGAAAAAAAAGTTGTATACAAATATAGTGCACAATTTTACTGAAAAATGAAATAGTTCATATTTTCCTAAAATGGTACAATTTTGCTTAAATTGAGTTCATAAGTCTCTCAAATTTTAACAATTTTTAAATCCACTTTTTTTTCAACATATGAAATTTTCTTAAACAACAGAAAAAAATTAATTATTTAAAAAAAAATTCTTCAATTTGACAAAAAGTATTAACTTATTTGTAACATGTTGCAATTAGAAAACTTTTTAGTTAAAATTTTCTAAAATAAACCTACATTTTCTTTCACGGTGGGTTCACTTTTTTTTGTGTGTGCGTCAATTTTGCACCACTGCCGGATCCAAAAAGAACATTTTCATTACTTTTTTTGCGACGCTTTTTTTGCTAGGAAGTAATAAAATACTCAAAATTTAACTCAATTTTTAAATTGACAAAGATTTGGCCTTTTTTTTCTTTTCACTCAAAATGCTAATGGATTTTCCAGTATTTTTTTAAATATATTTTACAGTACAAAGTATATATATTTAAAACAAAGAAACAAATAACAATGAAGAAATAACAATGTTATATTTACATAATAATAATAATAATAATAATAATATCTCCAATTATAATAGGTAGATAGGTATGCACTTGTAATTCTATTCAATTACAATTCCCCCAACCCTCTTTGTGTATTACGACAATAATAAAAACACAACAAAAAAGCAAAACATTAGTATGACACATCGTTTGTTATTATTATTTTCATCATCAGAGTCTTCTTCTTCGTCATATTGCGAATTTGTTATTGGGTGGCTTGGTTAATGTGCTGCACACATCATAAAAGGTTTTTGACCTTTACATTGACCATGCAGCTGTACCATCACTAACCATCTAACCAACAGCAACTTTGTTGTAACAACAGAGAGAGATAGAGAGTAAGAGAATGAGTGAGTGTGACTGAAATCGTACGGTTGACAGAGTGGCGATAAACAAGACAACTTTGTACCGATGTGTTTAGAAAACACAAATGCGAAATATGCATATTGAGCTCCACATGTCATTATTGTCGTTGCAATAGACTGCTAGACGTTTTGTCACATTTGAAGTTCTAAACATGGAATAGTTTATACTGTATAGGGTTATACTATACCATAGGGTTACCAAGGCTATTTTATAATGTACCGCAAAAGTGCAATTTCAGCAGATTTCCTTTATTTTTGTTAATATCTAAAAAAAGTTTTACTTATGGTACAAACAATATTTAGCTTTTTATTGGCTTTTTTGTTTAGCTTTTTAGGTATTGTCTAACTGTTTTTATGGAAACAATTCTGGCAACACTGGGTATAATAGAAATAATATCACTACGACATTGGTTAATTTGGGCCGACTCCGCATTCACAATAAGGAGTTTTGTGCTATTATCAGTGTGACAATTTTAGCGTTTTTCAGTTAAATTTTGCATTTATTTAACAAAATTTCCTTCAGAAGGAGAGGTTTGAAACCCATAGTTTAAAATACCAATTGTCTCAGAAGCAAATTTATCGATGCCCGTCAGTCCCTCGTAATTTAAGTCCTATCGTCCTTAAATTTGACAAAGTTTCGTAGAAGTAAAAATATTTCTACCTATTGTAAAATGAGATGGACCCACGCATAACACTGCATTACTAAATAGGACTCATTCCAATACGGAGAAAGCAATAACAAAATTTAACAAACATTAACTTCAAAGTTTATTTTTGCTACGACTACACCAAGTCATGCGATTGTAAACAAAATCCCTTGATTCGTAGCATTACGGGATTGATGAATATAAAATGCATTCATCGTTTACACATATGATTCTCTTTTTTTTGGTCCCATCCACATCTACGTCATGAGTAAGAAAATGAAGAAAATGTTTATGCTCGAATGAGGAGGAGACGAATTTCGAGTAGCTGTGATTGTATGAATTATGTTGTTGCTATGCTTAGTCATCGAAAGCTTTATGAATACTATGTATGCATGGTACTTAAAATATTCTCTACCGTCCCTTCTTTATACTCCATACAACATAAGCCCAGAAAAATAAAATGAATAAAAAACAATAATCTGGGGAGCTGGTGACTAACATGGGAACTGAATTAATTATTCGGTTAAACTATGATTTTTACCCAGCAGCAACATTCCTTACCAAATAATGCTTATCTGGGGATCGGTTTATATGGGGACTATATATAATTATGGACCGATATGGACTAATTTCTTCATGGTTGTTAGAGATTATATACTTACACCACGTACCAAATTTCAACCGGATCGGATTAAATTTGTTCCTCCCAGAGTCTCCGGAGGTCAAATCTGGGAATCGGTCTATATGGGGACTATATATAATTAAGGACCGATATGGATAAATTTTTGCATGGTTGCAAGATACCATATACTAACACCGGATCGGATGAATTTTCCTCTTCTAAGAGGCTCCGGAGGTCAAATATGGGGATCGGTTCATAACAGGTTGGCTGATAAGCCACCGGTCTAACAAAGAAAAACACATATTTTGTCAAAATTCGTTTTTATTATTCCCTTCAAGAGCGATACAACGATTATAACGACCTTCCAATTTTTTGATACCATTTTGGTAGTACTCCTTCGGTTTTGCCTCAAAATAGGCCTCAGTTTCGGCGATCACCTCTTCATTGCAGCCAAATTGTTTCCCTGCGACCATCCTTTTGAGGTCTGAGAACAAGAAAAAGTCGCTGGAGGCCAGATCTGGAGAATACGGTGGGTGGGGAAGCAATTCGAAGCCCAATTCATGAATTTTTGCCATCGTTCTCAATGACTTGTGGCACGGTGCGTTGTCTTGGTGGAACAACACTTTTTTCTTCTTCATATAGGGCCGTTTTGCCGCGATTTCGACCTTCAAACGCTGCAATAACGCAATATAATAGTCACTGTTGATGGTTTTTCCCTTCTCAAGATAATCGACAAAAATTCTTCCATGCGCATCCCAAAAAACATAGGCCATTACTTTGCCAGTGGACTTTTTGGTCTTTCCACGCTTCGGAGACGTTTTACCGGTCGCTGTCCACTCAGCCGACTGTCGATTGGACTCAGGAGTGTAGTGATGGAGCCATGTTTCATCCATTGTCACATATCGACGGAAAAATTCTGGTGTATTACGAGTTAACAGCTGCAAACACCGCTCAGAATCGTCAACACGTTGTTGTTTTTGGTCAAATGTGAGCTCGCGCGGCACCCATTTTGCACAGAGCTTCCGCATATCCAAATATTGATGAATTATATGACCAACACGTTCCTTTGATATCTTTAAGGTCTCTGCTATCTCGATCAACTTCATTTTACGGTCATTCAAAATCATTTTGTGGATTTTTTTGATGTTTTCGTCGGTAACCACCTCGTTTGGGCGTCCACTGCGTTCACCGTCCTCCGTGCTCATTTCACCACGCTTGAATTTTGCATACCAATCAATTATTGTTGATTTCCCTGGGGCAGAGTCCGGAAACTCATTATCAAGCCAAGTTTTTGCTTCCACCGTATTTTTTCCCTTCAGAAAACAGTATTTTATCAAAATACTGTTAAAGAAGTTGCTTCACAAAAGACGCTCTATCTCACAAACTAATTGACTTACAGACGTCAAATTTTGACACGAATCATTTGAAGGTTGGTACTATATAAAAATAATATACATTTAATATTAGCGACGCCATCTATGTGTCAGACCGGGGACATCCAGCCAACCTGTTATGGGGGGCAATATATAAAAATAAAGCGATATGGACCAATTCTTGCATGGTTGTTAGAGACCACATACTAACACCACGTACCAAATTTCAGCCGGATCGGATGAAATTTGTTTCTCTAAGAGGCTCCGAAAGCCAAATCTGGGGATCGGTTTATATGGAGACTATACTGAAAATTGGTCCAATATGGTCAATTTGCAATACCATCCGACCTACATCAATGACATCTACCTATGCCAAATTTCAAGTCGATAGTTTGTTTGGTTCGGAAGTTAGCGTGATTTCAACAAACGGACATGCTTAGTCGTAATTTTTGCCAAAATTGAACCTTTCACCCACAATCAATTTCAAGCTGCTATAATAATTTTGGAAAAATTTAGCTCAGAAAATTTGAATGATATGTAAATTTCATTGTAAGATTGATTGTACAACTAATCTCATTACCATTCAGATAACCTCTATTTGATTTTATAATGGATAAATGTCCGCCGCCGAATATACAAATTTCTATAGGCTTAGCCGCCGCCGCCAGATGCAAATTGTTAGTATCAGCCGCCACCGTTAAAAATGAGTCTGCTTCATTCTCTTGTTGGGGCACAGAGAATTAAGTCACCGATATGAACTTGTTCCTACCAATTCTCTTCAGCCGATGCTACCGTCTATTACATTGATTAAGACCGACTAAAATGTTGCCGCCAACTCATTAGACAGAGAGAATGGGAAATTGTAATTGTAATATTATTAATTAATTTTCCTCGTAAAAAGAACGGAAAATTTCACTAAAAGTACGAAATTTGCCATTGTTTTACAACCAAAGAAACTTTTCATTAAAAGTACGAAATATTTCGTTCTTTTTGCGAAGAAAAGTTCTTCTCTTCTCTTTTTATTGAAAAAATTTCTTACTTTTTATGAAACAATTTCGTTCTTTTTATGAAATTGTTTCGGAAATTGTTCATACTTTTTTTATGAAATTTTTACAAACTTTTTATGAAATAGTTTCGTAGTTTTTATGAAAAACTTTCGTACTTCTTGTGAAAAAAACGCTCGAACTTGTAGAAAAAAATTGTACAGTGCATTTGGTTGTAGTAAAAAGTCTTCACTACTTTACATCTTAAATTTTTGAATAACCTTTAGTTTGGTTGCTTCACTGTTCTTCATAGCATGGTGTCATCCAAGTGAGAAGACATGCATTTAAAAATTGAATAAAAGAATACACTCAAGCTCATTATCAAAGACAATTTTATGTCGCGAACGGAAATTTTACAACTTGAAGGAAACTTCTTCATTATTTCAAGGAAAATGTTTCGTACTTTTTATGAAGAAATTTTAACGCAGAATGTTTCGTAAAATCTTCATAAATTCGTAAAAACTTCTTCAAAAAAATCATGAAATTTTAAGAAAGTTTCGTTAAAAGTACGAACATTTTACGAAGAAAAGTTAATGTGGAATATTTCGTAAACGTATCGTATATTCGTAAAATTCACAAAAATGAATGAAAATTTCGTTGTTTTAATGAAGAATACACGAAGAATAGTTAATGAAGAATTTTTCGTAAAATTAACGAAGAGAATTCTTTCAGTATATGAATAGCTTTATACAGTGTAACATAGCTATTATTCGATGAAGGAGTCTTTCTAAATACACGCACAGAAAAAAAAACATGTTTGGACATGGTTGCCGCATCCATTTAATATTTATCTAGAGTATGTAATTGTCGCGAAAACCATGTATTTTGTCTTTGTAAAAATAATTTTCGAGCGGAGAAAAATATATGTTGGCAATAAGCATGTAAATGGTTCTCAAATGCCGTAAACATGTTCTATTATTTAAATGATAGAATTTGAGACCATTACATGGTCGTTAAAATCATGTACCTGACCATTCAATTTTTTACTTTTTTGCAGGGAAAAAAGTATTTTTATAGGTTACGTATAGACATGTCTAGAACCATTACATGGCCATAAAGACCATGTCCTTTGTTTTCGTGACCATTTAATTTTTTAATTTTTTTTTGTAGCGAAAAGAATTTTATAAAAATATTAAGCAGCAGATACACACAATTTTCATTTTGAGTGTCAATCGTGTGTTGATTGTTTCTTGGAATGGACGGAGAATACGGAATTACTTTGTTTTGTGTTAATTTATTTATTCAGAAGTGGCACGTGGTATTATGTGAACACAAAAAAGGAAAGTGTGATAGAAAAAATGTTTCTGTTTTTTGTTCTTCATTTTGCTATATTGCATCATTTATTTTTATTTGTAGTTACATGATGTCTGCGTTTCTACATTTGATGGGTATGAAGTAAAAATGGAATGATTACTTATTGTTGAAATTGAAACAAAATAGAGTGTGTAAAAATATAAGATGAAAAATTAATTAGTTTTTAAATAAATAAGAAGAAATAAATGAAGTTAATTTTGTGTTAATTTTTTTGACGACGAAAAAAGTTTTTTTCATAAAGATCAAAACATTTTAGGTTGTGACCATGTTCTTTTAACTGGAAGAAAAAACATTTTTGACGAATACCATAACATTTTAGATCGTGACCATTGTATTTTGATTCAAACAAAAAAGAATCATTATAATAACATTTTAGATGAGGGCAATTTTATTTTTCTTTGAACCATGTTCACTGAGCCAACATGGTTGCAGGTGAAAATGTTACATGGTCGCCGCAAAATATCTCCTATCATATTATTTTGCTCTAAAAATATGATTGTGACAATCATGTTTCTTCTCTGCGTGTAGGTATAATATAGATCCACTTAGGTATCCATCATCCATTACAAGGTATTTTTCAATAGGTAAATATGCACCGCCGATTATACCAAATAGTATCGACTCAGCCGTTAAGTCGTTGTCGCCGTCGAAGGTGAAAACATCACAATAAACGCCACCGGTAACAACGGCTCGGCTATTATATTCTCTGTTTGGCTTTTTTAAGGCCGGAGACCTGTTATCCCTTGATTGCATCACAGCTACTGGTAGAAAAACTGCCTAATCCACCCCGATCAAAAATACCATCATTTCTCATCTTTTTTTTTCATATTTTTGTAGCTTTTATCACTACCTTCTGTTTGAAAAAAAAAACTTTGGTCGTAGTTGACGAGTCAAAAAAAGGAGTAGAAGAAACATAAGAGAATCCCACCACAAATCTGTGAACGTAGAAGTTTCAAGGGGAAGCTGTACGTACGTGTATACATTTTTACGAGTAAAATTGCAAAGGGGAGGGAGAGCGAATGACGTTTTTTAGAAATCAGGAAGCTAAATATGCACAACAGAATAGTCCCTACTAGCAGGTGGTATAGTAGTAGTAGTATCGCCCATGGCTTGTAGCGTAGGAGTTACAAAGCACTGGCAACAACAAAGTACACTTACATCAAGCACAAAGGCATATAGTAACAACGGTATTTTGAGTTAAAATATTGTAGGGACATACTAGCTGATGTGATTATATGGATAAGAAAGAGAGGAGGAAAGGCTTTAAATACATCTATATGAGAGTGGGTGGTATTTTCGGATTTTGTTTTGTGTAAAAAAGAGGGTTTTGTAAATAGCACACCAAAGGATTGGGATGAGGAGGATTGCTTTTAATAATTTCTCTTATTTTCATTTTTCATACTACAACAAAAAACGGCTACAAGAACATTTTTGAAAAGAAGTGGTTGTACGATGGTGGTGTCATAAGTATTTAGCTTACATAAAGAGGAAAAAAGGAAAATTAATAACTAACAGATACATTTAATTAACAGCTACATTAAAGTCGATCTAAGGGAATATAATTGAAATTCAAGGAACGCTGAACGATCAAAATTAATATACGGCGACTGCTAGAATTTCCATAAATATCAAAAAAAAAAAAAAAAAAAAAAACAAAACAAAGTCATGCGAGCAACAACGATATAATTGCAGTAGAGGGGAAGCCATTTGAAAATGTAAATACATTCTGCTGCCTGGGAAGCATTATAACATCCGAAGGTGATACCTCCGAATATATAAAAAGTCGCCTCAACAAGGGCCGAGCCGCTTTCGCGTCCCTAGAGAAGATATGGCCGTCAACATAAATATCGAGGAACACGAAAATTAAAACCTTCAACGCCTGTATAAAATCAGTAATACTGTATGGCTGTGAGACATGGAATTCCGCAAATAAAGAACTACAGGCTATTCAAGGTTTATTAATCGCTGTCTAAGGAAAATAGTTCGAATATTATGGCCAAACACTATCACTAACGAAGACTTATGGCGTACCATCAAGTAGCAACCTGTATTATTGGAAATTCGAAGAGGAAAATGGATGTGGATCGGGCATAAAGGGTGATACAGTCAAAATTTGGTCAAGGGAAAACGCGTGTAAATCGGTGAAATCGTTTATTTAAAAAATCAAATTAAATTTCTTTTTCAAGTTCAATTAGTATAAAATTCAGGAAAAATATTCACTTAGGCTTTCGCTTTTCCAAATCCGTATTGCCGGGCCTCACGCTTACCACCTGCCATCAGATTTTGTACAGCCACCTTGTCCACCTTCTTCGCCGCAGAAAGTCAGTTTGCCTTGAACTGCTGCTCGTCCTTAGCAGTTTTTTTTTGGTCTTCTTTAGGTTCCGCTTGACAATAGCCCAGTATTTCTCAATTGGGCGGAGCTCTGGCGTGTTGGGAGGGTTCTTGTCCTTGGCAACCAACTGCACGTTGTTGGCGGCTTACCACTCCATGGCTTTTTTACCGTAATGGCAAGATGCCAAATCCGGCCAAAACAGTACGGAACAACTGTGTTTCTTCAGGAAAGGCAGCAGACGTTTATTCAAACACTTTCTTTCACGTAAATTTCTTGGTTGACAGTCCCGGAAGCTATGAAAATGCTGCTTTTCAAGCCACAGGTACAGATGGCTTGCCAAACCAGATATTTCTTTGCGAACTTTGACAGTTTTATGTGCTTGAAAATATCTGCTACCTTTCCCCTTCCTTTTGCCGTATAAAACTCCTGTCCCTGAAGCTGCTTGTAGTCGGCTTTGACGTAGGTTTCGTCGTCCATTACCACGCAGTCAAACTTCGTCAGCATCGTCGTGTACAGCCTCCGGGATCTCGCTTTGGCCGTCGTATTTTGTTTATCATCGCGATATGGAGTCACTACCTTCTTGTAAGTCGATAGTCCGGCTCGTTTTTTGGCTCTGATTCTAATTCTGATAAAATATATTTAACATACTGAAAAAACAGTGAACCCACCAGGAAGAAAACTTTCGGTTAATTTTAGAAAATTTGAACTAAACAGTATTACAAACGTTGGCATCACGCCGATGTCATAAAAATAAGTAAATATTTTTCATTATATTTCATGTTAGCCTGATACCGAAACAGGCAATTGACGTCCAAATGCATTATATCTAATTATACAATTATTTTTCGAGCTTTATGGACAGATATAGATTAAGGAACATGGTTAATAGAGCCATTGAAAAGAAACGCCAGATACAAATCTATACACGCCTGGACTGTACATGTTTCGGTTCGATCGAATGAACCTTTCCACAGCCTTTAGTATAGATCTGGCTGGGAGAGATAACTCAATTTTGGGCCCTTTATGCTAACTCCTTATGGAGAAAACATTTGGGAAATTTCCTCTTACAAATTGAATCATCTTTTCTCCCACTGTACATCATCTTTTCATATAACTTACAAGTCCCTTAATTTTATTTTTTATTTCGTTTTGTTACAGAGTAATGCAACAACACTATTTTTTTATATTCAAGAAATTACAATAGGCCACGAATCAGAAATTATTTCAGAAAGCATCAACTAGTACTACTACAGAAAAAAATTATGCTTTTAAAATTTACCCTAAAATTGTCAAATTTTATCATGAATTGAAATAATAACAAAAAATTGAATAATAAAGGGTGATTTGTTAAGAGCTTGATAACTTTTTTAAAAAAAAAAACGCATAAAATTTGCAAAATCTCATCGGTTCTTTATTTGAAACGTTAGATTGGTCCATGACATTTACTTTTTGAAGATAATTTCATTTAAATGTTGACCGCGGCTGCGTCTTAGGTGGTCCATTCGGAAAGTCCAATTTTGGGCAACTTTTCGAGCATTTCGGCCGGAATAGCCCGAATTTCTTCGGAAATGTTGTTGTCAAAGCTGGAATAGTTGCTGGCTTATTTCTGTAGACTTTAGACTTGACGTCGCCCCACAAAAAATAGTCTAAAGGCGTCAAATCGCATGATCTTGGTGGCCAACTTACCGGTCCATTTCTTGAGATGAATTGTTCTCCGAAGTTTTCCCTCAAAATGGCCATAGAATCGCGAGCTGTGTGGCATGTAGCGCCATCTTGTTGAAACCACATGTCAACCAAGTTCAGTTCTTCCATTTTTGGCAACAAAAAGTTTGTTAGCATCGAACGATAGCGATCGCCATTCACCGTAACGTTGCGTCTAACAGCATCTTTGAAAAAATACGGTCCAATGATTCCACCAGCGTACAAACCACACCAAACAGTGCATTTTTCGGGATGCATGGGCAGTTCTTGAACGCCTTCTGGTTGCTCTTCACTCCAAATGCGGCAATTTTGCTTATTTACGTAGCCATTCAACCAGAAATGAGCCTCATCGCTGAACAAAATTTGTCGATAAAAAAGCGGATTTTCTGCCAACTTTTCTAGGGCCCATTCACTGAAAATTCGACGTTGTGGCAGATCGTAAGTCTATTCATGATGACATGTCAAAGCATACTGAGCATCTTTCTCTTTGACACCATGTCTGAAATCCCACGTGATCTGTCAAATACTAATGCATGAAAATCCTAACCTCAAAAGAATCACCCTTTACAAAATTCTTAAGTTTTAAGTTTTCTTTTGGTATAAGTTAATAAAAAGAATGTGCCACTTTTTAAAAATAATTGTGCCACTTTTTGAAAATTGTCGACGGTAACGCTGCCTACACAGGACGCTACGTCGACACAAATATTGTCGCCATATTGGCTGACATATGCGCAATATTATTTTCTGACGAAATAATACTATGGACAGGGTAGCTTACGCGGAGTTTTACCAAATCTACCATATAAGAAACGACAGCTGCATGATATTTAAAGTTCAAAGTCGCCTTAATGGTGATTTTCTTTCTTGAATGGGGACAACAATTCTGAGAATACAGAATACATTCTTAAAACAAGTAAGTAAATATCTAATTATACAATTATTTTTCGAGCTTTATGGACAGATATAGATTAAGGAACATGGTTATTAGAGCCATTGAAAATCTATCCATAAAGCTCGAAAAATAATTGTATAATTAGATATAATGCATTTGGACGTCAATTGCCTGTTTCGGTATCAGGCTAACATGAAATATAACAAGTAAGTAAATTCTAAAGTTGGGCGGCGACGACTATATTATACCCTTCACCACTATGTAGACCCAAACTTGTGTTACCATCTCAACTCCTTCAACTTTATTGGGAGTTATTATGAAGGTTTATATTCCCATATACAAATATTTATACCGATTTGGAGACAATTTCTTGCACTTCTCTAGAATTACAATTTAAATCGGCTAACCCCTGAGACGAAACACAATGTTAGTAAAAAATATGGGATATATAAAGCTAGAGCAATTTTAATACAATTGTACAAAAGAGCATTTATGATTTATCGGGTGATAGGTTAAGTGGCAGCCCGATTAAATTTCAGACTCACTTAGACTATTCAGTCCGGGTGATACATACATATGTATTCGGGACAATTTAAGCAATAACAGGTTGGCTGATAAGTCCCTGGTCTGACACATAGATGTCGTCGCTAGTATTAAATGCATATTATTTTTATATAGTACCAACCTTCAAATGATTCGTGTCAAAATTTGACGTCCGTAAGTCAATTAGTTTGTGAGATAGAGCGTCTTTTGTGAAGCAACTTTTGTTATTGTGAAAAAAAATGGAAAAAAGGAATTACGTGTTTTGATAAAATACTGTTTTCTGAAGGGAAAAAATACGGTGGAAGCAAAAACTTGGCTTGATGATGAGTTTCCGGACTCTGCCCCAGGGAAATCAGCAATAATTGATTGGTATGCAAAATTCAAGCGTGGTGAAATGAGCACGGAGTGAACGCCCGAAAGAGGTGGTTACCGACGAAAACATCAAAAAAATCCACAAAATGATTTTGAATGACCGTAAAATGAAGTTGATCGAGATAGCAGAGGCCTTAACGATATCAAAGGAACGTGTTGGTCATATCATTCATGAATATTTGGATATGCGGAAGCTCTGTGCAAAATGGGTGCCGCGCGAGCTCACATTTGACCAAAAACAACAATGTGTTGATGATTCTGAGCGGTGCTTGCAGCTGTTAACTCGTAATACACCCGAGTTTTTCCGTCGATATGTGACAATGGATGAAACATGGCTCCATCACTACACTCCTGAGTCCAATCGACAGTCGGCTGAGTGGACAGCGACCGGTGAACCGTCTCCGAAGCGTGGAAAGACTCAAAAGTCCGCTGGCAAAGTAATGGCCTCTGTTTTTTGGGATGCGCATGGAAGAATTATTATCGATTATCTTTAGAAGGGAAAAACCATAAACAGTGACTATTATATGGGGTTATTGGAGCGTTTGAAGGTCGAATTCGCGGCAAAATGGCCTCATATGAAGAAGAAAAAAGTGTTGTTCCACCAAGACAACGCACCGTGCCACAAGTCATTGAGAACGATGGCAAAAATTCATGAATTGGGCTTCGAATTGCTTCCCCACCCACCGTATTCTCTAGATCTGGACCCAAGCGACTTTTTCTTGTTCTCAGACCTCAAAAGGATGCTCGCAGGGAAAAATTTTGGCTACAATGAAGAGGTGATCGCCGAAACTGATGCCTATTTTGAGGCAAAACCGAAGGAGTAGTACCAAAATGGTATCAAAAAATTGGAAGGTCATTATAATCGTTGTATCGCTCATGAAGGGAACAATGTTGAATAATAAAAACGAATTTTGACAAAAATAAAAGTGTTTTTCTTTGTTAGACCGGGGACTTATCAGCCAACCTGTTACATACTATCACAAAATACAAAATTTCAACTGAATCGGATGAAATTTTCTCCTCCAAGAGGCTCCGAAGGTCAAATCTGGGTATCGGTTTATATGGGGGCTATATATATGATTATGTACCGATATGGGTCAATTTTTGCATGGTTGTTAGACATACTAACACCACATACCAAATTTCAAACGGATCGGATGAATTTTGCTCCTCCAAGAGGTTCCGGATGTCAAATCTGGAGATCGGTTTATATAGGGGCTATTATAATTATGGACCGATATGGACCAATTTTTGCATTGTTGTTAGAGACCATATACTAACACCACGTACCAAACTGGATCGGATGAAATTTGCTTCTCTAAGAGGCTCCGCAAACCAGCTAGAGCAATTTTAATACAATTGTACAAAAGAGCATTTATGATTTATCGGGTGATAGGTTAAGTGGCAGCCCGATTAAATTTCAGACTCACTTAGACTATTCAGTCCGGGTGATACATACATATGTATTCGGGACAATTTAAGCAATAACAGGTTGGCTGATAAGTCCCTGGTCTGACACATAGATGTCGTCGCTAGTATTAAATGCATATTATTTTTATATAGTACCAACCTTCAAATGATTCGTGTCAAAATTTGACGTCCGTAAGTCAATTAGTTTGTGAGATAGAGCGTCTTTTGTGAAGCAACTTTTGTTATTGTGAAAAAAATGGAAAAAAGGAATTACGTGTTTTGATAAAATACTGTTTTCTGAAGGGAAAAAATACGGTGGAAGCAAAAACTTGGCTTGATGATGAGTTTCCGGACTCTGCCCCAGGGAAATCAGCAATAATTGATTGGTATGCAAAATTCAAGCGTGGTGAAATGAGCACGGAGTGAACGCCCGAAAGAGGTGGTTACCGACGAAAACATCAAAAAAATCCACAAAATGATTTTGAATGACCGTAAAATGAAGTTGATCGAGATAGCAGAGGCCTTAACGATATCAAAGGAACGTGTTGGTCATATCATTCATGAATATTTGGATATGCGGAAGCTCTGTGCAAAATGGGTGCCGCGCGAGCTCACATTTGACCAAAAACAACAATGTGTTGATGATTCTGAGCGGTGCTTGCAGCTGTTAACTCGTAATACACCCGAGTTTTTCCGTCGATATGTGACAATGGATGAAACATGGCTCCATCACTACACTCCTGAGTTCAATCGACAGTCGGCTGAGTGGACAGCGACCGGTGAACCGTCTCCGAAGCGTGGAAAGACTCAAAAGTCCGCTGGCAAAGTAATGGCCTCTGTTTTTTGGGATGCGCATGGAAGAATTATTATCGATTATCTTTAGAAGGGAAAAACCATAAACAGTGACTATTATATGGGGTTATTGGAGCGTTTGAAGGTCGAATTCGCGGCAAAATGGCCTCATATGAAGAAGAAAAAAGTGTTGTTCCACCAAGACAACGCACCGTGCCACAAGTCATTGAGAACGATGGCAAAAATTCATGAATTGGGCTTCGAATTGCTTCCCCACCCACCGTATTCTCTAGATCTGGACCCAAGCGACTTTTTCTTGTTCTCAGACCTCAAAAGGATGCTCGCAGGGAAAAATTTTGGCTACAATGAAGAGGTGATCGCCGAAACTGATGCCTATTTTGAGGCAAAACCGAAGGAGTAGTACCAAAATGGTATCAAAAAATTGGAAGGTCATTATAATCGTTGTATCGCTCATGAAGGGAACAATGTTGAATAATAAAAACGAATTTTGACAAAAATAAAAGTGTTTTTCTTTGTTAGACCGGGGACTTATCAGCCAACCTGTTACATACTATCACAAAATACAAAATTTCAACTGAATCGGATGAAATTTTCTCCTCCAAGAGGCTCCGAAGGTCAAATCTGGGTATCGGTTTATATGGGGGCTATATATATGATTATGTACCGATATGGGTCAATTTTTGCATGGTTGTTAGACATACTAACACCACATACCAAATTTCAAACGGATCGGATGAATTTTGCTCCTCCAAGAGGTTCCGGATGTCAAATCTGGAGATCGGTTTATATAGGGGCTATTATAATTATGGACCGATATGGACCAATTTTTGCATTGTTGTTAGAGACCATATACTAACACCACGTACCAAACTGGATCGGATGAAATTTGCTTCTCTAAGAGGCTCCGCAAACCAAATCTGGGGGTCGGTTTATATGGTTTTATATTTGTCAAATTTATTTGTATACAATTATTCAGAAAAAAAAAATATTGGTAGTACATCATTAGCAAATGTCTTTCGAACATAGCAACAATTTTTGTGTATAATATAACCATATTTAGCATCTAATACTGTAATTATATGGTATGTGTGTGTATATATAAATATGCATGGCTATGTGAGTTTTTGTATGGTGTGGGATCTCAGAAAATCCCTGTTGAAACAATTAGTCACCCTGTCATGTTTATTAATATTAAGGATTTTTCTTTATCACATATAGGTACCACGCTCAGATTGTGATAGTGTTCTACGTTCCTACGCGGGTGCATTAAACGCCATCTTTATTTACATAAAAAAATTACATACATCTACAAATCTACTATTGCTCTCCTTTATGTGTATTTGCATGTTTTTTTCTCTCGTTGTGGGGAAAAAACGAAGAAAAACAACGGAGCATGGCCCATCCAAATACAAACACACACACAAGTACCCGGGGAGTACAATGGAAAATTGTATCCTACTATGTGCTACTACAGAACGTACGAGTTTTTTTTTATCGCCGCATGGCAACCAAGAGAAGCAATGACTTCAGATTGGTGTCGGACTGCTGTTTTTTTATTTATTTTGCAAACGAAAAAATCATGAATAGGCCTACATCAACCTACCCCCATCATTGAATGACTGACTAACTGCTTGTCTGAGTTGTAAGCACTGCACCGGCCTACAGACAACATTGCCAGGCAGCAACAGCAAGTCGCAAAGACGAAGGATCAGAATTTGAAAATGCAACAGCAAAGAGCATAAAAGCAAATGAAACACTACATCCACGAACGACCCCACGATGGGATGCAAGATGATAAAGATGATGAAGAGCAATGAAAGGATGCAGAAATTTCGTATTTACTCACTCCGACAGACCGAAGCGATTTATTATTGTTTACATTTGCCCTGTGATAGACAGCCAGTGATGTCAACTTTACGTTTTAGACACAAATGACAAACATATCTCATTACTTTCACAATTTCGAGTTATAAATTCATAACATTTATAAAGGTGTATTTTATGTTTCACAATGTTAACCGTAAAATGCGAGAGCCACCGTGGTGCAATGGTTAGCATGCCCGCCTTGCATACACAAGGTCGTGAGTTCGATTCCTGCTTCGACCGAACACCAAAAAGTTTTTCAGCGGTGGATTATCCCACCTCAGTAATACTGGTGACATTCCTGAGGGTTTCAAAGCTTCTCTAAGTGGTTTTACTGCAATGTGGAACGCCATTCGGACTCGGCTATAAAAAGGAGGTCCCTTGTCATTGAGCTTAACATGGAATCGGGCAGCACTCAGTGATAAGAGAGAAGATCACCAATGTGGTATCACAATGGACTGAATAGTCTAAGTGAGCCTGATACATCGGGCTGCCACCTAACCTAAACCCTAAAATGCACAAGATACAGTGCGCATTAAATTAAGTTTTAGTTTACAAATAAACAATTTGATTGTAGTAGAGCACAGAGAATTTTTTACACTACCCAAATTTTTACACTACCCAAATTTTTTACGAACATTCCTTTTATTTCTGGTAAACATTAATTATTCTTCAATTTGTAGGTTTTTGAATTTTCGGGCAAAATTTCATTTCAATTTTGGTTTCAGTTTACACACACTGAAAAAAATATTGTCGTGAGGTCAAAGATTTCATGTATTTAAAATACGAATACAAATTTTGCTTGGCATAGAAGACGCATTTCTCTAAAATAAAGTTATTTTCCTTGTCCAAAAGTCGATAAACTTTTTAATGAAGTCGTGTTGTCCTTATAATTAAGTGATTTGACTTAAAAATGGGTATCTTAACATGAAAGAAAAAAATTATAGGCTAAGGTCAACTTGACTTTAATAATTCAGAAAAATTCTTTAAATTTAATGAAATTGTCTTTAAATTTGTTGTCTTTTTGCATCTTGACTACAAAGCAAAAAATCGTTCAAATATAGGACATGTTTTTCAACACTTTATTTTATAGAAGTTTTTTACTTGAAACCTAGCATAATTTCTACTGGAAGTCGAGTCTAAATTTGGAAAATAAAGTTGCCGTTAACTCGTTTTTAAACGACTTTGATAGCATATGAAGAAAAAAGCTGAGAAAGCGAAAAATTAAAATTTGCTTTGTACTTGCTTCTAGTACACAAAACCTAAATTTAAAAGAGAATTGTGTCTTAAAAGTGTCCTTACTTATATTCTCCGCTTCTTTGGCTCGGAATCAATACCAATTTTTAAAGTAAAGCCAAAATCTTTGGAACCGAGTATGCTTTTTTTTCAGTGCAGAAGTACTATAGATTTTCCGGAAAAACATACGTTTTAATTACAAAAAACTTGATTTCGTAGAATTCAGTCAAAATTTTAAGACGTAAGAATTTTTTTCTGGTTGTATCTTAAAACATACAGTGCGCATTTAAGGGTTAATTTAAGTTCTGTTTTTTTAAAGTAGGAAAAATATTTGATTTCTACGTTATGCATTCGTATGCATGTTTACTCTGAGGATCTTTTATTCCAATTTCTCTGTGTCGAAACGAAACCTCAAAAATACAAAATCTTCCAATACTTCCCAATAAACACAAACGTTTGAAAAATGCTAAATTTCAACAATAATTTTTCAAATGAAAGTACAAAAAATTTTTCGCAATTTAATAATTGTTCTTCTTCCAAAATTACAAAGTACAAATATTCTTAGTAAAAATTATTATTCAAATCCCTTTTTTTATTAATTTCTCAAATGTTTATGTATTATTTAATGATAGAGCATATAAAATATTATATGACATTGCAATATATTTTTCTTGGAAAAAATTGGTGGTAATTCAATATTATTAATTTAACACAGTGTGTATGTCCACACAAATTAATATTTACTTTTGTGGACTGAAAATACCAAACAAAAGTAAAAAAACTGAAGTGCTTCGAATTGGAAGAATAGCCAGAAAGTGTCTTTTTATCAAAGAACTATCAGAGAGAATGAAAACACAAGAGGACGAAAAGTTCAATTCTGCGAAGAAAACAAATGTCAACCGTATAGATGTCGCACCATAGACCAAGAAAATATAGAGAGACACTTTGATAATTCACCATGGTTTTGTTTATTTGCAGTGCGCAGTCATTCCACTCAATTGCGCAGTCAAGTGACTCAATTTCTTTTTGGAAAACGAGAAATACCGTACAAATCAGTCAAATTGCATTACAAAAAAGGTGTGGATGTATAGAATTTTAAATGCTTTTACAATATTTGGTGTTTCATCAAGAATACAAAGGAAAGAAAACAAATTAAAGCCAAATTAAAAAATCACTCAATTGCAAGCGAAAAGGAGCCCTATACGGTGAACAGACAAACTACAGCGCTGTGAATTCACTTATGATGTCTTTACCTTCCTTGGTCTATGGTCGCACAATGCCTGCAGCTTTGGTGTTACCGACGTTGCGTCGATGCGCTGTTTTGATAAATTCTTTATAAAGGCATCCATCGGCAGTTATAATTTCAAATTGTCTGCCAAAAAATTTAATGGAATGGAATTCTTGCATGAATTTGGAGAAAAACATACGCTGGAGATCAACAAAGATCCCCAGATACAAGCAAGTATACATTAACATTGCACTCAAAAAAAGTTTACTTGGATCCAAAGATTTTGACCTTCCTTTAAGGATTTTGGTATTGATTCCGAGCCAAAGATGCGGCTTCTTTAAAATAAAGAAATTTTTTAGGGACCTCCCTGACTTTAAATCTAGGATCGATGAAATTAAAATTGGATACAGATCTCATTCATCGAATTTTTATTCTCTGTTTGCGATATATTAATAAAGGTATTCATGTACAAACAAATTCCAGTTTCAAAATCCAAATTATGCCAAGTACTTCAAAGTAAAAACGGTTTTCTTAATGCTAAAAAACTTTAAACCAAGGATTCAAATCCTTAAAATAAGTCTTAGCCTATATTTGAAGCATTTTGATCTTAAATTTAAAAATTCCGTATGTCAGTTGAGTTAAAGACGATTTCTTTAATTTAAAAATGTTTTTCTTTATTTCAAGGGACATTTGCCTTACTTCAAAGATCTACAACTTCAACAGAGAGACGCAAAATTTCAAAATTTAATGAAAAAAATTTTTGAAGCAAGTATTATAAACTTTCTTTTAATTAAAATGTCATTATTTTAAAGAATTTTGTCCTTAGCATTGCGTAAATTTCGAGTCCTAAAATTTAAGATGCATAATCTTCCATATTAGGTCAATATTTTTTTCAGTGTGCTTTCGCTATCCTTTTTTCAAATGCTTCCTTTGAAAGGGCATTTCTAATATTCGACATGGATAACAACAGATTAAGAAATCGTATGTTAACTTTAAAAGCTGAAAGCATTTTAAGAGTTAAATATTCCTTACATTATTTCTTAAATTCCTTACATTTACAAGTGAAACGATTAAATTATTTACTTTCAACAAATCATACAATGCAAATGAAGAACATTTAAACACTTTGAATGTATATACTGAATTTTACTTTTGTTGATTTTTGTGGTTTATAAAACGATTTTTTAAAATGAATGTGAATTAAAACATTTATTCATTGAATTATTTTGTCCGATATGCTTTTTATACCCTTCACCCCTACTGTGGTACAGGGTATAATAAGTTTGTGCATTTGTATGTAACGCCAAGAAGGAGTAATCATAGACCAAACATTTAGTATACGGATCGGCTTAGAATTAAATTCTGAGTCGATTTAGCGATGTCCGTCTGTCTGTCTGTTGATGTATTTTTGTGTGCAAAGTACAGCTCGCAGTTTTAGTCCGATTGTCCTAAAATTTGGTATAGTGTCCTGTTTCGGCTCAAAGACGATCCCTATTGATTTTGGAAAAAATCGGTTCAGATTTAGATATAGCTGCCATTTATATTTTTCACCGATATGGTCATAATTGGCGTGTATATCAACCGATCTTCCTCAAATTCCGTACATCCGAATATTTTATGAGTCTCGAAAAAATGCAAAATATCAGCCAAATCGGTTCAGATTTAGATATAGCTCCCATATATAGCTTTCGCTCGATTAACACTCAATTGCCCACAGAGGCTAATTTTTTGCTCCGATTTAGTTGAAATTTTGCAAAGGGAGTAGAATTAGCATTGTAACTATGCGTGCCAAATTTGGTTGAAATCGGTTCAGATTTGGATATATCTCCCATATATAGCTTTCGCCCGATTTACACTCATATGACCACAGAGGCCAATTGTTAACTCCGATTTAGTTGAAATTTTGCACAGGGAGTAGAATTAGCATTGTAACTATGCGTGCCAAATTTGGTTGAAATCGGTTCAGATTTGGATATATCTCCCATATATAGCTTTCGCCCGATTTACACTCATATGACCACAGAGGCCAATTGTTAACTCCGATTTAGTTGAAATTTTGCACATGGAGTAGAATTAGCATTGTAGCTATGCGTGCCAAATTTGGTTGACATCGGTTCAGATTTAGATATAGCTCCCATATATATGTTTTTCTGATTTCGACAAAAATGGTCCAAATACCAACATTTTCCTTGTTAAATCGCCACTGCTTAGTCGAAAAGTTGTAAAAATGACTCTAATTTTCCTAAACTTCTAATACATATATATCGAGCGATAAATCATAAATAAACTTTTGCGAAGTTTCCTTAAAATTGCTTCAGATTTAAAGGTGTCCCATATTTATTTTTTACTAACATTGTGTTCCACCCTAGTGCATTAGCCGACATCAATTTTGAGTCTATAGATTTTGTAGAAGTCTATCAAATTCTGTCCAGATCGAGTGATATTTAAATGTATGTATTTGGGACAAACCTTTATATATAGCCCCCAACACGTTTGACGAATATGATATGGTATCGAAAATTTAGATCTACTAAGTGGTGCAGGGTATAATATAGTCGGCCCCGCCCGACTTTAGACTTTCCTTACTTGTTTAATTGATAAACAAATATTGAGTTATTATATATATATATTTTTTTTTTAGAAAATTGAATTTTGAAAGTGCATTACTATAGTATTATTTTTTACAAATTTGGGAAGCCAATTTTTACCTACTTGCACTACTAAAATTTATTTGGGGGTTTTGGAAAAAAATCTAGAACAATTTGGGGGTTTCTTACTTAAGATTCCAAAATCACCTGGCAACACTGGTTTCGCTTCACAGTTTCGTTCTCTTGTGTTTTCATTCTCTCTGGAACTATATGTATCAGTGTTGCCAACCTTGTATAATATCACATTGCTAAAAGTCATTTGTTGTATTCAATTCGAATTTGTTCGTTTAAAACATTTCATTGCTTCACATTGACATTACTGATGAGAAGGATACTGTTACATTGGTTGCTTTTTACAGGTCGTTTAGTTTACGACTCCATGCATGAGGAAGAGTTTCGTTTCACTTTACCCACTCCAAGTTTTTCAAGTGTTTTCTTCTCTATATTATCAGTTGTCTTTTTCCAAGTTATCACCATACTGCTTGAATAATTATGATTTTTGCTATTCTTGTTGTCAAGGCGAAAGTAAGGCATTTCCTTTTCGTTTAAGCGATATCATAGTTACACGCAAAACAATGGTAATTGATTCCCTCCAAACTAACTTCACTTGTAACTTTTTCTTTTCTTGGAATCGGTCTAAAGGCACTCAAAAAAAGTTCTAAAGATCCATGTGAACTTTTTCCTTAAGGATTTTGGTGTTGATTTCGAGCCAAAAATGCTGCTTCTTTAAAATAAGCGCATTTTTGAGCGACCTGTCTACACTCAACAAAATGTTTACAACGTACAAAATGTCTTCTTAATTCCAAAAAAACTTTAAACCAAAGATGCTAAATCCTCAAAATAAGTCTTAACATATATTTGAAGCGCTTCTAAAATTTAAAGATTCAATATTTCAGTTAATTTAAGGACGATTTCTTTATATAAAAAATGTGTTTCTTTACTTTAAGGAAAATTGCCCTTAGTTCATAGATAACATATACGACTTTAACCGAGGGACGCACAAAAAAAAAATTTAAGCAACTTTATCTTAATTAAAATTTCATTATTTTAAAGAAATTTGTCCTTAGTAATTTGTAAATTGCGCATCCTAAAATTTAGGCTGCGTAATCTTTAATATTACTTTAATATTTTTTCATTGTAGGATCCATAAAATTAAAATTTGAATACAGTTCTCATTTTCATTCCCTTTTCGCGGTTATTTATAAAGACTTCCAAACATATGCTAGTTTAAAAAATTTAAATTATAACGGATACTTCAAAGTAAAAAATGTTTTCTTATGCAAAAAAAAAAAACTTTAAACCAAAGATGCTAAATCCTCAATAGAAAACATAGCCTATATTTGAAGCGTTTTTATCTTAAATCTAAAGATTCAATATTTCAGTAAATTTAAGGACGATTTCTTTAAATCAAAAAATGCGTTTATTTACTTTAAAGAAAACTTGCCTTAGTTCAAAGATATACGACTTTAACCGAGGGACGCAAACATTTTTTTTGAAGCGACTTTATCTTAATTAAAATTTCATTATTTTAAAGAAATTTGTAAATTGCGCATCCTAAAACTTAGGTTGCGTAATCTTTAATATTACGTAAATATTTTTTTCAGTATAGGATCCATAAAATTAAAATTTGAATACAGTTCCCATTTTCATTCTCTTTTCGCGGTTATTTATAGACTTCCAAACATGTGCTAGTTTAAAAATTTTAATTATAACGGATACTTCGAAGTAAAAAATGTTTTCTTAATTCAAAAAAAAACTTTAAACCAAAGATGCTAAATCCTCAATAGAAAACATAGCCTATATTTGAAGCGTTTTTATCTTAAATCAAAAGATTCAATATTTCAGTAAATTTAAGCACGATTTCTTTAAATCAAAAATGCGTTTATTTACTTTAAAGAAAACTTGCCTTAGTTCAAAGACCATGCGACTTTAACGGAGAGACGTAAATTTACAAAATTTGTGTCCTAAATTTAATGAAGCAAATTTTCGAAGCAAAGATTATAAACTTTATCTTAATTAAAATTTCATTATTTTAAAAAAATTTGTCCTTAGTAATTTGTAAATTGCGCATCCTAAAATTTAGGTTGCGTAATTTTTATATTACGTAAATATTTTTTTCAGTGTAGGATCCATAAAATTAAAATTTGAATACAGTTCTCATTTTCATTAATTTTCATTCTCTTTTCGCGGTTATTTATAAAGACTTCCAAACATGTGCTACTTTAAAAATCTAAATTATAACGGATACTTCGAAGTAAAAAATGTTTTCTTAATTCAAAAAAAAAAAAAAAAACTTTAAACCAAAGATGCTAAATCCTCAATAGAAAACATAGCCTATATTTTATCTTAAATCTAAAGATTCAATATTTCAGTAAATATAAGCACGATTTCTTTTAATCAAAAATGCGTTTATTTACTTTAAAGAAAACTTGCCGTAGTTCAAAGATATACGACTTTAGCGGAGGGACGCAAATTTCCAAAATTTGTGTCCTAAATTTAACAAAAAAAATTTTTTTTTGAAGCAAAGATTATAAACTTTATTTTAATTAAAATTTCATTATTTTAAAAAAATTTTGTCCTTAATATTTTGTAAATTCCGTATCCTAAAATTTAGGTGTGCATTCTTTAATATCACGTAAATATTTTTTCAATGTGGGAGCTATATCTAAATCTGATTCGATTCGGGTGAAAATTATCACTTCAAAATTATATTCTTATAGAAAATTTTGTCAAAATTTTATTTCTATAGAATATTTTGTCAAATTTTTATTTCTATAGAAAATTTTGTCACAATTTTATTTCTATAGAAAATTTTGTCACAATTTTATTTCTATAGAAAATTTTGTCAAAATTTTATTTCTATAGATAATGTTGTCAAAATTTTATTTCTATAGAAAATGTTGTCACAATTTTATTTCTATAGAAAATTTTGTCAAAATTTTATTTCTATAGAAAATTGTGTCAAAATTTTATTTCTATAAAAAAATTTGTCAAAATTTTATTTCTATAGAAAATTTTGTCAAAATTTTATTTCTATAGAAAATTTTGTCAAAATTTTATTTCTAAAGAAAATGTTCCAAATTTTATTTCTATAGAAAATTTTGTCAAAATTTTATTTCTATAGAAAATTTTGTCAAAATTTTATTTCTATAGAAAATTTTGTCAAAATTTTATTTCTATAGAAAATTTTGTCACAATTTTATTTCTATAGAAAATTTTGTCACAATTTTATTTCTATAGAAAATTTTGTCACAATTTTATTTCTATAAAATATGTTGTCAAAATTTTATTTCTATAGAAAATTTCGTCAAAATTTTATTTCTATAGAAAATTTTGTCAAAAATTTATTTCTATAGAAAATTTTGTCAACATTTTATTTCTAAAGAAAATTTTGTCACAATTCTATTTCTATAGAGATTTTGTCAAAATTTTATTTCTATAGAAAATTTTTTCACAATTTTACTTCTATAGAAAATTTTGTCACAATTTTATTTCTATAGAAAATTTTGTCACAATTTTATTTCTATAGAAAATTTTGTCACAATTTTATTTCTATAGAAAATTTTGTCAACATTTTATTTCTAAAGAAAATTTTGTCACAATTTTATTTCTATAGAAAATTTTGTCAAAATGTTATTTCTAAAGAAAATGTTGTCCAAATTTTATTTCTATAGAAAATTTTGTCAAAAATTTATTTCTATAGAAAATTTTGTCAACATTTTATTTCTAAAGGAAATTTTGTCACAATTTTATTTCTATAGAAAATTTTGTCAAAATGTTATTTCTAAAGAAAATGTTGTCCAAATTTTATTTCTATAGAAAATTTTGTCAAAATTTTATTTCTATAGAAAATTTTGTCAAAATTTTATTTCTAAAGAAAATGTTGTTTGTCAAAATTTTATTTCTATAGAAAATTTTGTCAAAATTTTATTTCTATAGAAAATTTTGTCAAAATTTTATTTCTATAGAAAATTTTGTCAAAATTTTATTTCTATAGAAAATTTTGTCAAAATTTTATTTCTATAGAAAATTTTGTCCAATTTTATTTCTATAGAAAATTTTGTCAAAATTTTATTTCTATAGAAAATTTTGTCAAAATTTTATTTCTATAGAAAATTTTGTCAAAATTTTATTTATATAGAAAATTTTGTCAAAATTTTATTTCTATAGAAAATTTTGTCAAAATTTTATTTCTATAGAAAATTTTGTCAAAATTTTATTTCTATAGAAAATTTGGTCAAAATTTTATTTCTATAGAAAATTTGGTCAAAATTTTATTTCTATAGAAAATTTTATCAAAATTTTATTTCTATAGAAAATTTGGTCAAAATTTTATTTCTATGGAAAATTTTTATCAAAATTTTATTTCTATGGAAAATGTTGTCAAAATTTATTTCTATAGAAAATTTTTGAAGCAACTCTTAGTTGAAGAGAAATATTTTGCAAAATCTACCAAAATTAAGAATTCTACTAATCTACAAAACAATAAAAAATTTATCATTTTTTGTACAATTCTACCAAGTGAGGCAACCGGCTCAGGAGCCGGCTCTAAGCATTATTGCTAAAGACACCATATGTGTATTTCGTCTCCTTCTGGGCGTTTCAAATATATACACTATCCTATAATACTCTGTTCAACATTTGCGGACGAATGTGATATAGACAATATTCCTCTCAAAAATGTTGAGATCCTGTGATAAAAACTAAAATATCCGTTTACAACGTTCACATTTAGGGCAGAATAACTCTATATACTCTTAGAGTAATTCTTATGAAAAAGTACCAAGTGTCTCACGGTGCTTTTGGCAGTCGAAATGTATGAAAAAAGCACAAAAGTGTCAAATTTATCAACCCAGATCTGCAGATCGATTTATATGGGATTTATATCAAATATTGACTGATATGGGTTCATTTTTTGATTTAAAAGGAAAGACATACGAGCGTACGGATGGACTATATGGACTCAGAATTTAACCATCTCAAATCAACATTTCTATGCGTTACAAACAGAATCGGAACGTTAGTATATCCCCACCATATGATGGTGGATATAAAAATTAGCAGTTCTAATTAGAACTCAAGAGTGAACTGTGGCACTTCATTGTATTTATGTACAAAGGTACATTGTCAGGATAAAACTTTTTTTGGCCAGTAAAAAGAATTTTTTTGCCTTTGTCCTTACTCGTCCTAAAAACGGGTAAAGTTGCTCTAAAAGAAAATATTTTGTAAGAATGGACATTTTTCGTTTGTCTAAAATTTCGTTTAACAGAAAAGAAGTTTTTCTTCGGGCGTGGCGATTTTATTGTTGGCCGTTTTAACATTTCCGTCGTTATACAACCAAGTACTTGTATAACTCCGTACACTTTAACAAATGTTAATATTATTCCAATTTGTATATTGAATCTGTAAGCGTCAGATCAGTAAACATGTATGTGGAATATATTAAGATTTAGAAACGTGGTGGCATTATACAGCAACATTGTTGATGAAAACGCTACCGAATATTCGGTAGCGGTATAAGGTCTGTCTGATGTTATCTTCTGCAGACAGATTAACTTATAGTCGTGGCAGTTCGTGAAGAAGTCGTTGTACTTCAACTGATGGTTGTATGTAAATTCAGAAATCATGCAACTGATGTCTTGAGGACGTATATCTAATGTTCACATAAAGTTTTGATGGCCCTAAATTTTCTCAGTGTCTTCATAACCATTACAATGCCTTTTCATGCAATACAGTTCCCAATACGGAGTGATTCCGAAATGAATGTATCTCTAATAGTATTTATTAAGTAAACATTTTTCTGTTCAGTGTAGCTTACTTTTTTAATTTGTGGAAGAAGACTATGGTGCTGGTCTCGGTATTAATGACTTCGTGGGAGATGATGAAGGCTGTGGAATAAGCAATGACGACGAAATTGCAGATCAACAGCAAGATAATATCCGAAGAAGTACACGCAAAAAAATAATTCTTTCCTCCCAAACGAAATTTTAGACAAACAAAGTTCGTTTCTCATTTGCTTTTCGCTGTAAGGAAGTGTATTTGGAAGAAAAGTATATACTTTTTGTGATAAACGTTTATTCTTTTCCAGGATGTAAAAACAATTTCATAAAGACTAGCTCAAAAAAAAACATTATTTTCTTGCTAATTGCATTGTCCCTCACATCTTTCTCACATCCACGAGGATTTTTAGTTCTTAACACCTTTTCCTGTAATACCAACAATGTAGAAGAAATTATACGATTTTATAAATTTTTAAAATTTTTTTTACCTTTCGCCTGGACGGAGAATCGAACCGCGGACCATGCACATTGTAAGCCAACACACTAACCACTGAGCTATGTACCTGTTATGGTCATCAATAGATAAATATCCATATAAGTTATATTTATATAGCATAGCTTGCGGCGCCCACGAACCGAATAAACAAAGTTTATTTAACAGAAACAAACATTTAGTTTGGCACCGTGGAGCAGTGGTAGCTACGTCCGACTCTCATGCCAAGGGTCGTGGGTTCGATCCCTGCTTCGGCCAAAGTTTTTTTTTTTGCTTTTGTTTTTTTTTTTACATATATTCCAGATATATTCGGAATATTCCGAAAAAATGTTCAACATTACATTGTACTATATTAAATTTTGAACTGTAAAATGTGTCTTATTAAAGACCTAAAGTCAGAAAAGAACAGTGTTTGATATAAACGAAATGGACTGTGTTGTTATTTCAAAAATAACTTTTTTTATTGAAAAAATAAAAATTTTGAAACAAACGAATTTTTTTGGTGATAAAAGTTTAAAATTTTCGAAGCAATTCAAAAAACTCTAACAAAAGAAAAACGTTTTCGGTACACGTTTTCCAAACGTTTTTTTTCTTTGCGTGTACCCGACACAGCAAAATATCCTATAAGCTCTATGATTATATAACTGGACGCTGAAAGAGTCAACCACAATATTCTTGTCAAATACGAGGAAATAGTTCAAAGAAACGATTGCGAGAAATGGCAAAAGGCTATAAAGAATGAACTGCATTCTACGGAGAAAACTCGTGTGTGGCAATTGGTCAAAATTATTGCCAATACAAAATTACTGAAATCAAGATGGGCATTTCGTATAAAAGAGGACGATAATGGTAATTTGAGCAAATACAAAGTCAGGTTGGTAGTAAAAGGATACCTTCAAAAGTATGGAATAGATTATTTGGATACCTAATATGCGCCAGCGGCAAAATTGTCCACGTTAAGTACACCACTGTTACCACTTCCACCAACTGAATGTGAAAACGGCTTTCCTCCATGATGATCTTAAGGAAGATACATTCATGGAACTCCCAGAAGGTGTCAATAAAATTATCGGTATGTGCTGTAAACTATCAAAATCGTTATATGGTCGCAAGCCGGCACCAAAATGCTGGAACGATAGGTTAGGTTAAAGTGGCAGCCCGATTAAGATTCAGGCTCACTTAGGCTGACGACAGAGTGGGAGCGAGAAGCAAAGCGATGCTAGATGCTATAATAGTTCATACTATATCAATGGTATACTATGGCAGAGTGAGCGCGATATGGAACAAAGCGTGTTGTTTGTTTACATCCGTTTTTTCAGGTGTGATGTGGTGTTTATTTCCGTCAAATGTATTCCGATGAAGAATTTTTCTTGTCGCGAAATACTTTCAACGCATTTTTGCAAGAAAGAACGGAATTCATGAAATAAACAAAAGTAGAAAAAATAATGAGGAATTCCATAATTTGTACTACGAACTTAGAAACCACCCCGAGAAATCTTTCAATTATACCAGGATGTCAGTTAAGACATTTGACTAAATTTTGAAAAATATAGAATATAAACTAGAGAAATATTGGTTAAATTTTATAAAAACCACAATACTCCCCGCCGAAAAACTTAACATTGAGGTAAGATTAAATTTGATTAATATTTATTATTATATTTTTTATTCACAACTCACAAATATTGGTCACAAAATGATTAATTTCATGGAAATGCAAAACAAGATGTGAAAAGAATGAACCAAATACAGCCCAATACCGGAAAAATCAAAAAATACAAAAAGAAAATCAAACAGAGACAAAGCGAGTTCTTGCTATAAACCATTGCACAACACGCTTTCTCGCTCAAACTAGCATCGTCTCGCTTGTAGCTTCGCATTTACTCTGACATCTTTTGCGCTACACCATAAGAAAACACACACAGAGGTTTATAGCGCCATATCATAGCAACGCTTCTCGCTCCCACTCTGTCGTCAGCCTTAGACTATTCAGTCCATTGTGATACCACATTAACTAAAAGTACCTATTACATATGGACACTTCTAGTTTTAACCGTTAAACCTTCTTGATTATTTTTCTTTGTTGAACCAACCAGATTGTTCCAAAAACATTAGCAGACTGCTTAAGTTAACGTTTTCCAGATCCGCCAGTAATATGAAGCTATATGCTCAAAAAAGTAGCTTGCGCTTCACACAAAATGCAGGACACTCACAGAAGAGGTGTTTGATTCCTTTTCCTCCGCATCATGACAGCTCATACAATAGCCATTATACTTCGTGCCTATAGTTTTTGCAAAATCGCCTATCAGGCAGCGACCCGTTATAGAAGATATCAGGTGTGGTATCTGACGTCGCGAGAACACTAGCATATCTAGTGTCCGGTTTAAGTTTAAATGGGGCCATATTTGCTTGGTGTCGTTACAGCCCTTGCAATTCTCCCATCGAACATTTCCCATCATAACAGCCTTCTCACGCAGCATGAGCTTGCAGGTAGCCACGGGCATACCAACAGATTCTAGTTCCCCTGGAATATGTAAGGTAGTCCCTAGCCTTGCCAACTCATCCGCTTCGCAGTTCCCCGGTATGTTCCAGGCACCCATATTAGGTGAATATTGTACTGCTCAGCCATCTCATTGAGAGATTTGCGGCAGTCGATGGCCGTTTTCGAGTTGAGGAACACAGAGTCCAAGGATTTGATTGCAGATTGACTGTCTGAGTGTATATTAATGTCCACATTTTTTTGGAACATTACTTCTCAGCCAATTCACCTCCTCTCTTATTGCTAATATTTCAGCCTGAAAAACACTACAGTGATTAGGTAATCTTTTCGCTATTCGAAGTTCCAGATCATTAGAATATACTCCCAGACCCAATTGTCCATCCAATTTGGAGCCATCAGTGTATAAATCTATATATTCTTTATTCCCCGGGGTCTGTGTGCACCACGCCTCACTGTTGGGGATTAGAGTCTCAAACTTTTTGTCGAAAAGTGGACTCGCCAAAGTGTAATCCACTACTTTAGGCACATCTGGCATTATTTTGAGGACCGAACTGTGACCGTAACTTTTTTCAGACCACAGCGATAGCTTGCGCAACCGCACAGCCGTTGTTACAGCTGACTGTTTGGCCAAAATGTCTAAAGGCAATAGATGCAGCATGACATTAAGGGAATTCCTGTCTTGCTGAATGCGCCTGAGATACACAAGCACGCCATACGCTGAACTTTGTATAAACTTATCGGCTGGTGAAGTGCCGGCCACCAGACTACAACACCATATAGCATTATAGGTCTAACCACTGCCGTGTATAGCCAATGCACAATTTTTGGTTTTAGTCCCCACTTTTTCCTATTGCCTTTTTCGACGAGTGCAAAGCTACCGTTGCTTTTCTCGCCCTTTCTTCAATATTAAGCTTAAAGTTTAGCTTCCTGTCTAAAATAACGCCAAGGTATTTTGCACACTCACCAAAGGGAACTTCAATACCCCCTAAGGATATGGGCCTAACCGTGGGAGTTTTGCGATCTTTGCAGTACATGACTATTTCTGTCTTTGCAGGATTTACCCCAAGACCATTGTCTTTCGCCCATTTCTCAGTCATCCGGAGGGCCCTCTGAATAATATCTCTGATTGTGGATGGGAATTTTCCCCTGACTGCTAGAGCCACATCATCGATAAGTTTAATAACTTAATAATTTCACTGGGATTTACACGTTCAAAACACGATTACTGTCTTAATGTTAAAGTAGACAAAATTGTACATGTTATATTATATTTGGTCTTATAGGTCCACGATTTACTCATTATTGGGAATAACATGGAAAGTATTAATAATCTGAAAACGAGACTTGCGAATAATTTCGAGATGTCTAATTGTGATCCATGTTTTAAACATGTTCTCAGAATGAAGTTTGTATTTGAGAACCGGAAGCTTATAATATCGCAAGAACCCAGTATTAGAAAGGTACTGGAACCCAATAATAATACAAGAACCCAGTATTAGAAAGGTACTGTCAAGACGCCAATGGAGAAGGGGTTGCAACTTCAAGCAAATGAGGAAGAGCAAAAACTAAATCGTCCCTATCGCGAACTATTGGGCAGCCTGATGTACTTGATGCTATGTTCCAGGCCCGATATATGCTATCAAGTTGGATATCTAAGCAGATTCCAACAAAATCTACATTGACATCATTTGAAGAGAATAGCCAGATATCAAAAAGGAACGATTTCCACGAAGTTACACAGAAAAAAAATTCACGAAAATTTTTCCAATTAAAATTTTAATTGAGTTTTAAAAAATTTTCAATTAAAAATTTAATTGATTCAACAAATTTTTCAATTGAAACAAAAATCAATCACAAAAATTAATAGTATCAATTAATTTTTTAATAGGATCAATTAATTTTTTAATTGATACTATCATTTCTGTGATTGAAGACATTTCAATTAAAAACTTAATTGGATCAATTAATTTCGTGATTGAACCAGAAAAAATTTTTTTGTGTGTAGTACACACAAAAAAATTTCACGAAAAATTTTCCAATTAAAATTGTAATTGAGTTTTAAAAAATATTCAATTAAAAATTTTTTAATTGAAACAAAAATCAATCACAAAAATAATAGTATCAATTAATTTTTTAATTGGATCAATTAACTTTTTAATTGACCTTCAATTAATTTTTTAATTGATACTATCATTTCTGTGATTGAAGACATTTCAATTAAAAATTAATTGGATCAACTAATTTCGTGATTGAATCAGAAAAAAAATTTTTTGTCTGTATTCACTAAAGGAAATTCTGAGGCACTTATTGGCTACACGGATGCTGACTGGGCTTCTGATACAAATGACAGAAAGTCAATCAGTGGATATATTTTTAAAATGTATGTTTGTTCCGTCTCATGGTGCATCAAGAAACCACAAACCGTTGCATCTTCGTCTTCAGAAGCAGAATACGTTGCTTTAAGCCTTGCGACTGCCGAAGCGATTTGGATCAAGGGAATAATGCAAGACTTGCATGAAATAAACGAATCATATGTCATAAAAATTTCCGAGGACAATGGAGAATGCATTGGAAAAGCAAGCAATTTGGAAAGTAAACGTGTTAAACACATAGACATAAAAACACCACTTCGTAAGAGATAACGTAGGTTAGGTTAGGTTAGGTGGCAGCCCGATGTATCCGGCTCACTTAGCCTATTCAGTCCATTGTGATACCACATTGGTGAACTTCTCTCTTATCACTGAGTGCTGCCCGATGCCATGTTATGCTCAATGACAAAGGGACCTCCTTTTTATAGCCGAGTCCGAACGGCGTTCCACATTGCAGTGAAACCACTTAGAGAAGCTTTTAAAACCCTCAGAAATGTCACCAGCAGGAATCGCACCCACGACCTTGTGTATAGTAGGCGGGCATGCTAACCATTGCACCACGGTGGCTCCGTAACGTAATGAATGGTATCGTTAAAATAGATCCGATGAAAACTGATATGCAACTTGCGGATATATTCACCAAATCTACAGATGCAAGCCATTTTTTCAAGATCTTCAAGGAAATTGGATTGAGGGGGAGTATTGTAATACTTCACCCAGAGAAGGAATATGATCACCTCAAACATGTTTTAAGAGCAAAATGTTATTTTTGGGTGGTGACCATGTAACATGGTTTTCGCAATCATGTTATTTTCTCGGAAATCATGTATCTGATTTCGGCAAGCAGGTTATATTTGACGATGAGAAAATAACATTTTAGTGGCAAACATGTTACATGGTCACCATACAAAAATAACATTTTGCTCTTGAAACATGTTTGAGGTGATCATAACATATTCCTTCTCTGCGTCTTGTTACAATCAATTGGCTCAAACATGTTTTAAGAGCAAAATGTTATTTTTGGGTGGTGACCATGTAACATGGTTTTCGCAATCATGTTATTTTCTCGGAAATCATGTATCTGATTTCGGCAAGCAGGTTATATTTGACGAGAAAATAACATTTTAGTGACAAACATGTTACATGGTCACCATACAAAAATAACATTTTGCTCTTGAAACATGTTTGAGGTGATCATAACATATTCCTTCTCTGCGTCTTGTTACAATCAAATGGCTTTTCAAATCGTTTCAAATAATTTGTCATTCTGAAAAAAAACACGTATAGAAAATAAATACTACTTTTAAATTTTCTTGCGTATGTTTCAATTACAAGAAAAACTAAATTATTTAAACCAATAATAGAGTGTTTATGAATGAAAGCTCATCATTCAAGTGATTGACACAAAACCACTTCAATGAAATTTACAAAGTCTATAATGATGGTAGTAAATATCTTGTGAGATTTGTTGAGAAACTACAAAAAGGGCTAGACGACACAAATAAGCATTATCGTTTTCACTAATTAATTAATGGCAATAGATATTCAAGTTTATTTGCCATTACTGGCACAGTTGTAGGAATAGTGGATCTACTCGATTACCAGCGGACAACAACCACTCAACGATTGTGATCATAATTTTTATTGACTGCACATCGAACCTGCAGCAGCAACACTCTCTCTCTCTCTGCACCTCTCAATACAATTCGTTGCCGCCTACACAAAATTTAAATTTTTATTAATTTAAACTATTACAATATGTTGCAAACACAATAGATCTAACGAGATCGGTTGGTTGGCACCGTTTAAATGCCTTGTGAATGTGTAGGCAGATGCAGTCTGTCGTCTGACTGGAATTGACTGGCGTCAACATCGTTGGGATTAGCGTGGGTCGTTGATTGTGGCAATGATTGTAAGCATTAATTTTTGTTTTTATGTGGAAAAGTTTAATTAATATTTATAATTGTTTTTATATGCATAATATGCATTTTGTTCACAGAATAATATAGCAATAGTAACAATAAACTGTTTGGAGGTTGTATAAGGGGTAAAATCATATACATATTACATTCGAAAGATTGTTGGTTTTGAAAAAATTTCGATATATGATATCTACTCTATACTCAAGAAAAAAAATTAAAGATTTTGATACTGATCCAAAAATGGAATTTTCATTATTATTATTATTTTTTTTTTCGATATATTAACAAAGCCATTCGCGTATAAATAAATATCACTTTAAAAGTCCACATTCTAATAGATACTTCAATGTAACAAATCTTAACCGAAAGATACAAAATCCTCAAAACATGACTTAGCCAATATGAAACTATTTATACTCACTACCGTACACTGGAAAAATATTGTCATGAAGTCAATGATTTCATGTCTTTAAAATACGAATTCAAATTTTGTTTAGCATAGAAGACGCATTTCTCCCATATAAAGATTTTTCCTTGTCCAAAAATCGATAAACTTTTTAATGAAGTCGAATTGTCCTTATAATTAAGTGATTTCACTTAAAAATGGGTATCATAACATGAAAGAAAAAATGTTTGAGCTAAGGTCAACTTGACTTTAATAATTCAGAAAAATTCTTTAAATTTAATGAAATTGTCTTTAAATTTGTTGTCTTTTTGCATCTTGACTACAAAACAAAAAATCGTTCAAATATGGGACATGTTTTTCAACACTTTATTTTAAAGGCGTTTTTTACTTGAAACATAGCATAATTTTTACTGAAAGTCGAGTCTTAATTTGGAAAATAAAGTTGTTGTTAACTCGTTTGAGGATATGAGGAAAACAAGCTGAAAAAGCGAAAAATTGAATTTATTCTTCAATAGTTATTGTTGTTTTTGATTTCAGCTTAAGCTACACTTGCAGTTTAGTCAATGCATGGTTTTAAGCTGAAATGAAAAACAACAATAATGATTGAAGAATAAACCAACAATAACAAAACAAAACGAAAAAAAAGTAAGGAAAGTCTAAAGTCGGGCGGGGCCGACTATATTATACCCTTCACCACTTTGTAAGTTCACATTTTCGATACCATATCAAATCCGTCCAATGTGTTGGATGCTATATGAATCCATACACATATATTCTGTATCTCTGAGCAGATCTGTACAGAGTTCTGCAATACTTATAGATTTTAAATTTAAGTCGGCTAATGCGCTGAACACAATGTTAGTAAAAAAATATAGGAAACATTTAAATATGAACCAATTTTGAGGCAACTTCGCAAAAGTGTATTTATGATTTATCGGTCGATAGATGTGTAATAGAGTAATAGGAAAATTTGAGTCATTTCGATAAGTTTTCGACTTCGCAGTGGCGATTTGATAAGGAAAATGTAGGTATTTCGGTCAGTTTTGCCTAAATAGGAAAAACATATATATGGAATCTATATAGAAATCTGAACCGATTGCAATCAAATTTCACATACATAGTTACTATGTTGAATCTACTCCCTGTGCAAAATTTCACGTAAATCGGATAACAACTTTGAACTCTGTGGTCATATGACGGAAAATCGGGCGAAAGATATATATGGGTACTATATCAAAAAAAAAAAACGTACTCCTTGTGCAAAATTTCAAGCAACTCATGGCAAAACTCTGGCTTTTGAGGCCATATAAATCCAAATCGGACGAAAGATATATATGGGAGCTATATCTAAATCGGAACCGATTTTAACCAAATTAAGCACACTTAACGATACTATTAAACGTACTTGTTGTGCAAAATTTGAAGCAAATCAGGGCAAAACTCTGGCTTTTGGGGCCATATAAGTCCAAATCGGTCGAAAGATATATATTGGAGCTATATCTAAATCTGAACCGATTTCAATTAAATTTGGCACAATTAACGATACTATTAAACGTACTCCTTGTACAAAATTTTAATCAAATCAGGGCAAAACTCTGGCTTTTGAAGCCACATAAGTCAAAATCGGATGAAAGATATATAGGGGAGCTATATCTAAATCTGAACCGATTTCAACTAAATTTGGCACAATTAACGATACTATTAAACGTACCCGTTGTGCAAAATTTGAAGCAAACCAGGACAAAACTCTCGCTTTTGGGGCCATATAAGTCCAAATAGGACGAAAGATATATATGGGAGCTATATATAAATCTTAACCGATTTAGCTGATATTTGGCAGTTTTTACGGGATTGACAAAACATTCAGATGTACAAAATTTGAAGAACGTCGGTTCATAAATACGTGAATTATTATCAAATCGGTGATAACTATATATGGCAGCTATATCTAAATCTGAACCGATTTTTTCCAAAATCAATAGCGATTGTCTTCTACCCGAAGAAAGACGTTATGTCAAATTTGAGGACGATCGGACTTAAACTGCGACCTGTACTTTGTGCACAAAATTACATATACAGACAGACGGACGGACAGACAGACAGACGGACATCGCTAAATCGACTCAGTATTTAATTCTAAGCCGATCGGTATACTAAAAGATGGGTCTATGACAATTATTTCTTGGCGTTACATACAAATGCACAAACTTATTATACCCTGTACCACAGTAGTGGTGAAGGGTATAAAAATGATATGTCTATAGAAAATTTTCTTAAAAAATTATTTCTATAGAAATTCAAAATTTTATTTCTATAGAAAATCTTGTCAAAAATGTATATCTATGGAAAATTTTATTTCGTCACAATTTAACAAAATTTTATTTCTATAGAAAATTTTGTCCAAATTTTATTTCCATAGAAATTTTTGTCAAAATTTTATTTCCATAGAAATTTTTGTGAAAATTTTATTTCTAGAGAAAATTTTGTCAAAATTTTATTTCTATAGGTAATTTATAAAGTACATCTTAGTTGAAGAGGAATATTTTGCAAAATCTACCAAAACATCAAGAATTCGACCAATCTTCCAAACAATAAAAAAATCTACCAATTGTGGTAGAAGTCTACCAACTGTGGCAACCGTGGACACAATACGTTCGCCAATCCATTTGTAACACGTCGAAATATCCATTTCCTACTACAGTGAAACCTCTCAAACCTGGACACTCTGAAAACTGGACACCTCCCAAACATGGGCAGTTTGCTATATTAACACATTAAAATTAAACTCTCATACCTGGACACCTCTTAAAGGTGGACAAAATTTAGGCGACCATGGGTGTCCACCTTTCAGAGGTTTCACTGTATATAACATCTATATGTTCTTTATCAGGGAGAAATTCTACAAGCTGAGAAGGAATATGATCCACACAAATATGTTTCAAGAGAAAAAATTGTTTTGTTGTTTTGTTTTTTGGACAAGGAAAATGGAACATTTTTGTCGCAAAAATATTATTTCCACTCCAAACATACAAATCAGAAACATAATTTCGGAGATATAGCCCTCATATAAACCGATTTGAATTCTTGGGCTCCTACACCAAAAACAAAAGTTTACTTGGATCCTTCCCTTAAGGATTTTGGTATTGATTCCGAGCCAAAGATGCGACTTCTTTAAAATAAAGACATTTTTAGGGACCTACGTAGCTTAAAATCTAGGATCAATAAAACTAAACCTAGAATACAGATCTTATTTATGGCATTTTCATTCTCTTTTTGCGATATATTAATAAAAACAAAGGCCACACAGTAAAAGATTCTTAGTTACACTAGCCCTAAATTTAACTTATATTTATTGCAAAAAAATATTTGCTAATAGTTGAATTTTTCGAAATTTTCCACAGTTTAATGAAATCTTGCTTTTTTTAAGTATGTCTTAACTATTTTATGAACTAAATGTGGGCATAAAGTTCAATGAACGTACACATCAGGTTTCTTTACTTTTAGGAAAATTTGCCTTACTTCAATTTGCCTCACAAAAAAAAAAAAAAAATATTGAAATAAAAAAATGTTTGTTTCTTGGTGTTTTATTCGATCTTTTTCTTTTTAATAAATGTCAATAGTTTTATTGTCATTTAATAAAACTATTGACATTTATTAAATAAAATAAAATTAATGTTCAATTTCTCTTAAAATGCATACTATTTATATTATATTTATTTTAATTATACTTTTGTTAGACTAGGAAAATATTCAAGTCATATTAACTCAGTTATCGTACACGATAATTTATGATAATTACACAAATTTTTACTTGAAGCCGTTTGTTTAGTCCAAAGGGCCATCAAAATAGAGCCAGAGAGAGATCAATTTTGACATATGAGAAAAAGAAAAATTGTCATTATTTGCTGGAATTTTTACCCATTAAAAATTTGCAAAGGTAGCGTTCAATTATAAATTGGCAACACTGAATGACGGTGACAGCACGTCTGTTTAGCTCCATTCTCCATTGCAGAGTTGCTCACTGAACTTTTGAATATAATACTCTGAGACGCTGATTTAAGAGAATATTATGAGTTGAGAGTTTCAATCACTAAAAACTTGCAAAAGGGTGTGTGACGTTGAGAGTTTCAAACGGATCTTTAGATTTTCCACGTTTACTTATTTACTTAGTGCCCAGGTATCTATTACAAACATTTTCATTTAATTGAAATTATGAGAATTTTTCTTATGTGAAATAAAAATGGGGTAATTAATTAAATTCCATTTTTACTATTGAAGTTTAATTATCTCTAATTAAATTGCCAACTAAATCCAAATGATAGTCTATGTATTTATAAGTGTATGTGTGTGTAGGGTGAAGGTATTATCTCACAAAAATTAAGTTCATAATAGAGGGTATCTACATACTATTGTTATTGGTTAGACATTCTGTTGTGGACGTGATGTTGCATTTCATCAATGTTTTGTATTTGAATGCACACTAAATGATGATTACGTTACGTTCCAGGTTCTCAACGGTACCGGTTTAATTTTAGTTGAAATTCTGACGTTCAACTGATAAGCTGAGAGAATATTACCTACGAAACACATATATAATAAAGATTGATTTCTTTTTTCGAAATCAATGAAAGTATTATTGCATTTACAAAATATCTACAATACATTTCTATTCAATATTACATTTTATATACAATTATGGATTTGTAATATTTTATAGTGAAAAGGTTAATATTTTGATAATGATGGCTGTGGTTACACCTTAGGTTAGGTTGGAATTACAATAAAACATAAGTAACACCTTTTGTGATGCATTAAATTTTACATTATGAACGGGTATATGAATTTGTACCGATTCCTCTATATAGAATTTCTGTTTTTTTTTTTAGTGTATGGTTTTTTTTCTCCCTTAAATCGAATTTTCGATAAAAGCCTCTACCGCAGGGATGATAAATAATGTTGACGAAAAAGTACTAAAAATGTACTTTTCCAAGCCAAAAGGTCCTAAAATTACATAATATCAAATTTAAAGACTATTGTAAAAGTATACGTATATTTAAATCTAAACCGATTTGGAAAATTTTTTAGTTTTTTCTAAAATAAATCTTATTTTGCAAATTTTATTTTTATAGAAAATTTTGTCAAAATTTTATTTCTATAGTAAATTTTGTCAACATTTTATTTCTATAGTAAATTTTGTCAACAATTTATTTCTATAGAAAATTTTATCAAAATTTTATTCCTATAGAAAATTTTGTCAAAATTTTATTTTGATAGCAGATTTTGTCAAAATTATATTTCTATAGAAAATTTTGACAAAATTTTATTTCTATAGGAAATTTTCTCAAAATTTTATTTCTATAGGAAATTTTCTCAAATTTTTATTTTTATAGAAAATTTTGTCAAAATTATATTTCTATAGAAAATTTTGTCATAAATTTATTTCTATAGAAAATTTTGTCAAAATTTTATTTCCAAAGAAAATTTTGCAACACTTTATTTCTATAGACAATTTTATCAAAATTTTATTTCTATAGAAAATTTTGTCAAATTTTCATTTTTATAGAAAATTTTGTCAAAATTATATTTCTATAGAAAATTTTGACAAAATTTTATTTCTTTGGAAAATGTTGTCAAAATTTTATTTTTATAGAAAATTTTGTCAAAATTTTATTTAGTCAAAATTGCATTTCTATAGAATTTTTTTTTTATATTTTACTACTATAGGAAATTTTGTCAAAATTTTATTCCTATGGAAATTTTGTCAAATTTTTATTTTTATAGAAAATTTTGTCAAAATTATATTTCTATAGAAAATTTTGATAAAATTTTATTTCCGTAGAAAATTTTGTCAAAATTGCATTTCTATAGAAAATTTTGTCAAAATTTTATTTTGAAAAATTGCATTTCTATAGAAAATTTTGTGAAAATGTTATTACTATAGGAAATTTTGTCAAAATTTTTCCAGCATTTTATTTCTTTAGAAAATTTTGTCGAAATTTTCTTTCTGTAGAAAAGTTTGTCAAAATTTTATTACTATAGAAAATTTTGTCAAAATTTTATTTCTATAGGAAATTTTGTCAAAATATTATTTCTATTGAAAATTTTGTCTAAATTTTATTTCTATAGAAAATTTTGTCAAAATTTTATTTCCAACGAAAATTTTGTCAACAATTTATTTCAATAGAAAATTTTATTCCTATAGAAAATTTTGTCAAATTTTTATTTTTATAGAAAATTTTGTCAAAATTATATTTCTATAGAAAATTTTGACAAAATTTTATTTCTATAGAAAATGTTGTCAAAGTTTTAATTCTATAGGAAATTTTGTCAAAATATTATTTCTATAGAAAATTTTGTCTAAATTTTATTTCTATAGAAAGTTTTGTTAAAATTTTATTTCCAAAGAAAATTTTGCCAACAATTTATTTCTATAGAAAATTTTATCAAAATTTTATTCCTATAGAAAATTTTGTCAAATTTTTATTTTTATAGAAAATTTTGTCAAAATTATATTTCTATAGAAAATGTTAACAAAATTTTATTTCTATAGAAAATTTTTTCAAATTTTTATTTTTATAGAAAATTTTGTCAAAATTATATTTCTAATTATTTCTATGGAAAATTTATATAGCAAATGTTGTAAAAATATTATTTCTCTAGAAAATTTCGTCAAAATTTTATTTCTATAGGAAATTTTGTCAAAATATTATTTCTATAGAAAATTTTGTCTAAATTTTATTTATATAGAAAATTTTGTCAAAATTTTATTTCTATAGAAAATTTTGTCAAAATTTTATTTCTATAGAAAATTTTGACAAAATTTTATTTCTATAGAAAATTTTGTCAACATTTTATTTCTATAGAAAATTTTATTTCTTTAGAAAATTTTAACAAAATTTAATTTCTATAGAAAATTTTGACAAAAGTTTATTTCAATAGAAAATTTATGAAGAAGTACCTCTTTGCAAGGCAGCCACCGTGGTGCAATGGTTAGCATGCCCGCCTTACATACACAAGGTCGTGGGTTCGATTCCTGCTTCGACCAAACACCAAAAAGTTTTTCAGCGGTGGATTATCCCACCTCAGTAATGCTGGTGACATTTCTGAGGGTTTCAAAGCTTCTCTAAGTGGTTTCACTGCAATGTGGAACGCCGTTCGGACTCGGCTATAAAAAGGAGGTCCCTTGTCATTGAGCTTAACGTGGAATCGGGCAGCACTCAGTGATAAGAGAGAAGTTCACCAATGTGGTATCACAATGGACTGAATAGTCTGAGTGAGCCTGATACATCGGGCTGCCACCTAACCTAACCTAACCTAACCTAACCTCGTTGCAAAATGTATTCCTCTCATAAATGTTGAGATTCTGTAATAGAAACTAAAATATCCTCATTTGGGAATATGTTTATTTCTTCAATGTCCACTATTTATAATTATTTTATAATTTTTAGAAACGTCCACATTTAGGGCAAAGTAATACTATATAGAGTAATTGTGATGAAAAAGTACCAAATGTCTCGCGGTCGTGCCACTCTGCTTTTGGCAGTCGAAATGTATCAAAAAAAGCACAAAAGTGTCAACTTTATCAATCCTGCTCTACCGTCGAAGGTGAAAAGTTAGTGTAATATGCAATCGATAAGAATTTGTCATTTTGAATGCACTTCCATTGAAAAACCAAGAAAAACTATTGCTTATGATTTTAGCACAGCCTTCAAACCACCAACGAAAAGAACCTCAGCGGCGGTCAATTTTATATTGACTGCTTTCTTTTCTGTTTGTATTAGGCACCTAACGCTATGCCGTTGACGGCGAATTTAAAATGCCAGTCGCCACTGCAAATATGGGTCGGCTTTTATTTGATATAACTACAAAAATTAATTGTTGTCGAAATTAAAATAAAAACAATCTTAAAATATGAATGTCTTAAATGTCAAAATAAAAATAAAAACGGACAATTTATGTTTTACGTATATAGTAGTATTATTCCCTCTCAATATAGTGCTGCTCAAGTAAATAATGAAAGCGTTTTGCGCGATTAGATAAAATATTTACGAACATAGTATACAACAATACATTGAAGCTAAGTCAAATGCATATATACATATATACGAACTTAGTATATATGAACGAACGTATATACAAATCGTACGTTGAAAAAGAAAATAAGTGAAAGACATGAATGAATTTTCGCTATATATTTATATGTGTAAGTATGTTTTTTTTATCTATAGATGCACATATATATGTATGTATATACAAATATAGATATATATGGAAGTGTATGAATGTATCATCCAGACAACGAGTGCGAACGTATTATTTGTATGGTTAGTTTAGTATGTTTTTGGAAGAAAACGAGCATGCCTGCACTAGGATTGTGTGTTTGGCTTTTATCATTTTGGTTTGATAATTTTTGTTTTTTTTTTTTTCGTTTATTACAAACATCGCGCCACCTTTAACTTAAAAGAACAAATTTTCAAACAAAACACACAGACACACAAAGAATACAATTGAGTTGATCCAAACTATATGGTACTCTCGTGCACCCAAGCATTTCTCTTCTTACGTCCACCACCTAGACATATATCACAAAAATGCAGCACGTGTTCAATATAATGCTAAAGAAATTTAAAGAAGAAGGAAATAACAAACAGATAACATTGACAAATCAAATAAATGTCGTTTGTCTTCAATAAACTCTTATATATTTATTTGCTATGCATTCCCCATTGGTAAAATTTACAAATTTTAAAGAAATCTAAACTATTTTGTAGGAGACACGAATTTAAGACATTTTTTAGGCTTCATTTGTGTATAATTTTTATACCCTCCACCATAGGATGAGGGGTATATTAACTTTGTCATTGCTCTAAGACCCCATAGAGTATATATGTATATTCTGGGTCGTGGTGAAATTCTTTGTCGATCTAGCTACGTCCGTCCGTCTGTCGAAACTTCCGAACGCAATAAGCTATCGACTTGAAATTTGGCACAAGCAGTTGTTAGGTTAGGTTAGGTGGCAGCCCGAAGTATCAGGCTCACTTAGACTATTCAGTCCATTGTGATATCACATTGGTGAACTTCTCTCTTATCACTGAGTGCTGCCTGATTCCATGTTAAGCTCAATGACAAGGGACCTACTTTTTATAGCCGAGTCCGAACGGCGTTCCACATTGCAGTGAAACCACTTAGAGAAGCTTTGAAACCCTCAGAAATGTCACCATCATTAATAATGTGGGATAATCCACCGCTGAAAAACTTTTTGGTGTTCGGTCGAAGCAGGAATCGAACCCACGACCTTGTGTATGCAAGGCGGGCATGCTAACCATTGCACCACGGTGGCTCCCTTGTCATTGATGTAGGTCGGATGGTATTGCAAATTGGCCATATCGGACAACTTTTACGTACAGCACCCGTATAAATGGTTTGCGGAGCCTATTGGAAGAGCAAAATTCATCTGATCCGGCAGAAATTTGGTACGTGGTGTTAGTAGATGGTCTCTAACAATTATGCAAAAATTTATCCATATCGATCCACAATTATATATAGCCCCCATTTTCGATCCCCAGATTTGACCTCTGGAACTTCTTGGAGGAGCAAAAATCATCCGATTCGGTTAAAAATTGGTAAATTGTGCTAATATATGACCGCTAAAAACCATGTTAAACTTAGTCCATATCAGTCTATAGTTATATATAGCCCCCATAAACCGATCCTCAGCCACACAAAAATTGGTCCATACGGGTTCATAATTGTATATAGCCCCCATATAAAGCGACCCCATATTTCCATTCCTCCTATCTAATTATCGCGAAAAAGTTCATATCAGTTCGTAATTATTTGTAGGCTTCCCTATATATATATACTAGAGGTGTGCACGTGACACGAAATTGTCGTGACTCACGTAATTTTCGTGATTCGTGCGTGAGTCACGCTCATGACAACAGCGTGAGTGTGCTTGAGCGTGAGTCACGAAAATAATATGTTCGTGAGTGTGCGTGAGTAACGAATTACACTCACGAAAATATTCCTGCTCACCAACATAAAACGCTTAAGAGTTAAATTCAATTACAATTTTAGTGACACATGTTAAGAGTTTAATAAACTCTGATTTTAATAATGCTCATGTTTTCAGACACTTCTGTAAGGTAAATTAATCATAAAATTATTCGTGAGTCTCGATATTTTTCGTGAGTCACGGTATTTTTCGTGAATTACGAGGTTTTCGTGCGTGAGCGTGAGTCCTACCAAAAAATATCGTGCGTGAGTATGATTTTCAGTCGTGAGTGTGCGTGAGCGTGAGTAACATATTACTCACGTGCATACCTCTAATATGTACCGGTCAAGAACTGAATTATATACGCATTTAATCTGCTTTTATTGTCTAATATATACCATACATGGACTAACTTAGAATTTAGAAGACGATGTTAAGAAGTTTTAAGATACTTAGCCATCGGTAAGTATTACCCAAACCCAAGTAATTCGATTGTGGATGGCAGTCTTTAGTAGAAGTTTCTATGCAATCCACGGTAGAGGGTACACAGAAAAAAAATCACGAAAATTTTTCCAATTAAAATTTTAATTGAGTTTTAAAAAATAATCAATTAAAAATTTAATTGAATCAACAAATTTTTTAATTAAAACAAAAATCAATCACAAAAATTAATAGTATCAATTAATTTTTTAATTGGATCAATTAATTTTTTAATTGACCTTCAATTAGTTTTTTAATTGATATTATCATTTCTGTGATTTCAATTAAAAAATTAATTGGAATAATTAATTTCGTGATTGAATCAAAAAAAAAATTTTTGTGTGTACGTAAGATTTGGCCTGGCCGTGTACACTTGTTTTAATAGCGCCTTCAATTTAATCAGTAAAAAACCAGAATGGAGCCAAAAAAAAGATCCAGAAAAATTAAAAAGAGCTAAAATAAAAAAGAAGCCAGAAAAGAGACAGCTGTTCAAAATGAGCCAATTTGCCAGTAACGGCAACACTGGTAACAATGCCCTGTACCACAGTGCAGGTATTGGTGAAATAAAACAAATCTTTGGATTCTCTCTCTCTCACTATCAATTTAAATAAAAATGTATGTACTTTGACCGTTTAATATACATGAAGAAATAATATGTGTACACTCAAAAACAAGTTTACTTGGATCCAAAGATTTTGACTTTCCCTTAATGATTTTGGTATTGATTCCGAGGCAAAGATGCTGCTTTTTTAAAATTTCAATATATCAAATCTAGGATCAATAAAATTAAAATTAGCATACACAGAAAAAAATCTCACCAAAATATTTCCAATTAAAAAGTTGATTGAAGTTGAATTTTTTTTAAATTAATAAATTAATTGATACAATTAACTTGTTAATCAAGATAGAAACATTTTTAATTAAAAAATTATACATTGATACATTTAACTTTTTAATCAAACTCGGAAGACTAAATCAGTTAAAAACAAGTATATACGGCCGTAAGTTCGGCCAGGCCGAAGCTTATGTACCCTCCACCATGGATTGCGTAGAAACTCCTACTGAAGACTGTCCTCCACAATCGAATTACTTGGGTTGCGGTATCACTTGCCGATGGCAAGGTATCTTAAAACTTCCTAAGACCGTCTTCTAAATTGCAAGGTAGTCCATATGTGGTATATATTAAACTAAAAAAAGGCCGATTAAATACGTATATAACATTTTGACAAAATAAGTTCTTTTGCAAATTTTTCTATAGAAATAAAATCTTAACAAAATTTTCTATAGAAATAAAATTTTGTCAAAATTTTCTATAGAAATAAAATTTTGACAAAATTTTCTATAGAAATAAAATTTTGACAAAATTTTCTATAGAAATAACATTTTGACAAAATTTTCTATAGAAATAAAATTTTGACAAATTTTTCAAGTCAATTAAAATTTGACAACACTTTCTATAGAAATGAAATTTTGCCAACATTTTCTATAAAAATAAAATTTGACAAAATTTTCTATAGGAATAAAATTATGATTATGATTATGAACCGATATGGACCAATTTTTGTGTGATTGGGTATCGGCTATATATAACTATAGACCTATATCGACCAATTTTGGCATGGTTATTAGCGGCCATATAATAACACCACATTGCAAACTTCAACCAGAATTTCACCACGACCAAGAGTATATATACTTTATGGTGTCTTAGAGCAATATTTCGATGTGTTACAAACAGAATGACAAAGTTAATATACCCCCCCATCCTATGATGGAGGGTATAAAAAGTGACGGACATTTTTCAAAAGATTTTTTTTATTTCAAACAATCAATTGTAAATCAAACTAAAAACACTAAGTCAAATCAGAAAGTAATTGAAAATAGGTACCTATTTTAATTAAAAAATTAATTGAATTTTGCAATCAACACCAATTAAATTTTTAATTGAATCAATAATTATTTGAAATTTGCTAATGAAATCAATTATCTTTTTAATCAAGTATTTTTTGGATGTCCAATTAAAACTTTGATTGATACTATCATTTTCCTGATTGAAGACATTTCAATTAAAAAATTAATTGTATCAATTGATTTCGTGATTGAATCAGAAAAAAATTGTTTGTGTGTACAGATCTCATTTGTCGAATTTTAATTCTGTTTTTACGATATATGTTATTAATAGAGCTATTCACGTTAGGACGATTTCTTTAAATCAAAAATGCGTTTGTTTACTTTAAGGGAAATTTGCCTTAGTTCAAACATAGAACAAAAACTTCGCGAACATTTTCTCAATAAAAGTCTTAATTGAGTTTTAAAAAATATTCAATTATAAATTTAATCGACTCAACAAATTTTTTATTGAAACAAAAATCAATCACAAATATTAATAGTATCAATTAATTTTTTAATAGGATCAATTCATTTTTTAATTGACTTCCAATTATTTTTTTAATTGATACTTGATCATTTCTGCGATTGAAGACATTTGAATTAAGAAATTAATTGGATCAATTAATTTCGTGGTTGAATCAGAATTTTTTTTTTGTGTGATGACATACTAATTTAACGGAGGGACGAAAAATTTCAAAATTTCTGTCTTCAATTTAGTGAAAAAAAATTTTTTTTTGAAGTAAATATTATAAACTTTCATTTATCCTCAATTGCGTGTCCTAAAATTTACGTTGCGTAATCTTTAATATGTAATGCAAATATTTTTTCAGTGTATGTAAAATCGTTTCAATGTTGTTATGGAATCAAGAAATGTTTCTTATCCGATTCCTGACCCGATTACACTTCAAAACCCTCACAAACGACCCACAATGCTATAGTGGAGAGAAAGGGTTTACAAACATACGCGAACTTTGTGCGTAGGGGGATCCCATCACGTTTTATTTTTTTCTCTCTTTTGCTAATGCTCTTTTTCTTCTTACATTTTCATCATTATAGTATTTATCCGACAGTACCGACGCCAGTGGTATTGTATGAACAAACCAACGAACACCAAATATAATCATCAGCAATTTTCACTTATTGTCGTTGTTGATTTTTTCGTAGTGTATTTATGGTATGTGTGTGTGTGAGCTACCGCCGCTACTGTTTGTGACGCTACAACGGCAACACTACGCCAACGCCAAAGACGACAATGATGATGATGATGACGATAAATGAAAACGAAACAACATTGAAAAAAGCTACTCAAAAAAAATCCGCGTACGTGCTCTCATGTATCTTTGAATAAAAAATAATAGTTGTTCTCTATATAGTACATTCATACGTACCCCAATGGATAAAAACGAAAAGTATCTATAGACGCGATTTTACGTTAAATATACGCGCATAAACAAAACAAAAATATTTTTGCAAAAAAAAAAACACAAAAATGAATAAAGCAAATGATTGTTTGTTATTTGTATATGTGTGTGTGTGTTTGCATGTGTCATATGCCTAGAATGGCAAAAGAATTAGGCATTACAACAGTGGGTTTCTTTAAATTGTGATATATACCAACAAGAAATGTTATCTAAGATTTTCAATAATTTACCAATCTGAAATTTTCAAATGAAAAATATTTAACCATAAAACTGTCAAACGATTTTACCTTGATTTTCATACACTGAAATAAAAGCTTGCATACACTGAAAAAATAGTGACCTAATATGAAAGATAATGTAACCTAAATTTTAGGACATACAATTTACTATATTACTATAATAAAGATGAATTTCTTTAAAGTAAAGAAATTTTAATTTAAACAAAGTTCATAATACTTGCTTTAAAAATTGTTTTCATTAAATTTAGAACACGAATCTTGAAATTTACGTTCCTCCGTTAAAGTCGTGTGTGGCTGAAGTAAAACAAATTTTCCTTAAAGTTTTAAAAAAATTTTCTTTATTTTAAAGTAACCACATCTTTAGCTCGGAATAAATACCAAAATACTTACGGAAAGGTCAATATTTTGAATCGAATTAAATTAGCTAAGTTACAAAAAAAAATCAAATTTAAATACGATTTCCATTAAATTCAAAATAGGTTTGAATTTTGATCAGAAAATATATGCATCCTGTTGTGCCTCGGACTTAAGATTCCCCCAATTTACCGACAATTTTGTCACAATTTTATATTAAAAGAAAATTTTGTCAACATTTTTCCATACAAAATTTTGTCAAAATTTTATTTTTATAGAAAATTTTGTCAACATTTTATTTCTATGAAAAATTTTGTCAAATTTTTATTTCTATAGAAATTTTTTTCAAAATTTTCTTTCGATAGGAAATTTTGTCAAAATTTTTATTTCCATAAACAATTTTTATTTATTTCTATAGAAAATTTTTGCAAAATTTTATTTCTATAGAAAATTTGTCAAAATTTTATTTCTATAGAAAATTTTGCCAAAATTTTATTTCTATACAAAATTTTGTCGAAATTTTATTTCTATAGAAGATTTTGTCAAAATTCTTATTTCGATAGAAAATTTTGTCTAAATTTTATTTCTATAGAAAATTTTTGCAAAATTTTATTTCTATAGAAAATTTTCTCAAAATTTTATTTCTATAGAATATTTTCTCAAAATTTTATTTCTATAGAAAATTTGTCAAAATTTTATTTCTATAGAAAATTTTGTACAAATTTTATATCTATAGAAAATTTTGTCAAAATTTTATTTCTATAGAAAATTTTGCCAAAATTTTATTTCTATACAAAATTTTGTCGAAATTTTATTTCTATAGAAGATTTTGTCAAAATTTTTATTTCCATAAAAAATTTTGTCAAAACTTTTTTCGTTAGAATTTTTTTTTAAATTTTTCCAAAATTTTATTTCTATAGAAAACTTTGTTAAAATTTTATTTCTATAGAAAATTTTGTCAAAATTTTTATTTCGATAAAAAATTTTGTAAAATTTTTATTTCCATAGAAAATGTTGTCAAAATTTTTTTTCTTTAGAAAATTTTGTCCACATTTTGTTTCTATAGAAAATGTTATCAAAATTTTGTCAAAATTTTATTTCTATAGAAAATTTTGTCCAAATTTTATATCAAAATGTTTGTCCAAATTTTGTTTCTATACAAAATTTTATCAAAATTTTATTTCTATAGAAAATTTTGTCAAAATTTTATTTCTATAGAAAACTTTCTCAAAATTTTATTTTTATTTTATTTATATATTCTCACAATTTTATTTCTATAGAAAATTTTCAAATTTTATATCTATAGAAAATTTTGTCAAAATTTTATTTCTATAGAAAATTTTGTTAAAATTTTATTTCTATAGAAAATTTTGTCAAAATTTTAATTCTATAGAAAATTTTCAAATTTTATATCTATAGAAAATTTTCAAATTTTATACTATCGAAAATTTTGTACAAATTTTATTTCTATAGACAATTTTTGCAAAATTTTATTTCTAAAGAAAATTTTGTCAAAATTTTATTTCTATAGAAAATTTTGTCAAAATTTTATTTCTATAGAAAATTTTCAATTTTTATATCTATAGAAAATTTTGTTCAAATTTTATATCTATAGAAAATTTTGTCAAAATTTTATTTCTATAGAAAATTTTTGCAAAATTTTATTTCTATAGAAAATTTTGTCAAAATTTTATTTCTATGAAAAATGTTGTCAAAATTTTATTCTATAGAAAATTTTGTCAAATTTTATATCAAAACTTTTTTCAAAATTTAATTTCTACAGAAAATTTTGTCAAAATTTTATTTCTATAGATAATTTTGTCAAAATTTTATTTCTATGGATAATTTTGTCAAAATTTTATTTCTACAGAAAATTTTTGCAAAATTTTATTTCTATAGAAAATTTTTGCAAAATTTTATTTCTCAGAAAATTTTGTCAAAAATTTATTTCTATAGAAAATTTTGTCAAAATTTTATTTCTATAGAAAATTTTGTCAAAATTTTATTTTTATTCTGATTATTAATTTTGTTCGGCTTGAGGTCATAGAAACGATCGATTATTGATTTGTTTTAATATTTATTTCCAATATTTCGGTTAGTGCCACTAACCATCTTCTGGGATTTTGTATCTACATAAAATACAAAAATTAAATTACTTTTAATGTTCACAAATCGCAATATTATTTTAGATATAATATATTGAAAATAACTAACGTGAGTTCGTGTGATGCTGTTCGTTCTGCAAGTCACCGTACACTAAGCTTCGTTTGTGTCGATGCTTGTTTATGATGTGTCTATACATTCTCGCGCATTCTTCAGTGTCTTTTTTGAAATTCATTCTCTTGTCAGGAGAGAGATCTATTATATTAAGCATCTCAAGAGTGTATCTACGCCTATGATTATTCTCTTGAGCAAGTATCTCGACGTCTGTGAAAATTTTGTTAAAATTTTATTTCTATAGAAAATTTTTCAAAATTTTATTTCTATAAAAATATTTTGCAAAATTTTATTTCTATAGAAAATTTTTGCAAAATTTTGTCAAAATTTTATGTCTATATATAGAAAAAAAAAAATGGCCACCAAAATCTCCGGCTCTCAATCCGTTGGATTTTTTGTGTTTGGTACATTTTGTAGAGTGAGGTTGGCACTAAAAAATACTGAATTTTCTATTATCTCAAGAAGGCTCTTCGCCGGGAATGGACCAAACTACCGCAGATCCACTTTCATGTGATGACTTTATCAGGGGTTTAACGGTAGCCAATTGATTTCCGACATTTGTACTCTTTAAATAATAAAATTGAAAAAAAAAATAAATAAAAATCGGGCTTTACTTTATTGCATTTCATATGAGCCACACTGAAGTTGTATTTTTGTTCCTTTTAACAACTGTCCACTGTATGCCTCTCTTCCATGTCGAAATCTTAGCATTGCAGAACGACATTCATTCAACCAAAAAAACAAACAAAAAACTAAGAAATGATGAAAGAACGTATAAGGCTGTTGTGTGAGGGAAGTGCTACTCACAAAGTCGGAAACGTCAGCAAAAATATATACAAATATATAATTGCCCATATGCAAGATTTTACATCTAATATAAATTTGAATAAACATCTATATGTACATTAAAGGTTTTGTATAGCTATTATTATACCTGTATATTATTTACCAAAGTGTCCATAATAATTGTGTATATTTGGTGGGCATTTTTTTTTTTTTTTTGGTTTTTGTGCCATATCGATCTTTAGCGCTTTCATCGTACTACGTTGTGTTAATTTTAATTAATGAACGGCATGGAATTGTAGTATTCCTCAAAAGCTCGCACAGAATAAACAAAAACAAATCATACAAAACCTAATATCAAAAACCATAGCATATACAATACCTACCATCTGCCATCATAAGTAAGCTTATAAAACAAAATAAAAAAATAATAATAAAAAGTAAAACAATGCGCGCGACGCTTATGGCACTAAAAACGTACTTCGTTTTGTACTATTCATCGCGAGCTAACCATAAAATTATTATAATACTCATAGCAATAAATGTGTTTGAGGAACCAGTAAAGTTGTAAATGGTACGGTAAAGGGGGAAAAACCGCCAAATAAACAAAAGAAACAAAAATACGATTTGTTTTTAGTGAACGTAAATTAATAGCCATATTTTTGTTTATAGAAATTCTTATGAACAAACCCTAAGTAGATAATTATTCATTAAAAACAAGTAAAATCAGCGCAAAGTTAAAGAACTTCTATTTTCAAGGTTTAACTAACATCACATTTCAAATTGGCAGCAAATTTGATAGTCTTATAAATTGTTAAAAAAAATAAAATCGATAGATAACCGTTTTTAATTCCTTCGAAAATATTTCAGTTGTTCATCATCCTAAGAGCCTTCTCAAACACCGTTGCCATTTTGGTCCAACATTTTTTGATTTTTCGAACTTGGTCCGATGACCTGACCAAATGGTAAATGGTTTCAATACAAAATTGCCTCAAAACAAACCTTAACCTTAATTTTAAGGTTTTTCATATTTTATTCGAAGATTCTATAAAAAAATTGTCAAAATGGTTTCTATAGAACATTTTGTCAAAATTTATTTCTTTAGAAAATTTTGTCCAAATTTTATTTCTATAGGAAATTTTGAAAAAAAATTATTTCTATAGAAAATTTTGCCAAAATTTAATTTCTATAGAAAAATTTTGTCAAAAAAAAAAATAAAATTTTGTCAAAATTTTATTTCTATAGAACATTTTGTCAAAATTTTATTTCTATAGAACATTTTGTCAAAATTTTATTTCTATAGAAAATTTTGTGAAAATTTTATTTCTATAGAAAATTTTTGCAAAATTTTATTTCTATAGAACATTTTGTCAAAATTTTATTTCTATAGAAAATTTTGTCAAAATTTTATTTCTATAGAACATTTTGTCAAAATTTTATTTCTATAGAAAATTTTTGCAAAATTTTATTTCTATAGAAAATTTTGACAAAATTTTATTTCTATAGAAAATTTTGTCAAAATTTTATTTCTATAGAAAATTTTGTCAACATTTTATTTCTATAGAACATTTTGTCAAAATTTTATTTCTATAGAAAATTTTGTCAAAATTTTATTTCTATAGAAAATTTTTGCAAAATTTTATTTCTATAGAAAATTTTGTCAAAATTTTATTTCTATAGAAAATTTTGACAAAATTTTATTTCTATAGAAAATTTTGTCAAAATTTTATTTCTATAGAAAATTTTGTCAAAATTTTATTTCTATAGAAAATTTTTGCAAAATTTTATTTCTGTAGAAAATTTTGTCAAAATTTTATTTCTATAGAAAATTTTGTCAAAATTTTATTTCTATAGAAAATTTTGTCAAAATTTTATTTCTATAGAAAATTTTGTCAAAATTTTATTTCTATAGAAAATTTTTGCAAAATTTTATTTCTATAGAAAATTTTGTCAAAATTTTATTTCTATAGAAAATTTTTGCAAAATTTTATTTCTATAGAAAATTTTGTCAAAATTTTATTTCTATAGAAAATTTTTGCAAAAAATTATTTCTATATAAAGTTTTGTCAAAATTTTGTTTCTATTGGAAATTTTGTCAAAATTGTATTTCTATAGAAAACTTTTGCAAAATTTTATTTCTATCACAATCCATCACAAAAATTAATTGCTTCAGTTAATGATACTATCATTTCTGTGATTGAAGGCATTTCAATTAAAAATTAATTGGGTCAATTAATTTCGTGATTAAAGAAAAAAAAGATACTTTTTCTATGTTTATTTAAAGTTTATTTCTTTAAATCAAAAATGGTTTTCTATAAAGGAATTTTTGCCCCCCATTAAGACTTTAATGGGGGGATGCAAAGATTCGTGTTTAATGAAAAAAAATTAAATCAAAGATTATAAACTTTCTTTAAAATAAAATTTTTTTATTTTAGATAAATTTGTTCCTTATTATATAATATTTTTTTTTTCAGTGTAGCTGGATAAGAAACTACAGATTTCTCTACCAGTGTATGTTTTTTATTTATTATACAATTATAAATTTATATTTTTTTTATTTGAAAAAAAAAATAAATTATGAAAAATTGATTTGTAAACATAATATAAATCTTTTGAAAAAATTCTTAATAGGTGTGAGTGAAAATCTAACATGCCACAAAATGAAAATCTATATGATATGTACGAGTATATAGGAATATACATATAGATATAAAGATCACAAAAATGCCGTATCTCAAAATTGATTGAAAAATGACAGACAGTACACATTTCTACCATTTCTTACAAAAAATGTCCGATATACATAAATAAAAGAGGTATAATACAAAAGGAAATTATGAAGATTATTTAGAATTCTATAGCAATATATTTATGTAATTTATGAAAAACTTTTGAAAATAAATATTTCATTCCGTATAGGTAAACTTTTTCAGTAAACTTACACGCAAATAACATAAGTGAGATTTTTATTTCTGCCTAATTTTTTTATGGTTTTATTATTTTTTTTTGTGGTTAAACAGGAGAGTATTTAAATCTGTATTTAAACCTAAGAATCAAAACTAAACTTAAGACAACAAAACATTTTTTTATAGCAAATACTTTATAAACTTTATTTTGACGCTCACTGTATGTGCATAAATTTAAATGTGAATTTGAAATTTACAGCAGAACAAAACCTAGACGCGAGCCATTACGATTTAATTTTGAATCTGAATGTTTTTAAATAAGTAAATAAAAGTTATGAAATTTTTACTCACCAGCAAGTTCAATTAAATTTCATGGACAGACCACTGTGTTACAAAAAATCTGCAAAATAAAATAGATTCAAAAAATTTATTAATAATAGCCGATGAAAAAAAAAATGAGAAAAAATATTTTATACAAATTAAGTACACAGTATTTCTAAATTCGAAATTCCACCAAAAAAATTCATATTTTTCTAAAAGAAGGGATTTTCACATTATGTTTTAAATGAGAAAATGTTATTTATGATACATTGTCAGTGAATAGAATAAAATGTTATACCTTTCAATACAACACGAAAACATCATAATTAATTGCTTAACAAATATGAAGTAAATTACCTTCCAGTTTATTTGGTACCACCAGGAAAGAAAGTTTTAGTTAATTTTATAAAAAATGATTATTTTTCGAAAAGTTGAACTAAACTGTATTAGAAACAATGATTTCACGCCAATTTTACAAAAATAAATAAATACGAGAAATACAAGAAAATTTATTAGATAAAATTTTTATTTTTCACTTATTAAAGAAAATTTCGTAGTTTGTGGGAACAAATTAGAGTTCAAAAAAATGTCTTTAGTGTCATACCATGACTGTATGGGGGTACATACTAGGGCTGTCCCGGGATTGCTACTTAACAAAAAAAATGAACACAAAAAGCCATTTCATATTGCTTTAGTACACAGAAAAAAATTTCACGAAAATTTTTCCAATTAAAATTTTAATTGAGCTTTAAAAAATATTCTATTAAAAATTTAATTAATTCAACAAATTTTTTAATTGAAACAAAAATCAATCACAAAAATTAATAGTATCAATGAATTTTTTAATTGGATCAATTAATTTTTTAATTGACCTTTAATTAATTTTTTAATTGATACTATCATTTCTGTGATTGAAGACATTTTAATTAAAAAATTAATTGGATCAATTAATTTCGTGATTGAATCAGAAAAATTTTTTTTGTGTGTACTCAACAAAATATTTTAATTTTCTTTCTTACTTCATGATTTTAAATAACCTCTTATAGTCGATCTTATCTTATTGCAGATGAAAAACATATCTCAATGTCGACACTGGCCACTGAATGAAGACTCCAATTTATTAATAAAAAAAATCTAAAAAGCCACATATTTAACAAATTTGGATTATTTTCTCAAGATCCCGAAAAATCCCGGGATTCAAAATAAAAAATCTCCGAAAAATTCCATCCCGAAAATCCCAGGATTTCGCGACAGAATTTATCCCGAATGACAGCCCTATTCTAATTCGAGTAGTACATGGAAGAAAGACTGTTTTTTATATGTTTGGGTGTAAAAATTATATGTTTGGAACTCAATTTTTTTAACACAATATTTTTAATTGCAAGCATATAATGTTCATAAACTAGAATAACATGTTTGCGACATATATGTTACTATGTTAGAACATATTATGTTTGGGACATAAAATGTTTGTAAATATAATATGCTTAGATGCAAACATATATTAATTTAGAAATAGCCTATACAAAAATAGTATGTGTTTAGAAAGAGAGACCTAGAGAGTATGCTGCAAGTAAAATAATGGAAGTAACCAATTGGTGCCTTAAAAATATATCCACACAAAGAAAATTTCATTAAAATTTTTTCTACCAGTGTATGCCCTAAGGTGAAACATATTATGTTTGAACAATACAAACAACATTTTGTTTGGACCAATCCTTAAAATATATATGCTTGAAGCATATATATTTTCTATGTTACAGAAGCGATTTCTTTTTGAGGGTGCATATCCTTCGATCTGAAAACAAATTCAAAAAGATTTGGAATCTTTTATAGAGTAGGGTCAGGGGAAGTCTGGCACAAAATACTGAAGTACTGATTATTCACTCCATGGTTTCCACACAGGTACGCCTTACATTCCAAAAAAAAATTGGACTACTTGCTTTTTCGTTTATATACAGAAATACTCGTAGGGCGGTTATGCATATGTAAAACGGACCGGCTTAACAAACGTCGGGTAGGGGGTGTTCTCTTTCAACCAATTTTTTGTTGTTTAATTGTTGTGAATTCATTTTGTAAACGTACGTCACTTCCTCTTCAAATTTCAAGAAAATCTGTAAACTTTCCTTCAAGTTTCATAGTGTGGGACAAGGAGAAGGTTCCAGTCCAAGTATCCAAAAATCAAGTAAACCATATTGATTTCATAACCTTCCCCACTACTGCCTTCGTAAATTTCAAGTAAACTTGAGAATTCTAGTTTTTTCAGTTTTTGAGGAGGTCCCCTTCCCCTTAATTCCCTTAATTGTTTTACGGTATGTACTTGAGGAGAAAGCAGGTCTCCCAGTACCCTTTAATTTTTCCCCGACCAAATATTAAAAAATCATATGCCTCATATAAATTTCACAATCTCCCATAAGTTCTCCGTAAAATTTCAGTAAGTCGACAAATTTTAGTTTTTTCAGTGTGCTTTAAAAAAAAAAGTCGGACAAAGGGAGGCCCCCCGTCCTCGACTAAATATCGAAAAATAAAGTAGCTGAAAATTTCAAGCAAATCCATTTCGTTTATATCAAGCCCTATTCTTTTCTGACTTTAAAAATTTAATATAGTAGTATGTAATATTGAACACCTTTTTGAGATCTTCCGAACATATCTGGAATTAAAAAAAAAACTTTTTGGTGTTCAGTCGAAGCAGGGATAGTTTTTAGATAATTTTTTTTTAACGGCTAGTGGGCGCCGCAAACCATGCTATATAAATATAACTTATAACGATAATTGTCTATTGATGACAATAACATCTACGTAGCCCAGTGTATAGTGTGTTGGCTTACAAATTGCATGGTCCGCGATTCGATTCTCCGTCCAGGCGAAGGTTAGGTTAGGTGTCAGCCCGATATATCAGGCTCACATAGACTATTCAGTCCATTGTGATACCACATTGGTGAACTTCTCTCTTATCACTGAGTGCTGCCCTATTCCATGTTAAGCTCAATGACAAGGGACCTCCTTTTTATAGCCGAGTCCAAACGGCGTTCCACATTGCAGTGAAACCACTTAGAGAAGCTTTGAAACCCTCAGAAATGTCACCAGCATTACTGATGTGGGATAATCCACCGCTGAAAAACTTTTTGGTGTTCAGTCGAAGCAGGAGTCGAACCCACGACCTTGTGTATGCAAGGCGGGCATGCTAACTATTGCACCACGGTGGCTCCGTCCAGGCGAAAGGTAATATTAAAAAAAAAAAACTATAAAATCGAATAATTTCTTCTACATTGTTTGTATTACAGAAAAAGGTGCTAAGAACTAAAAAACCTCGTGAGAAAAATATGATGGAAAATGCAATTAGAAATCGGTTCAGATTTAGATATAGCTCCCATATATATATATATATATATATATATATATATATATATATATATATATATATATATATATATATATATATATATATATATATATATATATATATATATATATATATATATATATATATATATATATATATATATATATATATATATATATATATATATATATATATATATATATATATATATATATATATATATATATATATATATATATATATTTCGCCCGATATGGACTTATATGGCCCCAGAAGCCAAAGTTTTACCCTAATTTGCTTAAAATTTTGCACAAGAAGAACAATTAGTACTATAGTCAAGTGTGTCAAATTTTATTGAAATCGGTCCAGATTTAGATATAGCTCCCATATATATCTTTCGCCCGATATGGACTAATACGGTCCCAAAAACCAGAGTTTTACCCCAATTTAGTTGAAATTTTGCACAGGGAGTAGAATTAGCATTGTAGCTATGCGTGCACAATTTGGTTGAAATCGGTTCAGATTTAGATATATCTCCCATATATAGTTTTGGCCCGATTTACACTCATATGACCACAGAGGCCAATTTTTTGTTCCAATTTAGTTGAAATTTTGCACAGGGAGTAGAATTAGCATTCCTGCTATGCGTGCCAAATTTGGTTGAAATCGGTTCAGATTTAGATATAGCTCCCATATATATGTTTTTCTGATTTCGACAAAAATGGTCAAAATACCAACATTTTCCTTGTAAAATCGCCACTGCTTAGTCGAAAAGTTGTAAAAATGACTCTAATTTTCCTAAACTTTTGCGAAGTTTCTTTAGAATTGTTTCAGATTTAAATGTTTCCCATACTTTTTTACTAAGATTGTGTTCCACCCTATTAGCCGAATTAAATTTTGAGTCTATAGATTTTGTAGAAGTCTATCAAATTCTGTCCAGATCGAGTGATATTTAAATGTATGTATTTGGGACAAACCTTTATATATAGCCCCCAACACATTTAACGGATGTGATATGGTATCGAAAATTTAGATCTCCAAAGTGGTGCAGGGTATAATATAGTCGACCCCGTCCGACTTTAGACTTTCCTTACTTGTTTTTACTTAGTCTTTATGAAATTGTGTTTACATCCTAGAAAAGAATAAACGTTTGTCACTTTTTCCAAATAAACTTCCTTACAGCGAAAAGCAAATGAGAAACGATCTTTGTTTGTCTAAAATTTCGTTTGGGAGGAGAGAATTATTTTTTTACGTGCAGTTTTGGAAAAGTCCCAGAATTTCTATAAATTCTCCATCAACTCCTTAACAAAAAATTTCCGGCTATCGACTATCGCTATGACTGTGTTTATACAATAACTTAAGCACTGGATATTTTAATAAATTGTAATAGAAATTTGTTCATTGTTCCAGTACATTAACCGATTTCATTTTGCAACAATGTTGGGCTATTAGTTTATAATTCATATTTAGTATGTCATCTAGAATCCCCCTCGAAATTAGAGCAACAATTGATTTATAGACTATGCTAAGTAAGCATCCATTTGGCTAAGGCCACGAATGTTAAGGCCATGAAAACTATTATTTTCATTGTTGAATAATGTCTACGCACTAACAGATTTCTCTAAAGCTTCAAAGAGTTTTCACAAATGGTTAAAACTAAAATTACTACACTCGCATTATTTCAAAGCACTACAAATTACGTCTGTCTGTCTGTCTGAGCGTCTGTCCGTCCGTCCGTCATTCGGTTGCTTACCGCCGTTCTAAAATGTGTTGTGTGTGCGCTAAAGACCAGTAGCACTAACCAGCAACAGCCATGGTAAATAAACAACAAACAACGTACTCAACATGATTTGTTTTCATAGTCTGAGCGCACACGGCGGTGTGTACCATGCATACACCACCTACATACAAACAAATCTAGGTACATATACATATAAATACACTTATTTCCAGTATACACACCAAAAAGGAGGAATACAAATGTCTGTCTGTCCGTCCGACCATCAAGTATGAATGTACGTACGTTTTGCTATCGTTAATGTCTGCTGCTGCTGCTGCTGCTGCTGCTATTGCTTTGGAAGCTGTTATGATGCTGCTTCTCTGAGTGCTGCTTGATGATTTTGTTGTTTGGTCAATGCTTTGTGTGTTGTGCTGAGTTGTTTTTTTTTTTGCTGTAGTGCTGCTGTTGTTGTTGCCTTTGGGGCTTTTATTCGTTTACTGGTTTCTTTCCTTTCTGGTGGAGATCTCGATTCTTACTCCCAAACAGAATGTCAAAGAAGAGAACGACGAAGACAAACGACACACAGAAAATACAAGAAAAAAAAGTATTGAAAAACCAGTTATGTACCATGGCGGCTCTATACCAATACCAATATGCAGCCCCCTAGCATTCAGCCTGATGACTGTGACAGAGAAAAAAAAATAGTCGTCAGCACACTACTAGCAGTCTATGACAACGACTTTGGATAGTACTGGGAACTAGAAATGCCTGAATCAATGGTTGTGATCTGTGTCTCGTCTTCATCTAAAATGGATGCAATGACTGACTGGTTGGTTGCTGGGTCGTTACAGGCTTGCTTCTTGAATGGTGGTTAATGGCGGCGGGTGGTTAATGCACTGCTGTTCCAATCAGAAGTAGCATTTGATTGCCAGGCAACCAAGCATTGCACTTGAAATCCTTAAAAAAAACATCACATCACAAAACATAGGTCTGTTCGCGTACATTTACCAGGAATAGCTATTCAATAAAAATCGAACAGATTACAAATAACAAATATATGTACTTTGATTCTTTTTTACAGTAAACGCATGACTTCCAAAAATAATTTCGTATAATTTTACGCACACAAAAAACATTACCAAGGTATTTCTAATTAAAAAATTGTTTCAAACTGAAAACTCTGTTAGTTAGAATATTAGACTAAAATTAATTAATGAAATTAAAAAATAAAGTCATTGAGGAAAATAATTTAAAATGTAAAATATTAACTACATCAATTAACATTTAATTGAATGAAAAATGTTTAAAAATTTAAAAATATATAATAATAATATTATGGAAAAAATGGTTTAATAATTCTATACAAATTCTATACAAATATAATGGCTCATTAAATATTGACAGACATTCTAAAAAAATCCAACCATTAATATAACCGTAATCAGGCGACGGCCGATACAAGGTGGCCTTCGGTAGCACAGTGAAAGTGCGTTAGTTTTGCATGACGGAGGTACCGGCTTCGATTCCCTGCCGGGGTGGCACTGACAAAAATAATTTACATGCGTAAATTATTCAATTCACCACTTGCTGATACATTCACAACCGATCGCACTCCCATTCTATAAAAAATAAAAAAATAAAACAAGACTAAAAAGAGAGGAGATATAACGATTCACTAACACAAACAAAGATGCTATAAATAAAGCTAACCATCAGCGACAGTAGGCGGAATTCAAATAACCCTTATTGCTGTTAATCTAAATCCGGATAATATAGTGATGTAAAAACAGGCTCTCACGATAATCGACTACGATGAAACCGGAGCGAAGTCAACATGAACTTAAGGATTATCACATCAACTTCTCACAAGCTCCTACAACAACAAAAGATGGTTGTTTATTCGGTGGCAGTGAGTCCAAGTTTGTTTCAATTTAAGGATAAGTTTCTGTCAATTGTAGAAGCTTAACCATTAGGTTGTTTGGACTGGGAGCCACCGTGATGCAATGGTTAGCATGCTCGTGGGTTCGATTCCTGCTTCGACCAAAAACCAAAAAAGTTTTTTCAGCGGTGGATTATCCCACCTCAGTAATGCTGGTGTTATTTCTGAGAGTTTCAAAGCTTCTCTAAGTGGTTTCACTGCAATGTGGAACGCCGTTCGGACTCGGCTATAAAAAGGAGGTCCCTTGTCATTGAGCTTAACATGGGCAGCACTCAGTAATAAGAGAGAAGTTCACCAATGTGGTATCATAATGGACTGAATAGTCTAAGTGAGCCTGATACATTGGGCTGCCACCTAACCTAACCTAGGTTGTATGGATTTGATATATTTGTATTGAAAAAACTAAGATGTGTAAATTTTTTTCTTATCTGTTTTATTAATATTTTTTATGAATCAGCGATTCTATTACACACAAAAAAAATTTCTGATTCAATCACGAATTTAATTGATCCAATTAATTTTTTAATTGAAATGTCTTCAATCACAGAAATGATAGAACCAATAAAAAAAATTAATTGAAAGCCAATTAAAAAAGTAATTGATACTATTAATTTTTGTTTCAATTAAAAAAATTATTGAATCAATTAAATTTTTAATTGAATATTTTTAAGGCTCAATTAAGACTTTAATTAGAAATAATGTTCGTGAAATTTTTTTCTGTGTAATGTTTGGAAATCTGTTTTTTGAATTTTCATTTGATGAATGTTACAAAAAAATGACTCCGCTTCAATGTCAACTGCCTCAGGCGACATAATCCTACATTGATACACTGAAACGAAAGCTGTAGATTGGCAAAGTTCTTTATTGATTCAATTAAAAAATGTAGTTAATGTTTTACATTATCTATTTCTAGATAATGGGCAAAACATAAATACGGCTGAAAGTTACGATTATTTTGGTATATCAAGAATTATTTACACGCTTAAGAAAAATTACATTCGCCTTTTGTGTAACTCAGTATGTATACCTTTGTATCTAATATTTGTATCTAATATTCCAATGGCCTTAGTGATGCAACATTCGCCTCTATCGGAGTGATGTTTTTATATCTGACGGTTATGCTAAATACTGAACGGGTCATCTTCGCATAGTGGATTATTAGACTATTTTTAGGGGTTAATGTTATATATAATCAACTAATTTCCAAGATTTCCACAGTTGGTAGGTAGAAGGTAGATTTTTTTGTTTGGTAGAATTTTTGACGTTTTGGTAGATTTTGCAAAATATATAGAAATAAAAATTTTACAAAAATTTTGTATAAAAATAAAAATTTGACAACATTTGCTATAGAAATAAAAATTTAACAAAATTTTTGTATAGAAATAAAAATTTGACAAAATTTTTGTATAGAAATAAAAATTTGACAAAATTTTTTATAGAAATAAAAATTTTACAAAAATTTTGTATAAAAATAAAAATTTGACAACATTTGCTATAGAAATAAAATTTTGATAAAATTTTCTATAGAAATAAAATTGTGACAAAATTTTCTATAGAAATACAATTTTGACAAAATTTTCTATAGAAATAAAATTTTGACAAAATTGTCTATAGAAATAAAATTTTGACAAAATTTACTATAGAAATAAAATTTTGACAAAATTTACTATAGAAATAAAATTTTGACAAAATTTACTATAGAAATAAAATTGTGACAAAATTTTCTATAGAAATAAAATTGTGACAAAATTTTCTATAGAAATAAAATTTTGACAAAATTTTCTATAGAAATAAAATTTTGACAAAATTTTCTATTGAAATAAAAATTTGACAAAATTGTCTATAGAAATAAAATTTTGGTAAAATTTTCTATAAAAATACAGTTTTGACAAAAATTTTCTATAGAAAAAAAATTTTGGCAAAATTTTCTATAGAAATAAAATTTTGGTAAAATTTGCTATAGAAATAAAATTTTGGCAAAAAAATAAAATTTTGACCGCAACGTCGTGAGTATGCGTGAGAGTGATTAACCAATTAAATGTCGTGCGTGAGCGTGAGTCACAAATTTCGGAAAAACACACTCACGAAAATAAAATTTTCTATAAAAATAAAATTGTGACAAAATTTTCTATAGAAATAAAATTTTGACAAAATTTTTTATAGAAATAAAATTGTGACAAAATTTTCAATAGAAATAAAATTGTGACAAAATTTTCTATAGAACTAACATTTTGACAAAATTTCCTATAAAAATAAATTTTGACAAAATTTTCTATAGAAATAAAATTTTGACAAAATTTTCTATACAAATAAAATTTTGACAAAATTTTCTATACAAATAAAATTTTGGTAAAATTTTCTATAGAAATAAAATTTTGGTAAAATTTTCTATAGAAATAAAATTTTGGCAAAATTTTCTATAGAAATAAAATTTTGGCAAAATATTTTTTTTGTTTGATAGCGTAGTTTTTTGTAAAATATTCTCCAATTTTTGGTAGATTATTTTTGGCTGGAGAGGCAACTGTGATCACTGCTCCTAGATTAGAGGTGTACACGTGACACGAAATTGTCGTGACTCACGCGTGAGTCGAGAGTCACGCTGACCGCAACGTCGTGAGTGTGCGTGAGCGTGATTAACCAATTAAATGTCGTGCGTGAGCGTGAGTCACGAAAATAATGAGTAACAAATTTCGGAAAAACACACTCACGAAAATAATCCCGCTTACGAACATAAAATGCTTACGAGTTGAATTCATTGATAATTCTAGTGACATCTTAGGTGGTAAGAGTTTTATAACGCTCTCGATTTTAACCATACTCATGTTTTCAATCAGTTTCTATAGGTAAATCACTCATAAAATTATTCGTGAGTCACGAGGTTTTTCGTGAGTGACGACATTTTTCGTGAGTCACGATATTTTTCGTGAGTCACGACATTTGAAAGATTTTCGTGCGTGAGTACAAATTTTCTTTTCGTGAGCGTGCGTGAGTCCTACCAAAAAATATCGTGTGTGAGTGTGCGTAACTAAGATTTCTCCGTCGTGAGTGTGCGTGAGCAAAATATTACTCACGTGTACACCTCTATCGTAGATGCCGCCGGTAACAATTGCTTTTTTGGCCGGTCTATGCCTACTAATCCAAATTGACTTTGTAATATATTTATGAGGCAAAACTGTTTTCATTTTTTAAGACAGTCTTTTAGAACCAAGAGACATTTACATATTCCTTTTTCAAAAAACCTATCATTTGTTCCTTAAGCTTCATTCATTTATAAACTCTGATACAAATTTTATACATTAGTGTACTTTGCATGTGTAATTTAATGATGTGTTACATTGTCGTCTTCTTAGTGTGTTTGTCATCCGAGACATGTATCTTCCCCCTCCACCAACCACACAATCATCCTACCAACAAACCACTTCAGCAAAGAATACACCTTTTCTTGTTTTCGAAAGAAAGAGGAATTGTGTTGTTGTTGCTAATGTTTTTGTTGTTTGTTTTGCAGCGGTTGGGTTTCTGGTCCATAGTAACGTAGCGTAAAAGATTAGACCACGTAAAGTCGGACTTACGAAAGAGCATAATAGTAGACAAGAACAATGCCATACAACTTGTAGTAGTTGTATTGATCGTGAATTATTAACCGAACCGGTTTTTGAGAAGTTTTGTTTTTTTTTTTTTGTTCATTACTAATGTTTTTCTTTTTTTTGATTTTTCTTGTCTGGTCTTGGCTTGTTGCCGATGGTTGTTGATAATGATGGTGTTGCTGTATTGTTTTTAACCAAAAATGAAAAACAACAACAAAGAGATCGTATATTGGCTTTTGTGTACTTGTAGTAGGTAGGTACTCTTTTATCATTTGTGTCTTGTTCTTATGTTTTTGTTTGGGGGGGGGGGGGGGATGGTAAAAAAGAAGAAACCTCAACAAATAAAAAATGAATTCATGGTTCGTTTTGATGATGTAGCTATTGTTGTTGTAGTTACTGTTGTTGTTCCGTAGTAATGATGAGTTGGTTGGCCGTCATTATTATTAAAACAGAAACAAAACAAACCCCAACTGATGATGCACAGTATTGCCATAAAAATATATGCGTAAATTCACAAGAAGAGTAATTCACCACCATTCGTACCAAAATGGACTGAATAAAAATGCCGGAATCCCACTATACCTAACCTAACCTAAATTATTTAGAGTAATTGACAGTATGAAATATTCTAAAATTATTATTTAATAATACATACATTGGAATATGCAAAAATTATTACTTACAGTGAAACCTCTCAAAGATGGACGGTCGCCTTAATTTTGTCCACATTTAAGAGGTGTCCACATTTAAGAGGTGTCCACTTATGAGAGATTAATTTTAATGTTTTAATATAGCAAACGTGTCGCGACAACTGTCCACTTTTAAGAGGTTTTCAGAGTGTTCAAGTTTGAGAGGTTCCACCGTATATTTATTAATTTGGTAATAGCTTACCATAATTCACTAAAGCTATAATCCTATCAAAGTTCGTTTACTTTTTTAATGTTCGTGTTTTTCACAAAAATGCCAAATTCGAAATGCAATTACATATATAACGGCGATTATATTTGTATCAAATTTATCAAATCTTGGATACACACAAAAAAAATTTTCTGAATCAATCACGAAATTAATTGATCCAATTATTTTTTTAATTGAAATGTCTTCAATCACAGAAATGATAGTATAAATTAAAAAATTAATTGACAGCCAATTAAAAAATTAATTGATCCAATTAAAAAATTAATTGATACTATTAATTTTTGTGATTGATTTTTATTTCAATTAAAAAATTTGTTATTCAATTAAATTTTTAATTGAATATTTTGTAAACCTCAATTAAGATTTTAATTAGAAAAATTTTCGTGAAAGTTTTTTCTGTGTATAAAGTAGCCAAGGGATTGATTAGTCTCTATACCGCACTCGGATTAGGTTTTGCACTGTGGGTACAAATAGGTTGAAAAAGTATGTTGGGCTTTTCACAAAATCCCTTCTAATGAAGACTTTAGTGCTTATGAAAGCTGAGATCAATCTCTTTCCACTTAGGGTTGAGTTCGTGTCAAGTGCATGGTTGCCACTACACAACAGGGATGGAAAATGCAGTACTATAGTACTTTTTTCAATACTTTTTCACCCCGGTCAGTACCGTAGTACCCCCGCGAAGGATTTAGTACCTTTTGTGTAGACATTTTTGAGTCGATATTAGATTTATGGTACAATGTCTTTGACAAAATATTTTAATATTTTGAGAAAGTCTTTATCAACCTTATTTGCTAATAGTCTTTTATAAATATGGCAAAATAGACATGTTCATGTGGGAAGAAAATCTCGATTTGGTAAAAGACATAGTCAAAAACAGGATTTTATTGAACTTCAAGAATGTTTTAGTCGAAAAAAGAATGCGATTCTATATTATCGATTTTTTATTTCGGTAGAAAATGTTATCAAAATTTTATTTCTATATAGAATTTTTGCAAAATTTTATTTTTATAGAAAATTTTGTCAAAATTTTATTTCAATTGAAAATTTTGTAAAAATTTTATTTCTATAGGAAATTTTTGCAAAATTTTATTCCTATAGAAAGAATTTTGCAAAATTTTATTTCTATAGAAAATTTTTGCAAAATTTTATTTATATGGAAAATTTTGTCAAAATTTAATTTTCTTTAAAATTCAGTCTCTTGACAATAATCTTCCAGTGAAATTTTTGTTGAAATTTAGTAAAAAGTACCTTTCCGCTCAAAAAATACCTTTTTTGTACTTTCTTAAAAATTGTCTTTTCCATCCCTGCTACACAATCTACCAAAATTTGCGGAAAATTTTACCACAAATCTACCAAAATATCATTTTTGAAGAAAATGTCTTTTCTTCGAATGAATGAATGACCCCTCCTATTAGAGACAATATTTTGGGTGTATAAATAACCCTTGAATTGTATATGTGTAAAATTTTAATTTTTTAACGATTTTAGTTCACCAACATAGGACTACTACAAAAAGAGAGAATACGACAAATTTTTTAAAGAATTTTTTTTAAAGTAATTTAATTTATACAAAATTTTATCAAAATTTCATATCTATAGGAAATTTTGTCAAAATTTCATTTCTGTAGGAAATTTTGTCAAAAATTCATTTCTATAGGAAATTTTGTCAAAATTTCATTTCTATAGGAAATTTTGTCAAAATTTCATTTCTATACAAAATTTTGTCAAAATTTCATTTCTATAGGAAATTTTGTCAAAATTTCATTTCTATAGGAAATTTTGTCAAAAATTCATTTCAATAAGAAATTTTGTCAAAATTTCATTTCTATAGGAAATTTTGTCAAAATTTCATTTCTATAGGAAATTTTGTCAAAATTTCATTTCCATAAGAAATTTTGTCAAAATTTCATTTCTATAGGAAATTTGGTCAAAATTTTATTTCTATAGGAAATTTTGTCAAAATTTCATTTCTATAGGAAATTTTGTCAAAATTTCATTTCTATAGGAAATTTTGTCAAAATTTCATTTCTATAGGAAATTTTGTCAAAATTTCATTTCTATAGGAAATTTTGTCAAAATTTCATTTCTATAGGAAATTTTGTCAAAATATAAAGATCGAACGGTAACGGGTCTTTCTTTAAGGAAATGATCCAAATGATCAATTTAATAAGATTTCTTTCATTGGCATCATAGCAACTGTAAAAAAAAATGTTCATTTTCAGTAACTTTAATAAACTTAGTACTGGCCTTTAGTCAAATCAAAACCGCGTTTATCCTCAAAAAAAAAAAAAATTGTTAAAGTTGTACGCTTCCAAATGCATTCCGCCAATCAGATGTCAAACTGAAATATTAGTTCATATTCGTCTTTTAAGTACATAATTAATCTAAATATTTCATTTCCATTTATATAAATCTTGAAAGCGTACCAGCATACATCAGAAAATGATTAAAATACCAAATACTTACTTACTTACTTTCACTGATTAGGGGCCTTACATTAATAATCCCACAAAACACATTTTACATACTTTAGTTCTCAACTATATATTACGATAGGCTATAGGCAGACAATAATCTAACTCTGGCATATTCTCATTTCAAATGTGAATAATGAGAAAATGTAAACCAGCGATGGAGAACATGGAAAAGCCATAAGCCACATTGTTACGGTGATACATTCCATTTTATGAATAAATAAACTTGTTTACAATGTGGTTCGTAATAGTATAGTATACCCCGCTTAAGCTGCATCTATCTGCTAGACTTATGTTTCCCATTCAATAGTGATTCATTTCGCTGTATTTAGTTGTTTCAATGGCTAGATACACGATACGTACAAGTTGGTATGGAATTTAGACTTCTGACAATAGCTTTGAGTACGACAAACTATTGAGTAAATTTACTCCGGCGGAAATGCATGCCGTGAATGACGGAGTTATCCCATCTTTGTCGGTCATATAGGAAGGCCGTATTGCAGAAATCCCGATAAATATTACATTCATGCAAAATCACTTCAATGTGGTGAAATTTTCATAGCAATTGCGATCTCGTCGGATTTTCTAAAAAAAAATCTATAAATTACACACCAGATCATTTATATATTCATTTAGAATATAATAAGCTTTTAATGTTAATCATAATATACAGGGACTAGTTCACGATCTTCTTACAAAAAGACGTTTTTTCATAGCCACTTTAGGGCAGGCAAAGTACATAGGAGGTGGTCAAGATGGAGTGATAGAAATAATCCAAGTACAGCGAAACGAAAACCTAATCAGTTCCAAAAATTGTTCGTACGTATCGCGTCTATGTATATCATGAGGTGAATTTGTAAAATATGTACATATGTTCTTAACGCCATATTGCATTTATACACCTTAGGGTTGAAGTAATGCCATTGATATGTCAATCTTCCCTTTTTGCGATCAAAATGCCCATAGTCAATATAAAGCAGCTAACATGAAGTATTATCTAGTTCACACTGGGATATCTGCCACAATAGAAATTACAGGAACATCATATTTGTTTTAGTGACTTTACATTATATTTTTTAAAGATATCAGAAGCATATTTCATTTCAATATAAACTCAGGCTCAAAGAGTTTATATTGAAATGAAATATAGTTCCACTGAAATAATATTATTGCGTTACACCCAGAAATAAGTGCCTTCGGAACTAAAGGAAAAAATGTTAATCAATTTAGTTTAGCCAATTTATTTCCATTAAGTTACATTTTTCTTTAAAATAATAAAATTTACTTGCTTCAGTAAACAAATCCTAAACTGAAAGCAGTTAGGAATAGTTCATTAACTAGAATAAGGCATGGAATTTTACTAATACTGATTTTTTCGCTAAGTATAAGAATTTACTACTGAACAAGAAAATTTTATTCACGTATAACAAAGCATTCGTAAAAATAAACAAAATATGAACTAAAACCAAGTTTCCTCAAATTTAGAAAAAATTTCTTATAAAATGATAATTCTGACTTCATTTATTATAGAAAGCTTATCATACATACGAATAACACTTGGCATAGAAAAATATCTTAGTTCATTCGTACTAAAAAGTATTCAATCCTGTTAAAACTTAAGGAGACACACTTGTTAGAATATAGGAAATTTTTCTATATTTCTTTTATCTACCTGTAATCGATACCTGTCATCGATGTAATCGAGATGTTTTCGCATGGGTTGTTTTTTTAGTTGGATTCGCTTTGTTATGGTATACGGAGGGATTGTTTAAAAATAATATAATAAATAACAAATAAAATATTTGTTATTTTAAATTAGTGAGAAAAAATTATGTTCGTGATGGTGTATAAAGAAAGAAAACAGAATAACAACACCTACACTGAAAAAACAGTGAACCCTTTTCCATTGCAAAATGAACTAAACTGTAGTAATATTGACCATGATTTAGCCCTTAAGATTTTTTTCAACTTGTCTAGTTTATAATTTTCTTAAATTTTAGTTCATCTATAACATTGTAGTTTAGTTCATTTTTACAACACAATAAGATTTATATACACCTACCTAGTTAAAAAGTCAGTATTATTTTGGTTTACTTGCTTATTTTGTGGGAAACCCGATAATAAAAATTGGTTAACAGTCTCTTTAAAATGTCGACGACTAGACTATTTTTAAATCAATCATTCCACAGTATAGAGAAATTAAATAATTAAAGGAACAACAAACCGTTTTACTATTATGAGAATTTTCATACATTAAAATTAAACTATCTTTAAGCAAAAGTACTTTATTATAAAAACTTATGATGAAAGTTCTTAATACAATGTTTTTTGTGAATAAAAATTATGACCACATGGAATAGAGAGTAGTTCATTTGAACCCGCTGTTTGGACATTTTGACTTATCCTTTTTTTATTCATCGTAGGTAATTTTTTCACATATCTTGCTGGAAAAATGGAAACAATAATGAAAATTGTTAAAAATTAATACCATGTAATGAAATATAATTTTTAATTCTTCATTTTAGCTTGTAACTTACCATATTTGGGGCATTTTATCAAATGGTGTAAGGAATTCAACTTTTCTTTGGAAAACGTATCTCATAAAATTTGTACCTGAAACAATTAGAGAAATAATGAAGTATTTTAAATAAACTCATAAAACTGTGTTGTTATCGATGTGAAAGATATAATAAAATAAATATTCTAGTTGAAAGAAAGCCAAAGTTTTAATATAAAACTTACCAATTCTCTATTAAATTGTACGCTGAGGGGAAATATAAAAAGTTGTCCAAATTTATTTGGGTTACTCTGAAATTAAATATTAAATAAAATTATTAAATAACTTTTCAAAAAATCTAATGAAAAAAATAATAATATGCATAAAAAACCAAAAATTCTTGATATTCCTAGACAGTCATCAAAATGACGACACGTAATTTCATTTTCGATTTAAAATGCATTTTAGTCTATTGGGAAATGGTAAATTTAAGTTATACTAATTCGACCGTTTTATGAATTTTTGTTTTATACTACTTAAAACCAAATTGAATAAGAAAATAAATTCAAGTTTGGTTCACTTTTTCGCTCACGATGAAAATTATATCGTCTTGAAATCAGCCGTAGTCAAAATGACGAAGGATGACGTTAATGTACAAAAAATAAGGATGGCTGTCCAGGGTTAAAAGAAAGTTAAAGAAAACTTACCAATTCACTATTAAATTACAGGCAAAGGAGTACTAAAAATTTGTCCAAATTTTAAGGGGTTATTCTGAAATTAAATATTTATTTTTACATTAAAAATATTACATTAGTTTCCAAAAAAACTAATTAAAGAAATACTAAAATAAGGTATTAAAAACCTGTAATTTTGATGATAAAAAGGTCATAAAAACGTAAATATTCTAGTTGAAAGAAAGCCAATTTTTAAAACAAAACTTACCAATTCTCTACCTTTTTAAATTTGTTTTAATCCGTCTGGAGTTGCTCTGAAATTAAATATCGCTTTTACAACAAAGAAAAACATTAAACTGGTTTCCAAAAAAAAAAAAATAATTAACAAATAATAATATACATAAAAAATATTCTTTTCAAAAGAAAGCCATATTATAAAAATACTTACCAATTTATGAATAAACTATACGCTGAGATATTACAAAAATTTTCCAAATTCATCTGGAATTGAATATTAATTTTTTACATTGAATAATGAAAATTTCAATACACTTTCAATTTCAACATATTTTACTAAATATTCTTAATAACTTTTTTCTAAACTACCGATAAAATATTAATAACTTTCATTTAAAAGGTTTAATAAACAAACACCAATATATGACTCAAAAATCCAAAATATTCCATGCCATTATATTCCCTTGTTGCATACCTACTTAAAAGATGCAACAGCCCACGCCAACGCCAACTATACAACTGAAGCATGCCAAACAAAACCAAGCAAAGCCAAAACATTCCTACAAGAACAAAAACACATGTGCCTTTATTGAAAACAACACCTCATCCAGCCAAAAACCATCAACGAATAACAAACACACACACACAAGCCACTAAATGAACAAAAATAAAAACAACCCCACGCTCATGTATACACAACAAAACTCAAGTAACATCATCTTTACATTAATCACATTCCACTATTCCGATAAAGATCTCTGTACTATGCATTAGTTCATCGCATCTGCTGATAATTTACTCTAAGAATAATATTCGTAAAGGCACACCAGTTTATGAGCGATGAAACGTTTAACTTAAAATTTGCAAAATTTTCATGAAATGTTATCTACCATTTTTGACGAAAATGTCTATAAATTTAATTACATGTGAACTAAAAATATTTCATTGTGTAATTTTTTACCAACAATTATTAACTATAGGAATAGTCAGTAAGAAATTGCTATCCACTTTCAAGTTCATTTTTCGTAAAAAAATATTTTCTCATACAAAAAAATCTTATAGTAAATTGCACTTATTATTTAGAAAATACTTTACATTTCACAAGTAGTTTTATAGCATGACAAACGAATTTTTAACTACCAGTTAAGAAATTTTTTAAGGAAATTTCCATCGTATTTTGTAGGCCATGAACTAAACGATTGCTACTTAGAATTTGTAAAATTTCCTTTCGAGTAGTTAATTTTCGTTCAAGATACGAAAAATGAACTAAAATTCTGGAAAATTCTTGTAATAAATTATTGTAAAAATCTTCTTAATTTTACGAGACACTTTTTTTTCTGTGTACATTCGTCTTCATTTTGGAATCTTAAATTAACAGGTAACATTCAGTGACACTATTTAACCTTTTGGGAAAAAATTGGTTTATGATTTTTTATATTTATAGGTATTGAAATTGTAAAAGGAGGACAAAATCGTTATGCAGCAACTTATTAAAAGTGAAAGGTACAAGAAGAAGAAAAAATGCGTTTTACAGTTGATGACATTACATGGAAATTGGAAATAGTGGAATAATAAACTAATATTTCAAGGCCAGTCGATGCAGTTGATTCTTAATAAATATATTTAATATATTAATAAAACGTGTATTTTATTGAAGAAAAAAATTGCCTATATATAAATAAAATTGTATTTAACAACGAATTTAAGCAGTTGTAAGTTTGAAGTAAAACGGTTTAGCACAAATAAGTAGGATTTGTCCCAATGAATGAAAAAAGCTCAATAAAATCCTTCCATATATGAACTCAATTCAGTTAAATTTTTTCAATCTGTAGTATAAGGGTACATAAATATAGGAAAATGTTAACTAATATATGGAATGCATTCTACCTAATTTCAACGAAAATCACATCGTTCAAAAAAATAAAAATGTCTTTGCCGCTATACGAAGTTCAACTTTCTTCACAATTAGTTCATTTTACTTAAAATAGGGGTCACTTTTTTCTGGGTGTATATTCAACAGTTTTTTCTTGGTCCGCAGTACAGCTAGGGTTGCCAGATGATGGTTGCCGAAATCCGGGACTTTGAGCCTTTCATTCCGGGATTTGTTGGGAATGTAAATATCATACATTGAGAAAACAAAAAATCCACTTAAATATAAAGTTATTTGAGTCTACCTAATTTTTGCCAATTAATTTAGTTACTCCGTCATTTTTATAAATGATTCTAATTCTGCTTTATGTTTAGTACATAAATAATTTAAAATGCTAAAAACTTTGTCGCAATAAGCAATACTTAACATATAATGTATTGAAACTACAAGCTTTTACCAATTTGAATAAATTTGGACGATTTTCCTATCACGAACAAGTTGCCAATATTTTATTACTTTATTTTTCTAAATTTGCAGAAATGCCACAGTAGTCGGGATAAAGTCCACAATTGTGTACAGGCTTGGATACTCGCAAATTCTTTCTCCCTACACAGAAAAAAATATCACCAAAATATTTCCAATTAAAAAGTTAATTGAAGTTGAATATTTTTTCAATTAATAAATTAATTGATACAATTAACTTTTTAATCAAGATAGAACATAAAGTTAATTAAGTCAATGATTGAAAATTTTAAAATTTTTAATTAAAAAATTAATTGATACAATTAACTTTTTAATCAAATTCGGAAGACTAAGTCAGTTAAAAAAAGTGATGAACATTTCTTAATCCAAATAAAAACTCTAAACCAATTCAGAAAGTAATTGAAAATAGTTACCTTTTTAAATAAAAAATTAGTTGGGGTTTGCATTCAAAATCAGTTAAATTTTTAATTGAATCAATAAAAAAATTAATTGAAAATTGCTAATGACATCAATTAATATTTTAATCAAGAATTTTTTCTATGCCCAATTAAAACTGTGATTGATACTATCATTTTCGTGATTGAAGACATTTCAATTAAAAAATTAATTGGATCAATTAATTTCGTGATTGAATCAGAAAAAAATTTTTTTGTGTGTAGATGACAGCGAAATTGTTTATATCAAACATTGTTTTTTTTTTTTTGCAAATGTTGCTGATTCTTGAAAGTCGAAATATTTTTCCAAATATGTAATTGCCGTTTTTAGAAAGTCTTTACACTAATAGAAAAAAATACGTTCCATAGTCGTGAACGGACGGTAACAAATATGAAACGGAAACGTTCACAAAAAATCAAAACGGAATGTTCACAATTTCGTCCACGGGCGTTCACGATTTCATGAACGGCATCCGTTTTTCTTTGGCCTTGAGAAGTCTTAAAATAATCGTTAGACGTTATTATGGCAACTTCCTCGGTGGTGCAATGTGCTAAGGCGACAATTAACACGTATGGTGCAGAAAACACAGGTTCGAGTCACGCTAGCGGAAATCTTTTTTTTTTTTAATTTTGTTTATAAAGTCGTAACCACAACGTTTTCAGGTCATGAACGCTGGTTGTTGTTTTGACAACGCATGGTGTCATTTTATCGTTGTCAGATATACACCGCATGTGTGTTGATTCACTTTCATGAACGAATCGTTTCGAAAAGAGCACGCCGTGCATGATTTTTTCTATTTGTGTAGCTTCGCGCTCACAAACGATTCTTTCTTTTAACGGAATATTTTGCATTATAGACATAACTTTGTTTATTTCGCAATGAGTTTCTGAATATTAATTAGAATATTTTTTAAAGAAATAATGTTTAACAGCTGGCCAACATAAAATTAGTATTTCGATTTGCTAGTAATTGAAATTATGGGATTTTTGTCAAATTTTGTGAAAGATTCGGGGCACTTTCTGTAGACGAAATCCCGGTACAATCCCGGCCATATGGCAAGTCTAAGCACAGCACAAATATTCGACAGTTCAGAATCCAATTGATTTTTCTATTTGAGGTCATTTGAGGAAGCAATAAGGACGATGATTTGAAAAAAATATAGATGCTCTGAAGAAAACCAAAACATCAGCAGAATAAATTTGTGTAAATTGCAAATCCGTTTTTGATCGACTTAGGTGAGGGAAATGTTGTCGTACACTTTCAATCAGGAAATTAATAGATACAAAATTGAAATTGTTTCAATATCGGAATATCAATATAGGAGAATATCAATCAACCATACCATAAAAAATTAATTGATACAATTAAATATTTATATAAATCAAATATTGTTTTGTTTAAACCACTAATTGGCTTAATTAATATTTTAATTAAAAATGCTTTCAAATTTAATTAAAATTTTAATTACAGTGTTGCCAGGTGATTTTTGATTCTCCCCCCAAATCTTAAGAAAAAAACCCCTAAATTGGTCTAAGCTTTTTTCAAAACCCCCCAAAAAATTTCAGAGTATAAAAGTACAAAATGTGGTCCCAAAATTACGTGAAAAAAATCCTGTAGTGATACACATTAAAAATTAAATTTAACACAAATATATATACTGAAAGAAGAGTTCTTTCCTGAGGAACGAAATTTTAGAAAAACTAAGTTTTCTTCTTTTGATGCTAAAATTTTTTTTCGTTTGAAGTAAATAAGAAATAAAATTTGCTATTTAAGAAAATACTTTAAAACAAAAGAGATTTTCGTTTGTTTAAAATTTCATCCCTGAGGAATTTATTTTTTATGGATGTAATAATACAATATGTACATCAATTTAAAAAGCGGGCTTACTCTTAAAAAGCTTTCAGTTGCTAAGTTAAAATACAATTGTTTTTAATTTTGTCAATTATTAAAAATGCCCTTTCAACAGAAGAGTTTAAAAAAGATAACGAAAATAATGCTATTGGATACTTGTTTGTATTTAGGATCTTCTTGTTGACTTTCCGCATCTTTTTTCTCGTAACTCATGCTAGAATTGTTCCGAATTTGCATGAGAATTGCTCCACTTTATAAGGTATATATATGACATTGAAGGCCTTTGAAACAGTTTACATGACATTAGGGAAATTTATTGCGAACTTGCAAATATTGATAAGAGCATTTCGATTTCATTCATATTAGACACATTTAAATGGTCTATACACGCAAAAAACTAAAATGTTTGCTGCAACCAAAAGTTGTTCTTTTGTTCCAGTTCCAATGACCTCATAAACTTATTAACCAAAACTTATAAGTTCCAAATTCATACTCGACTGGAAGTATAAATTATGACACGTTTCAAGTAAAAAAGCGTATTTAAAATAATGTCTTTATATATGTCGCCTATTTTTAATGTTTTTTATCGTTATAGCGTAAGCAACAAAAAGATTTCAGAGAAATGCGTCTTCTATGTTATGCTTAGAACTATGTTCGTTTCAGCGAAAAACGATTATCAGCATATATCACCAAGAGAAGGGTTCCAAATACAGGGTTGTTAACTTATTTATGCGAAATATTATGCCTGCCTATTTTTCTGTACGAAATTTCCAGGTTTGCTTCAATATATGTTCAAAAAAAGTTAAAACAAAGATTTTGCAGTCACTCCGCACAAACGGTTATTGTATGGATTATAATGTGATCTTAGTACTAGGCTTTACGCAAAATTCTCATTCGTAGTTTAGCCACAAGAAATCTTTGGGCTTACGACAGTATTTTTTTTTTAATGTATGGATCCAACAAATCTAATGTTCACTTCATTTACAATGATTTGCAATCATTTTAAAAGCCCGTAATTGCATTTAAAAAAAGATCAAGCATGTGATTATGTTGAAGGGTAAACTAAACTCTTTAAACTTCTTATGTTAATTCGATTGTATTTGTTTTTAAATTAATTACTGTTATTTCATATTTTTTAACTTCTATAGACTATTTTATTATATATTTTTCTCGTTTTTTACGCATACATAATTAAAATTTACCCATATAGCCGGCCGGCTAGACAACAAATGACCGGTTACTATTGCTTACTACTGCGATGGGCTTGACTAACAAATTGTATATAATTTATTTTTTTCTCTATATTTCTACTTAAATGATTACTTGACATTGAAAAAAATGATTTATTTTGAAAGAATCTTCGACAAAATAAAACATATAATTATAAATGAGAAGTAAAAAAAAAAATAAAAACAAGTTCAATTTGTAACGGAGGATTTCTATACAAATAAATTTATCTTTTTTCTACTAATGTTAAAATAAGAGTTCGAGAAAAACTGTTATACTTCATATACATTTGCACAGAATAACTGCAAAATCGTTTTTTTTTTTTATTTTTTCGAAAAGATTATGATGCAACTCGTTTCGAAAAATAGGCATGCATATTATTTCGCACAAATAAGTTAACAACCGTGTCTTTGCGACTCTATTTACTGTGACAAATTCTGATATTTGTTTTTCGCAGAAACGAACTTATTACTAAGCAGCAGTAGACATAACTAGTAAAATTGAACGAAACAGATGAAAACATATTTGGCACTTTGTCATTGCTTGAAATTTATGCGTTTTTGTTATGGAAGAGATATTTAATTACATTCAGAAATAGGTACGCATATATTTGTTGTGTTTTCTGTTTATTGTTCCTAATTAATAAGAACTTCAACATAGCTGCACTGTAATAGTAATCATAAGTCGTTATTTATAAACGCCTACACCCATTCATTCTCTCTACGTTAGTAGATATTTGTGTGCATGTGTGTATATAACGCGCAGCGCACAGAAGACCTTAATTGAGATGCTTTATTCAGGAGCTTTTGTGGATAGTCATCGAGCACAACACACAAACCTACTTGCAAATTTCAACATTTAGTATGCATACTATGTAGAATTATGCACAGTGGCAAACATAGCTATATATATATGACCAAATATTGATGTGTGAATTTAATAATTTTTCTAAAATGTATTTTGTTCCGACAATGCCTGTTACGATAAACATACAAGAAACTTTGCATTTTTTGTTGATTCTTTACAAAAATAAACATACATATATATTTACGTCAAAATCTTGTATATGGTCGATATCATAGATAATTATTATTGCTTTGAACATTGCACACATCATGTCTGGTAAGTAGTTGCGACTGACGGCAATGCCTGTCATATTCAGTACCTCTATATCACATTTTCTAAAATTTTATTTTCAATATCTTTAACAAACAAAACGAGCAATATCACCATTCCCATTATCATAATTTTTGCCTCTCAATCTACCGAAATATAACAGACGCCAACAATAATAACTTGGTAGAATTGTACTATGATAGGGGGGCGTACACTTGGGTAAAGGGTTTGGGGGGCGTTGAATCATATAATATGTAAAGAAGAGAAGACGAAAATCAATCAAAGCACACAACAAACATCATATAGTTGTTTTTATTAAACAATGTGTGTGTGTGTGTACCAAGCGGTTTAGGTGAGAAAAAAAGAGATACACAGTGTTACTAACTGAGCGAGTTATAGTGTGGTCAACTTCTTGGGCTTTTTAACAGTTACTACGATATATTTTAAAGCAGAACTTGGACCAAACATCGGATACACTTATTTTCTGTAGTTTTATAGCAATTTTGGTTTCCAGAAGTGAAGGTAAGTAAACACAATACATTTCTTTATAACTCTATTGATGAACTCCTCGTTTAACATATAACATGTAATGAAGATCATTTAATAGCATTGTATTTATTCTTATAATGTTGTATTAACTGCCAGTTCATGAAACACAAAATCGACTCGAGACGAATCGTTCGTCTAGATTGAAACTAAAATAACTTAAGATATATTTTCTAGAAAAACCTGAATTTTGTTCTGAACTCATTGTTTATGATTTACTATCGAACACCGAAACAATTGGGATTCCACAGTCCCTGGTTTTCGAGATATCAATATGTGATTTTTGGCGAATCGTTCGTCTCGAGGCGAACGAGAATTCCATGAACAGGCAGTAAATTTATTATTTTTTTTCTCTTGTTTCGTTATTATATTTTGTTGCCAACGAGCCTCTAAATAGCCGATAGGCGCTGAGGCCAAATTAAAATATGAATACACGAATTTTATAACGTTTTACGTTCAAATAAATAAATAAAAAAAAACTAATTTATATTATAATAAAGTTATAGTGTGGTCAACTCCTTGGGCTTTTTAACAGTTACTACGATATTTTTTAAAACAGAACTTCGACCATACATCGAATGAACTTATTATCTGTAGTTTTAAAGCAATTGCTGTAAAGGTAAGTAAAAACAATATAATAAACTGATTTGGATTATAATAAATTAAAAATTATTGTGGTCCTAGTTACTTAATTACACCCAGAAAAAAGTGAATCCACAATGAAAGAAAATATTTTAGTAATTGCAATACCTTACAAATGAGCTCATCGATTTTGTTAAATTAAAAAAAAATATATTAAAAATTAATTTTTCCGCTGTTAAGCTGGTTATTAAGTTCGCTTTTAGCCGCTAAAATCGCCATTTTTTCACGATTACTTTTATTTAATAATCCATTTTAGGAATACAAACTTTGTGAAACTTTTCCTTGGGGTATTCCCCATCAAGTTATAATAAAATTTGCAACATATATGTATAATTTTATGCCTTTTTTAACTGATTTACTTTTCACTTTAGTGATTTTAGCGGCTAAACACGAACTTAATACCCACCTTTAAATAAAATTTCATATTTGGAAGGAAAAAATTGGAGTTAGAAATTGTTAAAAAGTCTTCAGCACTATATGAAGTTTAAGACGGACAAAATTTAAGAAAAATTTAATTATTTGATAAACTTATGAACTCAATTAGACTAAATTTTACCCATGTTAAGACTATTTTCATATTTATTCGTTTGTACAATATAATTAATATATGAAATATAAGCAAAAAATAATTAATTTATGAAAATTAATGAACAATTTTTTCATGTTTGGCAAAATTAATAAATTTTCATGAACTAAAATAAAGTTAAATCGGCTATTGAAATATATGTTAATCAAACAAAATATGCCAACTAAATGTCTGGTTAGATTCGATTGTTAAAATTTAAGTTAAATGTATCTGTGTACAATATAAAACCCCACAATAACCACAATTTTCCATTTTTGTTTTCATTGGCATGTCGTGAAAACGTCATGGGTAATCTTGCGCTTAGTTTTAGCGGTTTTGGATGGTAGTATTTATTAACATCACTCTCAGAGGGCTGGTGCTCAACAGAAAAACAAACCCACACATCTTTATGTTGTACAAGGCAAACGAAAACAAAAACAATAAAGTAAAAGAACACAGTCAAAAGATGGACGAAATTCATCGTGTAAATGAATGAAAAACAGCAAAGCGCAAATAAAAAACACCAAATTCTGACAATTTGTCTGACGGAATTGCAATGTTGCCGACACAAATGAAAATAATGAAGAACTAGCATCGTAACGATTTTACTCTGAGAAAAATTTTAATATCGTAATTTTGCTAATCCCTCATAATGTACCTGGTTATACGATTTTGTAGAAATTATTATTTCTTATAGGCTGTTTTCTATCTCTTATAATCAGGATATCACAAGTAATGTTTTTAATAAGATACAATTTATATGAGATTGTGATACTGAAACTGACTTACCTTTTTTCAAAAAGAATATTTTGAGATTTACGAAGAATTGTTCAAAAAATTTCAATCCATTGAGGATGCCTTATTTTTAAAGTTAAAGTAAGTTTTCGTTTTAAAGAGTATTCTGTATATATTTTTTGATTACACTTTCGGGGTTTCTCCTCTCACTTCTTAAGCACATTTGAATTTATATCATGCGTATAGCTATTGTTATGGGTCATAGGCTTTATTTTTTTTTAGATGATCACCAATCGCAATTTTATTACACAATTTTCGTTTCACATTTAATAAAATGATTATTCCATTTTCTTTTTGTTACGAAAAAATGCAATTTTGCATTTCAGTAGTACTGAAAAAAAGAGTAAAATAAAATATATTTGACAAAACAACCAACCGGGCGACACGGCTATTCATATTCAATTGTGAGGTTGTTTTGTATTTATCAGGTGGGAGAAACAGGGCGGCGGTAAAGAATTCAACGACAAACAATTTTTTTTTTTTTTTTGACGTTAAGAATGTGTGTTTTGTGAGTTTATTTGTATGCGTGTGTGTGTATGAGAGAGAGGAGTGAGAAGCATAGATATTGGGATTCAACGAAATGCGCGAGGTTGAAATATATAAAAACCACAGTAGTTCTCTAGCTACAGAACAACTCTCTTTCATTATTCTCCTGTACCAATACTACAGTGTCCACATGAAAGGGAAAAAATGGAGATGCAGAAATTTATTTTTAATCGACGAATATAATTTATTTCGTCTATAAGACATCTGCTAACCAATAACATATCGTCCGGCAAAATGTCAAGTATGTATCTTCCCTATCGTTAATTAAGTTTAGATGAATGATACAAACGTGTTACGTTGGACAGAATTTCTTTTGAAACTATCAGCAAAGGGAAAGTGACTGTTAAGTGTGAGTTTTAGGTTTCTTGTAAACACAAACTTTGGAAAATATTATCCACGTTATCAGAGCATATTCTCCATGTTACAGGCCTTTACTATTTTTTTTATATATTTCAATAGTCAATATGGAGCCACTGTCCATGGATCCCTACACAATACGACTATAGCAACAAAGACTATCTCAACAACAGCAACAAGAATAACGACATAATGAAGCTTTTGTCTGTTGTATCGAGGAGAACGCATTTTCATTCATTCATTCAAGAAAATTGAAGTGAGCAAATATTTTTCCAAAATGAAATACACATATCCGACTGTCGGGCTAGCGTGTGGGGTCTACATATAGAATTCGCTTTGTATTCATCTTTTTTTTTACACCCAACCACCCAATGCTAACCTCACTCCCCCCACCCACATTCACACAACAAATTCATCGTGAATATTCTCTCATCGTTGACGACAACGTCGTCGTCGTCTTCTTCGTTCGTTGGCAGCCACACACAACATTTGCACACCCGCGAACCCGTTCTTTCATGTCCTTTTTTCGCGTCGTTACATTCTTCCTTCATTTTACACTTCACACAATGGACCTTTTCCAATAGAATTCGAATTTTTTATTTTTTTTTTACGTACAAATCTGTATCGTTTTTCTTCTTCTTCTTGGTACTCACGCATCACGAATAAAATAGCAACACCACATCACAGAGCAAACACACTCACGTATGCTTATACATACATACGCATGTAAAAAAAACTTACGCTCATACCAACACATAAACACTGCTTAGTAAAGGATTTTCAATTGGATTTTTTTTCCCCGAGACTTTTACTTCAACAGAATTTCTATTTATATACTATGTATACACAGAATTCTTTTTATGTTTGGTTTTCTTTGCAATATTCCATGAAATGTTAAATATTATCTCTTTATTCACTCGCACAATACACTTTTTGCACTGTTAAATTTTTCCTGTACATCAATAAATTTCTTCCAACTATGATTTCGGGCTATCAACACCGATATTTTTTGTTGGTTAATTTACAATTTAAGAGCAAATCACGGGTAAAAAATTTTTGTATCTATGTTTTTTTGTTTCTCTTAATATATACAATTTTTTCAAATGATTATTCCAAAAACTCGGTGTTAGGGAAGTAGAACCAGGCAGCCAATTACACATTGAAATTTATTGTAAGTTTGGCTGTTGCAAGTTGTTGTTGCCGAGAGTCCGAGACGACGTACTCTCCCATTGCAGGAAAAACACAAGAATGAATATATAGGCTCTTCTTCTTGGCTTGCTAAAACATTGTTCAGAGATATCAATCTTTTGTGAATGAATATGTTGAATATACTTGTATATTCACCAGCCCAAAAACAACAACTATCAGACAATTTTAATGGATCTTGTTGTTGTTTAGCGATGAAGCTGATAGTAAATGAGGTGAGATGACGTTTGAAATCACTCTCGAAAGAAAAATATGAAAATCAGCTGACTTCGTAATAGTGCTTAAAGAACTTAATTTCCAATATATGTTTGAAGATGGTGTACATTTAACTTGCGTACTATAACCAACAGATGGTGCTAGTGAATATTTAATTTTTTTTTTTAGAAAAGACAAAAAGCTACGAAATTAATTATGTCATAGCCCTGCCAGCATTTCAAAGTTCCATTTCATCCTCATCGTTACCACAGACTCGTAAATGTCACTTCAACCATCATGAAAAGGTACATCAAAAAGTACATGAAAGTATTTTGCCATCCCTACTACGATTTTATTTTTTGTGAAACGCCAAGCGCAACCAGCTTGTTATATTTTAATTAAATACAAACAAAAATAAAGTTCTGAAAACATAGATTATACGCTTAAAATTGCGAAAGGTATATTGGTGAACAATTTTTGATTTTCCAAATGGAATAAAGTGATTGTTTTTCAGATATTTTACAGACATGCTGCTTCCATCAAATAAAAACACTAGTTGATAGACGCTGCAACATGTAACTCGCTACTTGTAACTCAACATCATCATTAATGCCAAAAATTATTTAAAATGTAATGTGATAGTGGTATAAATGTTATATTTTTAAGAATTTGTAAATGTTTACACAAATTAATAAATATCTAAACAAACGTGTTTTACTCGACCACAATGATTCTTTTACAACTATCTTAAAATGCACTTTTTCTGATTGTTTGGAGGGTCCCTTATTGGCGTCGTTCTAAATTGATCTATAAAGGCACCTAATAATTGCACTCATGCGAAACCTTTTTGTAGTAACTTTTGCGTGGTACAACTTCTCAATAGTGACGGCGCTTTTCCGACGAGTTTTTGATATCGTATACGATTGTTTTCGACGTGGTGGAGATTCTCAGAAGTGTCGTCAAATTCCAAAAATGTTGGCAGGGAGTGTGTGTGTCGTCCTAAAAATAAGAAAAATAAACACTTTCATGGAATAATAACAAAAATTTAAGCGACAATATCGATTGAAACCACAGCGAAGAAACTTAACACCTATTTCAATATAAAACAACACTTTTCCGGTATAAATCTCTAGAAATATGGTGCTGTTTTACATATTGATTTTGTTTCTTTTTTGTTAATTTCCATTGCTTCCTACAGATGGGTACTAAGTTCGAGGTTAGCAGCTAAAATAAAAATAATTCAGTAGAAAAACTAGATAATTATACCCCTTTGATGCAAATTTTATTATAACTTGATAGTCCAAAGCAACATTCCACAAAGTTTATATTCTTTAAAATGGATTATTAAAGAATAATAATCATAAAAATTTTTAGTGGCTAAACTCGAACTTGTTTACTAAAAATAATTAAGACTTCAGAAATTGTTATTAATGCTTTTCATGTTTTTGCTTACAGTAAAGTGGGGTTTTATTAAGAAACGGGGTTTCTCAAATTCATTATTATAGCCCATTCACATTAGGCTCGAAATCAACTAAAAGTAGATTTGAAATCCCTGTTTTATAAGGCAAATGACAGTTGAAATCTACTTAAAGTGGATTTTGGAAGTGTAATGTGTATGAGGTATTAGGTAATCATCTAAAAACTGTGTGTTTTTGATTCATGGCAAAATTTGAATATAAAAGTCTGTGTTTATTGTGTTAAAAAATGTGTCTAGAAATTTGTTTACCGTCAATAAATAAGCATAATACTAAACGAAATTTTTGGTTGCAGTTCTGGCGAAAATTTCTGTTACATGCCGGTTTTTCAGTGTATATCTTATGGGAGCAACATGTAAACAATGAATAACAACACCTCACCGAATTTTCGGTTGCAAAAATACCAATGCATGTCGTATGGGTATCGAAAATTTTATTAGAGATGTATACCGGCATTGAGGTGAACAATGACCCTAAGCGCTGTAGCGCCATCTGTAGTTTTTATTCAACATTCGCTTTGATCCTACACTTGTTGGCATTTTCTTTGAACACGTGTTAAGAGAGTGAGAGAGAGGGACAGTTTCTCTAACGTAAACTGTCAAAATTTGTTTATTATGGTTAAAGAACCAGTAGTTAATTTTGTTAGTGTTTCTTAGTTGTTGTTAGTTAGTATTTCTTAGGGGAGCAAAATGAAAATGCTCATTTCCACAATAACCCGTTCTTAACAACAAAATTGAACTGTTCATTATGTTACTGCCCTCCTACAAGGAATTTGTGCCAATCTAAATATAACATCAATTGTGTATTTTTTCTTGAAGTTTAAAAACATTGTCTTCGGATATTCACTTCCTCCCCCTCCAGAATGACTACACCACCGGAGATAATGATGAACCAAGACTCATGGTTACAGCATTGCTTCTTTACGATATTGACAATAACGAAGCAACAGAAAACAGTCAATTATAAGGAGCAATCAAAACTAAAACGACGCAAAATCAATTGTCAAATGATATCAATAATAAAATTTATTCATTCAAATATCAAACAAGATTAAAAGTGAATAAAAAATTATATAGTTGATATATAAACGTGATAAACGGAATCAACTGGGCAAAAGAAAAAGGTGTATAGTGAATAGATGACTGACTCTCAATTTATAGCCACATAGGGACGGTGATTAGATAAGTGAAAGGTATAAACGGTACATACGGCGACATCGAATGGGAGGAAAATTCTCCTCCAAGTAACAAACCAATCCTAATAACACTGTCTCTTTAAAATATCTAGGTGTTAAATGGCAATGTGATCATGAGCTGAGTGCCAAATAAATTTTAACACTGTTGATACTTTTTTTTAAATAAATTGGTTTATATGGAGGTGTTATTTGATAAATGATAAATCGACTCAACAACGTAAACATAATCTCAAATTGCATTAGTACTCTAGTCATAGCACAAACTTCTAATGAAACTGGTGCCAATAACCCCGTCACTCGGTCTCACAGTACAACGTTATGAAATAGTTTTAACAATCTCTTTTGTTAATCAACGTACAAGTAAATTAATCGGCCCTGGAATAAATTAACCGTGCAAGATGTTGGAGTGGCAGAAAATATCTGCCCTTTTGTGTGTTTTTGGGTTTTTTCGAGAAATGCGACCATCGGAACCATACATAACGGAGTTCTTGGCGGGACCATGGAGAAACATAACAGAGGATCAGGTAAGCGAAGTAGTTGTATGGTTACGGTTGTCAATGGAATGAAGTTGTTGTTAAAATTATTTTTATGCAGCTATTAATCTTTGTCCGATTAAGAAGCTTATCGTCAAAATACGCTGATACTAGCGTCAGAGTTGTTTGGTTAAACTTCTTCGACCTTGTTAAAAAGTGCGATATTAAGCACAAATGCAACGTTTCGAAAGCATATCACATAGCAATTATGTTGGTAATACTAGCTAGATTTTAACGATACTGGAGCAAGACAAAAATTATATGAGTTGGGTAAACTCAAATTTACCATTTCGTGGAATTAGGCTATAATAAGTTTGATTTGCATGAAAATATAGTTAACAGAAATATTATTCCAAAACTCTGCTTACTTTATTCTGGTCAGAATAGCTCCTTTAGTCGATAGGGTGGGAAAGTCTGTTAGTCGGGTCAATCTATTTATTAACCGGTGCCATATTTTGCAATGCCTTTCTATTTAAGTTTCCTCGAGCAACTTTAAAAGATTACATACTTTATTTTGTGTGGAGCGGCAAATAGACAAAAATACGCCAAGGGTGTGAAGATAAATTCTCAATTCACCAAGAGCCGTTTTCCAGATATGGACGATCTAATATCGGAGCTATATCCCTGCCAACATTTTTTGAATTTGGGGGCGCTTCTGAAAATCCCCACTACGTCGAAAACAGTCGTATACGATATCCAAAACTCCTCGTAAAAGCGCCGTCTCTATTGAGAAGTTCTACCACGCCAAGTTACTACAAAAAGGTATCTCATGAGTGCTATTATTAGGTGCCCTTCTGGATACATTTAGAAGGACGCCAATAAGAGCCCCTTCAAACAATCAGAGAAAGTGCATTTTAAGATAGTTGTAAAAGAATCATTGTAGTCAAGTAAAACACGATTGTTTAGATGTTTATTAATTTTATTAAACATTTATAAATTCTCCTAAATAACAGGTTGGCTGATAAGTCCCCGGTCTAACAAGGAAAAACACATTTTTTTTGTCAAAATTCGTTTTTATTATTCAACATAGTTCCCTTCAAGAGCGATACAACGATTATAACGACCTTCCAATTTTTTGATACCATTTTGGTAGTACTCCTTCGGTTTTGCCTCAAAATAGGCCTCAGTTTCGGCGATCGCCTCTTCATTGCAGCCAAATTTTTTCCCTGCGGGCATCCTTTTGAGGTCTGAGAACAAGAAAAAGTCGCTGGGGGCCAGATCTGGAGAATGCGGTGGGTGGGGAAGCAATTCGAAGCCCAATTCATGAATTTTTACCATCGTTCTCAATGACTTGTGGCACGGTGCGATGTCTTAGTGGAACAACACTTTTTTCTTCTTCATATGGGGCCGTTTTGCCGCGATTTCTACCTTCAAACGCTCCAATAACGCCATATAATAGTCATTGTTGATGGTTTTTTCCTTCTCAAGATAATCGATAAAAATTATTCCATGCGCATCCCAAAACACAGAGGCCATTACTTTGCCAGCGGACTTTTGAGTCTTTCCACGCTTCGGAGGCGGTTTACCGGTCACGGTCCACTCAGCCGACTGTCGATTGGACTCAGGAGTGTAGTGATGGAGCCATGTTTCATCCATTGTCACATATCGACAGAAAAACTCGGGTGTATTACGAGTTAACAGCTGCAAACACCGCTCAGAATCATCAACACGTTGTTGTTTTTGGTCAAATGTGAGCTCGCGCTGCATCCATTTTGCACAGAGCTTCCGCATATCCAAATATTGATGAATGATATGACCAACACGTTCCTTTGATATCTTTAAGGCCTCTGCTATCTCGATCAACTTTATTTTACGGTCATCCAAAATCATTTTGTGGATTTTTTTTGATGTTTTCGTCGGTAACCACCTCTTTCCGGCGTCCATTGCGTTCACTGTCCTCCATGCTCATTTCACCACGCTTGAATTTTGCATACCAATCAATTATTGTTGATTTCCCTGGGGCAGAGTCCGGAAACTCATTATCAAGCCAAGTTTTTGCTTCCACCGTATTTTTTCCCTTCAAAAAACAGTATTTTATCAAAATACGAAATTCCCTTTTTCCATTTTTTCACAATAACAAAAGTTGCTTCACAAAAGACGCTCTATCTCACAAACTAATTGACTTACAAACGTCAAATTTTGACACGAATCATTTGAAGGTTGGTACTATCATAGACCAAGGAAGGTATAGACATCTCAAGTGAATTCACAGCGCTGTAGTTTGTCTGCACACCGTAGAGGGCTCTTTTACGTCTGCAATTGAGTGATTTTTTAATTTGGCTTTAATTTGGTTTCTTTCCTTTGTTTTCTTGATGAAACACCAAATATTGTAACAGCATATAAAATTCTATACATCCACACCTGTTTTGTAATGCAAATTGACTGATTTGTACGGTAATTCTCGTTTGCCAAAAAGAAATTGAGTCACTTGACTGCGCAATTGAGTGGAATGACTGCGCACTGCAAATAAACAAAACCATGGTGAATTGTCAAGGTATGTCTCTAGTTTAGTTGGTCTATGGTACTATATAAAAATAATATGTATTTAATACTAGCGATGCCATCTATGTGTCAAACCGGGGACTTATCAGCCAACCTGTTATAACATTTATACGACTATCACATTTAACATATTTTTATGCATTAATAAAAGATTGATGTTGGGTTACAAGTTGCAAGTTACATGTTGTAGCGTCTATCAGCCAGTGCTTTTATTCCCAATGGAGGCAGCGTGTCTGGAAAAATATTTGAAAAACTATCACTTTATTCCATTTGGAAAGCCAAAACTTGTTTACCAATATACCTTTTACAATTTTAAGCGAAATAACTATGTTTTCATTATCGTTTTTATTTAAATAAATTTAAAGAAGCTAGTTGTGCTTAATGTTTCACAAAATATAAAGTGGCTCTTGTAACAATAGTGATGGCAAAATATTATCACAGTTGTCGATTGTTGCAGTGTCACTTACGAGTCTGTGGTAGCGATGAGGATGAAATGGAACTTTGAAATGCTGGCAGGGATAATGTCGATATCTGGTGAGGCAATATTTCAAAAACGTTACATGAGACTTTTGATTTTTTAATTTTACTATGCCCCCCCCTGGCATTTTGTCTGGTCAATTCACCAAGAGCCGTTTTGCTGATATTAACGATCCAATATCGGGGCTATATATAGCCGATATCTTGCGACACTATATCTCAAATACTGTACATGAGACATTTGAATTTTTAACCTCGTCAGTATGTTCCACTGGCATTTTGTCTGGTCGATTCACCACGAACGGTTTCCTAGATATCGGCGATCCAATATCAGGGCGATATATAGCCGATATCGGGTGACGATATATCCCAAATACTGTACAAGAGACTTTTGATTTTTCAACCTCATCAGTATGTCCCACTGGCATTTTGCCTTGTCAATTCACCATGAGCCGTTTTCCCGATATGAACGATCCAATATCGGGGCTATATATAGCCGATATCTGGCGACACTATATCTCAAATACTGTATATGAGACTTTAGATTTTTTTATCCTCACCGGTATGTCCCCCTGACATTTTGTCTGGCCAATTCACAATTAGCCATTTTCCAGATATGGACGATCCAATATCGGGGCTATATATAGCCGATATCTGGTAACGCTATATCTCAAATACTGCACATGAGACTTCTAAAGTTATTTAAGAATCTTATTATCGTACCCATTATATGTTTGTATTTTTTCAGGATATACTGATTGTTTTATACGATTGTAGAGTTATATCTTATAGCTCAATTTATCGACGATATAAAACTACGAATAATTGGTATTCTTACATATTAAATAATTTACGGTGTTTGCCAGTTTTTTTCAGCGCTAAATCACCTCTTTTTAAGAAAAAATTTTGTTTTGGAATGCGTTCCACAAGTTAATCCTGGAAAGTCATCCTTATTTTTTGTACACTTCGTCATTTTGACTACGGCTTAATTTGCATCGTGAGCAAAAATGAGAACCAAAATTGAGATTATTTTTTTTATTCAATTTGTTTTTAATTAGTATAAAACAAAAAATCATAAAATTGCTGATTTACGACTAAAATACATTTTAGATCGAATATGAATTTACGCTGCGTCATTTTGACGAAGGATGACTGTCCAGGGTTAAATTCGACCCACAAAGTTAAGCCGAGACACAAACAACGAATTTAATGCGCCGTCCAGACTATAAGTTTATCCAGACCAAAGTGCTCGTGTCGAACACATGTCCGAAGACATAATCGATACCGCAGCTTATTAATGGGATCGATAACACATTTTTCGATTACTTAGTCATCTCCGACAATTCCTAACGATTGGCCACACTGTATGATTCTTTACAAACACAGACATTCCGTCCGGGATAACTTATAGTCTGGACGGCGCATAACTCGCGATTTTATATACACACCTTTAAATACACCATACCCGTGAAAAAGTTGGGGAACTAATTAGATATAATCTAATCTAAAAAGGGGCTAATCCTTTAGACACCCACATATTACGCGATCTTCTTTCTTCACTTTTTTTCTTTTCCTAATGGGTGATACGGTCAAAATTTGGTCAAGGGAAAACGCGTGTAAATCGGTGAAATCGTTTATTTAAAAAATCAAATTAAATTTCTTTTTCAAGTTCAATTAGTATAAAATTCATGAAAAATATTCTGTTAGGCTTTCGCTTTTCCAAATCCGAATTGCCGGGCCTCACGCTTGACACCTGCCATCAGATTTTGTACAGCCACCTTGTCCACCTTCTTCGCCGCAGAAAGCCAGTTTGCCTTGAACTGCTGCTCGTCCTTAGCAGTTTTTTTTGGTCTTCTTTAGGTGTTGGGAGGGTTCTTGTCCTTGGGAACCACCTGCACGTTGTTGGCGGCGTACCACTCCATGGACTTTTTACCGTAATGGCAAGATGCCAAATCCGGCCAAAACAGTACGGAACAACCGTGTTTCTTCAGGAAAGGCTGCAGACGTTTATTCAAACACTCTTTCACGTAAATTTCTTGGTTGACAGTCCCGGAAGCTATGAAAATGCTGCTTTTGAAGCCACAGGTACAGATGGCTTGCCAAACCAGATATTTCTTTGCGAACTTTGGCAGTTTTATGTGCTTGAAAATATCTGCTACCTTTCCCCTTCCTTTTGCCGTAAAAAACTCCTGTCCCGGAAGCTGCTTGTAGTCGGCTTTGACGTAGGTTTCGTCGTCCATTACCACGCAGTCAAACTTCGTCAGCATCGTCGTGTACAGCCTCCGGGATCACGCTTTGGCCGTCGTATTTTGTTTATCATCGTGATTTGGAGTCACTACCTTCTTGTAAGTCGATAGTCCGGGTCGGGTTTTGGCTCGATGCACGGTTGTAGACGATACACCCAGCTTATTTGCGGCATCTCGGAGAGAGAGGTTAGGTTTTCGCTTGAAACTACCGGCAACTCTCTTTGTCGTCTCAGCGGCTTCCGGTTTTCGATTTCCCCCCGATCCAGGCTTCCTGGCTGTCGACAAACGTTCCCCAAACACTTTAATTACATTTGTAACGGTTGATTTGGCAACTTTTAGCGATTTTGCCAGCTTTGCGTGCGAGTAGCTCGGATTTTCGCGATGCGCGAGCAAAATTTTGATACGCTGCTCTTCTTGCTTGGACGGTATTTTGACAACTGAAGAGTGAATTCCAAAATCAAAATAGGAGCAAGATTCTACACACACACACACCTTCAAAATGAGGGGTGTTCAGGTTTTTTAAATGCAAAGTTTATATTGACAAAATTTTGACCGTATCACCCTTTCATTGCTTTTCGGTCGGTGTAATTTTCAGTAATTCCTTCAGGTCCAGAAACGTAAAATGTTCAAATCATTACAAAGTTCACATTTACATCCAATTCAATATGATCGACCATTAGATATCACAAACTGCGATCGATCCGACAAGAAAGAACAAATTAACATACATGAATAGTGTGAAAAACGGAACTGAGAAAAAAAGCTTATTTAAGAGAATAGTGTGGTGAACAGAATTAAACGCCTTACTTAGATCTAATATTGCAAATATAACCGGATTCCTACGGTCTAAAGATCGTCTTATATTGTCCGTGACGTGAATCATTAAAGAAGTTGTGCTATGATGACTCCTAAAGCCAGATTGGCAGCTGTTCAAGGAATGCGATTCAAAATATGCACACATCTGATCCTTAAGAATTATCTCAAACGCCTTAGACAAATCAGGTAGGACACAAATCGGTCTAAAGTCTGAGCATTCCTTGACAGAAGTACCCTTTTTCTGTAAAGAAGTTGTGCTATGGTGACTCCTAAAGCCAGATTGGCAGCTGTCCACCAAGGAATGCGATTCAAGATATGCACAGAATTATCGCAAACGGCTTAGACAAAGCAGGTAGTACACAAATCGGTCTAAAGTCTAAGCATTCCTTGCCCGAAGTACCCTTTTTCTGTAGAGGAAATACCTTAGCCAGCTTCCAATTCGCAGGGAATATTCCAGTCATAATAATCGTATTGAAAAAATGTAGAAAATAAAATATATTCACTATACATATATACACAATACATATACCACAATACATAAAATATATTCACCAGTTAGTTCGATTATAAAATAAAATAACCCGTATATTTTAATTTGCAGATTAACCGACAAGTTTATCCTGTAGGGACGTACTCGTATTTGGCACAATTGGTTATAGTGTTCCTCATAACAGATTTACTACTGTAAGTATAAAAAAGGTCAAAGGAGAAAATTACTTAACAATCTACAATTCTTATTGAAATATATCAAAAGTTATAAACCTTTGATAATAACCATAGGAGTTACTGGCATAATAGTATGGAGCATGTTGCTATGGACAACATCCTTAGAAGCACTTATGACATTGGAATTCTTTTACGGAACCTATATGGCAGCTGAAGTCGCCTACTATACTTATATCTATGCAAAAGTCGATAAAAAATACTATCCACGTGTAACATCTCATACAAGAGCAGCTATATTTGTGGGTAAACTAGTGGCAAGTATACTAGCACAATTATTGATCAATTTTGAGGCAATGGACTACAGAGATCTTAATTACATATCATTAGCAAGTAAGAAATATATACCACAAAGACTGCGTAAAACATTATGACTATGACATTATTTATATTTCTGCAGCTCAAATCATAGCAACGTTATGGGCTTTTAGTTTACCCAAAGTAAATCAAAGTTTATACTTCCATCGAAAAGCGTATGCAACCGAAGTTCCAGCCCTGCCTCAAGCGGATAGTTTGGAAATAGGAACGCATGAGGGTAATTCTCAAAAAAGTGATCATTTCACATCAGTCTCCCATATAGAACCAAAATTATCGCCGACGAAATTGCTATGGACACATTTTCGTAATGCATATACCAATCTGAAGGTGGTGCAGTGGTCACTTTGGTATGCAGTGGGCTTGTGCGGTTATTTACAGGTGACAGCTTATGTTCAGCTAATGTGGAAGGATATAGAACCATCGCCAGATGTAAGTACACCTCGATAGAAATGATCTCTTTAGCATTACGTACAATAGTTTGTGGAATGTAATTATCGAGCATTTTCTGATTGTCGAAATACATCGTCAAAGTTAGTACTCAGCACCACAAGGTCGACTTATTGAAAAATTGATCAAGTCGGTTTTTTTTTTCGAAAATGTGAAAGAAAAAAAATTTTGGAAAAGTCCACTTTCGAATTTTGCGATTATTAAAAGTTAATTTTAGAGTATACTTTTTTATGGAGACATCAAAGTATTAAAAGATCTATAAAATAGTTTAATTTTTTCGTAAACGATCAATTTTGGTAATCAAAAAAGGTGGATTAGTAGGGTTTTAAAGATTACCAAAATCCTCTTCCACTTTTTTCGATGAATTCCTGCAAGGTTTTAGTTCTTTTCTAGATTTTCTATAACACAAATAACTTTTTTCAATCAAAATTTAATTTGAATTACAAAAAAAAAATATTAAATATTAAATTGGATCAATTATGTTTTTTTTAATTAACGTTAATGATTGATACTATCATTTGTGTGATTGAACGAATTTCAGATAAAAATTAATTGCATCAATTAAATTCGTTATTAAAGACAAACAAATATTTTGTGCATCTTTCCTATTTAACATTTGTTTAAAAACATAAATTTTTAGATATAGCTAACAGGTTGGCTGATAAGTCCCCGGTCTAACAAAGAAAAACACATTTTTTGTCAAAATTCGTTTTTATTATTCAACATAGTTCCCTTCAAGAGCGATACAACGATTATAACGACCTTCCAATTTGTTGATACCATTTTGGTAGTACTCCTTCGGTTTTGCCTCAAAATAGGCCTCAGTTTCGGCGATCACCTCATCCTTTTGAGGTCTGAGAATAAGAAAAAGTCGCTGGGCCCAGATCTGGAGAATACGGTTGGTGGGGAAGCAATTCGAAGCCCAATTCATAAATTTTTGCCATCGTTCTCAATGGCTTGTGGCACGGTGCGTTGTCTTGGTGGAACAACACTTTTATCTTCTGTCGCGATTTCAACCTTCAAACGCTCCAATAACGCCATATAATACTCACTGTTGATGGTTTTTCCCTTCTCAAGATAATCGATAAAAATTATTCCATGCGCATCCCAAAAAACAGAGGCCATTACTTTGCCAGCGAACTTTTGAGTCTTTCCACGCTTCGGAGGCGGTATACCGGTCGCTGTCCACTCAGCCGACTGTCGATTGGACTCAGGAGTGTAGTGATGGAGCCATGTTTCACCCATTGTCACATATCGACGGAAAAACACGGGTGTATTACGAGTTAACAGCTGCAAACACCGCTCAGAATCATCAACACGTTGTTGTTTTTGGTCAAATGTGAGCTCGCGCGGCACCCATTTTGCACAGAGCTTCCGCATATCCAAATATTGATGAATGATATGACCAACACGTTCCTTTGATATCTTTAAGGCCTCTGATATCTCGATCAACTTCATTTTACGGTCATTCAAAATCATTTTGTGGATTTTTTTGATGTTTTCGTCGGTAACCACCTCTTTCGGGCGTCCACTGCGTTCACCGTCCTCCGTGCTCATTTCACCACGCTTGAATTTTGCATACCAATCAATTATTGTTGATTTCCCTGGGGCAGTGTCCGGAAACTCATTATCAAGCCAAGTTTTTGCTTCCACCGTATTTTTGCCCTTCAGAAAACAGTATTTTATCAAAACACGAAATTCCTTTTTTTTCATTTTTTTTCACAATAACAAAAGTTGCTTCACAAAAGATGCTCTATCTCACAAACTAATTGACTTACAGACGTCAAATTTTGACACGAATCATTTGAAGGTTGGTACTATATAAAAATAATATGCATTTAACACTAGCGACGCCATCTATGTGTCAGACCGGGGACTTATCAGCCTGTTACATATATATGTGGGAGCTATATCTAACTCTGAACCGATTTGGATGATATTTTGCAGGTTTGGTAGATATCTCAGAAGGTTACTGTGTGCCAAATTTGAGTAAGATCGGTTAATAAATAAGGCTATTAAGACCAAATTTTTGAAAATCGGGCGATACATATATATTGGAGCTATAGCTAAATCTGGACCGATTTCGGTCAATTTTTGTACATATAGTAAGTACTATTAGATTTGGCCAACTTTGAGTAAGATCGCTTGATAAATAAGGAACGTATGGCCAAATTTGGGAAAATCGTGCGATACATATATATGGGAGCTATATCTAAATCTGAACCAATTTCAATGAAATTTGGCATACTTAAAGGGTGGTCAATTGGATTACTTTGTAGCAAATTTGACGCGGATAGGTTAGTAAATGAATGCAATCTGACTCCATTTATCGAAACACAGAAAAAAATGTCAACAAAATATTTCCAATTAAAAAGTTGATTGACGTTGAAAATGTTTTCTATTAATAAATTAATTGATATAATTAACTTTTTAATCAAGATAGAAACTTTAAGTTAATTAAGTCAATGATTGAGAATTTTAAAATTTGTAATTAAAAAATTAATTGATACAATTAACTTTTCAATCAAACTCGGAAGATTGAGTCGGTTAAAAAAGTGATGGACATTTTTAAATTTTTTGTTAAAAATTTATTTTAAACAATCAATTGTTAATCAAACTAAAAACACTAAGCCAATGCAGAAAGTAATTGAGAATAGTTACTTTTTTTAATAAAAATTAATTGAGTTTTGCAATCGATATCAATTAAAATGTTAATTGTTTCAATTAAAAAATTAATTGAAATTTGCTAATGAAATCAGTTAATTTTTTTAATCAAGCATTTTTTTGATACCCAATTAAAACTGATTGATACTATCATTTTCGTGATTGAAGACATTTCAATTAAAAAATTAATTGGATCAATTAATTTCGTGATTGAATCAGAAAAAAAATTTTTGTGTGAATCAGGCGATACGTATATTTGGGAGCTATGGGAGCTATCAAAATTTGTTTTTTTCCAAATTCAATAGCGTTCGTCCTTGTACGCCAAATTTCATCAAAATCGGTCAATAATTGCGACCGGAATCCTGCGGACAACAAATACATGGACGGACGGGCGGACGGACGGACAGACGAACGGACGGACACCAAGCGCTAGATCAGGAGGTGATTCTGAGTCGATCGGTATATATTTTATGGGGTCTAAAATCAATATTTCTGGTAGGCACATTTTTTGGTAGATCAAAGTTATTATACCCTGACCACTATGTGGTTTAGGGTATAAAAATTCTGATTTAATTGATCCAATTCATTTTTTAATTGAAATGTCTTCAATCACGAAAATAATAGTTTCAATCATAGTTTTAATTGGGAATAAAAGAAATATTTAATTAAAAAATGAATTGATTTGATTTGAAAATTTCAATTAATTTTTTAATAGATTCAATTAAAAATTTAATTAATGTTGATTGCACAACTCAATTATTTTTTTTTTAATTAAAAACGTAACTATTTTCAATTACTTTCCTATCTGACTTTGTGTTTTTAGTTTGATTAAAAAAATTGATTATTTGCAATAAATTTTTATTTAACAATTTAAAAAATTTCCACCATTTTTTTAACAGATTTAGTCACGAAAATTTTTCCTATTAAAGTCTTTATTGAGTTTTTAAAATTATTCAATTTAGAATTTAATTGATTCAACAATTTTTTTAATTGAAACAAAAAATCAATCACAAAAATTGATAGTATCTATTAATATTTTAATTGGATCAATAAATTTTTCAATTGACTTTCAATTATTTTTTTAATTGATACTATAATTTCTGTGATTGAAGACATTTCAATTAAAAAAATAATTGGATCAATTAATTTCGTAATTGAATCGGAAAATTTTTTGTGTGTTTGATTAAAAATAAACTCTATCAATTAATTTATTAATTGAAAAAGTTTTCAACTCCAATTAACTTTTTAATTGGAAATATTTTGGTGATATTTTTTTTCTGTGTACTTGGAAAAGCGGATACGTATGGTATTCTGCTATGAATCCTAACTAGTTTAGTACAAAATCGTTTGGTGTCACAAAAAAAATTATTATACCACCAACAATTGTTGTAAATAAATTTAAAATATTTTATTTTTTATTATTTTTTTTTTAAGATTGCCTGGAATGGGGCCGTCGATGCTGTCTTCACTGCATTAGCTGCTGTGTGCGCCTTAGTAGCCGGCTATATACATGCTGGTCGTTTAACATCTCAAGCTAGTCTTCTTTTATTGGCTGTATTATCTGCCTTAGAAGGTGGATGTATATTATTAATTTGTTGGACACAAAATATTTATGTATCTTATAGTGGGTACATTGCATTTGGAGCGTTATATGGGTTTATAATAACTGTTGCTGGGTAAATATCTTTTCATTTCTTTAAACACTTTTTTTTAGTTTGCCATAACTTTCATTACTCTTTCATTTCATAGGGCTGAGGTTGCTCGCTATTTGGAAGAAGATAGCTTTGGCTTGGTATTTGGGATAAATACAATGATTGCCGTAATATTCCAAACTATAATAACACTGGTGATCATTGACGAGAATGGTTTGGCCCTCAGTACAAAAGGTCAATTTACAGTATATGCGTTTTATTTTATTGTTGTTGGAATTGTTTATTTTATAGCTGTTGTTATTGAATATTTTCTAAGAAAAATTAAAAAGAATCAAGAATAGCTTTGTTTTAGATACCAAAACTATAAAAAGAATTTGTATACAACATATCAGGGAATAAAAACATGTTTTAAAATGTAGTTTGTAAATTCATTGTAACAATTTTCTTTTTCTGAATTCCAAAATAGTAGCTTTATGGTCACAATGTAAAATTGAGTTTGTTACAACGAGTGAATTATGCTATCATTAATACATACCCACTAGTCATGGGTTCTTAATATAATATTGATTATATAAGATTTATATAAGTAGAGGTATCGTGTAATGGATTACCCGTTTCACCGTCAAAATCAATTTTGGTCAAAACATAAGACGATTTTGAGAAACACAAATTTTGCATCAATTGGAGGTCCGAATCGATATTTTAGTTTAGCTTGAAAAGAGGATTCGAGTCTCATGCGCGGTTGCCACTCGTTTCAAAAATTCTCTACCAAATTTTGAAGAAAATTTTACCACAAATCCACCAAAAAAAAAGCATTTGAAGTCTTTCAACAACTATTTGTGGTTAGTATGAAAAATATATTTTTTCTTCGAATGAATGACCAATCCCATCAGCGACAATATTTTGGGTATGAAACAACATAAAAATTAAAATTTTTAAAAATATTGGATTTTATAGAAAATTTTGCCAAAACGGCAATTCTATAGAAAATGTTGTAAAAATTTTATTTCTATAGAAAAATTTCTCAAAATTTTTGTCTATAGAAAATTTTGTAAAAATGTTATTTATATAGAAAATTTCTCAAAATGTTATATCTATAGAAAATTTTTGTCAAAATTTTGTTTCTATAGAAAATTTTGTCAAAATTTTATTTCTATAGAAAATTTTATCAAAATTTTATTTCTATAGAAAATTTTGTCAAAATTTTATTTCTATAGAAAATTTTGTCAAAATTTTATTTCTATAGAAAATTTTGTCAAAATTTTATTTCTATAGAAAATTTTGTCAAAATTTTAGTTCAATAAAAAAATTTTGTTAAAATAACATTTCTATCGAAAATGTTTGCAATTTTTTTTCTAAAAATGTCATTTCAATAAAAAATTTTATCAAAATTTTATTTCTATCGAAAATTTTGTCAAAATTTTATTTCCATAGATAATTTTCTAAAAAAAAAATAATTTTTCAAATTTCAATTTTCTAAAAATTTTATTTTTATAGAAAATTTTCTAATAATTTTATTTTTATATAAAATATTCTCAAAATGTTATTACTATAGAAAATTTGGTCAACATTTTATTTCTATAGAAAGTTGGGACAAAATTTTATTTCTGTAGAAAATGTTGTCAAAATTTAATTTCTATAAAGAATTTGGTCAACATTTTATTTTGTATCGAAAATGGAAGTACCTCTTAGCTGGAGAGAAATGTTTTGCAAAATCTACCAAAAACAATAATTCTACCAAAACATCAAAGCAGTAAAAAAATCTACCATTTTTGGTAGAATACTACCAACTGTGGCAACCGTGGTCTTATGTCGACTGATATATATCTATTTTACCTTTACGTTCCGACTTCAATTATTGGTTCAATAGAAGAGTTAAATTTGGGTAGCTTCTACGTTAAAAGAGGCCTATAAACAATAAGTACTTTAAGAATTTGGTATTTTATTTATTTATTTATGCCTGAATTCTATAATTGAACGTGAAAAAAATGAGATCCGACTATAACCTAATCTCACCAAAAACACTTGTTAATATGATCCTTCTTTCCCCGGCTCGAAATGGGTTACGCCAAATTCTGAAATTAAGAATTTGGCTTAATTTCAGAATTTGGCGTAACCCATTTCGAGCCTCCGGTCTTCGATTTAGGTCCCAACACCTGCAAGACTCCTTATTCATCTCTTTTGAGTAACACTTGACTCTGTCTAAGACCTCAATCGTTTCCGTTGTACTATCTTTTAGCTAGCTTCTGTGTCAATTTATCTTTTAAACTAACAGAAAAAGCACGAAGATTTATTCCTTCACAAGAACACATTGTTTTATTGGAAATTTCATTTCAACCACCTGTTATAAAATGTTTTCTTTTGTTTTTATCGACTTTTAAATTTGTTGAAATAACTAACTGTAAGTTGCAATTCGACAAACAGCTGAATTTAGGTTAGGTTACTTACTTGTTTACTACACTTTGTTTTTAAGCAATTGTCAGCTAATAAAATGTGGCAATGACTGCAAATATTTAAATGAAAAAAACATACCCTTTTCTTAAAATTCTTATTATAAATAAACTGGTTGAAAATGTTCCGGCAATATAATTGAGTGAAATGTATTTGTTAAAAAAAATAATCTCAATATAATTTTTTTTCGTTAGGGCAACGGAATATAACATTTGAAAAGTTACTATTTAACCAAAGATAATTGAGAAGTCTTGTTATACTCAATTATCTTTGATTTAACTGCCAGTCATAGTTGCCATATGATTGTACGTACTTTGTTTTATCAGCCGGCATCACGAAAACAGGGTTGGTCAATGCACATAAGAAAGTCGTTCAAACAGACAAACTGTCAAATTAGTAAACAAACCAACCCCAAATTCGCAAGTACAAAAAGTTGTTAAATGTCCCACAATATAAAATAGTGAAGTTTTTTTGTAATTAAGTTTGATTTCAAGGAATATTTGTGAAATTGGTGTGTCGTTAATCGGACAATAAGCAAAATGCGTTTACGTCCACGTCTTCGTTACAACTACATAAAATTTGTCATACTAATAATGGTTTGTGGGGCCGGTTTATATTATTATTTGTCGAATGCCGCTAATACTCTGGACAAACAAAGCCAAATGTACGTCAATTTCTAGTTAATTTGTATTTTTATCATTACCACAAATATTTATTTTTAAATCTGCAATTAATGAGCAGTACGATTCAATCTTGCTAAGGATATTACATATGTGTATATAAATTGGTACACACATAAAGAGACATATGGATGCATGCAGTACATACATATTAAGTTTATGAAAACATTTAAGCGAAATATCGAATATTCCAAGGAAATTAATATATTTTTTTAAGATCGTGATAGAACTTAAACTAGCAGAGAAATTGGAGCAATAGATTTTCCCTTTCATTGCTTAGGATTTTACATTTGTGCTTACCAGAGAAGGTTAACAAGGAGCAACACACTGTCGTCCTTTTTGGAAGCAACGTAAAATAGAAGAAAATATAATTTAGCTTAACAAAAGCCAAAGCAATGAAAGTGTAAGGAAGTAAATTATAAAATGCATCGATTTTGAAAAAGAAAAACCTTATCAATATTGGTGACATTTACAAATTGTTGACTAAAATAATGAAGATAGCCTATTTTTTGTTTATGTATTTTAGTTAGTTAGAAAAGGTAATTTAGTTAGAAAAGGTATTTTATTTGAAAAAGAAAAACCTTATCAACATTGGTGACATTTACAAATTGTTGACTAAAATAATGAAGATAGCCTATTTTTTGTTTATGTATTTTAGTTTGTTAGAAAAGGTATTTTATTGCACGTGTTGCTTTGAAAATACTACCAAGCTACATCAAATACTGATTCATTAATTTATTTTTCGAGGTATAATAACCACAAATATGATAAGCATGCTCTTTATCATGATAACAGGAATAACATAATGACACGAAAGATAGCCAATACAACAATTTGCTCTATATTGATTGATATTATAGATTCAGTATTAGGGCTGTCACCCGAATACCGGGATTTTTTAGTTTGAGTCCCGGGATTTTTCGGGATCCTGAAAAAATAATTCCAATTTGTTAAAATTTTGGATTTTTATGATTGTTTATTAATAAGTCTGCATTCAGTGTAAACGGCCCTTAGATTTCATACCCGACAAATTGAGTTAATAAACATTTATGGTACACCTTGAGTAAGAATTTATTGTACATATGGTATACTAAAGAACACAATTTCATTAAAAATCGAAGTAGGTCCTTTGAATAATGAGATCATGTGAAATGGAATTCGTCCCACATAAAGGTGGGTATTAAGTTCGAGTTTAAACGCTAAAATCGTCATTTTTCACGATTTCGTTTCTTTAGTAATCCATTTTAAGGAATACAAACTTTGTGAAAATTTGCTTTGCATTGCAATTCCCCATCAAGTTATAATAAAATTTGGAACAAATATGTATAATTTTATGCATCTTTTTTACTGATTTAGTTTTCACTTTAGCGATTTTAGCGGCTCGAGCTCGAACTTAATACTCATCTTAAAATAAAAAGCAATGATAAAAAGTCCGTCGAAAATATAGCAAGATCGCGTTTATCTGATAAAAATTTGGAAGCCTTGATATTTTTACTTAAATCGATGGAGTGCAAAAGGATTATCACAAGTATACGAAAATACGCCTAATCTAACCTAATCCTTAAAATGTTTTGCTGAATAAGATATGAAATGGAAAGATAATAAAAGAAGAAGATGGGAGATTGGCTACTGAGCACATCAAACCATTTACCACATTAGTTTAATACTCGAACCAAACGCGTATACGACAAGTATTGACATAGCATTAAAATGCAAATAAAAAGAAATTAAGAGCACGAAATAAATTTCCATAAAGGGGAAAATTTATTTTTTTTGTTGTTGCCTAAAATTTAACATTGTTTCATTAAGAAAATTACATTTTTCATTTAAAAAATAAAAACGAAAAACAACTAAAAGATTACAAACATGTATTAAACTAATCTGGTAAATGCAACATTTGGTATGACGCAAGCCAATCTCCCATCTTCCTCTTTTATTATCTTTGATGAAATGGCTCTTTTATTTATTTTTGTCATAATATTTTTGTTGGACTAAGTGTTCGTTAAGTATTAATTGAATTTAAAATTGCTTTTTAATTTACTCTTATGCTATGTTCCCACTGACTCGTTTTCCTCATTCGTTTTTCTAAAATATTTCACCGTTCACACCGACTTGAGATGTTTTAGATTGACAGTTACCACGGAAACTAGAAATGCACATTTACTCGAAATTCACATATATGCAATGTATCTTCAAATACTTACCGCGAGCGAAAAGGGGAAAAAAATGTCAAGTTATTTTCACATGTCCATGTTCTTCAAAGCATTTGTTTATTCCTTTTTTTCTATAAAAACTATTTCAATATTTTGACATATTTATTTGAAAAGGGGAAAAAGACTCGTATTGAAATGTTTATGAAGGGAAAACATTTCAAACTCCAAAACATGCTTGGTGAGAACGCCGTATTATGTTCTTTTGTTGTTTTTGTTAATAAAATTGGATTAAATTATTATTACTTAAAAAATTTCGAAAATTTCGGGATCTCGAAAAAATCCCGGGATTCTATATTTTGAAATCCCGAATCCCGGGATTTTTAAAAATCGATCCCGAATGACAGCCCTATTCAATATATAACATTAATATTGTTGAAAGAGATTACACTGATCGGTCTAAAGTATTGATATTATATCAAGGGATTGCAACCAAAATCAAAATATTACGGTCTTTCAGCTTTTTTACAATTTTGAAATGTCGATAATTCGAAAGTAGTTGCGTTAACAGATCAACATGTATTGGCGCCAATAAGAATTAAAAATTGAAACTTTTTCTTAATTTCTTATAACCAAGACAGTACAGTGAAACCTGTGAATGGTGGACACCCACGGTCGCCTAAATTTTGTCGACGTTTGGGAGGTGTCCAGTTATGAGAGGTTAATTTTAATGTGTTAATATAGGAAACGTTCCCTACACACAAAAAAATTTCACGAAAATTTTTCCAATTAAAATTTTAATTGAGTTTTAAAAAATATTCAATTAAAAATTTAATTGATTCAACAAATTTTTTAATTGAAACAAAAATCAATCACAAAAATAATAGTATCAATTAATTTTTTAATTGGATCAATTAACTTTTTAATTGACCTTCAATTAATTTTTTAATTGATACTATCATTACTGTGATTGAAGACATTTCAATTAAAAATTAATTGGATCAATTAATTTCGTGATTGAATCAGAAAAAATTTTTTTTGTGTGTAGACAACTGTCCACATTTGAGTGGTGTCCGGTTTTCAGAGTGTCCAAGTTTGAGGGCTTTCACTTTATACAAAATTTGTACCAATCGGCAGCATTGGCCCTAATAAAATGTAATTTTTATATAAAGTTTATAGAAAAATGCAATCATGCCGAGGGATTAAAAAAAGAAAGGGTTGAAAGGGAGGTTTTTAATAATCTGGTAAATAAAAGAAATTACTAAGGTGGACCGATTCGCTACCCTGGGTAATATAGATCTCTCTGTCTCCCGGGTGATTGATGTGAAATGCTGCAAGTTTAAACCATCATTTGTCCTTAAAAAATAAAAATAAAAAAACTGGAAAGTTTAATTGAGATAACATTTTTATTTAAAACTATAAATGAAATAAGAAAGCTTAAAAAATATTACAATTCCGATCACAATAAAGTAATTCAAATTTATAAGTGTTTGATAATTATTTGTTCATACTAGGGCTGTCATTCTGGATCAATTTTTTTAAATCCCGGGATTCGGGATTGCAAAATATAGAATTCTGGGATGTTCCGGGATTTTTTCGGGATCCCGAAATGTTCGGGATTCTTTAAATATTTTATGTAAAAAAATCTACAGCGCCAAAAAATTGTTGTACATTAAACCAATTTTGTTTAATTCAATGTTATTAACAAAAAATTAAAATTTAATTTATGATGAGTATCTCTGTTATCGTATATGGCCATTTCGGCTTGGTTGTAAATTGAATTAAATAAATAAAATAAAAAAATAAAATGAAAGAACGAAGAAAGAGTTTATTAAAAACCAATTACAAATTCCTATCATACTTAACGAACACTTAGTCCAACCGAACAATATGAAGAAAAGAAAAACAAAAAATTATAACAAAAAAATTAAAACCCAATTTCATATTACTATCTTACTCAGCAAAACATTGTAAGAATTTTGATTAGATTAGGTATATTTTCGAACACTTGTGTTAATCCTTTGGTACTTCATCGTTTTAAGTAACTTCTTAAAATATCAAGGTACCCAAATTTTTATCAAACAAACGCGAAATTTTCATATTGTCGAAGGGCCACAAATTCCATTTCAAATCCCCCGGATTTCGGGACGGGATTTATCCCCGGTGACAGCCCTAGTACATACACATGTTCTACTTGACTGTCCATACTACAAATGTTCCATTCGTACTATTGGACATTCTTAGAAACGAAGGTGTGTACTATTGAACGTCCACGGTACATACATTTGCATTGTAATTAAATAACGAGTTATTCACTGTTTGGTTAAAAGTCGATTTTGCCCAATATCAAAAGTCGACTTTCGCCACCACCAAAAGTGTATTAATCGATTAATTATAAATTTGGCGATAATTCGATATTGGTCAATCATGAAATTTATCAATTAATGGACAATGGAGATCATAAAAATTTGACTAAGCGTTTTTTGAAAATGGCAGCTAGACGATGTGTCAATTTTTGCGTCTCGATTTGAAATCACACAGAGTTTTGAATATATCATATATGAATTGTTTTATAAAACATCTTAATTGCCACATCTAATTTCCGAATAATATTTTTAGTTTTTTGAAATTATTTGTACCCTAACGCACAACAGATTTAAATTAAATCTTAAAAAAATTTTAAATTGAAGTCTTCCCCAACTTAAAAAATCCAAAACTTATTGTCGTTTATCTATGTTATGTGGTGGAAGCCGTCATTTTATATTGAAATCGTAAATTATTACTGAGAACAGAGTTAACCCTCTTTCTTTCTTTTTTTATTCACTGTTGGCATAGTGTTATCAATAGCGAGGAAGTCAGCAAACGCTTGCATCGTATGAAACATATTTAATTTTATTCTTAATATCGCAACCTTCACACTAAAGAAATTGATAATCGCTCATGCACACAAAAAAATTTAATCACATAATTGATTTGATTGAATTATTTTTTATTAAAAATTGCTTAATTTATAAAATTAATTTATCCAATTAAAAACTGATTCAATAAATTTATTGTGCATAATTGACTTTTGTTTTCAGTTAACAATTTAAGTAATTGTTTCATCAAAACGACTTTAAAAATTCAATAAAGATTTTAATTGATAATTTTTGGTGGTATTTTCCTGTACATTATTTTTTTTATTGGTTTTAGAAGGAATTGTATTCGGAATCAGAATTGTGTTTGTCTATTATCAGATAAGGAATTAAGATCTTAAACATACTCTTGGAATTGTCACAAAAGGATTACATTTTCATTTCACTTCAAAGACAGCTAGATTAGTCGATTTTTACCAATAAAATTATGGATAGTTAGAAAGTTGATTAATCACTATTTTTTTTTTGACAAAACTTCTATTAGTCGAAAAGATGATCGATTTCGACATTCGTATCTCTAGTATTGACCAACTACTAGATATGAGCTACAATCTTTGTAACTTAATCTAATTCCATAAAAAAACGCTAACTTCACAAAAACAAATTTGAAAAGCACTCGTAGTACTCATAAGAATTCTAGCATACATGAAAGTTGCACGTGGTTGTATCAAAATTCTACAAAAAATCAACCAAAAAAAAATTAAAACAACTAATTTTGATTTTTTTTCTACCAAATTTTGGTGGTTGGCATGGAAAAATTTTTTCTTCCAAAGAAATATTTTGTTATTTGTTTTCGTTAACTTCAAAATTTATTTTATATTGGCAGATAATAATCAGTCCTAATAGCTATTAATTTTTTTGGCATATAAATATTCGTTGAATTATAAATTTGTCGAAACTAATATAAAAAAGTGAGATAATACAATGTGATATATCAGTAGGCATTTATAGTCCAGTTCTTAAATATATTGACTTAATAGTTCGATTATTCACAAGCACCCTCATGAAGTATTCTGAATTCCAAGTCTGCCTTAAAAAATTCTCCTTCTGAACTTAGTTTTTATTGCATATACATACATATTGAGGAAATAAATGAATAAATATAAATGGAATAGTCTGTATCATCTTGATTTCTCTGTAGTGAGTTTCATCAAAAATAGATGCTATAGAAGAGTAATTGAAGTACTTCAAAGTTGGAGATGAGTATTTTGCAAAATCTACACAAAGAATTCTACCAGCTGTGGCAACCGTGATCATGATTTTTGGGCATTGGTTCTCACATTTATTCCTAAACCATTTTCCCACACCCATTTCCCTGTTATGCACACAGAGAAAAAATAATTTTTCGATACAATCACGAAATTAATTGATCCAATTGATTTTTAATTGAAATGTCTTCAATCACAAAAATTATAGTATACAGAAAAAAATTTCATGAAAAATTTTACAATTAAATCTTAATTGAGTTTTAAAAAATATTCAATTAAAAATTTAATTGATTCAACAAATTTTTTAATTGAAACAAAAATCAATCATAAACATAAATAGTATCAATTAATTTTTTAATTTATACTATCATATATTTCAACCGTCGAACGGAACGGACGTGTTTTTTAATAGCGGATAAAATCATCGTAATAAGTACCTACTACGAATTTCAAGTGTGGTGGGATATTAGGCCACCATGCAGAGAAATTCAAAGACATCCACTGGGTTGCTAACTTCAGGGCCCAGTGGACGGGTATCGACTGGAGTTATAAATTTGGGCAATGACCAAGAGTTAGGCCCAATTAGTCGACCTGTAGACGGGTCGACAGGTAGCGACAATTTGACAAGTCGGACCTTTTCCAAGGTAACGGCATCAAAAGGAGGTAATCCCTCAAGAAAGAGATTCAAAGAACGCAGAAATGCTTTGTTTATCCTAAAGAAATTAGGATCAGTCGACCCAAGCACGTTGTCGGCTAAACAAAGCGATTCCTTAAAATGGGCTCAAGGAATTCTTGAGGCTGGAAAAAGGGAACGATCACCGGATGAGCTGCCATCCTCCAAAAGGGATCAACGATCGTTTGCCTCAGTTGCTAAAGACAGCCTTGTGATGGCTATCATAAATAAAGGAGCATTGGACGGTATGGTTCCAAAGCAAAAATGGGGGGAAATTGAGAATGCTTTGTCTGGCGTCTACTCACAGGTGCTGGAAAAGTTTCCCGGCCCAGATCCTCGACACCAAGAGGCTGGTTGGTATCAAGGACGATTTAAGCTAGTCGCATTTGAGGACCAGAGGTCTATAGAATGTTTTAAAGCTGCTCTGATACTAATTGGTGAAGTTTGGGAAGGAGCTGCTCTAGAGTTAGTCGAGAAGAAAGACATACCGGCTAGACCAAGAGCACATGCGTGGATACCTGCAAACCCTCCTGACCCTGAATCTATTTTAAATAGACTGAAACAATGCAATCCAGATCTTCCAACAGCTGATTGGAAGGTTGGCCGTTTGGATGAAGTGGATGGGCCAAGACGGCATGCAGTGTTTATATTGAACACTCAGTCTTTGCCACATCTAGCAAAGTCCCAGGGCCGTGTATGTTATGGCTTTCATTATATCCAAATGAAGGTGTATAAAAACGATCAGCTAAAGGATTCAGAAATGGACAAGCCTCTGTCTGAATCAGAAGTAAGCGGATCCTCTTGCGAAGTCGAGGGGGATACCAAGACATTTGAAGGCATGGATAGATACCGTATGCGTGAGGAGGCTTCTACTGCATCAGAACTCACCAAAGTTGAACCTATGGTTATTACGAGAGTCACCGATATCTCTGAAGAGGACATTCTTGATGACTCGATTGAAGCGGCTGATGTGACGGTTGTTGAAAATCTCGATGGTCCTACGGATCCTCCAGATAAATCTTCATCATTGTAAGGCTGCATGTGCTGCCTTAAAAGTTCTCCTGATGAAAGGGGACATAGATATAGTTCTTATTCAAGAACCATATGTTTATAAAAACAAAATATGTGAATTAAGTACTCCGGGGTTCAAACTATTGCAGTATACTGGTAATGATGTAAATCGAGCCTGTATAATTGCTAAAAACGAGCTCAACTTGTTTCTGCTTCCTTCAATGTGCAATACAGACACTGTCGTTGCAAGTTTAGAAATAGCCAAATGCAAATATTGGGTATCTTCGGTCTACATGGGACATGACAGGGAGATGCCTCCATATGCCGTTAAGACCTTAGTGGAGGAGTCACTGAAAACAAAGACGAAACTCATTATGGGATGCGATGCGAATGCACATCATAGTATATGGGGAAGTAGTGATACTAATGCAAGGGGAGAGTCGCTAATAGAGTTTATTTTGCGTACTAATCTGGTAGTTTGCAACAAGGGAGATGTCCCAACCTTTGTCACTAAAAACAGGCAAGAGGTTTTGGACATCACCTTGGCCTCGCAAGAACTGAATGAAATGATATCTGAGTGGCAGGTTTTAAGTGAACACAGCTTCTCAGATCATCGCTACATCAGTTTCAAATTTGATGTTCATATCACCAAGATCATATTTCCGCCAAATGTTAGGAAAGCTGACTGGAATAGGTATAGGGAATCGTTCAATATGATGATACCGGAAATAACAGAAACAAATATGAGAAATGTGCAAGATATCGAACACGCAGTGGAGCGGATTACTAAGGCCTTCAACATCTCACTGAAAGCTGCATGCCCTAGAGGAAAGCCAAGGGGGAAACATCGACCATCATGGTGGTCTACGGAATTAAGTAATATGAGGAAATCCTGCAGGAAGCTCTTTAACAAGGCAAAGTCCACCAGAGCCCCTGAGGACTGGGACGCTTACAAGAAGAATCTGAGAGGATACAAGCGAGAACTGAGAAAGGCTCAGCATAACTCTTGGAATGCTTACTGCAGCAGTATTGAGAATACGTCCGAGGCTTCCAGACTACGGAAGGTTCTAGCATCCACCAACTCCGCTCCAGGTTTCATTAAAACATCGGAGGGCAATTGGACAACGTCCAGTGAGGAGACGCTGGAGGTACTATTGGACACACATTTTCCTGGAAATCAGACGGTTGAACCATGTACTGGCGGTGCCACAGTTGCTCAGCGGTCGTTTCCTGTCGAGGAAATTGTATCGGAAACTAGAATAAGATGGGCGCTAAATAGCTTTGGACCATTCAAATCCCCTGGACCTGATGGAATTACTCCGGCGGAGTTACAAGCTGTAACTGACAAAATTATCCCCTGGTTGTCGGTGATATATAAAGGATGTATCAACATATCATATATCCCAGGAAAGTGGAGGGAAACAAAAGTCGTTTTCATACCTAAAGCGGGAAAAGCCTCTCACTCGAGGGCGAAGGATTTCCGACCAATCAGCTTATCATCATTCCTACTTAAGACTCTGGAGAGGATGATAGATATTTATCTTAGAACTAGCATCGATTCAAGTTTGTTCTCGAAACGACAGCATGCATACTCGAAGGGCAGGTCTACTGAGACCGCACTACATGAACTAGTCAGCTTTATTGAAAGCTCACTATCTGTCAAAGAATACACAATCGTGGCGTTTCTAGACATCGAAGGGGCGTTCAATAATGTCCATCCGAGGTCGATATTAAATGGACTGACAACTCTGAATGTTGATCCATGTATACTCAGGCTGTTAGACGAACTGCTAATGAAGAGACGTATTTCAGCCACACTAGGACAAGCAAACATACAAAAGTATGTGAACAGAGGCACTCCCCAAGGAGGAGTTCTATCACCTCTTCTTTGGAATGTTGCTATAAATAGCCTTCTGGTTACTCTAGAAAAAGAAAGGATAAAAGTGGTGGCATACGCAGATGATGTAGCTCTGGCAGTCAGGGGAAAATTCCCATCCACAATCAGAGATATTATTCAGAGGGCCCTCCGGATGACTGAACAATGGGCGAAAGACAATGGTCTTGGGGTAAATCCTGCAAAGACAGAATTAGTCATGTACTGCAAAGATCGCAAGGCTCCCACGGTTAGGCCTATTTCCTTATGGGGTATTGAAATTCCCTTTGGTGAGTGTGCAAAATACCTTGGCGTTATTTTGGACAGGAAGCTGAACTTTAAGCTTAATATTGAAGAAAGGGCGAGGAAGGCAACTGTAGCTTTGTACTCGTGCAAAAAGGCAATAGGAAAAAAGTGGGGACTAAAACCAAAAATTGTGCATTGGCTATACACGGCAGTGGTTAGACCTATAATGCTATATGGTGTTGTAGTCTGGTGGCCGGCACTTCAGAAACCGACTGGTTTAGATAAAGTTCAGCGTATGGCGTGTTTGTGTATTTCAGGCGCATTCAGCAAGACAGGAACAAATTCCCTTAATGTCATGATGCATCTATTGCCTTTAGACATTTTGGCCAAACAGTCAGCTGCAACAACGGCTGTGCGGTTGCGCGAACTATCGCTGTGGTCGGAAAATGGTTACGGTCACAGTTCTGTCCTCAAAATAATGTCAGATGTGCCTAACGTAGTGGATTACACTTTGGCGAGTCCACTTTTCGACAAAAAGTTTGAGACTCTAATCCCCAACAGTGAGGCGTGGTGCACACAGACCCCGGGGAATAAAGAATATATAGATTTCTACACTGATGGCTCCAAATTGGATGGACAAGTGGGTTTCGGAGTATATTCTAATGATCTGGAACTTCAAATAGCGAAAAGATTACCTAATCACTGTAGTGTTTTTCAGGCTGAAATATTAGCAATAAGAGAGGTGGCGAATTGGCTGAGAAGTAATGTTCCAAAAAATGTGGGCATTAATATATACTCAGACAGTCAACCTGCAATAAAATCCTTGGACTCTGTGTTCCTCAACTCGAAAACGGCCATCGATTGCCGCAAATCTCTCAATGAGATGGCTGAGCAGTACAATATTCACCTAATATGGGTGCCTGGCCATAGGAACATACCGGGGAACTGCGAAGCGGATGAGTTGGCAAGGCTAGGGACTACCTTACATATTCCAGGGGAACTAGAATTTGTTGGTATGCCCCTAGCTACCTGCAAGCTCATGCTGCGTGAGAAGGCTGTTATGATGGCAAATGTTCGATGGGAGAATTGCAAGGGTTGTAACGACACCAAGCAAATATGGCCCCATTTCAACTTAAACCGCACACTAGATATGCTAATGTTCTCGAGACGTCAGGTATCACTCCTGATATCTGCTATAACGGGTCGCTGCCTGATAGGAGATTTTGCAAAAACTATTGGCGCGAAGTATAATGACTATTGTATGAGCTGTCATGATGCTGAGGAAAAAGAATCAATTAAACACCTCTTGTGTGAGTGTCCTGCATTTTGTGTAAAGCGCAAACAACTTTTAGGAGCATATAGCTTCAGATTACTGGCGGATCTGGAAAACGTTAACTTAAGCAGTCTGCTAATATTTTTGGAACAATCTGGTTGGTTCAACAAAGAAAAATAATCAAGAAGGTTCAGCGGTTAAAACTAGAAGTGCCCATATGTAATAGGTACTTTTAGTTAATGTGGTTTCACAATGGACTGAATAGTCTAAGTGAGCCTGAATCTTAATGGGGCTGCCACTTTAACCTAACCTAACCTACTATCATTTCTGTGATTGGAGACATTTCAATTGAAAAATTAATTGGATCATGTAATTTCGTGATTGAATCTGAAAACAACTTTTTTTTCAATTAAACTTTTAATTGGAAATATTTTGGTTAGGAATTTCCCAAGATAACCATATGTCTATACCCCCAGTGTTATGTATTGAAAAGACACTATACCCAGATTTATTCTTTTATTCAATGGAAGCATTTGAAATTATTTCAATTTTTTTTGAGACTCACTGTCAGTGTTGTTTTTGTTCATAAAACTGTAACGGTATCGAAAGCTACAAGTGTTTTCTTCAAGTTGAATGAAAAATCAGCTAATTTGGTTGTCAATTAGCAAAAATTGTTTCATTAATACGTACGTGCCTCAAGAAAAAAATATTTGCGATTTTAAAAAGAGGTTTTTATACATGTGACTTTTTTCAAAAATGACAACTAAAATGTTGAAAGTTTTTATTAAATCTATTGTAGGACATGTCAAATAAAATATATCTGGAAGTCAAATCTTAGAATTGCAAAAAAAAACAACATGAGAAATTTTTAAAATTGAAAAGTTTGCCCACAGGCAACTTTGGGCAATTGTGGTAGTAAAATTACATATTTTTGGACATAAGACCTGGAGATTTTAAAAACAATGATTTTGAAAAAATTTTGAACTTCGATTGGGATGTCCCAATGACGAGAAATGCGGCGATGATGTGGAAAACATATCTGTAGTGCAGTGGGGAATTTGGAAGGAATCGTAAAAAGGGAGGAAGCCACTTCTTGGCAACATACTAGTGGATTAGCACGAATATTGGCGCTTTATAATACTTTGTTTTTTTTTTTACACCGCCAGTTAAATTTACATGGATTAAAAACAAAAAAAAAACAAAACTTTCGTGAGTCACGCGTGATTCACGCGAAGTCGTGAATGAAATTTAAACGAAATCTCGTGAATGTGCGTGAACGGGACTAAAGAAAAATGTGTGGCGCGTGAGCGTCAGTAATTTTTAACGCTCCCGATAAAAATTTACTTTCACGATCCAACTCACGCTCAAGATAAAATTCACGTAAAAATTCATGTTCACCATAAAATTCACACTCACGGTAAAACAGAGATACAAAAAGTCACAATCACGAACAAATTAACGTTCACGATTAAATTCAAGCTCACCGATTTTAATCACCGTTACTTATTTAATCATGCTTAAGATTTCAATAGCGTGAGTCACGAAAAATTTCGTTAATTACCAGAATTTTATTGAGCCACGAAAATTGTCGTGTTCCGAAAATATCCGTTACTCACGAGATTTGTCGTGAATCACGAAAACTGTCGCGAATCGTGCGAAAGCGTGAGGCATAAACGTTGTTCATGTGTGAGCATGCGCGAGTATGACTTTTCATTTCGTGACCGTGAATTCCTACTTACATGGAGTGCGTGAGTACAAATATTTCTTCGTGAATGTGTTTGAGCGTGATTGGAATACCACTCACGTGCGCATCTAAGTATATATTTACTATAAAATAACAAAAAATCCAATAAAACGTAATACGTTTATCATTACAAAACAAACTATATTATAGTCACAATTGCTCAAAGTCGCCCACAGGCAACATTCTCTACCGCCTAAACGAATGGGCGTGGCCACCCGAAATTTTGGCTAGACGCTTCTTAAATGACTTCAACATGATTAAAAGTAAAAAAAAATGTTAGCCGATACCTATAAAAATTCGGTGTCGAAAGGGTTTAGTTCCACTTTAGTAAATTAATACAACTCAATTTTTAAGAACTGAACATTTATTGTAACAACTTAAAAATTCTTTTCTGGCTTCGTAATACACAAAAAAAATAAAAATATATACATTTATAGGCCTTCTAACTTATATCTTTTGTATAAGTATGTATATAGACTATATACAATAAAATTATAATGTCTTCTAAATATAAAATATTCATATTATACTATCTTCCATAATTCGAAGATACACCTTAGTCTTAATCAAACTTATTTTATTTTTCTTTTTTTTTAATCTAACATAAAAACATTGATAATGGGTGGGGGAGGGGACATTTTATAAACATACAATAATTTTCTTATAAATTCTATGATGATTTTTAGTACAATATATATAGTAATAAATAAAAATAATTTACAAAAAAAAAATGTAACATAATTTATTTTTGACCAATAATGATATCTTTTATACTTTTGTGGTTAGCAATTATTGCGAAAGGTATTTGCTATACTTCGTTCCGTTGAAACCATGTTAGGATTTGAAGTTCCCGATGTAGCATTGCCGGCGTTTATAAATATGGTATTATTTGGTTGGTTGTGATGTGCCTGATGTGTTTGTAATTGTAATTGATTATGAGTATTAGAACCGGCATTGGCATTTCCTTGATTTTGTTGCAATTGCAATAGCTGTTGCGCCGTTAACATTATAACCTGTTGCGAATGGGCGGCTACTGGAGCTGTTTGTTGGTGTTGTTGTTGCTGCAATCTTAATAATTGATTTGCATTTATCGTAATCTTGAAAGAAAAAAACGGGAAGGTACACATTAATTAGTTTTTATTTTATAGTTTAAGTCTAATTTTATAGCATTTGGAATATAAAGCCGAGTTTCGTTGACCCTTGAAAAAATCGATTTGTTTTACCTTCCATGATTTTTTTCAAATAAACTAAATACTTTGAATGACCATTAATTACTTTTAACGGCCATTTAACCATTAAGATACACATTTTTCTAAAGTGGTGAGGTAAAATTTTTTGTATCGAAATTTTTTAATATTTTTTTTTTTAATTTGAAATGTGGAAAGTGGTCTCTGTTTGAAAAGTTTTTTTTTTACATTGAGGATAAAATATTCATTTAGCCCAATATATTCGGATTTAGTTTGAAGTGTAGCTTCAATATAAAGTTATTTTCAACTTAAATATATCGCACGAATACAACTGAGAGCGAATGTGTGTGGTTTGCTTGAGGTACCTCCTTCCCATTCCATTATTCCCACATTAAATATTACAAAAACCTCCGAATAAACCATGACGATCAATTATATCAACAGATCACCAGGGGGGTTACTCTGTATTGCGATACGAAAGCAAATGCGATGCGATAGTTAAATGCGTTAAGAGTACAATTCGGTACTCTGTATCACTTGCGCAAACGCTTTCGCAAAGTAAACTGAAAATATGGTAACGCTTTAGCAAAATAAAGCGAAAATATGACAACGCTGGCTGCACAATGTAAACAATAACGAAAATGATAAAAAGAAATGTCAAAAAATTGTAAATAAAAACATTTTAAACAATCTTCCGTTCGGTGCGTGTTCTTTTAAAACTTGCTAATCGTTTATAACAAAAAAGTAATAATTATGGATTCGATAGCGTTATGGTTTGAAGAAAATTAACATGAACGAATTACAAGAAGAATTTTGCGAGATCGGTCAAATATACTCTCCCTAAGTGACCACGGGTAAGAAAATGGAAACTCAAATTATGTGACAAACGTTTTCGAATATTTCATTTTTATAGATTTCGTCTTAATAAAGATGCGTTTATGTATGTATTAAACGCTATTAAAGACGACCTTGTCGTTCCAAATAAATCCACAGCCATTCCAACTCCAATAAAAGTGGCCGCTGCTTTGAAATTGCTTGGACAAGGTGGTTATCTACAAATCGGCCAAGACCATCTTTTAGGACTATCAGAGCAATCTATGTCGCGCTGCTTACAAGAAGTTTGCGAGGTGATTGAACGAATACTTTGTCCCAAGCACATACAATTTGAGGTAACTGCGGAAGAGACCATAAAGTCTACCAAAGTTTGGAACTGACGTTGCTGTGTCTGTAACTTTTTTGGTTTTTCCCTAAAACAATAAACAATTTAGATACAAATATAAAAATTTAATTGTGCTTACTTACATATTTGTTACTTTGCGATTGCTATTTTGTTTGCGCACGATTTTTGCGATCAACGAACGAGTTTGACATACGCTTTCGCATTATAGAGTGCGGTGATGCCAGATTTGCGAAAACTAGATGCGCAAGGTAGATACGAATACGAATTACTGAGTACCAATTACTAGATTCGCGACAATTTTTCTTACGCATCGCAATACAGAGTAACCCCCCAGATATTTCGCAAATTTAATTTCGAATTTATGTCGAAATTTTTTAATATATTTTTTTTAATTTCAAATGTGGAAAGTGGTCTCTGTTTGATAAGTTTATTTTACATTGAGAAAAAATTTTCATTTAGCCCAATATATTCGGATTTAGTTTATCAAGGTAGATAGAGATATACAAACAAATTTAGTTTATCTAGCATATATAAATTTGCACCACTCTTCCGCTTTCCAGTTTCTGTTCCTGACCCCCATATTAAAGTTCATGTTGAACTGCTTAGTCATTTCCTTGAGGATTGTGAGAGATTTGGCGATTTATTAATTATAGAACAAAGATTTCAGTTGAACATTCCGAATATATGACATAATTTTTGGGAACGCTTGAAAACACTATATCATATTCCAAGTTATTTTGCTCCGAATGCTCTTTGTATATCTTTACTTATTTTGGGATTTTCTCTTGATTTACATGCACAGGATGCACTTCTATATTTAGGCGTCTGATTGATCTACATATTAATCTTTACATATAATTCTCATTCCATTATTCCCACATTAAATATTACAAAAGCTTCCGAATAAACCATTAGGATATATTATATCAACAGATCACTAGATTTATCAAGGTAGATAGAGATATACAAACAAATTTAGTTTATCTAGAATATATAAATTTGCACCACTCTTCCGCTTTCTGTTCCCTGACCCCCATATTAAAGTACATGATGAACTGCTTAGTCATTTCCTTGAGGATTGTGAGAGATTTGGCGAGTTATGGATTATAGAACAAAGATTTCAGTTGAACATTCCGAATATATGACATAATTTTTGGGAACGCTTGAAAACACTATGCCATATTCCAAGTTATTTTGCTCCGAAAGCTCTCCGAATGATATCTTTACTTATTTTGGGATTTTCTCTTGATTTGCATCAGGATGCACTTCTATATTTAGGTCTCTAAAAGCCCTACAGCGGTAGTTTATCCCTCCTAATTAATGTTTGCGAAATTTCTGAGTATGTATTACAAAAGCTTCCGTAAGTGGTTTTTGTGTGAAACACCTTTCGGAGCTAAAAAGCTAGAAACGAGCAGCAACTAAGTCTTTATTAAGAGAGAAAGAAGTTTGCCACCTGTGGTATGGTATAATAGAAAGAATAATCTATATTAGCCTAAAATATCGGGCTAACCCAATACCTAAGCTAATGTAGCCCTGATCCTGACAATGAAGCCCAAGATTTTTTACACAGGCATATAGCGAATATTTGATACCATGAAACATATTTTACAAAATGATTAGGACAACGTTTATTCTCTACTTACCGGCACGTTTGCTATTTCGCCTGTTGGCGCCAATAACACTTGTTGTAGAACCTGAACTTGCTGTTGGGGCTGCGATACCAAATTGAGGTTAGTTGGAGTTATTGGTATTGTCGATGGTTGTTGAATTTGATGTACTAATTGTTGGCCACCAGGTGTTATAAAATATTGCATAGGTTGTTGAGTTGGAATTGATTGATGCTGCAGTTGATGCAACAATTGCGGTTGAGCCTGTTGACCGGGTAAAGTAATTAAATATTGCATGGGATGAGCAGATGAAGTCAAAACTTGATGAGCGGGTTGTGTGTTATTCGGTGTTGGAGTGGTAAGGTTTGTGTTCGTTGGAACGTTTGTGGCCATTACGCTTGTTTCAGCCGGTACGGGATTGACATTTGATGTAGCCTCTGGAGTCTCCACACTTGCTGTATTTGTCGTAGTTGCATTCGCATTGTTACTATCTGTGGTGTTCGTCGTCGTATGATGTTTCCTATGATGACTTGAAGGCTTGATATCTTCTCTTGGCACAATATCTATAAGAAAGTCAAACTGATCATAGTTTGCAATTGCTTGTGCAATATCGGATCGTTGCAATGTCCGTCTTTTACTTTCATCTGTGTGTATCCAGGCTCGCATTGTCAGTTCCTGTATAAAAAACTCACAAGCTTTGGCAAAGAGGAGGGGAGCTTCTGCAGCAATCATTCTAGCATTTTCATCTAATTTCATAATTTTTTTGATGCGAGCCAGAGGTAATGCTTGATGTTTGGCATCTACCATTGCGGTGTTCTGAACTTCTTGCATGATGGAGGGCCAAAATGTCTCTATAGTTGGCGGAGGCTTGCGAGGATGTTGTTGCTTGGCAGATTTTGAAGATTTTTCTTTGGGTATTGTACCTGTGGAGATGGACGCGTTTGTTATACTGGTTTCCGTCATAGACTGATTATTGAGCATCACAGTGTTGGCCGTATCATTTGCGGTAATTTGTGTTCTACTTCCAAAGTTATTGTTCATGTTATTCATGTTTGCATATATTATGTATTTGATTGCGATTTTGTTGCTTTTTGCAATAAGTTATGTAGAAAAGGCTGCAAATGTATTGCTTTTCATAAACTGGCGCTTCCGTGTACAGCTCCACAGCATGCAAAAATAACTGGGTATGTTTATTTCTGCATTATTTTTCTCTAGTAGTTGGGGTGTACTAGTTCCATGTCTACCAATATATTACACTTAATCTCATCTTTTCCACAAAGAATAATTCAAATAATTACATTAATTCAATATTTTTATGAATATATAATGCTTGAAATGTACAAAAAAATGGTAAATATTTGCAAAATTGTTTATTTCTTTACGAGACAGCGCAGCACGTAGCTTGATAAATTGACTTGTCAAATAATGACAGGGTTGCTTATGTGTTTGCATACCAGCCAATACTACTTTGTACAACCCTGGTAATGGTTGCCACCTATACATAATGGTATATTTCAGAATTCATCCCTGTTTTTTTGTAAATATTTAAATTTAAAATTAAATACCGATTTTATGTACACAGAGAATAATATTGAATGAATAATTAAATAAAAAAGGAAGCTAAGAATAAAATATTTAGGTCTAGTCAGTTTTTACCAAATACAACGCTTAAGGGCGGTATGTTTAGTTTGTGTAAGGGGAATACGTTAGCTTGTTTTTCAAAATTTTTGCTCGACTTCGACTCCAGCATTCGGAGTCGACTCCGGGTAATATAGCTAAATCTCATTTTAACACCACTAACTACCGTAAATGGATCGATATAAATTATCGTATGTATTTATGTTTGCAAAAAAAGATCTTAATTTCACATTTGATACCAATTGAACTCTATATTTCAAATTTAAGACAATGTCGGTCCTATGTTTAATAAATAAAATAATGATATAAATACCCATCACAATATGAGCAGATATTAAATTAAAATTAAAATAAAATTAACAAAATAAAATCGATTGTTTGAAATATTTCAAATAAATTGTTATGGTGGTGGGCATTAAAATGGATCGATTCAGCCATCTGCTAGTCTAACATTCTAGGAAACACAAAATGATCTTTGTAATAGGAAGTTGTTTTTCATGTACTGTCATTCGATCAATGTACTGTAGTTAGAAATTTGTAAATTATATTTGACTTTTTTATTTTTTTTTCTCTTTCAATTTACAAAACAGCGCAATAATGGAAAGATCTATAAGGTCTGTTGCTAATCAAGGTGAATGTCGTATGCCAGACTTACCACTGGATAATCCGGAAATAATGAAATTCTATAAGAAAGTTAACAAAGTGGATTGTGGTAAAGCTACCGATGATTGGGTGATGTGTGAGGTAGGTGAAGGGAAACTATATTTTCTATATAAAAAAGATATAATTTTTATTTCTTTTTTTGCAGAAATCTATTTGTTTTGTTAAACCTGAAGTATTAGCCTTACATGGTGATGTCAGTTGTTTCTATACTGATATTATTCGCAAAACTGATTCCAAATCGCGATATGGTAAATCATTACGTACAAGTGAACCCTATGTACTTCAAGAATCTGATTTTGTAAAGGTTTTTTGTACGGCATCTGATGGTTCCAGGTAAATCTATTTTCTCAAATATGTTTGTATATACAATGAAAATATATAACAATCTCTTTGTATTTTTTATAGTTGGTTTGGAATGGCATTTGGTATTCGTGATGGTGTTGAAAAATCCATAAAACACAAACACCCAATACCACCACCATTGGATAATGCAAATCCTATAAATGTACTAGAATCAGCAAATGATTTGCCATCATATTTCAATGTGTTAATGTTTGGTTTTGATTCGTTGAGCCGTAATGCGTTTATACGCAAGTTGCCAAAAACCTATGAATATCTTACCGATAGACTAGGTGCCAAAGTTTTGACCGGTTATAACATTGTTGGGGATGGTACACCTCAAGCTCTTGTACCAATTTTAACCGGTATTTTGTTAACTAAATATGTTTAAAAAATTCATATGAATTCGTAATAAATTTTTTTTAGGTTATAATGAACTTGAGCTTCCCGAAACTAGAAGACGTATGTCCAATGCAATATCCGTTGATCAGGCTTATCCTTTGATCTGGAAAGATTATGAAGAACATGGTTATATTACTTCCTTCAATGAGGACATACCAAACGCTGGAACATTTACATATCGCATGAAAGGTTTCGATCATCAACCAGTTCATCATTATTTACGCACCTATTATGTGGAGGTGGATAATATCTTAACTTCAAGTAGTCCTTTTTGTGCAGGTCATACTCCTGGACATATGGTAATGTTGGATTATACGAAAAATGTAAGTGAATATCTTATAATTTACCATAAGAAAAACTATAAGAAATTATATGGTTTGTTTATAGTTTATGGCCAAATATAGTGATACGCCACGATTTGTTTTTAGTTTTCATGGTGAATTGTCACATGATTCTATTAACATGATTGAAGCTGCCGATGATGATGTGGTAGCTTGGTTCGAGGAATTACAGCATAAAAATTTGCTTGATAATACAATCCTAATATTCATGGCTGATCATGGAAACAGGTAAATTAATTTAAATCATCCGAAGGTTTGTGGGTTTAAATCCAGATTTATTGCTTTACAATATGGCAATGCTTGCTCATATTTTGGACATTAGCGTAGCTGGACAATAGACCCCCCCCCCCCCCCTAGCAAAAAATTAATAGACTGAAGTTATAGGTTCAATTAATGTTTTATTTTATAAAAATGAATAAAAAATCAGACTTCGACATAACTAGACAATTAATTTATAAAAAGCAACTAAAAGTAATTCCAAACTTTTTCCCATCAAAAAAAAAAAAAAAAAAAAAATTGGGAGTTCTAATGGCACAACTAAAGAAGAAGTTAATTATTTTAACTACGCCGTAAGTTGTTTTAGTTCAACTTTTTACAAATGTTTTTCTTTTCGTATGTTTAATGGGTAATTTTTTAATAGGTTAAAAATGAGTAAGAGTTTATAAAATGGTACAAATTTTTCAAATTTCGCCGCAAAACTGCTAAAGCAGGTCAAATGTTCTGACAAGCGTTATAATGCATTAAAAATCATAAAAACTTATGAAAAAAATTCTTCGGGAAACCTAACCTAACCTGGGGGGTCTATGCCCCCTCCCCAGAGGCCTTCCTACGCTTATGATTTTGGAAACTTAAGCACAGTTGCCACTCGAGTCAAAAAAAAATCTACCAAAATATGGAGAAAATTTTACCAAACAACTACCAAACAAAAATATCTTATTTTGAAACATTTTATTTTATTTTTATTTATTTTATTTTATTTTATTTAAAGCAATACAATAAGCCAAAATATAAAATAGAAAATTTTCTCAAAATTTTATTTCTATAGAAAATTTTGTCAAAATTTTATTTTTACACAAAATGTTGTCAACATTTTATTTCTATAGAACATTTGTCAAAATTTTATTTCTATTGAAAATTTTGTCAAAATTGTATTTCTATAGAAAATTTTGCCAAAATTTTATTTCTATAGAAAATTTGCCAAAATTATTTTTCTATAGAAAATTTTGTCAAAATTGTATTTCTATAGAAAATTTTGTCAAAATTTTATTTCTATAGAAAAAATATAAAATTTTGTCAAATTTTTTTTTTCTATAGAAAATTTTGTCAACATTTTATTTCTATAGAAAATTTTGTCAGAATTTTATTTCTATAGAAATTTTTGACAGAATTTTATTCCTATAGAAAATTTTGTCAAAATTTTATTTCTATAGAAAATTTTGTCAATATTTTATTTCTTTAGAAAATTTTGTCAAAATTTTATTTCTATAGAAAATTTTGTTAAAATTTTATTTCTATTGAAAATTTTGTCAATATTTTATTTCTATAGAAAATTTTGCCAAAATTTTATTTTGTCAAATTTTTTTTCTAAAGAAAATTTTGTCAAAATTTTATTTCTATAGAAAATTTTGTCAAAATTTTATTTCTATAGAAAATTTTCTCAAAATTTATTTCTATAGAAAATTTTGTCAAAATTTTATTTCTATAGAAAATTTTGTCAAAAGTTTATTTCTATAGAAAATTTTGTCAAAATTTTATTTCTACAGAAAATTTTGTCAAAATTTTATTTCTACAGAAAATTTTGTCAAAATTTTATGTCAACATTTTATTTCTATAGAAAATTTTGTCAAAATATTATTTCTATAGAAAATGTTAATTTTGTATTTAAAATATTAAAATTAAAATTTTCTCACAATTTTATTTCTATAGAAAAGTTTGTCAAAATTTATTTCTATAGAAAATTTTGTCACAATTTTATTATTACAGAAAATTTTGTCAACATTTTATTTCTATAGAAACTTTTGTCAAAATTTTATTTCTATAGAAATTTTTGTCATCATATTATTTCTATAGAAAATTTTCTCAAAATTTTATTTCAATGGAAAATTTTCGCAACATTTTATTTCTATAGAAAATTTTGTCAAAATTTTATTTTTATAGACAATTTTGTCAAAATTTTATTTCTATAGAAAATTTTGTCAACATTTTATTTCTATAGAAAATTTTGTCAAAATTTTATTTCTATAGAAAATTTTGTCAAAATTTTATTTCTATAGAAAATTTTTTCAAAATTTTATTTCTATAGAAAATTTTGTCAAAGTTTTATTTCTATAGAAAATGTCAACATTTTATTTTTATAGAAAATTTTGTCAAAATTTTATTTCTATAGAAAATTTTGTCAACATTTTATTTCTATAGAAAATTTTGTCAAAATTTTATTTCTATATAAAATTTTGTCAAAATTTTATTTCTATAGAAATTTTTGTCAGAATTTTATTTCTATAGAAAATTTTGTCAAAATTTTATTTCTATAGAAAATTTTGTCAAAATTTTATTTCTATAGAAATTTTTGTCATCATTTTATTTCTATAAAAAATTTTCTCAAAATTTTATTTCAATGGATAATTTTCTCAAAATTTTATTTCTATAGAAAAATTTCTCAAAATTTTATTTCTATTGAAAATTTTTTCAAAATTTTGTTCCTATAGAAATTTTTGTCAAAATTTTATTTCTACAGAAAATCTTGTCAGAATTTTATTTCTATAGACAATTGTGTCAACATTTTATTTCTATAGAAAATTTTGTCAAAATATTATTTCTATAGAAAATGTTAATTTTATATTTAAAATATTAAAATTAAAATTTTCTCACAATTTTATTTCTATAGAAAAGTTTGTCAAAATTTAGTTCTATAGAAAATTTTGTCACAATTTTATTATTACAGAAAATTTTGTCAACATTTTATTTCTATAGAAATTTTTGTCATCATTTTATTTCTATAGAAAATTTTCTCAAAATTTTATTTCAATGGAAAATTTTCTCAAAATTTTATTTCTATAGAAAATTTTGTCAAAATTTTATTTCCATAGACAATTTTGTCAAAATTTTATTTCTATAGAAAGTTTTGTCAAAATATTTTATTTAAAAAATTAAAATTTCTTCACAATTTTATTTCTATAGAAAATTTTGTCAAAATTTATTTCTATAGAAAATTTTGTCAAATATATTTTTTCTATAGAAAATTTTGTCAAAATTTTATTTCTAAAGAAAATTTTGCCAAAATTTTATTTCTACAGAAAATTTTGTTAAAATTTTATTTTTATAGAAAAATTTCTCAAAATTTTATTTCTTTAGAAAAATTTCTCAAAATTTTATTTCTATTGAAAATTTTTTCAAAATTTTGTTCCTATAGAAATTTTTGTCAAAATTTTATTTCTACAGGAAATCTTGTCAGAATTTTATTTCTACAGAAAATCTTGTCAGAATTTTATTTCTACAGAAGATCTTGTCAGAATTTTACTTCTACAGAAAATTTTGTCAAAATTTTATTTCTACAGAAATTGTTTTCAAAATTTTATTTCTATAGAAAATTTTGTCAAAATTTTATTTCTATAGAAAATTTTGCCAAAATTTTATTTCTATAGAAAATTTTGTCAATGATTGAAGATTTTTACTTTTTTTATAAAAATATTGTTTACCCAAATTAACATTTTAGTTAAATAAAAACAAAAATAAAAACAATAAAAATTCATCCCAGAAAAGGTTGAAAATCAGCAGCGAAGTGACGGATGTAAATATGAAATAAATTCTTTCAATTGCATTAAAATTGATTGAAAGTGCCGAAAAAATCATCATCATTTTCGTGATTGAAGAAATTTCAATTAAAAAATTAATTGAATTGATTAATTTAGTGATCGAATCAGAAAATTCTTTTCTGTGTACTAAACACGGAGGAAAAAAGCTACTAAGACAGAAAATAGTCTGCTGACAAGGGAGAGAAGTTACTGTTTGCTGAAATAGCAAACATTGTCTGTTATTTTTTAATCCCGACTTCACAATAAAATGGTTTAATTTGACTGAAAAAGGAAGGAAAGGGGACAATAAAAACAATATATTAAGAATTTTAATTAATACCCAGGAAAAACTCTCATTACCCGGTAATCTTGTAGGTAAGCCTATTTAAAAATAAATAACCACTTATTAATTGGCATCGCTTCGGATTACATTTACATACGCATGTCCTAGAAGGAAAGTACTTCTCCCCAGGCATACTTTCGGCAATAAAATAGGTAGTGAATTTAAAGCATATAATCACCTAATATGTAATGATTTACTTAAGAGCTACTTGAATCAGAGATGGTCTGTATCAAACATTTTAAGGTTTGCGACTGTCGCAAAGTTGTAAACGTCGTAAACGTCACATACACGTCGTAAATGTAGAAAAAGTAGCAAACGTCGCAAACTCCAAATACTTCAGACCCTTCAGATAGGCAGCGAATGATATCCAAGATGATGATATATGCGAAGAAGTTTCAATTCTCAGGAATGTTCATAAAATTATTAACGAGTTTAAAATACTTGAGAATATAGTTATTTCAATTGGAAATTTGAAGCCAAAATTACTATAAACTACTCGATGGTGCAGTAAACGTGACGGTCGGTACTCGCTCATAGTTAACCTTTCACAAATTACTGCAGAAACTGGAAGGAAGGAAAACTACTTATTGCTGTTGCTGTTTAGAAAAAATTTTATAAAATCACTTTTTGGCTTATTAGAACCAATTTCCATACTAATTAAAATTTTTCAAAATTGTAGCTAGTCATTCGTTGATGCAGCTAAAGCTTGGTCCACGAAAACCAAGAATAGTTTCAAGTTGTGAATGAGAGATGTAAATCTAGTAGAGTTTTGAATAAATACAATATAGGACATTTTTTGCATACCTTTTATCGGGGAGCTTAACTAAATTAAATTAAAAAATATTCACAATTTCTTTAATTCCAAATTAGGCTTTCTACACTAGGTTTGCGACTTTTGCGACATACGTATTATACCGTCGTAAACGTATGTCGCAAAAGTCACAGTTTGCGACAGGCCAACCCTGACTTGAATAGAAACGAATATTGTATAAATAAACAAAATATCTAATAAATAATCTAAATAAGATGCAAATTAATTTCACACTTAAAATAGAAATAAATGTAGGTTGTTTAAGGGAGTTGGATTCATGAATTACGTTATAATATGTCCAATAGCCAATTCACATAAGGTTCAAAATCTACTAAAAGTGGATTTTAAGTCTCTTTTTTATAAGGCAAATAGCATTTGAAATTTAGTTTAAGCGCATTTTGGAAGTGTAATGTGAATGAGGTATAAGAAAGCATTTATTTAAAACATAATATGACAATGTCATTAAACACAATTATTATGAAATATTTGTGATAAAAATTTCTTAACGGAAAAATTTTCAGAATTACCGTTACATTACATATTCTTTTTGATTTTTTTTTATGTAAGTGCTCGATTATGTGAATAATTATACCTAATGGTACCATCATTTATTCTATTTTATTAATTCGTTAACTACAACTGCATAAAATTTGAGAATAACAATTCGAAAATTACCGAGAAGTATTTATTTTTGTCATTACAAGTTAGTCATTATAAATCGCCGCAATGTAATGCAACGTGTAATGGCAGCTTTACTCCTGGTAATGTCAATTGTAATGAGATGTGGTTACCTAGTTTTTGCTGGGTATTTCTTGTAGTTTCCAAAAAATAGGATTTTTAAATGAAATTAAGACATAACGTCAAATAAAATGTTTGCTGATCGCACTTAGAAGCTTTTATGAAAGTCTGGAGTACAAAAAAATACTATTTTTGGTTCTTGAAAATAGTATCTGCTATTATATTTTTGTATTTCATAATCTAGCGATATTGTCCTACACTCATAGAAAAAAAAAGTCTGCTAAAAACAGCAGTCTACGTCTGCTGTTATATTTTTGTATTCCAGGTTTTAACGAACAACAATTGATAAAATTTTACCAAACCAAAAGTAGTTTTTTTGTAATATTTTTGCACTGTAATATGCCCCCAAAATGCGTTCATCAAACATTTTGTTTGCTGTTATGCCTCAATTTGATAAATATTCCGATATTTGGCCAAATACTATAAATATTCATAAAATATTGTTTTAATTGTGTTACGACAGTCCCTAAATTGAAATTTTTATTTGTCTCACCCAAACTAAAACATATTTTAGCGCAATCGAACTTAAAAAATAGCACACAATGTTTGCTATTTCAGAAAACAGTAACTGCTTTCCCTTTTTCAGTAGACTTTTTGCTGTTTTAGCAGACTTTTCTGCTGTTTCTACTAACTAATTTCTTTGGGTGTAATTTTCTCATACGGGTGGTTTTAATAATAAGTAAATAAAATTTAACAATTTTGTTTTCAACTTCCAGATTTTCAGACGTGCGCTCGACGTTGCAGGGGAAACAGGAGGAACGTTTACCATTCTTTAGTTTTACTTTTCCTGAATCTTTTAAGAAACGATTCCCTCGTGAGTACGAGAATTTCGTTGAGAATATCGACCGTTTAACAACACCATTCGATGTACATGCCACACTTAAGCACATTCTAGGTAGGTGTTATTTTTTTATGTTTTATGATATTTCAGGAAAGAGAGCCTAATTTTAATCTTGAAAATCCATTGGGTAACATTTTAAAATCTGAAAATTTTACTAATTGTTATTCGCTTGATAAAATGTACAAATACACAACAGGTGGTTACCTGCTTCTATGAGCTTTAGGTGCTAAAAAATATCTTGTTAGTTTTTTGTTGTGATTTCTAATCAATTTTGATTAGCTACAATAAAACGGTTATTTTTATTTATTTTATATTTTTCACCTAGATCTACAAAAACCCACATCGAACGATTTATCCTATGACAATGAAGAGATCAAATCCACACCAAATCAACAGCACAATGTAAAAGTTTCCGATTTAGCTAAAAATCGTGCTATATCATTATTCGATAACATTCCTAAGAATCGTTCATGTGCTGATGCTTACATAGAACCTCATTGGTGTGCTTGCTTGAATTGGCAACAATTGAATGTCACCAATGAGTTAGCAGTAGGAGGACCCTTGTTGAAAGCTGCTGGGAGTATCATCAACACAATCAACACTGCCACAGAAAAATTTCGAACATATTGTGAACCATTACAATTGAAACAAATCAATTGGGCCATGCGTCTAATGCCTCATAGTGCTTTATTGGCATTTAAAGGAAATGCAGATGTTGATGGCTACATGGCTGAAATGGGTGATAAAACTCATAACTCCGAAGTAATTTATCAACTTCAGATAATGGTATCACCTGGAGATTCCCTATTCGAAGCAAGTGTTTATCACCATATAGAAACACAAAAAATGAATACAAAACTCACGGAAATATCCCGTGTCAATAAATATGGCTCACAAGCCAATTGTATATACGAAAGAAATCCCGAATTACGTAAATATTGCTATTGCAAACAATAGTTTCTTTAGGTTTACCCAAATAAGTTCCTTGTTTTAGTTTCCAATAATATTTTTTAATAAGTTCAATGCCAAATATCTGTTTTAAGTATCCTTATATTATTATTCATCCAAATTTTGGAATTTGTCAGTTTTATTAGTTTTGTTTAGAGACTTTTTAAAAGTATTTTTTCTCTCTTTATTTTTATAACAACAAAACCATGACCAATGATGACAATTTTATAAGATAAAAAAAAAAACAATCACAAAAAATTTATATGTATAAGAAAAAAAAATATTTTTATGTGTATTACCTATATTTATATGTAACCGCGACAACCCGCCATTTTCATAAATGATTTCCATACATTTAAATTCAATTTGCTTAGCTTTTTTAGTTCCTTTTTTTTTGTATTTTATCTTCCTATTTTTGGAAAATATCAACGAAATGATGCTTATTCATATTTTAGAAATAATTACAGGTCATATATTATTGTAAATTTTTCATGAACGTGTCAATTTAAATTTTTATATTTATTTTGTTTAAAAGTCGGTTGCTTTAGCAATTTTTGTTTGCTGAAAAAAGGAATGCAATCTAGTCTACTAAAACAGCAAATTTCCTACTTTTGTTTCGACTAAACTAATGTTTGTTATTTTAGCAAGTCAGAACTGCTGAGAAAAAGAATTCAGATTTAATAGCAGTTGAGACGGCTGCACTTGTTTGATCTTAGTTGTGCTAAAAACTACATGTGGTACACAATTTCCATCGGTGCTATGGGCTATGGCTTCAGGAAGAGTACTGCTCAGTTTTGCCTGGGATATGGCCTATTCTTTCGATGCGATGGATATGGCACATATACCAAGTCACACATCTGAGGCAGCGATTTGAGGGGCCTATGTTATTCTACTGCGTATCGCTTCCCTGTGGAATGCACCATTGCATTGCATAGTTCAACTCTGACCGGCCTATTGCTCTATATAAGATTTCTTGGTCCATGTTTGAACCATGCACAGTGGTTCCAAATCGTTTTTTTTTTGTTTTTGGAAATAACTCTGCAACTTTTGAATAGCTAATAACATAACATAATTTTTGCAAGTTTGCGGGCCCCCTGTGGGCCCACGGACAGGCCTATATAGGTGTTGAAAATAGGTCACCTCGGGCGTATGAAATTTTATTTTAGTAGTAATTATGAACCGGGAAACTGGAAAATGCGGGAAATAGGAAAATGACCTAAACTGACAATATGCTTAAAAAGGTATTGAACCCTCCGATATGTGGTAAGATCCATGGGGACTTTTTGGACTTTATTCATGCATAAATCTGTCTTTTATATGATCCCTGTACTAATTGGTACATGTAGTCATAGATTATCATCTTTGAGATCAGATAAAAAAAGAGTTATGAAATAAAAAAGTCAAAAACTTCCACAGGGATCTTACACTCATAGAAAAAAGTCTGCTACAAACAGCAGTCGATGCCTGCTGTTATATTTTCGTTCTTCAGGGTCTAACGAACAACAAATTATAAAATTTTAGGGTTATACAATTTTCCCCAAAACATATTTAAGAATCCATAGTAGTTTTTGGTATATTTTACAATACCTTAAATACTATCAGAAACATATTGTTTACGGTTATGCCTCAATTTGATAAATATTCTGATTTTTGGGCAAATACTATAAATATTAATAAAATATTGTTTTGTGTTAGGATAGCTCCTAAGTTTACATTTTTAAATGTTCAATCAAACTAAAACAGGTTTCAGAGTAATCGAGCTTATCAAAATAGCAGACAATGTTTACTATTTCAGTAAACAATGACTGCTTTCCCTTTTTCAGCAGACTCTCTGCTGTTTTAGCAAACTTTTCTGTTGTCCCTACTAACAAATTTCTTTGGGTGTACCAAATATTGAAGGGTTAAGAACATTTTCCTCCTATGTAACCGAACAAAAAATTATGAAAAATTGCTCGATTTTTTTATTTATTTTTATTTTATATTTATTGGGAAAATCAAGCCTATAGGCCATTAGAAGATGGTTACAAAAATAACTTTTTTTAGAATTTTTTTAAACCATTTTTTAGAATTAATTTAAAAAATAACTTTTTTGGAATTTGTTTAAACCATTTTTTAAGAATTAATTATTACATTGCGGCGAGTTATAATGAATAACTTGTAATGACAAAAATAAATACTTCTCGGTAATTTTCGAATTGTTATTCTCAAATTTTTAGGCAGTTGTAGTTAATATAATTATTCACATAATCGAGCACTTACATAAAAAATCAAAAAGAATATGTAATGTAACGGTAATTCTGAAGATTTTTCCGTTAAGAATTTTTTATCATAAATATTTCATAATAATTTCAACATAATGTTTAATGACATTATCATATTATGTTTTAAATAAATGCTTTCTTATACCTCTCTGACATTACACTTCCAAAATGCGCTTAAACTAAATTTCAAATGCCATTTGCCTTATAAAAATGAGACTTAAAATCCACTTTTAGTAGATTTCGAACCTTATGTGAATTGGCTATTGGATATATTATAACGTAATTCACGAATCCTCCCTCTTAACCTTAAACAACCTACATTTATTTCTATTTTAAGTGTGACATTAATTTGAGTGTAATCTTATTTAGATTATTTATTAGATTTTTTTGTTTATTTATACAATATTCTATTTCTATTCAAGTAGTTCTCCTATTACAGCACCACTCGCCATATTTTGATCCATTGTAATCGGCGATAGAAATCTATATTTTCGAGATTTGGTTTCCTGAGACAATAAGTGGCTATTTTGCAAGCTTTGGTGTATCTACGAATAAGTCATTACATATTAGGTGATTATATGCTTTAAATGCACTACTTATTTTATGGCCGAAAGTATGCCTGGGGAGAAGTACTTTCCTCCTGGGACATGCGTATGTAAATGTAATCCGAAGCGATGCCAAATAATAAGTGGTTATTAATTTTTAAATAGGCTTACCTACAAGATTACCGGGTAATGAGAGTTTTTGCTGGGTAGGTAACTACAACTCATTACAATTTGCATTATCAGCAGCAAAACTCTCATTACACGTTGCATTACATTGCGATGAATTATAATGACTAACTTATAATGACAATAATAAATGCTTCTCAGTAATTTGTGATGATTATTCTCCAAATGTAATGCAGTTGACCGATAATGGCTTATTAAATGGAATAAATCATGGCATAATTGACTATAAACATCAACTGAATTGAGCATTTACTTAAAAAAAATTTAAAAAAAATGTAATCTAACGTTGATTCTGAAGATTTTCCATGCATTTCATAATAATGGTGATTTAAATGAATGTACCCAGCAAAAACTCTCATTACCTGGTAATCTTGTAGGTAAGCCTATTTAAAAATTAATAACCACTTATTAATTGGCATCGCTTCAGATTACATTTACATACGCATGTCCTAGAAGGAAAGTACTTCTCCCCAGGCATACTTTAGGCCATAAAATAAGTAGTGCATTTAAAGCATATAATCACCTAATATGTAATGACTTATTCGTAGATACACCAAAGCTAGCAAAATAGCCACTTATTGTCTCAGGCAACCAAATCTCGAAAATATTGATTTCTATCGCCGATTACAATGGATCAAAATATGGCGAGCGATGCTGTAATAGAAGAACTACTTGACTAGAAACGAATATTGTATACACAAAAAATCTAATAAATAATCTAAATAAGATGCAAATTAATTTCACACTTAAAATAGAAATAAATGTAGGTTGTTTAAGGGAGTTGGATTCGTGAATTACGTTATAATATATGCAATAGCCAATTCACATAAGGTTCGAAATCTACTAAAAGTGGATTTTAAGTCTCTTTTTCATTTGAAATTTAGTTTAAGCGCATTTTTGAAGTGTAATGTGAATGAGGTATAAAAAAGCATTTATTTAAAACATAATATGATAATGTCATTAAACACAATTATTATGAAATATTTGTGACAAAAATTTCTTAAGGGAAACATTTTCAGAATTACCGTTACATTACATATTCTTTTTGATTTTTATGTAAGTGCTCGATTATGTGAATAATTATACCTAATGGTACCATCATTTATTCTATTTTATTAATTCGTTAACTACAACTGCCTAAAAATTTGAGAATAACAATTCGAAAATTACCGAGAAGTATTTATTTTTGTCATTACAAGTTAGTCATTATAACTCGCCGCAATGTAATGCAACGTGTAATGACAGCTTTACTCCTGGTAATGTCAATTGTAATGAGATGTGGTTACCTAGTTTTTGCTGGGTAGGTAGTAATCACGAATTTAACTCACTAGTTGTTTTAGTAAGTTTTCTAGTTTAATAATGGAATTATGCGTTTAATGTTGCAATTCATTCTGAGTTATATGTACATCCAAATTTATATCTCTCCTTGGATTCGTTATAAACGGCATTATGCATTGTATTCTTTTTATTATTTTCATAGGGTTTAACATACACTGAAAGAAAATATTGTGAGGCCAAAGTTTTTTTTGCGAGTTTTGCTTAGCATAGAATACGCATAACGTTATTTGCCTTGTCCAAGAGTGGATAAACTTACAGTTCATTCGACTTAAAAATGGGTATAATTACATGAAAAATAATTTTGCTGAAAAAAATCATAAAGATTCAAATTCGTCTCCTAGGATCACTTCAATTCTCCGTTTCTTTGGCTCGTAATCAATACCAAATTAATTAGTGTAAAGACAAAATCCTTGGAACCGGAAAAGCTTTTTTCAGCGTAGAGAACTACGTTTTATACTATTCAAAAACTATCCTTGTATGTACATATGTGTATACAATGTTCATTTAATTTAATTTACTTTTTAAGTTCCTATTCAAGTAGTGTCCATTTTACATCATTGATCCATTAGAATCGGTGACAGAAGTATTTATTTTCGAGATTTGGTTACCTGAGGAAATAAGTAGTTATTTTACAAACTACGACAAACTGATTACATATTAGGTGATCATATGCTCTTTATACACTACTTATTTCATGGCCGAAGGTATGCCGGAGGTGAAGTACTTTCCTCCTAGGACATGCGTATGTAAATGTAATCCGAAGCGATGCCAATTAATAAATGGTTATTAATTTTTAAATAGGCTTACCTACAAGATTACCGGGTAATGAGAGTTTTTGCTGGGATTTTAAGAAATATTACTGAATGTATAATCTATTTTTTTATTTAATCCGTTATAATCTACCAAAATTCGTATCGAAAATCCGTCAGCTTCTTTATTTGCATATTTCTCACTTGTTTACCGGTAGATTGTTGAAACCTTTCGCAGATAGTTGACACATGAGTAGTGTGATCAAAACCGGTGGACCAGTTTGACTTCTTAAACCGATTGTCGGTTTTCTTGAAAATCCCATTTTCGGGAGTCCGTTAGAACAGGTGTTTTCAAGGCCTCAACAACCGGCTTTCGGTTTTTATATTTTCATTGTAAAAATGTCACTTTAATGCTAAAACTAGACAAACGCATCTGGGTATTTTAATAAACTGCTATGAAATCACTTTCCATATAGGTGCAACGTACATTTGAATTAAATAAATTGTGTCAAACTTTTAATAAATTATCGAATTAGTTTTTTCGTTAATCTTTTGTAACAATAAAATTAGATTTTCCTTTCAAAATTACGTATTTTTATGAAAACCGGTTGAACCGGTCATTTCAAAAAGCAGCGACCACCGCTGTTTTGATCACTCTACATGAGGCTACACAGAAAAAAATTTCATGAAATTTTTCCAATTAAAATTTTAATTGAGTTTTAAAAAATATTCAATTAAAAATTTAATCGATTCAATAAATTTTTTAATTCAATCAAAAATCAATCACAAAAATTAATAGTATGAATTAATTTTTTTATTAGATCAATTAATTTTTAATTGACTTTTAATTATTTTTTTTAATTGATACTATCATTTCTGTGTTTGAAGACATTTCAATTAAACAATTAATTGGATCAATTAATTTCGTGATTGAATCAGAAAAAAAATTTTGTGTGTATTTGCAATTTAATATTATTGTTTTTTTTTTTTTTTTAATTGGGACAGAAGAACTTGACTAAAATGGATGATGTAAAACGTACCTTAATCTTTTGTTCTTTAAAAAACAATCAAAAATTGGGCCAAGTCTAGAAAAAGTTACGACAGAAAAAATGGAGGTCCAAAATATTGACTCCACTTTGTTAAAAATGTAAGGCCCATATCCCTCGAACAAATAGAGATATACTAATACGCATACATTTTACAAGTTAAATCGAAAAAAGAAAATATCATGGATATCGATTCGTAAATATGGATTTGACATCTACATTTATTGCATACACCCGATGTGACCAACTTTAAACGCCTAAAGGCTAGCCCATGGGCCCATAGACTTAGAAGAAAACAAGTCAGCTTTCACTCAAAGAACAAAGTTGTGTTAAGTTATTATACAGTCAAAAGTTGCAGAGAAGATTTCCAAAAAAAGATGGGATTCCAAATGTGTATATTCCTACAAATAAGGCTAAACAATGATGGAGATATGACCCCACCTGGGGGGAACCCCTTGTTTCACTTCACGTGTCTTTGACTGCTTATCTCAAAATTCCGTATGACCTACTTTACATCTCTGTCGGAAGGCTGTTCATAATGTCCTCAAAAAGAGACCTTTGCTATAGTGCCACAAATTTAATAATTTTTTTTTAAATATTTATTTATTTTCTTTCTGACTTCTATTACTTTTATCAAATTACTATAAGATTTGTTTGAGTTTTCCCGAGAGATAAAAAAACACCATTACATAGTTTAATAGTGAAGCACAAAAGTCTGGAAGCTATAATCCAGTATTAGTTTTAAGTTGTAAAGTATCTTTATTTTTATCCACAAAGGTATTACAAGATATTCAAATAAATATAATTATTTTGTAAGTACAAAAAATTCTCTTTGTTTTTATTAAAGTACAATAGATCGTTCTTAGCTTGATTCATTTTCGATAGTGGTCCCATAAATAATTAGTCTAAAACAATCAAGGAAAGTCTAAAGTCAAGCAGGACCGACTATATTTTAGCCTGCTACTTTTTCGATACCATCCCAAATTTGTTAGATTTTATATAAAGTATTCTATTTCCCTGACCCAAAACACATACTTGTGCCAAAAATTTCTATAGAACTAAAATTTTGACAACATTTTCTATAGAAATAAAATTTTGACAACATTTTCTATAGAAATAAAATGTTGCCAAAATTTTCTATAGAAATAAAATTTTGACAAAATTTTCTATAGAAATAAAATGTTGCGAAAATTTTCTATAGAAATAAAATTTTGCCAAAATTTTCTATAGAAATAAAATTGTGCCAAAATTGTCTATAGAAATAAAATTTTGCCAAAATTTTCTATAGAAATACAATTTTGCCAAAATTTTCTATAGAAATACAATTTTGCCAAAATTTTCTATAGAAATAAAATTTTGCCAAAATTTTCTATAGAAATAAAATTTTTCTAAATAAATAAAATTTTGCCAAAATTGTCTATAGAAATAAAATTTTGACAAAATTTTCTATAGAAATAAAATTTTGCCAAAATTTTCTATACTAATAAAATTTTGCCAAAATTATCTAAAGAAATAAAATTTTGCCAAAATTTTCTATATATAAAATAATCCTCTCCAAATTTTCTATAGAAATAAAATTTTGACATTTTTTATAGAAATAAAATTTTGACAAAATTTTCCATAGAAATAAAATTTTGACAAAATTTTCTATAGAAATAAAATTTTGCCAAAATTTTCTATACAAATAACATTTTGAAAAAAAAAATCTATAGAAATAAAATTTTGACAAAATTTTCTATAGAAATAAATTTTTGAGAAAATTTTCTATAGAAATAAGATTTTAACAGAATTTTCTATAGAAATAAAATTTTGACATAATTTTCTATAGAAATAAAATTTTGACAAAATTTTCTATAGAAATAAAATTTTGACAAAATGTTCTATAGAAATTAAATTTTGACAAAATTTTCCATAGAAATAAAATTTTGACAAAATTTTCTATAGAAATAAAATTTTGACAAAATTTTCAAAAAAAAAAAAATTTGACAACATTTTCTATAGAAATAAAATTTTGACAAAATTTTCCATTGAAATAAAATTTTGACAAAATTTTCTATAGAAATAAAATGTTGACAAAATTTTCCATTGAAATAAAATTTTGACAAAATTTTCTATAGAAATAAAATGTTGACAAAATTTTCCATTGAAATAAAATTTTGACAAAATTTTCTATAGAAATAAAAGTTTGACAAAATTTTGACAAAATTTTCTATAGAAATAAAATTTTGACAAAATTTTCTATAGAAATAAAATTTTAACAAAATTTTCTATAGAAATAAAATTTTGACAAAATTTTCTATAGAAATAAAATTTTGACAAAATTTTCCATTGAAATAAAATTTTGACAAAATTTTCTATAGAAATAAAATGTTGACAAAATTTTCCATTGAAATAAAATTTTGACAAAATTTTCTATAGAAATAAAATTTTGACAAAATTTTCCATTGAAATAAAATTTTGACAAAATTTTCCATTGAAATAAAATTTTGACAAAATTTTCTATAGAAATAAAATTTTAACAAAATTTTCTATAGAAATAAAATTTTGACAAAATTTTCTATAGAAATAAAATTTTGACAAAATTTTCCATTGAAATAAAATTTTGACAAAATTTTCTATAGAAATAAAATGTTGACAAAATTTTCCATTGAAATAAAATTTTGACAAAATTTTCTATAGAAATAAAATGTTGACAAAATTTTCCATTGAAATAAAATTTTGACAAAATTTTCCATTGAAATAAAATTTTGACAACATTTTCTATAGAAATAAAATTTTGACAAAATTTTCCATTGAAAAAAATTTTGACAAAATTTTCTATAGAAATAAAATGTTGACGAAATTTTCCATTGAAATAAAATTTTGACAAAATTTCCTATAGAAATAAAATGTTGACAAAATTTTCCATTGAAATAAAATTTTGACAAAATTTTCCATTGAAATAAAATTTTGACAAAATTTTCTATAGAAATAAAATTTTGACAAAATTTTCTATAGAAATAAAATTTTAACAAAATTTTCTATAGAAATACAATTTTGACAAAATTTTCTATAGAAATAAAATTTTGACAAAATTTTCTATAAAACAAGTAAGGAAAGTCTAAAGTCGAGCGGGGCCGACTATACTATACCCAGCACCACTTTGTAGATCTAAATTTTCGATACCATATAACATCCGTCAAATGTGTTGGGGGCTATATAAAAGGTTTGTCCCAAATACACAAATTTAAATATCACTCGATCTGGACAGAATTTGATAGACTTCTACAAAATCTATAGACTCAAAATTTATGTCGGCTAATGTTAGTAAAAAATATGGGAAACATTTAAATCTGAAGCAATTTTAAGGAAACTTCGCAAAAGTTTATTTATGATTTATCGCTCGATATATATGTATTAGAAGTTTAGGAAAATTAGAGTCAGTTTTACAACTTTTCGACTAAGCAGTGGCGATTTTACAAGGAAAATGTTGGTATTTTCACCATTTTTGTCGAAATCAGAAAAACATATATATGGGAGCTATATCTAAATCTGAACCAAATTTGGCACACTTGACTACACTACTAATTGTACTCCTAGTGCAAAATTTCAACCAAATTGGGGTAAAACTCTGGCTTCTGGGAGCGTATTATTCCATATAGGGCGAAAGATACAATGCTAATTCTACTCCCTGTGCAAAATTTCAACTAAATCCGAGTTAAAAATTGGCCTCTGTAGTCATATGAGTATAAATCGGGCGAAAGCTATATCTGGGAGATATATCTAAATCTGAACCGATTTCAACCAAATTTGTCACGCATAGCTATAATGCTAATTCTACTCCCTGTGCAGAATTTCAACTAAATCGAAGCAAAAAATTGGCATCTGTGGTCATATGTGTGTAAATCGGGCGAAAGCTATATATGGGAGCTATATATAAATCTGAAACGATTTCAACCAAATTTGGCACGCATAGCTACAATGCTAATTCTATTCCCTGTGCAAAATTTCAATTAAATTGGAGTTAAAGATTGGCCACTGTGGTCATATGATTGTAAATCGGGCGAACGATACATATGGGAGCTATATCTAAATCTGAACCGATTTCAACCAAATTTGGCACGCGTAGCTACAATGCTAATTCTACTCCCTGTGCAAAATTTCAATTAAATTGGAGTAAAAGATTGGCCACTGTGGTCATATGAGTGCAAATCGGGCGAACGATATATATGGGAGCTATATCTAAATCTGATTTCAATAAAATTTGGCACACTTGACTACACTACTAATTGTACTCCTAGTGCAAAATTTCAACCAAATTGGTGCAAAACTCTGGCATCTTGGAGCGTATTAGTCCATATCGGGCGAAAGATATATATGGGAGCTATATCTAAATCTGAACCGATTTCAATAAAATTTGGCACACTTAACTATAGTACTAATTGTTCTTCTTGTTCAAAATTTTAAGCAAATTAGGGTAAAACTCTGGCTTCTGGGGCCATATAAGTCCATATCGGGCGAAATATATATGGGAGCTATATCTAAATCTGAATCCAAAATCAATAGGGATCTATTCTGAGCCAAAACACATACTTGTGCCAAATTTGAAGTCGATTGGACTAAAACTGCGACCTAGACTTTGATTACAAAAATGTGTTCACGGATAGACGGACATGGCTATATCGACTCAAGAGCCCACCCTGAGCATTTTTGCCAAAGACACCACGTGTCTATCTCGTCTCCTTCTGGGTGTTGCAAACATATGCACTAACTTATAATACCCTGTTCCACAGTGTGGCGCAGGGTATAAAAATTGACAAAATTTTCTATAGTTTGGTAGAATTTGGTAACATTTTCTCCAAATTTTGGTAGATTATTTTTGGTTCGAGTGGCAACCGTGACACGGTTTCGTTTCGAAGTATTGGATCCTTTATAACATAAAATAATAGTTAAATATCTGAAAAAAAAATATTTAATTATTTCTAAATTAGAAATATACCTACGGCAACTTGTACAAAAAACTGAAAACTATAGGGTTTTGTTTTGTGTGGTGTAAAAAATGCGTTTTATTTTGTCTTAACAATGCAGTTATTTTCTTTAAAAAGAATAGCGACAAAAGAAACATAATTTCTTTCATATCTGTGTTCCAAAAAAACCACAATCTATATAACATAAGAATAACGTAGGAGGATTCAACATAAAGTTGAATCTTTTCTGTTCTTGCTGTTGTTAATTTTCTTCTGATGTTACGCAAATCATTGGCGCCCATAAGTGAATGTATTAGTTGTTGTTGCTTTTGTTGCTGTTGTTGATCGAACATAATTGTAAAATTATATATTTTAAAGGATGAGGGTTTGGCTATATATAGGAAGAGAAATTATTTAGATGAAGGAGCATTTCGATCAATAACCGGTTGTATAGTTTTGCCACCGAAGATTTGGCCCCAACCAATTAAACTGTAAACACATAAAAAAACAAACGAATATTCAAAATTTACACGCAAGTCAATAACGTGTGAGAAGCTACACTTACCGCCAATGTTTTTCCACACGTCGACTTAAGGCAATCTTTTCACCCTTTTCCGTACATACAGGTGTGGTCAAAACAATTTTCGCCAAATCACCTCTAGTTGCCGAAATACGACCGCCTGTACTCAGAGATCCAATATTTACCAAGAGAATTTCTCCCTTTGTAAGTTTCTCTACACGTGCACCCTTCTTGTCACCATCTGTGCGTACACCCAACAAACGGCGCAACAAATAATACGAAATTTCCAATTCTATAAAGATATCAGGCAATTGACCCACAGCGCCCAAAACTTGACCCACCAAACGATCTGCACGGCAGAGTGTGGGATCAATTCGAGTACCAACACCAATCAGACCACCAGGAACAGCATATTGAAGTTCATTTTGTTCCGCATATAGTGAAACGATGCGTGAGAAAATCGGATGACATGTTATATTGCCTTCACTGTCTTTTGTCACAACTCCGGGACGTACTTCAATTTCCTGGCCAACCTTAAGAACACCGGCTAAGATGGAACCACCAGCAACACCACCTTTAAGATCGTTAACTTCACAACCTGGTTTGTTAACATCAAATGAACGAATAACAATTAGTCTAGGTGGTGCATTGAAATCTCGTTGTGGCACAGGAATCTTATTAACAATGTATTCACACAAAACCTGGAAATAGGAATTTAATAATAAATTAATATTTATTTGTAATGTATAACAATAAAATTCATTGGGACATGTAAGAGCATTATGAAACCAAGACAATGAAAAAAAAAAATAAATAAAAATTTTATATTATCAACATTCCCTGATTTCGCTGGGATCAGACTACCACCCCATAATTCCCACCATTAATCGACCCTCCTACTGAATATAGAAATTAATAAGATTGTCGACAAGCACAAGCGAAGCACATAGTTAGAGCACTAGAAGCATTGTAACCTAGGCACAGGTACATGGAAGGTTTTGGTCAACAATACGAGCACTCTCAAAGGGATGATGGGATATCAGTCACCTTGAGCGAGGAGAGTTTTTAACCGTCACTTTGTTGAGCATCCCGACAGTGATGAGGCAATCGTCGCGTCCATGATAAACGAACTAGCGACACATCACAATTAAATAAATTCATATATAAAAATTCGTTTCAGTGCCACCTATATGTGAAAAAATAAGTTATACTTCTTCCCAGCCTTGTGGATAATTTTCCAGCTGCCAACCACCAACATGGATTCCGTAAAATCCATAACACAAAAACATGCAATTACAGCATTTATAAATAGAGCCCTCAACCAGTTCAAGTCGTGGCACAGGATGGTTCTGATGGATTTTGACCTCTTGAAGGCATTCTATACGGTTAGGTCAGACTGTTCGAGGAGAAAAACATATTGAGTTCCTAATTGTCAGTGCGGGTGCCAGTCATACGTGGAATTTAGAGACATAAAGTCCTAGAGTAAAATTTTATTTCTATAGATTTTATTTTTGTAGAAAATTTTGTCAAAATTTTATTTTTATAGAAAATTTTGTCAAAATTTTATTTCTATAGAAAATTTTGTCAAAATTTTATTTCTATAGAAAATTTTGTCAAAATTTTATTTCTATAGAAAATTTTGTCAACATATTATTTCTATAGAAATTTTTGTCAACATTTTATTTCTACAGAAAAATTTGTTAAAACTTTATTTCTATGGAAAATTTTGTCAAAATTTTATTTCTGAAGAAAAATTTGTTAAAACTTTATTTCTATGGAAAATTTTGTCAAAATTTTATTTCTGAAGGAAATTTTGTCAAATTTTATTTCTATAGAAAATTTTGTCAAAATTTAATTTCTATAGAAAAGTTTGTCAAAGTTTTATTTCTATAGAAAAGTTTGTCAAAGTTTTAATTCTATAGAAAATTTTGTCAAAATTTTATTTCTATAGAAAATTTTGTCAAAATTTTATTCCTATAGAAAATTTTGTCAAGATTTTATTTCTATAGAGAATTTTGTCAAAATTTTATTTCTATAGAGAATTTTGTGAAAATTTTATTTCTATAGAAAAATTTGTCAACAAATTTATTTTTTGTTTTATATCTATAGAAAATTTTGTCAACAAATTTATTTTTATAGATAATTTTGTCAAAATTTTATTTCTATAGATAATTTTGTCAAAATTTTATTTCTATAGAAAATTTTCTCAAAATTTTATTTCTATGGAAAATTTTGTCAAAATTTTATTTCTATAGAAAATTTTGTCAAAATTTTATTTCTATGGAAAATTTTGTCAAAATTTTATTTCTATAGAAAATTTTGTCAAAATTTTATTTCTATAGAAAATTTTGTCAAAATTTTATTTCTATAGAGAATTTTGTCAAAATTTTATTTCTATAGAGAATTTTGTCAAAATTTTATTTCTATAGAGAATTTTGTGAAAATTTTATTTCTATAGAAAAATTTGTCAACAAATTTATTTTTTGTTTTATATTTGTTTTATATCTATAGAAAATTTTGTCAACAAATTTATTTTTATAGATAATTTTGTCAAAATTTTATTTCTATAGATAATTTTGTCAAAATTTTATTTCTATAGAAAATTTTCTCAAAATTTTATTTCTATGGAAAATTTTGTCAAAATTTTATTTCTATAGAAAATTTTGTCAAAATTTTATTTCTATGGAAAATTTTGTCAAAATTTTATTTCTATAGAAAATTTTGTCAAAATTTTATTTCTATAGAAAATTTTGTCAAAATTTTATTTCTATAGAAAATTTTGTCAAAATTTTATTTCTATAGAAAATTTTGTCATAATTTTATTTCTATAGATTATTTGTCAAAATTTTATTTATTTTTTTATATTGAATTGTCACTTAGTGGGAGAGGTATATTTTGCAAAATCTACCAAAACATTAAAAATTCTACCAATCTACCAAACAATAAAAAATCTACCATTATTGGTAGAATTCTACCAACTGTGGCAACCGGGTAGAATCCCAGATTCGACCGAATACCAAAAAGATTTTCAGCGGACGCTTATACCCCCACTGTCTCTAAGTGGTAATGTGAAAAGCCGTTCGGACTTGGATATACCTTGTCAGTGAGCTAAGCATGGAGTCGGTCAGCGCTCAGTGATAAGCGAGAAGTTCACCATAATGAACTGAATAGTAAAAAAACTGAAATAAAGGTATTCCCCTATACCTAACCTATAGTCAATGTAGTGAAAACGGATGCAATTCGGTCAAACATTGCTTAATACGTAATCTTCTCGATGCAAGAATATTTAATTTTATATCACATTAATAATTTGAAAATATATACAAATTTTTAATCTATACTTACGTCAATGTTGTATTTCAATTGAGCTGATATCGGAATAATTGGTGCTCCTTCAGCGACAGTACCTTGTACAAATTTCGTTATATCCTCATGCTGTTCCTTGGCTTGCGATTCTTTTACCAAATCGATTTTATTTTGTAAAATTAAAATCTGTTTCAGTTTCATAATTTCAATAGCAGCCAAATGTTCAGAGGTCTGAGGCTGGGGACATGATTCATTGCCAGCAATCAAGAGTAATGCGGCATCCATAACAGCGGCACCGTTCAACATAGTAGCCATAAGAATGTCGTGACCAGGGCAATCTACAAAGCTGACATGACGGACCAACCTAAAACGACCAGAGCATGCGGGGCGGGCACAGGGAAAGTTGTCATCTTTGCTCGAACTATCAGATATGAAACTAGCCGGTCTGGGACATTTTGGATTGTCACATTTATAAATTTTGGCATTGGCGTAACCTTGGATTTAGAAATGGAATAAAAATTACACAAAACAAAAATAAAAGATAGCCATGTTGTTTCTTTTAATAATTCGTGGTTTGTAATATCTCTAGTCATTTATTTGTTTTCTTTTTCTTCATTCATTTCAAATACAAGTAAATAATGATAAAAATATATAATTGAGTATGTGCGTTTGTATATAAGTAAAAAATAGGTCTCATTTAATAACAAATATTCAGAATTGCACCGATTTACGTTTCTACGTTTTTTTTTAATAATGTGCAATAACAAATTATGGGTATTTCCATGAGTTGGGATCTTGATTTGTTTTGTTTTTTTGTTTTTAATAAAATTTGTGTCTTGTATATAAATTTAATTATACAACCTCTTAATACAAAATGAATTATTAAAATATATATAGTCACTGTGATTTGTCCAAGACTTAAAATAAAACTTTACGACAGTTTTCTGCTCCACAGCGGCAGGTAACCTTCTCCGCTTCGGAAAGATTTTCATAATCATCTACGCCATCGACACCACGTATGTAATCAAAAGTCAATTCCTCTCCCGGCTTTATGGGTCTCAATGTGAAAAATGCCAAACGAGGCATATCAATATCAAGATTATCTATCCAAAATGGGAAAACGGCCAGATTTGGATCACATGAGTGATTGAAGAAATGACAAATATTGCCATGAACGGCTGCGTCTATTGTATACTTGGCCTGTGGCTGATTCGTATTATAGTCCAAATCGAAAAGATATGTGCGTCCAACGGCGTCGTACTGTTTACCCCTTTCATCGGCCTCTTCACAAGTTATTATCTCACCTACGTATTCACCGACAAATTCACCTTTACGCATTGGTTTCTCGGTGCGTACACCCCAACCCCGACCGTTTGAGGTCTTAAAGAGGCACAGAGAATTGTGGCGACCTCTTTGAATAACACGGTTAGGGCAGTCTTGGGAACAAGCGCAGCTTGAATTACATTCATATATTGCTTCGCCGGGATATATGCGAAGGCGGCCATTCTTTTCATAGGCAAAATAGCTATCCGCCATACGTGCACAGCACTTTGTTGAGGGAGCGCACCCGTCCTCACATTTACAACCAAGTTTTGGGGCTACGGGTAAGTCGACTCCAAGGCCTGCAAAATTTTTCGTTATATATTGAAAACTGGGATCCAAGATATCCAAATCGGCATTGTTTTCTACATTAATGGGAGATTCGTATTCATGCACATTCATGCGTTCTTGCCATTCTAGCAAGGAAGCCAATTGTTGTTTCCGCTTATGGTATAGGGGAGCCATTAGCATTGACTTCAATACCCGTTCGCGTATTTTTTGTGGCTCTCGTTGACTTCTGGAGCGTGCATTGATAAATTGAGCCAATAAAATGAGATCAACTTTCAATTTAACGGGATCATATTCGTCCAAATCTTTCATATTAACATCAGTTGGTTTTAAGGCTAAGTTTTCGGATTTTATTTTATCTTCGAATTCTTGGCGTATCTGGTCAATTACAATACGATGTAGAACCATCAGGTCTTCTATGAAACCATCCAAAAGAGCACATTCACTGACATTGTTAAAACTTTCCCAGGTATTTTGTGACTTTGGATAGTTGAGCCATTTGACAAAGAATACTGGTTCGGCATTTATAGACTCAAGACTCTCTATATTTTCAACAACATATTCTTGTTTTTGACGTTTGGCGGGTTTAGAACTACCACTGGCATCACTGGCGCAAGAACTTCGGCGACGTTTACCGATTTTCTTTTGTAAAGCCTCCTCTACTAGATTCGACTTTGTTAGCAATACTATTAAGGATTTTGGTGGTGATTTTGCATATTGTGAATCTCCACTGCAGATCGAAGCATTATCGCTGTCATAGCCACTGCTAGGGCAAGCAGAGGACCCACGCTCGAGTAGACTATCAGCTGAGAAACTGCGTGTTAGATATGTTTGATCAGTGAATTGGTGATGGTTTCCTTGTTTCATGTGTTTTTGTCTTTGGCTCAGTCTTTGCCAATGTTTTGCCTCCTGCTGTAGCTCAAATTCGCGTAACAATTTCGGCGATGCTAGCAGAGCTTCTAACCGTTGTTGACTTATGCGTTCTGCAAAATTTTCCGTTCAAACAAAACACGACACACGACGAGGGCAAGCAATGAATACCGGAAACAAAATAAAAACAAACATAAAACGTAATAAAAGATAACGTTTCTCTATAACAATTTGCTGGTAAAGTTCTTTAATAAAACCAAAAAAAAAAAAGATAATCTAAAATCATAAGACAAAAAAATCAATTTTATACCCTATCAAATATTTTTATAAAAATTTAGGTGCAATGGAAAAAATAAAACAAACAAAAGAACCCAGCAATATAGGAAAATTTTACAGAACGCATTTGCCGCCCCATTTAACGGTCTACAGCTTAAAAATATTTTTAAAATTATTTGGGCCAAAATAGGGTACATTTATTTCGATAATTGATAAACAGGAAATTTACTTAAAAAGATGTTTTTTGAAGAAAATAAATAAATATTGTAGGAAAATTTTGCATATATGGTATACCGGCTTTTTAAGAAATATGTTGTATATGACTATAATATGTATTAATTAATAAGTGATAGGGATAATGTTGATTTTATATTGTATATTTATTGTTTGTGTTAATAAATTGCTACTTCTAATAAATGACTAGAGATTTGACAAACATTAATATCGATCGAGTATCAATTTGCTTTGTTTTTTAGAAATTCTTTGGAAGTTATTCGTAGTTCTCATGGGTTTTAATTGATGCAAGTTTATGGAACCATTTACTTTTTTTTTATTTTTTGGTTTGTTTGATATCATTACTGAGTCTGGAAATCAATATGGATATCAGATAAGTCTTGAAAACCCCTACCAAACGAAAAAAAAAAACAATTAATGGAACAGTTTTTCTTGATGGAAAATTCAACACTATTGGTAAATATCATGTGGATAATTCAAATCAATTATTTTCCTTATTCACTACTAAATTAATGATTATAAAAATGCCGACATTTTTTATAAATGGTGTACGTTAGCTCCCTACAGTAGGTGCATTTATGCGATATTATTTGGAATCCAGAATATGAAAATCTATTTTGATAAGAAAAAGAACTAGGAAAAGGTATACTTGAATCATTCTGTATTGATTAGCTAAATCTAAATTTGATATTTGCGAAGATGAAATAAGATTCGATGTCTTTTTTGGGGTCTTATTTTTTATGCAAATTTGCAATATTTTTTTAATTTAATCTAAATTTCTTTATTCATAATCGATAAGCCAACATTGGCCAAAATGATTATACAGTAAAATCCGTTATAAAACTACCAAATATTGAATTCAAATAACTTATTCTATAACAAACTAAATTTTATATCTCATAAACCATATTACTAAACTGACTATAACAATCGCACTGCATCTCACTCACTCTAACTATCGAACTGCTCCTCACAGGAAAAAGATTTCAAGTATCTTCTATATATGCTAAAAAATTATAATAACAATAATAAATATTATATATGAGCAAGCAATAAAGATTTAAACTCGTTTGGACAATATGAAAATTTTCTTTCATTGTAAGGCACAATAGTTTTCCAAAGCCTGCAAACGTGAACTATAAAAGAATGCTGTATTTAAGCATTGGAAAAATAGGGCATATTAAAGAGTGAGTTCTAGACGATGTTGAAAAAGAAAAACTTGATGTGAGATTCTGGGGTACTCCGCTCTTTATAGCCATATATAACAACAAAGTTCGGATATTGACGAAACCGTTGAAAGAACATCGATTACATAGAAGGAAATATGCATGTGCTACCCATAAACGAACCGAATAATTCTACCTAACCGAAAAATTCTATATATTTTAATGATTTTCTTATATATTTCATTCAATTATTTATTAAATAAATCCATTTAACGAAAGGTCATCTTGTTTTCACCAGGCATATTCTTGCATTATTTCGAATAAGGAAATATATGTCAGGCATATATTAATAATATTTAGCAGCATTTAGGTAGAATTTTTAATAAGGAGGGATAATTAGGAAAAAATCCAGAAAATATTTCCCATTGCATGTGTAAATAGTTCTTTATGAAGTGCTTGAACACTCACACTAGTAAATATATACATCTTTTTCTGCAAAAAGAAACACTTGAGAATGACTGCAGGTAGAAAAGCCATTCAGGTGATAGACATAATTGTAGGAATTGCGAGGGAAAATCAAAATCGGCATAGTTTTTTTCCGTCAACTTATTTTATACATCAATATATAAAATTATGGATATTAACCATTCATATTTTGAAGTAATTCTATAGTCTTTTTTCACAAATAGTTATTTAATAATAATTTTGAAAAACCTTCAAACAAATATCACTCGATCGATTATTGTACTACAGCAGAAATCAATAAAGCCATTCAATTTATTATTTAAAGCTTACCAAGTTTAATGGTAATATTTCTTTCCAATTCATTTTTGAAACGAACAGTTTGCACACCAGAAATAGCTTTGACCACTGTTGATTTACCGTGAGCTACATGGCCAATAGTACCAATATTGATTGTAGCTTGTCGTGAAATGACTTCAGGCGATAGCGGCGTCAAATTGCTGACATCCTAAAATATTGTGAATACATCAAATAAAATAAATCATCTTCTATTTCCTTAACTCCGAATGCCACCTTTTGCAGGGGTCGATACAACAGCACAGCAGCACAAAACGGCAAGAAAAGCGCAAAGTGGTTATTAGTCGTGGCATTTTTTGAGGTTAGAATTTTAGCTCGAAAAATTGCATCAGAAAAATGTCTTAATCATTTCACATAGCAATAATTACAATATTTGAACAAATTTTTACAAACGAATGTGGTAAATTATGAGATTTGCATTTTTTTGGAAATAAAGCCTGGAAATGCTCCATAGCGCCACGTGCAGATTTTTTCACGTCAACTCAGTAATGCGAATATGCATTTCTTTGTACCATCTAAATTAAAAAATGTTTATGCCCAATTTTGACACAATAAGTTTTGTGATATACATTGTTTCCCTTTTTCATGCCAATATTTCACCTCCAAACTAATTTTCCTGGATTTTATTCACTTTCTTTAACGCCCTGTTGACTGCCAGTTGTGTGCTGTGTGATGATGTCTTGCCCTGGAGTTGGCATTTTTTTTCATTGTTGATTTTAGGCATTTACCAAATTATTTAGATCCTGCTTTTGTAAATTTGTATTTACACCAATTTGACCTTCCGCTGTGGACATTTTTGAAGCTATTTAACACTTATCCAAATAATAAATAAAACTTATTCTTCACACACTCCGTTTACGCCTTGACATCAAAATTTACCGACTCTTGGAAAAGGAAGAATTTTACAATTCAGAGCGCGAGCATTTTGATTAACATCAATGAGTGGGAAAGAGATAAATATAGTGTACGTAACAAATGTCAAATTGCTAATATGTTCAATTATTTGCGCCAACGTACTGTATTAAGTACGTAGAAGACGAATCATCAAGCAGAATATTGCCAATGGGGCGTTCCGACGCAAATTTTTGTCAGATATAGCCCAATAAACACAAACGTTTGAAAAATACTAAAATGCAATAATTTTTCAAACATTTTTTCAAAGGATTAGGGTAATATTCAAGTTGAGAAATTGTTGAGAAAATCGCGTTCTCAACAAAAAACAGACATTACCCTCAACAGTAAAATTCAACACAATAGCAATAATCTCTCAATTGTAATCCTCAAATTGAAATGCATTGCTACTCAATAATTTCTCAAACAGTTTCCAATGTGAGACAAATTAAAAATTAATATTGCTGCGAATATTTTCTAACCACAATTTGCATGAAAGTCAATCCCAGTTCTTACTGAAAGTCAACACTAAATTTCTAGTGATTTTGTACATTTTATTAATTTTTTCGTTAAAAATATAATAATATTAAAAATAACATTAACAATATATAAAAATAATAATATGTTATAATACCAATCAAAACATAATTATCTTATTAAAGGTATTAATAGCTAAAACTATCAATACAACTTTAAATAACTTAAACATTTTTCATGTATAATTTCCCCCATAATGTTGGTGTCACATAACTGTTAATTAATTCATTATTAATTAATATGCTGACAATTTCAAATAATTACTATCGAGGAACTTGATGGCCTGCGTGTTAGAATAGATTCCATCAAGAGGAATTCACAAAATATCAAACTGATGACGGAATGTAAATTGATGTAATGCACATTTTCATCCAGAAGTTCTTGATTTAGGAACTGTTGCACTTTGTTTTGTTGTTGTTGTTGTTGTAACAGTTTATTGTGATCTCATCCATTTCATGTTATACGCTTGGTACATCAGCTTGTTGGCAGATCAAGGAACTCTGCGACTAAGGTGTGGTGTGTCCAGAGTGATCTGGTGGTAAGTCGGGTTGGTTTGGCTGGACAAGAGAAAAGATGACGCGTGTCGTGTGGCCCTTGGTTGCAAACTGGACAAACGTCAGCTACGCTGCTATCAATCACCGATAAGTAGGAATTGAGGCGGCTGCACTTGCCTGATCTTAATTGGGCCAAAACTACCCTAGTCTGCCGTGGGAGGTCTCTTTCCTCCGGTGCTATGGGCGGTGGTCGGACTCCAAGAACAGGATTAACCTTGTAGCTTCTCACCGCTTCAGCTACAGTATCCTCATGAATCCTGTTCAAACCTGCCTGGTACGCTGCTTGATCTAGAGGCTCTCTTTTATAGCGCTGGATCTCGCGCTCTAGATTATGTATATCAACCCTTACGTTCCTGGGTGGTGGTTGTGTATCCATAAGATGGTGGTTTGGATGATTACTTTGTTTTAATTGGTTGCACTTTGCAAGTTTTCTGGAATCTTTTCTTTGTTGTTTCCTTCATCATTTTTTCACCGGTCAACATCTTCCAAGAATATAACATCCAATGATTTTAGTTTTCTGCAAAACAATCGAGTTTTGTGATTTCCATTACGTTTTCATTTCACTTTTTATTTTGACTTACCAATTATAATTACCGTTTTGGATTAATTTCAGTTTTATGTCAATAAAAATAACTGAGCACGTACTTCGTGGCACAAAATGTATTGAAAACCACAAAATTCCTCAAGAACGTTGGTGTCACAAAATTGTTGTAAAACTCATTAAAATTCGGGAAATTAGCAAGGAACTTGATGACTAGAAAGTTAGAATAAATTTCCAGCAATTTCAATTCACAAAATATCAAATTAAACCGATGATGCGATGTAAATTAAACTATATGCGTGATGCGAATTATCACCCAGTAGTTGATATGGAAAAGCATAAATACCAAGTTTAATTCATTGTACTTTGATTTATGGAAACTTTCTCTTTTCGATAAGCCACCATCATTTTTCATTGGTCAACCTCTTAATGTTTCCAAGAATGCAGCATCCAAATATTTTAGTTTTCTGCAATGAGATTTAAATTTAGTGACTTCTCTAAAGTGTTGATTTAATTTTTCATATTGACTTACCAATTATTATAAACTATTTAAAGCAGTTCCAGTTACTTGTCCAACATTTTTTCATCGGTCAGCTTTTTAATGTTTTAAAGAACGTAGAATCCATAATTTTAGTTTTGGGCAAAGAGATATAATTTAGTGTCTTCCTTAAAGTTTCATATCATTTTTTTATTTTCACTTACGTATTATTAGAAACTATTTGGAGTAAATTCAGTTTTTTGTCTAAAATCTTTTTTATTTCTTTCAATTGACCACGAACTTCGTTGCACAAACAAGTATTGAAAACCACATGGTTTTTTTCGTTGCATTTTAGGGTAGTGTTTTGTCAAAGTTTTCTCATATGATCTTCAACCCCTTTTCAAAGATTTCGTCAACATTTTGGCAAATTGGAAGTAATTCGCAAACAATTTGAAGATGTATTGAATATGAGCTGTTTCAAGTCAAGTTGAATTTATGTTGATAATTATAGTTACCCTCAAACTGAAAAGTTGTTGCATTTGAAAAACGCTCATCCTGTGTTTATTGGGAGCTGACAATTAATGCGCTTTACAGACTATCAGTTATTCCGGACAGAATGTCGGTGTTTGTAAAAAATCTTACAGTGTGTCGTATCGATACGACTTGTCGGCGATGACTAAATAATCGGTAAATGTGTTATCGATCCCATAAACATGCAGCAGTATCGATTATGCCTTCGGACTTAACTGATAATGTGCACAATATATGGGATATGTTCGACACGAGCACTGTCGTCCGGAATAACTGATAGTCTGTAAAGCGCATAAAGATTACTTGTAATGCCCTTTACAGATTATCAGTTATTCCGGACGACAGTGCTCGTGCCGAACATATCGCATATATTGGACACATTATCAGTTAAGTCCGAAGGCATAATCGATACTGCTGCATGTTTATGGGATCGATAACACATTTACCGATTATTTAGTCATCGGCGACAAGTGGTACAACTTTTATTACAAAAAAGTATCGCATGAGTGCAATCATTAGGTGCCTTTTTAATAAATTTAGAACGACGCCAATAAGAGCCCCTTCAAACAATAAGAAAAAGTGCATTTTAAGATAGTTGTAAAAGAGTCATTGTGGTCAAGTAAAACTCGATTGTTTAGATGTTTATTAATTTGATTAAACATTTATAAATACTTATAACACATTTAACATAATTTCACAACACATTTAACATAATTTTTTCATTAATATTATGGTGTTTTCTTTTCCGAAAAAAGTGTTTTGCCTTCATTTTGTCTGTACAGAATGCGCATTTTTAAAATGTTGCCAGCAACCTAAAAAATGCGGGCAGAAAAGAATTCAAAAAAAGGAAACAGGGCAATCACAGCACTCTCGATTGTCGGCGGTGCTGAAAATGCCAGCACTTTGCCTCTATGCGTGGCGCTATTTTAACAAAAGAATTCGAAGACTTTTCGCACTTTTGCCTGTTTTTTTAGAAAAGAACCTAAAAAGTACATTTTCCGGGCAAAATGCAAAAAAGTGCGCATTTTATACAAGAAAAGAAAACGCCATTAGAATGATGTTGATTTACAAGTGGCAAGTTACATGTTGCAGCATCTATCAGCCAGTGTTTTTATTCTCGATGGAGGCAGCGTGTCTGTAAAATATCTGAAAAACTATCACTTTATTCCATTTGGAAAGTCAAAAATTGTTCACCAATAGACCTTTTACAATTTTAAGCGAAATAGCTATGTTTTCAGCACTTCATTATCGATTTTATTTAAATAAATTATAAGAAGCTAGTTGCGCTTGGTGTTTCACAAAATATAAAATGGCTCTTATAACAATAGTGATGGCAAAATACTTTCATGTACATTTCATACTTTTTCATACGCTTCCCCCATCACAGTTGGCGATTGTTGCAGTGTCACGAGTCTGTGGTAGCGATGAGGATGAAATGGAACTTTGAAATGCTGGCAGGGTTGGCGTCGTTCTAAATTGATCTAAAAAGGCACCTAATAATTGCAGTGATGAGGAGCTTATTGTATTAACTTGGCGTGGTACAACTTCTCAATAGTGACGACGCTTTTCCGACGAGTTTTTGATGTCGTATACGATTGTTTTCGACGTGGTGGCGATTCTCAGTAGTGCCGTCAAATTCAAAAAATGTTGGCAGGGCATTAGGCATTGTTGTTGCCTTCCCACGTGTATATTTTTTTATCTCTCAATAAGTCAACAAATAGCAAGATATTAAATGTTTTTATTCAACTCCAATATTAAATATTGAAAATTCATACTATATTGATTATCAAAAACACTCGGAAATAAGAAAAGGGCAAATTGTATTTGTCGTCACGGAAAAAATGTTTCGCCTGCCACCTATCGCTATGTATATATTTACACACTAATGCGCTTTACAGACTATCAGTTATTCCGGACGGAATGACGGTGTTTGTAAAGAATCTTACATTGTGCCGGATCGATACGACTTGTCGGCGATGACTAAATAATCGGTAAATGTGTTATCGATCCCATAAACATGCAGCAGTATCGATTATGCCTTCGGACTTAACTTATAATGTGCACAATATATGGGATATGTTCGACACGAGCACTGTCGTCCGGAATAACTGATAGTCTGTAAAGCGCATAAGCCGTTAAGCATCCGCCGAGGTTAAAAACCTAGCTGCTCCCACCAACGATAAAAAGGAGTCTACTTCGTTCTCAGTAAAGGACCTCCGACAAATTAGACCCTCCCAATAAACACAGGATGAGCGTTTTTCAAATGCAACAACTTTTCAGTTTGAGGGTAACTATAATTATCAACATAAATTCAACTTGACTTGAAACAGCTCATATTCAATACATCTTCAAATTGTTTGCGAATTACTTCCAATTTGCCAAAATGTTGACGAAATCTTTGAAAAGGGGTTGAAGATCATATGAGAAAACTTTGACAAAACACTACCCTAAAATGCAACGAAAAAAACCATGTGGTTTTCAATACTTGTTTGTGCAACGAAGTTCGTGGTCAATTGAAAGAAATAAAAAAGATTTTAGACAAAAAACTGAATTTACTCCAAATAGTTTCTAATAATACGTAAGTGAAAATAAAAAAATGATATGAAACTTTAAGGAAGACACTAAATTATATCTCTTTGCCCAAAACTAAAATTATGGATTCTACGTTCTTTAAAACATTAAAAAGCTGACCGATGAAAAAATGTTGGACAAGTAACTGGAACTGCTTCAAATAGTTTATAATAATTGGTAAGTCAATATGAAAAATTAAATCAACACTTTAGAGAAGTCACTAAATTTAAATCTCATTGCAGAAAACTAAAATATTTGGATGCTGCATTCTTGGAAACATTAAGAGGTTGACCAATGAAAAATGATGGTGGCTTATCGAAAAGAGAAAGTTTCCATAAATCAAAGTACAATGAATTAAACTTGGTATTTATGCTTTTCCATATCAACTACTGGGTGATAATTCGCATCACGCATATAGTTTAATTTACATCGCATCATCGGTTTAATTTGATATTTTGTGAATTGAAATTGCTGGAAATTTATTCTAACTTTCTAGTCATCAAGTTCCTTGCTAATTTCCCGAATTTTAATGAGTTTTACAACAATTTTGTGACACCAACGTTCTTGAGGAATTTTGTGGTTTTCAATACATTTTGTGCCACGAAGTACGTGCTCAGTTATTTTTATTGACATAAAACTGAAATTAATCCAAAACGGTAATTATAATTGGTAAGTCAAAATAAAAAGTGAAATGAAAACGTAATGGAAATCACAAAACTCGATTGTTTTGCAGAAAACTAAAATCATTGGATGTTATATTCTTGGAAGATGTTGACCGGTGAAAAAATGATGAAGGAAACAACAAAGAAAAGATTCCAGAAAACTTGCAAAGTGCAACCAATTAAAACAAAGTAATCATCCAAACCACCATCTTATGGATACACAACCACCACCCAGGAACGTAAGGGTTGATATACATAATCTAGAGCGCGAGATCCAGCGCTATAAAAGAGAGCCTCTAGATCAAGCAGCGTACCAGGCAGGTTTGAACAGGATTCATGAGGATACTGTAGCTGAAGCGGTGAGAAGCTACAAGGTTAATCCTGTTCTTGGAGTCCGACCACCGCCCATAGCACCGGAGGAAAGAGACCTCCCACGGCAGACTAGGGTAGTTTTGGCCCAATTAAGATCAGGCAAGTGCAGCCGCCTCAATTCCTACTTATCGGTGATTGATAGCAGCGTAGCTGACGTTTGTCCAGTTTGCAACCAAGGGCCACACGACACGCGTCATCTTTTCTCTTGTCCAGCCAAACCAACCCGACTTACCACCAGATCACTCTGGACACACCACACCTTAGTCGCAGAGTTCCTTGATCTGCCAACAAGCTGATGTACCAAGCGTATAACATGAAATGGATGAGATCACAATAAACTGTTACAACAACAACAACAACAAAACAAAGTGCAACAGTTCCTAAATCAAGAACTTCTGGATGAAAATGTGCATTACATCAATTTACATTCCGTCATCAGTTTGATATTTTGTGAATTCCTCTTGATGGAATCTATTCTAACACGCAGGCCATCAAGTTCCTCGATAGTAATTATTTGAAATTGTCAGCATATTAATTAATAATGAATTAATTAACAGTTATGTGACACCAACATTATGGGGGAAATTATACATGAAAAATGTTTAAGTTATTTAAAGTTGTATTGATAGTTTTAGCTATTAATACCTTTAATAAGATAATTATGTTTTGATTGGTATTATAACATATTATTATTTTTATATATTGTTAATGTTATTTTTAATATTATTATATTTTTAACGAAAAAATTAATAAAATGTACAAAATCACTAGAAATTTAGTGTTGACTTTCAGTAAGAACTGGGATTGACTTTCATGCAAATTGTGGTTAGAAAATATTCGCAGCAATATTAATTTTTAATTTGTCTCACATTGGAAACTGTTTGAGAAATTATTGAGTAGCAATGCATTTCAATTTGAGGATTACAATTGAGAGATTATTGCTATTGTGTTGAATTTTACTGTTGAGGGTAATGTCTGTTTTTTGTTGAGAACGCGATTTTCTCAACAATTTCTCAACTTGAATATTACCCTAATCCTTTGAAAAAATGTTTGAAAAATTATTGCATTTTAGTATTTTTCAAACGTTTGTGTTTATTGGGCTTTCATGAAAATTTAGATTTGCTGAGTGACGATGCGATACTTACTCTTTTCAAAATTAAGAGAAAACTTTCATACAAAAAATAGGTTGTATTTTTTCGGATTTGTTTAAAATCATATCTTAATAATTAATCACAATTGCTTATTGCGTTACATTCTGCATATTTTTTGGTGGGAAGAGAGTAAAATCTGCAGATGCAAATTAAATCTAATATTTGTGGCACTACAACACAAAACATTTCCTCGACTAATTCTAGTCGACGGTCCACAATAATATTTTATTTTTCTATATTAGATACATATGTGTATATATACATATTTATAAAAGATAATACTCTTGTCGTAATAGGAATGAAGACATAACTACAAATGCGTTGTATTGTTCTCTTCATAGCCCATGTTTGTTACACCCCCAACCGTTCCATCATCCATACGGTTTGGAAGAAAATCACTCTGTTGCAATTGTATAATTTTAGCTTCCGTAAAGGGACCAATGGGAATTTGAAGATTTTCGAGATTCTCCACTTGTAGAGGACTTGGATATGTCCTATTATGTTCTTGTTTCTCTTTAAGCTTCAGTTCCTTTTCCAGTTTTTGTTGTTTTTTCGATAATAGATTTGTGGAAGATTTCTTTGAAAAGTGGGCTTCAATTTCCTACAAAAAAAAGATAAATAGCAAAATTAGACTAATGTTTTTTTATTCAATTATATGTTTACTTACTCCCAATGTTCTCCCTTCGGTTTCGGGAAGAGTAAAATAGAGTGTTATACATCCTGTAAAGGCAACCACTGAATAAAACCAAAAGGTCCCAGGCATAGAGAATGCGGATAACATTTGTAAAAAGAGTTTATTTGCTAAAAATCCGAATATGTATCCTAATCCGCTGACAAGACCCGATGCTGTGCTACGTACTGTTGCGGGAAATACTTCACCGATTAAAATCCACGGTATCATACGTATACCCAGATGGGCAAAAAATGCAGCCCCCAATAGCAGAATCAATGGTAACCAAACTAAATTGTTTTTTTCCTGTTTGGGTACAGTCAGTAAGAGATCCTCTGTTACTTTATTGGATAAGCTAACTTTTGTATTATCACCGGTTGATTCGGTTGGAGAAATTCCCGGTGTTACGCTAACTGTTGAAGACTCAGTCAACACTTCTGACGTTGTAGTTTCTGTATCATTTTCACGAGATTCCTCCAAGACAAATATTGGAGTAGTTGAATCATTGTAGTTTGACTTTTCGGCATCAGCATAATCAAGTGAACCCAAATCTAGCAATGTTATGTTGTAGGGATCCAATGGGGTTTCCAGCGCTAGTTGCCTTCGTGTTCTATTATGCCCTTGATCGGAGATCATAGTCAAACCATCAGCTGTCATAGGGGCTTGTAGAAGTAAAGCCTTCTCTTCGGTCTCAAATATTTGTGTTATATTATCCCTGGATATAATGCTGTCTTTGGGAACTATGGACGATGCATTAACAACCACATTATTGACCGCAAATCCTGGAACTACTTTCAGGTAATGAGCGTAAGTGGCTGTACCGAATAAACATATACCCACTCCTATGGTGGATATTAAAACCAAAGGCCGTTTACCCGTGAAATGGATAAGAAAGACGCAAAGAACTGTGGCTACCATTTCCGCCAAACCAAGTAGGATGGTGGCATGATATTTATTAATGGGTGCTTTGAGAGTATGGAATATTTGGACAGCGTACGTTTGAAGCGTTGTTTTTCCAGAGAAATGGCCAACAAAAAATGTGAAAGCCACCAATAGAAAAGGCACCAAAAACGATCTCTTACGAAACACAACGAAACGATGGAAAAATCCTGGTTTCTTACCATCCATTTCAGCTTGCTCTTCCAAAGCGGGTTGCGTTATAAGTTCATTGTACAAACGATTAAACTCTTCCTCAATTTTATGCTCTGGCACCCAACCTCTTAGCCATTGCAGAGATTTAATGGCCTCTCTGAACCGCTCCTCTCTTATGAGCCATGTTGGAGATTCTGGTATGAAACATAAGGATATAATTGAAATCACCGGAAATGCTGAGCTAACAGCAGCTATTGTACGCCAATCCATTAAGGAGCCCATAATAAATTGTATGAAGACACCTGTAATAACGCATGTAGAGCCTAAAGCAGACAATATCCCTCGATATTTGGGTTCTGTTATTTCTGCAACATATGTTAAGACCTAGAAATTGGTTAGTTCGTATTAATTCGTATTATATATGTTTTACGAAATCATACCGGTGCTTCCATGAGACCGCCACCAAGTCCACTTAAACATAGAGCAGCGTAAAGATGTTCGGTTCGCGTAGAAAAATGGAAGAGAAGCCATGATGCGAGTATCGGTAAATTGACGAACTGCAAGTACAATAAGGAAAGAGTTTTTGATTATAACGAAACAATTAACAATTTCCTAATTTGTTGGGAGCCACTGTGGTGCAATGGTTAGCATGGCCGCAGGTGGGTTCAAACCCAGTTTCGACCAAACATCAAAAAGTTTTCAGCGTGGATTATCCCACCTCAGTAATGCTGGTGACATTTCTGAGGGTTTTAAAGCTTCTCTAAGTGGTTGCACTGCAATGTGGAACACCGTTCGGACTCGGCTATAAAATGTAGGTCCCTTAACATAAAATCAGGCAGCACTCAGTGATAAGAGGGAAGCTCACCACTGTGGTATCACAATGGATTGAATAGCCTAAGTGAGCTTGAAATATCGGGCTGCCACTATACCTAACCTAACCTTACCTCACGTTCTTAATTTGTTAATCGGCGAATGATTTAGTGAGGGTCGCTCGGAAGGAAGAAAATCTTATGAAACATATAGTTATGTCCTGAAATGATATCGGATTTGATTTAGTTGAAGTGAATTTAATATCCTGCCACGTATATAATTTGTCCACCATCTGAAAATATTTTAGATAAGTGAGATATACTCTCACGTTTCTAGGCGATATATACACATTCTTTTCGTCTCCGCAAGAATGTATTCTAGGAGAGTAATACAAATACATCCTGTCGCAGTTTTGAAGGCTTGTTACATTAAAAGAGATCAAGTTTCAAATATCAGCGAAATTGTAAATTTTGTGAATGGGTCGCGGAGTAAAGGGTATTAAGCTATACCCCCGCAGCTTCCGGGGTATAGTCATGGGAAACTAATAATTCCAGCTCCCCATATATTTTGTTTATTTCATTGGGCACAGACCTGTCGATTTCATAACCTCTGAGCACTGGGCGTATATCAATCAGAAGAAAGCCAAACCGTACAGCTTCCTATAATAAATCAATTGCCATTTCTAAACTGGAAACGGCGTCGCGAGTGCAGTTCACCAGAAATTTTGTTAGCGTTGTCTGATGTTTTGAATGATAGGACCATCATTTCATTGGGAACAGATCACTTTCGCAAAATTTGCACCATACGTTGATCTGTCGATTTCATAACCTCTGGAAGCCGGATGTATATATATCAATCGGAAGAAATTAGAAATCTTTCAAGAATAAATCAATTACAATTTCAGTGAACAAATAAACATCTGAAGTTCATGTTGTCCATACGAATTTCCATCATCAAAACAGCAACCTCTAGCTTCCCAAATGAAACCCAAGTTCACAGAAAAAGCAGGAACTGGTTGTCCGGCGTGATGAAACTCGTCGAACCAACTCTGTTGATTCCGCAACAAGGGAAAACGTCCCTGGTGATAAAAACAAATTGTCGATGAACAAAACCTGAACACGTATTTAGAACTCCTACAGCAATGTAATATAAGGATAGGAGCTCTAGATCAGGTGGCATACTATACAATACTGAACTAATTTAATTAGGATACTGTAACGTAATCGGTGAGCAGCTACAGTTTATGGGTTCCGGTCACAGTTTAAAGGTTCCGTCACCGACCGAACGTAGCTCCTTTTGATGAAATGCATGATCTTTGGGATGATGTAACCGCCTCTTCATTTGAATGATTCAGCCGTCGTATCATTGGGAACAACTTTTCATAATAAACACCTGTCGATTTTATAAACTCGTTATACTATCCATGTTGTTCCAATGGAAATGTCTCTGGTGATCAATAACAGTCAATAAACACAAACGTAACAAGTGTTTAGAAGACCTGCAGAAATGCAATATAAGGAAAGGGACTCAAGGTCAGCATGTATACATACTATAAAACATTGAGCAGAATTAATGAGGATACTGTAACATAATCGGTGAAAAGCTAATGTTTATATCCTGTTTATGGGTTCCGCCTAGCGCACCGTCGGATATTCACATCTCTCAGAAGACCTGGGTACTCACAAAAAATAGTTAATCTCCATGAAACGAAATTTGATACCATACCCCACCGAGACACCGTGGTGCAATGGTTACCATGCCCGCCTTGCATGCTAACCATTGGGTTACCGCTGTCGTAGAGAACTCAGAGTTCTCGCTGAACAGCATAATATAAATCTGTGCTGGGACATTATGGAATAAGGGACAATGAGGAGGCAGATGAGCTGGCTAAGGAAGGTGCACGCAGCATGGATGACATCGTCACGGACGTTTTCCCCCCGTTCTTTTTATATACTTAAAGGGTCAACGTTAAATACAATGATCTGTGGAAAGAAGGATGGACTTCCTCTTTGGGTTGCGAGCAGACCAAACTGGTATGGAACGACAAGAGTAGTAGAAACTCAGGCTTTCTAATGGCGACGAATAGAGAGGATTTGAGGCCGTTAATAGGCATCATAACAGGACATAACACACGTGGGAAGTACAAGCACATACGGATTGGCTTAATGACCGATGATATTTGTAGATGGTGCCTTGATCCGCAGGCTACCGAAGACTCTTACCACTTTCTGTGTCAGTGTCCGGCATTATCTTTTAGAAGAAACAAGATACTGGGTTCTTTTTTCTTTCAGGATATTACTGAGGTACTAGACTGTAATTTAAAGGGTATACTCGCCTTTATCAAGGCTTCTAGATGGAAGACCTAGAGAACCGTTTCCTTTTCCAATAACGCAAAGGAGATGTGACCGACCCTGACAGAGGAAGATAGATGACGAAGAGAAAAGAAACAACCATGAGGAATCACAATGGACCAACATGGTCTAAGTGGACACTATTTTTCCTTTCTATGGATTTGGTGTCATCTTCTATAACCTAACCTAACATCGTTTTGCAAGATATCGATAAGATTCTGATTCCAATCTTAAGCCTAAAAAGTACAATTTCGAATCTGCTTCAGTACAATTTCAAGTATAATATTAATCATCCCTAATTCTACGTCTTAGCTAGTCATAAATACCAATCGAATTCTGGAGTAGGTTAGATTAGGATAGGTGGCAGCCCGATGTATGAGGCTCACTTAGACTATTCAGTCCATTGTGATACCACAGTGGTGAACTTCTCTCTTTATCACTGAGTGCTGCCCGATTCCATGTTAAGCTCAATGACAAGGGACCTCCTTTATATAGTCGAGTCCAAACGGCGGTCCACATTGCAGTGAAACCACGCTGAGAAGCTTTGAACCACTCAGAAATGTCACCAGCATTACTGAGGTGGGATACTCCACCGCTGAAAAACTTTTGGTGTTCGGTCGAAGCAGGAATCAAACTCACTAGATTGTGTACGCAAGGCGGGCATGCTAACCATTGCACCACGGTGGCTCCCTCGGGTAATTTGAACAGGCTTTCAGATGTACCTCCGTGAAACTTGTGGCTGCCCAGTTTCAGGTACCTAGAATATAGCTTTGAAATAACCGAATTCGGTACGACTATGGAGCTACGAAACTTTCAGATTTTTTTTCGATATTACAAATTATCACTGCTGTGAATATGAAACATATTAATTATTAGAGAAAAACACAATACCTGCATAGCTCTTCTTTTCCCAATCGGTTGCGTTAACATTCCCGAAAATAGACACCCCAAAGGAACGCATATTAAATTGATGGAACCTGTAAACAATTAGGAAATTCTCAATAAAATACATTGCTTATCACAGTATATCAACTTACTAAACCATGATATTTCATCTTTATTTAAAACTATATCACTAGGCTCACGGCCTTCCCCACCTTGTATAGCAGGTATGACGATTGTTGGAAATCCCAAGGTCATTCCATATACTAAAAAACAAAACAAAAATAAACATTACATTATTTTTTTTGAATGCCTGAGATCTAATGACAGATAGAGTAATGCTGTATTCATATGTATATATTAGTTATTTACCAAAAAGTAAAATGTTTTTCACACTAACGGCTAAGAATTGTGGTAGCGCTCTCCGAAAATTGCCAATTTCCTGTGTATCGCCAGCGCTTATCGAAAATCGTCGGTTTCCATTTTGCATGAACAATGGACGATCATTAACTGATCTGAAAGGGAATTGAAAAATAAAAAAGAGAAAAATAAAGAAAAACGTTCAAATTGTTTAAATATTTAAATTACAACAAGCTAGTTTCACTTGCTGCGAGAGAAGACACAAAAAACAATAGCCTAAAAAGGGTGGTCCAACCAGAACACAGAATATTAGTGATAAATAAAACAAAACGTTTTCAGAGATTTGTGTAAATATTATTATAGAAAGTGCTGTGCCAATTATTATTATTAGGGCTGTTTTCTTTTAACACTGGATGCAACATTTGTATGGGCTATCCAGAACATCGTTGCACTGGTGTTCTATCCAGAACATCACATCAGTGCAAGTCGAGTCGGTGTTACCAGATTGCATTTTGATAAAGTGACGCTTTTTAGATTCACAATAGCAGTTTATTGTGACTAATTTATCGAATATCATGAAATTCAGTGTCATGAATAATCGCAGCAGTACATATTTATAACTATTTGAGCATTTCGTACATTAAAAATTTAAGATTTCACTTGTTTTCTATGATTGTTTTTAAACAGCTGATGACAGTGTTGCATATTTTTTGGAGATGTCCTGGATAAAGGAGTACTCTGTTTTCTTTTAGTCCGTGACTGCTTAGGGTATCCAGTGCAAAAAGAAAACAGCCCTATTATTGTTTGAATAGGCTAACATACCACAGAGCAACTTTCGTGCAGCGTGTGATCGTTTTACTGGCCGATTGAAGGTCATAATTCGGGACAAAGGTAGCCAACAAACTGATTGCAAAACAAGTAAGTAAAGTCTAAAGTCGGGCGGGGCCGACTATATTATACCCTTCACCATTATGTAGATAAATTTCAATAATTGTTGCGAGTTTTCGACTTAACAGTGACCATTTTACAAACTTCAAAATTTTCGAAATGAATTTTTGGCCTCCGTGGTCATATGAATCTAAATCGGGCGAAAGATATATATGGGATTTATATCTAAATCTGAACCGATTTTGACCAAATTTGGCACGTGTAGCAAGAATGTTAGTTCTACTTTCTTTGCAAAATGTTACGTAACTCGGAGAAAACCGTTGGCCTCTGGGGCCATTGGAGTGTAAATCGGGCGAAAGCTATATATGGGAGCTATATCTAAATCTGAACCGATTTCAACCAAATTCAGTGTGCATATTTATAATGTTAATTCTACTCCCAGTGCAAAATTTCACCTAACTCAGAGTAAACCGTTGGCCTCTGGGGCCATTGGGGTGTAAATCGGGCGAAAGCTATATATGGGAGCTATATCTAAATCTGAACCAATTTCAACCAAATTCAGTGTGAATATTTACAATGTTAATTCTACTCTCTGTGCAAAATTTCACGTAAATCGAAACAAAAGATTGGTCTCTGGGGCCATAGGAGTGTAAATCGGGCGAAAGCTATATATGAGAGCTATATCTGAATCTGAAGCGATTTCACTGATATTCTGCAAAATTTACGAGACTCACAAAATATTCGATTACGACGAAATTGGAAGAAGATCGGTTGATAAATACGTCATTTATGACCAGATCGATTACATATATGGCAGCTATATCTAAATCTGAACCGATTCAATAGGGATCGTCTTTGAGCCGAAAAAAGACCCCATGCCAAGTTTGAGGACGATCGGACTTAAACTGCGCGCTGGACTTTGCACACAAAAATACAACAACAGACAGACGGACATCGCTAAATCGACTCAGAATTTAATTCTAACGATGGGTCTATGACTGCTCCTTCTCGGTGTTACATACAAATGCACAAACTTATTATGCCCTGTACCACAGTAGTGGTGAAGGGTATAAATAGATGATATTTCCGACATTTTTATACCCACCACCATAGGGTGGAGGTATATACATTTTGTCATTCCGTTTGTAACACATTGAAATATTGGTCTCAGACCCCATAAAGTATATATATTCTGGGTCGGGGTGAAATTCGTCCGTCCGTCTGTCTGTTGAAATCACGCTAACAAGCTATCGACTTGAAACAAGTACAAGTAGTTTTTGTTGAGGTAGGTCAGTGGTATTGCAAATTGGCTATATCGGACCACTTTTAGGTATAGCCTCCGTGGTGCAATGGTCCACGTGGTGCAATGGTTAGCATGCCCGCCTTGCATACACAAGGTCGTGGGTTCGATTCCTGCTTCGACCGAACACCAAAAATTTTTTCAGCGGTGGATTATCCCACCTCAGTAATGCTGACATTTCTGAGGTTTTCAAAGCTTCTCTAAGTGGTTTCACTGCAATGTGGAACGCCGTTCGGACTCGGCTATAAAAAGGAGGTCGCTTGTCATTGAGCTTAACATGGAATCGGGCAGCACTCAGTGATAAGAGAGAAGTTCACCAATGTGGTATCACAATGGACTGAATGTTCTAAGTGAGCCTGATACATCGGGCTGCCACCTAACCTAACCCAGGTATAGCCTCCATATAAACGGACCCCAAATTTGACTTGCGGAGCCTCTACGAGGGGTACATTTATTCCTATCCGGTTGAAATTTGGTTCGTAGTGTTAGTCTATGGCCTTAACAATCGTGCAAAAATTGGTCCATATCGGTACATAACTATATATAGCCCCCATATAAACGGATGCTCAGATTTGACTTGCGGAGTCTCTAGGAGGGGTAAATTTCACCCGATCTAGTTGAAATTTGGTACGCGGTGTTCGTCAGTGACTTCTAACAATCGTGCAAAAAATTTGTCCATATCGGTCTATAATTATATATAGCCCCCAGATTATATATCGCCAGATTTCACTTCCAGAGCCTCTGGGAGGGGCAAATTTCATTCGATCTGGTTGAAATTTGGTTCGTGGTGTTAGTCTATGGCCTCGAACAATCGTGCAAAAATTGGACCATATATTGGTCCATAATTATATATAGCCCCCACATAAAGGGACCCCCAAATTTAACTTGCGGAGTCTCTAGGAGGGGTAAATTTTATGCGATCCATTTGAAATTTGGTACGCGGTGTTCGTCTGTGACTTCTAACAATCGTGCAAAAATTGATCCATATCGGTCCATAATTACATATAGCCCCCATATAAACCGATTTCCAGATTTGGCCTTTTAGAGGTATAAATTTCATCCGATCCAGTTGAAGTATATGTACTAAAACTATTCCTTGCCATTTTTTTACCACATCCCAAGTAATTTGATTTTGGAGGCTGCCTTAGGAGAGTCTTGTACGCAATCCATGGTGGTGGGTACATATGATTCGGTCGGGCCGAACTTAAGGCCGTATATACTTGTTTATTGAAATTTATGTTAATTTTATATTTACGAAAAAAAAAATCAAAAGCATATTATAACATCACTGTAAATCTATGTTAAACTATATATAAAAAATAAAAATTTAAAGATATACACAAATATTTCAAATCCATACAAATATAATTAAATATAGAGAATTGTAATTGGACCACCCTTTAATTTAACTTGCATAGTGAAAAGACCCCCCAAAAGCAATAACAATACACTCTATGCCACCGATTCGAAAATGTTAACGGTGACGATGATAAATTCGTTATAATTGTAGAATTACACAATTAATTGTTTGTTAAAAAAAATACTTTGGTAAAAACGAGCACACCTAAATAATAATAGAAAGAAATTAAATGTTAAAAAAAGCGCCCTGGTAAACATTATTTATGTCAGTATGATATTTACCCATTTTTAAGACCATTTGATTTGTTCACTTCCATAATTGATATGATGTAGCAAAAAAAAAATGATGTGCGTGGAGAAATGTGTGGTACTCGTATTTTCTGGTAGTGGTGGCGGCAATGACAGACTACCGTATTAGGACGGATAATAATTAATTGACTTTATTGTTGGATACTTGTATATTGGGATTTTGGCATTTTCTTCGTTAAGTATTTTACTTTCCAATGACTATAAATTATGTAGTTGTATATTTTACTGTTACGAAAAAACATATAAGATTAAAATACACCTGGCAATGGATACATATTTATCCAATTCTACGCCGCTTTCTAATCCTTAATATGAGGTGTGCAAAAACAGAACTTTCTATAAAAAACAATTTAAAAATTTCCAATTTTTTTACTGCCGTCTAAATTATATCGTCTGTTGAGCCCTTGACATTTGCTAGACTCTGGTAGACTAAAATCTTGCTGAAAAAAATTGTTATATTCTATAGTAATAAAATTTTGACAAAATTTAATATAGAATAAAAATTTTGACAACATTTTCTCTAGAAATAAAATTTTGATAAAATTTTCTATAGAAATAAAATATTGACAAAATTTTGTATAGAAATAACATTTTGACAAAATTTTCTATAGAAATAAAATTTTTACAAAAGTTTATATAGAAATAAAATTTTTAAAAAAATTTCTATAGAAACAAAATTTTCTATAGAAATAAAATTTTGATAAAATTTTGTATAAGAATAAAATTTTGAAAATTTTTTTATAGAAAAAAATATGAACAAAATTTTCTATAGAAATAAAATTTTGAAAAAATATTCTAACGAACAAAATTTTGAGAGAAATGTCTATAGAAATAAAATTTTGACAAAATTTTAGAAATAAAATTTTTCAAAAATTTTCTATAGATATAAAATTTTTCAAAATTTTTGTGTAAAAATAAAATTTTGACAAAATTTTCTATAGAAATAAAATTTTGACAAAATCTTCTATAGAAATAAAATTTTGACAAAATTTTCTATAGAAATAAAATCTTGACAAAATTTTGTATAGAAAAAAATTTTCACAAAATTTTCTATAGAAATAAAATTTAGCCAAATCTTCTATAGAAATAAAATTTTGACAAAATTTTCTATAGAAATAAAATGTTGGCAAAATTTTCTATAGTAATAAAATTTTGACAAAATTTTCTATAGAAATAAAATTTTTCAAAATTGTTCTATAGAAATAAAATTTTGACAAAAATTACTATAGAAATAAAATGTTGACAAAATTTTCTATAGAAATAGAATTTTGACAAAATTTTCTATAGAAATAAAAGTGTGACAAAATTTTCTATAGAAATAAAATTTTCACAAAATTTTCTATAACCAAAAAATTTCAAAAATTTTCTTTTCCTCTGTTGGTTAAGCTACACTTGTAGTTTAGTCAATGCATGGTTTTAAGCTGAAATCAAAAAACAACAACAATGCTTAAAGAATAAAACCAACAATAACAAAACAAAACGAATGATATAAAATTTTTTTTATAGAATTTTTTTATTAGAATTTAATTTTTCTATAGAAATAAAAGATTGACAAAATAAAATAAAATTTTTCAAAAATTGCCTATAGATATAAATTTTTTACAATTTTTCTATAGATATAAAATTTTGACAAAATTTTCTATAGAAATAAAATTTTGACAAAATTTTCTATAGAAATAAAATTTTGACAAAATCTTCTATAGAAATAAAATTTTGACAAAATTTTCTATAGAAATAAAATCTTGACAAAATTTTCTATAGAATAAACATTTTCACAAAATTTTCTATAGAAATAAAATTTTTCAAAAATTTTTTTATAGATATAATATTTTTCAAAATATTTCTATAGATATAAAATTTTGACAAAATCTTCTATAGAAATAAAATTTTGACAAATAAAAGTTTCACAAAATTTTCTATAGAAATAAAATTTTTCAAAAATTTTCTATAGATATAAATTTTTCCAAAATTTTTCTATAAAAATACAATTTTGACAAAATTTACTATAGAAATAAAATTTTCACAAAATTTCTATAGAAATAAAATTTTCACAAAAATTTCCATAGAAATAAAATTTTGACAAAATTTTCTATAGAAATAAAATTTTGACAAAATCTTCTATAGAAATAAAATTTTGACAAAATTTTCTATAGAAATAAAATCTTGACAAAATTTTCTATAGAATAAAAATTTTCACAAAATTTTCTATAGAAATAAAATTTTTCAAAAATTTTCTATAGATATAATATTTTTCAAAATATTTCTATAGATATAAAATTTTAACAAAATTTTCTATAGAAATAAAATTTTGACAAAATTTTCTATAGAAATAAAATTTTGACAAAATCTTCTATAGAAATAAAATTTTGACAAAATTTTCTATAGAAATAAATTTTTGACAAAATTTTCCATAGAAATAAAATTTTGACAAAATTTTCTATAGAACTAAAATTTTGACAAAATTTTCTATAGAAATAAATTTTTGACAAAATTTTCTATAGAAATAAAATTTTGACAACATTTTCTATAGAAATAAAATTTTGACAAAATTTTCTATAGAAATAAAATTTTGACAAAATTTTCTATAGAAGTAAATTTTTGACAAAATTTTCTATAGATATAAAATTTTTGACAAAATTTTCTATAGATATAAAATTTTTCAAAATTTTTCTATAGATATAAAATTTTGACAAAATTTTTTATAGAAATAAAATTTTGACAAATTTTTTATAGAAATAAAATTTTGAAAAAATCTTCTATAGATATAAAATTTTGACAAAATTTTCTATAGAAATAAAATCTTGACAAAATCTTCTATAGAAATAAAATTTTGACAAAATTTTCTATAGAAATAAAATTTTGACAAAATTTTCTATAGAAATAAATGTTTGACAAAATTTTGTATCGAAATGAAGTTTTGCCAACATTTTTTTTTTGAAATGAAATTTTGTTGAAACAATAAAAATTCTACAAATTTACAACAACGTCCGCTGGGAGAGTAAAACTTTTTAAAATTGTAAAACAGAATAGGAAAATATAAGATTAATAATTTATGAAAATAAAATTGGTGATTTTCAAATTTATTCATTCAATGAAACCCTAAAACAATGAAACTCCTAAAGCAAAGCAAAGGAGTCCATATAAAATTCATTCGATTTTTTGGAGATCCAAACCACATTTTCAAAACTCTTTTCGACATAAATTCAGTAACAGCGTTGCCAATTTAGCTTTTTTCCCGCTAGATTTGGCTTTTTTTGAAGACGTTTAGCGGGAAAAAAATGCATTTAGCTTTTAGCTTTTTTTCTGGCTTTTTTTCATGACCCTTTTAGCTATTTTTGGTTTTTTTTATTTTCGACATGTTTCTATTGAAATATGGATAAATCGGCGTTTTTATCTAAGCCTTTATGCAAGTATAAGGGTTTCCACATATTTCAAAGCTCAGTTGAAACATTAATAATGAGTCCAGCCATTATGCGCGCATTTTTGTAGCGAATACACCTTGTTGTAAAGTTTTTTCATATATACATAAAAGTTATCGTAAACTTTAAATCTACTATTACCATACAAATTTGTTAGATAAACTGTCAGTAAATTATTGGGAATATTATCATTTGACTCGTTTATCCTTTTTATGTTATTATAATATTCTAAAGTTATTACGATATTACTAAATTAAAATAGTAGATGTGAATAGCTTTGTGCACTGAAAAAATATTGTCGTCTCCTTAAAATACGAACGCGAATTTTGGTTATAATAGCATTTGTGAATTTCTTTTATATAAACTGTTTTCCTTGTCCAAAAGACGATAAAGTCGTTTTGTCCTTATAATTAAGTGATTCAACTTAAAAATGGGTATGTTTCCATGAAAGAAGGAAGAATAAATGAAATAGTCTTTAAATGTGAGGAGTCTTTGCATCTTAACCACAAACCAAAATAGCGTTCAAAAATAGAAGATGTTTTTCAACACTTTATTTTAAAAACGTATATATACAATAATTTCTACTTGAAGTCGAGTCTGAATTTGGAAATTTAAGTTGGCGTTAGCACGTTTTTAAAGCACTTTGATAGCTCATGAAGAAAAGGAAAATGTTTTTACTGGGAAATGTAAACTATAGGTATTTTCTACAATTTAAATAAAAGTAATGTATTTCGAATTTTTCACAATTTCAAATCCAAACTAAAATTTTATTTAAAAAATGACAAATCATTTTTTTACCAAATCCAAAGCATGCTTAGATCATTTAATATTTTAAAATAACAAGTAAATAAAATAGAGGTGTTGGGAAGGTAGCTCCCACAAAACGAAGGACTTCCAGTAAAAAATTTGTGATAGTAATCAAAATGTATCGAATACGCAAACAGAGCTAATATGCCTTAGATATTGTTACAGTCTCACAGAAGTGGAATTAAAATGAAAATAATATGCATTGTAAGTGAAATAAAGCATTTAAGTTTGTTAAATTTCAATCAAAAATGTGACTTTTGATACAACAAAATTTAGCTTTTTTTCTAGCTATTTTTTAGCTTTTTTTAGCTATTTTTTTGGGCAAATCTAGCGGTTTTTGGTGAAACAATTCTGGCAACGCTGTTCAGTAATTCAATTTTTTTAAGTGTACAAATAATCGTAAACCTTAATATTTTTTAACATTCATAATTTTGGGTAAATTGTAAAAAAGACATAAACCTATAATCTCATATATAATCTTTTGTTTTTAACATTGTTCATTTTTGGTAAATTTTAAAGTAGACATATATAATCTCTTTGGAATGCAGTATAATTATTAATTAAACAAATATGTGTAATGAAACAAATTGTGGGCAATAAACCATCTGTCGAAATAAAATAAACCATTTATTTAGACAGATAAAATAAAATGTTATTATTAAAAAGACAAAATGATACAGAGGTTATCGAACTAATGGTGGTTTCTTTTCCGAAAAATATTTTTTCCTTCATTTTGTCTGTACAGAGTGTAGATTTTTAAAATGCTGTAAGCAACCTAAAAATATGCTATCATTTTAATGGACAGAAAATAATTAAAAGGAGGAAACAGAGCGAATTTAAAATTACAAAATAATAATAATAATAAATTTTAGTAGAATATATTTTTGGTATAAAATAGGGATGAACATATTGAAATTAGTCAACATTCAGTCAAGTCACTATCGTTAGAGAGACCCTCAACAAACTTATTGGATAACGTACGACCCACATGATTGATAATAATTTGTATATTATTTTTTAATTGATAATTTTTACATTGTAATTTAATAATTGAATTTTCAAGTACAATTTCATTGATATAATTTAGTTTTACTTAAGTCAAAAAAGAATTTTCATTAATTCTTCTTTTAATTTAATGCAAAAATAATATTGATCTATTTTTATTTTTTCTAAATATTAAATTCTTTAAAAAAATAATTGAATTTAGTTGAAGTTCAATTAAATATAATCTTCGATAAAAATCAATAAAAGTTTTAATTGAATCATACACAGACAAAAATATCACTCAAAAATTCCCAATTAAAAAGTTGAAATTTTTTCAATTAACACTATAAACCTTTTAATCAAACTAGTTACATTAAGTCAATTAAGTCAATGATTGTTTTTTTTAATTTTGAATTAAAAAATTAATTGATACCATTAACTTTTTAATCAAACTCGGAAGACTACACCCAAAAAAATAATGTTTGTCTTCAATCACGAAATTAATTGTTCCAATTAATTTTAAATTGAAATGTTTACAATCACAGAAATGATAGTATCAATTAAAAAATTAATTGAAAGTCAATTAAAAAATTAATTAATATTATTATGTTTTATGATTGATTTTTGTTTAAATTAAAAAAAAAGCAAAAGTTAATTAAATTTTTAATTGCATATTTTTTAAAACTCAATTAAGACTTTAATTGGATAAATGTTCGTGAAAATTTTTCTGTGTAATTAAAAATTTCACTAAAAACTTGTATATACGGCCGTAAGTTCGGCCAGGCCGAATCTTATGTACACTCCACCATAGATTGCGTAGAAAGTATTACTCTCCAAGTATGAAATGCTTCATAAATTTTCTATAGAAATAAAATTTTGACAAAATTTTATATAGAAATTTGACAAAATTTCCTAAAGACATTAAATGTTGACAAAATTTTCTATAGAAATAAAATTTTTACAACATTTTCTATGGCAATAAAATTTTTGTAGATTATTTTTGGCTCGAGTGCACTGAAAAAAATATTTACGTGATATTAAAGATTTCTCAACCTAATATTTAGGATACGAAATTTACAAAATATTAAGGACAAATTTCTTTAAAATAATGAAATTTTATTTAAAATAAAGTTTATGATCTTTGCTTTAAAAATTTGCGTCCCTCCGTTAAAGTCGCATGTCTTTGAACTAAGGCTAATTTTCCTTAAAGTAAAGAAACACATTTTTGAAATTGTTCTTAAATTAACTGAAATATTGAATCTTTAGATTTAAGATAAAAACGTTTCAAATATAGGCTAAGATTTATTTTGAGGATTTAGCGTCTTTGGTTTAAAGTTTTTTTGAAATTAAGAAACCGTTTTTTACTTTGAAGTATCCGTTATAATTTAGATTTTTAAACTGACATTTGCTTATACGTGAGTACCTTTATGAATAAACCGTGAAAAGAGAATGACAATTTGATAAATGAGATCTGTATCCTAATTTTAATTTTATTGGTCCTAGATTTAAAGCCAGATAGGTTGCTAAAAAATGCCTTTATTTTAAAGATGCCGTATCTTTGGCTCGGAATCAATACCAAAATCCTTAAAGGAAGGTCAAAATCTTTGGATCCAAGTAAACTTTTTTTTTGAGTGTGGCAACCGTGATTTTTCTGTGATTGGGGATCGGTTTATTTGGGGGCTATATATAATATAGATCGATACGGACCAATTTCGGCATGGTTGGTATCGGCCATGCACTAGCGAAATGTACCAAATTTCAACCGGATCGGATTAATTTTGCTCCTTCAAGAGGCTCCGCAGGTCAAATCTGGGGAACGGTTTATATGGGGGCTATATATAATTATGAATCGATATGGACCAATTTTTGTATGGTTGTTAGAGACCATATACTAACACCCTGTACTAAGTTTCAACCGGATCGGATGAATTTTGCTCCTCCAAGAGGCTCCGGAGGACAAATCTGGGGATCGGTTTATATAAGGGCTATATATAACTATAGACCTAGTTAGGCATGGTTGTTAACGGCCATATACTAGCATAATGTACCAAATTTCAACTGACTCGGATGAAATTTGCTCCTCCAAGAGGCTCCAAAACCAAATCTCGGGATCGGTTTATATGGGGGCTATATATGATTATGGACTGATATGGACCACTTTTGGCATGGCTGTTAAATATCACCACGTACCAAATTTCAACCAGTTCGGATGAATTTTGCTTCTCCAAAATGCACCGGAGGTCAAATCTGGATCTGATGAAATTTGCTTCTCTTAGAGTCCCCGCAAGCCAAATTTGGGGGTCCGTTTATATGGGGGCTATACGTAAAAGTGGACCGATATGCCCCATTTGCAATACCGTCCGACCTACATCAATAACAACTACTTGTGCCAAGTTTCAAGTCTATAGTTTGTTTCGTTCGGATGTTAGTGTGATTTCAACAGACGGACGGACGGACATGTTTACATCGACTCAGAATTTCACCACGACCCAGAATATATATACTTTATGGGGTCTTAGAGCAATAAATCGATGTGTTACAAACGGAATGACAAAGTTACTATATCCCCCATCCTATGGTGGAGGGTATAAAAATTAATTTAATTAAAAATTTATTCGAAACAATTTTTATTCAAACCAAAAATGATTAAAAACTTATAGAAAGTGATTGAAATATAGTATAGTGATTAAAAGTATTTACGTTTTTAATTAAAAACTTAATTGAATTTTGCAATCAACATCAATTAAAAATTTAATTGAATCAATTAAAAAATGAATTGAATTTTGCTAATGGAATCAATTGATTTTTTAATATAGTATTTGTTTGATGCCCAATTAAAACTGTGATTGATACTATCATTTTCGTGATAGAAAACATTTCAATTAAAAAATTAATTGGATCAATTAATTTTGTGATGGAATCAGAAAAACATTTTCCGTGTGTATAAAAAAATAAATTTAATTTTTTTCTGTGCACACAAAGAAAAAATACTTTCTTCCAGAACGAAATTTTACATAAACGAAATTGCCCTTTGCTATAGTTTTCTTTTCTTTAAGAGCAAATAAACCCAACTTTCTGCCAAATTTTTTAACGATTGCCTATAATCTGTTTTACTTACTTTTAAAGAATATTTTTTGTGGACAAAAGTATAATTTTTGTTGTCGAAAACTTCGTTCCTAAGAAAATAAATCTCTTCTTCCAGTGTGTATACAAAGAGAAAACAATAAATTATAAAATAAAGTAATTATAATAAATCAACACTGATTCTTTTTAAAGTAGGTGGTAATGTTTTTGGATTGCAGATGTATTTACTTTAACTTGTATTACCATAAATAAATTATAGTAACCAAACGACTGTAACAGCTCATCACGTTTTACTTAAACTGTGTTAGAGGAAGGTAGTAATAATTTTTTTTTATTAATTGAATAATTATTAATAACAAATTGGCACAAATAGTTATTGTTAAATATACCATTATGGTGGTTGGTAGACAATAGCTAGACTAAAAACTACACTAAGCATTCATACCAATTACGTATTAGACCATTTGATGTAGGTTTGAATAGAAGCAGGAAAGAAGCAGAATGAGTAAATAACTCCAATGATTATACATAAGTAAAGAAATCATGTTTCATACACAAATATTTCTCTGTTCGAGTTCATGTGATTTGCATATTTGAAAATGTATGAAATACGTTACCATTAGGAATAGTAATAGGAGTGTTTTTTTTTCGCACCGAATGGAAATATGTAAATAAATATTAGATGCATTGCAAATAAATCAAGATTAAATCAATTTATTTTCGTTTGATTATTACTGAAATCAAGTTAAGAGATATTAATTAATTTGAATTTAATTGTACTCATTTAATATTAGTGTAAACTAAATGACGTTTTTGTTCCATGTGCTGTTAGATAATGAAATCTGAAAACAATTAAATTTAGCATAAACTAAAGTCAACTGCAAGTAAAAAATAATTGGTATATTTTAGGAATTTCTCAAGAAAAAATGCACCCAAAAAGTGAACCCATTATGGAAGCAAATGTAGGTTTATTTTAGAAAATTTTAACTAAAAAATTTTACTAATTGCAATTTGACACAAATAAGTTCATATATTTTTTTGTCAAATTGAAGAAAATTTGGAATATTACACTATTTCTGTTGTTTAATAAAGTTGAATTGAAAAATGGAATGGAAAAATTTTTGTAAATGTCTAGCAAAGTTCAATAGGGACACAATTTAAGTAATTTGTAAATTTTAATAGAATTTTGAATAGAATTTAAATGAAATTTACTCATTGTAGAAAAATATGAATTATTTTGTTCGAATTTGGAATTTAGTAAAATTATGTACTTCACTTAATTAAAACATTTTTTTTCATTTTTAGTTATTGGCATTGAAATAATCAAAAAATAATTAAGGGACAATTATTTCACATAACTAAAATCAACTAATTTTCATGAATAAAACTAGATCATAGAAATGTGCGGAAATTTGTATATCCATTGCGATTATTAAAAAAAATACGTTGTTTTTGTGAAATTTAAGTTATGGTCTCTGAATAAAAAGATGCAACCGCTTCACTAGATGTTGATGAATACACTCCTTTTATTACAAACTATTTCTTAACCTAGTTCCACACTACTTTCTCTTATCATGCCATAAAACTAACATGAGAACATATATCCTGGAAATCCTATACATTAAACTCTAGGTAGCATTAATTATCGTAACGTATACCCAAAAGATAATACACACATGGAAAATCAATAAAGATGGTTTGAGTTATTCAGCCAATATCTACAATTCTACCTGTTATAGACACATCTGGTTTGCAGTACAGATAGCACCATGTGTTTGCTTACGATCAATGATGTTTGAGAAATTCAAACAGTCTCTGAAACTTTTATAACGGATATATGTTTTTCAAAATTTCCAAAAATCGACTTTTCGAGTTTTTCTTCGGACGTTTTAAAAATTTTCTATAGAACTCCGTTAGACGATTTCGACCGACATCAAAAGTAGATTTTGATTGATTTTCAAAAGTATGAAAAGTTGATTAGTTTGTATCACTACAGCGACATTTAACGGTATCGGCTTTTCCTTTACTCTAATAATTTTTTACGTACGTTAGTTCAATTAACTAAAATCGAGGAAAAAAATATACACAAATGAAGCATAAAGATTAACCAAATTCGTGTCTCCCACAAAATAGTTCAGTATTTCTTTAAATTTGCAAATTTTACTACAAATGCGTTCATCATGAACTTCATATGTCACAAAAGACATTCTTGCAATTTGGAACTCCAAATTTTTCCTTGAAACTACAAATTTTTCTTTGACAAGTGAAAAAACTTAGTTATGTCTACTAAAATTTGTCGAAAAATATTTACTTATTTTAATGACATCGGCGTGATGCGTGCGTTTGTAATACTGTTTACTGAAAATTTTCTAAAAATATTCAAAATTTTCTAAATTAACCGAACATTTTTTTCCTGGTGGGTACACTGTTTTTCAGTGAATGTAAATAGGTAAAAAGGGGGAAAATTCTGCGTTTTAAAAAGCTGGTAAAAATTATTCAATCTATAAATGCTGTAAATCAAATCAATTAAAAAATATGTAAGTGAAAATTAGGGTTATAAAGTCGAAAAACTAACAAAAATAAATTTCAGTAAATTAATACTTTATCATTTAAAAGTGTCTAAAATTCTAATTATTCCGCAGTTGATGTTAGTAAACAATTTAATTGACGTTAGTAAATAATTTAATTGTTTCATTTGTAGGTTTAAAATTATGACACTCATTTATTATTAAATCTTAAAATGCTTTCACCTGTTGGCATACGATTTCGAAATTTGTTGAAAATGCCACCTCATTCGTTGCACAAGCATTTCTTGTAAAGCCCATTCCTCTTGGAAAAGTCCACAAAAATTTCTTTTAAAGCGCATCCGGGGACCCATATCGATTTTTCCACTTCCGATGCAGTCCTTTTGGACAAGTATTAGAAAGTACGTAATTAGGCTATTTTAAGTGACGAATTTTAGCTTTGAACTGTTGAATTTCACAAAAAATAAAAAATCAATAAAAAAGTAAAAATAAAAAAATTCATCCCCATTGGGATTTGAACATTTGCCGTTTGGCTTTTTCAATTTTATGACATTTCTTTTGAGAAGGTCTTGAAAATTACGATAATTTTTAATTTTTTATTTTTCAAATTTGTAAGAAGTAGATAATAGGAAAATAAAAGTATAACAAAAAATACTGACAAAAATAAAAAGTTAAATTGCAGAAAACATTTTTGTATTTTTAGATTTTTAAATTTCTTCATCCAAATGAACTTCCAAGGCACAACTTCTATAGCAATGCAAAGGATCCAAAAATGGAGTACTTCCATCCTATGACAAGTCCATGTAAGATTCATTGGAGATGATCCAAGTTTGCACTATTTCCGGATCACAAATTTTTAGATCCAACCTACTTTTTTGGAAGCTCTTTGTTTGCTGGGATGTAAGGCTAATGCATACTTGCTTATATTTAGGAACTTGGAACTTTTTTTCTCCAAATTCATGGAAGAATTATTCTAAATTTGTTTGAGAATTGTTCAACTCTAAAAATTCTCCCAAGTAAAAATTGAGAGGTCTAATTTGATACGATTATATATGATTAGATCTGAAAAATGTTAAAATCTAATCACATTTATGGAACAAGATCTGATCAGATCTCAATATTGGCCTAGATCCGTCTCATCATACCCCCAACCCTGGTAACACTGGTTTGGATCCCCAACTTCCTTCATTTGAATGAAAAAATGTAAGAAACTTAAAACAATTGCACCAATTTTACATTTTATATTTATAAACGTTTTCATTACAATTATATTTTCTTATTATTTAATTAGTAAAATTCGAAAAAATATTTCGCTCCGTCCAACTTGGCACCATAGCACCTCAGCACACTCAGCCATAAACGCCATTGAATGTTAGCGATAACTATGAACTTAATATGACACCAAGGTATAACATTCGAACTACTTTTCAGTATGATCTCTATTAATATGAATAAAAAATAAATAATGAAGGTTCGAATGCCACCATTTTCATCATATATTTTTGTACACACACAAAAATATCAATTAATTTTATTGTCAATATAATTAAAATTATGTTTGTATTTGAGCTAACAACTTAATTTGTAAATACAATTACGATTTTAGTAATATTTTGTCACATTAGCAACCAATTTTATTATATCAACAAAAATTTTGTTGAACCTAAAAATTTTCTGTAACAACAATTTATTGTTCGTTCAAATATTATAATATTATTTTGTGTGTACAAATATATTTTTGCATTTATATTCCAAAAAAGTGATAATCCTCTTAATTTCTCAAAAGAACTTCCGTCGAAGTGAAATACCCAAACGGCACAGATTATCCACAAATATCTCCGTGATTAACGTTTTGATTATACCCTAAACCACATAGTGGTGGAAGTATTGATGTTAGATCGCATAAAATATTAATCGATCGAGTCCTGAGTCGATCTAGCTCTTAGAGTCCGCCTGTCAATGTATTTGTGGTTCACAGAATTACGGTCGCAATTGTAAAGCGATTTTGATGAGATTTGCTACATGACATTGTTTTTGGCACAAGAACGAACGCCAAATTTGGCTACATTAACCACACTAATTGAGCGATTTCATCTGTTTTAATAATGGCCTACTAACTTTGTAGGTTTAAAATCAAGTAAAGCTCTTTATATCAGGCGTTTCAGTTCACACTGAGATAAAGCCATAAAATCCTTAATTTTTTAAATAAGGAAATACGTGGTTTAGGTTATGATATAGTAAGCCCCGCTCGACTTTCATTTGTTTTTTTCATTGTTTGCGATATTTAATTATGATGTTTGCGATTGATACTACCATTTCTGTAATGTAAGAAATTTCAATTAAAAATTGATTGTTCAATTAATTTCGTGCTTGAAAACAATCATCATATTTTTCTGTGTTTATTACAAATTTATTCGCATTTAAAAGTTCATAGACATGACTAAAGAAGAGTCTCACATAACCATCCATATCACAAGTAGCGAAGTACACTTGAAATGGCCCATACCATGTACTTGTCAATTTCGAAATAGACTCTTAAGTTCTTGACCGTGCTATTGTTATTATTTTGTAATTGTACCATAACATATTGCACCAAAAACAATTAAAAGAAGATCTGTTCCTAGGAAATTTTTCTTATTCCAGACCTTTGTTATAATGTATATTATGGTAAGGCAGCGACAAAGAGTTCATGTAAATGTCTGGAAGAGTCTTATCATCGTTTTCTGGCATTGGATTTTGTATTATAATTAATGTTTGCAATTATTTTCATATTATTGACTTTGGACTGCATTTTAACTTGATCACCAAATAATATGAAGAAGATAACACATGTTGCAACATTTATGAATCTTTTACAATATTATAAGAAAAGACACCGAATTGTGTTATAAAATAAGACATATTGACAACATTTTCTATAGGAATAAAATTTTGACAAAATTTTCTAAAGAAATAAAATTTTGAGAAATTTTCTATAGAAATATAATTTTGATAAAATTTTCTAAAGAAATAAAATTTTGACAAAATTTTCTATAGAAATAAATTTATAAAAAAATTTACTATAGAAATAAAATTTTGAGAAACTTTTGTATAGAAATAAAATTTTGACAAAATTTTCTATAGAAATACATTTTTGAGAAAATTTTATATAGAAATAAAATTTTGACAAAATTTTCTATAGAAATAAAAATTTGACAATTTTTTCTATAGAAATAACAATTTGACAAAATTTTCTATAGAAATACAATTTTTACAAAATTTTCTATAAAAATACAATTTTGACAACATTTTCTATAGAAATAAAATTTTGAGATTTTTTTCTATTTAAATAAGATTTTGACAAAATTTTAAATATAATACAATTGTGATCATATTGCCTATAAAAACTAAAATTGAGAAAAATGTTCTGTAGAAAAGTAAATTTTGAAAAAGTTTTCTATAGGAACATTTGACAACATTTTCTATAGGAATAAAATTTTGACAAAATTTTCTATAGAAATAAAATTTTGAGAAATTTTCTAAAGAAACAAAATTTTGATAAAATTGTCCCTAGAAAGTAAAATTGTGACAAAATTTTCATTAGAATAAAATTTTGATAAAAATGCCTGTAGAAACTAGAATTGAAAAAAATAGAAAAGTAAATTTTTACAAAATTTTCTATAGAAATAAAACTGTGACAAATTTCTCTATAAACAAAATTTTCACAAAATTTTTTATAGAAATAAAATTTTCACAAATTTTTCTATAGAAATAAAACTTTGACAAAATTTTCTATAGAAATAAAATTTTGACAAAATTTTCTATAGAAATAAAATTTTGACAAAATTTTCATAAAATTTACTATAGAAATAAAATTTTCATTAAATTTTCTATACAATTAAAATTTTGACAAAATTTTCTGTAGGACTAAAATTGGGAAGAAATTTTCTATAGAAATAAAATTACAAAAAAAAAATTCAATAGAAATCAAATTTTGAAGAAATTTTCAATAGAAATCAAATTTTGAAAAAATTTTCTATAGTAATAAAATTTTTATAAAATTTCTTATAGGAAAGAAAATTGAGATAATTTTTCTGCAGAAAATAAAATTTTCTATAGAAATAAACACTTTGATTAAATCCTTTTTCTCAATTTATGTATAAGTACACAGAAAAAATTTCCGTAGTTAAATTAACGCTAAATTTAACTTATTTTTATTGAAAAAAAATTATTTGCTTGTAGTTTAATTTTATTATTTTTATCGAAATTTTCCACAGCTTAATGAAATCTTACTTTTTTTAAGTATGTCTCAAAAATGTTATGAACTAAACGTGAGTATAAAGTTCAATGACCGTACACATAAGTTCAATATGAACTAAAACAAAAGAAGATTTTCGTATGATTCGCAAAAATAGTAAGAATGAACTACTGTATTGTTAAAATGGTCATGATTTGGCATGAATGATTTTCTACTTTACTTTTATATTTCATGTTAGCCTGATACCGAAGCAGGCAATTGACGTCCAAATGCATTATATCTAATTATACTTTTTTTTAATTTTTTCTTCTATGAGATGATGTAATTTCGTGAACTGGAGGTAAAAAGTACAACAGGACATTAAAATTTCCTGGTTTTAACAACGCTTTGTGGAATCCTCAAAATGTGGAGTAAAATGTAGTTCAATTTTTGTGCGAGGTAGTTCATTCGCCTATAAAACAGTTCACTTTTTTCGGTGTAGTAATTTTCTCTTGTTGGTGCAAGCTAAACATATTTAAAATTCCGACTCATTAATAATTCAAGGGATACTTATACACCCAAATGAATTGTCGATAAGGTTAGGTTAGGTGGCAGCCCGATGTATCCGATGTACTTAGACTATTCAGTCCATTGTGATACCGCATTGGTGAACTTCTCTCTTATCACTGAGTGCTGTCCGATTCCATGTTAAGCTCAATGACAAGGGACCTCCTTTTTATAGCCGAGTCCGAACGGCGTTCCACATTGCAGTGAAACCACTTAGAGAAGCTTTGAAACCCTCAGAAATGTCACCAGCATTACTGAGGTGGGATAATCCACCGCTGAAAAACTTTTTGGTGTTCGGTCGAAGCAGGAATCGAACCCACCTAACCATTGCACCACGGTGGCTCCCAATTGTCGATAATAGAAATGATCATAAAATAATAAATAAATTTCTAAAATAAAATATTCCTCTCGATTTTTTGTTTCTTGGCAAAATTATCCTCAAATTTTGGTAGATTACTTTTTGCTCGACTGGCAACTGTGTGCGGGACACCGTAACGGTCGTTCATCCACCGTGCCGAATATTATGGAGTGAATCTCCTAAAGACAGTATTGAAGCTCTGGGCAGACAAATATTTGGGTCGCAGATCATGGATATTCGAATAGTACTCAGCCCCTTCGCACGTGTCAACCAAGAATGGCTTAAAAACGAAGTTCCTCGCTTCATTTCTACCGTACTATGGTCACCAAAATCTCCGGATATCAATCCCTTGGTCTTTTTCACCTGGGACATTTTGGAGAGTAAAGTTGACACTAAATACCAAAGTGTAGATCATCTCAAGATAGCGCTTCACCGGGAATGGACCAACATAATGCAGAGCCACTTTCATGCAGGGTGTGATAGTGTTGTCGGTCATGAGAAGCCGATAATTCGGGGAAAGGGTAGCGAATTCGAACAAATCTAAACTGATTCTATTATTTGTAGTTATTTTCAACACTTTTTGCTTTTGAACAATAAAATTAAAAACAAGTATATACGGCCGTAAGTTCGGCCAGGCCGAAGCTTATGTACCCTCCATCATGGATTGCGTAGAAACTTCATCTAAACACTGCCATCCACAATCGAATTACTTAAGTTGCGGTAACGCTGTGGACCGATGTGGATCAATTTTTGCACGGTTGTTAGAGACCATATACAAATACCATGTACCAAATTTCAGCCGGATCGGATGCAATTTGCTCCTCTTTGAGGCTCCGCAAGCCAAATCTGGGGATCGGTTTATATGGGGGCTATATATAATTATGGACCGATATGGACCAATTTTTGCATGGTTGTTAGAGACCATATACCAACATCATGTTCCAAATTTCAGCCGAATCGGATGAAATTTTCTTCTCTTTGAGGCTCCGTAAGCCAAATCTGGGGATCGGTTTATATGGGGGCTATATATAATTATGGACCGATGTGAACCAGTTTTTGCATGGTTGTTAGAGACCATATACCAACACCATGTACCAAATTTAAGCCGGATCGGATGAAATTTGCTTCTCTTTTAGGCTCCGCAAGCCAAATCTGGGGATCGGTTTATATGGGGGCTATATATAATTATGGACCGATGTGGACTAATTTTTGCATGGTTGTTAGAGACCATATACCAACACCATATACCTAATTTCAGCCGGATCGGATGAAATATGCTTCTGTTAGAGGCTCCACAAGCCAAATCTGAGGGTCCCTTTATATGGGGGCTATACGTAAAAGTGAACCGATATGGCCCATTTTCAATACCATCCGACCTACATCGATAACAACTACTTGTGCCAAGTTTCAAGTCGATAGCTTGTTTCGTTCGGAAGTTAGCGTGATTTCAACAGACGGACGGACGGACATGCTTAGATCGACTCAGAATTTCACCACGACCCAGAATATATATACTTTATGGGGTCTTAGAGCAATATTTCGATGTGTTACAAACGGAATGACAAAGTTAATATACCCCCATCCTATGATGGAGGGTATAAAAATAGCGCTTTATTTTGTTGCCATGTAAACCTCCTATTCAACGAGATATATGAAAATAAAAACTAAAAAAAACTCTATCATAGTTGCAAATGCATAAATTACAAAAACTCAATATCCTGTATTGACTAGTAATAATGTTATAAAAAAAAACATAAAATAGAAGCAAAACATTCTCGCTTTGCAAATGTTCTAAAATGGTTTATATTTCATTTGAACTTATTTGTTTCTGATATTCACGAGCTTTGTTTTTCATAGAAAAATTATTCTTGGTCTCAATTTGAATTTCCAGTTTTAGCCATTGATCTTTTAAGACAATAAATTTTCATCAATAAACGATATCTCAATATTCGTGACAAGACAATATTGTCATTTATATTGGTAACTAAACTACTGTAAATAAATTAAGATACACTAAAAGAATTTTTATTTTTTTTTTCTAATATACTTTATTCAGTTATAGCTAAATCAAGAAAAATTAATACTGCAAAAATATAACGAGCGATTTGTTTGATAGTAATCATTGCTTTACTACTATTATTAACACCTGATGGAAGCGAATTAATTTCTATTGCAAAGAATGGGTTGTTAGTTGGCATATTAATGGGATGGTTACACATAGAAATAGGTAAACAAACTCAACAAGGTCTAATCGTATTACACATATTACATAAATTATCCAATTGAAACATTAGTTTGCATACATAATTGTAGATACTGCTTTTACCATAAAAATTAAATATCCGGTTTTACAATATTCAGATAGACTTTTTGTAGCCTTGAAGATATAGAGTTCAATATGTTTCAGTTCATTGACCTTAATCAATTCTTAATTTACAGTACATATGTCAAAGGTAGGATTTATTGATAACCCAGCATAAAAAAGCTTCCAAAAAAGTGGTTTGGATCCCCAACTTGTAATCCGGAAGTAGTCCAAATTATTCCAAAAATATTTTTTTTACAAATTCTCTGTAGAAATAAAATTTTTAATAAATTTTCTGCAGAAATAAAATTTTGATAAAAATTTCAATGGAAATACAATTTTGAAAAAATTTACTATAGAAATACAATTTTGACAAAATTTTCTATTGAAAAAAGATTTTGGCAAAATTTTCTATAGAAATACAATTTTGACAAAATTTTCTATAGAAATAAAATTTTGAGAAAATATTCTTATAGAAACTAAAATTGAGAAAAATATTTTGTATACTGCCCGGTTCCAAAGATTTTGTCTATATTTTAACAATTTTGGTATTCCGAGTCAAAGAAGCGGAGAATATAAATAATGATACTTTTAAGACACAATTCTCTTTTAAATTTGGGTTTTGTGTACTTGCTTTTAAGAAGCAATTTTAATTTTTCGTTTTTTCATTTTTTTTTTAATATGCTATCAGAGTCCTTTAAAAAAAAACTTTATTTACTAAATTCAGACTCGAGTTCCGGTAGAAATTATGCTAAGTTTCAATATTTTTTTTTCAATGTAGAAAAGAAAATTTTAACAAAATTCTCTATAGCAATCAAAATTTGGCAAAATTTTCTATAGGAATCAAATTTTGACAAAATTTTCTATAGAAATAAACAAATATAACGACAACTTTATTTTCCAAATTCAGACTCGAGTTCCGGTAGAAATTATGCTAAGTATCAAGTAAAAAACGTCTTTAAAATAAAGTTTGAAAAACATGTCCTATTTTTGAACGATTTTTTGCTTTGTACTCAAGATACAAAAAGACAAAAAATTTAAAGACAATTAATTTTAAAGAATTTTTCTGAATTATTATAATGTTATGATATCCATTTTTAAATCAAATCACTTAGTTATAAGGGCAATACGACTTCATTGAAAAGTTTATTGACTTTTGGACAAAGAAAAAGCTTTATATTAGAGAAATGCTTCTTCTATGCTAAGCAAAATTTGCATTCTTATATTAAGAACATGGAATCTTTGGCCTCATGACAATATTTTTTTTTTTCAGCGTAGAAAAGAAAATTTTAACAAAATTTTCTATAGGAATAAAATATTGACAACATTTTCTATAGGAATCAAATTTTGACAACATTTCCAATGGAAATAAACAAATATATATTTTCTAAAAAAATATATTTTTGATAAAAATTTTCTAAAGAAATAAAATTTTAACAAAATTATCTATAGAAATAAAATTGTGACAAAATTTTCCATAGAAATAAAATTGTGACAAAATTTTCTATAGAAATAAAATTGTGACAAAATTTTCTATAGAAATAAAATTTTGACAAATTTTTCTATTGAAATAAGATTTTGACAAAATTTTCAATAGAATAAAATTTTGATAAAAATGCCTATAGAAACTAAAATTGAGAAACATATTCTGCAGAAAAGTAAATTTTGACAAAATTTTTTAAAGAAATAAAATTTTGACAAAATTGTCTATAGAAATAAAAATTGAAAATTATATATGTTTCAGTTCATTGACCTTTACTTAATTTACTGTACCTATGTCAAAGGTAGGATTTATTGATAACCCATCAAAAAAAAGAGCTTCCAAAAATGCGGTTTGGATCCCCAACTTGTAATCCGTAAGTAGTCCAAATTTAGATTTGTATGAATTTTACATGGGCATGTCATAGGACTGAAATACTCCGTTTTCGGATCATTTAGAAGTTATGCCTTGCAAGTTCATTTGAATCAAGGTATATTAGGGATGGTACTTTCAGTATTACAAAAACAACAATGTCAGCCGCCATATTGCCACTTTGATTGTCATTTATTTAAAGCAGAAAAAATCTGGAAATATATCCACGTATGTTTCGAAATATGAGGAAATATGTTCGCAAGAAGAATTGAAGTAATTCTTACTATCAATTATGGTGCCTATTTATTTCGATACTTTTCTGTAATCATTTAAAAGGAAACTGAATATTTCATTTTTATACCCACCACCATAGAATGGTGACGGGGGTATAATAAGTTTGTCATTTCGTTTGTAACAGATCGAAATATCGATTTCCGACTATATAAAGTATATATATTCTTGATCAGGTAGAAATTCTAAGACGATATAAGCATGTCCGTCTGTCTGTCTGTTGTAATCACGCTACAGCCTTCAATAATGGCGCCATCGTCCTGAAATTTGGCACAGATTCGTCTTTTGTTTGCAGGCAGGTCAAGTTCGAAGATGGGCTATACCGCTCCAAGTTTTGATATAGTCCCCATATAAACCGACCTCCCGATTTGAGGTCTTGGGCTTATAAAAACTGTAGTTTTTATCCAATTTGCCTGAAATTGGAAATCTAGAGGTATTTTAGGACCATCAAAAAGTGTACCGAAAATGTTGCCTATCAGTCCATGTTTTGGTATAGCCCCCATATGGACCGATTTCCCGATTTTGCTTCTTGGGTGTCTAGAAAGCGTATTTTCTATCCAATTTGTCTGAATTTGGAAATCTAGAGGTATTCTATGACCATAAAGAGGTGTGCCGAAAATGGGGTGTATCGGTCCATGTTTTGATATAGCCCCCATATAGACCGATCTACCAATTTTACTTCTTGGACTTCTAGAATCCGTAATTATTACTCAATTTGCCTCAAATCGGAAATCTAGGGGTATTCTAGGACCTTAAGGAGGTGTGCCGAAAATGGTGAGTATCGGTCCATGTTTTGATATGGCCCCCATATAGACCGATCTCCCGATTTTATTTCTTGGGCTTCTAGAATCCGTAGTTTCTATCCAATTTGCCTGAAATTTGAAATCTTGAGGTATTCTAGGACCATAAAGACGTGTGTCGAAAATGGTGAGTACCGGTTTATGTTTTGATATAGCCTCCATATAGACCGATCTCCCGATTTTACTTCTTGGGCTTCTAGAAACCGTAGTTTTTATCCAATTTGCTTGAAATTGGAAATGTAGAGGTATTCTAGGAAAATAAAGAGATGTGCCGAAAATGGTGATTATCGGTCCATGTTTTGATATAGCCCCCATATAGACCGATCTCCAGATTTACTTCTTGGGCTTCTAGAATCCGTAGTTTTTATCCAATTTGCCTGAAATTGGAAATCTAGAGGTATTCTAGGACCATAAATGGGTGTGCCGAATATATTGAGTATCGGTACAGTTTTTGATATAGCCCTCTTATAAACCGGCCCTCCGATTTGGGGTCTAGATTCTAGAACTACATTTAAATGTGCTGAATACTGTGTGTATCTTTCCATGTTTTGGTATAGCTCCCATTACACCGAACTCCCGATTTAACTCCTAGGGTTTCTAGAAATTGTAGTTTTTATCCGATTGGCCACAAATTGAAAATATACTGGCATTTTAGACCCATAAAAAAGTGTATAAGATTGAGGTTTATCGGTCCATTTAGTAAGGCCTCCATATAGACCGATTTCACTTATTGAGGGTATCTTGAAAATTGCTTGAAACTGAATGCAAAATTTCCAGATTTTACTTCTCGTAGTAATTTAAATAATTGGGATTTAAAATCCACAGATTATAGACTTCAAGTCAAGGCGTTATTTCATCATTTTTTTGCACACTTAGAAGAGATGTTTATGATTCCTCTAAAACTCAAACACAAAAACGGTTCTTATAAATTCAGAATCTGATCTAGTCTTCATAGGTATAATCTTTTCATTTATCTGTGGGAAGCGTACTGGTTGAACTGATCTGCTTGGGAAAATATCTGTCATCAAACCCCCGTGAAATTTTCCAAGGAAACTATTATATTTGATTCATGGTGGTGGGTATTTAAGATTCGGTCCGGCCGAACTTACTACTGTATATACTTGTTTTTTTTTTTTTTTATAAAATAAAGCTGCAATTTTTGCTCTTTGTAAAGATACCTCAAAAAATAGGAACAATTAGTTCGTGTATATGGGAAGAATGAAGAATATTTAATTCAAGGATATAAAATCATAGTTTGAAGAAATACTGCACATATTATAAGTAAATACTGACGATCAAAGTTCTGCTCAAATGAAAAAATTGTAATCACCAGATAGCATGAAAATACTAAAGTTACTAAATATACCTTGATTTTAATGAAAAAATTAAAAAAAAAAAAAACAAAAAAGATCATTTACTTCACTTTATACATTTTTTATCATGTTTTTTTTTTTACAACAAATATCTCTTCTCACTATAATCTAACCTACAGCAAATAACTCTTTTTCGAGAACAATCTTTTCTAAATACGTTCTAAATAATAAAATATAATCTTTACTAGTTGTAATAATAGTATGTTAGTACCCATATTAATGTAATACCATAATCTTTGGCAACAGGAATAAATATATATATGGACAAGAAATCATGTCAACAGTATATATTCAATTTCTATGTCATGAATATGGAGTTTTTTTTTGTTTGTACGAAATACAATTCATATGACCGGTTTTGTTTACATTTTTAAGACTAAATATATTTTCTCTAATGGTAATTTTGCTAAAAAGCAGTTTGTTAAGCATAAATAGCTAGTAGCAATACTAATACCCGACTAGGAAAACTTTTGTATTTAACAATGAAATAATATCATTAAAATTTTCAGCAAGCTAGTCTATATTATATCGGTTCTGCAAACAAGTTATGGTGGCCTTGATTGTCAAGCTATTATACGCTATGTTCTGCATGGTAGTAAACATAAGGTATTTGGGTAATAAATAAAAGTGCTCGCAAAAAAATAAAACGTTTGGGACAAGGATGTTGCAAAGGTTGAATTTCTTCACTGTTTGTATTACAGAAGAGAAAATAGTGAGAGCTAAATAAATTATCTAAAAGTAAGTATGATATGGAGAATGCATGCAGAAAAGGAATGTGATCACACCAACCATGTTTTAAGAGCTTAATGTAACATTTTCGCGGCGAACATGTAACATACTTGTCAAACCTTGTTTTTTTATACCCACCACCTTAGGATGGGGGGTATATTAACTTTGTCATTTTGTTTGTAATACATCAAAATATTGCTCTAAGACCCCATAAACTATATATATTTTGGATCGTGGTGAAATTCTGAGTCGATTTAGCGATGTCCTTCCGCCCGTCACGCTAAATCCAAGCTATCGACTTCAAACTTGGCACAAGTAGGAGTTATTGATGTAGGACCACTTTTAGATATAGCACCCATATAAACGGAAAGTTTGGGACACGCAAAAAAATAATTCTTTCCACCCAAACGAAATTTTAGAAAAACAAAGATCGTTTCTCAATTGCTTTTCGCTGTAAGGAAGTTTATTTGGAAGAAAAGTATATACTTTTTGTGATAAACGTTTATTCATTTCCAGGATGTAAAAACATTTCATAAAAACTAACTCAAAAAAAAAAACAATCTTTTCTGGCTAACATAATTGCATTTTCCCTCAAATCTTTCTCACTTCCACGAGGTTTTTTAGTTCTTAGCATCTTTTTCTGTAATACAAACTATGTAGAAAAAATGATTCGATTTTATAAATTTTTAAAATTTTACCATTCGCTTGGACGGAGAATCGAACCGCGGACCATACAATTTGTAAGCCAACACACTATCCACTGGGCTACGTAGCTGTCATCGACAGCCAAAGAGTTATATTTATATAGCAACGTTTTCAGCGCTCACGAGCCTATTAAACAAACTTTATTTAACAGAAACATACATTTAGTTGGGCACCGTGAAGCAATGGTTAGTACGTCCGCCTTGCATTCCAAGAGTCGTGGGTTCGATCCCTACTTCGACCGAACACCAAACATTTTTTATACCCTCCACCATAGGATGTGGTGTCATTCCGTTTGTAACACATCGAAATATTGGTCTAAGACCCCATAAAGTATATATATTCTGGGTCGTGGTAAAATTCTGAGTCGATCTAGCGATGTCCGTCCGTACGTCTGTCCAGCTGTCCGCCCGTCAGTGGAAATCACGCTAACTTCCGAACGAATCAAGTTATCGACTTGAAACTTGGCACAAGTAGGAGTTATTGATGTAGGTCGGATGGTATTCCAAATGGGCCATATCGGACCACGTTTACGTATAGCCCCCATATAAAGCGATCCCCATATTTGACCTCCGGAGCTTCTTGGAGGTGCAAATTTCATCCGATCCGGTTGAAATTTAGTACGTAGTGTTAGTATATGATCTCTAACAACCACGCCAGAATTGGTCCATATCGCTCCATAATTATATATAGCACCCATATAAAGCGATCCCCAGATTTGACTTCCGGAACCTCTTGGAGGAGCAAATTTCGTTCGATTCGGTTGAAATGTTCTATGTTGTGTAAGTATATGATCACTAACAACCACGCAAACATTTATCCATATCGGTCCATAATTATCTATAGTCCCCATATAAGCCGATCCCCAGATTTGACCTCCGAAGCCTTTTGGAGGAGCAAATTTCGTCTGATTCGTCTAAAATTTTGTACGTTATATTAGTATATGTTCTCCAATAACCATGCAAAAATTGGTTCATATCGGTCTATAATTATATATCGCCCTCAAATAAACCGATCCCCATATTTGACCTCGGGAGCCTCTTGGAAGAGCAAATTTCTTGGAGGCGCAAATTTCATCCGATTTGTTTGAAATTTGGTGCGTTGTGTTAGTATATGGTCGCTACCAACCATTCCAAACGTGGTCCATATCGGTCCATAGTTATATATAGCGCCCACCGATCCCCACTTCTTCGTGGATAAGCAAATTTCATTTGATCTTGCTAATATTTGGTGGTGATCACACAAAAATTGGACCATATAGGTTCATAAATGTATATAGGCGCCATATAAACCGACCCCCATTTACTTATGCCTCAAAAATGTATGCCGGTTAAGGACTGAATTATATAGGTTTTTCATCTGCCTTTTTTGCATATTATATACCCCGTATAGACTAAAATAACTTCCAATTTAGAAGACGATGTTAAGGAATTTTAAGATACCTTGTCATCGGCAAGTATTACTTCAACCCAAGTAATTCGATTGTGGATACCAGTCTTTACACGCAGAGCAGGAATATGATCACCTCAAACCTATTTCAAGAGCAAAATGTTATTTTTGTATGGTGACCATGTAACATGTTTGTCACTATAATGTTATTTTCTCGTCAAATATAACCTGCTTGCCGAAATCAGATACATGATTTCCGAGAAAATAACATGGTGGCGAAAACCATGTTACATGGTCAACACCCAAAAATAACATTTTGCTCTTAAAACATTTTTGAGGTGATCATATTCCTTCTCTGGGTGTAGTAGAAGTTTCTACGCAATCCATGGTGGAGGGTACATAAGATACGGCCTGGCCGAACTTAAGGCCGTATATACTTGTTTCAATTGTTTTTTAATTAAGAAAACTGACGTTACAAACAGAATGGAACTTCGATAAATGAGATCTGTATTCCAATTTTAATTTTAGAGTGGAAATATTTAAAGGAAGATAGCTTCCTAAAAAATATCTTTATTTTAAAGAAGTCGCTTCTTTTGCTCCGAATCTATACCAAAATCCTTAAGGGTAGGTCAAAATTTGTTGAAACGAAGTAAACTTGTTTTGAGAGTGAGCCAATTCTATACCATATTCATTGCTTTTTTGGGTACGTCTGTTTTTTGCTGAATTTCCCTGATAATTTGAATTTTCCACCTTCTTTTCAATAAGGAAGTAGATGTATTGTAACGTTGAAAAGAACACATTTAATGTGCACAGTGCATGGCATATTTACCGCAATCGAAATATTTCGCACCATTTTGTGTTAACTAAATATTTTCCCTAAGCAATTCATTATTTATATTCTTATTATTTAACTGATATATCATAAGTCACACATTTTCAATTATATAGTATTCATAGAATTTTATTCTATGGGATTTGTCATACGTGACTACCGTCGATAACAACAAAAAACAATGCGAAAATTAGAAAATGGTTTGAAATATTTCAAATATTTGAAATTATTTTAGCAATCAATATTTGGATATATGATAAATCTCGTACTACAATGGACTTTATATCATATATACACTCAAAAAAATTTGGATCAAAAGATTTTAACAATCATTTTATAAGATATTGATTCCGAGTCAATGATCAGGTATAAGGACAATACTCGTCATTAACTTAAGATTTGAAATAAATTTTAAGTCAACGATTTATTTACATAAAGTTGGCGATTACTTGTGGTATAATTTAATTTCATGCACACTGAAAAAACAGTGAACGCACCAGAAAAGAAAATTTTAGTTAATTTTTGAAAAAAATAGATTAATTTTATTACAAACAGAGATGTCATAGTGATTTCACAAAAATAAGTATATAATTTTATATAATAAGTATATAAATTTATTAGATAAAATTATTATTTTTTCACTTACTAAAGAAAATTTCGTAGTTTGAAGGAAAACAAGTATATACGGCCGTAAGTTCGGCCGGGCCGAAGCTTATGTACCCTCCACCATGGATTGCGTAGAAACTTCTACTGAAGACTGTCATCCACAATCGAATTACTTGGGTTGAGGTAACACTTGCCGATGGCAAGGTATCTTAAAACTTCACAATACCGTAATATATACCACGTAGTCCATACGTGGTATATATTAAACTTAAAACGGCCTATTAAATACGTATATAATTAAGTTTGACAAAATTTTCTATACAAATAAAATTTTGACAAAAGTTTCTATAGAATTAAAATTTGACAATATTTTCTATAGGAATAAAATTTTGACAAAATTTTTTATATAAATAAAATTTTGACAAAATTTTCTATAGATATAAAATTTTGCTAGATTATTTTTGGCTCGAGTGGCAACCATGATTATGAACCGATATGGACCAATTTTTGTGTGATTGGGGATCGGCTATATATAACTATATACTAACACCACGTTGCAAATTTCTACCTGATCGGATGAATTTTGCTCGTCCAAAAGGCTCCGGAGTTCAAATCTGGGGATCGTTTTATACACGCAAAGAAAAAAAAAACGTTTGAAAAACGTGTACCGAAAACGTTTTTCTTTTGTTAGAGTTTTTTGAATTGCTTCGAAAATTTTAAACTTTTATCACCAAAAAAATTCGTTTGTTACAAAATTTTTATTTTTTAAATAAAAAAAAGTTATTTTTGAAACAACAACACAGTCCATTTCGTTTATATCAAACACTGTTCTTTTCTGACTTTAGGTCTTTAATAAGACACATTTTACAGTTCAAAATTTAATATACTACAATGTAATGTTGATCATTTTTTCGGAATCTTCCGAACATATCTGGAATATATGTAAAAAAGCAGGGATCGAACCCACGACCCTTGGCATGCAAGTCGGACGTAGCAACCACTGCTCCACGGTGCCAAACTAAATGTTTGTTTCTGTTAAATAAACTTTGTTTATTCGGTTCGTGGGCGCCGCAAGCTATGCTATATAAATATAACTTATATAGATATTTATCTATTGATGACCATACCAGGTACATAGCTCAGTGGTTAGTGTGTTGGCTTACAAAGTGCATGGTCCGCGGTTCGATTCTCCGTCCAGGCGAAAGGTAAAAAATTTTAAAAATTTATAAAATTGTATAATTTCTTCTACATTGTTGGTATTACAGGAAAAGGTGTTAAGAAGTAAAAAACCTCGTGGATGTGAGAAAGATGTGAGGGAAAATGCAATTAGCAAGAAAACAATGCTTTTTTTAGTTTGTCTTTATGAAATTGTTTTTACATGCTGGAAAAGAATAAACGTTTATCACAAAAAGTATATACTTTTCATCCAAATACACTTCCTTACAGCGAAAAGCAAATGAGAAACGAACTTTGTTTGTCTAAAATTACGTTTGGGAGGAAAGAATTATTTTTTTGCGTGTATGGGGGCTATATATAATTATGGACTGATATGGACAAATTTTGGAATGAGTGTTAGAGACTATATACTAATACCATGTACCAAATTTCAGCCGGATCGAATGAAATTTGCTTATCTTAGAGGATCCGCAAACCAAATCTGGGAATCGGTTTATATGGGGGCTATATATAATTATGGACCGATATGGACCAATTTTTGCATGGTTGTTAGATACCATATACCAACATCATGTGCCAAATTTCAGCCGGATCGGATGAAATTTGCTTCTCTTTGAGCCTCCGCAAGCCAAATCTGGCTTCTTTAAACCAAAAATGTGTTTCTTACTTTAAGGAAAATTTGCCTTAAATTAAAGACATGCAACTTTAAGGAAGGGACGCAAATTTTCAAAATGTGTGTCCAAAATTTAATGAAAATTTTCGAAGAAAAGATTATAAACTTTCTTTTAATAAAAGTTTCATTATTTTAAAAAATTTGTCCTTAATAGTGTGTAAATTGCACACCCTAAAATTGAGGTTGCGTAATCTTTAATATCACGTAAATATTTTTTTCAGTGTACGCAAACAAATTATTAAAGCCATGGAAACTTTCTTAAAACCCAATAACATGAAAACCAAACATGAAAGATTGTGTAATTTATAGTTTAGGACATGAAATGTATACAATATCAAAAAAAATCCCTGAAAGCGGATTACTTAAATTTTGCAATTTTCGCTCCCCATTAAAGTTGTATATCTTTGAAGTAAGAAAAAATTTGTTATTATTTATATTTATAAATATTTAAAGTAAAGAAAACCATTTTTTTATTTAAATATATAAGTTTTAAATTACTGAGATATTGAATCTTTTGATTAAAGATAAAAAACTTCAAAAATTGTTAAATTTTTATTTAAAGGATTTTGCATCTTTGGTTTTAAGTTTTTTTCTTCTGTAATTAAGAAACAATTTTTTGCTTTGAAGTACCTGTTATACCTTGGATTTGTGGAGATATATCGCAAAAAGAGAACGAAACTTGTACCCTAATTTTAAATTTATAGAGCCTAGATTTAGAGCTACATAAATCCAAAATCCTTAAGGGAAGGTCAACATCTTTAAATTCAAGTAAATTTTTTCTGTGTATATCAATAATATGGAAGCGGGGAATTGAAATAAATTACACTCAAAAAAAAGTTTACTTGGATCCCAAGGTTTTGACCTTCCCTTAAGGATTTTGGTATTGATTCCGAACCAAAGATGCGGCTTCTATAAAAGAAAGACATTTTTTACGGACCTCCCTGGCTTTAAATCTAGGATCAATAAAATTAAAATTGGATACAGATCTCAATCATCGAGTTTTTATTTTCTTTTTGCGATATATTAATAAAGGTATTTATATACAAACAAATTCCAATTTCAAAATCCAAATTATGCCAGGTACTTCAAAGTAAAAACAGTTTTCTTAATGCTAAAAAAAAACTTTAAACCAAAGATGCAAATCCTTAAAATAAGTCTTAGCCTATATTTGAAGCGTTTTATCTTAAATTTAAAAATTCAATATGTCAGTTGAGTTAAAGACAATTTCTTTAAATTAAAAATGTTTTTCTATATTTTAAGGAAAATTTGTCTTACTTCAAAGATCTACAACTTCAGCAGAGAGACGCAAAATTTCAAGATTTGTGTTTAAGGAAATTTAAGGAAAAAATTTTGAAGCAAGGATTATAAACTTTCTTTTAATTAAAATGTCATTGTTCCTTAGTATTGCGTAAATTTTAAATCTAGGTTTTATACACACAAAAAAGTAAATTGTGTTGTGGGATGAACCACATCGTTTGAAAATTGATCTAAACTGCACGCAAAGAAGTAATATAATCACCTCAAACATGTTTCAAGAGCGAAATGTTATTTTTGGACGGTGAACATGGAACATTTTTATCGCAAAATTTTTGTTTTCTCGGCAAACATATATACGGTTGCCGAAATCAGTTACATAATTTTCGATAAAATAACTTGGTCCATTTGTATACCTTACCACACTAAATGGTAAGTACTATGGCCAACACATTTTGGTTGGAGCCATTATAGGACTTATTCAATTCACAGTATATTTAACGCTGATTTTCCGACCATTTTTCTATTTGTTGGTCGCACGGTAGAGGCCAATACATAGAAAAAAAATCACGAACATTATTCCAATTAAAGTTTTAATTGAGTTTAAAAAAAAATATTCAATTAAAAATTTAATTGATTCAAAAAAATTTTTAATTGAAACAAAAATCAATTTAAAAAATTAATTGGATCAATTCATTTTTTAATTCACTTTCATTTATTTTTTAATTGACACTATCATTTCTGTAATTGAAAACATTTCAATTGAAAAATGAATTGGATCAATTAATTTCGTGATTGAATCAAAAAAAATTGTTTTTTGTGTACCAATTGTAAAGGGGTTCGTTTAATCGCCTACAAACCAACTTAGTCCTTATTTTTGAAATTTTATATTAAATATTTCCAAACATTGATAAATTATAAAATTGAATTACATTCTATTATTTAATTGAAAGTCGAAAGAAAAAAAGCATTAAATCTCCCAATGACCCTTTCCAGTTTTTAATAAAAACAAAGGGTGAAGCAAAATCGACCAAAGCAAATGCTACTGCCACTTGTATTCATTTCTTGTATTTTTTGTTGCTGTTTTGCACACCGCATATGAAGATTTCCAAATTTTTTGAGACTAGTTTGGTGGTGCCATAGCTGGTTTCAAAGTTTCTACCATGTGTTGTTAATAGGAAACGGCAAAATTGCAGCCGTTAGGGAGAATGTGTATTTTTGTAATTTTTTTCGTAGATTTTTTTTCCAATTATGGCATAGTCACAGGTTAATTTCATTTCAATTTTTAATTGTAATTTTTTAATTGATTACCGCTCTAATAATTTTTGATTTCACTTTATGTTTTTTCATATATATATATTTTTTTCAAATCTCACTTTTAATTGGCACTTTTTTTATAATTAAAATATTTTTTTCTTCTATAAATTACGTTTTTAAATCTTGGTATTAAATTTGAACTTTCATTGAATTATTTTTTTGTCATATAAGAGGATCATTTATTTCCTAATTTATTGTTAATTAATTGTATTACTTTACGCGTGTTTCAATTTTGGAACATCTTCACATCGCGGTTGTTGAGTTTCGACTAAATGTTTAAAAGTATTTTTTGGCTTAAAGCTTTGCTTTTACATTTCTCACAGGGCCTCTGAGCAGCTAAAATCCACCAGTCAGTCAGCCAGCCATCCAGCCAACAACCTGCAATAGCAATTTTGTGTGTTTGTTTTTACGTTTTTCTCCCCCCTCTGTTTTTGTAAATTTAAAATAGCAGCAAAATCACAAATCGATTCAACGTCAGTTATTGTTGCTGTTAACCTATGTTGGTTGCTTTTGTCTTTTGTTTAAAAATTGTTTAAATGTCGTTGGGTTGCCTATATATTTTTTTTTGTTATTGTTCTTTTAGTCGCCATGAGCACTACTATGCTGTTGTTGCTAGATATGTTTGCAATTTTTCTAAGCCGGGATTTAAGTCATTGTTAATTTTTGTTTATTTTTTCCGTCCTTTGTTTGGAAGCATTATTTAAGCTCACAAAAAAATGTTCCGATTATTCTTGACAGCTTGAGCTGCTGGATATAGTATTTGCGGATGTGTGTAAACACTGAGAAAAATATTTTTTGGCTTCTTTATTTTAATAAAAATAGAAACCTGAGACTCAATGAAAATGGTCTTACAAATATTATTAAGATAAAACACTTTAAGCAACTTGTTCCGAACATATTCCAATCAAACGACGATTGTCACCCAAGCCGAAAATAATCTACCAAAATTTGGAGAAAATTTTAACAAAATTCAACAATACAAAAAAATATTTGTCAAAATTTTATTGCTATAGAAAATTTTGTCAAAATTTTTTTGCTATAGAAAATTTTATTAAATATTTATTGCTATAGACAATTTTATCCAAATTTTATTACTATAGCAAATTTTTTCAAAATTTTATTGCAATAGAAAATTTTGACAAAATTTTATTGCTATAGAAAATTTTGTCAATAATTTATTGCTATAGAAAATTTTGACAAAATTTTATTGCTATAGAAAATTTTGTCAAAAATTTATTGCTATAATTTTATTGTAAAGAATCTTTTGTCAAAATAATATTGCTATAGAAAATTTTGTAAAAATTTTATTGCTATAGAAAATTTTGTCAAAATTTTAATGCTATTGAAAATTTTATAGCTATAGAAAATTTTGTCAAAATTTTATTGCTAAAGAAAATTTTGTCAAAATTTTATTGCTAAAGAAAATTATGTCAAAATTTTATTTCTAAAGAAAATTTTGTCAAAATTTTATTGCTGTAGAAAATTTTGTCAAAATTTTGTTGCTATATAAATTTTTGTCAAAATATTATTGCTATAGAAAATTTTGTAAAAATTTTATTGCTATAGAAAAATTTGTCAAAATTTTAATGCTATAGAAAATTTTATAGCTATAGAAAATTTTGTCAAAATTTTATTGCTAAAGAAAATTTTGTCAAAATTTTATTGCAAAGAAAATTATGTCAAAATTTTATTTCTAAAGAAAATTTTGTCAAAATTTTATTGCTATAGAAAATTTTGTTGCTATATAAATTTTTGTCAAAATATTATTGTTATAGAAAATTTTGTCAAAATTGTATTGCTATAGAAAATTTTGTCAAAATTTTATTTCTAAAGAAAATTTTGTCAAAATTTTATTGCTATAGAAAATTTTGTCAAAATTTTATTGCTATAGAAATTTTTGTCAAAATATTATTGCTATAGAAAATTTTAATTTAATTGCTAATTCAAAATTTTATTGCTATAGAAAATTTTGTCAAAATTTTATTTATATAGACAATTTTTTTCAAAATTTTATCAAAATTTTATTGCTATAGAACATTTTATCAAAATTTTATTGTTATAGAAAATTTTGTCAAAATTTTTTTGCTAAAGAAAATTTTGTCAAAATTTTATTGCTAAAGAAAATTTTGTCAAAATTTCTAAAGAAAATTTTGTCAAATTTTTATTGCTATAGAAAATTTTGTCAACATTTTATTGCTATAGAAAATTTTGTCAAAATATTATTGCTATAGAAAATTTTGTCAAAATTTTATTGCTATAGAAATTTTTGTCAAAATATTATTGCTATAGAAAATTTTGTCAAAATTTTATTGCTATAGAAAATTTTGTCAACATTTTAATGCTATAGAAAATTTTATAGCAATAGAAAATTTTGTCAAAATTTTATTGTTATAGAAAATTTTGTCAAAATTTTATTGTTATAGAAAATTTTGTCAAAATTTTATTGCTGTAGAACATTTAATCAAAATTTTATTGCCATAGAAAATTTTGTAAAAATTTTATCAGTATCGAAAATTTTGTAAAAATTTTATCGCTATAGAAATTTTTTTCAAAATTTTATCATTTTATTGGTATGGAACATTTTGTCAAAATGTTATTGGCATAGAAAATTTTGTCAAATTTTATTGCTATAAAAATGTTGTCAAAATTTTATTGCTATGGAAAATTTTGTCAATATTTTATTGCTATAGAAAATTTTTGCAATCTTTTATCTTTTTATCTCTATAGATTTTTTTTGCAAAATTTTATTTCTGTAAAAAAATTTGTCAAAATTTTATTTTTATAGCAAATTTTGTCAAAATTTTATTTCTATAAAACATTTTATCAAAATTTTATTTCTATAAAAAATGTGGTCAAAATTTTATTTCTATAGATTATTTTTTGCAAAATTTTATCTCCACACAGAAATATTTTCAATTAAAAAGTTGATTGAAGTTGAAAATTTGTTCAATTAATAAATTAATTGATATAATTAACTTTTTAATCAAGATGGAAACATTAAGTTAATTAAGTCAATGATTGAAAATTTTAAATTTTAAATTAAAAAATTAATTAATACAATTAATTTTTTAATCAAACTCGGAAGACTAAGTCAATTAGAAAAGTAATGGAAATTTTCAAATTTTTAACTAAAAATTTATTTTGAACAATCAATTTTTTAATCAAACTAAAAACACTAAACCATTTAAGAAAGTAATTGAAAATAGATGAAAAAATATTGATTTTTGCAATCAACTTCAATTAAATTTTTAATTGAATCCATTAAAAAATTAATTGAAATTTGCTAATATAGAATCAATTAATTTTTTAATCAAGTATTTTTTTCAATATCCAATTAAAACTGTGATTGATACCATAATTTTCGTGATTGAAGACATTTCAATTAAAAAATTAATTGAATCCATTAATTTCATGATTAAATCAGATTTTTTTTTGTGTGTACAGAAAATTTTTACAAAATTTTATTTAAAAAAAAATTGGAAAAGATGGAAAGAATGAATTATTCTCGTATATACATATCATAAAGAGTTAACATATATGTATACCTAAATTAAATTGTGTCACAAGGCCAGATTTCACTAAAGACTATAGAAATGTGAAGTGGCCAACACTGAAACATATGTATAGTAAGGCTTGCGAGATTGATATCAGAAATTTTCTTTTCAGTAACTTAATAGTATCAATTCCCTTAAACTTCCTGCCTAATAAGCTCGAATAAATATTGTAATAAGAATTTGAAAAATTGTATCTCTATAGATTTTTTGTTGCTATAAAAATTTTGTCGAAATTTTATTTCTATAAAAAATGTAGTCAAAAATTTATTTCTATAGAAAATTTTATTTCTATAGAAAGTTTTATTTCTATAGAAAATTTTGCCAAAACTATATTTCTATAGAAAATTTTGTCAAAATTTTATTTCTATAGAAATTTTTGTCAAAATTTTATTTCTATAGACAATTTTCTCAATATTTTATTTCTATAGAAAATTTTCTCAAAATTTTATTTGTATTGAAAAATTTTCAAAATTTTATTTCTATTGAAAATTTTGTCAAAGTTTTATTTCTATAGAAATCTTTCTCAAAATTTTATTTCTATAGAGAATTTTGCCAAAATTTTATTTCTATAGAAAATTTTGTAAATATTTTATTTCTATCGAAAATTTTGTCAATATTTTATTTATATAGACAATTTTTTCAAAATTTTATTTCTATCGAAAATTTTGTCAATATTTTATTTATATAGACAATTTTTTTTTCAAAATTTTATTTATATAGAAAATTTTGTCAAAATTTTATTTCTATAGAAATTTTTGTCAATATTTTATTTCTATAGAATTTTCTCAAAATTTTATTTATATAGAAATTTTTCTCAAAATTTTATTTCTATTGAAAATTTTTCAAAATTTTATTTCTATTGAAAATTTTTCAAAATTTTATTTCTATAGAAAATTTTTCAAAATTTTATTTCTATAGAAAATTTTGTCAATATTTTATCTAGATAGAAAAATTTGTCACAATTTTATTTCTATTGAAAAATGTCTCAAGATTTTATTTCTATAGAAAATTTTGTCAAAATTTTATTTCTATACAAAATTTATGAAGCACCTCTTAGTTGGAGAGGTATATTTTGCAAAATCTACCAAACAGTAAAAAATCTAATATTTTTGGTAGAATTCTACCATCTGTGGCAACCGAGATTCCAACACATCCAAACGAAAAACTGCCTGCATTAAAAAAAGTTTACTTTTGACCTTCCCTTACAGAGTTTGATAATTATCCCGAGCCAAAGATGCGGATTCGTTAAAATAAAGACAGTTTTTAGGAAATTATGTGGCTTTAAATCTACACTGAAAAAACAGTGAACCCACCAGGAAAGATAACTTTCGATTAATTTTAGAAAATTTTGAACTTTTTTAGAAAATTTTAACTAAACGGTATTACAAGCGCTGGCATCACTCCGATATGGCAAAAATAAGTAAATATTTTTCGACAAATTCAAGAAAATTTATTAGACATAACTAAATTTTTTCAGTAGTTAAAGAAAATTTTGTAGTTTTAAGACAAATCTTGGAGTTCAAAATTGCAAGAATGTCTTTAGTGACATACGAAGTTCACGATGGACACATTTTTGGTAAAATTTACAAATTTAAAGAAATAATGAACTATTTTGTAAGAAATACGAAATTAGGAAATCTTTATGCTTTATTTGTGTATAACTTTTTCCCGTTTTTTAGTTCATTTAACTAACATACGCAAAAAATTATTTGACTAAAATAAACTTTTTCCAAACATAATGATTCTATGAACTAATATAAAGTTAATATGGCTTTAGTGAAATAGAGAGTTCACTTTTTTTTGAGTGTAGACTAATTTATCGAGATTTCATTTTCTAAAAATACATGTCTGTTTAAAAATCCAATAGCAAATACTTCAAAGTAAAAAATGTTTTCTTAAGCTAAAAAAATGTTAAACAAAACATGCAAAATTCTCAAAATAAATCTTTTTTATTTAAGGGTTAAAAACGATTTCATTAATTTTGAAGAATTTTTCACAAATATTAAAACCAAGTGGACCTAAGTCAACCAAAATGTTCTTTAATATTACGATATCCAATTTTAAGTCGAATCACTTAACTATAAGGACAAAACGACTTCACTGAAAAAATTACCGACTTTTGGACAATGAAATAAACTTTTTACCAGAGAAATGTGTCTTCTATCATAAGCAAAATTTGCATTTTAGGGACATGGAATCTTTGGCCTAACCACAATTATCTAAGCAGTTGCTTTGCTTGCTCGAAAGTGGCCACACGCAGAAAATGAGCATGATCACACCCTAGGTTAGGTTAGTTGGTAGCCCGATGTATCAGAGTTTACAATTTTTTAAAAATTAGCAAAATCGAGTGTAACAAAATTAATTAATAAAAAATATGTAAATGAAATTAAAAAAACAAAGAACAAAACAAAATATTTTTTATTTGTAGGTTCTAAAGCACAATACGTCTTCAGAAACAGTGAATATAATTGGAAAAAGTATTTCCCCTCATGACAATGGAAATAATTTAAATTTGCATTACCTCCAGGCCACAAGTTGGGGATCCAACATGTTTGGAAGATTTGTTTGCTAAGCGGTTAGATGTAATGGGAAATTTTGTATCCAATTCATTTTCATAAAAAAATTTTATTGTATAGGCATTGAAATTTAATATATTAGATAGAAGAGCCATAAAAATGGTAACATTAAAGGGAAACCCCTCTTGGGAAAATCGTGACTTGGTTGTGGTTACTCATTGTAGATTTATTGAATGAAAAAATCGTCTCCAATCAATCACCGCAAATGTATGGAAAAAGATGTCGTTCATTAACGCTGTAAACACGGACATGTTCTGAAAATTAATAGTTTCATAAGTGAAGGGCTCATGTTTTTATTTGAAGATGAACGTATATTTACATTTTTATTAGAATCAATTCATGGAATGGAAATTACTTTTTTCAATGCCAATAAATAGAGTTCTGTTGTGTGATGCTGGATGTGTGAAAGTACTTAGCTAAATTATATAAACTGAAGTAAGAAAATAAATTTGAATAATGAGTAATGAGTTGCATGGAAAAGTTGCTAAACTGTTAATCATAATGGATGCATTCAATTGAATTGACGTTTATAAAAATTCCCCGAATCCATAGTAAATGCGTCCATATGGCGTAAATTAACAAAAGGAAGGACTATTAGCGCCGGATCGAAGCTAATGTATCATCCATCATGGATTTGATCATCATCAGGCACTGATGCCAGAACTCATCATCATTTTGCCGATTGAGAAGCTCTATTGACGTTATAGAGGTTTAATGGCTGTTTATTTTGCGCCCTTTTAACACCCACGCAAAAAACTTGGAATTTCGTTAAGTTCGAGTTTTTTCACTGAAGTGAAAACTAAATCAGTAAAAAAAGGCATAAAATTATCCATATTTGTTGCAGATTTTATTATAACTTAATGGGGAATAGCCTAAAGCAAGTTTTCACAAAGTTTATATTCCTTAAAAAGTATTATTAAAGAAAAGTAATCGTGAAAAAATGTCGATTTTAGCGGCGAAACTCGAACTTAATACTCACCTTAAAGGTGGGTATTAAGTTCGAGTTTAGCCGCTAAAAGCGTCATTTTTTCACGATTACTTTTCTTTAATAATCCATTTTAAGGAATACAAACTTTGTGAAAATTTGCTATTCCCCATCAAGTTCTAATAAAATTTGCAACAAATACGTATAATTTCATGCATTTTTCTTACTGATTTAGTTTTCACTTTAGCGATTTTAGCGGCTAAACTCGAACTTAATACTCACCTTAAGACATTAATTTTAATATACATCAAATAATGGTCTTCTAGAGATGGACATAATTTTCATTTCTTTTAATTTTCTTTTAATGATATGTAAAATTCCTTAGTTTTACGCAGTTGTCGCAATAAATTTAAATTTTCTGAATTTTATTGTGTATAGCACACGGGAGCCACCGTTGTGCAATGGTTAGCATGTCTGCCTGATAATAGAGAAAAGTTCACCAATGTGGTATCACAATGGACTGAATAGTCTAAGTGAGCCTGATACATCGGGCTGCCACCTAACCTAACCTAACCTAGCAAGTCTGCCTTGCATACACAAGGTCGTGGGTTCGATTTCTGCTTCGACCGAACACCAAAAAGTTTTTCAGCGGTGGATTATCCCACTTAAGTAATGCTGGTGGTATTTCTGAGGGTTTCAAAACTTCTCTAAGTGGTTTCACTGCAATGTGGAACGCCGTTCGGACTCAGCTATAAAAAGGAGGTCCCTTGTCATTGAGCTTAACATGGAATCGGGCAGCACTCAGTGATAAGAAAGAAGTTCACCAATGTGGTATCACAATGGACTGAATAGTCTAAGTGAGCCTGATACATCGGGCTGTCACCTAACCTAACCTGACTTAACCTTGTGTATAGCACACAGTAAGGAGAAATAAAATCGTGGGAATTTCCCAAAGAATGCTTAAAAAGATGACCTTATCTAAAGCACATGTAAAATTTATTGCTTCTGAGCCAATTTTGTACCTCTTCCGAATCCAAAGGGAATATTTTCATTGCTTTCACGACTACGCTATTTTGGTAAGCATGTACATGTATATAATTTAGAACACCAATCTTCTGGACTTATTAAATAACTCTCTTTCAATCCTTGTTGCCAAATAGTGAAGACATATCAGTGACGGAGGAAATCCCAGAAAGTTCCATCGTCCTTCAATGTTGTCAAAAGAATGGGAAACTCCATGTATGTAACAGGTTGGCTGATAAGTCCCCGGTCTGACACATAGATGGCGTCGCTAGTATTAAATGCATGTTATTTTTATATATTTTGACACGAATCATTCGAAGGTTGGTACGAATAATTCGTGTCAAAATTTGACGCCTGTAAGTCAATTAGTTTATGACATAGAGCGTCTTTTGTGAAGCAAATTTTGTTATTGTGAAAAAAATGGAGAAAAAAATAATATCGTGTTTTGATAAAATACTGTTTTCTGAAGGGAAGAAATACGGTGGAAGCAAAAACTTGGCTTGATAATGAGTTTCCGGACTCTGCCCCAGGGAAATCAACAATAATTGATTGGTATGCAAAATTCAAGCGTGGTGAAATGAGCACGGAGAACGGTGAACGCAGTGGACGCCCGAAAGAGGTGGTTACCGACGAAAACATCAAAAAAATCCACAAAATGATTTTGAATGACCGTAAAATGAAGTTGATCGATATAGCAGAGCGCTTAATGATATCAAAGGGACGTGTTGGTCATTTCATTCATCAATATTTGGATATGCGGAAGCTCTGTGCAAAATGGGTGCCGCGCGAGCTCACATTTGACCAAAAACAACAATGTGTTGATGATTCTGAGCGGTGTTTGCAGCTGTTAACTCGTAATACACCTGAGTTTTTCCGTCGATATGTGACAATGGATGAAAAATGGCTCCATCACTACACTCCTGAGTCCAATCGACAGTCGGCTGAGTGGACAGCGACCGGTGAACCGTCTCCGAAGCGTGGAAAGACTCAAAAGTCCGTTGGCAAAGTAATGACCTCTGTTTTTTGGGATGCGCATGGAATAATTTTTATCGATTATCTTGAGAAAGGAAAAACCATCAACAGTGACTATTATATGGCGTTATTGGAGCGTTTGAAGGTCGAAATCGCGGCAAAACGGCCCCATATGAAGAAGAAAAAAGTGTTGTTCCACCAAGACAACGCACCGTGCCACAAGTCATTGAGAACGATGGCAAAAATTCATGAATTGGGCTTCGAATTGCTTCCCCACCCACCGTATTCTCAGATCTGGCCCCCAGCGACTTTTTCTTGTTCTCAGACCTCAAAAGAATGCTCGCAGGAAAAAGATTTGGCTACAATGAAGAGGTGATCGCCGAAACTGAGGCCTATTTTGAAGCAAAACCGAAGGAGTACTACCAAAATGGTATCAAAAAATTGGAAGGTCGTTATAATCGTTGTATCGCTCTTGAAGGGGACTATGTTGAATAATAAAAACTAATTTTGACAAAAAAATGTGTTTTTCTTTGTTAGACCGGGGACTTATCAGCCAACCTGTTATGTATGTTTTTTCAAATATTTACCGTCTTGTACGGACGTAGGGACCAATGTAGGGACTTTTTCATTCAATACAATTTTTAATAAATTTTACATTTCGGTGGCTCTAGAGCAGGAAATTAGAAGCCGACAAGGCTTGATCTTTAAGAATGTGTTGTAACCACGGTTAGCACTCGTGCCAAATATTTCTTTAGAAAATTTAGTCAACATTTTATTTCTATAGAAAATTTTGTCAAAATTTTATTTCTATAAAAATTTCGTCAACATTTTATTTCTATAGAAGATTTTGTCAAAATTTAATTTCTATGGAAAATTTTGTGAAAAGTTTATTTCTATGGAAAAGTTTGTCAAAATTTTATTTCTATAGGAGATTTTGTCAAAATTTTATTTCTATAGAAAATTTTGTTAACATTTTATTGCTATAGAAAATTTTGTCAAAATTTTATTTCTATAGAAGATTTTGTCAAACATTTTATTTCTACACGGATGAAAAAGACTGTTTTTCATATGTTTGGCTATAAACATGATATGTTTGGAACACACATTTTTAAACACAATATTTTTGAGTGCAAGCATATAATGTTCATAAACTAGCATAACATGTTTGGGACATATATGTTAATATGTTAGAACATATTATGTTTGGGACATAAAATGTTTGTAAATATAATATGCTTGGATGCAAACATATATTAATTTAGAAATAGCCTATAAACATATATGTGTTTAGTAGCTTGGAGCGCTATTAACAGGGAGCGATATTGAATTAAGTTGGTGGTTGTTGCTTGCTATTACAAAATTAACATTTTATTTTTCCTTGGGCAATTGATCAGCTACTTCTTTGATCCTTACAAACTGTGTGGTCCGCTGTTCGAATCCCCGTCCGGCAAAAGGTTAAATTAAAATAAGATAAAAATCATAAAATTGAATAATTTCTTCTACAATGTTTGTATTACAGAAAAAGGTGCTAAGAACTAAAAAATCTCGTGGAAGTGAGAAAGATGTGGGGGAATATACACCCTCAAAAAAAATCGCTTCTTTAACATATGTTCCAAACATATTTTGCAGGAAGCACATATATTATTGCATACTGCCGAAACATTAATATGTTTGTTTTATGTGAACATATTATATGTTTGGAAGCATTTTGAGCCAAAAATATTATATGCTTGGAAGAATTTTTCCCAAACACGATTGTGCTCATTCCCTAACATACTCGTAATTTTCACTTCCACGAATTTTTTTAGTTATTGGCACCTTTCTCTGTAATACAAATAATGTTGAAGAAATTATTCACTTTTATAAATTTTTTAAATTTTACCTTTCGCCTGCACGGAGAATCGAACCGAGGACCATACAGTTTGTAAGCCAACACACTATCCACTGGGCTACGTAGCTGTTATAGGCACCAGTAGATAATTATCGTTTTAAGTTACATTTATATAGCATAGTTTGCAGCGCCCACGAGCCCATGCAAACATAACATTATTTAACAGAAACATACATTTGTTTGCCACGTGGAGCAGTGGTTAGCATGCCTGCCTTGCATGCAAAGGGTCGTGGGTTCAATCCCTGCTCCGACCGAACATTTTTTTTTTTTTTTTTAATTTACACATTTATATTTATACTATATTAATTTTTTTAAATGAAACATCGAAATGTGCATTATTAAAGATTTATAGTCAGTAACAGTGCTTGATATAAACGAAATTGAATGATTTTTGGATAAAATATTATTTTTTATTGCAAAAATAACAATCTTGTAATAAAAAACTGTTTTTGTACAAAGCTTTAAAATTTGGAAGGAATTCAAAAACTAACAAAAGAAGAACGTGGAGTCGAGTATAAACATACATACATAATTTTATAATATAAACATAAATTTATTTAGGAGTGAACAGTTTTTTACTAGCATTTACCACCATCGCTCTAAAATTCCTTTTATTTTTCTTTAATAATTCATTTTAAAGAAAATAAACTTTTTAAATTGTTTTAGCTGTAAAAGTCGAACTTAATGCCCGCTCTTATATTTGATGGTGTCCGTCAACTCCTCGTGGACTACTTTTTAATAAAGAGAAACTAAACTTTGTTTTTTTACATTTTACTGTGTAATTTTTCACTATTTCCTCCTTATTTCATTTTACCGTCCCAACTCTAAAAAGAGTATAGTGCCCTTTCGTTATTTTTATGAAGACCCCTGATTTCTTTTAACGAACCGAGAAAAAAATAATGCCAAAATGATAAACAAAACACATGTCCACACATACATAAAATGCTGCTCTCAAGGCGAAAACATAAGCTGTTTGTTTTTCAAATGTCTATTCTCTTGGTTCAGAATGTATATTCTCTTTATTCAAATTAAATAATATTTAGACTTAAACATATCAAATTTTTGGCCTTATCATGAAACAGTTTTCCGAAACAACATACAAGCGGTTTCACAGAAATTGTTCTCTTTTGACTCTTTTGCTGTGTTATATTGATATCTTTCGTCAACTCTCCCGGTTTCCATCTCTATTTCTCTCTATACTCTCTCTGTCGCTTTGAATAAAATATCACAACATATGTATGTTTAGTTGAAATTTGTAAATTTATATATGTTTGTATTCACACATATGATTTTTATGAAACATTCATGCCCCAAACATAATATATTCTAATATATTAACATAGATGTCCCAAACATTTAGTGTTAGTTTAGGAAAATTACATGTTCGCACTTAAATATATTGTGGTTTAAAATCGTGCCCGAAACACATTTTGTTTATATCGGAACATATGAAAAACATATTTTTCTAACAGTGTACAATTAGGCAGAAACAAAATTTTGAGCATTCAGGTCGAAAACTTATGTTGTTAGCACCTATATTACCTGTTTATTTTCATAATTCATTATGATTGTAAATATATAAATAAATAAATAAAATTTTGAGCACAATATTGTTTGGGAGATTTTTTTTTTAGGCATATAATATTTTTGGGTGCAAAATGCTTCCATATTATATGGTCACATAATAACATATTGTTTTTTGGAAGACAACATTATTGAATTTGGATGCAAAAATACAAAATGTTTGGAACTTAGACTACCCAAACATATATTGTTTTGACCAATATGCTTTCAAACATATTATATATTGGAAGAGATCAAACATATAAATGTTTGGGCAATACCCAAAAATGTATATGCTTGAAGCAAAATATGCTTGGGAGTATATGTTACAGAAGCGATTTTTTGTGAGGGTGTATAGAATATTTTGTCAAACATTTTATTTCTATAGAGAATTTTGTCAAAATTTAATTTCTATGGAAAATTTTGTGAAAATTTTATTTCTATGGAATAGTTTGTCAAAATTTTATTTCTATAGAGAATTTTGACCAAATTTAATTTCTATAGAGAATTTTGTCAAAGTTTAATTTCTATAGAACGAAAAATATTTTAGGGGAAATGTTTGGCCTTACATCTGCTTTCGTTTGAACTGTCAGAATTTCCATAGTCCCAAAAATAATTACCTTATTCCCATCTACAGATCATATAAATACCATCCGTTTAATATGTGTCGAAATTAATTCCGATCTATATCTACACTGAAAATAATTTTTACGTGATATTAAAGGTTACACAACCTAAATTTTAGGATGCGCAATATACAAAATATTAAGGACAATATATTATTCTTATTAATATTAATGAAGTTTTAATTTTATTTATCCTAGATTTGAAGCCAGATAGGTTTCTATCTGGTCTCTATATTTATTTTAAAGAAGCCGCATCTTTGGATCGGAATCAATACCAAAATCCTTAAGAGAAGGTCAAAATATTTGAATTCATGTTAATTTTTTTTAGTACACTTTTCATAGATTTTGAAAAGGCTTTCGACAGCGTTAACCGTAATTGAATTGGAATTCGTAGCATAAAAGTGGTATTCCGCCGAAACTTATAAGCCTTACAAAAGAAAATTACAATTATGCAAAATGTTGTGTCCTGCATAAAGGAAAATCTGGAGAAACCGTGGAAGTTCCTCTGTCTTTCGAATACGATTCGAGATCATATTGTATTGTTCCGTTTGTGATACAATTTTTCCAATTGAAACCTGTTTATAACGGTCTCTCCAAATATCCAATCGGGCACTATAGTTGAATCATTACCTTCTCCCACTCTTTTGCACAACATCATCTGATCGTTAGACAGGTTCGAATACCTTATTGGTCAGGATGTTCAGAAGGCCGTATACGGTAGCCCCCGAAAGTACTGGCAACAGTATGACGCATATCGAATTATGTATTTCAGACATTAGATCTGTCAGCCAAGACCAGTTTTAACAAAAAAATTGAAATGATTTGACGATTGGAAACAGAATAACTTAATATCAATCAACCTTCAATAAAATCCTTGGATTCTGTAATTCTCAACTCGAAAACGGCATAGACTCTACAGTTCAATATTCAAGTAATATGGGAGAATCCAGCCATAGAGACATACCAGGTAACTGCAAAGATCACGGTTGTGACAGTTGGTAGAATTCTACCAAAAATGGTAGATTTTTTTACTGTTTGGCAGATTGGTAGAATTCTTGATGAAGTTTTCTATAGAAATAACATTTTGACAAAATTTTCTATACAAATAAAATATTGACAAAATTTTCTATACAAATAAAAGTTTAATAAAATTTTCTATAGATATAAAATTTTGACAAAATTTCCTATAGAAATAACATTTTGTCAAAATTTTCTATTGAAATAAAATTTTGACAAAATTTTCTACAGAAATAAAATTTTGACAAAATTTTCTATAGAAAAAAGATTTTGATAAATTTTTCTATATATATTAAATTTTGACAAAATTTTCTAAAGAAATAAAATGTTGACAACATTTTCTATAGAACTAAAATTTTTACAAAATTTTCTATAGAAAAAAGATTTTGATAAAATTTTCTATAGAAATAAAATTTTGACAACATTTTCTATAGGAATAAAATCTTGACAAAATTTTCTATAGAAATAAAATTTTGACAAAATTTTCTATAGAAATAAAATGTTGACAAAATTTTCTATAGAAATAAAATGTTGACAAAATTTTCTATAGAAATAAAATTTTGACAAAATTTTCTATAGAAATAAAATTTTGGCAAAATTTTCTATAGAAATAAAATGTTGACAAAATTTTCTATAGAAATAAAATTTTGAAAAATTTTTCTATGGAAATAAAATTTTGAGAAAATTCTCTATAGAAATAAAATTTTGACAATCATGCACCATCGATTTCGATGTCAAAATTCATTTAGCAGATCTTCTCAAATTTGCATTTAAAAGCTAAATAATATTTCACACTTTTTCTTGGTATTTTTTGCTAATTAGAATCGGTAAACTGACTCTCTATAGATAATTATTGATTAAATTTGTTAATTAAATGTTATGTAAAAGCAATACGAACAAAAAACTTCCGCTTTTAATTAAAAATTCTATTACGCTTGATGTAAACCCCATTTCAAAAAAAAAAATAAAAAATCGCTATTGCCTGTTATTAGTTTTGATCGACCAGTAAACGAAAAATGCAATAGATTTTTGAGACAGAACTTTTAGATTTTTTACTGATGTTGTTTGTATTTGTGATGCTTTTTTAATTTACTGCACTTTGTCAATTACAGCAACATGTGAACAACAAAATTCCATGTAAGAATACTTCAAAGACGGAATGAAATTACGAAATAGGTACTACTTGTTTTTTTCCTAATACAAAACAACAACAAAAAGTGGATTGATTGAATATGAAAGGATTGATTGAATGGACTACCCCACCTAAATGTCTTTTAAGGAACTCAAAAAGCACAGAAGAAATTGAATTGCAGACGCGAGTCTAAAAATTGTATATGTGGCTTAACATCAGAAAGCAGACTATGCTAGAATTGTATCCTATAAGAAATCATATTTACAACTATTGCATACAGACCCATCTACTAATAAGGTACAGAATAGTAAAAAATTGTTAATTTTTACACACAAAAAAAATTTCTGATTCAATCACTAAATTAATTTTTCAATTGATTTTTTTAGTTGAATATATTTTTAAATTCAATTAAGATTTTAATATTGAAATTAATTAAAATTTTTAATCATTTAAAGTTTTCTTATGACTAAAAAAAAGTTTTTTTAGATTTATCTACACGCAAAGAAAAAATCAATTAAAAAATAATTGAAAGTCAATTAAAAAACTAATTGATCCAATTAAAAAATTCTTCTTTCTTCATTCTTCATTCTTTCTCTTCTTCATTCTTGTGATTGATTTTTGTTTCAATTAAAAAATTTATGAATCAATTAAATTTTTAATTGAATATTTTTTTATAACTCAATTAAGACTTTGCATATAACTTTTTTCTCTGATATGACTTTGCATATAACTTTTTTCTCAGTGATAAAAAAATAATTGAAATAAGAAAAAGAAATCTCACTATGGTAAAATTTATATAAAAGCTAATTTTCATGAACTAAAATAAAGTTAAATCGGTTACAGAAATTTTCATTTGCTTCTTTTCTAAGGATAGTTAAAAATTTTCTAAAATCAGCGTATATTTTCTTTTGTGGTGGGTTCTCTTTTTTGGGTGTAATATTATTTAGGGGTTCTACATGAAGTTTTATCTTTTAACGAATAGAAAAATCTTAAGGCACGTGTGGAAATCTTAATAACATTTTTTAGTAAATCCAATAAATTTAAATTTAAGCAAATAGAATGAATAAAACAACTATCTTAATATACACATTTACTGATTTAAATTAGTAGTCAATAACAGAATAAACCGCGGGAGCTCAACACCGGCTGACCTTATAAAGTGGAAATTGTTTGTTTACAATTTTCTTAATTTCTTAAATAAAACAAAAAAAATATAAATTAATTAAACACAAAAAACGTCAACAAGAACAACTTTTCTCATTAGAAGCGATCAACACAAAATCTTTCCGGTGTCTGACGAATGTTTTTGATATTAAATATCGCATTCATAAAACAAATAAATGGTACATGGATGTAGATCTGATTGTATTGAATTGCAAAGTGTATATAAAATACGCGAATAAATTGCTACTAAATGTCATCGCGGCGTGAACTTGCCATTAGTTTATTTTACGAACGAAAAAGACTTAAAGTTGCAATAATTACATATACATAAGTATTTTTTATGTCTACAAAAATGCTTTTGAACATTAGGGTGACTTGCCTTTGGTATTAACTTCCAACAGCAGCAATGCAAATACTTTAGTTAAAAGACATTATAGAACAAGTAAGGAAAGTCTAAAGTCGGGCGGGGCCGACTATATTATACCCTGCACCACTTTGTAGATCTAAATTTTCGATACCATATCACATCCGTCAAATGTGTTGGGGGCTATATATAAAGGTTTGTCCCAAATACATACATTTAAGTATCACTCGATCTGGACAGAATTTGATAGACTTCTACAAAATCTATAGACTCAAAATGTAAGTCGGCTAATTCACTAGGGTGGAACACAATGTTAGTAAAAAATATGGGAAACATTTAAATCTGAAGCAATTTTAAGGAAACTTCGCAAAAGTTTATTTATGATTTATCGCTCGATATATATGTATTAGAAGTTTAGGAAAATTAGAGTAATTTTTACAACTTTTCGACTAAGCAGTGGCGATTTTACAAGGAAAATGTTGGTATTTTGACCATTTTTGTCGAAATCAGAAAAACATATATATGGGAGCTATATCTAAATTTGAACCGATTTCAACCAAATTTGGCACGCATAGCAACAATGCTAATTCTACTCCCTGTGCAAAATTTCAATTAAATCGGAATAAAAGATTGGCCACTGTGTGCAAATGAGTGTAAATCGGGCGAAAGCTATATATGGGAGCTATATCTAAATCTGAACCGATTTGGCTGATATTTTGCAAGACTCATTTTTTTCGAGACTCATAAAATGTTCGGATGTACGGAATTTGAGGAAGATCGGTTGATATAAACGCCAATTATGACCAGATCGGTGAAAAATATATATGGCAGCTATATCTAAAACTGAACCGATGTTTTCCAAAATCAATAGGGATCGTCTTTGAGCCGAAACAGGACCCTATACCAAATTTTAGGACAATCGGACTAGAACTTCAAGCTGTACAGACGGACACACATACAGACAGACGGACATCGCTAAATCGACTCAGAATTTAATTCTAAGACGATCGGTATACTAAACGATGGGTCTCAGACTTTTCCTTCCTGGCGTTACATACAAATGTACAAACTTATTATACCCTGTACCACAGTAGTGGTGAAGGGTATAAACATTCCTCACACAGATATAAAATTAATCCCAAAATATTTCCAATTAAAAAATTAATTTTGTCTCCAAATAAAAAATCACTTATTCCAGCCGAAAGTACTCGATGAGAGAAGAAAATTAATTTCTGGATTTTGTCAGATTGGTTGCCGTTTGTCTTTTATGAGCCTCTAAAGTATTGTCGCCAAATTCGATTTTGAGAAAATTTTGCAATTTTCGTATGACCATAGCTCGAAAAATGCTGTGACTTCATTTTTGAGGTATTCAACAAAGTTGTAGCTCTTTACTCGGCCAACAAAAGTGCTTAATATATTAAGTCGGAAACTTTTCATATTCATGCTCAAAACCGCAAAATTGTCGATAAAATTAGCACTTTTATCACCGATTTTTTCGGTTTTTTGACTACAGCTCCTGAACCATTGAAAATTTTAGCAAACAGACGAGGGAAGAAATGTAGCCTATAAAATTATGAACAACTTTGTAGTACATGTCAAGTTTATATGACTGAATACCTCAAAAATGAATCAAACGAATTCACGATCTATGGTCATACGAAAATTGCAAAAAGTGCTCAAATCCAATTTGGCGACAAAACTTTAGAATCTCCTGAAAGGCAAACGGCAACCAATCTGACAAAATCCAGAAATTACTTTTCTACTCTCTTCGAGTACTTTCGGCTGGGATAAGTGATTTTTTGTTTAGATTTTTTGTGTTACAATGTGTTATTTATTATCAAAAATAAGGCCAGGAATGGATTTCTAAGGCTAATAGAAGACCACCCTAATATCCAGCTATAAAAAAAGACAAGTGAACACATTAACCATATCTGAATACAAAAGCTATTCATATCTTTAGGATATTTTGTAATACCACAAATAGGCAATGTAACCAAATGACAACCACCTGTGTTCCCAAGCAAACTTCTGATGCGAGTTGAACGTTTAGTATTGTTTAGTCATTAGGTACCTTTCAAAAAACAAAAAACTTAGAGAAACCACAAGCGAGTGTCATTCTGGGGTCTAAACTGCAGATTGACGAAACCAGCATCAGTCAATGTAATATAGTCAACTTGAAAATGTTTAAATCAAGGTTTCACTTTTATCATTATCATCTTTCTGCAAGCTTGTTGCTATTGCTGTAATTGTTTTTGTTTTTTTTTTTGTTTCAAATTATTATAGTTACTATTTGTTTTAAACTTGCTGATATATTAACAAACAATAAATAATTGCAATGAAAAGAAATAATTTACAAAACGTTCTACACTAATGATTATTTGACAGTCGATGAGAGGCCCATTCTGTATTCTGGCTTATTGTTTAAATGTTTATTATACCCTCCACCATAGGATGGGGGTATATTAACTTTGTCATTCCATTTGTAACACATCGAAATATTGCTCCAAGACCCCATAAAGTATATATATTCTGGGTCGTGGAGAAATTTTGAGTCGATCTGAGCATGTCCGTCCGTCCGTCTGTTGAAATCACGCTAACTTCCGAACGAAACAAGCTATCGACTTGAAACTTGGCACAAGTAGTTGTTATTGATGTAGATCGGATGGTATTGCAAATGGGCCATATCGGTCCACTTTTACGTATAGCCCCCATATAAACGGACCCCCAAATTTGGCTTTCAGACCCTCTAAGAGAAGCAAATTTCATCCGATCCGGCTGAAATTTGGTACATGGTGTGAGTATATGGTCTCTAACAACCATGCAAAAATTGGTCCACATCGGTCCATAATTATATATAGCCCCCATATAAACCGATCCGTCGATTTGGCTTTCGGAGCCTCTAAGAGAAACAAATTTCATCCGATCCGGCTGAAATTTGGTACATGGTGTGAGTATATGGTCTCTAACAACCATGCAAAAATTGGTCCACATCGGTCCCACCACCATGAATCAAATATAATAGTTTCCTTTGAAAATTTCAGGGGGGTTTGATGACAGATATTGTCAAAAGCAGATCAGTTCAACCAGTACGCTTCCCACAGATAAATGTAAAGATTTTACCTATGAAGATTAGATCAGATTCTGAATTTATAAGAACCAAATTTTCTTTGAGTTTTAAGGAATCATAAACATCTCTTGTAAGTGTTGAAGAAAATTATGAAATAACGCCTTGATTTGAAATCTATAATCGGTGGATTTTCATCCCAATTATGTAAATGACTACGAGAAGTAAGATCTGGAAATTTTGCATTCAGTTTCAAGCAATTTTCATGATCAGTGCGCCTTATATACCCTCAATAAGTGAAATCGGTCTATATGGAGGCCTTACCAAATGGACCGATAAAACTAAATCATATACACTATGTTGTGGGTCTAAAATGCCAGTATATTTTCAATTTGTGGCAAATCGGATAAAAAATACAATTTCCAGAAACCCTAGGAGTTAAATCTGGAGTTCGGTGTAATGGGGGCTATACCAAAACATGGAAGGGTACACACAGTATTCAGCACATTTAATTGTAGTTGTAGAATCTAGACCCCAAATCGGAGGGCCGGTTTATAAGGGGGCTATATCAAAAACTGTACCGATACTCAATATATTCACACACCCCTTTATGGTCTTAGAATACCTCTAGACTTCCAATTTCAGGCAAATTGGTTAAAAACTACGGATTCTAGAAGCCCAAGAAGTAAATTCGGGAGATCGGTCTATATGGGGGTTATATCAAAACATGGACCGGTACTCACCATTTTCGATACACGTCTCTATGGTCCTAGAATACCTCGAGATTTTAAATTTCAGGCAAATTGGATAAAAACTACTAGAAGCCCAAGAAGTAAAATCTGGAGATTGGTCTATATGGTAGCTATATCAAAATATGGACCGATACTCACCATTTTCGGCACACGCCTTTAGGGTCTTAGAGTACCTCTAGATTTCAAATTTCAGATAAATTGGATTAAAACTACGGATTCTAGAAGCCCAAGAAGTAAATCTGGAGATCGGTCTATATGGGGGCTATATCAAAACATGGACTGATAATCACCATTTTCGGCACATCTCTTTATTTTCCTAGAATACCTCTACATTTCCAATTTCAGGCAAATTGGATAAAAACTACGGTTTCTAGAAGCCCAAGAAGTAAAATCGGGAGATCGGTCTATATGGAGGCTATATCAAAACATAAACCGGTACTCACCATTTTCGACACACGTCTTTATGGTCCTAGAATACCTCAAGATTTCAAATTTCAGGCAAATTGGATAGAAACTACGGATTCTAGAAGCCCAAGAAGTAAAATCTGGAGATCGGTCTATATGGGGGCTATATCAAAACATGGACCGATACACCCCATTTTCGGCACACTTCTTTATGGTCCTAGAATACCTCTAGATTTCCAATTTCTGGCAAATGGGATAGCAAAATCGGGAAATCGGTCCATATGGGGGCTATACCAAAACATGGACCGATAGGCACCATTTTCGGTACACTTTTTGATGGTCCTAAAATACCTCTAGATTTCCAATTTCAGGCAAATTGGGTAAAAACTACAGTTTTTATAAGCCCAAGACCCCAAATCGGGAGGTCGGTTTATATGGGGACTATATCCAAACTTGAAACAAAAGACGAATCTGTGCCAAATTTTAGGACGATAGCGCCATTATTGAAGGCTGTAGCGTGATTACAACAGACGGACATGCTTATATCGTCTTAGAATTTCTCCCTGATCAAGAATATATATACTTTATATAGTCGGAAATCGATATTTCCATGTGTTACAAACGGAATGACAAACTTATTATACCCCCGTCACCATTCTATGGTGGTGGGTATAATTATTCAAATAAGGAACATATTGTGCAAATTTTAACTAAAATCAAGTAATCTTCTCGAACTAATATAATGTTCAGTTGGCATTAGAGCCCCTTTTTTCTGGGTGTATATCCCTGCAACTTCCAATGATGTTTTCTAGAAGGTTAGACTAAAAGATGGGTTGAATCGATCCATCTTAATTACATTTGTAACATTTTGAAATATCGGTTTTAATTTAAATATTAAATTAATATAGGGACTTCAGATAATTTTGTAATACATCACTCACATGTAAACCGATTTTCCGATTTGGCATCTTGAGCACTTAAGTAAGGTGGGGTTAGTCGGATTTTGCCAATAGGTCTAGCATTTTTTGCCAGTCTAAAATGTTCATACGAATTTGAGATCTCTAAAGAAATATAAAAAAAAAATCATTTGATTTGACTAAAATTTGATTCAAAGTTTTTTTTTTACCACAAAATCAATATAGCAGTTTTTAGTTCATATCGGCTAATTTTTTTTACTGATTTATATGTTGATTTATATGACCACCGGAGGTCAAAGCCTCATTTCGATTTACCTTAAATTTTGCAGTGAGAGCAGAATTAAAATTTCAGCAATGTGTGCCAAATTGAGTTCAAATTAGTTAAGATTTGAATATAGCTTCCCTATATGTACGTCTGATTTGGAAACTATGGTAGAAAAAGTCATATTTTACACCCATTTTCAACGGGATTTTACTTAAATTGATTTTATTCTACTCAGATAACAGATTTAATATTCAATCTAAGTGTATCGAATTTCATCCCAATTGGTTCAGATTTAGATAATTTTTCGGCTTTCGACAAAAATGGCACAACATCAGCGATGATTTTCCCAGACTTTCCACAGAATCGGATAAGATTTAGTTAAGGCTCCGTCTTGTGTAAATCTCGCTGGATGTGGCCAATATTGCCACAAACCCCGCAACCCCCATACGGGAGCCTATATATAGACTTACTTTACATTTGATATATAGAGCTCTTTTAGACCCCTAAAATCCTAAGTTTTGGGTTTTAGTTACAATTCGCGGAGTCCAGGTTGATGAAAAATGCTCACAGCACTGGTTGAAACTGGTTGAAATGGATCTTTGTTTGTGGTTATCTGCAGATAACCATGGGAAATTGTCTTGACAAGGGATATTAATAGTCAAAATTGTCTATGCTTATCAACTGTTAACTTCAAATTGACTCAAGGGTTCACCCATAAACATCTCCACCACCGTAAGGTTACATGTGCTGCTCAGATAATGAAGCCGCCGAGTCTTGGCTCCAATTTTAGCGCCGACAGACTATGGATCGACCGCAAATGGGTCGACTTCATTCTTCGGTCCTGGCTTAAAAATTCTCATAACATGAGATAAAATTGTGGTTCTGATTCAAAAAACATAGAATCAGAATTTAAAAAGAAATATATATCGACGAAAATTCGGCCAAGCCGAATCTTATGTACCTTCCACCATTGGTTTCGTACAAAGTTCAACTAAAGACCGTCAACTACAATCGTATAACTTGAGCTGTGGTAACAGTTGCCGATGGCAAAGTATAGTTTTATTTCATAACATTATTTTTCCATATGGTGGAGACTATGTTAGATAAAAAACGGCAAATTAAATATCTCTATAAACCAGAAAAAATTTCACGAAAAATGTTCCAATTAAAATCTTAATTGAGTTTTAAAAACTATTCAATTAAAAATTTAATTGATCCAACAATTTGTTTAATTGAAACAAAAATCAATTACATAAATTAATAGTATAAATGAATTTTTTAATTGGCTGTCAATTAATTTTCTAATTGATACTATCATTTCTGCGATTCAAGACATTTCAATTAAAAAATTAATTGGATCAATTCATTTCGTGATTGAATCAGAAAAAATATTTTGTGTGTAATTCTTAATCATTTTATATAGTGATATTTTTCCTTCTCTGCGCGTGGAATATGATCACCTGTAAAATGTTTCTTTTTTTACGGTGAGCATGGAACATGTTTGTCGCAACCATGTTCTTTTCTAGAAAAATATATATCTGATTTTGGCAATCATGTATATGTTTGCCGAGAAAACGTAATTTTTGCTACAAATAGGTTCCATAGTCACCGTCCAAAAATAACATTTTGCTCTTCAAACATATTTGGGGTGATCTTTGCCCTTCTCTGCGCGTGGATAATTGCTAAGAAAAATCTAAATGTATCTCGGCTCGCTTCATTGGCCAAGCCAGTCACAGTCGAAGCCAATCTGGAAATGGGCGAATGTCAATATTTGGTTGTTCAGTTTACATGGGATATGATACTAAGAAGACGGTGATCACGGTTGCCACTCGAGCCACAAATAATATACCAAAAATTGGTGAAAATTCTACCAAAAAACTATCAAACAAAAAAATCTTCAGTAGAACATTTTGTCAAAATTTTATTTCTATAGAAAATTTTCTCGAAATTTTATTTCTATAGAAAATTGTGTCAACATTTTATTTCTATAGAAAATTTTGCCAAAATTTAATTTCTATAGAAAATTTTGTCAAAAATGTATTTCTATAAAAAAAATTTGTCAAAATTTTATTTCTATAGAAAATAGTTTCAAAATTTTATATCTATAGAAAATTTTGTTAATATTTTATTTCTATAGAAAACTTTCTCAAAATTTGTCAAAATTTTATTTCTATAAAAATTTTCTCAAAATTTTATATATATATATAGAAAATGTTGTCAAAATTTTATTTCTATAGAAAATGTCAAAATTTTATTTCTATAGAAAATTTTCTCAAAATTTTATTTCTATAGAAAATTTTATCAAAATTTTATTTCTATAGAAAATGTTATCAAAGTTTTATTTCTATTGAAAATTTTCTCAAAATTTTATATTTATAGATAATTTTCTCAAAATTTTATTTCTGTAGAAAATTTTATAAAAATTTTATTTCTATGGAAAATTTTGTCAAAATTTTATTTCTATAGAAAATTTTGTTAATATTTTATTTCTATAGAAAATTTTGTTAATATTTTATTTCTATAGAAAACTTTCTCAAAATTGTATACTTATAAAAAATTTTGTCAAAATTTTATTTCTATAAAAAATTTTCTCAAAATTTTATATTTATGGAAAATGTTGTCAAAATTTTATTTCTATAGAAAATGTTGTCAAAATTTTATTTCTATAGAAAATTTTCTCAAAATTTTATATTTATTGAAAATTTTCTCAAAATTTTATTTCTGTAGAAAATTTTATCAAAATTTTATTTCTATAGAAAATGTTGGCAAAATTGTCTTTCTATGGAAAATTTTGTCAACATTTTATTTCTATAGAAAATTTTGTTAATAAAAAACTTTCTCAAAATTGTATATTTATAAAAAAATTTGTCAAAATTTTATTTCTATAAAAAATTTTCTCAAAATTTTATATTTATAGAAAATGTTATCAAAATTTTATTTCTATAGAAAATGTTGTCAAAATTTTATTTCTATAGAAAATTTTCTCAAAATTTTATATTTATAGAAAATTTTTTTTAAAATTTTATTTCTATAGAAAATTTTATTTCTATAGAAAATTTTGTCAAAATTTTATTTCTATAGAAAGTTTTGCCAAATTTTATTTCTATAGAAAATTTTGTCAAAAATTTATTTCTATAGAAAATTTTGTCAAAATTTTAGTTTTGTTTTGTTATTGTTGGTTTTGTTCTTTGCGCATTGTTTTTGTTTTTATTGCAGCTTAAAACCATACATTGACTAAACTACAAGTGTAGCTTAACCAATAGAGGTTAAGCTGCACTTGTAGTTTAGTCAATGTATGGTTTTAAGCTGCAATAAAAACAACAACAATTTTATTTCTATAGAAAATTTTGTCAAAATTTTATTTCTATAGAAAATGTCAAAATTTTATTTCTATAGAAAATTTTGTTAAAATTTTATTTCTATAGAAAATTTTCTCAAAATTTTATATCTATAGAAAATTTTGTCAAAATTTTATTTCTATAGAAAATTTTGTCAAAATTTCATTTCTATAGAAAATCAAAATTTTATTTCTATAGAAAATTTTGTCAAAATTTTTGTTTCTATAGAAAATTTAGTCAAAAATTTATTTCTGTAGAAAATTTTGTTAAAATTTTATTTCTATAGAGAATTTTGTCAAAATTTTATTTCTATAGACAATTTTGTTAAAATTTTATTTCTATAGAAAATGTTTTCGAATTTTTATTTTTCTATTATTTTATGCAAAATATTATTTTATGCAAAATTTACCAAAACGTCAAGAATTCTACCAATCTACCAAACAGTAAAAAATCTACCATTTTTGGTAGAATTCTACCATCTGTGGCAACCGTGGATATGATGCTAATATTTTGAATTTTAAAAAAGCTTGTTTAAATTACAACTTGTCAGTAATCTAACCTAACCAAGCTTCGTTGCTTTGGAAAATCACCATAAAAAACATGATTTAAAATCGTAATCTTACACGCAAAGAAAAAAAAACGTTTGGAAAACGTGTACCGAAAACGTTTTACTTTTCTTAGAGTTTTTTGAATAGCTTCGAAAATTTTAAACTTTTATCACCAAAAAAATTCGTTTTTTAAAAAATTTTAATTTTTTCAATAAAAAAAATAATTTTGAACCAACAACACAGTCGTTTATGTCAAGCACTGATCTTTTCTGAATTTAAGTAAAAATTTTGTATAGTAGTACGTAATGTTGAACATCTTTTCGGAATCTTCCGAACATATCTGGAATATATGTAAAAAAAAAAAAAAAAAAACAAAAAAACTTTTTAGTGTTCGGTCGAAGCAGGGATCGAACCCACAACCCTTGGCATGTAAAGCGGACGTAGCAACCACTGCTACGCGATGCCCAACTAAATGTATGTTTCTGTTAAATAAAGTTTATTTAATCGGCTCGCGGGCGCCGCTAGCTATGCTATATAAATATAACTTATATGGATAATTGTCTATTGGTGACAATAGCAGCTACATAGCTCAATGTATCGTGTGTTGGCTTACAAATTGTATGGTCCGAGAAAAAGGTGCTAAGAACTAAAAAACCTCGTGGAAGTGAGAAATATGTGAGGGAAAATACAATTAGCCAGAAAAAGGCTGTTTTTTTGAGTTAGTCTTTATGACATTGTTTTTACATCCTGGAAAAGGATAAAGGTTTATCACAAAATGTATATACTCTTCTTCCCAATAAACTTCCTTACAGCTAAAAGAAAATGAGAAACAAACTTTGTTTGTCTAAAATTTCGTTTGGGAGGAAAGAATTATTGTTTTGCGTGTATATCTACGTTGTTTAAAGAAATCGTCACATGTCAAATTTACCACCAAAAATCTTTCAAATAACGAAAAATCGTTAGAGTTGGCACCGCTAATAATTATCATCAAAAATTCACACAACAATAAACTTTCCAATTCAACCTCGTGCACAATTTTAATAAGCGATTGCATTTGGATAAACGTCTATGCGAAAGTGTCTTTTTAAATAATAACTCTGTAAAACAACTGCAAATTTTGCGAGAATTTTACATCACGTGTTTTCCATTTAGAAAAAACAAAAGACTTACTGACAAAACAAAATCCCACGAATATTGATAATTTTGTTGTCAATTAATTATTTAAAAATTATAAAGATTACCGGGAAAATTTAAATATGTTAAATAGTTAGTATTTTCTTTGTTTGGTTGTTTTTTTAGTTACACTTGTGGAACATACATTGTTGGTATATGACGACTGGCATTTCTTCTCAATCGGGCTTCCGCCATGTTTTCACTTTTTATTTTTATCGAATGGTGGTTTTAGAACAAATTCAAATATGATATCGTTACATTTGAATTTCTCATTCCGTTGTAGATATCTCATAAACGTACCACGATCTCTTCACTTTTACTACCGAACAATTACAGTTTGTGCAATCGACTAAATGTAAGCCGACTACGAATTTTGTGTGTTCGAATTTCTACTTAAATTTTATATTAGGTTGTACTGTATAATGATTAGGTTAGGTTATAGTGACATCCCTTTTTGATGTAGGCTCGCTAAAACAATTGAGTCCATTCCCTCTGGAAATATGTGAATATATCCAATTCTTAAATTTTGGTACAAAAAAAACAAAAACTTTTTTGGAGAGGTTCAGCGTAATTCATAAAACATTGCCATACTTTTTATACTTTTTGGTTTGGTAGAATTATTGATGTTTTGGTAGATTTTTCCAAATATTCCTCTCCAATTAAAAGGTGCATCTAAATTTAAAATTTTGCCAAAATTTTCTCTAGAAATAAAATTTTGACAAAATTTTCTATAGAAATAAAATTTTGACAAAATTTTCTATAGAAATAAAATTTTGACAAAATTTTCTATAGAAATAAAATTTTGATAAAATTATCTATAGAAATAAAATTTTGACAATATTTTCCATAGAAATAAAATGTTGACAAAATTTTCTATAGAAATAAAATGTTGACAAAATTTTCTATAGAAATAAATTTTTGACAAAATTGTCTATAGAAATAAAACAAAATTTTGTGTAGAAATAAAAATTTGACAAAATTTTCTATACAAATAAAATGTTGACAAAATTTTCTATAAAAGTAAAAATATGAGAAAATTTCTATAGAAATAAAATTTTGACAAGGTAAAATTTTTTTGTTTGGTATTTTTTTTTTTTTTGGTAAATTTTGTCCAAATTTTGGTAGATTATTTTTGGATCGAGTGGCAACCGTGGCTCCCTCCCATCTTCGATCGAGCTGTTATACCAGCTTTATCCCCTGGTTTCTATTTCAAAAGAAAATGTTTTTATGGAAAATGTTTTTTCAAATATTGTTTATGAAAAGTTTTTTCAAAAAAGAAAAAAATTATAGAAAATTTTGTCAAAATTTTATTTTTATAGAAATTTTTTGTCAAAATATTCCATGTACATACTAATACCCACTTCTCGAGAAAAATGCGAACATTATTGACATAATTCCTTACATTTTTTCTTATACTGTTTGTTAATCTTGTTTTAGTCATAATTTGTTTTAATTTCTAATTAGACGGAAAGTGTTAATTGATTGTTGCTATCGAATAATGTTGTTGTTTTAATGGTTGGTTACTCTCCACATATTTTAACAAAAGTTTTCAACCAGTTAGATTCTGAACAGAGTCAGCAAACAATAACAAAATTATTAAAAAAAACTAGAATTTGCTATTAAAGATATCGGGCATATTTAGAAACTGAGCAAAACTTTTAAAAACTGTATTTTGAATAAATTTTTTATCTCTTTTCCCCATTGAAATTAAAGGAAAGAAAATATAACATAGGAATTTGATGTGGGTTTAAGACAGCGGATAGAGTTCCACTATATAGCGTTTGAAAGATGGAATTTCGTACTAAAAATCGTTTTATGTCAGTTTTGCTATTTTTGAATCAGTTCTATCCCTGCCAGCATTTCAAAGTTCCATTACATCCTCATCGCTACCATAGACTCGTAAGTGACACTACAACAATCGCCAACTGTGATGGGAGAAGCATAGTAAAAAGTACAAAATGGACATGAAAGTATTTTGCCATCACTATTGTTACAAAGCCATTTTATATTTTGTGAAACGCCAAGCGCCGTTAAAGTAAAATTTAGGCAGATATCTCTGCTAGTACCGGAGTTATGCGCTGATAAATTTAAATGAATCCATGTGGACCTTAGCATAGAAAACTATTATTTTATTTTCTGTTAAAATTTGATTCGGGTAGAACTAAACAGAAGTCGTTTTATGCGCTTTACATTCTATCAGTTATTGCGGAAGGAATGTCGGTGTTTGTAAAGAATCTTACAGTGTGTCGGATCGATACGACTTGTCGGCGATAACTAAATAATCGGTAAATGTGTTATCGATCCCATAAACATGCAGCAGTATCGATTATGCCTTCGGACTTAACTTATAATGTGAACAATACATGGGATATGTTCGACACGAGCACTGTCGGCGGTTATGGGAACCTGGCTATAATGAATCGATTGTTCGGAAAGTCACATATTTCAAAAACAAAACGAAAAACAAAAAAATATTTTTTCTTTTTAAGAAGAGAAATGTATATGTAAAATGTGTCTCAGACGAAAAGTGTGTCCTAAAACTGGGTATTGATGACATTTTTTTCAAAAACATCGAGCATTTTTTTTTTAATTTTCATTTTTCTTTGTAAACCGAATATGGATATTAATAGGTTAACATCTTCGGTTTTATGAAGAAATTAAATAAAAGAAGCAGTTGTAACAAAAATTTGTATGTAGAATGTGCCGCAGGAGAATTTTTTTCAAAAATTTTTTGGAAAAAATGTTCAGTTTTCTTTGTAAACCGGATATGAATATAAACCGTTTAATATCTCCGGTTCTAGTGGAGATATCGGCCTAAATTTAACTGTGGTGGTAAAAGTATAAGCTACAAAACGGATTCGTTTAATTAGCATCTTTATATCGAGTAGTTTTTGAGTTTTGAGCTTGTTTTGTAAAAAACCCGGTTCCAAAAACACGTTTTCATCTGTATATACGGAACTGATATATCGAATAGATCGACCCTGCCAGCATTTCAAAATTCCATTTCATCCTCATCGCTACCACAGACTCATAAGTGACACTGCAACAATCGCCAACTGTGATGGGGGAAGCGTATGAGTGTGTAAATATAACCATAGCGATAGGCGGTAGGCGAACACTTATTTACGTGTATTTCTGATGGGAAGCCCAAAATCCGCGACGGAATACCGTGACGGCTAGCGGCGTGTCGCTAAATTAAAACTTATTCTAACTCCTTGGCGAAAACTGGTATAGTGTTGCCATCGCTTATCAATTTTTTTTAACTCACCACTAGGAATTGTTGTTGTCTGGACACGTGTAGATTATTTTTTCTTGAAATAACTCAACAAATAACAAGCCATTGTATGTTTTTATTCAACTTCATTGTTTAATATTGTCAAAGCATGCTGTATTGACTACAAAAAACGCTAGGAAACGAGAAAAAGGGAATTATTCGCCGTCAAGCTTATTGTATTTGCCGTTGCGGCAAAAATGTTTCGCCTATCGCTATATTTACACACTGAAAAAGTATGAAATGTACATGAAAGTATTTTGCCATCATTATAATTTATTAAAAAAAAACGATAATGAAGTTCTGAAAACAAAGTTATTTCGCTTAAAATTGTAAAAGGTATATTGGTGAACAATTTTTTACTTTCCAAATGGAACAAAGTGATTATTTTTCAGATATTTTACAGACACACTGGCTGATAACTTGTCACTTGTAAATCAACATCATTCTATTATTAATAAAAAAATTATGTTAAATGTGTTGTGATAGTATATAAATGTTATATTTATAAGAATTTATAAATGTTTAACCAAATTAATAAACATCTAAACAATCGTGTTTTACTTGACCACAATGATTCTTTTACCATTATCTTAAAATTCACTTTTTCTGATTGTTTGAAGGGGCTCTTATTGGCGTCTTTCTAAATTTAATAAAAAAGGCAACTAGTAATTGCACTCATGCGATATTTTTTGGTAGTAACTTGGCATGGTACAACTTCTCAATAGTGACGGCGCTTTTCCGACGAGTTTTGGATGTCGTATACGATTGTTTTCGACGTGGTGGGGATTCTCAGAAGCGCCGTCAAATTCAAAATATGTTGGCAGGGGATTCATACACTCATAGAAAAAAGTCTGCTAAAAACAGCAGTCGATGTCTGCTGTTATATTTTTGTACTTCAGGGCGTAATGAACAGCAATTTATAAAATTTTTAGGTTATACAATTTTCCCCAAAGCCTATTTAAGAACCAAAAGTAGTTTTTGGTATATTTTTGCACTGTAATATACTTACAAGCTCCTAAATACGATCAGCAAACATTTTGTTTGCTGTTATGCCTCAATTCGATAAATATTCAGATTTTTGGTCAAATACTATAGATATTCATAAAATATTGTGTTAATTATGTTAGGATAGCTCCTAATTTGACATTTTTATTTGTTTTAGCCAAAATAAAACATGTTTTAGTGTAATCGTGCTTCAAAAATAGCAGGAAATGTTTGCTATTTCAGCAAACAATGACTGCTGTCCCATTTTCAGCAGACTTTTCTGCTGTCCCTACTAACAAATTTCTTTGGGTGTACATAATTTGAAAGGTATTATAATTAGCGTTCTAGAGATGTATATTTCAAAGTTATCGGTTCACAAGAACCATTTTTATAAGAGATTATTTACTTACCGCCATTTTTATGTAGCTCCGTTGGGCTTTAACTTCCAGTTAACGGAAAGTAAATTGCAAATATCTTCTCTCCGGTTAACTTTAATTGAAAAATTGTTGGCAGTTAAGTTCCTAACTGGCATATGGAATATATAGACAAGAGACAGCTTTGTCCATAATACGATTTAAAAGTTCGTTAGTTAACGGAACACTAACGGAGCTTCATGAAAATAGGGGTTAGACATTAGAACCGATTACCCGGTTACTTCGGACAGGAAAAAACTAGTTGTTGTAATCTACTCTTACCGCCATTTTCATGTAGCTCAGTTGGGCTTTAACTTCCAGTTAACGGAAAGTAAATTGCAAATATCTTCCCTCCGGTTAACTTTAACTGAAAAATTGTTGGCAGTTAAGTTCCTAACTGGCATATGGAATATATAGACAAGAGACAGCTTTGTCCATAATACGATTTAAAAGTTCGTTAGTTAACGGAACACTAACGGAGCTTCATAAAAATAGGGGTTAGAAGTCGATGAAGTTTTGGAAAAAATCTGAGAGGTATAGCAAAATTAGAATTTAGCCCTTCAGTATTTTTAATAATTGCATCATGGAATATGTGATCACAAAATAATGTGGCAACATTCATAATTCCCATCGATTATAGCAACTCCCAAACAATCGATGTGAAGTTATCGGAATCGATTTTTTTATTAACATTGGCAGCATGAATAGGATTAGCACATATTTTTTGCCGCTCTTCGGCTTAACAAGTTTTACTAATAGAAAAGGTAGAACTTTTTCTCTAGAATAACATTTATGAAAAATAACCTATAAATAATAATTCTAAAGTGCAGCTTTGTAGATTCAGTCAATTCACAATGTCACCACCTGCCGCAACTAGCCCCAAACGACAATGTACGGAAGCAAAACCTATTATTGGAACTCACAGTGGGACATTTCACTGTGACGAAGTGTTGGCTTGTTTTATGTTAAAACAATTGCCTGAGTACAGTAACGCTGAAATTTTCCGTTCCCGCAACGATACAGAACTGCGTGAGAAATGCAACATAATTGTAGATGTGGGAGGTGAGTTTGATCATGAGAAGAAATGGTACGACCATCATCAAAAATCATTTCAGGAAACACTCAGTTCGTTGCGACCGGAATTCGGTGATCAATTTAACAAAATTAGGTAAGATCGAATTCAAAAGAAAACAAAAAACAGATGCACCACGTGATTCATTATTGTTTTTATATCATCCTAGGTTAAGTAGTGCTGGATTAGTCTATTGTTTTTACGGTGAACGTGTTATCGATGAGATACTGAAAAAGCAGGCAAATATATCATTAAATTCCGGCAACTTGAAGTTAACATACGTTCAAATATACCGTAATTTCATAAGAGAGATTGATGCCATTGATAATGGAGTCCCCATGCACCCAGACGGTGTAGAACCGCTATACAAAATCTCTACTGGTCTTTCAAGTAGGGTGGGAAATTTCAATCCGTCTTGGGAAGAAGAAGGCACAGGTGTCAATGTAGATGAACGATTTGCCAAAGCTATGGAATATGCTGGCAAGGAATTTGTTGATCATGTTCTATCTGTAGGAGGATCATGGATAAAAGCCAGAGAATATGTACGCGAAGCTTTGGTAAATGCCAAATCTGTCCACCAATCTGGAGAAATTTTGCTACTTCCCAGATTTTGTCCATGGAAACAACATTTGGTTGAATTAGAAAAAGAATATGATGTAGTCGGTGTTCCAAAACTTGTAGTTTTCACCGATACATCCGGTGGCTGGCGTGTTGCCGGTGTTCCAATTAGTCCAGAAAGCTATTTAGGGCGTAAATTTTTGCCCGAACCTTGGAGAGGTTTGAGAGACGACGAACTTTCTAAATTAACTGGTATAGATGATTTGGTATTTGTCCATCATACTGGTTTTATTGGTGGGGCCAAGACGAAGGAATCTGCCATTGCTATGGCTGTTAAAAGTTTAGAATATTAAAATATGGTAAATATTTAGAATTATGATTTGAAAATAAAAAAAAAATAAAAGTATGCTTTCAAAGATCGATCGATGTAAAAGAAAAGTTATTGTATTATTTATTTCATTCCTCATTGTATTTTCGCCCAAATGATAGTGTCATTCCAAAGTTATTATTAATTCATAACATTTTGAGGGATACCGGATCCAAAATCTATGACAGTGTCCTTCATATGGGGCAATCAATTTCGAGAATGTTGCACCTTTTTCCCCAATCGAAATCACCATAAGAAACTAGTAGTGTATCTTACAAGTAATTAAAATGTCCCACCTTTGTCAACCCGATGACTATAAAGCAGTATCCATATGAGCATTGTTATCACACAACAGTCTTTAGCGATTATATTTCTGTTTTCAGGTATTTGAGATTTTGGAACATGCTATGTCTGGTTTCTTATTTTGATATTGTCCTAACATAAACCCATTTCCCGATTTTAAACATTTGGTATCTATCAAATTTTATTTCTATAGAAAATTTTGTCAAAATTTTATTTCTATAGAAAATTTTGCCAAAATTTTATTTCTATAGAAAATTTAGTCAAAATTTTATTTCTATAGAAAATTTAGTCAAAATTTTATTTCTATTGAAAATTTTGTCAAAATGTTATTACTATTGAAAATTTTCTCAAAGATTGATTTCTATAGAAAATTTTCTCAAAATTTTATTTCTATAGAAAATTTTCTCAAAATTTTATTTCAATTGAAAATCTTGTCGAATTTTTATTTCTATAGAAAATCTTGTCGAAATTTTATTTCTATAGAAAATGTCAAAATTTTATTTCTATAGAAAATTTAGTCAACATTTTATTTCTATAGAAAATTTAGTCAAAATTTTATTTCTATAGAAAATTTTGTTAAAATTTTATTTGTATAGAAAATTTTGTCAAAATTTTATTTTTATACCAAATTTTGTTAAAATATTATAACTATAGAAAAATTTAGAAAATTTTGTCAAAATTTTATTTCTATAGAAAATTTTGTCAAAATTTTATTGCTATAAAAAATTTTGTAAAAATTTTATTTCTATAGAAAATTTTGTCAAAATTTTATTTATATAAGTAAAAATTTTACTTCAATTGAAAATCTTTTCAAAGTTTTATTTCCAATTGATAATTGTTGATAAAAACGAGATCGAGGTAGAAAATTTTGTCAAAATTTTATTCATATAGAAAAAAATTTATTTATATAGAAAATTTTATCAAAATTTTATTTCTATAGAAAATTTTGTCAACATTTTATATCTATAGAACATTTTATCAACATTTTGTTTCTATAGAAAATGTCAAAATTTTATTTCTATAAAAATGTTGTAAAAATTTTATTTCTATAGAAAATTTTGTCGAAATTTTATTTCTGTAGAAAATTTTGTCAAAATTTTATTTCTATAGAAAATTTTGTAAAAATTTTATTTCTATAGAAACTTTTGTCAAAACTTTATTTCTATAGAAAATTTGTTTTGAAATTTTTGTCATCATTTTAATATATAGAAAATTTTGTCAAAATTTTATGTCTATAGAAAATTGTGTCAAAATTTTTTTCTATAGAACATTTTGTCAAAATTTTATTTCTATAGAAATTTGTATCAGTTTTATTTCTGTTTAAAAAAAGGCAGAAGTTACCATGTGTATTACAATGGAATAGTCTGTGGAACATGCTATGTCTGGTTTCTTGTTTTGATATTGTCCTAACATAAACCCATTTCGATTTTAAACATTTGGTATCTATCAAATTTTATTTCTAGAGAAAATTTTGTCAAAATTTTATTTGTATAAAAAATTTTGCCAAAATTTTATTTCTATAGAAAATTTAGTCAAAATTTTATTTCTATAGAAAATTTAGTCAAAATTTTATTTCTATAGAAAATTTAGTCAAAATTTTATTTCTGTAGAAAATTTTGTCAAAATTTTATTTCTATAGAAAACGTTGTCAAAATTTTATTTCTATAGAAAAAAGGCAGAAGTTACCATGTGTTATCAAATTGGAATAGTCTGTGGTTATATAAAAGCGGAGGCAAAACTACCTACGAAAATTAAAATAATTCAAGGCTAACTTGGAAGCTTAAAAAATATCCATATAGCCATAGTTATTATTTCATATGTACTGAAATCCTTCAAAAATGGGTTATAGTAGAGTAATTGAAGTTCGGGGGAAAATTTTGCAAAAAATCAAATTCATATCATATGAATCGTAAACGGTTTCAATTGATTTGAAGAAGTATTCGTTTGATTTGAACAAATGTTTCATGTAAAGATTCGTTTTAAGTGAAAAGGCTACATACATATATATCAAGTAAATTTAAGACGATTTGCCGAATACTACGTCCAGAATATAAATCAAAATTTCGCTTTTCTTAAAATTTCAAATAGCTTATGTTTCATGTAGATTATTTAAATTTAAAAAGGTCTCTTCATTTATACTGCGTGTGGAGCTTATTGTGTAAAAAACGTATCTTGGATGATCAATATAGTGTAACAGTTTATTCCCCATTTGAAGATTATTAAAAATATTTTGCTTCAACCCCCTTGAGAAATTGTTTTCAAAATACTCTGAATAAATTTCCACAACTTGATTTGTTCAAAACAAATTTTATTTATTTTTTTTTTTCATTTTATCAACTGGACATTCCTAGACCTCTTCTTACGACAATTAATTACAAAATTATTATTATTAGATATAAAAAGCAGTAATACATTGAAGTAATGATCCTCTGCTATTCTCGAAAATGATTAATCCATGCGTGTCTTTAGTGTTTTCACAGTAATCTTGTCCTTTTCAATAATATATACGGTAGCACCCCAACCACTTATGGCATCTCTATCGAAAGCATTGATCATTGCTTGTGAGATAACTTCGAACAATTGATTAGGTTCCAAATCTGGTTTCCACAGAGTTTCGCACATACCATATAATTGTTCGCCACATGTACCAGCCACAACAAAATCATCGGGAACATTTGGACAACCTATCAAATCCATATTACAGATAAAAGGTTCCATGGTTTTTGGATCCAAGCCAGCAATAACCGGCTCAATAAAATATGGTCCAAATCGGTGTTCATACAGGAAGCTGGACAGCATCGCAGAGAAACGTGCTGGTTGCATTTCACGATTTTCGCGGGTCTCGTACAAATTCTTACGGAACATAAGGCGATCTCGCACTGTCAGGATATCAGTCTGCAAGCCAACTAGGCCCACAAACATGCGTGGATTAAATTGGAACACTTTTTCGAAATCTGTTGCAATGGTCTGAGCTTGGACACCGAAACGGCGATCAGTGGCAATTGCCACACATTCCTTACCCCGCATGGCTACAACACAACCACCATTATAAGCCAAGATTGACATGTTGTTGGGTTTTTGCAGTAATTCTGTTGTCCTTAAGTCGAATTCGTAAATGATTTGCAATATTTTTAGCAAAACAAATGCCGCTCTGTGGTGCTCCAAAGACGATGACTTTTTGTTTCAATAGGGTTGCCGTGCTAATCAATTTTGACAGTTGTGGTACTAGTTTTATCAACTATGCTTATCGTGATGCCAGAAAGTTGCGACTTCAAGGAATCCATAAATACTTTTAAGGTAATGCTATTAAAGGGCACCTTATACGGTCGGATAAACCTGCGACACAAAACGTTGCGGCGACAAATCCGATTGTGTAAGGTCGTGTTCGGCTGTCGCGGGGACGTGTTGGCATAAAATCAAAACAACTTTGATTTTTTCTGGTTGGGTGGTACAAATCATTGAGTGTAAGGGGATGTTCGACAAACATTATCAAAGACAAATTTATTTTTACATTAAAAACAGGCATTTCTGCAATGAAATTAATGATAGATTGCCAATTCTGGTTGAAAATTAAAGAAATACATAAATCTAAACCAGTATTGTGGCAAAAACGTGGAAAAATTCCACTTCCAATCAATGGGAAACCAGGCGACAAGTATTTTAAATTCATCAAGTAATTTGTAATATATTAAATGTGGATTACTTCAAGAATCATTGTTTTGACACATATACCAGGATTTTTTTATTATTTTCTTCCATTTTTTCAGTAAAAAATGGTTTCACCCATAAATCTTCGTACAACTTCATTGTTTGTTTATGCTTCTTCTTATTTTTTCATGTTGTCATCACATTTGTTCGTGCAGTGTAAGGGCAAAACTTGAACGAACACACAACAAATAGACGAACCTCTGTCGGATAAACACTCATCCGACCGTCTAAGGTCCGCTTAAGACAACAATGTAATTATTGTCGATAAAAAGATGTTTTTAGAAAAAAAAAAAAAAAAACAAGTAAGAAAAGCATTAAGTCGGGCTGGGCCGACAACATTATACCCTGCACCACTTTGTAGATCCACATATCAAATCCGTCAAATGTGTTGGGTGCTATATATAAAGATTTTGTCCTTGGCAACAACGCAAAAGTGTATTTATGTTTTATTGGTCGACGGATATGTATTAGATATATAGAAAAACTTAAGTAATTTTTAAAAGTTTTCGACTTAGCAGTGGTGATTTTACAAGGAAAATGTTAGTATTTTGCCCATTTTTAACGAAATCAGAAAAAACATATATATGGGAGATATACATATCTAAATCTGGACCAATTTTGGCATGCATAGTTACAATTTTAATTCTACTCCCTCTGCATACTTTCACGTAAATCGAATTATAACTCTGACCTCTGTAGTTATATGAGTGAAAATCAGGGGAAAGATATATATCAGAGCTATATCTAAATCTGAACCGAATTCATCGAGGACGGTAATTCTACTCTACATATGTCTATTTCGTCTCCTTGTGGATGTTGCAAACATATGCACTAACTTATAATATTCCATTGCATCCCACCAAAAACCGTTAGATCACTTTTTGCAGTATGAACTTCTTTCCAAGTCAAAATTTTAACTAGAACGAAGGTTATGCTATGTTCCCACCGACTCGTTTTCCTCATTCGTTTTTCCAAAACATTTCACCGTTCACACCGGGTTGAGATGTTTTAGTTTGACAGTTACAGGCCGGTACTCTGTTTGTTGGTGCGAAAAAAGTTCCACTCAATCATTGTTTCGCGTTGAAAAATGATAGTGTTGACAATATATTTTGAGGAAAAAAACAGCCATTTTGGGACTTTTTGGCGTTTATTTCGTCGAAATGTATTGACAACATCGCAGACTGTCACGAAATGATTACATATACATACGCAACTAGTGGCTCGATTTACACACACACGCATACAAAATAAATAATTTGAAAAAGAAGAAGCAGGCGAAGTTATTTTACAAATATCTTTGGAATTAAACAACTAATTTAACAGTGCTGCATTTTATTTTTTGGAACATAGCAATTAATTCTTGTGATTCCATTCATTTCTACCTCGGTACTATACATGTTGGTTGAAGTGCTAATGCTTGTTTTGGAACATCAATTGCTGTGCCTCCTTTTGTTTAAATTATGTTTTGTGTTTATTATCCCGATGCCCAGTACAAATGAAACGATTGTAAAATATAATTCACCAAATAAAGCTTTTATTTTGTTAACATTTGTGTTTAAATTTCATGTTATATGTACATTATTTATATTCTACCATATAGTAGGGAGCGGCTAGATATTGTTGCTAGTTTATTATGGAAATACAACTCCATGTTATACTTTGTTTTATCAATCATCAGATTACATTTTTAAATAATAATCAGATCCACTTTTGTGTTATAAATTCACAAAAATCAGTTTAATAAGTAAATTATTTCTTAATTCACATTGCAATTGGCGCCATGTTATGAAAATACTGACTACGCAGTTACGTCAGTTTTTCAACTCGAAAAAAACAAAGTACCACAAATGGAAAAAATTTCGCTAGTTTTGGTTTTGTATGGAGTTTCAACGCGAAAACCGAACAGAGTACCGGCCTTACCATGGAAACTAGAAATTCACATTTACTCGAAATTCACATATATGCAAGCTATGTCCAAATAATTACCGCGAGCGCAAAGGGATTTTGACATATATTTTGAATAGGGTATGTTGTTCGGCGTATATTCCAAATTAGGTGGGTTCACATTCTAAAGTTGACGTGTTTTGGAGGAAAACTTGTGTTTTTAACTTGTTTTTTAGTATGGCGAAAACGACTCGTTTTGAAGTGCTTATAGGCCGGTATGCACCTCTAGCGAAAAATTTCATTCCCATAAGAAAAGCATTGCTATTTATGCTAACGAAATTTTCGGTAGCGTTCAATTTCGTAAGCTGGTACGCACCTCTAATGAAAATAACAGGGTTGTCAAAAGCATATTTTGGCAGCAAACATTTAATTTATTACAATCATTGTGTGCGTAAAAGTTTTAAAAGGTCTGTAAATAATAAACAATTTATTTGAGGAATATTTGGAACATATACTAACAATTTTTAAAAGCGATTAGCTGGTTTAAAATTTCTGTACACAGCCCTGTTTTTTTTTGTTGTAGACTTAAATAAATTTTTGCTACCGAAAATTTCGCTAGAGGTGCATACCGGCCTTAAGGTAGGTACTATGTTCGGTTTCCGAAGCGAAATCCCATACAAAACCAAAAATGCGAAAAACTACCGAAATATTTTTTCATTTGTGGTACTTTGTTTTTTTTTTTCGAGTTGAAAAACTGACATAAAGTGCATAGTCCCTAATTAGTTCGGCTTTAAATTTTTCCATATGTTGAGATTAGTTAGTTTCAAAACATGGCGCCATTTGTAATGTGAATTAAGAAATAATTGATTTATTCAAATGATTTGTGTTAAATTAGAATACAAAAGTGGTTCGCGTTGTTATTTAAAAATGCAATTCGATTGACGAAATAAAAATAACGGAGTGCTATATGTATATAACATATATAACAGCATCTGGTTCTGTAGCCGTTTCTGCCACAGTAGCGTCTGCCCTCACATCCCTGACACTACATCAGCTACAGTGAACAACTCCAACATAGCACCCTCAACGCCTGCCACGACCACAGTGGCTGTGACCGCAAATATTGTATTGCAACAACCAAATACAACGGCCGCCCAAGTAGTGAGTGGTCCCATTGGGGTGGCAGCAAATACTCCAACATTAGCCACTATTACTAATTCTTCAAATGCAATATCGACTGTTGCTGCCGTTAGTAATACAAATGCAATACTAATGCAATGGTGGTTTCACAATCATCCACAATAGTATCACCAGCAGCTGGATCGAATATTGTTGTTCCCACCACTACAATGGCTTTAGCAGGAGCTACCGTGGGACTTAAGTCTGGTCCAGATATTACAATGACATTGAACCGTATAAATACGGCAGAGAATGAAGTTGATGTGGAGGAATGTTTACCAGGTGATGTTGTTAAATTGGATTTTGCTGGCGAAGAAGTGGCTGGGTGAAATTTTACCCCTAAGGAATGTCTTCTAGGAGTTTCCAATCGGCGACCGGTGCCCGTTGGAAACTCCGCCTATTACAACAGTACCATCATCGCTTCAGCCATCAGCAACAATAGCATTCCATCAGCGTCATATTGTAGAGATACAACCAGGCCACCATTTATCATCATCCCCTGCTAATTTAGAATTGACTAATGTTATGCAACATAATGTTTGCACAGAACACGAAGAAGTAGAAGAAGCTAATTGTCATAATACTGCAGATGTAATCGATGAAGATTTCTTTTTTAAAATATGCTTAAAAACGATTTCGTCTTATCTCTGTAAACCCAGTGCTTCTACATTCAACACCCATTTTTTACAAAGAAATGAATTGTACTTTTTTTATTATTTTACCGCTCCTCGTAATTGCTCCCTTTTCTATTTGTTAAGCGAGCTCGTTTTTTGTGTGTAAGAGGCGTAAATGAATGAGAACTGAACAAAAGAAATGTTAATGCAATTGTAATTTTTAATGGAAACAACATGAAAGCTAAATATGAGAAATGATAATTAAAAATTTTTAAATATAACAATATTAATGAAAGAAAGCTGATAGTCCAGAAAAGAAAACATTGTGTTCTAGGGTCTTTAATTCGTGTATAAATGTACAAATTAATAAAAACTCATAATAAAATTATAATCGAACTTGTCTTATTTTTATATACCGGGGTATAGGTAATTGGGTGGTCTTATACGTTTTATACTTTTTAATATAAAATTAGTAAATTGTTCTGAACAAAGTTATATCCAAAATAAATGTTTATAGTAAATAATTAAATAATTTTTATTTAAATAGCAAAATAATTTTCTTGTATTCATCATTTCCCTGCCAGCATTTCAAAGTTCCATTTCAACCTCATCGTTACCACAGACTCGTAAATGTCACTTCAACCATCATGAAAAGGTACATCAAAAAGTACATGCAAGTAATTTGCCATCCCTACTGTTAAAAAAGCCATTTTTTTGTGAAACGCCAAGCGCAACCAGCTTGTTATATTTTAATTAAATAAAAAACGAAAATAAAGTTCTGAAAACATAGATTATACGCTTAAAATTGTGAAAGGTATATTGGAGAACAATTTGGTGATTTTCCAAATGGAATAAAGTGATTGTTTTTCAGATATTTTACAGACACGCTGCCTCCATGGAATAAAAACACTGGTTGATAGACGCAGCAACATGTAACTCGCTACTTGTAACTCAACATCATCATTAATGCCAAAAATTATGTTAAATGTAATGTGATAGTGGTATAAATGTTATATTTTTAAGAATTTGTAAATGTTTAATCAAATTAATAAATATCTAAACAAACGTGTTTTACTCGACCACAATGATTCTTTTACAACTATCTTAAAATGCACTTTTTCTGATTGTTTGGAGGGTCCCTTATTGGCGTCGTTCTAAATTGATCTATAAAGGCACCTAATAATTGCACTCATGCGAAACATTTTTATAGTAACTTGGCGTGGTACAACTTCTCAATAGTGACGGCGCTTTTCCGACGAGTTTTTGATGTCGTATATGATTGTTTTCGACGTAGTGGGGATTCTCAAAAGAGTCCCCAAATTCAAAAAATGTTGGCAGGGTTGTCCAAAATGATTGCGATAGGCTGGAATGAAACGATTTAATTTCGTTGTGGCTTTTAAATTTCAGTTAGCGGCATTCTTGCATTTTATCAATTCAAAACACTGGTTGAATTTCATAACGTGACTGAAATAGTTATTGGAACTTATACATTGGGAGAGTATAACATCCTTCAGTAAACCAGCCAATTGCTTCTCAATGTATTAATTTCAGTCAACGAAGAGTCTGGTATAGAACACTAACATCCCTTTGTGACGAAATATAAGTCGGGAACAGTGACTTTGGCTTAGGAACTACCCTTGAACTTGAGTTATGGGCTTAAGTTGGTTGTTCCCCCCGATGTAACAATATTGGCAAATGAAATGGCGTTATTATCCTTTGTGGGAACTGTGGTGGTGACCACTGGAGTTGAAATTGCTAGTGAGGCGGCAACAGCATGTGCATAAGTACACTCTTGTCCACTGTTAATGCAATGCGATTATGTAGATATTGTGGACACCAACGAATTAAGTTTGTTGCTGAACGAATTATGAACCCATTGCTGCGGATGATGTAAAAGATTGCATAACACCGGAATTATATGTTTTTTTGATGTGCGTTACAAATTGACGGTATCCATTTGGAAAAGCTGAAGAAGACAATGTACCACATGTTGTAAAAGCTGTTGCAGAATGTGGTAAGACACCAGGAGTAGAGCGGCTGGAGCTTTATTCTTAACAATTATTAGTGTCCAGTGCTGTATGAGATTTTTTAGCAAAACAATCCAAAAACTGGTAGAAAAACACTTTTCAAAACAATTATCATGAATGCGTGTATGTAAACAATCAGCTGCTGCGTATGAATAAGTAAAAATAGTATGACATTTGGCGATGTTGTCAATTAAATTGCAGAGAAATAAACGCGGAATAGCTCCAAAATAGCTGTTTTCTTCGTTCGAAATGTATTGTCAACACTCTCATTTTTCAACGCGAAAGAATGGTTAAGTGAAGTTTTTTTCGTGCCAACAAACATAGTACCCACCTTTATAAAGGGAAAACATTTCCAACCCCAAAACATGCTTGGTGAGAACACCGTATTAGGTTAGGTCAAATTGGCAGCCCTATTTCGTTTCAGGCACATTTAGACTATTCAGTCCATTCCCTGCCAACATTTTTTGAATTTGGGGGCGCTTCTGAGAATCCCCACTACGTCGAAAACAGTCGTATACGATATCTAAAACTTCTCGGAAAAGCGCCGTCACTATTGAGAAGTTGTACCACGCCAAGTTACTACAAAAAAGTATCGCATGAGTGCAATTATTAGGTGCCCTTCTGGATACATTTATAAGGACGCCAGTAAGAGCCCCTTCAAACAATCAGACAAAGTGCATTTTAAGATAGTTGTAAAAGAATCATTGTGGTCAAGTAAAACACGATTGTTTAGATGTTTATTAATTTTATTAAAAATTTATAAATTCTCATAAATATAACATTTATACGGCTATCACATCACATTTAACATATTTTCATGCATTAATAAAAGATTGATGTTGAGTTACAAGTTGAAGCTACATGTTGTAGCGTCTATCAGCCAGTGCTTTTATACCCAATGGAGGCAGCGTGTCTGGAAAAATATTTGAAAAACAATCACTTTATTCCATTTGGAAAGTCAAAATTTGTTCACCAATATACCTTTCACAATTGTAAGCGAAATAACTATATTTTCAGCACTTCATTGTCATTTTTATTTAAATAAATTATAAGAAGCTAGTTGTGCTCGGCGTTTCACAAAATATAAAATGGCTCTTGTAACAATAGTGATGGCAAAATACTTTAATGCGAATAGTGATGGCAAAATACTATCACAGTTGGCGATTGTTGCAGTGTCACTTACGAGTCTGTGCCCTGCCAACATTTTTTGAATTTGGGGACTCTTTTGAGAATCCCCACTACGTCGAAAACAATCATATACGACATCAAAAACTCGTCGGAAAAGCGCCGTCACTATTGAGAAGTTGTACCACGCCAAGTTACTACAAAAATGTTTCGCATGAGTGCAATTATTAGGTGCCTTTATAGATCAATTTAGAACGACGCCAATAAGGGACCCTCCAAACAATCAGAAAAAGTGCATTTTAAGATAGTTGTAAAAGAATCATTGTGGTCGAGTAAAACACGTTTGTTTAGATATTTATTAATTTGATTAAACATTTACAAATTCTTAAAAATATAACATTTATACCACTATCACATTACATTTAACATAATTTTTGGCATTAATGATGATGTTGAGTTACAAGTAGCGAGTTACATGTTGCTGCGTCTATCAACCAGTGTTTTTATTCCATGGAGGCAGCGTGTCTGTAAAATATCTGAAAAACAATCACTTTATTCCATTTGGAAAATCACCAAATTGTTCACCAATATACTGTTACGAATTTGATAATTGTAGATATAAGTTTATTTAAACTAGTTTCCGTTAATTTAAAATTTCAAATTGTAACGATAACATTTCGCTATCACTTGTTGGAATCATCTATTCATTTTCTAGTATTTTCCTGAATTTCTTTTATGTTCTTTTGTTTGCTTACCGAAATGTTAGTTCTTACTCTCTCATAGAATAGCAACCCCTTTGCTTTGTTATTCTGCATTCTCATTTCATGTCATTGTCTATTGTCATTATTGTTGTTGTTGTAGTAATGTGAGCATATATCTATGTGAGTGTGTATGTGTTTGGCAGCCACCAGGTAAACAACTTAATGGTCGTAGATCCTTCTAGCATTGTCTAAGAATGTTCTGGCGTTGCCAGAATATTGTAGTGCTACCAGAATGTTCTCGTATTGCCACACCGTCATATATAAAAGCGCTCGCATGCTGCTAACGAGTCAGTCTTAATTAAAGCGTCAAACGAATAACTTCAGTGTGAACGAATTGTAAAGTGTGAAGTCATAGTAAATAAATTGTAGATTGTCGTTATTTAAAAGAACTGTGTTTTAATTGTCGGGTAATTAAAAACGCCTAAATATAAAAACGTAACAATTGGTGTCGGAAGTGAAATAACGAAAAAAAATCTACAATGAAGTTTAATGAGCTTCGTGTGGAAGACTTAAAAAAGGAATTGAGCAAACTGGAGCTGCCGACAACAGGCAATAAGGCCCAGCTTCAAAAGCGTCTACTGGAAGAGTTTGAACGGCGTAATATGGACATTGCGACGCATGAGTTTGATTATAAGGAAGACATTGATGAATCAATACTCGTCAATACAAGCAGTGTAGAAACTCCATCTGTGGCTTCGAGTGTTGTGGATTACACATCAATGCTCAATGTTTTGAGCAAAATGATGGAAGAAAACTCTAGAAAAATCATGGATGAGAATTCTAGAAAAATGGAAGAAAATTCTAGAAAATTGCTTAAAGAAAATGCCCTACAAATGGAAGCAAGTTCTAGAAAATTGGAAGAAAAATTCGACGAAAATTCTAGAATTCTCAACGAAAAATTACAACAAATTTCTGAAGGCATGGAGAAACGTGTGGACCATATAGAAAATCAAATTGTGGAATTGGATAAGAAAGTTCTTTCCGTGGATGAGAAAATTATGGTTCATGATGAGAAGTTTCTGCACATCGAGAAAAAAATGTCAGAGCTGGAAATTAAAGGTGGTCCAATGCGCGTCATCGAGGGCTCAAAAATCAAAACTCCTGTTTTCGATGGCTCAACGTCATTTGATGTCTTCAAATTTCAATTCGAAATGGTTGCTTGTAGAAATTTGTGGAATGACGATGATAAAGCAATTGAACTTCTATTGGCATTAAAGGGCAATGCTGCTGATGTGATACAAAGCATTCCCGCTGCTTCTAGAAATAACTATAATGAAGTAATAGCGGCACTTCAACGCAAGTATGGTGGAGAGCACAAGCAGGACATCTTCAGAATGGAATTGAGAGGAAGAATCCAGAAATCGAATGAAACCCTACAAGATTTCGCAACAGAAGTTGAGCGGCTAGTGCTTTTGACATACCCAGGTGAGAGTCATCCTCTTGTGGACCGCATCAAGATTGAAACCTTCGTCAATGGAATTCGAGACCCAGATATAAAATGTGCAACATATGCGTCACAAAAGGCTACATTCGCTGAAACAGTAACATTCGCACTTGTACAAGAGACTGCGAGATTGCTAGCACGGCCTCAAATTCACAAAGTACGCAGAGTAGAGACCGAGTGTGAAGAATCGAAATCGGTCATTGAATTGGTAAAAGAGGCTCTAAAGCAGATAATGCAAGAAATGAAGCAGCAGGCAAATAAATCTAGAATGAAATGCTATAACTGTGATAAGGCTGGACATCTTTCCCGGGAATGTAAAGCGTGGCGTAAAACGTCGGGGTCAATCTCGCCATCTCCATTAAACAATAGTCAGAAGAAGGCGACCACAAAGCCAAGCGACTTAAATTCAAATTTTGCGGATAATAGAAAAGGTGGCAAACAAGTTATTCATCAAGCCTTGACACGACGGCATTGCAATGTAGAAAACAGACGCTACTCGAAGGCTGAACCAAAGGAGACAGTTGTAAATGTCAGGCAGTTACACATCGAATCTGGCACAGACTGGTCAACAGAGCAACGTAAAGATCCCATTCTGAGAAAAATTATTTCGGCAAAACAAGAAAATAAGAAGCCCAGCAAGAAAGACATCGCAGCCGAAAGTCCACTTATGAAAGCATACTGGGCTCAATGGGATAGTTTAGTTCTAGTCAATGGATCCCTGCAACGTAAATGGGAAAGCGAAGATGGCAAGAGCAGCCGAAATTTGATCATCGTACCGGATTCCAAAATAAGAGACGTTTTGGCGGAGTTCCATAATGGTCCCAGTGGAGGTCATCTGGGAATAACCAAAACCGCCGAGAAAGTGAAGCAACGATTCTACTGGGTTGGATGCCAGAAATCAATTGCTGAATGGGTAGCCAATTGCGAGAAGTGCATGAAGGCGAAAGGTCCAACAAGGAAAAGTCGATGTCCTATGCAAGAATATAGACCAGGAGCCCCGTTTGAAAGAATAGCAATGGACGTGGCAGGCCCTTTCCCAGTAAGTGATTCTGGAAACCGTTATGTCCTTGTGGTCATGGATTACTTCAGCAAATGGCCGGAGGTGTATGCAATTCCAAACCAAGAGCCAAAAACGATTGTGGATGTTGTCAACAAACACTGGATATGTCGCTACGGTGTGCCGTCCGAGATTCACTCAGACCAGGGAAGAAATTTTGAATCGGCCATATTCAAAGAGATGTGTGAATCCTTTGGTATCAATAAAACGAGGACTACACCATTACATCCACAATCCGATGGCATGGTAGAAAGGTTTAATCGCACTCTGGAGGAACATCTTCGAAAAGTGGTGGACAACGGCCAGAGGGACTGGGACGAGCATATACCAAAGTTTTTGCTGTCCTATAGATCTGCCATTCATGATTCCACCTCTCGAACACCGGCCAATATTCTATTCGGAACTGAGTTAAAGTTGCCTGGAGATCTGATATTCGGCGCTAAACCTAATGAGCTCGCCATGGAAGAAAACAGAAACGACATCCCAAACACTTTCGGTGAAGTTCACGAATCAGTGCGCAACAAAATAAAAATGGTCAGCAACAGAATGAAGGCGAGATACGATCGTGCTGTAAATACTGAGGGCTTCCAAGAAGAAGAATTGGTTCTGCTATTTAACCCGCAACGAAAGAAAGGATTGTGTCCTAAACTGCAAACACAGTGGGAAGGCCCATACAAAGTCATCAAAAAGATCAATGTTGTTGTATACCGGATTCAGAAGGACGACAGCCCTAGATCAAAGATGAAAGTTGTACATCTGGAACGATTGGCTCCTTACGGAACAGGTTCTGTGCCTGTTCGGGACGAACAGGCTTAAGCGGGAGGCAGTGTTACGAATTTGATAATTGTAGATATAAGTTTATTTAAACTAGTTTCCGTTAATTTAAAATTTCAAATTGTAACGATAACATTTCGCTATCACTTGTTGGAATCATCTATTCATTTTCTAGTATTTTCCTGAATTTCTTTTATGTTCTTTTGTTTGCTTACCGAAATGTTAGTTCTTACTCTCTCATAGAATAGCAACCCCTTTGCTTTGTTATTCTGCATTCTCATTTCATCTCATTGTCTATTGTCATTATTGTTGTTGTTGTAGTAATGTGAGCATATATCTATGTGAGTGTGTATGTGTTTGGCAGCCACCAGGTAAACAACTTAATGGTCGTAGATCCTTCTAGCATTGTCTAAGAATGTTCTGGCGTTGCCAGAATATTGTAGTGCTACCAGAATGTTCTCGTATTGCCACACCGTCATATATAAAAGCGCTCGCATGCTGCTAACGAGTCAGTCTTAATTAAAGCGTCAAACGAATAACTTCAGTGTGAACGAATTGTAAAGTGTGAAGTCATAGTAAATAAATTGTAGATTGTCGTTATTTAAAAGAACTGTGTTTTAATTGTCGGGTAATTAAAAACGCCTAAATATAAAAACGTAACAATACCTTTCACAATTTTAAGCGTATAATCTATGTTTTCAGAACTTTATTTTCGTTTTTATTTAATTAAAATATAACAAGCTGGTTGCGCTTGGCGTTTCACAAAAAAAATGGCTTTTTTAACAGTAGGGATGGCAAATTACTTGCATGTACTTTTTGATGTACCTTTTCATGATGGTTGAAGTGACATTTACGAGTCTGTGGTAACGATGAGGTTGAAATGGAACTTTGAAATGCTGGCAGGGTGGTAGCGATGACGATGAAATGGAACTTTGAAATGCAGGCAGGGTTGTGATACCGGGCAAGTGGAAGTTCCGAGACTACTTTAAAGGGGACCACGTCGGGAAAGATTACATCGAGGAATGAACCTATAGTAGTCTAAGTGGACATCAATTCAACACAAAAACCTAACCTAAGGTAAGCAAATATCTAACCAAAATGAGTGTCAAACTTTTTTCCCACGACAATTTTCGACATCTCTGGATACCGTTATTGGAAAGTATTCCTTTTGTAATGTTATAAAAGAGAAAGCGAATCACAGAAATTCAGGAAAGTGTCACTATGCAAATAATAATATCTTCGCAGGAGACCAATGAGGTGGTGAATAAAAACACCCAAAAACGAGAATCTCAATAGAGGCTGTGAAGAAAAAACGACTTTGGAAAAAATTTGATTTTAAGATATATTAATAGTTTATGATTGAGTTTACATATTTTAAGAAAATTATTCATAAAAAGATCATCGTTTACTGTTTGTATTTTTTTTAGAGTCAATCGTGGCCGTTCCTTTAATATTCTTGCAGTATTTTATGCTGCTTCTATAACCCTACCTTGTTCTGTAGTTATGATTCATCCTAAACAACTACGTTACGTTACGTGTCCAATCATCATACGGCATTGTCAAAGAATGTCATATTTGTTCTCCGTTCTTTGTGAATTGCTGCACCTTCTCGCGACAGAATTTGCGAAATAATAGATTTTTGGGACTACACATTGGAGAACGAATAAAATAATATAGCAAATTGTTAACAATTTACATCACTAATGCAGAAATTAACAAAAAATTGAAGTAAAATAGTTATTGGATTGTACAGTCAAAATCTCTAACATCATACTCATCAAACAAAAGCAAAATTTGCGAGCAATCAGACAATACAAGTGCTGTTGTATGAAACTATAGAAACAGTAGTGAGTGAGTGTGGTGTCAATGGTTCAGAAAGAAAAAACTATATACGACGTCAGTCAAAGGGTAAAGAACGTCAGACGACTACAATTGTCTATAGACTAAAACTAAATTTAATCTTCTTCATCAAGTACATAATACATTTGCCAAAGAAACAAAAAAGGGGAAGAGAAGGCAAACTTAACCAACAAAAGTATTGTTACAGAAAAACGACCCCCCGCACAGGTGTGACAAATTCGCAAATCAATCAAGCCGGTTAACAAAACGCATTACGAAGACGACTGTTTGATAAAACAACCTCTGGACCTTTTCCCTTCTTATTGTGAAATATGGCTGAAGCAGTGGTAGAGGAAAGACCACCGGCTCCTCCTCGCTTTTATTGTCATAAGTGTGATGAGGAAATCAACATTCCCAACACAGACTTCATATGTCCCATCTGTTCCGGGGGATTTGTTGAAGAACTACCTCCTGCGGCAGCACCCAGTGCTGGCAGCTCTAGTGCCAGTGGCAATGCTGGATTCGGTAACGAAGATCAACAATTAGAGGCTTTAAGGGGTCAAATAGCCAATCTGCTGGCTTCACGCAATGGCCCCAATTTGGAAATAAACATTAATCCTAGCGGTGGTATGGCTCGTCAACCCCGGGGTATAGTTTCCCTGGGACCATCTGTGGCCACAGGCGGTGGGCGGGTACGACCCCAAAGTCTTGGCCTGGATAATGTGTTATTGGATTTTCTGCAATCAATTTCGGTGGGAGGTCCAGGTGCTGATGGTGAAATGAATCCTTTCGATAATTCTCAATTCTTATTCATGGGCAATCTTGGTGACTATGCATGGGGACGAGAGGGCCTCGATACTATTGTTACTCAACTTTTAAATCAAATGGAAACATCGGGACCACCCCCATTGGCCAAAGATAAAATTGAGGAAATTCCCAAAGTAGAAATAACAGCCGATGAAGTCGAACGAAAACTACAATGTTCCGTATGCTGGGAAGACTTTAAGATCCATGAATTAGTACGTAAACTGGCCTGCTCACATGTCTATCATGAGGAATGTATTGTGCCCTGGTTGAATTTACATGGAACATGCCCCATTTGTCGTAAATCATTAAACGGTGAAGATGATGATGATAATGATGTACATATGGATGTCGACGATGGTCATGCTTCCTCATCATCTGCGGCGACGGGCTCCGCTTCGTCGTCCGTATGTCCCATACATCAACAAAGTGGAATGGGCAATAATCATCAACAGCAGCCCACTACCAGCAGCGCAATAAGTGGTTCTAGTCAACAACAACAGCAGCAGCAGCAACGCTCAAATCCTACTTCCGACAATATATTTGGTTTCGAGAGAATGGACAGTGTTGATTTGGATTAAATCATAGTTATTTTATAGATATAAAGCACTACTTTAAAACATAAATGAGAAAAATTAACGACAAACAAAACATTTGAATGAAATATGATGCAAACTCTTTCAAAAAAAAAAAAACAAAAACAAAAGAAAAAAAATTATAATAATATAATTGGCCTTGTTATATTGAAAGGGATCGGATTCTATAAGATGGTATAATATATTACGTGAGATATAAGACAGAAAATAGTTTCTAAACAAAGACACACACATGATTGGCATGGACTTGGAATTACTGTATTGAGAGTATTCTTACAAACCATTTTAGAACATTTAACCTCCCGATAATGTTTACAGGAAATATACTGTAGCAATTAAATTATGTACACTAACTTATATAAACATTAAAAGTTTAATTGAATATATATTTTTTATTTAGGGCTGTACGAGTGTTTCGTTTTTACACAAACAATTTTTCTATAACGCAAAATGATCCAAATGCTATCATTGGAAGAAAGGACATTTTAAGACAATAGTACCAAAAATTATATACATAATTTGTTATGATATGTATGAAATATCTGGGGGAGAAATGTAAAAAAGTTTTCCCAAGATATGCAGAACAACCTGCGTTAAAATTTTGCTTTATACTGTTTAACTTTTTTTCTTTAAAATGTTAAACAAAATCAAATATTACATGAAACTTCTATTCAATGTTTAAATATTTAAATAGTAAATTCGTAAGTTAAATACACACACATATACTTATAAGAGAATTATTTAAAATTTTGTTTCTAATATTTTACCTGCTGATTATCAATTTCTTTCTCTCTAAATGCATTGATTAATAAAATCTTTTTTTAATTGCTGCTGTACTATTCCTGTTATGTGTCGTGGAACAAGGTAGCTTCAGATTCACATGAGAAATTTCTTTAATTTCTTTCACACAAAATACGATTATCCATGCTTCATGTCAGAATAAATGATAAATAATAAACGCTGAACTCATATTGTTCCAAATGAATTTTACCTGGAGAAAATCAAATCTAATAACGCTTAAAAGAAAATACTTCCTTTATTGGGAAAACTCAACATAGTTTGAAGGAAATGATCCAAATCTAGATCAAGACTTGGCTTAATATTTGTTTGGCTGCGTTTGGAAGACTTGGATACATTTTATTTTATTTTTATTGTGAAATAACCAAGCCTATAGGTCAAAGTGATCATTTGTTGCTCTTTGTGTTTCGACGAATCACAGACAAAATTTTAATATCCACATTACTACGATGATGAATAAGGCATTTGGTGTTCTGGATTTCATGAAGTGATGGACAAAAGATTTCTATGATCCCCATAGCATTGGCCAAGCTGCCAATTGCTGGACCAATTCCTGATATAGGATCCACAGTATCATATGCATAGTGATCGAATGGAATTTATACAGAAACAATTCTTATCATCTTAATGATGATGGTTTCATTCTACCTCCTTACACTTCAAGAATGCCAATGATACTCTTTGGATAATCCACCGCTGAAAAAACTTTTAGGTGTTCGGTCGAAGCAGGAATCGAAACCACGACCTTGTGTATGCAAAGCGGGCATGCAAACCGTTGCACCACGGTGGTGATGTTGGGCTCAATGATGGTTTATAGGATTTCATATCACTATCTATTCATGGGTCGATATGAACCACACTTTGTGTGGTTCCTGAATGATGATTACCGACACTATAGAATGCTAAGGAAAACAAAACTGGGGATCGCTTTATATATAGAAAAAAATAATTTTTGGATTCAATCACGAAATTGACCAAACAAAAAAAATTATTTTGTCAAAATTTTATTTCTATAAAAATTTTGTCAGTATTTTATTTCTAGTGAAAATTTTCTCAAGCTTTTATTTCCATAGTTAATTTTGTCAAACTTCTATATTTCTATAGTTTTTCTCTGTCAAATTTTATTTCTATAGAAAATTTTCTCAAAACTTTATTTTTATAGAAAATTTTGTCAAAATTTTATTTCTATAGAAAATTTTCTCAAAACTTTATTTCTATAGAAAATTTTGTCAAAATTTTATTTCTACAGAAAATTTTGTCAAAATTTTATTTCTACAGAAAATTTTGTCAAAATTTTATTTCTATAGAAAATTTTGTCAAAATTGTATTGCTATAGAAAATTTTGTCAAAATTTTATTTCTATAGAAAATTTTGTCAAACTTTTATTGCTATAGAAAATTTTGTCAAAATTTTATTTCTATAGAAAATTTTGTCAAAATTTTATTTCTATAGAAAATTTTGTCAAAATTTTATTTTTATAGAAAATTTTGCCAAAATTTTATATCTATAGAAAATTTTGTCAAAATTTTATTTCTATAGAAAATTTTGTCAAAATTTTATTTCTATAGAAAATTTTGTCAAAATTTATTTCTATAGAAAATTTCGCCAAAATTTTATTTCTATAGAAAATTTTGTCAAAATTTATTTCTATAGAAAATTTAGACAAAATTTTATTTCTATAGAAAATTTTGTCTAAATTTTATTTCCATAGAAAATTTTGCCAAAATTTTATTTCTATAGAAAATTTTGTCAAAATTTATTTCTATAGAAAATTTAGACAAAATTTTATTTCTATAGAAAAATTTGTCTAAATTTTATTTCCATAGAAAATTTTGTCAAAATTTCATTTCTATAGAAAATTTTGTACCTCTATGTTGGAGGAATATTTTGCAAAATCTATTGCAAAAAAAAAATACCGGTATGCACCCCAGTGTACTCCAGTTGATTTCTATTTTCTTTTATAAACCAACCATTAAGAGCAACAGATAAACCAAGAACAATTGGTTTTTGTTTTCTTGATTCTACCTTGTATGTGTATCCCTAGCGGTAGTTTTGTTTGGGTGCCCACAGTTTTGTCATGTATTTCTTATAGCCCGGTATGCAGTTCTTGCGACAATTCTTGCTACATGCCAATAATATAGTTTTTACATGTATTTCTTGTTCGCCGCTTGAGTGCAATTATTAGATGCCTTTTAAATTATAATTTATTAAATAATAATTATTAAAAATAAAAAAAAAACAAAAATCAGTGCTTAAAGCATTGTTATAATGCTTAAAGTTGTGAAAGCTATATTGGCGAAAAATTATCGTTTTTCGAAATGGAATAAAAATGTTTTTTTCAGGAAATTTTCCTGGGAAATAACTGCACTGGCAAACTTTTGTTACCACAAGAACAATGTATGCATTAAAAATTTTCAATTTCACTTCGTATATAAACAGCTGATTCCAGTGCTGCGCAATCATCTTATTGAGAATCCCCACTACGTCGAAAACAGTCGTATACGATATCCAAAACTCCTCGGAAAAGCGCCGTCAAACAATCAGAAAAACTGCATTTTAAGATAGTTGTAAAAGAATCATTGTGGTCAAGTAAAACACGATTGCTTAGATGTTTATTAATTTTATTAAACATTTAAAATTTTTCATAAATATAACATTTATACGACTATCGCATCACAGTTAACATATTTTTGTGCATTAATAAAAGATTGGTGTTGAGTTACAAGTTGCAAGTTACATGTTGTAGCGTCTATCAACCAGTGCTTTTATTCCCAATGGAGGCAGCGTGTCTCGAAAAAAATATTTGAAAAACTATCACTTTATTCCATTTGGAAAGTCAAAAATTGTTCACCAATATACCTTTCACAATTTTAAGCGTAATAACTATGTTTTCAGCACTTCATTATCGTTTTTATTTTAATAAATTAAAAAAAAGCTAGTTGTGCTTGGTGTTTCACAAAATATAAAATGGCTCTTGTAACAATAGTGATAGCAAAATACTTTCATGCGAATAGTGATGGCAAAATACTATCACAGTTGGCGATTGTTGCAGTGTCACTTACGAGTTGGTGGTAGCGATGAGGATGAAATGGAACTTTGAAATGCTGGCAGTGGCAACTTTTGTTACCACAAGAACAATGTATGCATTAAAAATTTACAATTTCAATTCGTATATAAACAGCTGATTCCAGTGCTGCGCAATCATCTTATTGGGCAAATTAGTCACACCATAGACCAAGGAAGGTATAGACATCTCAAGTGAATTCACAGCGCTGTAGTTTGTCTGCACACCGTAGATGGCTCTTTCTCGTCTGCAATTGAGTGATTTTTTAATTTGGCTTTAATTTGTTTTCTTTCCTTTGTTCTCTCGTTGAAACACCAAATATTGTGAAAGTTTATAAAATACTGTTCATCCACACCTTTTTTGTAATGCAAATTGACTAATTTATACGGTTATTCTCGTTTTCCAAAAAGAAATTGAGTCACTTGACTGCGCAATTGAGTGGAATAACTGCGCACTGCAAATAAACAAAACCATGGTGAATTATCAAGGTATGCCTCTATATTTTCTTGGTCTATGGTCACACTAAATAGCTATTGTGAATGGCAGAAAATTAACTTTATGTATTAACTTTATGGTGTTTGTAAATTCTAATGTGAACCCTGAACATTTATACCCGAACCCTGAGAAATTATTCTGTTTTCCAACACTATTTTTATGAACAGATGTTTAATTGACCGAGCATCAACTTATTTTAGTTTTAGTGATGTGTCAACAAATCTGCTATCATTGGAGACGGTAGTTAGTGGTTCTTCCCATAAATCCTTCCAAGAAAAGGATAATCACCTAAATTTTTAGTCAACAATCCAAAAGAAAGTTTCAGATAAATGCCAAGATATGGACATCACCCACTTATTTAAGGCCGGCGTAATGACGGTAAAATTGCAGCGCAAAGGCGAACTTGAAGCTCAAAAACGAATCTTACCAAAATCCACAACAAATACGAATGGTCAGAAGGATGAATTTTCCAAGCAAGTCAAAGATGTGTGCAATAAAATCACCACCCTACGCAATGTTCTCTTGGAGAATCGGTCGGCCTACATGAGGATAGGTCAACATCTTAAGAGCGCCGCCCAAATGACCGATGAACAAAGAGATCTAATCGATAGGGAATCGGAGAAGTTTGTTACATTCTACACTCAATACTTGGGTCAAATGCGCAACGATTGGAAGAAGGTGAAACGGAAGCCACAGCAAAGAGAACACATGGAAGCTGTGCTGGAACTATTGTCGGCCTATTTAAAGTCGGTGCAGCAAATCTATTTGGAACAAAAGAAATATAGAGTGCAACATGAATTGGAAACATATCGCCTGTTAAAATTGGCTTCTGACAAAAGGAAAATCCCAGTGAGACCAGCGGGGGAAAACAGATCGAGGAAAACATCCACGGTGTCATCAACTTCTAGCAAAGATTTCCAAACGGAAACTGAGCGGAAAGTCGACCAAAACACCGATGTGAATACAGGCGATGGATGGGATTTAGACGATGATGATATTACAGCTCCCACACGCATCACCAACGACAAATTCAATGAATCCAATAGTTCATTTTCAACCGATTCTAAAGCCCAGGTGGCCTTGGATGAAGACATACAAAAATCACAACAAAATGTAGAAGAGGCTGCCAAAAATCTTAGTCCCGAAGATGTGCAAATGTTTGAAGAAGAAAATGTACAACTATATCATGAGCTTCAAGGTCTATCAGAAGAGGTGGAAGCTATTGAGAAAAATGTTGTAGATATAGCCACGCTACAGGATATATTTACCGAGAAGGTACATAGTTATTTACATAGTTATTACATTCAATAATTTTATTACATTCAATAATTTTGTCTATGATTTTAGGTTACCTTACAGCAACATAATATTGAGCGCATCGTCAATGCTGTTATTGGTTCCACAGAAAATGTTAAGGACGCCAATGAACAAATCAAACAGGCTATACAACGTAATGCGGGACTTCGTGTTTGGTCATTGTTCTTCCTATTGGTTATGTCATTATCACTTTTATTCCTTGATTGGTATTACGACTAATAGAAATGGTAGTTAAATTTCTAACTTTTACTTCGATTTGAAAGCTTATGTTATACATAGTTCCATATTTTGTTGCAAAACATATGTTGTGTCTTTGTCCCTATTTTGATACTGCTTTAGAACCTATATAAAATAATAATAAATGTTAATTTGGTATGTAACACATTTCTACAGCGTTAAATAAACCAACTATATATTGTAAAGCGAGAGGAGGCGTATGCCACTTTTGGGAGATATTGCACAAAACGAAACCACATCTATATCGTTAGTATTTTCCACATTTATGGTCACTTTCATGTAGCTCTGTTAGGCTTTAACCGTCATTTAGCAGTAGGTTTTTTTTTTAACTAACACAGCACTATCGGAGCTTCATGTAAAGGTATGTGAAGGTGTGTACTAAGTTCGAATTTTCACCAAAACTCCTTAATTAAAATTACAAAAATATTTATAAAGATTATTTAATTTTTTTTTTAAATTATGGATGGAAAAGATTCAAGGGACCGTGAGAACAAGCTGGTTTTCAGCTGGAAAACTGAACATTTTACTTACCTTATAACTGAAAATTCTCTACAGTAGAACCAATTTAATTTTTTCAAAGGACTTCTCTCTGATAGGAAATAAACCATCGCATAAAATAAATATGAAAGACTTCTTTTGGCCATATCTCCTTAAATATGCGTCCTAGAGCCAAAAGGACTTTAATTCGTGATCACCCCCAAAAATTTGAAAATTCCATCCAAATCCTAAAAAAAGATCTAATTTTTATATGAAAAACTTCTTTCGCCCTTATCTCCTGAAATATTCGCCTTGAGCCAAAAGGACGTTAATTTATGATCACCTCCAGCGAAAAGGACTTTAATTCATTTCATTATTTTTTAATTTTTTCCTTATTCTAAATTTTTATATGAAAAACTTGTTTTGGCAATATCTCCTAAACTAAGCGTCCTAGAGCGAAAAGTACTTTAATTTGTGACCACCACCAAAAATTGAAAATTCCATACAAATCCTAAAAATTTTGAAATTTTTATATCAAAAACTTCTTTTGGCCATATCTCCTAAACTAAGCGTCCTAGAGCGAAAAGGACGATAATTCGTGACCACCCTCAAAAAATCGAAAAATCCACCCAAATCCTAAAAAAATTGAAATTTTTATATGAAAAACTTTTGGTCATATCTCCTAAACTAAGCGTCCTAGAGCGAAAAGGACGATAATTCGTGACCACCCCCAAAAAATCGAAAAATCCACCCAAATCCTAAAAAAATTGAAATTTTTATATGAAAAACTTCTTTTGGTCATATCTCCTTAAATATGCGTCCTAGAGCGAAAAGGGCTTTAATTCGTGACCACCCTCAACAAATTGAAAATTCCACCCAAATCCTAAAAATTTTGAAATTTTTATATGAAAAACTTCTTTTGGCCATATCTCCTAAACTAAGCGTCCTATAGCGAAAAGGACGATAATTCGTGACCACCCTCATTGAAAATTCCATGCAAATCCTAAAGATTTTGCAATTTTTACATGAAAAACTTCTTTTGGCCATATATCCTAAACTAAGCGTCCTAGAGCGAAAAGGACGATAATTCGTGACCACCCTCAAAAAATCGAAAAATCCACCCAAATCCTAAAAAAAAATGAAATTTTTATATGAAAAACTTCTTTTAGCCATATCTCCTAAACTAAGCGTCCTAGAGCGAAAAGGACGATAATTCGTGACCACCCCCAAAAAATCGAAACTTCGTCTGGCCATATCTCCTAAACTAAGCGAATTATCGAAAAGGACGATAATTCGTGACCACCCTCAAAAAATTGAAAAATCCACCCAAATCCTAAAAAAAATTGAAATTTTTGTATGAAAAACTTCTTTTGGCCATATCTCCTAAACTAAGCGTCCTAGAGCGAAAAGGACGATAATTCGTGACCACCCTCAAAAAATCGAAAAATCCACCCAAATCCTAAAAATTTTGCAATTTTTATATGAAAAACTTCTTTTGGCCATATATCCTAAACTAAGCGTCCTAGAGCGAAAAGGACGATAATTCGTGACCACCCCCAAAAAATCGAAACTTCGTCTGGCCATATCTCCTAAACTAAGCGAATTATCGAAAAGGACGATAATTCGTGACCACCCTCAAAAAATCGAAAAATCCACCCAAATCCTAAAAAAATTGAAATTTTTGTATGAAAAACTTCTTTTGGCCATATCTCCTAAACTAAGCGTCCTAGAGCGAAAAGGACGATAATTCGTGACCACCCTCAAAAAATCGAAAAATCCACCCAAATCCTAAAAAAATTGAAATTTTTATATGAAAAACTTCTTTTGGTCATATCTCCTTAAATATGCGTCCTAGAGCGAAAAGGGCTTTAATTCGTGACCACCCTCAACAAATTGAAAATTCCACCCAAATCCTAAAAATTTTGAAATTTTTATATGAAAAACTTCTTTTGGCCATATCTCCTAAACTAAGCGTCCTATAGCGAAAAGGACGATAATTCGTGACCACCCTCAAAAAATCGAAAAATCCACCCAAATCCTAAAAATTTTGCAATTTTTATATGAAAAACTTCTTTTGGCCATATATCCTAAACTAAGCGTCCTAGAGCGAAAAGGACGATAATTCGTGACCACCCCCAAAAAATCGAAACTTCGTCTGGCCATATCTCCTAAACTAAGCGAATTATCGAAAAGGACGATAATTCGTGACCACCCTCAAAAAATCGAAAAATCCACCCAAATCCTAAAAAAATTGAAATTTTTATATGAAAAACTTCTTTTGGTCATATCTCCTTAAATATGCGTCCTAGAGCGAAAAGGGCTTTAATTCGTGACCACCCTCAACAAATTGAAAATTCCACCCAAATCCTAAAAATTTTGAAATTTTTATATGAAAAACTTCTTTTGGCCATATCTTCTAAACTAAGCGTCCTATAGCGAAAAGGACGATAATTCGTGACCACCCTCAAAAAACCGAAAAATCCACCCAAATCCTAAAAAAGTTCAAATTTTTATATGAAAAACTTCTTTTGGTCATATCTCCTAAACTAAGCGTCCTAGAGCGAAAAGGGCTTTAATTCGTGACCACCCCCAAAAAATCGAAAAATCCACCCAAATCCTAAAAAAATTGAAATTTTTATATGAAAAACTTCTTTTGGCCATATCTCCTAAGCTAAGCGTCCTAGAGCGAAAAGGGCTTTAATTCGTGACCACCCCCAAAAAATCGAAAAATCCACCCAATCCTAAAAAAATTGAAATTTTTATATGAAAAACTTCTTTTGGTCATATCTCCTAAACTAAGCGTCCTAGCGCGAAAAGGGCTTTAATTCGTGACCACCCTCAAAAAATCGAAAAATCCACGCAAATCCTAAAAAAATTGAAATTTTTATATGAAAAACTTCTTTTGGCCATATCTCCTAAACTAAGCGTCCTAGAGCGAACGATAATTCATGACCACCCTCAAAAAATCGAAAAATCCACCCAAATCCTAAAAAAATTGAAATTTTTATATGAAAAACTTCTTTTGGCCATATCTCCTAAACTAAGCGTCCTAGAGCGAAAAGGACGATAATTCGTGACCACCCTCAAAAAATCGAAAAATCCACCCAAATCCTAAAAAAATTGAAATTTTTATATGAAAAACTTCTTTTGGCCATATCTCCTAAACTAAGCGTCCTAGAGCGAAAAGGACGATAATTCGTGACACCCCCAAAAAATCGAAAAATCCACCCAAATCCTAAAAAAATTGAAATTTTTATATGAAAAACTTCTTTTGGCCATATCTCCTAAACTAAGCGTCCTAGAGCGAAAAGGGCTTTAATTCGTGACCACTCCCAAAAAATCCAAAAATCCACCCAAATCCTAAAAAAATTGAAATTTTTATATGAAAAACTTCTTTTGGCCATATCTCCTAAACTAAGCGTCCTAGAACGAAAAGGACGATAATTCGTGACCACCCTCAAAAACTCGAAAAATCCACCAAATCCTAAAAAAATTGAAATTTTTATATGAAAAACTTCTTTTGGTCATATCTCCTAAACTAAGCGTCCTAGAGCGAAAAGGACGATAATTCGTGACCACCCTCAGAAAATCGAAAAATCCACCCAAATCCTAAAAAAATTGAAATTTTTATATGAAAAACTTTTTTTGGTCATATGTCCTAAACTAGGCGTCCTAGAGCGAAAAGGACGATAATTCGTGACCACCCTCAAAAAATCGAAAAATCCAACCAAATCCTAAAAAAAATTGAAATTTTTATATGAAAAACTTCTTTTGGCTATATCTCCTAAACTAAGCGTCCTAGAGCGAAAAGGACGATAATTCGCGACCACCCTCAAAAAATCGAAAAATCCACCCAAATCCTAAAAAAATTGAAATTTTTATATGAAAAACTTCTTTTGGCCATATCTCCTAAACTAAGCGTCCTAGAGCGAAAAGGACGATAATTCGTGACCACCCCCAAAAAATCGAAAAGTCCACCCAAATCCTAAAAAAATTTAAATTTGTATATGAAAAACTACTTTTGGCCATATCTCCTAAACTAAGCGTCCTAGAGCGAAAAGGGCTTTAATTCGTGACCACCCTCAAAAAATCGAAAAATCCACCCAAATCCTAAAAAAATTGAAATTTTTATATGAAAAACTTCTTTTGGCCATATCTCCTAAACTAAGCGTCCTAGAGCGAAAAGGACGATAATTCGTGACCACCCCCAAAAAATCGAAAAATCCACCCAAATCCTAAAAAAATTGAAATTTTTATATGAAAAACTTCTTGGCCATATCTCCTAAACTAAGCGTCCTAGAGCGAAAAGGGCTTTAATTCGTGACTACCCCCAAAAAATCGAAAAATCCACCCAAATCCTAAAAAAATTGAAATTTTTATATGAAAAACTTCTTTTGGCCATATCTCCTAAGCTAAGCGTCCTAGCGCGAAAAGGGCTTTAATTCGTGACCACCCCCAAAAAAATCGAAAAATCCAACCAAATCCTAAAAAAATTGAAATTTTTATATGAAAAACTTCTTTTGGCCATATCTCCTAAGCTAAGCGTCCTAGAGCGAAAAGGGCTTTAATTCGTGACCACCCCCAAAAAATCGAAAAATCCACCCAATCCTAAAAAAATTGAAATTTTTATATGAAAAACTTCTTTTGGTCATATCTCCTAAACTAAGCGTCCTAGCGCGAAAAGGGCTTTAATTCGTGACCACCCTCAAAAAATCGAAAAATCCACGCAAATCCTAAAAAAATTGAAATTTTTATATGAAAAACTTCTTTTGGCCATATCTCCTAAACTAAGCGTCCTAGAGCGAACGATAATTCATGACCACCCTCAAAAAATCGAAAAATCCACCCAAATCCTAAAAAAATTGAAATTTTTATATGAAAAACTTCTTTTGGCCATATCTCCTAAACTAAGCGTCCTAGAGCGAAAAGGACGATAATTCGTGACCACCCTCAAAAAATCGAAAAATCCACCCAAATCCTAAAAAAATTGAAATTTTTATATGAAAAACTTCTTTTGGCCATATCTCCTAAACTAAGCGTCCTAGAGCGAAAAGGACGATAATTCGTGACCACCCCCAAAAAATCGAAAAATCCACCCAAATCCTAAAAAAATTGAAATTTTTATATGAAAAACTTCTTTTGGCCATATCTCCTAAACTAAGCGTCCTAGAGCGAAAAGGGCTTTAATTCGTGACCACTCCCAAAAAATCCAAAAATCCACCCAAATCCTAAAAAAATTGAAATTTTTATATGAAAAACTTCTTTTGGCCATATCTCCTAAACTAAGCGTCCTAGAACGAAAAGGACGATAATTCGTGACCACCCTCAAAAACTCGAAAAATCCACCAAATCCTAAAAAAATTGAAATTTTTATATGAAAAACTTCTTTTGGTCATATCTCCTAAACTAAGCGTCCTAGAGCGAAAAGGACGATAATTCGTGACCACCCTCAGAAAATCGAAAAATCCACCCAAATCCTAAAAAAATTGAAATTTTTATATGAAAAACTTTTTTTGGTCATATGTCCTAAACTAGGCGTCCTAGAGCGAAAAGGACGATAATTCGTGACCACCCTCAAAAAATCGAAAAATCCAACCAAATCCTAAAAAAAATTGAAATTTTTATATGAAAAACTTCTTTTGGCTATATCTCCTAAACTAAGCGTCCTAGAGCGAAAAGGACGATAATTCGCGACCACCCTCAAAAAATCGAAAAATCCACCCAAATCCTAAAAAAATTGAAATTTTTATATGAAAAACTTCTTTTGGCCATATCTCCTAAACTAAGCGTCCTAGAGCGAAAAGGACGATAATTCGTGACCACCCCCAAAAAATCGAAAAGTCCACCCAAATCCTAAAAAAATTGAAATTTGTATATGAAAAACTACTTTTGGCCATATCTCCTAAACTAAGCGTCCTAGAGCGAAAAGGGCTTTAATTCGTGACCACCCTCAAAAAAGCGAAAAATCCACCCAAATCCTAAAAAAATTGAAATTTTTATATGAAAAACTTCTTTTGGCCATATCTCCTAAACTAAGCGTCCTAGAGCGAAAAGGACGATAATTCGTGACCACCCCCAAAAAATCGAAAAATCCACCCAAATCATAAAAAAATTGAAATTTTTATATGAAAAACTTCTTGGCCATATCTCCTAAACTAAGCGTCCTAGAGCGAAAAGGGCTTTAATTCGTGACTACCCCCAAAAAATCGAAAAATCCACCCAAATCCTAAAAAAATTGAAATTTTTATATGAAAAACTTCTTTTGGCCATATCTCCTAAACTAAGCGTCCTAGAGCGAAAAGGACGATAATTTGTGACCACCCTCAAAAAATCGAAAAATCCACCCAAATCCTAAAAAAATTGAAATTTGTATATGAAAAACTACTTTTGGCCATATCTCCTAAACTAAGCGTCCTAGAGCGAAAAGGGCTTTAATTCGTGACCACCCTCAAAAAATCGAAAAATCCACCCAAATCCTAAAAAAATTGAAATTTTTATATGAAAAACTTCTTTTGGCCATATCTCCTAAACTAAGCGTCCTAGAGCGAAAAGGACGATAATTCGTGACCACCCCCAAAAAATCGAAAAATCCACCCAAATCCTAAAAAAATTGAAATTTTTATATGAAAAACTTCTTGGCCATATCTCCTAAACTAAGCGTCCTAGAGCGAAAAGGGCTTTAATTCGTGACTACCCCCAAAAAATCGAAAAATCCACCCAAATCCTAAAAAAATTGAAATTTTTATATGAAAAACTTCTTTTGGCCATATCTCATAAACTAAGCGTCCTAGAGCGAAAAGGACGATAATTTGTGACCACCCTCAAAAAATCGAAAAATCCACCCAAATCCTAAAAAAATTGAAATTTTTATATGAACAACTTCTTTTGGCCATATCTCCTAAACTAAGCGTCCTAGAGCGAAAAGGGCTTTAATTCGTGACCACCCCCAAAAAATCGAAAAATCCACCCAAATCCTAAAAAAATTGAAATTTTTATATGAAAAACTTCTTTTGGCCATATCTCCTAACTAAGCGTCCTAGAGCGAAAAGGGCTTTAATTCGTGACCACCCCCAAAAAATCGAAAAATCCACCCAAATCCTAAAAAAATTGAAATTTTTATATGAAAAACTTCTTTTGGCCATATCTCCTAAACTAAGCGTCCTAGAGCGAAAAGGACGATAATTCGTGACCACCCCCAAAAAATCGAAAAATCCACCCAAATGCTAAAAAAATTGAAATTTTTATATGAAAAACTTCTTGGCCATATCTCCTAAACTAAGCGTCCTAGAGCGAAAAGGGCTTTAATTCGTGACTACCCCCAAAAAATCGAAAAATCCACCCAAATCCTAAAAAAATTGAAATTTTTATATGAAAAACTTCTTTTGGCCATATCTCCTAAACTAAGCGTCCTAGAGCGAAAAGGACGATAATTTGTGACCACCCTCCAAAAATCGAAAAATCCACCCAAATCCTAAAAAAATTCAAATTTTTATATGAAAAACTTCTTTTGGCCATATCTCCTAAACTAAGCGTCCTAGAGCGAAAAGGACGATAATTCGTGACCACCCTCAAAAAATCGAAAAATCCACCCAAATCCTAAAAAATTGAAATTTTTATATGAAAAACTTCTTTTGGCCATATCTCCTAAACTAAGCGTCCTAGAGCGAAAAGGGCTTTAATTCGTGACCACCCCCAAAAAATCGAAAAATCCACCCAAATCCTAAAAAAATTGAAATTTTTATATGAAAAACTTCTTTTGGCCATATCTCCTAAACTAAGCGTCCTAGAGCGAAAAGGACGATAATTCGTGACCACCCTCAAAAAATCGAAAAATCCACCCAAATCCTAAAAAAATTGAAATTTTTATATGAAAAACTTCTTTTGGCCATATCTCCTAAACAAAGCGTCCTAGAGCGAAAAGGACGATAATTCGTGACCACCCCCAAAAAATCGAAAAATCCACCAAAATCCTAAAAAAATTGAAATTTTTATATGAAAAACTTCTTTTGGCCATATCTCCTAAACTAAGCGTCCTAGAGCGAAAAGGGCTTTAATTCGTGACCACCCCCAAAAAATCGAAAAATCCACCAAATCCCAAAAAAAATTGAAATTTGTATATGAAAAACTTCTTTTGGCCATATCTCCTAAACTAAGCGTCCTAGAGCGAAAAGGACGATAATTCGTGACCACCCTCAAAAAATCGAAAAATCCACCAAATCCTAAAAAAATTGAAATTTTTATATGAAAAACTTCTTTTGGCCATATCTCCTAAACAAAGCGTCCTAGAGCGAAAAGGACGATAATTCGTGACCACCCCCAAAAAATCGAAAAATCCACCAAAATCCTAAAAAAATTGAAATTTTTATATGAAAAACTTCTTTTGGCCATATCTCCTAAACTAAGCGTCCTAGAGCGAAAAGGGCTTTAATTCGTGACCACCCCCAAAAAATCGAAAAATCCACCAAATCCCAAAAAAAATTGAAATTTGTATATGAAAAACTTCTTTTGGCCATATCTCCTAAACTAAGCGTCCTAGAGCGAAAAGGACGATAATTCGTGACCACCCTCAAAAAATCGAAAAATCCACCAAATCCTAAAAAAATTGAAATTTTTATATGAAAAACTTCTTTTGGCCATATCTCCTAAACTAAGCGTCCTAGAGCGAAAAGGACGATAATTCGTGACCACCCTCAAAAAATCGAAAAATCCACGCAAATCCTAAAAAAATTGAAATTTTTATATGAAAAACTTCTTTTGGCCATATCTCCTAAACTAAGCGTCCTAGAGCGAAAAGGACGATAATTCGTGACCACCCTCAAAAAATCGAAAAATCCACCCAAATCCTAAAAAAATTGAAATTTTTATATGAAAAACTTCTTTTGGTCATATCTCCTAAACTAAGCGTCCTAGAGCGAAAAGGACGATAATTCGTGACCACCCCCAAAAAATCGAAAAATCCACCCAAATCCTAAAAAAATTGAAATTTTTATATGAAAAACTTCTTTTGGCCATATCTCCTAAACTAAGCGTCCTAGAGCGAAAAGGGCTTTAATTCGTGACCACTCCCAAAAAATCCAAAAATCCACCCAAATCCTAAAAAAATTGAAATTTTTATATGAAAAACTTCTTTTGGCCATATCTCCTAAACTAAGCGTCCTAGAGCGAAAAGGGCTTTAATTCGTGACCACTCCCAAAAAATCCAAAAATCCACCCAAATCCTAAAAAAATTGAAATTTTTATATGAAAAACTTCTTTTGGCCATATCTCCTAAACTAAGCGTCCTAGAACGAAAAGGACGATAATTCGTGACCACCCTCAAAAACTCGAAAAATCCACCAAATCCTAAAAAAATTGAAATTTTTATATGAAAAACTTCTTTTGGTCATATCTCCTAAACTAAGCGTCCTAGAGCGAAAAGGACGATAATTCGTGACCACCCTCAGAAAATCGAAAAATCCACCCAAATCCTAAAAAAATTGAAATTTTTATATGAAAAACTTTTTTTGGTCATATGTCCTAAACTAGGCGTCCTAGAGCGAAAAGGACGATAATTCGTGACCACCCTCAAAAAATCGAAAAATCCAACCAAATCCTAAAAAAAATTGAAATTTTTATATGAAAAACTTCTTTTGGCTATATCTCCTAAACTAAGCGTCCTAGAGCGAAAAGGACGATAATTCGCGACCACCCTCAAAAAATCGAAAAATCCACCCAAATCCTAAAAAAATTGAAATTTTTATATGAAAAACTTCTTTTGGCCATATCTCCTAAACTAAGCGACCTAGAGCGAAAAGGGCGATAATTCGTGACCACCCTCAAAAAATCGAAAAATCCACCCAAATCCTAAAAAAATTGAAATTTTTAGGACGATAATTCGTGACCACCCTCAAAAAATCGAAAAATCCACCCAAATCCTAAAAAAATTGAAATTTGTATATGAAAAACTTCTTTTGGCCATATCTCCTAACCTAAGCGTCCTAGAGCGAATAGGACGATAATTCGTGACCACCCTCAAAAAATCGAAAAATCCACCCAAATCCTAAAAAAATTGAAATTTTTATATGAAAAACTTCTTTTGGCCATATCTCCTAAACTAAGCGACCTAGAGCGAAGAGGACGATAATTCGTGACCACCCTCAAAAAATCGAAAAATCCACCCAAATCCTAAAAAAATTGAAATTTTTATATGAAAAACTTCTTTTGGTCATATCTCCTAAACTAAGCGTCCTAGAGCGAAAAGGACGATAATTCGTGACCACCCTCAAAAAATCGAAAAATCCACCCAAATCCTAAAAAAATTGAAATTTTTATATGAAAAACTTCTTTTGGCCATATCTCCTAAACTAAGCGTCCTAGAGCGAATAGGACGATAATTCGTGACCACCCTCAAAAAATCGCAAAATCCACCCAAATCCTAAAAAAATTAAAATTTTTATATGAAAAACTTCTTTTGGCCATATCTCCTAAACTAAGCGTCCTAGAGCGAAAAGGAGGATAATTCGTGACCACCCCCAAAAAATCGAAAAATCCACCCAAATCCTAAAAAAATTGAAATTTTTATATGAAAAACTTCTTTTGGCCATATCTCCTAAACTAAGCGTCCTAGAGCGAAAAGGACGATAATTCGTGACCACCCTCAAAAAATCGAAAAATCCACCCAAATCCTAAAAAAATTGAAATTTTTATATGAAAAACTTCTTTTGGCCATATCTCCTAAACTAAGCGTCCTAGAGCGAAAAGGGCTTTAATTCGTGACCACCCCCAAAAAATCGAAAAATTCACCAAAATCCTAAAAACATTGAAATTTTTATATGAAAAACTTCTTTTGGCCATATCTCCTAAACTAAGCGTCCTAGAGCGAAAAGGACGATAATTTGTGACCACCCTCAAAAAATCGAAAAATCCACCCAAATCCTAAAAAAATTCAAATTTTTATATGAAAAACTTCTTTTGGCCATATCTCCTAAACTAAGCGACCTAGAGCGAAAAGGACGATAATTCGTGACAACCCCCAAAAAATCGAAAAATCCACCAAAATCCTAAAAAATCCACCCAAATCCTAAAAAAATTGAAATTTTTATATGAAAAACTTCTTTTGACCATATCTGCTAAACTAAGCGTCCTAGAGCGAAAAGGACGATAATTCGTGACCACCCCCAAAAAATCGAAAAATCCACCCAAATCCTAAAAAATTGAAATTTTTATATGAAAAACTTCTTTTGGCCATATCTCCTAAACTAAGCGTCCTAGAGCGAAAAGGGCTTTAATTCGTGACCACCCCCAAAAAATCGAAAAATCCACCCAAATCCTAAAAAAATTGAAATTTTTATATGAAAAACTTCTTTTGGCCATATCTCCTAAACTAAGCGTCCTAGAGCGAAAAGGACGATAATTCGTGACCACCCTCAAAAAATCGAAAAATCCACCCAAATCTTAAAAAAATTGAAATTTTTATATGAAAAACTTCTTTTGGCCATATCTCCTAAACTAAGCGTCCTAGAGCGAAAAGGACGATAATTCGTGACCACCCCCAAAAAATCGAAAAATCCACCCAAATCCTAAAAAAATTGAAATTTTTATATGAAAAACTTCTTTTGGCCATATCTCCTAAACTAAGCGTCCTAGAGCGAAAAGGGCTTTACTTCGTGACCACCCCCAAAAAATCGAAAAATCCACCAAATCCCAAAAAAAATTGAAATTTGTATATGAAAAACTTCTTTTGGCCATATCTCCTAAACTAAGCGTCCTAGAGCGAAAAGGACGATAATTCGTGACCACCCTCAAAAAATCGAAAAATCCACCAAATCCTAAAAAAATTAAAAATTTTTATATGAAAAACTTCTTTTGGTCATATCTCCTAAACTAAGCGTCCTAGAGCGAAAAGGACGATAATTCGTGACCACCCTCAAAAAATCGAAAAATCCACCCAAATCCTAAAAAAATTGAAATTTTTATATGAAAAACTTTTTTTGGTCATATGTCCTAAACTAGGCGTCCTAGAGCGAAAAGGACGATAATTCGTGACCACCCTCAAAAAATCGAAAAATCCAACCAAATCCTAAAAAAAATTGAAATTTTTATATGAAAAACTTCTTTTGGCTATATCTCCTAAACTAAGCGTCCTAGAGCGAAAAGGACGATAATTCGCGACCACCCTCAAAAAATCGAAAAATCCACCCAAATCCTAAAAAAATTGAAATTTTTATATGAAAAACTTCTTTTGGCCATATCTCCTAAACTAAGCGACCTAGAGCGAAAAGGACGATAATTCGTGACCACCCTCAAAAAATCGAAAAATCCACCCAATTCCTAAAAAATTGAAATTTTTAGGACGATAATTCGTGACCACCCTCAAAAAATCGAAAAATCCACCCAAATCCTAAAAAAATTGAAATTTGTATATGAAAAACTTCTTTTGGCCATATCTCCTAAACTAAGCGTCCTAGAGCGAATAGGACGATAATTCGTGACCACCCTCAAAAAATCGAAAAATCCACCCAAATCCTAAAAAAATTGAAATTTTTATATGAAAAACTTCTTTTGGCCATATCTCCTAAACTAAGCGACCTAGAGCGAAGAGGACGATAATTCGTGACCACCCTCAAAAAATCGAAAAATCCACCCAAATCCTAAAAAAATTGAAATTTTTATATGAAAAACTTCTTTTGGTCATATCTCCTAAACTAAGCGTCCTAGAGCGAAAAGGACGATAATTCGTGACCACCCTCAAAAAATCGAAAAATCCAAATCCTAAAAAAATTGAAATTTTTATATGAAAAACTTCTTTTGGCCATATCTCCTAAACTAAGCGTCCTAGAGCGAATAGGACGATAATTCGTGACCACCCTCAAAAAATCGAAAAATCCACCCAAATCCTAAAAAAATTGAAATTTTTATATGAAAAACTTCTTTTGGCCATATCTCCTAACTAAGCGTCCTAGAGCGAAAAGGGCTTTAATTCGTGACCACCCCAAAAATTCGCAAAATCCACCCAAATCCTAAAAAAATTAAAATTTTTATATGATAAACTTCTTTTGGCCATATCTCCTAAACTAAGCGTCCTAGAGCGAAAAGGAGGATAATTCGTGACCATCCCCAAAAAATCGAAAAATCCACCCAAATCCTAAAAAAATTGAAATTTTTATATGAAAAACTTCTTTTGGCCATATCTCCTAAACTAAGCGTCCTAGAGCGAAAAGGACGATAATTCGTGAGCACCCTCAAAAAATCGAAAAATCCACCCAAATCCTAAAAAAATTGAAATTTTTATATGAAAAACTTCTTTTGGCCATATCTCCTAAACTAAGCGTCCTAGAGCGAAAAGGGCTTTAATTCGTGACCACCCCCAAAAAATCGAAAAATTCACCCAAATCCTAAAAACATTGAAATTTTTATATGAAAAACTTCTTTTGGCCATATCTCCTAAACTAAGCGTCTTAGAGCGAAAAGGATGATAATTCGTGACCACCCCCAAAAAATCGAAAAATACACCCAAATCCTAAAAAAATTGAAATTTTTATATGAAAAACTTCTTTTGGCCGTATCTCCTAAACTAAGCGTCCTAGAGCGAAAAGGACCATAATTCGTGACCACCCCCAAAAAATCGAAAAATCCACCCAAATCCTAAAAAAATTGAAATTTTTATATGAAAAACTTCTTTTGGCCATATCTGCTAAACTAAGCGTCCTAGAGCGAAAAGGACGATAATTCGTGACCACCCTCAAAAAATCGAAAAATCCACCCAAATCCTAAAAAATTGAAATTTTTATATGAAAAACTTCTTTTGGCCATATCTCCTAAACTAAGCGTCCTAGAGCGAAAAGGGCTTTAATTCGTGACCACCCCCAAAAAATCGAAAAATCCACCCAAATCCTAAAAAAAATTAAATTTTTATATGAAAAACTTCTTTTGGCCATATCTCCTAAACTAAGCGTTCTAGAGCGAACGATAATTCATGACCACCCTCAAAAAATCGAAAAATCCACCTATATATTCATATAATTTTTATATGAAAAACTTCTTTTGGCCATATCTCCTAAACTAAGCGTCCTAGAGCGAAAAGGACGATAATTCGTGACCACCCCCAAAAAAACGAAAAATCCACCCAAATCCTAAAAAAATTTAAATTTTTATATGAAAAACTTCTTTTGGCCATATCTCCTAAACTAAGCGTCCTAGAGCGAAAAGGGCTTTAATTCGTGACCACCCCCAAAAAATCCAAAAATCCACCCAAATCCTAAAAAAATTGAAATTTTTATATGAAAAACTTCTTTTGGCCATATCTCCTAAACTAAGCGTCCTAGAACGAAAAGGACGATAATTCGTGACCACCCTCAAACAATCGAAAAATCTACCAAATCCTAAAAAAATTGAAATTTTTATATGAAAAACTTCTTTTGGTCATATCTCCTAAACTAAGCGTCCTAGAGCGAAAAGGACGATAATTCGTGACCACCCTCAAAAAATCGAAAAATCCAACCAAATCCTAAAAAAAATTGAAATTTTTATATGAAAAACTTCTTTTGGCTATATCTCCTAAACTAAGCGTCCTAGAGCGAAAAGGACGATAATTCGCGACCACCCTCAAAAAATCGAAAAATCCACCTAAATCCTAAAAAAATTGAAATTTTTATATGAAAAACTTCTTTTGGCCATATCTCCTAAACTAAGCGACCTAGAGCGAAAAGGACGATAATTCGTGACCACCCTCAAAAAATCGAAAAATCCACCCAAATCCTAAAAAATAGAAATTTTTAGGACGATAATTCGTGACCACCCTCAAAAAATCGAAAAATCCACCCAAATCCTAAAAAAATTGAAATTTGTATATGAAAAACTTCTTTTGGCCATATCTCCTAAACTAAGCGTCCTAGAGCGAATAGGACGATAATTCGTGACCACCGTCAAAAAATCGAAAAATCCACCCAAATCCTAAAAAAATTGAAATTTTTATATGAAAAACTTCTTTTGGCCATATCTCCTAAACTAAGCGACCTAGAGCGAAGAGAACGATAATTCGTGACCACCCTCAAAAAATCGAAAAATCCACCCAAATCCTAAAAAAATTGAAATTTTTATATGAAAAACTTCTTTTGGCCATATCTCCTAACTAAGCGTCCTAGAGCGAAAAGGGCTTTAATTCGTGACCACCCCAAAAAATCGCAAAATCCACCCAAATCCTAAAAAAATTAAAATTTTTATATGAAAAACTTCTTTTGGCCATATCTCCTAAACTAAGCGTCCTAGAGCGAAAAGGAGGATAATTCGTGACCACCCCCAAAAAATCGAAAAATCCACCCAAATCCTAAAAAAATTGAAATTTTTATATGAAAAACTTCTTTTGGCCATATCTCCTAAACTAAGCGTCCTAGAGCGAAAAGGAGGATAATTCGTGACCACCCCCAAAAAATCGAAAAATCCACCCAAATCCTTAAAAAATTAAAATTTTTTTATGAAAAACTTCTTTTGGCCATATCTCCTAAACTAAGCGTCCTAGAGCGAAAAGGGCTTTAATTCGTGACCACCCCCAAAAAATCGAAAAATTCACCCAAATCCTAAAAACATTGAAATTTTTATAAGAAAAACTTCTTTTGGCCATATCTCCTAAACTAAGCGTCTTAGAGCGAAAAGGATGATAATTCGTGACCACCCCCAAAAAATCGAAAAATACACCCAAATCCTAAAAAAATTGAAATTTTTATATGAAAAACTTCTTTTGGCCGTATCTCCTAAACTAAGCGTCCTAGAGCGAAAAGGACCATAATTCGTGACCACCCCCAAAAAATCGAAAAATCCACCCAAATCCTAAAAAAATTGAAATTTTTATATGAAAAACTTCTTTTGGCCATATCTGCTAAACTAAGCGTCCTAGAGCGAAAAGGGCTTTAATTCGTGACCACCCTCAAAAAATCGAAAAATCCACCCAAATCCTAAAAAATTGAAATTTTTATATGAAAAACTTCTTTTGGCCATATCTCCTAAACTAAGCGTCCTAGAGCGAAAAGGGCTTTAATTCGTGACCACCCCCAAAAAATCGAAAAATCCACCCAAATCCTAAAAAAATTTAAATTTTTATATGAAAAACTTCTTTTGGCCATATCTCCTAAACTAAGCGACCTAGAGCGAAAAGGACGATAATTCGTGACCACCCTCAAAAAATCGAAAAATCCACCCAAATCCTAAAAAAATTGAAATTTTTATATGAAAAACTTCTTTTGGCCATATCTGCTAAACTAAGCGTCCTAGAGCGAAAAGGACGATAATTCGTGACCACCCTCAAAAAATCGAAAAATCCACCCAAATCCTAAAAAATTGAAATTTTTATATGAAAAACTTCTTTTGGCCATATCTCCTAAACTAAGCGTCCTAGAGCGAAAAGGGCTTTAATTCGTGACCACCCCCAAAAAATCGAAAAATCCACCCAAATCCTAAAAAAAATTAAATTTTTATATGAAAAACTTCTTTTGGCCATATCTCCTAAACTAAGCGTCCTAGAGCGAAAAGGGCTTTAATTCGTGACCACCCCCAAAAAATCGAAAAATTCACCCAAATCCTAAAAACATTGAAATTTTTATATGAAAAACTTCTTTTGGCCATATCTCCTAAACTAAGCGTCCTAGAGCGAATAGGACGATAATTCGTGACCACCCTCAAAAAATCGAAAAATCCACCCAAATCCTAAAAAAATTGAAATTTTTATATGAAAAACTTCTTTTGGCCATATCTCCTAAACTAAGCGACCTAGAGCGAAGAGAACGATAATTCGTGACCACCCTCAAAAAATCGAAAAATCCACCCAAATCCTAAAAAAATTTTAATTTTTATATGAAAAACTTCTTTTGGTCATATCTCCTAAACTAAGCGTCCTAGAGAGAAAAGGACGATAATTCGTGACCACCCTCAAAAAATCGAAAAATCCACCCAAATCCTAAAAAAATTGAAATTTTTATATGAAAAACTTCTTTTGGCCATATCTCCTAAACTAAGCGTCCTAGAGCGAATAGGACGATAATTCGTGACCACCCTCAAAAAATCGAAAAATCCACCCAAATCCTAAAAAAATTGAAATTTTTATATGAAAAACTTCTTTTGGCCATATCTCCTAACTAAGCGTCCTAGAGCGAAAAGGGCTTTAATTCGTGACCACCCCAAAAAATCGCAAAATCCACCCAAATCCTAAAAAAATTAAAATTTTTATATGAAAAACTTCTTTTGGCCATATCTCCTAAACTAAGCGTCCTAGAGCGAAAAGGAGGATAATTCGTGACCACCCCCAAAAAATCGAAAAATCCACCCAAATCCTAAAAAAATTGAAATTTTTATATGAAAAACTTCTTTTGGCCATATCTCCTAAACTAAGCGTCCTAGAGCGAAAAGGAGGATAATTCGTGACCACCCCCAAAAAATCGAAAAATCCACCCAAATCCTAAAAAAATTGAAATTTTTATATGAAAAACTTCTTTTGGCCATATCTCCTAAACTAAGCGTCCTAGAGCGAAAAGGGCTTTAATTCGTGACCACCCCCAAAAAATCGAAAAATTCACCCAAATCCTAAAAACATTGAAATTTTTATATGAAAAACTTCTTTTGGCCATATCTCCTAAACTAAGCGTCTTAGAGCGAAAAGGATGATAATTCGTGACCACCCCCAAAAAATCGAAAAATACACCCAAATCCTAAAAAAATTGAAATTTTTATATGAAAAACTTCTTTTGGCCGTATCTCCTAAACTAAGCGTCCTAGAGCGAAAAGGACCATAATTCGTGACCACCCCCAAAAAATCGAAAAATCCACCTAAATCCTAAAAAAATTGAAATTTTTATATGAAAAACTTCTTTTGGCCATATCTGCTAAACTAAGCGTCCTAGAGCGAAAAGGACGATAATTCGTGACCACCCTCAAAAAATCGAAAAATCCACCCAAATCCTAAAAAATTGAAATTTTTATATGAAAAACTTCTTTTGGCCATATCTCCTAAACTAAGCGTCCTAGAGCGAAAAGGGCTTTAATTCGTGACCACCCCCAAAAAATCGAAAAATCCACCCAAATCCTAAAAAAATTTAAATTTTTATATGAAAAACTTCTTTTGGCCATATCTCCTAAACTAAGCGACCTAGAGCGAAAAGGACGATAATTCGTGACCACCCTCAAAAAATCGAAAAATCCACCCAAATCCTAAAAAAATTGAAATTTTTATATGAAAAACTTCTTTTGGCCATATCTGCTAAACTAAGCGTCCTAGAGCGAAAAGGACGATAATTCGTGACCACCCTCAAAAAATCGAAAAATCCACCCAAATCCTAAAAAATTGAAATTTTTATATGAAAAACTTCTTTTGGCCATATCTCCTAAACTAAGCGTCCTAGAGCGAAAAGGGCTTTAATTCGTGACCACCCCCAAAAAATCGAAAAATCCACCCAAATCCTAAAAAAAATTAAATTTTTATATGAAAAACTTCTTTTGGCCATATCTCGTAAACTAAGCGTCCTAGAGCGAAAAGGACGATAATTCGTGACCACCCTCAAAAAATCGAAAAATCCACCCAAATCCTAAAAAAATTAAAATTTTTATATGAAAAACTTCTTTTGGCCATATCTCCTAAACTAAGCGTCCTAGAGCGAAAAGGAGGATAATTCGTGACCACCCCCAAAAAATCGAAAAATCCACCCAAATCCTAAAAAAATTGAAATTTTTATATGAAAAACTTCTTTTGGCCATATCTCCTAAACTAAGCGTCCTAGAGCGAAAAGGAGGATAATTCGTGACCACCCCCAAAAAATCGAAAAATCCACCCAAATCCTAAAAAAATTGAAATTTTTATATGAAAAACTTCTTTTGGCCATATCTCCTAAACTAAGCGTCCTAGAGCGAAAAGGGCTTTAATTCGTGACCACCCCCAAAAAATCGAAAAATTCACCCAAATCCTAAAAACATTGAAATTTTTATATGAAAAACTTCTTTTGGCCATATCTCCTAAACTAAGCGTCTTAGAGCGAAAAGGATGATAATTCGTGACCACCCCCAAAAAATCGAAAAATACACCCAAATCCTAAAAAAATTGAAATTTTTATATGAAAAACTTCTTTTGGCCGTATCTCCTAAACTAAGCGTCCTAGAGCGAAAAGGACCATAATTCGTGACCACCCCCAAAAAATCGAAAAATCCACCCAAATCCTAAAAAAATTGAAATTTTTATATGAAAAACTTCTTTTGGCCATATCTGCTAAACTAAGCGTCCTAGAGCGAAAAGGACGATAATTCGTGACCACCCTCAAAAAATCGAAAAATCCACCCAAATCCTAAAAAATTGAAATTTTTATATGAAAAACTTCTTTTGGCCATATCTCCTAAACTAAGCGTCCTAGAGCGAAAAGGGCTTTAATTCGTGACCACCCCCAAAAAATCGAATAATCCACCCAAATCCTAAAAAAATTTAAATTTTTATATGAAAAACTTCTTTTGGCCATATCTCCTAAACTAAGCGACCTAGAGCGAAAAGGACGATAATTCGTGACCACCCTCAAAAAATCGAAAAATCCACCCAAATCCTAAAAAAATTGAAATTTTTATATGAAAAACTTCTTTTGGCCATATCTGCTAAACTAAGCGTCCTAGAGCGAAAAGGACGATAATTCGTGACCACCCTCAAAAAATCGAAAAATCCACCCAAATCCTAAAAAATTGAAATTTTTATATGAAAAACTTCTTTTGGCCATATCTCCTAAACTAAGCGTCCTAGAGCGAAAAGGGCTTTAATTCGTGACCACCCCCAAAAAATCGAAAAATCCACCCAAATCCTAAAAAAAATTAAATTTTTATATGAAAAACTTCTTTTGGCCATATCTCCTAAACTAAGCGTCCTAGAGCGAAAAGGACGATAATTCGTGACCACCCTCAAAAAATCGAAAAATCCACCCAAATCCTAAAAAAATTGAAATTTTTATATGAAAAACTTCTTTTGGCCATATCTCCTAAACTAAGCGTCCTAGAGCGAACGATAATTCATGACCACCCTAAAAAAATCGAAAAATCCACCCAAATCCTAAAAAAATTGAAATTTTTATATGAAAAACTTCTTTTGGCCATATCTCCTAAACTAAGCGTCCTAGAGCGAAAAGGACGATAATTCGTGACCACCCCCAAAAAATCGAAAAATCCATCTAAATCCTAAAAAAATTTAAATTTTTATATGAAAAACTTCTTTTGGCCATATCTCCTAAACTAAGCGTCCTAGAGCGAAAAGGGCTTTAATTCGTGACCACCCCCAAAAAATCCAAAAATCCACCCAAATCCTAAAAAAATTGAAATTTTTATATGAAAAACTTCTTTTGGCCATATCTCCTAAACTAAGCGTCCTAGAACGAAAAGGACGATAATTCGTGACCACCCTCAAAAAATCGAAAAATCCACCAAATCCTAAAAAATTTAAATTTTTATATGAAAAACTTCTTTTGGTCATATCTCCTAAACTAAGCGTCCTAGAGCGAAAAGGACGATAATTCGTGACCACCCTCAAAAAATCGAAAAATCCACCCAAATCCTAAAAAAATTGAAATTTTTATATGAAAAACGTTTTTTGGTCATATGTCCTAAACTAGGCGTCCTAGAGCGAAAAGGACGATAATTCGTGACCACCCTCAAAAAATCGAAAAATCCAACCAAATCCTAAAAAAATTGAAATTTTTATATGAAAAACTTCTTTTGGCTATATCTCCTAAACTAAGCGTCCTAGAGCGAAAAGGACGATAATTCGCGACCACCCTCAAAAAATCGAAAAATCCACCCAAATCCTAAAAAAATTGAAATTTTTATATGAAAAACTTCTTTTGGCCATATCTCCTAAACTAAGCGACCTAGAGCGAAAATGACGATAATTCGTGACCACCCTCAAAAAATCGAAAAATCCACCCAAATCCTAAAAAATTGAAATTTTTAGGACGATAATTCGTGACCACCCTCAAAAAATCGAAAAATCCACCCAAATCCTAAAAAAATTGAAATTTTTATATGAAAAACTTCTTTTGGTCATATCTCCTAAACTAAGCGTCCTAGAGAGAAAAGGACGATAATTCGTGACCACCCCCAAAAAATCGAAAAATCCACCCAAATCCTAAAAAAATTGAAATTTTTATATGAAAAACTTCTTTTGGCCATATCTCCTAAACTAAGCGTCCTAGAGCGAATAGGACGATAATTCGTGACCTCCTAAACTAAGCGTCCTAGAGCGAAAAGGACCATAATTCGTGACCACCCCCAAAAAATCGAAAAATCCACCCAAATCCTAAAAAAATTGAAATTTTTATATGAAAAACTTCTTTTGGCCATATCTCCTAAACTAAGCGACCTAGAGCGAAAAGGACGATAATTCGTGACCACCCTCAAAAAATCGAAAAATCCACCCAAATCCTAAAAAAATTGAAATTTTTATATGAAAAACTTCTTTTGGCCATATCTGCTAAACTAAGCGTCCTAGAGCGAAAAGGACGATAATTCGTGACCACCCCCAAAAAATCGAAAAATCCACCCAAATCCTAAAAAAATTGAAATTTTTATATGAAAAACTTCTTTTGGCCATATCTCCTAAACTAAGCGTCCTAGAGCGAAAAGGGCTTTAATTCGTGACCACCCCCAAAAAATCGAAAAATTCACCCAAATCCTAAAAACATTGAAATTTTTATATGAAAAACTTCTTTTGGCCATATCTCCTAAACTAAGCGTCTTAGAGCGAAAAGGATGATAATTCGTGACCACCCCCAAAAAATCGAAAAATACACCCAAATCCTAAAAAAATTGAAATTTTTATATGAAAAACTTCTTTTGGCCGTATCTCCTAAACTAAGCGTCCTAGAGCGAAAAGGACCATAATTCGTGACCACCCCCAAAAAATCGAAAAATCCACCCAAATCCTAAAAAAATTGAAATTTTTATATGAAAAACTTCTTTTGGCCATATCTGCTAAACTAAGCGTCCTAGAGCGAAAAGGACGATAATTCGTGACCACCCTCAAAAAATCGAAAAATCCACCCAAATCCTAAAAAATTGAAATTTTTATATGAAAAACTTCTTTTGGCCATATCTCCTAAACTAAGCGTCCTAGAGCGAAAAGGGCTTTAATTCGTGACCACCCCCAAAAAATCGAAAAATCCACCCAAATCCTAAAAAAATTTAAATTTTTATATGAAAAACTTCTTTTGGCCATATCTCCTAAACTAAGCGACCTAGAGCGAAAAGGACGATAATTCGTGACCACCCTCAAAAAATCGAAAAATCCACCCAAATCCTAAAAAAATTGAAATTTTTATATGAAAAACTTCTTTTGGCCATATCTGCTAAACTAAGCGTCCTAGAGCGAAAAGGACGATAATTCGTGACCACCCTCAAAAAATCGAAAAATCCACCCAAATCCTAAAAAATTGAAATTTTTATATGAAAAACTTCTTTTGGCCATATCTCCTAAACTAAGCGTCCTAGAGCGAAAAGGGCTTTAATTCGTGACCACCCCCAAAAAATCGAAAAATCCACCCAAATCCTAAAAAAAATTAAATTTTTATATGAAAAACTTCTTTTGGCCATATCTCGTAAACTAAGCGTCCTAGAGCGAAAAGGACGATAATTCGTGACCACCCTCAAAAAATCGAAAAATCCACCCAAATCCTAAAAAAATTAAAATTTTTATATGAAAAACTTCTTTTGGCCATATCTCCTAAACTAAGCGTCCTAGAGCGAAAAGGAGGATAATTCGTGACCACCCCCAAAAAATCGAAAAATCCACCCAAATCCTAAAAAAATTGAAATTTTTATATGAAAAACTTCTTTGGCCATATCTCCTAAACTAAGCGTCCTAGAGCGAAAAGGAGGATAATTCGTGACCACCCCCAAAAAATCGAAAAATCCACCCAAATCCTAAAAAAATTGAAATTTTTATATGAAAAACTTCTTTTGGCCATATCTCCTAAACTAAGCGTCCTAGAGCGAAAAGGGCTTTAATTCGTGACCACCCCCAAAAAATCGAAAAATTCACCCAAATCCTAAAAACATTGAAATTTTTATATGAAAAACTTCTTTTGGCCATATCTCCTAAACTAAGCGTCTTAGAGCGAAAAGGATGATAATTCGTGACCACCCCCAAAAAATCGAAAAATACACCCAAATCCTAAAAAAATTGAAATTTTTATATGAAAAACTTCTTTTGGCCGTATCTCCTAAACTAAGCGTCCTAGAGCGAAAAGGACCATAATTCGTGACCACCCCCAAAAAATCGAAAAATCCACCCAAATCCTAAAAAAATTGAAATTTTTATATGAAAAACTTCTTTTGGCCATATCTGCTAAACTAAGCGTCCTAGAGCGAAAAGGACGATAATTCGTGACCACCCTCAAAAAATCGAAAAATCCACCCAAATCCTAAAAAATTGAAATTTTTATATGAAAAACTTCTTTTGGCCATATCTCCTAAACTAAGCGTCCTAGAGCGAAAAGGGCTTTAATTCGTGACCACCCCCAAAAAATCGAATAATCCACCCAAATCCTAAAAAAATTTAAATTTTTATATGAAAAACTTCTTTTGGCCATATCTCCTAAACTAAGCGACCTAGAGCGAAAAGGACGATAATTCGTGACCACCCTCAAAAAATCGAAAAATCCACCCAAATCCTAAAAAAATTGAAATTTTTATATGAAAAACTTCTTTTGGCCATATCTGCTAAACTAAGCGTCCTAGAGCGAAAAGGACGATAATTCGTGACCACCCTCAAAAAATCGAAAAATCCACCCAAATCCTAAAAAATTGAAATTTTTATATGAAAAACTTCTTTTGGCCATATCTCCTAAACTAAGCGTCCTAGAGCGAAAAGGGCTTTAATTCGTGACCACCCCCAAAAAATCGAAAAATCCACCCAAATCCTAAAAAAAATTAAATTTTTATATGAAAAACTTCTTTTGGCCATATCTCCTAAACTAAGCGTCCTAGAGCGAAAAGGACGATAATTCGTGACCACCCTCAAAAAATCGAAAAATCCACCCAAATCCTAAAAAAATTGAAATTTTTATATGAAAAACTTCTTTTGGCCATATCTCCTAAACTAAGCGTCCTAGAGCGAACGATAATTCATGACCACCCTAAAAAAATCGAAAAATCCACCCAAATCCTAAAAAAATTGAAATTTTTATATGAAAAACTTCTTTTGGCCATATCTCCTAAACTAAGCGTCCTAGAGCGAAAAGGACGATAATTCGTGACCACCCCCAAAAAATCGAAAAATCCATCTAAATCCTAAAAAAATTTAAATTTTTATATGAAAAACTTCTTTTGGCCATATCTCCTAAACTAAGCGTCCTAGAGCGAAAAGGGCTTTAATTCGTGACCACCCCCAAAAAATCCAAAAATCCACCCAAATCCTAAAAAAATTGAAATTTTTATATGAAAAACTTCTTTTGGCCATATCTCCTAAACTAAGCGTCCTAGAACGAAAAGGACGATAATTCGTGACCACCCTCAAAAAATCGAAAAATCCACCAAATCCTAAAAAATTTAAATTTTTATATGAAAAACTTCTTTTGGTCATATCTCCTAAACTAAGCGTCCTAGAGCGAAAAGGACGATAATTCGTGACCACCCTCAAAAAATCGAAAAATCCACCCAAATCCTAAAAAAATTGAAATTTTTATATGAAAAACGTTTTTTGGTCATATGTCCTAAACTAGGCGTCCTAGAGCGAAAAGGACGATAATTCGTGACCACCCTCAAAAAATCGAAAAATCCAACCAAATCCTAAAAAAATTGAAATTTTTATATGAAAAACTTCTTTTGGCTATATCTCCTAAACTAAGCGTCCTAGAGCGAAAAGGACGATAATTCGCGACCACCCTCAAAAAATCGAAAAATCCACCCAAATCCTAAAAAAATTGAAATTTTTATATGAAAAACTTCTTTTGGCCATATCTCCTAAACTAAGCGACCTAGAGCGAAAATGACGATAATTCGTGACCACCCTCAAAAAATCGAAAAATCCACCCAAATCCTAAAAAATTGAAATTTTTAGGACGATAATTCGTGACCACCCTCAAAAAATCGAAAAATCCACCCAAATCCTAAAAAAATTGAAATTTTTATATGAAAAACTTCTTTTGGTCATATCTCCTAAACTAAGCGTCCTAGAGAGAAAAGGACGATAATTCGTGACCACCCCCAAAAAATCGAAAAATCCACCCAAATCCTAAAAAAATTGAAATTTTTATATGAAAAACTTCTTTTGGCCATATCTCCTAAACTAAGCGTCCTAGAGCGAATAGGACGATAATTCGTGACCACCCCCAAAAAATCGAAAAATCCACCCAAATCCTAAAAAAATTGAAATTTTTATATGAAAAACTTCTTTTGGCCATATCTCCTAAACTAAGCGTCCTAGAGCGAAAAGGGCTTTAATTCGTGACCACCCCCAAAAAATCGAAAAATTCACCCAAATCCTAAAAACATTGAAATTTTTATATGAAAAACTTCTTTTGGCCATATCCCTAAACTAAGCGTCTTAGAGCGAAAAGGATGATAATTCGTGACCACCCCCAAAAAATCGAAAAATACACCCAAATCCTAAAAAAATTGAAATTTTTATATGAAAAACTTCTTTTGGCCGTATCTCCTAAACTAAGCGTCCTAGAGCGAAAAGGACCATAATTCGTGACCACCCCCAAAAAATCGAAAAATCCACCCAAATCCTAAAAAAATTGAAATTTTTATATGAAAAACTTCTTTTGGCCATATCTGCTAAACTAAGCGTCCTAGAGCGAAAAGGACGATAATTCGTGACCACCCTCAAAAAATCGAAAAATCCACCCAAATCCTAAAAAATTGAAATTTTTATATGAAAAACTTCTTTTGGCCATATCTCCTAAACTAAGCGTCCTAGAGCGAAAAGGACGATAATTCGTGACCACCCCCAAAAAATCGAAAAATCCACCCAAATCCTAAAAAAATTTAAATTTTTATATGAAAAACTTCTTTTGGCCATATCTCCTAAACTAAGCGACCTAGAGCGAAAAGGACGATAATTCGTGACCACCCTCAAAAAATCGAAAAATCCACCCAAATCCTAAAAAAAAAAATGAAATTTTTATATGAAAAACTTCTTTTGGTCATATCTCCTAAACTAAGCGTCCTAGAGCGAAATGGACGATAATTCGTGACCACCCTCAAAAAATCGAAAAATCCACCCAAATCCTAAAAAAATTGAAATTTTTATATGAAAAACTTCTTTTGGCCATATCTCCTAAACTAAGCGTCCTAGAGCGAAAAGGACGATAATTCGTGACCACCCTCAAAAAATCGAAAAATCCACCCAAATCCTAAAAAAATTGAAATTTTTATATGAAAAACTTCTTTTGGCCATATCTCCTAAACTAAGCGTCCTAGAGCGAAAAGGACGATAATTCGTGACCACCCTCAAAAAATCGAAAAATCCACCCAAATCCTAAAAAAATTGAAATTTTTATATGAAAAACTTCTTTTGGCCATATCTCCTGACTAAGCGTCATAGAGCGAAAAGGGCTTTAATTCGTGACCACCCTCAAAAAATCGAAAAATCCACCCAAATCCTAAAAAAATTAAAATTTTTATATGAAAAACTTCTTTTGGCCATATCTCCTAAACTAAGCGTCCTAGAGCGAAAAGGAGGATAATTCGTGACCACCCCCAAAAAATCGAAAAATCCACCCAAATCCTAAAAAATTGAAATTTTTATATGAAAAACTTCTTTTGGCCATATCTCCTAAACTAAGCGTCCTAGAGCGAAAAGGACGATAATTCGTGACCACCCCCAAAAAATCGAAAAATCCACCCAAATCCTAAAAAAATTGAAATTTTTATATGAAAAACTTCTTTTGGCCATATCTCCTAAACTAAGCGTCCTAGAGCGAAAAGGAGGATAATTCGTGACCACCCCCAAAAAATCGAAAAATCCACCCAAATCCTAAAAAAATTGAAATTTTTATATGAAAAACTTCTTTTGGCCATATCTCCTAAACTAAGCGTCCTAGAGCGAAAAGGGCTTTAATTCGTGACCACCCCCAAAAAATCGAAAAATTCACCCAAATCCTAAAAACATTGAAATTTTTATATGAAAAACTTCTTTTGGCCATATCTCCTGACTAAGCGTCATAGAGCGAATAGGACGATAATTCGTGACCACCCTCAAAAAATCGAAAAATCCACCCAAATCCTAAAAAAATTGAAATTTTTATATGAAAAACTTCTTTTGGCCATATCTCCTAAACTAAGCGTCCTAGAGCGAAAAGGAGGATAATTCGTGACCACCCCCAAAAAATCGAAAAATCCACCCAAATCCTAAAAAATTGAAATTTTTATATGAAAAACTTCTTTTGGCCATATCTCCTAAACTAAGCGTCCTAGAGCGAAAAGGACGATAATTCGTGACCACCCCCAAAAAATCGAAAAATCCACCCAAATCCTAAAAAAATTGAAATTTTTATATGAAAAACTTCTTTTGGCCATATCTCCTAAACTAAGCGTCCTAGAGCGAAAAGGAGGATAATTCGTGACCACCCCCAAAAAATCGAAAAATCCACCCAAATCCTAAAAAAATTGAAATTTTTATATGAAAAACTTCTTTTGGCCATATCTCCTAAACTAAGCGTCCTAGAGCGAAAAGGGCTTTAATTCGTGACCACCCCCAAAAAATCGAAAAATTCACCCAAATCCTAAAAACATTGAAATTTTTATATGAAAAACTTCTTTTGGCCATATCTCCTAAACTAAGCGTCCTAGAGCGAATAGGACGATAATTCGTGACCACCCTCAAAAAATCGAAAAATCCACCCAAATCCTAAAAAAATTGAAATTTTTATATGAAAAACTTCTTTTGGCCATATCTCCTAAACTAAGCGACCTAGAGCGAAGAGAACGATAATTCGTGACCACCCTCAAAAAATCGAAAAATCCACCCAAATCCTAAAAAAATTTAAATTTTTATATGAAAAACTTCTTTTGGTCATATCTCCTAAACTAAGCGTCCTAGAGAGAAAAGGACGATAATTCGTGACCACCCTCAAAAAATCGAAAAATCCACCCAAATCCTAAAAAAATTGAAATTTTTATATGAAAAACTTCTTTTGGCCATATCTCCTAAACTAAGCGTCCTAGAGCGAATAGGACGATAATTCGTGACCACCCTCAAAAAATCGAAAAATCCACCCAAATCCTAAAAAAATTGAAATTTTTATATGAAAAACTTCTTTTGGCCATATCTCCTAACTAAGCGTCCTAGAGCGAAAAGGGCTTTAATTCGTGACCACCCCAAAAAATCGAAAAATCCACCCAAATCCTAAAAAAATTAAAATTTTTATATGAAAAACTTCTTTTGGCCATATCTCCTAAACTAAGCGTCCTAGAGCGAAAAGGAGGATAATTCGTGACCACCCCCAAAAAATCGAAAAATCCACCCAAATCCTAAAAAAATTGAAATTTTTATATGAAAAACTTCTTTTGGCCATATCTCCTAAACTAAGCGTCCTAGAGCGAAAAGGAGGATAATTCGTGACCACCCCCAAAAAATCGAAAAATCCACCCAAATCCTAAAAAAATTGAAATTTTTATATGAAAAACTTCGTTTGGCCATATCTCCTAAACTAAGCGTCCTAGAGCGAAAAGGGCTTTAATTCGTGACCACCCCCAAAAAATCGAAAAATTCACCCAAATCCTAAAAACATTGAAATTTTTATATGAAAAACTTCTTTTGGCCATATCTCCTAAACTAAGCGTCTTAGAGCGAAAAGGATGATAATTCGTGACCACCCCCAAAAAATCGAAAAATACACCCAAATCCTAAAAAAATTGAAATTTTTATATGAAAAACTTCTTTTGGCCGTATCTCCTAAACTAAGCGTCCTAGAGCGAAAAGGACCATAATTCGTGACCACCCCCAAAAAATCGAAAAATCCACCCAAATCCTAAAAAAATTGAAATTTTTATATGAAAAACTTCTTTTGGCCATATCTGCTAAACTAAGCGTCCTAGAGCGAAAAGGACGATAATTCGTGACCACCCTCAAAAAATCGAAAAATCCACCCAAATCCTAAAAAATTGAAATTTTTATATGAAAAACTTCTTTTGGCCATATCTCCTAAACTAAGCGTCCTAGAGCGAAAAGGGCTTTAATTCGTGACCACCCCCAAAAAATCGAAAAATCCACCCAAATCCTAAAAAAATTTAAATTTTTATATGAAAAACTTCTTTTGGCCATATCTCCTAAACTAAGCGACCTAGAGCGAAAAGGACGATAATTCGTGACCACCCTCAAAAAATCGAAAAATCCACCCAAATCCTAAAAAAATTGAAATTTTTATATGAAAAACTTCTTTTGGCCATATCTGCTAAACTAAGCGTCCTAGAGCGAAAAGGACGATAATTCGTGACCACCCTCAAAAAATCGAAAAATCCACCCAAATCCTAAAAAATTGAAATTTTTATATGAAAAACTTCTTTTGGCCATATCTCCTAAACTAAGCGTCCTAGAGCGAAAAGGGCTTTAATTCGTGACCACCCCCAAAAAATCGAAAAATCCACCCAAATCCTAAAAAAAATTAAATTTTTATATGAAAAACTTCTTTTGGCCATATCTCCTAAACTAAGCGTCCTAGAGCGAAAAGGACGATAATTCGTGACCACCCTCAAAAAATCGAAAAATCCACCCAAATCCTAAAAAAATTAAAATTTTTATATGAAAAACTTCTTTTGGCCATATCTCCTAAACTAAGCGTCCTAGAGCGAAAAGGAGGATAATTCGTGACCACCCCCAAAAAATCGAAAAATCCACCCAAATCCTAAAAAAATTGAAATTTTTATATGAAAAACTTCTTTTGGCCATATCTCCTAAACTAAGCGTCCTAGAGCGAAAAGGAGGATAATTCGTGACCACCCCCAAAAAATCGAAAAATCCACCCAAATCCTAAAAAAATTGAAATTTTTATATGAAAAACTTCTTTTGGCCATATCTCCTAAACTAAGCGTCCTAGAGCGAAAAGGGCTTTAATTCGTGACCACCCCCAAAAAATCGAAAAATTCACCCAAATCCTAAAAACATTGAAATTTTTATATGAAAAACTTCTTTTGGCCATATCTCCTAAACTAAGCGTCTTAGAGCGAAAAGGATGATAATTCGTGACCACCCCCAAAAAATCGAAAAATACACCCAAATCCTAAAAAAATTGAAATTTTTATATGAAAAACTTCTTTTGGCCGTATCTCCTAAACTAAGCGTCCTAGAGCGAAAAGGACCATAATTCGTGACCACCCCCAAAAAATCGAAAAATCCACCCAAATCCTAAAAAAATTGAAATTTTTATATGAAAAACTTCTTTTGGCCATATCTGCTAAACTAAGCGTCCTAGAGCGAAAAGGACGATAATTCGTGACCACCCTCAAAAAATCGAAAAATCCACCCAAATCCTAAAAAATTGAAATTTTTATATGAAAAACTTCTTTTGGCCATATCTCCTAAACTAAGCGTCCTAGAGCGAAAAGGGCTTTAATTCGTGACCACCCCCAAAAAATCGAAAAATCCACCCAAATCCTAAAAAAATTTAAATTTTTATATGAAAAACTTCTTTTGGCCATATCTCCTAAACTAAGCGACCTAGAGCGAAAAGGACGATAATTCGTGACCACCCTCAAAAAATCGAAAAATCCACCCAAATCCTAAAAAAATTGAAATTTTTATATGAAAAACTTCTTTTGGCCATATCTGCTAAACTAAGCGTCCTAGAGCGAAAAGGACGATAATTCGTGACCACCCTCAAAAAATCGAAAAATCCACCCAAATCCTAAAAAATTGAAATTTTTATATGAAAAACTTCTTTTGGCCATATCTCCTAAACTAAGCGTCCTAGAGCGAAAAGGGCTTTAATTCGTGACCACCCCCAAAAAATCGAAAAATCCACCCAAATCCTAAAAAAAATTAAATTTTTATATGAAAAACTTCTTTTGGCCATATCTCCTAAACTAAGCGTCCTAGAGCGAAAAGGACGATAATTCGTGACCACCCTCAAAAAATCGAAAAATCCACCCAAATCCTAAAAAAATTGAAATTTTTATATGAAAAACTTCTTTTGGCCATATCTCCTAAACTAAGCGTCCTAGAGCGAAAAGGGCTTTAATTCGTGACCACCCCCAAAAAATCCAAAAATCCACCCAAATCCTAAAAAAATTGAAATTTTTATATGAAAAACTTCTTTTGGCCATATCTCCTAAACTAAGCGTCCTAGAGCGAAAAGGACGATAATTCGTGACCACCCCCAAAAAATCGAAAAATCCACCTAAATCCTAAAAAAATTTAAATTTTTATATGAAAAACTTCTTTTGGCCATATCTCCTAAACTAAGCGTCCTAGAGCGAAAAGGGCTTTAATTCGTGACCACCCCCAAAAAATCAAAAAATCCACCCAAATCCTAAAAAAATTGAAATTTTTATATGAAAAACTTCTTTTGGCCATATCTCCTAAACTAAGCGTCCTAGAACGAAAAGGACGATAATTCGTGACCACCCTCAAAAAATCGAAAAATCCACCAAATCCTAAAAAATTGAAATTTTTATATGAAAAACTTCTTTTGGTCATATCTCCTAAACTAAGCGTCCTAGAGCGAAAAGGACGATAATTCGTGACCACCCTCAAAAAATCGAAAAATCCACCCAAATCCTAAAAAAATTGAAATTTTTATATGAAAAACGTTTTTTGGTCATATGTCCTAAACTAGGCGTCCTAGAGCGAAAAGGACGATAATTCGTGACCACCCTCAAAAAATCGAAAAATCCAACCAAATCCTAAAAAAATTGAAATTTTTATATGAAAAACTTCTTTTGGCTATATCTCCTAAACTAAGCGTCCTAGAGCGAAAAGGACGATAATTCGCGACCACCCTCAAAAAATCGAAAAATCCACCCAAATCCTAAAAAAATTGAAATTTTTATATGAAAAACTTCTTTTGGCCATATCTCCTAAACTAAGCGACCTAGAGCGAAAATGACGATAATTCGTGACCACCCTCAAAAAATCGAAAAATCCACCCAAATCCTAAAAAATTGAAATTTTTAGGACGATAATTCGTGACCACCCTCAAAAAATCGAAAAATCCACCCAAATCCTAAAAAAATTGAAATTTGTATATGAAAAACTTCTTTTGGCCATATCTCCTAAACTAAGCGTCCTAGAGCGAATAGGACGATAATTCGTGACCACCCCCAAAAAATCGAAAAATCCACCCAAATCCTAAAAAAATTGAAATTTTTATATGAAAAACTTCTTTTGGCCATATCTGCTAAACTAAGCGTCCTAGAGCGAAAAGGACGATAATTCGTGACCACCCTCAAAAAATCGAAAAATCCACCCAAATCCTAAAAAATTGAAATTTTTATATGAAAAACTTCTTTTGGCCATATCTCCTAAACTAAGCGTCCTAGAGCGAAAAGGGCTTTAATTCGTGACCACCCCCAAAAAATCGAAAAATCCACCCAAATCCTAAAAAAAATTAAATTTTTATATGAAAAACTTCTTTTGGCCATATCTCCTAAACTAAGCGTCCTAGAGCGAAAAGGACGATAATTCGTGACCACCCTCAAAAAATCGAAAAATCCACCCAAATCCTAAAAAAATTGAAATTTTTATATGAAAAACTTCTTTTGGCCATATCTCCTAAACTAAGCGTCCTAGAGCGAACGATAATTCATGACCACCCTAAAAAAATCGAAAAATCCACCCAAATCCTAAAAAAATTGAAATTTTTATATGAAAAACTTCTTTTGGCCATATCTCCTAAACTAAGCGTCCTAGAGCGAAAAGGACGATAATTCGTGACCACCCCCAAAAAATCGAAAAATCCACCTAAATCCTAAAAAAATTTAAATTTTTATATGAAAAACTTCTTTTGGCCATATCTCCTAAACTAAGCGTCCTAGAGCGAAAAGGGCTTTAATTCGTGACCACCCCCAAAAAATCCAAAAATCCACCCAAATCCTAAAAAAATTGAAATTTTTATATGAAAAACTTCTTTTGGCCATATCTCCTAAACTAAGCGTCCTAGAACGAAAAGGACGATAATTCGTGACCACCCTCAAAAAATCGAAAAATCCACCAAATCCTAAAAAATTGAAATTTTTATATGAAAAACTTCTTTTGGTCATATCTCCTAAACTAAGCGTCCTAGAGCGAAAAGGACGATAATTCGTGACCACCCTCAAAAAATCGAAAAATCCACCCAAATCCTAAAAAAATTGAAATTTTTATATGAAAAACGTTTTTTGGTCATATGTCCTAAACTAGGCGTCCTAGAGCGAAAAGGACGATAATTCGTGACCACCCTCAAAAAATCGAAAAATCCAACCAAATCCTAAAAAAATTGAAATTTTTATATGAAAAACTTCTTTTGGCTATATCTCCTAAACTAAGCGTCCTAGAGCGAAAAGGACGATAATTCGCGACCACCCTCAAAAAATCGAAAAATCCACCCAAATCCTAAAAAAATTGAAATTTTTATATGAAAAACTTCTTTTGGCCATATCTCCTAAACTAAGCGACCTAGAGCGAAAATGACGATAATTCGTGACCACCCTCAAAAAATCGAAAAATCCACCCAAATCCTAAAAAATTGAAATTTTTAGGACGATAATTCGTGACCACCCTCAAAAAATCGAAAAATCCACCCAAATCCTAAAAAAATTGAAATTTGTATATGAAAAACTTCTCTTGGCCATATCTCCTAAACTAAGCGTCCTAGAGCGAATAGGACGATAATTCGTGACCACCCCCAAAAAATCGAAAAATCCACCCAAATCCTAAAAAAATTGAAATTTTTATATGAAAAACTTCTTTTGGCCATATCTCCTAAACTAAGCGACCTAGAGCGAAGAGAACGATAATTCGTGACCACCCTCAAAAAATCGAAAAATCCACCCAAATCCTAAAAAAATTGAAATTTTTATATGAAAAACTTCTTTTGGTCATATCTCCTAAACTAAGCGTCCTAGAGAGAAAAGGACGATAATTCGTGACCACCCCCAAAAAATCGAAAAATCCACCCAAATCCTAAAAAAATTGAAATTTTTATATGAAAAACTTCTTTTGGCCATATCTCCTAAACTAAGCGTCCTAGAGCGAATAGGACGATAATTCGTGACCACCCCCAAAAAATCGAAAAATCCACCCAAATCCTAAAAAAATTGAAATTTTTATATGAAAAACTTCTTTTGGCCATATCTCCTAAACTAAGCGTCCTAGAGCGAAAAGGGCTTTAATTCGTGACCACCCCCAAAAAATCGAAAAATTCACCCAAATCCTAAAAACATTGAAATTTTTATATGAAAAACTTCTTTTGGCCATATCTCCTAAACTAAGCGTCTTAGAGCGAAAAGGATGATAATTCGTGACCACCCCCAAAAAATCGAAAAATCCACCCAAATCCTAAAAAAATTGAAATTTTTATATGAAAAACTTCTTTTGGCCATATCTGCTAAACTAAGCGTCCTAGAGCGAAAAGGACGATAATTCGTGACCACCCTCAAAAAATCGAAAAATCCACCCAAATCCTAAAAAATTGAAATTTTTATATGAAAAACTTCTTTTGGCCATATCTCCTAAACTAAGCGTCCTAGAGCGAAAAGGGCTTTAATTCGTGACCACCCCCAAAAAATCGAAAAATCCACCCAAATCCTAAAAAAATTTAAATTTTTATATGAAAAACTTCTTTTGGCCATATCTCCTAAACTAAGCGACCTAGAGCGAAAAGGACGATAATTCGTGACCACCCTCAAAAAATCGAAAAATCCACCCAAATCCTAAAAAAAAATGAAATTTTTATATGAAAAACTTCTTTTGGTCATATCTCCTAAACTAAGCGTCCTAGAGCGAAATGGACGATAATTCGTGACCACCCTCAAAAAATCGAAAAATCCACCCAAATCCTAAAAAAATTGAAATTTTTATATGAAAAACTTCTTTTGGCCATATCTCCTAAACTAAGCGTCCTAGAGCGAAAAGGACGATAATTCGTGACCACCCTCAAAAAATCGAAAAATCCACCCAAATCCTAAAAAAATTGAAATTTTTATATGAAAAACTTCTTTTGGCCATATCTCCTAAACTAAGCGTCCTAGAGCGAAAAGGACGATAATTCGTGACCACCCTCAAAAAATCGAAAAATCCACCCAAATCCTAAAAAAATTTAAATTTTTATATGAAAAACTTCTTTTGGCCATATCTCCTGACTAAGCGTCATAGAGCGAAAAGGGCTTTAATTCGTGACCACCCTCAAAAAATCGAAAAATCCACCCAAATCCTAAAAAAATTAAAATTTTTATATGAAAAACTTCTTTTGGCCATATCTCCTAAACTAAGCGTCCTAGAGCGAAAAGGAGGATAATTCGTGACCACCCCCAAAAAATCGAAAAATCCACCCAAATCCTAAAAAATTGAAATTTTTATATGAAAAACTTCTTTTGGCCATATCTCCTAAACTAAGCGTCCTAGAGCGAAAAGGACGATAATTCGTGACCACCCCCAAAAAATCGAAAAATCCACCCAAATCCTAAAAAAATTGAAATTTTTATATGAAAAACTTCTTTTAGCCATATCTCCTAAACTAAGCGTCCTAGAGCGAAAAGGACGATAATTCGTGACCACCCCCAAAAAATCGAAAAATCCACCCAAATCCTAAAAAAATTGAAATTTTTATATGAAAAACTTCTATTGGCCATATCTCCTAAACTAAGCGTCCTAGAGCGAAAAGGGCTTTAATTCGTGACCACCCCCAAAAAATCGAAAAATCCACCCAAATCCTAAAAAAATTGAAATTTTTATATGAAAAACTTCTTTTGGCCATATCTCCTAAACTAAGCGTCCTAGAGCGAAAAAGACGATAATTCGTGACCACCCCCAAAAAATTGAAACATCCGCCCAAATCCTAAAAAAATTGAAATTTTTATATGAAAAACTTCTTTTGGCCATATCTCCTAAACTAAGCGTCCTAGAGCGAAAAGGGCCTTAATCAAAAAAATCGAAAAATCCACCCAAATCCTAAAAAAATTGAAATTTTTATATGAAAAACTTCTTTTGGCCATATCTCCTAAACTAAGCGTCCTAGAGCGAAAAGGACGATAATTCGTGACCACCCTCAAAAAATCGAAAAATCCACCCAAATCCTAAAAAAATTTAAATTTTTATATGAAAAACTTCTTTTGGCCATATCTCCTAAACTAAGCGTCCTAGAGCGAAAAGGACGATAATTCGTGACCACCCCCAAAAAATCGAAAAATCCACCCAAATCCTAAAAAAATTGAAATTTTTATATGAACAACTTCTTTTGGCCATATCTCCTAAACTAAGCGTCCTAGAGCGAAAAGGGCTTTAATTCGTGACCACCCCCAAAAAATCGAAAAATCCACCCAAATCCTAAAAAAATTGAAATTTTTATATGAAAAACTTCTTTTGGCCATATCTCCTAAACTAAGCGTCCTAGAGCGAAAAGGGCTTTAATTCGTGACCACCCCAACAAAATCGAAAAATCCACCCAAATCCTAAAAAAATTGAAATTTTTATATGAAAAACTTCTTTTGGCCATATCTCCTAAACTAAGCGTCCTAGAGCGAAAAGGACGATAATTCGTGACCACCCCCAAAAAATCGAAAAATCCACCCAAATCCTAAAAAAATTGAAATTTTTATATGAAAAACTTCTTTTGGCCATATCTCCTAAACTAAGCGTCCTAGAGCGAAAAGGACGATAATTCGTGACCACCCCCAAAAAATCGAAAAATCCACCCAAATCCTAAAAAAATTGAAATTTTTATATGAACAACTTCTTTTGGCCATATCTCCTAAACTAAGCGTCCTAGAGCGAAAAGGGCTTTAATTCGTGACCACCCCCAAAAAATCGAAAAATCCACCCAAATCCTAAAAAAATTGAAATTTTTATATGAAAAACTTCTTTTGGCCATATCTGCTAAACTAAGCGTCCTAGAGCGAAAAGGACGATAATTCGTGACCACCCTCAAAAAATCGAAAAATCCACCCAAATCCTAAAAAATTGAAATTTTTATATGAAAAACTTCTTTTGGCCATATCTCCTAAACTAAGCGTCCTAGAGCGAAAAGGGCTTTAATTCGTGACCACCCCCAAAAAATCGAAAAATCCACCCAAATCCTAAAAAAAATTAAATTTTTATATGAAAAACTTCTTTTGGCCATATCTCCTAAACTAAGCGTCCTAGAGCGAAAAGGACGATAATTCGTGACCACCCTCAAAAAATCGAAAAATCCACCCAAATCCTAAAAAAATTGAAATTTTTATATGAAAAACTTCTTTTGGCCATATCTCCTAAACTAAGCGTCCTAGAGCGAACGATAATTCATGACCACCCTAAAAAAATCGAAAAATCCACCCAAATCCTAAAAAAATTGAAATTTTTATATGAAAAACTTCTTTTGGCCATATCTCCTAAACTAAGCGTCCTAGAGCGAAAAGGACGATAATTCGTGACCACCCCCAAAAAATCGAAAAATCCACCTAAATCCTAAAAAAATTTAAATTTTTATATGAAAAACTTCTTTTGGCCATATCTCCTAAACTAAGCGTCCTAGAGCGAAAAGGGCTTTAATTCGTGACCACCCCCAAAAAATCCAAAAATCCACCCAAATCCTAAAAAAATTGAAATTTTTATATGAAAAACTTCTTTTGGCCATATCTCCTAAACTAAGCGTCCTAGAACGAAAAGGACGATAATTCGTGACCACCCTCAAAAAATCGAAAAATCCACCAAATCCTAAAAAATTGAAATTTTTATATGAAAAACTTCTTTTGGTCATATCTCCTAAACTAAGCGTCCTAGAGCGAAAAGGACGATAATTCGTGACCACCCTCAAAAAATCGAAAAATCCACCCAAATCCTAAAAAAATTGAAATTTTTATATGAAAAACGTTTTTTGGTCATATGTCCTAAACTAGGCGTCCTAGAGCGAAAAGGACGATAATTCGTGACCACCCTCAAAAAATCGAAAAATCCAACCAAATCCTAAAAAAATTGAAATTTTTATATGAAAAACTTCTTTTGGCTATATCTCCTAAACTAAGCGTCCTAGAGCGAAAAGGACGATAATTCGCGACCACCCTCAAAAAATCGAAAAATCCACCCAAATCCTAAAAAAATTGAAATTTTTATATGAAAAACTTCTTTTGGCCATATCTCCTAAACTAAGCGACCTAGAGCGAAAATGACGATAATTCGTGACCACCCTCAAAAAATCGAAAAATCCACCCAAATCCTAAAAAATTGAAATTTTTAGGACGATAATTCGTGACCACCCTCAAAAAATCGAAAAATCCACCCAAATCCTAAAAAAATTGAAATTTGTATATGAAAAACTTCTTTTGGCCATATCTCCTAAACTAAGCGTCCTAGAGCGAATAGGACGATAATTCGTGACCACCCCCAAAAAATCGAAAAATCCACCCAAATCCTAAAAAAATTGAAATTTTTATATGAAAAACTTCTTTTGGTCATATCTCCTAAACTAAGCGTCCTAGAGAGAAAAGGACGATAATTCGTGACCACCCTCAAAAAATCGAAAAATCCACCCAAATCCTAAAAAAATTGAAATTTTTATATGAAAAACTTCTTTTGGCCATATCTCCTAAACTAAGCGTCCTAGAGCGAAAAGGACGATAATTCGTGACCACCCTCAAAAAATCGAAAAATCCACCCAAATCCTAAAAAAATTGAAATTTTTATATGAAAAACTTCTTTTGGCCATATCTCCTAAACTAAGCGTCCTAGAGCGAAAAGGACGATAATTCGTGACCACCCTCAAAAAATCGAAAAATCCACCCAAATCCTAAAAAAATTTAAATTTTTATATGAAAAACTTCTTTTGGCCATATCTCCTGACTAAGCGTCATAGAGCGAAAAGGGCTTTAATTCGTGACCACCCTCAAAAAATCGAAAAATCCACCCAAATCCTAAAAAAATTAAAATTTTTATATGAAAAACTTCTTTTGGCCATATCTCCTAAACTAAGCGTCCTAGAGCGAAAAGGAGGATAATTCGTGACCACCCCCAAAAAATCGAAAAATCCACCCAAATCCTAAAAAATTGAAATTTTTATATGAAAAACTTCTTTTGGCCATATCTCCTAAACTAAGCGTCCTAGAGCGAAAAGGACGATAATTCGTGACCACCCCCAAAAAATCGAAAAATCCACCCAAATCCTAAAAAAATTGAAATTTTTATATGAAAAACTTCTTTTGGCCATATCTCCTGACTAAGCGTCATAGAGCGAAAAGGGCTTTAATTCGTGACCACCCTCAAAAAATCGAAAAATCCACCCAAATCCTAAAAAAATTAAAATTTTTATATGAAAAACTTCTTTTGGCCATATCTCCTAAACTAAGCGTCCTAGAGCGAAAAGGAGGATAATTCGTGACCACCCCCAAAAAATCGAAAAATCCACCCAAATCCTAAAAAATTGAAATTTTTATATGAAAAACTTCTTTTGGCCATATCTCCTAAACTAAGCGTCCTAGAGCGAAAAGGACGATAATTCGTGACCACCCCCAAAAAATCGAAAAATCCACCCAAATCCTAAAAAAATTGAAATTTTTATATGAAAAACTTCTTTTAGCCATATCTCCTAAACTAAGCGTCCTAGAGCGAAAAGGACGATAATTCGTGACCACCCCCAAAAAATCGAAAAATCCACCCAAATCCTAAAAAAATTGAAATTTTTATATGAAAAACTTCTATTGGCCATATCTCCTAAACTAAGCGTCCTAGAGCGAAAAGGGCTTTAATTCGTGACCACCCTCAAAAAATCGAAAAATCCACCCAAATCCTAAAAAAATTGAAATTTTTATATGAAAAACTTCTTTTGGCCATATCTCCTAAACTAAGCGTCCTAGAGCGAAAAAGACGATAATTCGTGACCACCCCCAAAAAATTGAAACATCCGCCCAAATCCTAAAAAAATTGAAATTTTTATATGAAAAACTTCTTTTGGCCATATCTCCTAAACTAAGCGTCCTAGAGCGAAAAGGGCTTTAATCAAAAAAATCGAAAAATCCACCCAAATCCTAAAAAAATTGAAATTTTTATATGAAAAACTTCTTTTGGCCATATCTCCTAAACTAAGCGTCCTAGAGCGAAAAGGACGATAATTCGTGACCACCCCCAAAAAATCGAAAAATCCACCCAAATCCTAAAAAAATTGAAATTTTTATATGAACAACTTCTTTTGGCCATATCTCCTAAACTAAGCGTCCTAGAGCGAAAAGGGCTTTAATTCGTGACCACCCCCAAAAAATCGAAAAATCCACCCAAATCCTAAAAAAATTGAAATTTTTATATGAAAAACTTCTTTTGGCCATATCTCCTAAACTAAGCGTCCTAGAGCGAAAAGGGCTTTAATTCGTGACCACCCCAACAAAATCGAAAAATCCACCCAAATCCTAAAAAAATTGAAATTTTTATATGAAAAACTTCTTTTGGCCATATCTCCTAAACTAAGCGTCCTAGAGCGAAAAGGACGATAATTCGTGACCACCCCCAAAAAATCGAAAAATCCACCCAAATCCTAAAAAAATTGAAATTTTTATATGAAAAACTTCTTTTGGCCATATCTCCTAAACTAAGCGTCCTAGAGCGAAAAGGACGATAATTCGTGACCACCCCCAAAAAATCGAAAAATCCACCCAAATCCTAAAAAAATTGAAATTTTTATATGAACAACTTCTTTTGGCCATATCTCCTAAACTAAGCGTCCTAGAGCGAAAAGGGCTTTAATTCGTGACCACCCCCAAAAAATCGAAAAATCCACCCAAATCCTAAAAAAATTGAAATTTTTATATGAAAAACTTCTTTTGGCCATATCTCCTAAACTAAGCGTCCTAGAGCGAAAAGGACGATAATTCGTGACCACCCCCAAAAAATCGAAAAATCCACCCAAATCCTAAAAAAATTGAAATTTTTATATGAAAAACTTCTTTTGGCCATATCTCCTAAACTAAGCGTCCTAGAGCGAAAAGGGCTTTAATTCGTGACCACCCTCAAAAAATCGAAAAATCCACCCAAATCCTAAAAAAATTGAAATTTTTATATAAAAACTTCTTTTGGCCATATCTCCTAAACTAAGCGTCCTAGAGCGAAAAGGACGATAATTCGTGACCACACCCAAAAAATCGAAAAATCCACCCAAATCCTAAAAAATTGAAATTTTTATATGAAAAACTTCTTTTGGCCATATCTCCTAAACTAAGCGTCCTAGAGCGAAAAGGACGATAATTCGTGACCACCCCCAAAAAATCGAAAAATCCACCCAAATCCTAAAAAAATTGAAATTTTTATATGAAAAACTTCTTTTGGCCATATCTCCTAAACTAAGCGTCCTAGAGCGAAAAGGGCTTTAATTCGTGACCACCCCCAAAAAATCGAAAAATCCACCCAATCCTAAAAAAATTGAAATTTTTATATGAAAAACTTCGTTTGGCCATATCTCCTAAACAAAGCGTCCTAGAGCGAAAAGGGCTTTAATTCGTGACCACCCTCAAAAAATCGAAAAATCCACCCAAATCCTAAAAAAATTGAAATTTTTATATGAAAAACTTCTTTTGGCCATATCTCCTAAACTAAGCGTCCTAGAGCGAAAAGGACGATAATTCGTTACCACCCTCAAAAAATCGAAAAATCCACCCAAATCCTAAAAAAATTGAAATTTTTATATGAAAAACTTCTTTTGGCCATATCTCCTAAACTAAGTGTCCTAGAGCGAAAAGGACGATAATTCGTGACCACCCCCAAAAAATCGAAAAATCCACCCAAATCCTAAATAAATTGAAATTTTTATATGAAAAACTTCTTGGCCATATCTCCTAAACTAAGCGTCCTAGAGCGAAAAGGGCTTTAATTCGTGACCACCCCCAAAAAATCGAAAACTCCACCCAAATCCTAAAAAAATTGAAATTTTTATATGAAAAACTTCTTTTGGCCATATCTCCTAAACTAAGCGTCCTAGAGCGAAAAGGACGATAATTTGTGACCACCCTCAAAAAATCGAAAAATCCACCCAAATCCTAAAAAAATTGAAATTTTTATATGAAAAACTTCTTTTGGCCATATCTCCTAAACTAAGCGTCCTAGAGCGAAAAGGACGATAATTCGTGACCACCCCCAAAAAATCGAAAAATCCACCCAAATCCTAAAAAAATTGAAATTTTTATATGAAAAACTTCTTTTGGCCATATCTCCTAAACTAAGCGTCCTAGAGCGAAAAGGACGATAATTCGTGACCACCCCCAAAAAATCGAAAAATCCACCCAAATCCTAAAAAAATTGAAATTTTTATATGAAAAACTTCTTTTGGCCATATCTCCTAAACTAAGCGTCCTAGAGCGAAAAGGACGATAATTCGTGACCACCCCCAAAAAATCGAAAAATCCACCCAAATCCTAAAAAAATTGAAATTTTTATATGAAAAACTTCTTTTGGCCATATCTCCTAAACTAAGCGTCCTAGAGCGAAAAGGGCTTTAATTCGTGACCACCCTCAAAAAATCGAAAAATCCACCCAAATCCTAAAAAAATTGAAATTTTTATATGAAAAACTTCTTTTGGCCATATCTCCTAAACTAAGCGTCCTAGAGCGAAAAGGACGATAATTCGTGACCACACCCAAAAAATCGAAAAATCCACCCAAATCCTAAAAAATTGAAATTTTTATATGAAAAACTTCTTTTGGCCATATCTCCTAAACTAAGCGTCCTAGAGCGAAAAGGGCTTTAATTCGTGACCACCCCCAAAAAATCGAAAAATCCACCCAAATCCTAAAAAAATTGAAATTTTTATATGAAAAACTTCTTTTGGCCATATCTCCTAAACTAAGCGTCCTAGAGCGAAAAGGACGATAATTCGTGACCACCCCCAAAAAATCGAAAAATCCACCCAAATCCTAAAAAAATTGAAATTTTTATATGAAAAACTTCTTTTGGCCATATCTCCTAAACAAAGCGTCCTAGAGCGAAAAGGGCTTTAATTCGTGACCACCCTCAAAAAATCGAAAAATCCACCCAAATCCTAAAAAAATTGAAATTTTTATATGAAAAACTTCTTTTGGCCATATCTCCTAAACTAAGCGTCCTAGAGCGAAAAGGACGATAATTCGTGACCACACCCAAAAAGTCGAAAAATCCACCCAAATCCTAAAAAAATTGAAATTTTTATATGAAAAACTTCTTTTGGTCATATCTCCTAAACTAAGCGTCCTAGAGCGAAAAGGACGATAATTCGTGACCACCCCCAAAAAATTGAAAAATCCACCCAAATCCTAAAAAATTGAAATTTTTATATGAAAAACTTCTTTTGGCCATATCTCCTAAACTAAGCGTCCTAGAGCGAAAAAGACGATAATTCATGACCACCCCCAAAAAATCGAAAAATCCACCCAAATCCTAAAAAAATTGAAATTTTTATATGAAAAACTTCTTTTGGCCATATCTCCTAAACTAAGCGTCCTAGAGCGAAAAGGGCTTTAATTCGTTACCACCCCCAAAAAATCGAAAAATCCACCCAAATCCTAAAAAAATTGAAATTTTTATATGAAAAACTTCTTTTGGCCATATCTCCTAAACTAAGCGTCCTAGAGCGAAAAGGGCTTTAATTCGTGACCACCCCCAAAAAATCGAAAAATCCACCCAAATCCTAAAAAAATTGAAATTTTCATATGAAAAACTTCTTTTGGCCATATCTCCTAAACTAAGCGTCCTAGAGCGAAAAGGACGATAATTCGTGACCACCCCCAAAAAATCGAAAAATCCACCCAAATCCTAAAAAAATTGAAATTTTTATATGAAAAACTTCTTTTGGCCATATCTCCTAAACTAAGCGTCCTAGAGCGAAAAGGACGATAATTCGTGACCACCCCCAAAAAATCGAAAAATCCACCCAAATCCTAAAAAAATTGAAATTTTTATATGAAAAACTTCTTTTGGCCATATCTCCTAAACTAAGCGTCCTAGAGCGAAAAGGGCTTTAATTCGTGACCACCCTCAAAAAATCGAAAAATCCACCCAAATCCTAAAAAAATTGAAATTTTTATATGAAAAACTTCTTTTGGCCATATCTCCTAAACTAAGCGTCCTAGAGCGAAAAGGACGATAATTCGTGACCACCCCCAAAAAATCGAAAAATCCACCCAAATCCTAAAAAAATTGAAATTTTTATATGAAAAACTTCTTTTGGCCATATCTCCTAAACTAAGCGTCCTAGAGCGAAAAGGGCTTTAATTTGTGACCACCCTCAAAAAATCGAAAAATCCACCCAAATCCTAATAAAATTTAAATTTTTATATGAAAAACTTCTTTTGGCCATATCTCCTAAACTAAGCGTCCTAGAGCGAAAAGGACGATAATTCGTGACCACACCCAAAAAATCGAAAAATCCACCCAAATCCTCAAAAAATTTAAATTTTTATATGAAAAACTTCTTTTGGTCATATCTCCTAAACTAAGCGTCCTAGAGCGAAAAGGACGATAATTCGTGACCGCCCCCAAAAAATTGCAAAATCCACCCAAATCCTAAAAAAATTGAAATTTTTATATGAAAAACTTCTTTTGGCCATATCTCCTAAACTAAGCGTCCTAGAGCGAAAAGGGCTTTAATTTGTGACCACCCCCAAAAAATCGAAAAATCCACCCAAATCCTAAAAAAATTGAAATTTTTATATGAAAAACTTCTTTTGGCCATATCTCCTAAACTAAGCGTCCTAGAGCGAAAAGGACGATAATTCGTGACCACCCCCAAAAAATCGAAAAATCCACCCAAATCCTAAAAAAATTGAAATTTTTATATGAAAAACTTCTTTTGGCCATATCTCCTAAACTAAGCGTCCTAGAGCGAAAAGGGCTTTAATTCGTGACCACCCCCAAAAAATCGAAAAATCCACCCAATCCTAAAAAAATTGAAATTTTTATATGAAAAACTTCGTTTGGCCATATCTGCTAAACTAAGCGTCCTAGAGCGAAAAGGGCTTTAATTTGTGACCACCCCCAAAAAATCGAAAAATCCACCCAAATCCTAAAAAAATTGAAATTTTTATATGAAAAACTTCTTTTGGCCATATCTCCTAAACTAAGCGTCCTAGAGCGAAAAGGACGATAATTCGTGACCACCCCCAAAAAATCGAAAAATCCACCCAAATCCTAAAAAAATTGAAATTTTTATATGAAAAACTTCTTTTGGCCATATCTCCTAAACTAAGCGTCCTAGAGCGAAAAGGGCTTTAATTCGTGACCACCCTCAAAAAATCGAAAAATCCACCCAAATCCTAAAAAAATTGAAATTTTTATATGAAAAACTTCTTTTGGCCATATCTCCTAAACTAAGCGTCCTAGAGCGAAAAGGCCGATAATTCGTGACCACCCCCAAAAAATCGAAAAATCCACCCAAATCCTAAAAAAATTGAAATTTGTATATGAAAAACTTCTTTTGGCCATATCTCCTAAACTAAGCGTCCTAGAGCGAAAAGGGCTTTAATTCATTACCACCACCAAAAAATCGAAAAATCCACCCAAATCCTAAAAAAATTGAAATTTTTATATGAAAAACTTCTTTTGGCCATATCTCCTAAACTAAGCGTCCTAGAGCGAAAAGGACGATAATTCGTGACCACCCCCAAAAAATCGAAAAATCCACCCAAATCCTAAAAAAATTGAAATTTTTATATGAAAAACTTCTTTTGGTCATATCTCCTAAACTAAGCGTCCTAGAGCGAAAAGGACGATAATTCGTGACCACCCCCAAAAAATTGAAAAATCCACCCAAATCCTAAAAAAATTGAAATTTTTATATGAAAAACTTCTTTTGGCCATATCTCCTAAACTAAGCGTCCTAGAGCGAAAAGGGCTTTAATTCGTGACCACCCTCAAAAAATCGAAAAATCCACCCAAATCCTAAAAAAATTGAAATTTTTATATGAAAAACTTCTTTTGGCCATATCTCCTAAACTAAGCGTCCTAGAGCGAAAAGGACGATAATTCGTGACCACCCCCAAAAAATCGAAAAATCCACCCAAATCCTAAAAAAATTGAAATTTTTATATGAAAAACTTCTTTTGGCCATATCTCCTAAACTAAGCGTCCTAGAGCGAAAAGGACGATAATTCGTGACCACCCCCAAAAAATCGAAAAATCCACCCAAATCCTAAAAAAATTGAAATTTGTATATGAAAAACTTCTTTTGGCCATATCTCTTAAACTAAGCGTCCTAGAGCGAAAAGGGCTTTAATTCGTTATCACCCCCAAAAAATCGAAAAATCCACCCAAATCCTAAAAAAATTGAAATTTTTATATGAAAAACTTCTTTTGGTCATATCTCCTAAACTAAGCGTCCTAGAGCGAAAAGGGCTTTAATTCGTGACCACCCTCAAAAAATCGAAAAATTCACCCAAATCCTAAAAAAATTGAAATTTTTATATGAGAAACTTCTTTTGGCCATATCTCCTAAACTAAGCGTCCTAGAGCGAAAAGGACGATAATTCGTGACCACCCCCAAAAAATCGAAAAATCCACCCAAATCCTAAAAAAATTGAAATTTTTATATGAAAAACTTCTTTTGGCCATATCTCCTAAACTAAGCGTCCTAGAGCGAAAAGGGCTTTAATTCGTGACCACCCCCAAAAAAATCGAAAAATCCACCCAAATCCTAAAAAAATTGAAATTTTTATATGAAAAACTTCTTTTGGCCATATCTCCTAAACTAAGCGTCCTAGAGCGAAAAGGGCTTTAATTCGTGACCACCCTCAAAAAATCAAAAAATCCACCCAAATCCTAAAAAAATTGAAATTTTTATATGAAAAACTTCTTTTGGCCATATCTCCTAAACTAAGCGTCCTAGAGCGAAAAGGGCTTTAATTTGTGACCACCCTCAAAAAATCGAAAAATCCACCCAAATCCTAAAAAAATTGAAATTTTTATATGAAAAACTTCTTTTGGCCATATCTCCTAAACTAAGCGTCCTAGAGCGAAAAGGACGATAATTCGTGACCACCCCAAAAAAATCGAAAAATCGACCCAAATCCTAAAAAAATTGAAATTTGTATATGAAAAACTTTTTTTGGCCATATCTCCTAAACTAAGCGTCCTAGAGCGAAAAGGGCTTTAATTCATTACCACCCCCAAAAAATCGAAAAATCCACCCAAATCCTAAAAAAATTGAAATTTTTATATGAAAAACTTCTTTTGGCCATATCTCCTAAACTAAGCGTCCTAGAGCGAAAAGGACGATAATTCGTGACCACACCCAAAAAGTCGAAAAATCCACCCAAATCCTAAAAAAATTGAAATTTTTATATGAAAAACTTCTTTTGGCCATATCTCCTAAACTAAGCGTCCTAGAGCGAAAAGGACGATAATTCGTGACCACCCCCAAAAAATCGAAAAATCCAACCAAATCCTAAAAAAATTTAAATTTTTATATGAAAAACTTCTTTTGGCCATATCTCCTACACTAAGCGTCCTAGAGCGAAAAGGGCTTTAATTCGTGACCACCCTCAAAAAATCGAAAAATCCACCCAAATCCTAAAAAAATTGAAATTTTTATATGAAAAACTTCTTTTGGCCATATCTCCTAAACTAAGCGTCCTAGAGCGAAAAGGACGATAATTCGTGACCACCCCCAAAAAATCGAAAAATCCACCCAAATCCTAAAAAAATTGAAATTTGTATATGAAAAACTTCTTTTGGCCATATCTCCTAAACTAAGCGTCCTAGAGCGAAAAGGGCTTTAATTCATTACCACCCCCAAAAAATCGAAAAATCCACCCAAATCCTAAAAAAATTGAAATTTTTATATGAAAAACTTCTTTTGGCCATATCTCCTAAACTAAGCGTCCTAGAGCGAAAAGGACGATAATTCGTGACCACACCCAAAAAGTCGAAAAATCCACCCAAATCCTAAAAAAATTGAAATTTTTATATGAAAAACTTCTTTTGGTCATATCTCCTAAACTAAGCGTCCTAGAGCGAAAAGGACGATAATTCGTGACCACCCCCAAAAAATTGAAAAATCCACCCAAATCCTAAAAAAATTGAAATTTTTATATGAAAAACTTCTTTTGGCCATATCTCCTAAACTAAGCGTCCTAGAGCGAAAAGGGCTTTAATTCGTGACCACCCTCAAAAAATCGAAAAATCCACCCAAATCCTAAAAAAATTTAAATTTTTATATGAAAAACTTCTTTTGGCCATATCTCCTAAACTAAGCGTCCTAGAGCGAAAAGGATGATAATTCGTGACCACCCCCAAAAAATCGAAAAATCCACCCAAATCCTAAAAAAATTGAAATTTTTATATGAAAAACTTCTTTTGGCCATATCTCCTAAACTAAGCGTCCTAGAGCGAAAAGGACGATAATTCGTGACCACCCCCAAAAAATCGAAAAATCCACCCAAATCCTAAAAAAATTGAAATTTGTATATGAAAAACTTCTTTTGGCCATATCTCTTAAACTAAGCGTCCTAGAGCGAAAAGGGCTTTAATTCGTTATCACCCCCAAAAAATCGAAAAATCCACCCAAATCCTAAAAAAATTGAAATTTTTATATGAAAAACTTCTTTTGGCCATATCTCCTAAACTAAGCGTCCTAGAGCGAAAAGGGCTTTAATTTGTGACCACCCTCAAAAAATCGAAAAATCCACCCAAATCCTAATAAAATTTAAATTTTTATATGAAAAACTTCTTTTGGCCATATCTCCTAAACTAAGCGTCCTAGAGCGAAAAGGACGATAATTCGTGACCACACCCAAAAAATCGAAAAATCCACCCAAATCCTCAAAAAATTTAAATTTTTATATGAAAAACTTCTTTTGGTCATATCTCCTAAACTAAGCGTCCTAGAGCGAAAAGGACGATAATTCGTGACCGCCCCCAAAAAATTGAAAAATCCACCCAAATCCTAAAAAAATTGAAATTTTTATATGAAAAACTTCTTTTGGCCATATCTCCTAAACTAAGCGTCCTAGAGCGAAAAGGGCTTTAATTTGTGACCACCCCCAAAAAATCGAAAAATCCACCCAAATCCTAAAAAAATTGAAATTTTTATATGAAAAACTTCTTTTGGCCATATCTCCTAAACTAAGCGTCCTAGAGCGAAAAGGACGATAATTCGTGACCACCCCCAAAAAATCGAAAAATCCACCCAAATCCTAAAAAAATTGAAATTTTTATATGAAAAACTTCTTTTGGCCATATCTCCTAAACTAAGCGTCCTAGAGCGAAAAGGGCTTTAATTCGTGACCACCCCCAAAAAATCGAAAAATCCACCCAATCCTAAAAAAATTGAAATTTTTATATGAAAAACTTCGTTTGGCCATATCTCCTAAACTAAGCGTCCTAGAGCGAAAAGGGCTTTAATTTGTGACCACCCCCAAAAAATCGAAAAATCCACCCAAATCCTAAAAAAATTGAAATTTTTATATGAAAAACTTCTTTTGGCCATATCTCCTAAACTAAGCGTCCTAGAGCGAAAAGGACGATAATTCGTGACCACCCCCAAAAAATCGAAAAATCCACCCAAATCCTAAAAAAATTGAAATTTTTATATGAAAAACTTCTTTTGGCCATATCTCCTAAACTAAGCGTCCTAGAGCGAAAAGGGCTTTAATTCGTGACCACCCTCAAAAAATCGAAAAATCCACCCAAATCCTAAAAAAATTGAAATTTTTATATGAAAAACTTCTTTTGGCCATATCTCCTAAACTAAGCGTCCTAGAGCGAAAAGGCCGATAATTCGTGACCACCCCCAAAAAATCGAAAAATCCACCCAAATCCTAAAAAAATTGAAATTTGTATATGAAAAACTTCTTTTGGCCATATCTCCTAAACTAAGCGTCCTAGAGCGAAAAGGGCTTTAATTCATTACCACCCCCAAAAAATCGAAAAATCCACCCAAATCCTAAAAAAATTGAAATTTTTATATGAAAAACTTCTTTTGGCCATATCTCCTAAACTAAGCGTCCTAGAGCGAAAAGGACGATAATTCGTGACCACCCCCAAAAAATCGAAAAATCCACCCAAATCCTAAAAAAATTGAAATTTTTATATGAAAAACTTCTTTTGGTCATATCTCCTAAACTAAGCGTCCTAGAGCCAAAAGGACGATAATTCGTGACCACCCCCAAAAAATTGAAAAATCCACCCAAATCCTAAAAAAATTGAAATTTTTATATGAAAAACTTCTTTTGGCCATATCTCCTAAACTAAGCGTCCTAGAGCGAAAAGGGCTTTAATTCGTGACCACCCTCAAAAAATCGAAAAATCCACCCAAATCCTAAAAAAATTGAAATTTTTATATGAAAAACTTCTTTTGGCCATATCTCCTAAACTAAGCGTCCTAGAGCGAAAAGGACGATAATTCGTGACCACCCCCAAAAAATCGAAAAATCCACCCAAATCCTAAAAAAATTGAAATTTTTATATGAAAAACTTCTTTTGGCCATATCTCCTAAACTAAGCGTCCTAGAGCGAAAAGGACGATAATTCGTGACCACCCCCAAAAAATCGAAAAATCCACCCAAATCCTAAAAAAATTGAAATTTGTATATGAAAAACTTCTTTTGGCCATATCTCTTAAACTAAGCGTCCTAGAGCGAAAAGGGCTTTAATTCGTTATCACCCCCAAAAAATCGAAAAATCCACCCAAATCCTAAAAAAATTGAAATTTTTATATGAAAAACTTCTTTTGGTCATATCTCCTAAACTAAGCGTCCTAGAGCGAAAAGGGCTTTAATTCGTGACCACCCTCAAAAAATCGAAAAATTCACCCAAATCCTAAAAAAATTGAAATTTTTATATGAGAAACTTCTTTTGGCCATATCTCCTAAACTAAGCGTCCTAGAGCGAAAAGGACGATAATTCGTGACCACCCCCAAAAAATCGAAAAATCCACCCAAATCCTAAAAAAATTGAAATTTTTATATGAAAAACTTCTTTTGGCCATATCTCCTAAACTAAGCGTCCTAGAGCGAAAAGGGCTTTAATTCGTGACCACCCCCAAAAAAATCGAAAAATCCACCCAAATCCTAAAAAAATTGAAATTTTTATATGAAAAACTTCTTTTGGCCATATCTCCTAAACTAAGCGTCCTAGAGCGAAAAGGGCTTTAATTCGTGACCACCCTCAAAAAATCAAAAAATCCACCCAAATCCTAAAAAAATTGAAATTTTTATATGAAAAACTTCTTTTGGCCATATCTCCTAAACTAAGCGTCCTAGAGCGAAAAGGGCTTTAATTTGTGACCACCCTCAAAAAATCGAAAAATCCACCCAAATCCTAAAAAAATTGAAATTTTTATATGAAAAACTTCTCTTGGCCATATCTCCTAAACTAAGCGTCCTAGAGCGAAAAGGACGATAATTCGTGACCACCCCAAAAAAATCGAAAAATCGACCCAAATCCTAAAAAAATTGAAATTTGTATATGAAAAACTTTTTTTGGCCATATCTCCTAAACTAAGCGTCCTAGAGCGAAAAGGGCTTTAATTCATTACCACCCCCAAAAAATCGAAAAATCCACCCAAATCCTAAAAAAATTGAAATTTTTATATGAAAAACTTCTTTTGGCCATATCTCCTAAACTAAGCGTCCTAGAGCGAAAAGGACGATAATTCGTGACCACACCCAAAAAGTCGAAAAATCCACCCAAATCCTAAAAAAATTGAAATTTTTATATGAAAAACTTCTTTTGGCCATATCTCCTAAACTAAGCGTCCTAGAGCGAAAAGGACGATAATTCGTGACCACCCCCAAAAAATCGAAAAATCCAACCAAATCCTAAAAAAATTTAAATTTTTATATGAAAAACTTCTTTTGGCCATATCTCCTACACTAAGCGTCCTAGAGCGAAAAGGGCTTTAATTCGTGACCACCCTCAAAAAATCGAAAAATCCACCCAAATCCTAAAAAAATTGAAATTTTTATATGAAAAACTTCTTTTGGCCATATCTCCTAAACTAAGCGTCCTAGAGCGAAAAGGACGATAATTCGTGACCACCCCCAAAAAATCGAAAAATCCACCCAAATCCTAAAAAAATTGAAATTTGTATATGAAAAACTTCTTTTGGCCATATCTCCTAAACTAAGCGTCCTAGAGCGAAAAGGGCTTTAATTCATTACCACCCCCAAAAAATCGAAAAATCCACCCAAATCCTAAAAAAATTGAAATTTTTATATGAAAAACTTCTTTTGGCCATATCTCCTAAACTAAGCGTCCTAGAGCGAAAAGGACGATAATTCGTGACCACACCCAAAAAGTCGAAAAATCCACCCAAATCCTAAAAAAATTGAAATTTTTATATGAAAAACTTCTTTTGGTCATATCTCCTAAACTAAGCGTCCTAGAGCGAAAAGGACGATAATTCGTGACCACCCCCAAAAAATTGAAAAATCCACCCAAATCCTAAAAAAATTGAAATTTTTATATGAAAAACTTCTTTTGGCCATATCTCCTAAACTAAGCGTCCTAGAGCGAAAAGGGCTTTAATTCGTGACCACCCTCAAAAAATCGAAAAATCCACCCAAATCCTAAAAAAATTTAAATTTTTATATGAAAAACTTCTTTTGGCCATATCTCCTAAACTAAGCGTCCTAGAGCGAAAAGGATGATAATTCGTGACCACCCCCAAAAAATCGAAAAATCCACCCAAATCCTAAAAAAATTGAAATTTTTATATGAAAAACTTCTTTTGGCCATATCTCCTAAACTAAGCGTCCTAGAGCGAAAAGGACGATAATTCGTGACCACCCCCAAAAAATCGAAAAATCCACCCAAATCCTAAAAAAATTGAAATTTGTATATGAAAAACTTCTTTTGGCCATATCTCTTAAACTAAGCGTCCTAGAGCGAAAAGGGCTTTAATTCGTTATCACCCCCAAAAAATCGAAAAATCCACCCAAATCCTAAAAAAATTGAAATTTTTATATGAAAAACTTCTTTTGGCCATATCTCCTAAACTAAGCGTCCTAGAGCGAAAAGGGCTTTAATTCGTGACCACCCTCAAAAAATCGAAAAATCCACCCAAATCCTAAAAAAATTGAAATTTTTATATGAGAAACTTCTTTTGGCCATATCTCCAAAACTAAGCGTCCTAGAGCGAAAAGGACGATAATTCGTGACCACCCCCAAAAAATCGAAAAATCCACCCAAATCCTAAAAAAATTGAAATTTTTATATGAAAAACTTCTTTTGGCCATATCTCCTAAACTAAGCGTCCTAGAGCGAAAAGGACTTTAATTCGTGACCACCCTCAAAAAATCGAAAAATCCACCCAAATCCTAAAAAAATTGAAATTTTTATATGAAAAACTTCTTTTGGCCATATCTCCTAAACTAAGCGTCCTAGAGCGAAAAGGACGATAATTCGTGACCACACCCAAAAAGTCGAAAAATCCACCCAAATCCTAAAAAAATTGAAATTTTTATATGAAAAACTTCTTTTGGCCATATCTCCTAAACTAAGCGTCCTAGAGCGAAAAGGCCGATAATTCGTGACCACCCCCAAAAAATCGAAAAATCCACCCAAATCCTAAAAAAATTGAAATTTGTATATGAAAAACTTCTTTTGGCCATATCTCCTAAACTAAGCGTCCTAGAGCGAAAAGGGCTTTAATTCATTACCACCCCCAAAAAATCGAAAAATCCACCCAAATCCTAAAAAATTGAAATTTTTATATGAAAAACTTCTTTTGGCCATATCTCCTAAACTAAGCGTCCTAGAGCGAAAAGGACGATAATTCGTGACCACCCCCAAAAAATCGAAAAATCCACCCAAATCCTAAAAAAATTGAAATTTTTATATGAAAAACTTCTTTTGGTCATATCTCCTAAACTAAGCGTCCTAGAGCGAAAAGGACGATAATTCGTGACCACCCCCAAAAAATTGAAAAATCCACCCAAATCCTAAAAAAATTGAAATTTTTATATGAAAAACTTCTTTTGGCCATATCTCCTAAACTAAGCGTCCTAGAGCGAAAAGGACGATAATTCGTGACCACCCCCAAAAAATCGAAAAATCCACCCAAATCCTAAAAAAATTGAAATTTTTATATGAAAAACTTCTTTTGGTCATATCTCCTAAACTAAGCGTCCTAGAGCGAAAAGGGCTTTAATTCGTGACCACCCTCAAAAAATCGAAAAATCCACCCAAATCCTAAAAAAATTGAAATTTTTATATGAGAAACTTCTTTTGGCCATATCTCCTAAACTAAGCGTCCTAGAGCGAAAAGGACGATAATTCGTGACCACCCCCAAAAAATCGAAAAATCCACCCAAATCCTAAAAAAATTGAAATTTTTATATGAAAAACTTCTTTTGGCCATATCTCCTAAACTAAGCGTCCTAGAGCGAAAAGGGCTTTAATTCGTGACCACCCCCAAAAAAATCGAAAAATCCACCCAAATCCTAAAAAAATTGAAATTTTTATATGAAAAACTTCTTTTGGCCATATCTCCTAAACTAAGCGTCCTAGAGCGAAAAGGGCTTTAATTCGTGACCACCCTCAAAAAATCGAAAAATCCACCCAAATCCTAAAAAAATTGAAATTTTTATATGAAAAACTTCTTTTGGCCATATCTCCTAAACTAAGCGTCCTAGAGCGAAAAGGGCTTTAATTTGTGACCACCCTCAAAAAATCGAAAAATCCACCCAAATCCTAAAAAAATTGAAATTTTTATATGAAAAACTTCTTTTGGCCATATCTCCTAAACTAAGCGTCCTAGAGCGAAAAGGACGATAATTCGTGACCAGCCCAAAAAAATCGAAAAATCCACCCAAATCCTAAAAAAATTGAAATTTGTATATGAAAAACTTTTTTTGGCCATATCTCCTAAACTAAGCGTCCTAGAGCGAAAAGGGCTTTAATTCATTACCACCCCCAAAAAATCGAAAAATCCACCCAAATCCTAAAAAAATTGAAATTTTTATATGAAAAACTTCTTTTGGCCATATCTCCTAAACTAAGCGTCCTAGAGCGAAAAGGACGATAATTCGTGACCACACCCAAAAAGTCGAAAAATCCACCCAAATCCTAAAAAAATTGAAATTTTTATATGAAAAACTTCTTTTGGCCATATCTCCTAAACTAAGCGTCCTAGAGCGAAAAGGGCTTTAATTCGTTATCACCCCCAAAAAATCGAAAAATCCACCCAAATCCTAAAAAAAATGAAATTTTTATATGAAAAACTTCTTTTGGCCATATCTCCTAAACTAAGCGTCCTAGAGCGAAAAGGGCTTTAATTCGTGACCACCCTCAAAAAATCGAAAAATCCACCCAAATCCTAAAAAAATTGAAATTTTTATATGAAAAACTTCTTTTGGCCATATCTCCTAAACTAAGCGTCCTAGAGCGAAAAGGACGATAATTCGTGACCACCCCCAAAAAATCGAAAAATCCACCCAAATCCTAAAAAAATTGAAATTTGTATATGAAAAACTTCTTTTGGCCATATCTCCTAAACTAAGCGTCCTAGAGCGAAAAGGGCTTTAATTCGTGACCACCCTCAAAAGATCGAAAAATCCACCCAAATCCTAAAAAAATTTAAATTTTTATATGAAAAACTTCTTTTGGCCATATCTCCTAAACTAAGCGTCCTAGAGCGAAAAGGACGATAATTCGTGACCACACCCAAAAAGTCGAAAAATCCACCCAAATCCTAAAAAAATTGAAATTTTTATATGAAAAACTTCTTTTGGTCATATCTCCTAAACTAAGCGTCCTAGAGCGAAAAGGACGATAATTCGTGACCACCCCCAAAAAATTGAAAAATCCACCCAAATCCTAAAAAAATTGAAATTTTTATATGAAAAACTTCTTTTGGTCATATCTCCTAAACTAAGCGTCCTAGAGCGAAAAGGACGATAATTCGTGACCACCCTCAAAAAATCGAAAAATCCACCCAAATCCTAAAAAAATTGAAATTTTTATATGAAAAACTTCTTTTGGCCATATCTCCTAAACTAAGCGTCCTAGAGCGAAAAGGACGATAATTCGTGACCACCCCCAAAAAATCGAAAAATCCACCCAAATCCTAAAAAAATTGAAATTTTTATATGAAAAACTTCTTTTGGCCATATCTCCTAAACTAAGCGTCCTAGAGCGAAAAGGGCTTTAATTCGTGACCACCCCCAAAAAATCGAAAAATCCACCCAAATCCTAAAAAAATTGAAATTTTTATATGAAAAACTTCTTTTGGCCATATCTCCTAAACTAAGCGTCCTAGAGCGAAAAGGACGATAATTCGTGACCACCCCCAAAAAATCGAAAAATCCACCCAAATCCTAAAAAAATTTAAATTTTTATATGAAAAACTTCTTTTGGCCATATCTCCTAAACTAAGCGTCCTAGAGCGAAAAGGACGATAATTCGTGACCACCCTCAAAAAATCGAAAAATCCACCCAAATCCTAAAAAAATTGAAATTTTTATATGAAAAACTTCTTTTGGCCATATCTCCTAAACTAAGCGTCCTAGAGCGAAAAGGACGATAATTCGTGACCACCCCCAAAAAATCGAAAAATCCACCCAAATCCTAAAAAAATTGAAATTTTTATATGAAAAACTTCTTTTGGCCATATCTCCTAAACTAAGCGTCCTAGAGCGAAAAGGGCTTTAATTCGTGACCACCCCCAAAAAATCGAAAAATCCACCCAAATCCTAAAAAAATTGAAATTTTTATATGAAAAACTTCTTTTGGCCATATCTCCTAAACTAAGCGTCCTAGAGCGAAAAGGGCTTTAATTCGTGACCACCCCCAAAAAATCGAAAAATCCACCCAAATCCTAAAAAAATTGAAATTTTTATATGAAAAACTTCTTTTGGCCATATCTCCTAAACTAAGCGTCCTAGAGCGAAAAGGACGATAATTCGTGACCACACCCAAAAAATCGAAAAATCCACCCAAATCCTAAAAAAAATTGAAATTTTTATATGAAAAACTTCTTTTGGTCATATCTCCTAAACTAAGCGTCCTAGAGCGAAAAGGACGATAATTCGTGACCACCCCCAAAAAATTGAAAAATCCACCCAAATCCTAAAAAAATTTAAATTTTTATATGAAAAACTTCTTTTGGCCATATCTCCTAAACTAAGCGTCCTAGAGCGAAAAGGGCTTTAATTCGTGACCACCCCAAAAAAATCGAAAAATCCACCCAAATCCTAAAAAAATTGAAATTTTTATATGAAAAACTTCTTTTGGCCATATCTCCTAAACTAAGCGTCCTAGAGCGAAAAGGACGATAATTCGTGACCACCCCCAAAAAATCGAAAAATCCACCCAAATCCTAAAAAAATTTAAATTTTTATATGAAAAACTTCTTTTGGCCATATCTCCTAAACTAAGCGTCCTAGAGCGAAAAGGACGATAATTCGTGACCACCCCCAAAAAATCGAAAAATCCACCCAAATCCTAAAAAAATTTAAATTTTTATATGAACAACTTCTTTTGGCCATATCTCCTAAACTAAGCGTCCTAGAGCGAAAAGGGCTTTAATTCGTGACCACCCCCAAAAAATCGAAAAATCCACTCAAATCCTAAAAAAATTTAAATTTTTATATGAAAAACTTCTTGGCCATATCTCCTAAACTAAGCGTCCTAGAGCGAAAAGGGCTTTAATTCGTGACCACCCCCAAAAAATCGAAAAATCCACCCAAATCCTAAAAAAATTGAAATTTTTATATGAAAAACTTCTTTTGGCCATATCTCCTAAACTAAGCGTCCTAGAGCGAAAAGGACGATAATTCGTGACCACCCCCAAAAAATCGAAAAATCCACCCAAATCCTAAAAAAATTGAAATTTGTATATGAAAAACTTCTTTTGGCCATATCTCCTAAACTAAGCGTCCTAGAGCGAAAAGGGCTTTAATTCGTGACCACCCCCAAAAAATCGAAAAATCCACCCAAATCCTAAAAAAATTTAAATTTTTATATGAACAACTTCTTTTGGCCATATCTCCTAAACTAAGCGTCCTAGAGCGAAAAGGGCTTTAATTCGTGACCACCCCCAAAAAATCGAAAAATCCACCCAAATCCTAAAAAAATTGAAATTTTTATATGAAAAACTTCTTGGCCATATCTCCTAAACTAAGCGTCCTAGAGCGAAAAGGGCTTTAATTCGTGACCACCCCCAAAAAATCGAAAAATCCACCCAAATCCTAAAAAAATTGAAATTTTTATATGAAAAACTTCTTTTGGCCATATCTCCTAAACTAAGCGTCCTAGAGCGAAAAGGACGATAATTCGTGACCACCCCCAAAAAATTTAAAAATCCACCCAAATCCTAAAAAAATTGAAATTTTTATATGAAAAACTTCTTTTGGCCATATCTCCTAAACTAAGCGTCCTAGAGCGAAAAGGGCTTTAATTCGTGACCACCCCCAAAAAATCGAAAAATCCACCCAAATCCTAAAAAAATTGAAATTTGTATATGAAAAACTTCTTTTGGCCATATCTCCTAAACTAAGCGTCCTAGAGCGAAAAGGGCTTTAATTCGTGACCACCCCCAAAAAATCGAAAAATCCACCCAAATCCTAAAAAAATTGAAATTTTTATATGAAAAACTTCTTTTGGCCATATCTCCTAAACTAAGCGTCCTAGAGCGAAAAGGACGATAATTCGTGACCACCCCCAAAAAATCGAAAAATCCACCCAAATCCTAAAAAAATTGAAATTTTTATATGAAAAACTTCTTTTGGCCATATCTCCTAAACTAAGCGTCCTAGAGCGAAAAGGGCTTTAATTCGTGACCACCCTCAAAAAATCGAAAAATCCACCCAAATCCTAAAAAAATTGAAATTTTTATATGAAAAACTTCTTTTGGCCATATCTCCTAAACTAAGCGTCCTAGAGCGAAAAGGACGATAATTCGTGACCACCCCCAAAAAATCGAAAAATCCACCCAAATCCTAAAAAAATTGAAATTTTTATATGAAAAACTTCTTTTGGCCATATCTCCTAAACTAAGCGTCCTAGAGCGAAAAGGGCTTTAATTCGTGACCACCCTCAAAAAATCGAAAAATCCACCCAAATCCTAAAAAAAAATTGAAATTTTTATATGAAAAACTTCTTTTGGCCATATCTCCTAAACTAAGCGTCCTAGAGCGAAAAGGACGATAATTCGTGACCACCCCCAAAAAATCGAAAAATCCACCCAAATCCTAAAAAAATTGAAATTTTTATATGAAAAACTTCTTTTGGCCATATCTCCTAAACTAAGCGTCCTAGAGCGAAAAGGACGATAATTCGTGACCACCCCCAAAAAATCGAAAAATCCACCCAAATCCTAAAAAAATTGAAATTTGTATATGAAAAACTTCTTTTGGCCATATCTCCTAAACTAAGCGTCCTAGAGCGAAAAGGGCTTTAATTCGTGACCACCCCCAAAAAATCGAAAAATCCACCCAAATCCTAAAAAAATTGAAATTTTTATATGAAAAACTTCTTTTGGCCATATCTCCTAAACTAAGCGTCCTAGAGCGAAAAGGGCTTTAATTCGTGACCACCCCCAAAAAAATGAAAAATCCACCCAAATCCTAAAAAAATTGAAATTTTTATATGAAAAACGATAATTCGTGACCACCCCCAAAAAATCGAAAAATCCACCCAAATCCTAAAAAAATTGAAATTTTTATATGAAAAACTTCTTGGCCATATCTCCTAAACTAAGCGTCCTAGAGCGAAAAGGGCTTTAATTCGTGACCACCCCCAAAAAATCCACCCAAATCCTAAAAAAATTGAAATTTTTATATGAAAAACTTCTTTTGGCCATATCTCCTAAACTAAGCGTCCTAGAGCGAAAAGGGCTTTAATTCGTGACCACCCCCAAAAAATCAAAAAATCCACCCAATCCTAAAAAAATTGAAATTTTTATATGAAAAACTTCGTTTGGCCATATCTCCTAAACTAAGCGTCCTAGAGCGAAAAGGGCTTTAATTCGTGACCACCCCCAAAAAATCGAAAAATCCACCCAAATCCTAAAAAAATTGAAATTTTTATATGAAAAACTTCCTTTGGCCATATCTCCTAAACTAAGCGTCCTAGAGCGAAAAGGACGATAATTCGTGACCACCCCCAAAAAATCGAAAAATCCACCCAAATCCTAAAAAAATTGAAATTTGTATATGAAAAACTTCTTTTGGCCATATCTCCTAAACTAAGCGTCCTAGAGCGAAAAGGGCTTTAATTCGTGACCACCCCCAAAAAATCGAAAAATCCACCCAAATCCTAAAAAAATTGAAATTTTTATATGAAAAACTTCCTTTGGCCATATCTCCTAAACTAAGCGTCCTAGAGCGAAAAGGACGATAATTCGTGACCACCCCCAAAAAATCGAAAAATCCACCCAAATCCTAAAAAAATTGAAATTTGTATATGAAAAACTTCTTTTGGCCATATCTCCTAAACTAAGCGTCCTAGAGCGAAAAGGGCTTTAATTCGTGACCACCCCCAAAAAATCGAAAAATCCACCCAAATCCTAAAAAAATTGAAATTTTTATATGAAAAACTTCTTTTGGCCATATCTCCTAAACTAAGCGTCCTAGAGCGAAAAGGGCTTTAATTCGTGACCACCCTCAAAAAATCGAAAAATCCACCCAAATCCTAAAAAAATTGAAATTTTTATATGAAAAACTTCTTTTGGCCATATCTCCTAAACTAAGCGTCCTAGAGCGAAAAGGACGATAATTCGTGACCACCCCCAAAAAATCGAAAAATCCACCCAAATCCTAAAAAAATTGAATTTTTTATATGAAAAACTTCTTTTGGCCATATCTCCTAAACTAAGCGTCCTAGAGCGAAAAGGGCTTTAATTCGTGACCACCCTCAAAAAATCGAAAAATCCACCCAAATCCTAAAAAAATTGAAATTTTTATATGAAAAACTTCTTTTGGCCATATCTCCTAAACTAAGCGTCCTAGAGCGAAAAGGACGATAATTCGTGACCACCCCCAAAAAATCGAAAAATCCACCCAAATCCTAAAAAAATTGAAATTTTTATATGAAAAACTTCTTTTGGCCATATCTCCTAAACTAAGCGTCCTAGAGCGAAAAGGACGATAATTCGTGACCACCCCCAAAAAATCGAAAAATCCACCCAAATCCTAAAAAAATTGAAATTTGTATATGAAAAACTTCTTTTGGCCATATCTCCTAAACTAAGCGTCCTAGAGCGAAAAGGGCTTTAATTCGTGACCACCCCCAAAAAATCGAAAAATCCACCCAAATCCTAAAAAAATTGAAATTTTTATATGAAAAACTTCTTTTGGCCATATCTCCTAAACTAAGCGTCCTAGAGCGAAAAGGGCTTTAATTCGTGACCACCCCCAAAAAAACGAAAAATCCACCCAAATCCTAAAAAAATTGAAATTTTTATATGAAAAACGATAATTCGTGACCACCCCCAAAAAATCGAAAAATCCACCCAAATCCTAAAAAAATTGAAATTTTTATATGAAAAACTTCTTGGCCATATCTCCTAAACTAAGCGTCCTAGAGCGAAAAGGGCTTTAATTCGTGACCACCCCCAAAAAATCCACCCAAATCCTAAAAAAATTGAAATTTTTATATGAAAAACTTCTTTTGGCCATATCTCCTAAACTAAGCGTCCTAGAGCGAAAAGGGCTTTAATTCGTGACCTCCCTCAAAAAATCGAAAAATCCACCCAATCCTAAAAAAATTTAAATTTTTATATGAAAAACTTCGTTTGGCCATATCTCCTAAACTAAGCGTCCTAGAGCGAAAAGGGCTTTAATTCGTGACCACCCCCAAAAAATCGAAAAATCCACCCAAATCCTAAAAAAATTGAAATTTTTATATGAAAAACTTCTTTTGGCCATATCTCCTAAACTAAGCGTCCTAGAGCGAAAAGGACGATAATTCGTGACCACCCCCAAAAAATCGAAAAATCCACCCAAATCCTAAAAAAATTGAAATTTTTATATGAAAAACTTCTTTTGGCCATATCTCCTAAACTAAGCGTCCTAGAGCGAAAAGGGCTTTAATTCGTGACCACCCTCAAAAAATCGAAAAATCCACCCAAATCCTAAAAAAATTGAAATTTTTATATGAAAAACTTCTTTTGGCCATATCTCCTAAACTAAGCGTCCTAGAGCGAAAAGGACGATAATTCGTGACCACCCCCAAAAAATCGAAAAATCCACCCAAATCCTAAAAAAATTGAAATTTTTATATGAAAAACTTCTTTTGGCCATATCTCCTAAACTAAGCGTCCTAGAGCGAAAAGGGCTTTAATTCGTGACCACCCTCAAAAAATCGAAAAATCCACCCAAATCCTAAAAAAATTGAAATTTTTATATGAAAAACTTCTTTTGGCCATATCTCCTAAACTAAGCGTCCTAGAGCGAAAAGGACGATAATTCGTGACCACCCCCAAAAAATCGAAAAATCCACCCAAATCCTAAAAAAATTGAAATTTTTATATGAAAAACTTCTTTTGGCCATATCTCCTAAACTAAGCGTCCTAGAGCGAAAAGGGCTTTAATTCGTGACCACCCCCAAAAAATCGAAAAATCCACCCAAATCCTAAAAAAATTGAAATTTTTATATGAAAAACTTCTTTTGGCCATATCTCCTAAACTAAGCGTCCTAGAGCGAAAAGGACGATAGTTCGTGACCACCCCCAAAAAATCGAAAAATCCACCCAAATCCTAAAAAAATTGAAATTTTTATATGAAAAACTTCTTGGCCATATCTCCTAAACTAAGCGTCCTAGAGCGAAAAGGGCTTTAATTCGTGACCACCCCCAAAAAATCGAAAAATCCACCCAAATCCTAAAAAAATTGAAATTTTTATATGAAAAACTTCTTTTGGCCATATCTCCTAAACTAAGCGTCCTAGAGCGAAAAGGGCTTTAATTCGTGACCACCCTCAAAAAATCGACAAATCCACCCAAATCCTAAAAAAATTGAAATTTTTATATGAAAAACTTCTTTTGGCCATATCTCCTAAACTAAGCGTCCTAGAGCGAAAAGGGCTTTAATTCGTGACCACCCCCAAAAAATCGAAAAATCCACCCAAAACCTAAAAAAATTGAAATTTGTATATGAAAAACTTATTTTGGCCATATCTCCTAAACTAAGCGTCCTAGAGCGAAAAGGGCTTTAATTCGTGACCACCCCCAAAAAATCGAAAAATCCACCCAAATCCTAAAAAAATTTAAATTTTTATATGAACAACTTCTTTTGGCCATATCTCCTAAACTAAGCGTCCTAGAGCGAAAAGGGCTTTAATTCGTGACCACCCCCAAAAAATCGAAAAATCCACCCAATCCTAAAAAAATTGAAATTTTTATATGAAAAACTTCGTTTGGCCATATCTCCTAAACTAAGCGTCCTAGAGCGAAAAGGGCTTTAATTCGTGACCACCCCCAAAAAATCGAAAAATCCACCCAAATCCTAAAAAAATTGAAATTTTTATATGAAAAACTTCTTTTGGCCATATCTCCTAAACTAAGCGTGTTGGTGGAAATACAGTGAAACCACCAACGCATCTTATATTTTACATTTATTTATATTTTTTATTTTATTTAAGTTAAAAATCAATATATTTTTGTTATTTTCCATTTCTTTTAATTCATAAAAAAGTACATTTACATTTCTTCACTATTTCATTAACATACAGATTAATATATATATATCCAACTTGAATTACATATTAACACACTTATTAACATATTTATATATATGTAAAATTTGAATGACATATTAACATACTGATTAATATATATACATATGTTTGCTGGAACAAATGCAATTGTTTTGTTTGAAAGCTACAATGTTTGCTCAGTTGCTGCCAGGTTCGATCAAACGGTTTGATCGAACATTGTTGCTCTCAGTGCATTCTTGTATACGAACAATGTTTGCATGCATTGAATGGACTTGCGCTTAAATTGTTGTTGCTTTGTAGATTAATGTTTCAATATTTTTTTTCATATTCCAATATTTTTATAGCGGTTCGCAGAGTTTTGACTCAATTTAAATTTTTGCAACATGGTTTCATCCAACATTGTTTGCTTCAATTCGCTCTCTCTGTTTTTGGCAGTGGACGAGACAACAACCAGCAGCGCTAAGTAGCTTTACAAACTAACAATTTCTGTTCTTTTCATTTCAGCAAATTTGTTCTTGAACATATGTATATACCTACATGTATATACATGAATAAAATAAATTTGTGACCAAAATTCATTGAATTTTGATGAAATTTTTCTTTGCATGTGTATTGGGAATTGAAAGTTTTTTATCGGTTTTATTTTTCTGAAAAACGAAAATTCTTTGACATAATTATTTGGTGCCGAAACCCGGGAATCTCGTTCCATTTTTTCTATTTGATAAATCATTGGCTAGGATTCCAACACGTGTAGGCTTATTTGGTGAAAATTTGTTGTGTGACCAAGTGAATTTATTGGAAAATTTGTGCACGTTAAATAAATAATTATGAGTTCGCTCGAAGTTTTAATAGTTAATCAAAGGGACACATTGCAATTGCTTGTGAAATATGCAAAACGATTTGAAAAGAAAGCAAAAAGCGAGAAAACTCATGGTTATTTGAACACTTTAGCACAACGAGTTGACGAAATTTTCAATAAATTTGAGGACCAACATGATAAAATTGTGAGTGTAATTCGCGATACGTCGCTAGACGTGGACGATGTTCCTTATATGAAGGAAGATGTTTATTTCGATTTTACGGAAAAATATTTGGAATTTAAAGGTCGAATTATTGACGCTTTACCGGAAAATTCGATAACTAATTCTCCATTGGCGAGCACTTTTGTTGCCCCTAGTAATCGTACTGATGCCGCTATTATTTCTGATTCACGTTTGCCAAAAATTAATTTACCGAAGTTTTCTGGAGAATACGTTGAATGGGTACCATTTCGCGACATGTATTGTTCCTTGGTCCACAACAATGGATCGCTAAATAGGGTTCAGAAATTTTATTATTTGAAGGGAACACTTTCGGGCGAAGCCGCTAACCTTATTAAGACCATCCCGGTCACTGAAGCTAATTATGACTCGGCATGGGAAGTTTTGGAATCTAGATACCATAACAGGAGAATGCTTGTTGGGAATCTAGTTTCCAAACTTTTTAATATACCGAAATCCGATGGGGGTTGCCAGTCAATTAGGGTTTTGCTAGATTTCGCCAGGGAATGTCTTTCCTCTTTGGGGAATTTAGACATAGACACTTCCAATTGGGATCCCATTCTTGTTCATTTGTTGGTGCAAAAACTTGATTTGCAGACAAGGAAAGAATGGGAAAATTCTTTGAAATCGAGTACCAATTTGCCTTCACGTAGTGAATTATTTACATTTCTTGATAGAACATTCCGTACTTTGGAGTCATTGGGAAATGAGTTTTCCTCCTCATCAGCTTCGAAGTCTCACTCGAAATTTTCGAAATCCACAAAGAATTCTAACTCGTTCAAAAAGACTTCTTGTCACACTGGAAAAATTTCGAAACAGACTCCGACTGAGTGTATTTATTGCGGAAAGTCCCATTCTATTTCAAAATGCTATAAATTTTTAGCATTATCTGTGCATGGCAGAAATGAATTTCTGTCCGATAAATCAATTTGCCGCAATTGTCTTTCGGTTGGACATGACCAAAACAATTGTGGTTCACCCTTTCGTTGCGTTATTTGCAAACAAAAGCACCATTCTGTTTTACATGCTGATGGTTTATCGGGACAGGTTTTTTCAGCGGAACCGTTGGTTTCATCTACTTCGAATTCTGACACCAATCCTTCCAATCGATTTACGACACATAACGCGAATGTAATTCGATCAGTGTTGTTGTACACGATACGATTGCATGTTTGCACGAATCGTGGCACATTTCCTTTAAGGGCCCTTTTAGATCCCGGCTCTCAGGGATGTTTGATTTCCGAATCGGCGGTACAGCTGATGGGCCTTAAGAGGACCAAATCTCACTGCACTGTTGTGGGCATAGGTGATGGTAGTGGGAGCGTCTCTAAATTTATGGTGGACATTGAATTGTTTTCGAGGAGAAACATATCAGTACTTTCATGTACTGCGCTAGTCCTTACCAAGTTATCATCGTATACGCCTGATGCCTGTGCAAAGAGCATTTCTATGCCTGACATCAGTGAGGATGATTTGGCGGATCCGCGTTTTTATGATTCTGATCCCATTGATTTGATTCTAGGTTCAGATGTGTGTTTCGAGGTGAAAATTCCGTCCCAGTCTTTCATACATAATGGTATGTTTTTCCAAAATACTCACTTCGGTTGGGTATTTTCTGGATCGGATAGAAGCTTATCTACCCATAGGCTTCATATACATCACGTCAATTTGGACGCCATATTACGTTCTTTCTGGGAACAGGAGGAAATATGCTCCGATAGAGACATGTCAAATGAGGAATTGGCTTGTGAATCTTATTTTGTTGACACCACAAATCAGACTGAAACTGGACGATATATGGTGAAATTGCCATTTAAATCCATTCTATCTGATGGTTCAAGTCCAGAAATTCAAAACAATATTTTGAATGCATTTAGACGGTTGCGTCAGTTGGAAATTTCATTTTCCAGAAGACCAGAATTCGCTCAAAGTTATAAAAACTTTATGAGTGAATACGAGTCATTAGGTCATATGACTAGAATTGGTCATTATCCTGATCATGTCCGTCGGGACTCATATTTTTTACCGCATCATGGTATTTTCAAGGAGCAGAGTACTACTACCAAACTCCGCGTGGTGTTTGATGGCAGTAGTCATAGCCAAGGCCACAAGTCACTCAATGAGGAACTTGCCGCTGGACCTGCTCTTCAGAATGATATCTCATCCATTTTAACAAAATGGCGGAGACATAGGATTGCCTTTGGAGCAGACATAGAAAAGATGTTCCGCCAAATCGATGTTCATCCAGAACATCGAAAATATCAGCAGATATTATGGCGAGCAAATCCTTTTGAAGATATTTCAATTTTCGAGTTGAATACAGTCACTTATGGTACCACCAGTGCACCATATTTGGCTATTCGTGTTTTACAAAAACTTGCTGAGGATTACAGATCCCATTTTCCAAGCGCTGCTGAGGTTTTAATGTCAGAGTCATATGTTGATGACATTATTTCCGGGTCTGATAATCTCTCAGAAGCAAGTAAATTACAAAAGGATTTGTGTGCCCTTTTAAATAAGGGTGGCTGCAATTTACGGAAATGGGTTACGAATTCGCAAGAGCTTCTTGCTGCAATACCCTTTGATTGCAGGGACCCATCGATTTCCATTGATTTCGATCGAAACAACAATGTTGTCAAAACGCTAGGTATTCAATGGAATACAAGCGATGACACATTTTCGATCAGGGTTAACTTTGATGAGCGAGAATCTTTCTCGAAAAGATCTATCCTTTCAGAGTCGGCAAGAATTTACGACCCTAAGATTCCAAATGATATTGAGAGGGATTGGATAAATCATCGATCTTCACTAAAGGATTTATCAAGCCTCAAAGTCCCAAGGTGGATTGGCTGGTCTCCAAATTCTGTCGTGGAGCTCCATTGTTTTTGTGATGCTTCCTCTGTGGCATATGCGGCAGTAGTTTATGCACGAATTTTGACTCCAGGTGGTATTCGAGTTTCTATTTTGCAGGCAAAATCGAAAGTTGCACCAGTTAAGACAGTTTCGATACCACGTCTCGAACTATGTGCTGCTAAGCTTTTAGCATTATTGGTTCAAAATGTTAAAGAGTCACTAAAGAATTTACCTATAGAGACCACTTACTTTTGGAGTGATAGCTCAACAGTTTTGAGCTGGATCAGAAAGTCTCCGTCCCATTGGACAGTTTATGTGGCGAATAGAGTGGCGGACATTCAAAGACTTAGCGACCCTTTTCAATGGAGGTATGTACCGACGTCGCTTAATCCCGCTGACTGTGCGTCACGGGGAATTTCTGGCACGGAACTTTTGAATAATGACACTTGGTGGTTTGGCCCAAGATTTTTGAGGGAATCCACGGATTCGTGGCCTCGTAATTTACCTCAATTTAATACTACGGAGGAGCAGAGAACGAAAATTTCGACTCATGCTTTGAACGAAAAAACCTATCCTGAGATTTTTTTGAGGTACTCGAAATTTAACAATTTGATTCGTAGCTTCTCATTATGCTATCGATTCATATATAATTGTAGAAAGCCTGATGCGAGGCGCACAGGAGTTTTAACGTCCACTGAGATAAATGATACACTTTACAGAATTTTGAAAGTTGCTCAAAAAGTTGATTTTCCTATAGAAATTGAGCAGCTTTTAAAAAATCGTCCCATTAGGAGTAGTTCACTACTGAAACTCATGCCCTTTCTCGATACATATGGTCTAATACGGGTAGGTGGCAGGCTGCAAAACTCTAGTTTTGACTATGATATTAAGCACCCCATTATTTTGTCGAAAAATAACCCCCTGTCTAGACTAATAATAACGGATTCGCACGAAAAAACTCTACATGGTGGAATTACATTGACAATGTCATATGTTAACCGCAGGTACTGGATCTTATCTGGTAACCAGTTGGCAAAGTCAATTATCCACAAATGTATGAGGTGCTTCCGACAATCTGCGAAAACGGCTCAACAAATAATGGGTAATTTGCCTTCTGTTCGTTTGAACGCCACTAGACCTTTCAAACACAGTGGGGTGGACTTTGCAGGCCCCATTATGTTAAAAATTTCCACTATCAGATCTGCTGTTGTTACAAAAGGATATATTTGCCTGTTTGTTTGCATGGTTACGAAAGCCCTTCATTTGGAAGCAGTTTCAGATTTGAGCACTAGCGCTTTTCTGGCTGCGTTTAAAAGATTTGTGTCACGTCGAGGTGCCTGCACCGATATATACTCGGACTGTGGTACCAACTTCGTAGGAGCATCAAAGGAACTACAGGTGCTCCACAATAGGTCACAGAAATCTTTACCAGAAGAGCTACGACATGCGCTAAGTATTGATGGTACGACATGGCATTTTATTCCGCCAGCTTCTCCTAATTTTGGAGGATTATGGGAAGCTGGCGTAAAGTCTGTCAAATATCATTTAAAACGAGTGGTACGTGACAGACTTCTTAGTTTTGAAGAATTGTCCACATTGTTGTGTCAAATAGAAAGTATCCTGAACTCCAGGCCACTATGTCCACTATCACCGGACCCAGCTGACTTCGATGCACTTACCCCAGCTCATTTTCTGATTGGCGAGCCCACAAATTGCATTCAAGATGAGACTTTGCTTGACGTCAATATAAACCGGCTGACTAGATGGAAATGCATTGAAAAAATCAAGCAACATTTTTGGAAACGCTGGCATAGTGAGTACCTCAACCGTCTCCAATCGCGTCCCAAATGGCTAAAGCAAAGTGAAAATGCTAAAGTCGGAGACTTAGTATTGGTTGCTGATGAACGTATTGGACCGGGACAGTGGCTACTTGGCCGAATTAAAGAAATCCATCCTGGAGGAGATGGTAGAACAAGGGTTGTATCAGTTTCTACTAAAAACAAAATCTTAAAAAGACCTATTTCTAAAATATCTTTTCTTCCAGCTAACAATCATATCAACTGATAATCACAAAATCATTTCGTGTCATACCGCCAGCATCAATTATATCATCATCACATCAACTGCAAATACATGATTTCATCTTCATCATCAACAAACATTTTCAAATTTCATCAGTATTCCACTTTGCCATATGTCCACGAATGGAGCCTACACCATAGCGCTGTGAGTCGGAGCACAGCGGAGCCAAGCTCGACTAAAGTACTCCCAACGGTAGGCCAATCTGGACTATATTCATCAGACTTAAGAACATCCGTTCTTTAGGGGGGAGAATGTTGGTGGAAATACAGTGAAACCACCAACGCATCTTATATTTTACATTTATTTATATTTTTTATTTTATTTAAGTTAAAAATCAATATATTTTTGTTATTTTCCATTTCTTTTAATTCATAAAAAAGTACATTTACATTTCTTCACTATTTCATTAACATACAGATTAATATATATATATCCAACTTGAATTACATATTAACACACTTATTAACATATTTATATATATGTAAAATTTGAATGACATATTAACATACTGATTAATATATATACATATGTTTGCTGGAACAAATGCAATTGTTTTGTTTGAAAGCTACAATGTTTGCTCAGTTGCTGCCAGGTTCGATCAAACGGTTTGATCGAACATTGTTGCTCTCAGTGCATTCTTGTATACGAACAATGTTTGCATGCATTGAATGGACTTGCGCTTAAATTGTTGTTGCTTTGTAGATTAATGTTTCAATATTTTTTTTCATATTCCAATATTTTTATAGCGGTTCGCAGAGTTTTGACTCAATTTAAATTTTTGCAACATGGTTTCATCCAACATTGTTTGCTTCAATTCGCTCTCTCTGTTTTTGGCAGTGGACGAGACAACAACCAGCAGCGCTAAGTAGCTTTACAAACTAACAATTTCTGTTCTTTTCATTTCAGCAAATTTGTTCTTGAACATATGTATATACCTACATGTATATACATGAATAAAATAAATTTGTGACCAAAATTCATTGAATTTTGATGAAATTTTTCTTTGCATGTGTATTGGGAATTGAAAGTTTTTTATCGGTTTTATTTTTCTGAAAAACGAAAATTCTTTGACAAAGCGTCCTAGAGCGAAAAGGACGATAATTCGTGACCACCCCCAAAAAATCGAAAAATCCACCCAAATTCTAAAAAAATTGAAATTTTTATATGAAAAACTTCTTTTGGCCATATCTCCTAAACTAAGCGTCCTAGAGCGAAAAGGGCTTTAATTCGTGACCACCCTCAAAAAATCGAAAAATCCACCCAAATCCTAAAAAAATTGAAATTTTTATATGAAAAACTTCTTTTGGCCATATCTCCTAAACTAAGCGTCCTAGAGCGAAAAGGACGATAATTCGTGACCACCCCCAAAAAATCGAAAAATCCACCCAAATCCTAAAAAAATTGAAATTTTTATATGAAAAACTTCTTTTGGCCATATCTCCTAAACTAAGCGTCCTAGAGCGAAAAGGGCTTTAATTCGTGACCACCCTCAAAAAATCGAAAAATCCACCCAAATCCTAAAAAAATTGAAATTTTTATATGAAAAACTTCTTTTGGCCATATCTCCTAAACTAAGCGTCCTAGAGCGAAAAGGACGATAATTCGTGACCACCCCCAAAAAATCGAAAAATCCACCCAAATCCTAAAAAAATTGAAATTTTTATATGAAAAACTTCTTTTGGCCATATCTCCTAAACTAAGCGTCCTAGAGCGAAAAGGGCTTTAATTCGTGACCACCCCCAAAAAATCGAAAAATCCACCCAAATCCTAAAAAAATTGAAATTTTTATATGAAAAACTTCTTTTGGCCATATCTCCTAAACTAAGCGTCCTAGAGCGAAAAGGACGATAGTTCGTGACCACCCCCAAAAAATCGAAAAATCCACCCAAATCCTAAAAAAATTGAAATTTTTATATGAAAAACTTCTTGGCCATATCTCCTAAACTAAGCGTCCTAGAGCGAAAAGGGCTTTAATTCGTGACCACCCCCAAAAAATCGAAAAATCCACCCAAATCCTAAAAAAATTGAAATTTTTATATGAAAAACTTCTTTTGGCCATATCTCCTAAACTAAGCGTCCTAGAGCGAAAAGGGCTTTAATTCGTGACCACCCTCAAAAAATCGACAAATCCACCCAAATCCTAAAAAAATTGAAATTTTTATATGAAAAACTTCTTTTGGCCATATCTCCTAAACTAAGCGTCCTAGAGCGAAAAGGGCTTTAATTCGTGACCACCCCCAAAAAATCGAAAAATCCACCCAAAACCTAAAAAAATTGAAATTTGTATATGAAAAACTTATTTTGGCCATATCTCCTAAACTAAGCGTCCTAGAGCGAAAAGGGCTTTAATTCGTGACCACCCCCAAAAAATCGAAAAATCCACCCAAATCCTAAAAAAATTTAAATTTTTATATGAACAACTTCTTTTGGCCATATCTCCTAAACTAAGCGTCCTAGAGCGAAAAGGGCTTTAATTCGTGACCACCCCCAAAAAATCGAAAAATCCACCCAATCCTAAAAAAATTGAAATTTTTATATGAAAAACTTCGTTTGGCCATATCTCCTAAACTAAGCGTCCTAGAGCGAAAAGGGCTTTAATTCGTGACCACCCCCAAAAAATCGAAAAATCCACCCAAATCCTAAAAAAATTGAAATTTTTATATGAAAAACTTCTTTTGGCCATATCTCCTAAACTAAGCGTGTTGGTGGAAATACAGTGAAACCACCAACGCATCTTATATTTTACATTTATTTATATTTTTTATTTTATTTAAGTTAAAAATCAATATATTTTTGTTATTTTCCATTTCTTTTAATTCATAAAAAAGTACATTTACATTTCTTCACTATTTCATTAACATACAGATTAATATATATATATCCAACTTGAATTACATATTAACACACTTATTAACATATTTATATATATGTAAAATTTGAATGACATATTAACATACTGATTAATATATATACATATGTTTGCTGGAACAAATGCAATTGTTTTGTTTGAAAGCTACAATGTTTGCTCAGTTGCTGCCAGGTTCGATCAAACGGTTTGATCGAACATTGTTGCTCTCAGTGCATTCTTGTATACGAACAATGTTTGCATGCATTGAATGGACTTGCGCTTAAATTGTTGTTGCTTTGTAGATTAATGTTTCAATATTTTTTTTCATATTCCAATATTTTTATAGCGGTTCGCAGAGTTTTGACTCAATTTAAATTTTTGCAACATGGTTTCATCCAACATTGTTTGCTTCAATTCGCTCTCTCTGTTTTTGGCAGTGGACGAGACAACAACCAGCAGCGCTAAGTAGCTTTACAAACTAACAATTTCTGTTCTTTTCATTTCAGCAAATTTGTTCTTGAACATATGTATATACCTACATGTATATACATGAATAAAATAAATTTGTGACCAAAATTCATTGAATTTTGATGAAATTTTTCTTTGCATGTGTATTGGGAATTGAAAGTTTTTTATCGGTTTTATTTTTCTGAAAAACGAAAATTCTTTGACATAATTATTTGGTGCCGAAACCCGGGAATCTCGTTCCATTTTTTCTATTTGATAAATCATTGGCTAGGATTCCAACACGTGTAGGCTTATTTGGTGAAAATTTGTTGTGTGACCAAGTGAATTTATTGGAAAATTTGTGCACGTTAAATAAATAATTATGAGTTCGCTCGAAGTTTTAATAGTTAATCAAAGGGACACATTGCAATTGCTTGTGAAATATGCAAAACGATTTGAAAAGAAAGCAAAAAGCGAGAAAACTCATGGTTATTTGAACACTTTAGCACAACGAGTTGACGAAATTTTCAATAAATTTGAGGACCAACATGATAAAATTGTGAGTGTAATTCGCGATACGTCGCTAGACGTGGACGATGTTCCTTATATGAAGGAAGATGTTTATTTCGATTTTACGGAAAAATATTTGGAATTTAAAGGTCGAATTATTGACGCTTTACCGGAAAATTCGATAACTAATTCTCCATTGGCGAGCACTTTTGTTGCCCCTAGTAATCGTACTGATGCCGCTATTATTTCTGATTCACGTTTGCCAAAAATTAATTTACCGAAGTTTTCTGGAGAATACGTTGAATGGGTACCATTTCGCGACATGTATTGTTCCTTGGTCCACAACAATGGATCGCTAAATAGGGTTCAGAAATTTTATTATTTGAAGGGAACACTTTCGGGCGAAGCCGCTAACCTTATTAAGACCATCCCGGTCACTGAAGCTAATTATGACTCGGCATGGGAAGTTTTGGAATCTAGATACCATAACAGGAGAATGCTTGTTGGGAATCTAGTTTCCAAACTTTTTAATATACCGAAATCCGATGGGGGTTGCCAGTCAATTAGGGTTTTGCTAGATTTCGCCAGGGAATGTCTTTCCTCTTTGGGGAATTTAGACATAGACACTTCCAATTGGGATCCCATTCTTGTTCATTTGTTGGTGCAAAAACTTGATTTGCAGACAAGGAAAGAATGGGAAAATTCTTTGAAATCGAGTACCAATTTGCCTTCACGTAGTGAATTATTTACATTTCTTGATAGAACATTCCGTACTTTGGAGTCATTGGGAAATGAGTTTTCCTCCTCATCAGCTTCGAAGTCTCACTCGAAATTTTCGAAATCCACAAAGAATTCTAACTCGTTCAAAAAGACTTCTTGTCACACTGGAAAAATTTCGAAACAGACTCCGACTGAGTGTATTTATTGCGGAAAGTCCCATTCTATTTCAAAATGCTATAAATTTTTAGCATTATCTGTGCATGGCAGAAATGAATTTCTGTCCGATAAATCAATTTGCCGCAATTGTCTTTCGGTTGGACATGACCAAAACAATTGTGGTTCACCCTTTCGTTGCGTTATTTGCAAACAAAAGCACCATTCTGTTTTACATGCTGATGGTTTATCGGGACAGGTTTTTTCAGCGGAACCGTTGGTTTCATCTACTTCGAATTCTGACACCAATCCTTCCAATCGATTTACGACACATAACGCGAATGTAATTCGATCAGTGTTGTTGTACACGATACGATTGCATGTTTGCACGAATCGTGGCACATTTCCTTTAAGGGCCCTTTTAGATCCCGGCTCTCAGGGATGTTTGATTTCCGAATCGGCGGTACAGCTGATGGGCCTTAAGAGGACCAAATCTCACTGCACTGTTGTGGGCATAGGTGATGGTAGTGGGAGCGTCTCTAAATTTATGGTGGACATTGAATTGTTTTCGAGGAGAAACATATCAGTACTTTCATGTACTGCGCTAGTCCTTACCAAGTTATCATCGTATACGCCTGATGCCTGTGCAAAGAGCATTTCTATGCCTGACATCAGTGAGGATGATTTGGCGGATCCGCGTTTTTATGATTCTGATCCCATTGATTTGATTCTAGGTTCAGATGTGTGTTTCGAGGTGAAAATTCCGTCCCAGTCTTTCATACATAATGGTATGTTTTTCCAAAATACTCACTTCGGTTGGGTATTTTCTGGATCGGATAGAAGCTTATCTACCCATAGGCTTCATATACATCACGTCAATTTGGACGCCATATTACGTTCTTTCTGGGAACAGGAGGAAATATGCTCCGATAGAGACATGTCAAATGAGGAATTGGCTTGTGAATCTTATTTTGTTGACACCACAAATCAGACTGAAACTGGACGATATATGGTGAAATTGCCATTTAAATCCATTCTATCTGATGGTTCAAGTCCAGAAATTCAAAACAATATTTTGAATGCATTTAGACGGTTGCGTCAGTTGGAAATTTCATTTTCCAGAAGACCAGAATTCGCTCAAAGTTATAAAAACTTTATGAGTGAATACGAGTCATTAGGTCATATGACTAGAATTGGTCATTATCCTGATCATGTCCGTCGGGACTCATATTTTTTACCGCATCATGGTATTTTCAAGGAGCAGAGTACTACTACCAAACTCCGCGTGGTGTTTGATGGCAGTAGTCATAGCCAAGGCCACAAGTCACTCAATGAGGAACTTGCCGCTGGACCTGCTCTTCAGAATGATATCTCATCCATTTTAACAAAATGGCGGAGACATAGGATTGCCTTTGGAGCAGACATAGAAAAGATGTTCCGCCAAATCGATGTTCATCCAGAACATCGAAAATATCAGCAGATATTATGGCGAGCAAATCCTTTTGAAGATATTTCAATTTTCGAGTTGAATACAGTCACTTATGGTACCACCAGTGCACCATATTTGGCTATTCGTGTTTTACAAAAACTTGCTGAGGATTACAGATCCCATTTTCCAAGCGCTGCTGAGGTTTTAATGTCAGAGTCATATGTTGATGACATTATTTCCGGGTCTGATAATCTCTCAGAAGCAAGTAAATTACAAAAGGATTTGTGTGCCCTTTTAAATAAGGGTGGCTGCAATTTACGGAAATGGGTTACGAATTCGCAAGAGCTTCTTGCTGCAATACCCTTTGATTGCAGGGACCCATCGATTTCCATTGATTTCGATCGAAACAACAATGTTGTCAAAACGCTAGGTATTCAATGGAATACAAGCGATGACACATTTTCGATCAGGGTTAACTTTGATGAGCGAGAATCTTTCTCGAAAAGATCTATCCTTTCAGAGTCGGCAAGAATTTACGACCCTAAGATTCCAAATGATATTGAGAGGGATTGGATAAATCATCGATCTTCACTAAAGGATTTATCAAGCCTCAAAGTCCCAAGGTGGATTGGCTGGTCTCCAAATTCTGTCGTGGAGCTCCATTGTTTTTGTGATGCTTCCTCTGTGGCATATGCGGCAGTAGTTTATGCACGAATTTTGACTCCAGGTGGTATTCGAGTTTCTATTTTGCAGGCAAAATCGAAAGTTGCACCAGTTAAGACAGTTTCGATACCACGTCTCGAACTATGTGCTGCTAAGCTTTTAGCATTATTGGTTCAAAATGTTAAAGAGTCACTAAAGAATTTACCTATAGAGACCACTTACTTTTGGAGTGATAGCTCAACAGTTTTGAGCTGGATCAGAAAGTCTCCGTCCCATTGGACAGTTTATGTGGCGAATAGAGTGGCGGACATTCAAAGACTTAGCGACCCTTTTCAATGGAGGTATGTACCGACGTCGCTTAATCCCGCTGACTGTGCGTCACGGGGAATTTCTGGCACGGAACTTTTGAATAATGACACTTGGTGGTTTGGCCCAAGATTTTTGAGGGAATCCACGGATTCGTGGCCTCGTAATTTACCTCAATTTAATACTACGGAGGAGCAGAGAACGAAAATTTCGACTCATGCTTTGAACGAAAAAACCTATCCTGAGATTTTTTTGAGGTACTCGAAATTTAACAATTTGATTCGTAGCTTCTCATTATGCTATCGATTCATATATAATTGTAGAAAGCCTGATGCGAGGCGCACAGGAGTTTTAACGTCCACTGAGATAAATGATACACTTTACAGAATTTTGAAAGTTGCTCAAAAAGTTGATTTTCCTATAGAAATTGAGCAGCTTTTAAAAAATCGTCCCATTAGGAGTAGTTCACTACTGAAACTCATGCCCTTTCTCGATACATATGGTCTAATACGGGTAGGTGGCAGGCTGCAAAACTCTAGTTTTGACTATGATATTAAGCACCCCATTATTTTGTCGAAAAATAACCCCCTGTCTAGACTAATAATAACGGATTCGCACGAAAAAACTCTACATGGTGGAATTACATTGACAATGTCATATGTTAACCGCAGGTACTGGATCTTATCTGGTAACCAGTTGGCAAAGTCAATTATCCACAAATGTATGAGGTGCTTCCGACAATCTGCGAAAACGGCTCAACAAATAATGGGTAATTTGCCTTCTGTTCGTTTGAACGCCACTAGACCTTTCAAACACAGTGGGGTGGACTTTGCAGGCCCCATTATGTTAAAAATTTCCACTATCAGATCTGCTGTTGTTACAAAAGGATATATTTGCCTGTTTGTTTGCATGGTTACGAAAGCCCTTCATTTGGAAGCAGTTTCAGATTTGAGCACTAGCGCTTTTCTGGCTGCGTTTAAAAGATTTGTGTCACGTCGAGGTGCCTGCACCGATATATACTCGGACTGTGGTACCAACTTCGTAGGAGCATCAAAGGAACTACAGGTGCTCCACAATAGGTCACAGAAATCTTTACCAGAAGAGCTACGACATGCGCTAAGTATTGATGGTACGACATGGCATTTTATTCCGCCAGCTTCTCCTAATTTTGGAGGATTATGGGAAGCTGGCGTAAAGTCTGTCAAATATCATTTAAAACGAGTGGTACGTGACAGACTTCTTAGTTTTGAAGAATTGTCCACATTGTTGTGTCAAATAGAAAGTATCCTGAACTCCAGGCCACTATGTCCACTATCACCGGACCCAGCTGACTTCGATGCACTTACCCCAGCTCATTTTCTGATTGGCGAGCCCACAAATTGCATTCAAGATGAGACTTTGCTTGACGTCAATATAAACCGGCTGACTAGATGGAAATGCATTGAAAAAATCAAGCAACATTTTTGGAAACGCTGGCATAGTGAGTACCTCAACCGTCTCCAATCGCGTCCCAAATGGCTAAAGCAAAGTGAAAATGCTAAAGTCGGAGACTTAGTATTGGTTGCTGATGAACGTATTGGACCGGGACAGTGGCTACTTGGCCGAATTAAAGAAATCCATCCTGGAGGAGATGGTAGAACAAGGGTTGTATCAGTTTCTACTAAAAACAAAATCTTAAAAAGACCTATTTCTAAAATATCTTTTCTTCCAGCTAACAATCATATCAACTGATAATCACAAAATCATTTCGTGTCATACCGCCAGCATCAATTATATCATCATCACATCAACTGCAAATACATGATTTCATCTTCATCATCAACAAACATTTTCAAATTTCATCAGTATTCCACTTTGCCATATGTCCACGAATGGAGCCTACACCATAGCGCTGTGAGTCGGAGCACAGCGGAGCCAAGCTCGACTAAAGTACTCCCAACGGTAGGCCAATCTGGACTATATTCATCAGACTTAAGAACATCCGTTCTTTAGGGGGGAGAATGTTGGTGGAAATACAGTGAAACCACCAACGCATCTTATATTTTACATTTATTTATATTTTTTATTTTATTTAAGTTAAAAATCAATATATTTTTGTTATTTTCCATTTCTTTTAATTCATAAAAAAGTACATTTACATTTCTTCACTATTTCATTAACATACAGATTAATATATATATATCCAACTTGAATTACATATTAACACACTTATTAACATATTTATATATATGTAAAATTTGAATGACATATTAACATACTGATTAATATATATACATATGTTTGCTGGAACAAATGCAATTGTTTTGTTTGAAAGCTACAATGTTTGCTCAGTTGCTGCCAGGTTCGATCAAACGGTTTGATCGAACATTGTTGCTCTCAGTGCATTCTTGTATACGAACAATGTTTGCATGCATTGAATGGACTTGCGCTTAAATTGTTGTTGCTTTGTAGATTAATGTTTCAATATTTTTTTTCATATTCCAATATTTTTATAGCGGTTCGCAGAGTTTTGACTCAATTTAAATTTTTGCAACATGGTTTCATCCAACATTGTTTGCTTCAATTCGCTCTCTCTGTTTTTGGCAGTGGACGAGACAACAACCAGCAGCGCTAAGTAGCTTTACAAACTAACAATTTCTGTTCTTTTCATTTCAGCAAATTTGTTCTTGAACATATGTATATACCTACATGTATATACATGAATAAAATAAATTTGTGACCAAAATTCATTGAATTTTGATGAAATTTTTCTTTGCATGTGTATTGGGAATTGAAAGTTTTTTATCGGTTTTATTTTTCTGAAAAACGAAAATTCTTTGACAAAGCGTCCTAGAGCGAAAAGGACGATAATTCGTGACCACCCCCAAAAAATCGAAAAATCCACCCAAATTCTAAAAAAATTGAAATTTTTATATGAAAAACTTCTTTTGGCCATATCTCCTAAACTAAGCGTCCTAGAGCGAAAAGGGCTTTAATTCGTGACCACCCTCAAAAAATCGAAAAATCCACCCAAATCCTAAAAAAATTGAAATTTTTATATGAAAAACTTCTTTTGGCCATATCTCCTAAACTAAGCGTCCTAGAGCGAAAAGGACGATAATTCGTGACCACCCCCAAAAAATCGAAAAATCCACCCAAATCCTAAAAAAATTGAAATTTTTATATGAAAAACTTCTTTTGGCCATATCTCCTAAACTAAGCGTCCTAGAGCGAAAAGGGCTTTAATTCGTGACCACCCTCAAAAAATCGAAAAATCCACCCAAATCCTAAAAAAATTGAAATTTTTATATGAAAAACTTCTTTTGGCCATATCTCCTAAACTAAGCGTCCTAGAGCGAAAAGGACGATAATTCGTGACCACCCCCAAAAAATCGAAAAATCGACCCAAATCCTAAAAAAATTGAAATTTTTATATGAAAAACTTCTTTTGGCCATATCTCCTAAACTAAGCGTCCTAGAGCGAAAAGGACGATAATTCGTGACCACCCCCAAAAAATCGAAAAATCCACCCAAATCCTAAAAAAATTGAAATTTGTATATGAAAAACTTCTTTTGGCCATATCTCCTAAACTAAGCGTCCTAGAGCGAAAAGGACGATAATTCGTGACCACCCCCAAAAAATCGAAAAATCCACCCAAATCCTAAAAAAATTGAAATTTTTATATGAAAAACTTCTTTTGGCCATATCTCCTAAACTAAGCGTCCTAGAGCGAAAAGGGCTTTAATTCGTGACCACCCCCAAAAAAACGAAAAATCCACCCAAATCCTAAAAAAATTGAAATTTTTATATGAAAAACGATAATTCGTGACCACCCCCAAAAAATCGAAAAATCCACCCAAATCCTAAAAAAATTGAAATTTTTATATGAAAAACTTCTTGGCCATATCTCCTAAACTAAGCGTCCTAGAGCGAAAAGGGCTTTAATTCGTGACCACCCCCAAAAAATCCACCCAAATCCTAAAAAAATTGAAATTTTTATATGAAAAACTTCTTTTGGCCATATCTCCTAAACTAAGCGTCCTAGAGCGAAAAGGGCTTTAATTCGTGACCACCCCCAAAAAATCGAAAAATCCACCCAATCCTAAAAAAATTGAAATTTTTATATGAAAAACTTCGTTTGGCCATATCTCCTAAACTAAGCGTCCTAGAGCGAAAAGGGCTTTAATTCGTGACCACCCCCAAAAAATCGAAAAATCCACCCAAATCCTAAAAAAATTGAAATTTTTATATGAAAAACTTCTTTTGGCCATATCTCCTAAACTAAGCGTCCTAGAGCGAAAAGGACGATAATTCGTGACCACCCCCAAAAAATCGAAAAATCCACCCAAATCCTAAAAAAATTGAAATTTTTATATGAAAAACTTCTTTTGGCCATATCTCCTAAACTAAGCGTCCTAGAGCGAAAAGGGCTTTAATTCGTGACCACCCTCAAAAAATCGAAAAATCCACCCAAATCCTAAAACAATTGAAATTTTTATATGAAAAACTTCTTTTGGCCATATCTCCTAAACTAAGCGTCCTAGAGCGAAAAGGACGATAATTCGTGACCACCCCCAAAAAATCGAAAAATCCACCCAAATCCTAAAAAAATTGAAATTTTTATATGAAAAACTTCTTTTGGCCATATCTCCTAAACTAAGCGTCCTAGAGCGAAAAGGGCTTTAATTCGTGACCACCCTCAAAAAATCGAAAAATCCACCCAAATCCTAAAAAAATTGAAATTTTTATATGAAAAACTTCTTTTGGCCATATCTCCTAAACTAAGCGTCCTAGAGCGAAAAGGACGATAATTCGTGACCACCCCCAAAAAATCGAAAAATCCACCCAAATCCTAAAAAAATTGAAATTTTTATATGAAAAACTTCTTTTGGCCATATCTCCTAAACTAAGCGTCCTAGAGCGAAAAGGACGATAATTCGTGACCACCCCCAAAAAATCGAAAAATCCACCCAAATCCTAAAAAAATTGAAATTTGTATATGAAAAACTTCTTTTGGCCATATCTCCTAAACTAAGCGTCCTAGAGCGAAAAGGGCTTTAATTCGTGACCACCCCCAAAAAATCGAAAAATCCACCCAAATCCTAAAAAAATTGAAATTTTTATATGAAAAACTTCTTTTGGCCATATCTCCTAAACTAAGCGTCCTAGAGCGAAAAGGACGATAATTCGTGACCACCCTCAAAAAATCGAAAAATCCACCCAAATCCTAAAAAATTGAAATTTTTATATGAAAAACTTCTTTTGGCCATATCTCCTAAACTAAGCGTCCTAGAGCGAAAAGGACGATAATTCGTGACCACCCCCAAAAAATCGAAAAATCCACCCAAATCCTAAAAAAATTGAAATTTTTATATGAAAAACTTCTTTTGGCCATATCTCCTAAACTAAGCGTCCTAGAGCGAAAAGGGCTTTAATTCGTGACCATCCCCAAAAAATCGAAAAATCCACCCAAATCCTAAAAAAATTGAAATTTTTATATGAAAAACGATAATTCGTGACCACCCCCAAAAAATCGAAAAATCCACCCAAATCCTAAAAAAATTGAAATTTTTATATGAAAAACTTCTTGGCCATATCTCCTAAACTAAGCGTCCTAGAGCGAAAAGGGCTTTAATTCGTGACCACCCCCAAAAAATCGAAAAATCCACCCAAATCCTAAAAAAATTGAAATTTTTATATGAAAAACTTCTTTTGGCCATATCTCCTAAACTAAGCGTCCTAGAGCGAAAAGGACGATAATTTGTGACCACCCTCAAAAAATCGAAAAATCCACCCAAATCCTAAAAAAATTGAAATTTTTATATGAAAAACTTCTTTTGGCCATATCTCCTAAACTAAGCGTCCTAGAGCGAAAAGGACGATAATTCGTGACCACCCCCAAAAAATCGAAAAATCCACCCAAATCCTAAAAAAATTGAAATTTTTATATGAAAAACTTCTTTTAACCATATCTCCTAAACTAAGCGTCCTAGAGCGAAAAGGGCTTTAATTCGTGACCACCCCCAAAAAATCGAAAAATCCACCCAATCCTAAAAAAATTGAAATTTTTATATGAAAAACTTCGTTTGGCCATATCTCCTAAACTAAGCGTCCTAGAGCGAAAAGGGCTTTAATTCGTGACCACCCCCAAAAAATCGAAAAATCCACCCAAATCCTAAAAAAATTGAAATTTTTATATGAAAAACTTCTTTTGGCCATATCTCCTAAACTAAGCGTCCTAGAGCGAAAAGGACGGTAATTCGTGACCACCCCCAAAAAATCGAAAAATCCACCCAAATCCTAAAAAAATTGAAATTTTTATATGAAAAACTTCTTTTGGCCATATCTCCTAAACTAAGCGTCCTAGAGCGAAAAGGGCTTTAATTCGTGACCACCCCCAAAAAATCGAAAAATCCACCCAAATCCTAAAAAAATTGAAATTTTTATATGAAAAACTTCTTTTGGCCATATCTCCTAAACTAAGCGTCCTAGAGCGAAAAGGACGATAATTCGTGACCACCCCCAAAAAATCGAAAAATCCACCCAAATCCTAAAAAAATTGAAATTTTTATATGAAAAACTTCTTTTGGCCATATCTCCTAAACTAAGCGTCCTAGAGCGAAAAGGGCTTTAATTCGTGACCACCCTCAAAAAATCGAAAAATCCACCCAAATCCTAAAAAAATTGAAATTTTTATATGAAAAACTTCTTTTGGCCATATCTCCTAAACTAAGCGTCCTAGAGCGAAAAGGGCTTTAATTCGTGACCACCCCAAAAAATCGAAAAATCCACCTAAATCCTAAAAAAATTGAAATTTTTATATGAAAAACTTCTTTTGGCCATATCTCCTAAACTAAGCGTCCTAGAGCGAAAAGGGCTTTAATTCGTGACCACCCTCAAAAAATCGAAAAATCCACCCAAATCCTAAAAAAATTGAAATTTTTATATGAAAAACTTCTTTTGGCCATATCTCCTAAACTAAGCGTCCTAGAGCGAAAAGGACGATAATTCGTGACCACCCCCAAAAAATCGAAAAATCCACCCAAATCCTAAAAAAATTGAAATTTTTATATGAAAAACTTCTTTTGGCCATATCTCCTAAACTAAGCGTCCTAGAGCGAAATGGGCTTTAATTCGTGACCACCCTCAAAAAATCGAAAAATCCACCCAAATCCTAAAAAAATTGAAATTTTTATATGATAAACTTCTTTTGGTCATATCTCCTAAACTAAGCGTCCTAGAGCGAAAAGGGCTTTAATTCGTGACCACCCCAAAAAAATCGAAAAATCCACCCAAATCCTAAAAAAATTTAAATTTTTATATGAAAAACTTCTTTTGGCCATATCTCCTAAACTAAGCGTCCTAGAGCGAAAAGGACGATAATTCGTGACCACCCTCAAAAAACCGAAAAATCCACCCAAATCCTAAAAAAATTGAAATTTTTATATGAAAAACTTCTTTTGGCCATATCTCCTAAACTAAGCGTCCTAGAGCGAAAAGGACGATAATTCGTGACCACCCCCAAAAAATCGAAAAATCCACCCAAATCCTAAAAAAATTGAAATTTTTATATGAACAACTTCTTTTGGCCATATCTCCTAAACTAAGCGTCCTAGAGCGAAAAGGGCTTTAATTCGTGACCATCCCCAAAAAATCGAAAAATCCACCCAAATCCTAAAAAAATTGAAATTTTTATATGAAAAACGATAATTCGTGACCACCCCCAAAAAATCGAAAAATCCACCCAAATCCTAAAAAAATTGAAATTTTTATATGAAAAACTTCTTGGCCATATCTCCTAAACTAAGCGTCCTAGAGCGAAAAGGGCTTTAATTCGTGACCACCCCCAAAAAATCGAAAAATCCACCCAACTCCTAAAAAAATTGAAATTTTTATATGAAAAACTTCTTTTGGCCATATCTCCTAAACTAAGCGTCCTAGAGCGAAAAGGACGATAATTTGTGACCACCCTCAAAAAATCGAAAAATCCTCCCAAATCCTAAAAAAATTGAAATTTTTATATGAAAAACTTCTTTTGGCCATATCTCCTAAACTAAGCGTCCTAGAGCGAAAAGGACGATAATTCGTGACCACCCCCAAAAAATCGAAAAATCCACCCAAATCCTAAAAAAATTGAAATTTTTATATGAAAAACTTCTTTTAACCATATCTCCTAAACTAAGCGTCCTAGAGCGAAAAGGGCTTTAATTCGTGACCACCCCCAAAAAATCGAAAAATCCACCCAATCCTAAAAAAATTGAAATTTTTATATGAAAAACTTCGTTTGGCCATATCTCCTAAACTAAGCGTCCTAGAGCGAAAAGGGCTTTAATTCGTGACCACCCCCAAAAAATCGAAAAATCCACCCAAATCCTAAAAAAATTGAAATTTTTATATGAAAAACTTCTTTTGGCCATATCTCCTAAACTAAGCGTCCTAGAGCGAAAAGGACGGTAATTCGTGACCACCCCCAAAAAATCGAAAAATCCACCCAAATCCTAAAAAAATTGAAATTTTTATATGAAAAACTTCTTTTGGCCATATCTCCTAAACTAAGCGTCCTAGAGCGAAAAGGGCTTTAATTCGTGACCACCCCCAAAAAATCGAAAAATCCACCCAAATCCTAAAAAAATTGAAATTTTTATATGAAAAACTTCTTTTGGCCATATCTCCTAAACTAAGCGTCCTAGAGCGAAAAGGACGATAATTCGTGACCACCCCCAAAAAATCGAAAAATCCACCCAAATCCTAAAAAAATTGAAATTTTTATATGAAAAACTTCTTTTGGCCATATCTCCTAAACTAAGCGTCCTAGAGCGAAAAGGGCTTTAATTCGTGACCACCCTCAAAAAATCGAAAAATCCACCCAAATCCTAAAAAAATTGAAATTTTTATATGAAAAACTTCTTTTGGCCATATCTCCTAAACTAAGCGTCCTAGAGCGAAAAGGGCTTTAATTCGTGACCACCCTGAAAAAATCGAAAAATCCACCCAAATCCTAAAAAAATTGAAATTTTTATATGAAAAACTTCTTTTGGCCATATCTCCTAAACTAAGCGTCCTAGAGCGAAAAGGGCTTTAATTCGTGACCACCCCCAAAAAATCGAAAAATCCACCTAAATCCTAAAAAAATTTAAATTTTTATATGAAAAACTTCTTTTGGCCATATCTCCTAAACTAAGCGTCCTAGAGCGAAAAGGGCTTTAATTCGTGACCACCCTCAAAAAATCGAAAAATCCACCCAAATCCTAAAAAAATTGAAATTTTTATATGAAAAACTTCTTTTGGCCATATCTCCTAAACTAAGCGTCCTAGAGCGAAAAGGACGATAATTCGTGACCACCCCCAAAAAATCGAAAAATCCACCCAAATCCTAAAAAAATTGAAATTTTTATATGAAAAACTTCTTTTGGCCATATCTCCTAAACTAAGCGTCCTAGAGCGAAATGGGCTTTAATTCGTGACCACCCTCAAAAAATCGAAAAATCCACCCAAATCCTAAAAAAATTGAAATTTTTATATGATAAACTTCTTTTGGTCATATCTCCTAAACTAAGCGTCCTAGAGCGAAAAGGGCTTTAATTCGTGACCACCCCAAAAAAATCGAAAAATCCACCCAAATCCTAAAAAAATTTAAATTTTTATATGAAAAACTTCTTTTGGCCATATCTCCTAAACTAAGCGTCCTAGAGCGAAAAGGACGATAATTCGTGACCACCCTCAAAAAATCGAAAAATCCACCCAAATCCTAAAAAAATTGAAATTTTTATATGAAAAACTTCTTTTGGCCATATCTCCTAAACTAAGCGTCCTAGAGCGAAAAGGACGATAATTCGTGACCACCCCCAAAAAATCGAAAAATCCACCCAAATCCTAAAAAAATTGAAATTTTTATATGAACAACTTCTTTTGGCCATATCTCCTAAACTAAGCGTCCTAGAGCGAAAAGGGCTTTAATTCGTGACCACCCCCAAAAAATCGAAAAATCCACCCAAATCCTAAAAAAATTGAAATTTTTATATGAAAAACTTCTTTTGGCCATATCTCCTAAACTAAGCGTCCTAGAGCGAAAAGGACGATAATTCGTGACCACCCCCAAAAAATCGAAAAATCCACCCAAATCCTAAAAAAATTGAAATTTTTATATGAAAAACTTCTTTTGGCCATATCTCCTAAACTAAGCGTCCTAGAGCGAAAAGGGCTTTAATTCGTGACCACCCTCAAAAAATCGAAAAATCCACCCAAATCCTAAAAAAATTGAAATTTTTATATGAAAAACTTCTTTTGGCCATATCTCCTAAACTAAGCGTCCTAGAGCGAAAAGGACGATAATTCGTGACCACCCCCAAAAAATCGAAAAATCCACCCAAATCCTAAAAAAATTGAAATTTTTATATGAAAAACTTCTTTTGGCCATATCTCCTAAACTAAGCGTCCTAGAGCGAAATGGGCTTTAATTCGTGACCACCCTCAAAAAATCGAAAAATCCACCCAAATCCTAAAAAAATTTAAATTTTTATATGAAAAACTTCTTTTGGCCATATCTCCTAAACTAAGCGTCCTAGAGCGAAAAGGACGATAATTCGTGACCACCCTCAAAAAATCGAAAAATCCACCCAAATCCTAAAAAAATTGAAATTTTTATATGAAAAACTTCTTTTGGCCATATCTCCTAAACTAAGCGTCCTAGAGCGAAAAGGACGATAATTCGTGACCACCCCCAAAAAATCGAAAAATCCACCCAAATCCTAAAAAAATTGAAATTTTTATATGAACAACTTCTTTTGGCCATATCTCCTAAACTAAGCGTCCTAGAGCGAAAAGGGCTTTAATTCGTGACCACCCCCAAAAAATCGAAAAATCCACCCAAATCCTAAAAAAATTGAAATTTTTATATGAAAAACTTCTTTTGGCCATATCTCCTAAACTAAGCGTCCTAGAGCGAAAAGGACGATAATTCGTGACCACCCCCAAAAAATCGAAAAATCCACCCAAATCCTAAAAAAATTGAAATTTTTATATGAAAAACTTCTTTTGGCCATATCTCCTAAACTAAGCGTCCTAGAGCGAAAAGGGCTTTAATTCGTGACCACCCTCAAAAAATCGAAAAATCCACCCAAATCCTAAAAAAATTGAAATTTTTATATGAAAAACTTCTTTTGGCCATATCTCCTAAACTAAGCGTCCTAGAGCGAAAAGGACGATAATTCGTGACCACCCCCAAAAAATCGAAAAATCCACCCAAATCCTAAAAAAATTGAAATTTTTATATGAAAAACTTCTTTTGGCCATATCTCCTAAACTAAGCGTCCTAGAGCGAAATGGGCTTTAATTCGTGACCACCCTCAAAAAATCGAAAAATCCACCCAAATCCTAAAAAAATTTAAATTTTTATATGAAAAACTTCTTTTGGCCATATCTCCTAAACTAAGCGTCCTAGAGCGAAAAGGACGATAATTCGTGACCACCCTCAAAAAATCGAAAAATCCACCCAAATCCTAAAAAAATTGAAATTTTTATATGAAAAACTTCTTTTGGCCATATCTCCTAAACTAAGCGTCCTAGAGCGAAAAGGACGATAATTCGTGACCACCCCCAAAAAATCGAAAAATCCACCCAAATCCTAAAAAAATTGAAATTTTTATATGAACAACTTCTTTTGGCCATATCTCCTAAACTAAGCGTCCTAGAGCGAAAAGGGCTTTAATTCGTGACCACCCCCAAAAAATCGAAAAATCCACCCAAATCCTAAAAAAATTGAAATTTTTATATGAAAAACTTCTTTTGGCCATATCTCCTAAACTAAGCGTCCTAGAGCGAAAAGGACGATAATTCGTGACCACCCCCAAAAAATCGAAAAATCCACCCAAATCCTAAAAAAATTGAAATTTTTATATGAAAAACTTCTTGTGGCCATATCTCCTAAACTAAGCGTCCTAGAGCGAAAAGGGCTTTAATTCGTGACCACCCTCAAAAAATCGAAAAATCCACCCAAATCCTAAAAAAATTAAATTTTTATATGAAAAACTTCTTTTGGCCATATCTCCTAAACTAAGCGTCCTAGAGCGAAAAGGACGATAATTCGTGACCACCCCCAAAAAATCGAAAAATCCACCCAAATCCTAAAAAAATTGAAATTTTTATATGAAAAACTTCTTTTGGCCATATCTCCTAAACTAAGCGTCCTAGAGCGAAAAGGGCTTTAATTCGTGACCACCCCCAAAAAATCGAAAAATCCACCCAAATCCTAAAAAAATTGAAATTTTTATATGAAAAACTTCTTTTGGCCATATCTCCTAAACTAAGCGTCCTAGAGCGAAAAGGACGATAATTCGTGACCACCCCCAAAAAATCGAAAAATCCACCCAAATCCTAAAAAAATTGAAATTTTTATATGAAAAACTTCTTTTGGCCATATCTCCTAAACTAAGCGTCCTAGAGCGAAAAGGGCTTTAATTCGTGACCACCCTCAAAAAATCGAAAAATCCACCCAAATCCTAAAAAAATTGAAATTTTTATATGAAAAACTTCTTTTGGCCATATCTCCTAAACTAAGCGTCCTAGAGCGAAAAGGACGATAATTCGTGACCACACCCAAAAAATCGAAAAATCCACCCAAATCCTAAAAAAAATTGAAATTTTTATATGAAAAACTTCTTTTGGTCATATCTCCTAAACTAAGCGTCCTAGAGCGAAAAGGACGATAATTCGTGACCACCCCCAAAAAATCGAAAAATCCACCCAAATCCTAAAAAAATTTAAATTTTTATATGAAAAACTTCTTTTGGCCATATCCACCCAAATCCTAAAAAATTGAAATTTTTATATGAAAAACTTCTTTTGGTCATATCTCCTAAACTAAGCGTCCTAGAGCGAAAAGGACGATAATTCGTGACCACCCTCAAAAAATTGAAAAATCCACCCAAATCCTAAAAAAAATGAAATTTTTATATGAAAAACTTCTTTTGGCCATATCTCCTAAACTAAGCGTCCTAGAGCGAAAAGGGCTTTAATTCGTGACCACCCCAAAAAAATCGAAAAATCCACCCAAATCCTAAAAAAATTGAAATTTTTATATGAAAAACTTCTTTTGGCCATATCTCCTAAACTAAGCGTCCTAGAGCGAAAAGGACGATAATTCGTGACCACCCCCAAAAAATCGAAAAATCCACCCAAATCCTAAAAAAATTGAAATTTTTATATGAACAACTTCTTTTGGCCATATCTCCTAAACTAAGCGTCCTAGAGCGAAAAGGGCTTTAATTCGTGACCACCCCCAAAAAATCGAAAAATCCACCCAAATCCTAAAAAAATTGAAATTTTTATATGAAAAACTTCTTTTGGCCATATCTCCTAAACTAAGCGTCCTAGAGCGAAAAGGGGTTTAATTCGTGACCACCCCCAAAAAATCGAAAAATCCACCCAAATCCTAAAAAAATTGAAATTTTTATATGAAAAACTTCTTTTGGCCATATCTCCTAAACTAAGCGTCCTAGAGCGAAAAGGGCTTTAATTCGTGACCACCCTCAAAAAATCGAAAAATCCACCCAAATCCTAAAAAAATTGAAATTTTTATATGAAAAACTTCTTTTGGCCATATCTCCTAAACTAAGCGTCCTAGAGCGAAAAGGACGATAATTCGTGACCACACCCAAAAAATCGAAAAATCCACCCAAATCCTAAAAAAAATTGAAATTTTTATATGAAAAACTTCTTTTGGTCATATCTCCTAAACTAAGCGTCCTAGAGCGAAAAGGACGATAATTCGTGACCACCCCAAAAAAATCGAAAAATCCACCCAAATCCTAAAAAAATTGAAATTTTTATATGAAAAACTTCTTTTGGCCATATCTCCTAAACTAAGCGTCCTAGAGCGAAAAGGACGATAATTCGTGTCCACCCCCAAAAAATCGAAAAATCCACCCAAATCCTAAAAAAATTGAAATTTTTATATGAAAAACTTCTTTTGGTCATATCTCCTAAACTAAGCGTCCTAGAGCGAAAAGGACGATAATTCGTGACCACCCCCAAAAAATTGAAAAATCCACCCAAATCCTAAAAAAATTGAAATTTTTATATGAAAAACTTCTTTTGGCCATATCTCCTAAACTAAGCGTCCTAGAGCGAAAAGGGATTTAATCAAAAAAATCGAAAAATCCACCCAAATCCTAAAAAAATTGAAATTTTTATATGAAAAACTTCTTTTGGCCATATCTCCTAAACTAAGCGTCCTAGAGCGAAAAGGACGATAATTCGTGACCACCCCCAAAAATTCGAAAAATCCACCCAAATCCTAAAAAAATTGAAATTTTTATATGAAAAACTTCTTTTGGCCATATCTCCTAAACTAAGCGTCCTAGAGCGAAAAGGGCTTTAATTCGTGACCACCCCCAAAAAATCGAAAAATCCACCCAAATCCTAAAAAAATTGAAATTTTTATATGAAAAACTTCTTTTGGCCATATCTCCTAAACTAAGCGTCCTAGAGCGAAAAGGGCTTTAATTCGTGACCACCCTCAAAAAATCGAAAAATCCACCCAAATCCTAAAAAAATTGAAATTTTTATATGAAAAACTTCTTTTGGCCATATCTCCTAAACTAAGCGTCCTAGAGCGAAAAGGACGATAATTCGTGACCACCCCCAAAAAATCGAAAAATCCACCCAAATCCTAAAAAAATTGAAATTTTTATATGAAAAACTTCTTTTGGCCATATCTCCTAAACTAAGCGTCCTAGAGCGAAAAGGGCTTTAATTCGTGACCACCCTCAAAAAATCGAAAAATCCACCCAAATCCTAAAAAAATTGAAATTTTTATATGAAAAACTTCTTTTGGCCATATCTCCTAAACTAAGCGTCCTAGAGCGAAAAGGACGATAATTCGTGACCACACCCAAAAAATCGAAAAATCCACCCAAATCCTAAAAAAATTGAAATTTTTATATGAAAAACTTCTTTTGGTCATATCTCCTAAACTAAGCGTCCTAGAGCGAAAAGGACGATAATTCGTGACCACCCCCAAAAAATCGAAAAATCCACCCAAATCCTAAAAAAAATGAAATTTTTATATGAAAAACTTCTTTTGGCCATATTTCCTAAACTAAGCGTCCTAAAGCGAAAAGGACGATAATTCGTGACCACCCCCAAAAAATCGAAAAATCCACCCAAATCCTAAAAAAATTGAAATTTGTATATGAAAAACTTCTTTTGGCCATATCTCCTAAACTAAGCGTCCTAGAGCGAAAAGGGCTTTAATTCGTGACCACCCCCAAAAAATCGAAAAATCCACCCAAATCCTAAAAAAATTGAAATTTTTATATGAAAAACTTCTTTTGGCCATATCTCCTAACTAAGCGTCCTAGAGCGAAAAGGACGATAATTCGTGACCACCCCCAAAAAATCGAAAAATCCACCCAAATCCTAAAAAAATTGAAATTTTTATATGAAAAACTTCTTTTGGCCATATCTCCTAAACTAAGCGTCCTAGAGCGAAAAGGGGTTTAATTCGTGACCACCCTCAAAAAATCGAAAAATCCACCCAAATCCTAAAAAAATTGAAATTTTTATATGAAAAACTTCTTTTGGCCATATCTGCTAAACTAAGCGTCCTAGAGCGAAAAGGACGATAATTCGTGACCACCCTCAAAAAATCGAAAAATCCACCCAAATCCTAAAAAAATTGAAATTTTTATATGAAAAACTTCTTTTGGTCATATCTCCTAAACTAAGCGTCCTAGAGCGAAAAGGACGATAATTCGTGACCACCCCCAAAAAATTGAAAAATCCACCCAAATCCTAAAAAAATTGAAATTTTTATATGAAAAACTTCTTTTGGCCATATCTGCTAAACTAAGCGTCCTAGAGCGAAAAGGACGATAATTCGTGACCACCCTCAAAAAATCGAAAAATCCACCCAAATCCTAAAAAAATTGAAATTTTTATATGAAAAACTTCTTTTGGCCATATCTCCTAAACTAAGCGTCCTAGAGCGAAAAGGGCTTTAATTCGTGACCACCCCCAAAAAATCGAAAAATCCACCCAAATCCTAAAAAAATTGAAATTTTTATATGAAAAACTTCTTTTGGCCATATCTCCTAAACTAAGCGTCCTAGAGCGAAAAGGACGATAATTCGTGACCACCCCCAAAAAATCGAAAAATCCACCCAAATCCTAAAAAAATTGAAATTTTTATATGAAATACTTCTTTTGGCCATATCTCCTAAACTAAGCGTCCTAGAGCGAAAAGGGCTTTAATTCGTGACCACCCTCAAAAAATCGAAAAATCCACCCAAATCCTAAAAAAATTGAAATTTTTATATGAAAAACTTCTTTTGGCCATATCTCCTAAACTAAGCGTCCTAGAGCGAAAAGGGCTTTAATTCGTGACCACCCCAAAAAAATCGAAAAATCCACCCAAATCCTAAAAAAATTGAAATTTTTATATGAAAAACTTCTTTTGGCCATATCTCCTAAACTATGCGTCCTAGAGCGAAAAGGACACCCCCAAAAAATCGAAAAATCCACCCAAATCCTAAAAAAATTGAAATTTTTATATGAAAAACTTCTTTTGGCCATATCTCCTAAACTAAGCGTCCTAGAGCGAAAAGGACGATAATTCGTGACCACCCCCAAAAAATCGAAAAATCCACCCAAATCCTAAAAAAATTGAAATTTTTATATGAAAAACTTCTTTTGGCCATATCTCCTAAACTAAGCGTCCTAGAGCGAAAAGGGCTTTAATTCGTGACCACCCTCAAAAAATCGAAAAATCCACCCAAATCCTAAAAAAATTTAAATTTTTATATGAAAAACTTCTTTTGGCCATATCTCCTAAACTAAGCGTCCTAGAGCGAAAAGGGTTTTAATTCGTGACCACCCCAAAAAAATCGAAAAATCCACCCAAATCCTAAAAAAATTGAAATTTTTATATGAAAAACTTCTTTTGGCCATATCTCCTAAACTAAGCGTCCTAGAGCGAAAAGGACACCCCCAAAAAATCGAAAAATCCACCCAAATCCTAAAAAAATTGAAATTTTTATATGAAAAACTTCTTTTGGCCATATCTCCTAAACTAAGCGTCCTAGAGCGAAAAGGACGATAATTCGTGACCACCCCCAACAAATCGAAAAATCCACCCAAATCCTAAAAAAATTGAAATTTTTATATGAAAAACTTCTTTTGGCCATATCTCCTAAACTAAGCGTCCTAGAGCGAAAAGGGCTTTAATTCGTGACCACCCTCAAAAAATCGAAAAATCCACCCAAATCCTAAAAAAATTTAAATTTTTATATATGAAAAACTTCTTTTGGCCATATCTCCTAAACTAAGCGTCCTAGAGCGAAAAGGACGATAATTCGTGACCACCCCCAAAAAATCGAAAAATCCACCCAAATCCTAAAAAAATTGAAATTTGTATATGAAAAACTTCTTTTGGCCATATCTCCTAAACTAAGCGTCCTAGAGCGAAAAGGGCTTTAATTCGTGACCACCCTCAAAAAATCGAAAAATCCACCCAAATCCTAAAAAAATTGAAATTTTTATATGAAAAACTTCTTTTGGCCATATCTCCTAAACTAAGCGTCCTAGAGCGAAAAGGACGATAATTCGTGACCACCCCCAAAAAATCGAAAAATCCACCCAAATCCTAAAAAAATTGAAATTTTTATATGAAAAACTTCTTTTGGCCATATCTCCTAAACTAAGCGTCCTAGAGCGAAAAGGACGATAATTCGTGACCACACCCAAAAAATCGAATAATCCACCCAAATCCTAAAAAAATTGAAATTTTTATATGAAAAACTTCTTTTGGCCATATCTCCTAAACTAAGCGTCCTAGAGCGAAAAGGGCTTTAATTCGTGACCACCCTCAAAAAATCGAAAAATCCACCCAAATCCTAAAAAAATTGAAATTTTTATATGAAAAACTTCTTTTGGCCATATCTCCTAAACTAAGCGTCCTAGAGCGAAAAGGGCTTTAATTCGTGGACACCCTCAAAAAATCGAAAAATCCACCCAAATCCTAAAAAAATTGAAATTTTTATATGAAAAACTTCTTTTGGCCATATCTCCTAAACTAAGCGTCCTAGAGCGAAAAGGACGATAATTCGTGACCACCCCCAAAAAATCGAAAAATCCACCCAATCCTAAAAAAATTGAAATTTTTATATGAAAAACTTCGTTTGGCCATATCTCCTAAACTAAGCGTCCTAGAGCGAAAAGGGCTTTAATTCGTGACCACCCCCAAAAAATCGAAAAATCCACCCAAATCCTAAAAAAATTGAAATTTTTATATGAAAAACTTCTTTTGGCCATATCTCCTAAACTAAGCGTCCTAGAGCGAAAAGGACGATAATTCGTGACCACCCCCAAAAAATCGAAAAATCCACCCAAATCCTAAAAAAATTGAAATTTTTATATGAAAAACTTCTTTTGGCCATATCTCCTAAACTAAGCGTCCTAGAGCGAAAAGGGCTTTAATTCGTGACCACCCCCAAAAAATCGAAAAATCCACCCAAATCCTAAAAAAATTGAAATTTTTATATGAAAAACTTCTTTTGGCCATATCTCCTAAACTAAGCGTCCTAGAGCGAAAAGGACGATAATTCGTGACCACACCCAAAAAATCGAAAAATCCACCCAAATCCTAAAAAAATTGAAATTTTTATATGAAAAACTTCTTTTGGTCATATCTCCTAAACTAAGCGTCCTAGAGCGAAAAGGACGATAATTCGTGACCACCCCCAAAAAATCGAAAAATCCACCCAAATCCTAAAAAAAATGACATTTTTATATGAAAAACTTCTTTTGGCCATATTTCCTAAACTAAGCGTCCTAAAGCGAAAAGGACGATAATTCGTGACCACCCCCAAAAAATCGAAAAATCCACCCAAATCCTAAAAAAATTGAAATTTGTATATGAAAAACTTCTTTTGGCCATATCTCCTAAACTAAGCGTCCTAGAGCGAAAAGGGCTTTAATTCGTGACCACCCCCAAAAAATCGAAAAATCCACCCAAATCCTAAAAAAATTGAAATTTTTATATGAAAAACTTCTTTTGGCCATATCTCCTAAACTAAGCGTCCTAGAGCGAAAAGGACGATAATTCGTGACCACCCCCAAAAAATCGAAAAATCCACCCAAATCCTAAAAAAATTGAAATTTTTATATGAAAAACTTCTTTTGGCCATATCTCCTAAACTAAGCGTCCTAGAGCGAAAAGGGCTTTAATTCGTGACCACCCTCAAAAAATCGAAAAATCCACCCAAATCCTAAAAAAATTTAAATTTTTATATGAAAAACTTCTTTTGGCCATATCTCCTAAACTAAGCGTCCTAGAGCGAAAAGGACGATAATTCGTGACCACCCCCAAAAAATCGAAAAATCCACCCAAATCCTAAAAAAATTGAAATTTTTATATGAAAAACTTCTTTTGGCCATATCTCCTAAACTAAGCGTCCTAGAGCGAAAAGGGCTTTAATTCGTGACCACCCTCAAAAAATCGAAAAATCCACCCAAATCCTAAAAAAATTGAAATTTTTATATGAAAAACTTCTTTTGGCCATATCTCCTAAACTAAGCGTCCTAGAGCGAAAAGGACGATAATTCGTGACCACCCCCAAAAAATCGAAAAATCCACCCAAATCCTAAAAAAATTGAAATTTTTATATGAAAAACTTCTTTTGGCCATATCTCCTAAACTAAGCGTCCTAGAGCGAAAAGGGGTTTAATTCGTGACCACCCCCAAAAAATCGAAAAATCCACCCAAATCCTAAAAAAATTGAAATTTTTATATGAAAAACTTCTTTTGGGCATATCTCCTAAACTAAGCTTCCTAGAGCGAAAAGGACGATAATTCGTGACCACACCCAAAAAATCGAAAAATCCACCCAAATCCTAAAAAAATTGAAATTTTTATATGAAAAACTTCTTTTGGTCATATCTCCTAAACTAAGCGTCCTAGAGCGAAAAGGACGATAATTCGTGACCACCCCCAAAAAATTGAAAAATCCACCCAAATCCTAAAAAAATTGAAATTTTTATATGAAAAACTTCTTTTGGCCATATCTCCTAAACTAAGCGTCCTAGAGCGAAAAGGACGATAATTCGTGACCACCCTCAAAAAATCGAAAAATCCACCCAAATCCTAAAAAAATTGAAATTTTTATATGAAAAACTTCTTTTGGCCATATCTCCTAAACTAAGCGTCCTAGAGCGAAAAGGGCTTTAATTCGTGACCACCCCCAAAAAATCGAAAAATCCACCCAAATCCTAAAAAAATTGAAATTTTTATATGAAAAACTTCTTTTGGCCATATCTCCTAAACTAAGCGTCCTAGAGCGAAAAGGACGATAATTCGTGACCACCCCCAAAAAATCGAAAAATCCACCCAAATCCTAAAAAAATTGAAATTTTTATATGAAAAACTTCTTTTGGCCATATCTCCTAAACTAAGCGTCCTAGAGCGAAAAGGGCTTTAATTCGTGACCACCCTCAAAAAATCGAAAAATCCACCCAAATCCTAAAAAAATTGAAATTTTTATATGAAAAACTTCTTTTGGCCATATCTCCTAAACTAAGCGTCCTAGAGCGAAAAGGGCTTTAATTCGTGACCACCCCAAAAAAATCGAAAAATCCACCCAAATCCTAAAAAAATTGAAATTTTTATATGAAAAACTTCTTTTGGCCATATCTCCTAAACTAAGCGTCCTAGAGCGAAAAGGACACCACCAAAAAATCGAAAAATCCACCCAAATCCTAAAAAAATTGAAATTTTTATATGAAAAACTTCTTTTGGCCATATCTCCTAAACTAAGCGTCCTAGAGCGAAAAGGACGATAATTCGTGACCACCCCCAACAAATCGAAAAATCCACCCAAATCCTAAAAAAATTGAAATTTTTATATGAAAAACTTCTTTTGGCCATATCTCCTAAACTAAGCGTCCTAGAGCGAAAAGGGCTTTAATTCGTGACCACCCTCAAAAAATCGAAAAATCCACCCAAATCCTAAAAAAATTTAAATTTTTATATATGAAAAACTTCTTTTGGCCATATCTCCTAAACTAAGCGTCCTAGAGCGAAAAGGACGATAATTCGTGACCACCCCCAAAAAATCGAAAAATCCACCCAAATCCTAAAAAAATTGAAATTTGTATATGAAAAACTTCTTTTGGCCATATCTCCTAAACTAAGCGTCCTAGAGCGAAAAGGGCTTTAATTCGTGACCACCCTCAAAAAATCGAAAAATCCACCCAAATCCTAAAAAAATTGAAATTTTTATATGAAAAACTTCTTTTGGCCATATCTCCTAAACTAAGCGTCCTAGAGCGAAAAGGACGATAATTCGTGACCACCCCCAAAAAATCGAAAAATCCACCCAAATCCTAAAAAAATTGAAATTTTTATATGAAAAACTTCTTTTGGCCATATCTCCTAAACTAAGCGTCCTAGAGCGAAAAGGGCTTTAATTCGTGCCCACCCACAAAAAATCGAAAAATCCACCCAAATCCTAAAAAAAATTGAAATTTTTATATGAAAAACTTCTTTTGGCCATATCTCCTAAACTAAGCGTCCTAGAGCGAAAAGGACGATAATTCGTGACCACACCCAAAAAATCGAATAATCCACCCAAATCCTAAAAAAATTGAAATTTTTATATGAAAAACTTCTTTTGGCCATATCTCCTAAACTAAGCGTCCTAGAGCGAAAAGGGCTTTAATTCGTGACCACCCTCAAAAAATCGAAAAATCCACCCAAATCCTAAAAAAATTGAAATTTTTATATGAAAAACTTCTTTTGGCCATATCTCCTAAACTAAGCGTCCTAGAGCGAAAAGGGCTTTAATTCGTGGCCACCCTCAAAAAATCGAAAAATCCACCCAAATCCTAAAAAAATTGAAATTTTTATATGAAAAACTTCTTTTGGCCATATCTCCTAAACTAAGCGTCCTAGAGCGAAAAGGACGATAATTCGTGACCACCCCCAAAAAATCGAAAAATCCACCCAATCCTAAAAAAATTGAAATTTTTATATGAAAAACTTCGTTTGGCCATATCTCCTAAACTAAGCGTCCTAGAGCGAAAAGGGCTTTAATTCGTGACCACCCCCAAAAAATCGAAAAATCCACCCAAATCCTAAAAAAATTGAAATTTTTATATGAAAAACTTCTTTTGGCCATATCTCCTAAACTAAGCGTCCTAGAGCGAAAAGGACGATAATTCGTGACCACCCCCAAAAAATCGAAAAATCCACCCAAATCCTAAAAAAATTGAAATTTTTATATGAAAAACTTCTTTTGGCCATATCTCCTAAACTAAGCGTCCTAGAGCGAAAAGGGCTTTAATTCGTGACCACCCCCAAAAAATCGAAAAATCCACCCAAATCCTAAAAAAATTGAAATTTTTATATGAAAAACTTCTTTTGGCCATATCTCCTAAACTAAGCGTCCTAGAGCGAAAAGGACGATAATTCGTGACCACCCCCAAAAAATCGAAAAATCCACCCAAATCCTAAAAAAATTGAAATTTGTATATGAAAAACTTCTTTTGGCCATATCTCCTAAACTAAGCGTCCTAGAGCGAAAAGGGCTTTAATTCGTGACCACCCCCAAAAAATCGAAAAATCCACTCAAATCCTAAAAAAATTGAAATTTTTATATGAAAAACTTCTTTTGGCCATATCTCCTAAACTAAGCGTCCTAGAGCGAAAAGGGCTTTAATTCGTGACCACCCTCAAAAAATCGAAAAATCCACCCAAATCCTAAAAAAATTTAAATTTTTATATATGAAAAACTTCTTTTGGCCATATCTCCTAAACTAAGCGTCCTAGAGCGAAAAGGACGATAATTCGTGACCACCCCCAAAAAATCGAAAAATCCACCCAAATCCTAAAAAAATTGAAATTTTTATATGAAAAACTTCTTTTGGCCATATCTCCTAAACTAAGCGTCCTAGAGCGAAAAGGGCTTTAATTCGTGACCACCCTCAAAAAATCGAAAAATCCACCCAAATCCTAAAAAAATTGAAATTTTTATATGAAAAACTTCTTTTGGCCATATCTCCTAAACTAAGCGTCCTAGAGCGAAAAGGACGATAATTCGTGACCACCCCCAAAAAATCGAAAAATCCACCCAAATCCTAAAAAAATTGAAATTTTTATATGAAAAACTTCTTTTGGCCATATCTCCTAAACTAAGCGTCCTAGAGCGAAAAGGGCTTTAATTCGTGCCCACCCCCAAAAAATCCAAAAATCCACCCAAATCCTAAAAAAAATTGAAATTTTTATATGAAAAACTTCTTTTGGCCATATCTCCTAAACTAAGCGTCCTAGAGCGAAAAGGACGATAATTCGTGACCACACCCAAAAAATCGAATAATCCACCCAAATCCTAAAAAAATTGAAATTTTTATATGAAAAACTTCTTTTGGCCATATCTCCTAAACTAAGCGTCCTAGAGCGAAAAGGGCTTTAATTCGTGACCACCCTCAAAAAATCGAAAAATCCACCCAAATCCTAAAAAAATTGAAATTTTTATATGAAAAACTTCTTTTGGCCATATCTCCTAAACTAAGCGTCCTAGAGCGAAAAGGGCTTTAATTCGTGACCACCCCCAAAAAATCGAAAAATCCACCCAAATCCTAAAAAAATTGAAATTTTTATATGAAAAACTTCTTTTGGCCATATCTCCTAAACTAAGCGTCCTAGAGCGAAAAGGGCTTTAATTCGTGACCACCCCCAAAAAATCGAAAAATCCACCCAAATCCTAAAAAAATTGAAATTTTTATATGAAAAACTTCTTTTGGCCATATCTCCTAAACTAAGCGTCCTAGAGCGAAAAGGACGATAATTCGTGACCACCCCCAAAAAATCGAAAAATCCACCCAAATCCTAAAAAAATTGAAATTTTTATATGAAAAACTTCTTTTGGCCATATCTCCTAAACTAAGCGTCCTAGAGCGAAAAGGGCTTTAATTCGTGCCCACCCACAAAAAATCGAAAAATCCACCCAAATCCTAAAAAAAATTGAAATTTTTATATGAAAAACTTCTTTTGGCCATATCTCCTAAACTAAGCGTCCTAGAGCGAAAAGGACGATAATTCGTGACCACACCCAAAAAATCGAATAATCCACCCAAATCCTAAAAAAATTGAAACTTTTATATGAAAAACTTCGTTTGGCCATATCTCCTAAACTAAGCGTCCTAGAGCGAAAAGGGCTTTAATTCGTGACCACCCCCAAAAAATCGAAAAATCCACCCAAATCCTAAAAAAATTGAAATTTGTATATGAAAAACTTCTTTTGGTCATATCTCCTAAACTAAGCGTCCTAGAGCGAAAAGGACGATAATTCGTGACCACCCCCAAAAAATCGAAAAATCCACCCAAATCCTAAAAAGGGCTTTAATTCGTGACCACCCCCAAAAAATCGAAAAATCCACTCAAATCCTAAAAAAATTGAAATTTTTATATGAAAAACTTCTTTTGGCCATATCTCCTAAACTAAGCGTCCTAGAGCGAAAAGGGCTTTAATTCGTGACCACCCCCAAAAAATCGAAAAATCCACTCAAATCCTAAAAAAAATTGAAATTTTTATATGAAAAACTTCTTTTGGCCATATCTCCTAAACTAAGCGTCCTAGAGCGAAAAGGGCTTTAATTCGTGACCACCCCCAAACAATCGAAAAATCCACCCAAATCCTAAAAAAATTGAAATTTTTATATGAAAAACTTCTTTTGGCCATAAAAAAATTGAAATTTTTATATGAAAAACTTCTTTTGGCCATATCTCCTAAACTAAGCGTCCTAGAGCGAAAAGGACGATAATTCGTGACCACCCCCAAAAAATCGAAAAATCCACCCAAATCCTAAAAAAATTGAAATTTTTATATGAAAAACTTCTTTTGGCCATATCTCCTAAACTAAGCGTCCTAGAGCGAAAAGGGCTTTAATTCGTGACCACCCTCAAAAAATAGAAAAATCCACCCAAATCCTAAAAAAATTGAAATTTTTATATGAAAAACTTCTTTTGGCCATATCTCCTAAACTAAGCGTCCTAGAGCGAAAAGGACGATAATTCGTGACCACACCCAAAAAATCGAAAAATCCACCCAAATCCTAAAAAAATTGAAATTTTTATATGAAAAACTTCTTTTGGTCATATCTCCTAAACTAAGCGTCCTAGAGCGAAAAGGACGATAATTCGTGACCACCCCCAAAAAATTGAAAAATCCACCCAAATCCTAAAAAAATTGAAATTTTTATATGAAAAACTTCTTTTGGCCATATCTCCTAAACTAAGGGTCCTAGAGCGAAAAGGACGATAATTCGTGACCACCCCCAAAAAATCGAAAAATCCACCCAAATCCTAAAAAAATTTAAATTTTTATATGAACAACTTCTTTTGGCCATATCTCCTAAACTAAGCGTCCTAGAGCGAAAAGGGCTTTAATTCGTGACCACCCCCAAAAAATCGAAAAATCCACCCAAATCCTAAAAAAATTGAAATTTTTATATGAAAAACTTCTTTTGGCCATATCTCCTAAACTAAGCGTCCTAGAGCGAAAAGGACGATAATTCGTGACCACCCCCAAAAAATCGAAAAATCCACCCAAATCATAAAAAAATTGAAATTTTTATATGAAAAACTTCTTTTGGCCATATCTCCTAAACTAAGCGTCCTAGAGCGAAAAGGCTTTAATTCGTGACCACCCTCAAAAAATCGAAAAATCCACCCAAATCCTAAAAAAATTGAAATTTTTATATGAAAAACTTCTTTTGGCCATATCTCCTAAACTAAGCGTCCTAGAGCGAAAAGGGCTTTAATTCGTGACCACCCCCAAAAAATCGAAAAATCCACCCAAATCCTAAAAAAATTGAAATTTTTATATGAAAAACTTCTTTTGGCCATATCTCCTAAACTAAGCGTCCTAGAGCGAAAAGGGCTTTAATTCGTGACCACCCTCAAAAAATCGAAAAATCCACCCAAATCCTAAAAAAATTGAAATTTTTATATGATAAACTTCTTTTGGCCATATCTCCTAAACTAAGCGTCCTAGAGCGAAAAGGGCTTTAATTCGTGACCACCCCAAAAAAAATCGAAAAATCCACCCAAATCCTAAAAAAATTGAAATTTTTATATGAAAAACTTCTTTTGGCCATATCTCCTAAACTAAGCGCCCTAGAGCGAAAAGAACGATAATTCGTGACCACCCTCAAAAAATCGAAAAATCCACCCAAATCCTAAAAAATTGAAATTTTTATATGAAAAACTTCTTTTGGCCATATCTCCTAAACTAAGCGTCCTAGAGCGAAAAGGACGATAATTCGTGACCACCCCCAAAAAATCGAAAAATCCACCCAAATCCTAAAAAAATTGAAATTTTTATATGAACAACTTCTTTTGGCCATATCTCCTAAACTAAGCGTCCTAGAGCGAAAAGGGCTTTAATTCGTGACCACCCCCAAAAAATCGAAAAATCCACCCAAATCCTAAAAAAATTGAAATTTTTATATGAAAAACTTCTTTTGGCCATATCTCCTAAACTAAGCGTCCTAGAGCGAAAAGGGCTTTAATTCGTGCCCACCCCCAAAAAATCCAAAAATCCACCCAAATCCTAAAAAAAATTGAAATTTTTATATGAAAAACTTCTTTTGGCCATATCTCCTAAACTAAGCGTCCTAGAGCGAAAAGGACGATAATTCGTGACCACACCCAAAAAATCGAATAATCCACCCAAATCCTAAAAAAATTGAAATTTTTATATGAAAAACTTCTTTTGGCCATATCTCCTAAACTAAGCGTCCTAGAGCGAAAAGGGCTTTAATTCGTGACCACCCTCAAAAAATCGAAAAATCCACCCAAATCCTAAAAAAATTGAAATTTTTATATGAAAAACTTCTTTTGGCCATATCTCCTAAACTAAGCGTCCTAGAGCGAAAAGGGCTTTAATTCGTGACCACCCCCAAAAAATCGAAAAATCCACCCAAATCCTAAAAAAATTGAAATTTTTATATGAAAAACTTCTTTTGGCCATATCTCCTAAACTAAGCGTCCTAGAGCGAAAAGGGCTTTAATTCGTGACCACCCCCAAAAAATCGAAAAATCCACCCAAATCCTAAAAAAATTGAAATTTTTATATGAAAAACTTCTTTTGGCCATATCTCCTAAACTAAGCGTCCTAGAGCGAAAAGGACGATAATTCGTGACCACCCCCAAAAAATCGAAAAATCCACCCAAATCCTAAAAAAATTGAAATTTTTATATGAAAAACTTCTTTTGGCCATATCTCCTAAACTAAGCGTCCTAGAGCGAAAAGGGCTTTAATTCGTGCCCACCCACAAAAAATCGAAAAATCCACCCAAATCCTAAAAAAAATTGAAATTTTTATATGAAAAACTTCTTTTGGCCATATCTCCTAAACTAAGCGTCCTAGAGCGAAAAGGACGATAATTCGTGACCACACCCAAAAAATCGAATAATCCACCCAAATCCTAAAAAAATTGAAACTTTTATATGAAAAACTTCGTTTGGCCATATCTCCTAAACTAAGCGTCCTAGAGCGAAAAGGGCTTTAATTCGTGACCACCCCCAAAAAATCGAAAAATCCACCCAAATCCTAAAAAAATTGAAATTTTTATATGAAAAACTTCTTTTGGCCATATCTCCTAAACTAAGCGTCCTAGAGCGAAAAGGACGATAATTCGTGACCACCCCCAAAAAATCGAAAAATCCACCCAAATCCTAAAAAAATTGAAATTTGTATATGAAAAACTTCTTTTGGCCATATCTCCTAAACTAAGCGTCCTAGAGCGAAAAGGGCTTTAATTCGTGACCACCCCCAAAAAATCGAAAAATCCACTCAAATCCTAAAAAAATTGAAATTTTTATATGAAAAACTTCTTTTGGCCATATCTCCTAAACTAAGCGTCCTAGAGCGAAAAGGGCTTTAATTCGTGACCACCCCCAAAAAATCGAAAAATCCACTCAAATCCTAAAAAAATTGAAATTTTTATATGAAAAACTTCTTTTGGCCATATCTCCTAAACTAAGCGTCCTAGAGCGAAAAGGGCTTTAATTCGTGACCACCCCCAAAAAATCGAAAAATCCACCCAAATCCTAAAAAAATTGAAATTTTTATATGAAAAACTTCTTTTGGCCATAAAAAAATTGAAATTTTTATATGAAAAACTTCTTTTGGCCATATCTCCTAAACTAAGCGTCCTAGAGCGAAAAGGACGATAATTCGTGACCACCCCCAAAAAATCGAAAAATCCACCCAAATCCTAAAAAAATTGAAATTTTTATATGAAAAACTTCTTTTGGCCATATCTCCTAAACTAAGCGTCCTAGAGCGAAAAGGGCTTTAATTCGTGACCACCCTCAAAAAATAGAAAAATCCACCCAAATCCTAAAAAAATTGAAATTTTTATATGAAAAACTTCTTTTGGCCATATCTCCTAAACTAAGCGTCCTAGAGCGAAAAGGACGATAATTCGTGACCACACCCAAAAAATCGAAAAATCCACCCAAATCCTTAAAAAATTGAAATTTTTATATGAAAAACTTCTTTTGGTCATATCTCCTAAACTAAGCGTCCTAGAGCGAAAAGGACGAGAATTCGTGACCACCCCCAAAAAATTGAAAAATCCACCCAAATCCTAAAAAAATTGAAATTTTTATATGAAAAACTTCTTTTGGCCATATCTCCTAAACTAAGGGTCCTAGAGCGAAAAGGACGATAATTCGTGACCACCCCCAAAAAATCGAAAAATCCACCCAAATCCTAAAAAAATTTAAATTTTTATATGAAAAACTTCTTTTGGCCATATCTCCTAAACTAAGCGTCCTAGAGCGAAAAGGGCTTTAATTCGTGACCACCCCAAAAAAATCGAAAAATCCACCCAAATCCTAAAAAAATTGAAATTTTTATATGAAAAACTTCTTTTGGCCATATCTCCTAAACTAAGCGTCCTAGAGCGAAAAGGGCTTTAATTCGTGACCACCCTCAAAAAATCGAAAAATCCACCCAAATCCTAAAAAAATTGAAATTTTTATATGATAAACTTCTTTTGGCCATATCTCCTAAACTAAGCGTCCTAGAGCGAAAAGGGCTTTAATTCGTGACCACCCCAAAAAAATCGAAAAATCCACCCAAATCCTAAAAAAATTGAAATTTTTATATGAAAAACTTCTTTTGGCCATATCTCCTAAACTAAGCGCCCTAGAGCGAAAAGAACGATAATTCGTGACCACCCTCAAAAAATCGAAAAATCCACCCAAATCCTAAAAAATTGAAATTTTTATATGAAAAACTTCTTTTGGTCATATCTCCTAAACTAAGCGTCCTAGAGCGAAAAGGACGATAATTCGTGACCACCCCCAAAAAATCGAAAAATCCACCCAAATCCTAAAAAAATTGAAATTTTTATATGAACAACTTCTTTTGGCCATATCTCCTAAACTAAGCGTCCTAGAGCGAAAAGGGCTTTAATTCGTGACCACCCCCAAAAAATCGAAAAATCCACCCAAATCCTAAAAAAATTAAAATTTTTATATGAAAAACTTCTTTTGGCCATATCTCCTAAACTAAGCGTCCTAGAGCGAAAAGGACGATAATTCGTGACCACCCCCAAAAAATCGAAAAATCCACCCAAATCCTAAAAAAATTGAAATTTTTATATGAAAAACTTCTTTTGGCCATATCTCCTAAACTAAGCGTCCTAGAGCGAAAAGGGCTTTAATTCGTGACCACCCTCAAAAAATCGAAAAATCCACCCAAATCCTAAAAAAATTTAAATTTTTATATGAAAAACTTCTTTTGGTCATATCTCCTAAACTAAGCGTCCTAGAGCGAAAAGGACGATAATTCGTGACCACCCCCAAAAAATTGAAAAATCCACCCAAATCCTAAAAAAATTGAAATTTTTATATGAAAAACTTCTTTCGGCCATATCTCCTAAACTAAGCGTCCTAGAGCGAAAAGGACGATAATTCGTGACCACCCCAAAAAAATCGAAAAATCCACCCAAATCCTAAAAAAATTGAAATTTTTATATGAAAAACTTCTTTTGGCCATATCTCCTAAACTAAGCGTCCTAGAGCGAAAAGGACGATAATTCGTGACCACCCTCAAAAAATCGAAAAATCCACCCAAATCCTAAAAAAATTGAAATTTTTATATGAAAAACTTCTTTTGGCCATATCTCCTAAACTAAGCGTCCTAGAGCGAAAAAGACGATAATTCATGACCACCCCCAAAAAATCGAAAAATCCACCCAAATCCTAAAAAAATTGAAATTTTTATATGAAAAACTTCTTTTGGCCATATCTCCTAAACTAAGCGTCCTAGAGCGAAAAGGACGATAATTCGTGACCACCCCCAAAAAATCCACCCAAATCCTAAAAAAATTGAAATTTTTATATGAAAAACTTCTTTTGGCCATATCTCCTAAACTAAGCGTCCTAGAGCGAAAAGGGCTTTAATTCGTGACCACCCCGAAAAAATCGAAAAATCCACCCAAATCCTAAAAAAATTGAAAATTTTATATGAAAAACTTCTTTTGGCCATATCTCCTAAACTAAGCGTCCTAGAGCGAAAAGGACGATAATTCGTGACCACCCCCACAAAATCGAAAAATCCACCCAAATCCTAAAAAAATTGAAATTTTTATATGAAAAACTTCTTTTGGCCATATCTCCTAAACTAAGCGTCCTAGAGCGAAAAGGGCTTTAATTCGTGACCACCCTCAAAAAATCGAAAAATCCACCCAAATCCTAAAAAAATTGAAATTTTTATATGAAAAACTTCTTTTGGCCATATCTCCTAAACTAAGCGTCCTAGAGCGAAAAGGACGATAATTCGTGACCACCCTCAAAAAATCGAAAAATCCACCCAAATCCTAAAAAAATTGAAATTTTTATATGAAAAACTTCTTTTGGCCATATCTCCTAAACTAAGCGTCCTAGAGCGAAAAGGACGATAATTCGTGACCACCCCCAAAAAATCGAAAAATCCACCCAAATCCTAAAAAAATTGAAAATTTTATATGAAAAACTTCTTTTGGCCATATCTCCTAAACTAAGCGTCCTAGAGCGAAAAAGACGATAATTCATGACCACCCCCAAAAAATCGAAAAATCCACCCAAATCCTAAAAAAATTGAAATTTTTATATGAAAAACTTCTTTTGGCCATATCTCCTAAACTAAGCGTCCTAGAGCGAAAAGGACGATAATTCGTGACCACCCCCAAAAAATCGAAAAATCCACCCAAATCCTAAAAAAATTGAAATTTTTATATGAAAAACTTCTTTTGGCCATATCTCCTAAACTAAGCGTCCTAGAGCGAAAAGGGCTTTAATTCGTGACCACCCCGAAAAAATCGAAAAATCCACCCAAATCCTAAAAAAATTGAAAATTTTATATGAAAAAACTTCTTTTGGCCATATCTCCTAAACTAAGCGTCCTAGAGCGAAAAGGGCTTTAATTCGTGACCACCCCCACAAAATCGAAAAATCCACCCAAATCCTAAAAAAATTGAAATTTTTATATGAAAAACTTCTTTTGGCCATATCTCCTAAACTAAGCGTCCTAGAGCGAAAAGGGCTTTAATTCGTGACCACCCTCAAAAAATCGAAAAATCCACCCAAATCCTAAAAAAATTGAAATTTTTATATGAAAAACTTCTTTTGGCCATATCTCCTAAACTAAGCGTCCTAGAGCGAAAAGGACGATAATTCGTGACCACACCCAAAAAATCGAAAAATCCACCCAAATCCTAAAAAAATTGAAATTTTTATATGAAAAACTTATTTTGGTCATATCTCCTAAACTAAGCGTCCTAGAGCGAAAAGGGCTTTAATTCGTGACCACCCCAAAAAAATCGAAAAATCCACCCAAATCCTAAAAAAATTGAAATTTTTATATGAAAAACTTCTTTTGGCCATATCTCCTAAACTAAGCGTCCTAGAGCGAAAAGGACGATAATTCGTGACCACCCTCAAAAAATCGAAAAATCCACCCAAATCCTAAAAAAAATGAAATTTTTATATGAAAAACTTCTTTTGGCCATATCTCCTAAACTAAGCGTCCTAGAGCGAAAAGGACGATAATTCGTGACCACCCCCAAAAAATCGAAAAATCCACCCAAATCCTAAAAAAATTGAAATTTTTATATGAACAACTTCTTTTGGCCACATCTCCTAAACTAAGCGTCCTAGAGCGAAAAGGACGATAATTCGTGACCACCCCCAAAAAATCGAAAAATCCACCCAAATCCTAAAAAAATTGAAATTTTTATATGAAAAACTTCTTTTGGCCATATCTCCTAAACTAAGCGTCCTAGAGCGAAAAGGGCTTTAATTCGTGACCACCCCCAAAAAATCGAAAAATCCACCCAAATCCAAAAAAAATTGAAAATTTTATATGAAAAACTTCTTTTGGCCATATCTCCTAAACTAAGCGTCCTAGAGCGAAAAGGACGATAATTCGTGACCACCCCCAAAAAATCGAAAAATCCACCCAAATCCTAAAAAAAATTGAAATTTCCTAAACTAAGCGTCCTAGAGCGAAAAGGGCTTTAATTCGTGACCACCCCAAAAAAATCGAAAAATCCACCCAAATCCTAAAAAAATTGAAATTTTTATATGAAAAACTTCTTTTGGCCATATCTCCTAAACTAAGCGTCCTAGAGCGAAAAGGACGATAATTCGTGACCACCCTCAAAAAATCGAAAAATCCACCCAAATCCTAAAAAAATTGAAATTTTTATATGAAAAACTTCTTTTGGCCATATCTCCTAAACTAAGCGTCCTAGAGCGAAAAGGACGATAATTCGTGACCACCCCCAAAAAATCGAAAAATCCACCCAAATCCTAAAAAAATTGAAATTTTTATATGAACAACTTCTTTTGGCCACATCTCCTAAACTAAGCGTCCTAGAGCGAAAAGGACGATAATTCGTGACCACCCCCAAAATCGAAAAATCCACCCAAATCCTAAAAAAATTGAAATTTTTATATGAAAAACTTCTTTTGGCCATATCTCCTAAACTAAGCGTCCTAGAGCGAAAAGGACGATAATTCGTGACCACCCCCAAAAAATCGAAAAATCCACCCAAATCCTAAAAAAATTGAAATTTTTATATGAACAACTTCTTTTGGCCATATCTCCTAAACTAAGCGTCCTAGAGCGAAACGGGCTTTAATTCGTGACCAACCCCGAAAAAATCGAAAAATCCACCCAAATCCAAAAAAAATTGAAAATTTTATATGAAAAACTTCTTTTGGCCATATCTCCTAAACTAAGCGTCCTAGAGCGAAAAGGACGATAATTCGTGACCACCCCCAAAAAATCGAAAAATCCACCCAAATCCTGAAAAAATTGAAATTTTTATATGAAAAAAAAATCGAAAAATCCACCCAAATCCTAAAAAAATTGAAATTGTTATATGAAAAACTTCTTTTGGCCATATCTCCTAAACTAAGCGTCCTAGAGCGAAAAGGGCTTTAATTCGTGACCACCCTCAAAAAATCGAAAAATCCACCCAAATCCTAAAAAAATTTAAATTTTTATATGAAAAACTTCTTTTGGCCATATCTCCTAAACTAAGCGTCCTAGAGCGAAAAGGACGATAATTCGTGACCACACCCAAAAAATCGAAAAATCCACCCAAATCCTAAAAAAATTGAAATTTTTATATGAAAAACTTCTTTTGGTCATATCTCCTAAACTAAGCGTCCTAGAGCGAAAAGGGCTTTAATTCGTGACCACCCCAAAAAAATCGAAAAATCCACCCAAATCCTAAAAAAATTGAAATTTTTATATGAAAAACTTCTTTTGGCCATATCTCCTAAACTAAGCGTCCTAGAGCGAAAAGGACGATAATTCGTGACCACCCTCAAAAAATCGAAAAATCCACCCAAATCCTAAAAAAATTGAAATTTTTATATGAACAACTTCTTTTGGCCACATCTCCTAAACTAAGCGTCCTAGAGCGAAAAGGACGATAATTCGTGACCACCCCCAAAAAATCGAAAAATCCACCCAAATCCTAAAAAAATTGAAATTTTTATATGAAAAACTTCTTTTGGCCATATCTCCTAAACTAAGCGTCCTAGAGCGAAAAGGACGATAATTCGTGACCACCTCCAAAAAATCGAAAAATCCACCCAAATCCTAAAAAAATTGAAATTTTTATATGAAAAACTTCTTTTGGCCATATCTCCTAAACTAAGCGTCCTAGAGCGAAAAGGGCTTTAATTCGTGACCACCCCCAAAAAATCGAAAAATCCACCCAAATCCAAAAAAAATTGAAAATTTTATATGAAAAACTTCTTTTGGCCATATCTCCTAAACTAAGCGTCCTAGAGCGAAAAGGACGATAATTCGTGACCACCCCCAAAAAATCGAAAAATCCACCCAAATCCTAAAAAAATTGAAATTTTTATATGAAAAACTTCTTTTGGCCATATCTCCGAAACTAAGCGTCCTAGAGCGAAAAGGGCTTTAATTCGTGACCACCCTCAAAAAATCGAAAAATCCACCCAAATCCTAAAAAAATTTAAATTTTTATATGAAAAACTTCTTTTGGCCATATCTCCTAAACTAAGCGTCCTAGAGCGAAAAGGACGATAATTCGTGACCACACCCAAAAAATCGAAAAATCCACCCAAATCCTAAAAAAATTGAAATTTTTATATGAAAAACTTCTTTTGGCCATATCTCCTAAACTAAGCGTCCTAGAGCGAAAAGGGCTTTAATTCGTGACCACCCCAAAAAAATCGAAAAATCCACCCAAATCCTAAAAAAATTGAAATTTTTATATGAAAAACTTCTTTTGGCCATATCTCCTAAACTAAGCGTCCTAGAGCGAAAAGGACGATAATTCGTGACCACCCTCAAAAAATCGAAAAATCCACCCAAATCCTAAAAAAATTGAAATTTTTATATGAAAAACTTTTTTGGCCATATCTCCTAAACTAAGCGTCCTAGAGCGAAAAGGACGATAATTCGTGACCACCCCCAAAAAATCGAAAAATCCACCCAAATCCTAAAAAAATTGAAATTTTTATATGAAAAACTTCTTTTGGCCATATCTCCTAAACTAAGCGTCCTAGAGCGAAAAGGACGATAATTCGTGACCACCCCCAAAAAATCGAAAAATCCACCCAAATCCTAAAAAATTTAAATTTTTATATGAAAAACTTCTTTTGGCCATATCTCCTAAACTAAGCGTCCTAGAGCGAAAAGGGCTTTATTTCGTGACCACCCTCAAAAAATCGAAAAATCCACCCAAATCTTAAAAAAATTGAAATTTTTATATGAAAAACTTCTTTTGGCCATATCTCCTAAACTAAGCGTCCTAGAGCGAAAAGGACGATAATTCGTGACCACCCCCAAAAAATCGAAAAATCCACCCAAATCCTAAAAAAATTGAAATTTTTATATGAAAAACTTCTTTTGGCCATATCTCCTAAACTAAGCGTCCTAGAGCGAAAAGGGCTTTAATTCGTGACCACCCTCAAAAAATCGAAAAATCCACCCAAATCCTAAAAAAATTGAAATTTTTATATGAAAAACTTCTTTTGGCCATATCTCCTAAACTAAGCGTCCTAGAGCGAAAAGGGCTTTAATTCGTGACCACCCCAAAAAAATCGAAAAATCCACCCAAATCCTAAAAAAATTGAAATTTTTATATGAAAAACTTCTTTTGGCCATATCTCCTAAACTAAGCGTCCTAGAGCGAAAAGGACGATAATTCGTGAGCACCCTCAAAAAATCGAAAAATCCACCCAAATCCTAAAACAATTGAAATTTTTATATGAAAAACTTCTTTTGGCCATATCTCCTAAACTAAGCGTCCTAGAGCGAAAAGGACGATAATTCGTGACCACCCCCAAAAAATCGAAAAATCCACCCAAATCCTAAAAAAATTGAAATTTTTATATGAACAACTTCTTTTGGCCACATCTCCTAAACTAAGCGTCCTAGAGCGAAAAGGACGATAATTCGTGACCACCCCCAAAAAATCGAAAAATCCACCCAAATCCTAAAAAAATTGAAATTTTTATATGAAAAACTTCTTTTGGCCATATCTCCTAAACTAAGCGTCCTAGAGCGAAAAGGACGATAATTCGTGACCACCCCCAAAAAATCGAAAAATCCACCCAAATCCTAAAAAAATTGAAATTTTTATATGAAAAACTTCTTTTGGCCATATCTCCTAAACTAAGCGTCCTAGAGCGAAAAGGGCTTTAATTCGTGACCACCCCCAAAAAATCGAAAAATCCACCCAAATCCAAAAAAAATTGAAAATTTTATATGAAAAACTTCTTTTGGCCATATCTCCTAAACTAAGCGTCCTAGAGCGAAAAGGACGATAATTCGTGACCACCCCCAAAAAATCGAAAAATCCACCCAAATCCTAAAAAAATTGAAATTTTTATATGAAAAACTTCTTTTGGCCATATCTCCTAAACTAAGCGTCCTAGAGCGAAAAGGACGATAATTCGTGACCACCCCCAAAAAATCGAAAAATCCACCCAAATCCTAAAAAAATTGAAATTTTTATATGAACAACTTCTTTTGGCCATATCTCCTAAACTAAGCGTCCTAGAGCGAAAAGGGCTTTAATTCGTGACCACCCCCAAAAAATCGAAAAATCCACCCAAATCCTAAAAAAATTGAAATTTTTATATGAAAAACTTCTTTTGGCCATATCTCCTAAACTAAGCGTCCTAGAGCGAAAAGGACGATAATTCGTGACCACCCCCAAAAAATCGAAAAATCCACCCAAATCCTAAAAAATTTAAATTTTTATATGAAAAACTTCTTTTGGCCATATCTCCTAAACTAAGCGTCCTAGAGCGAAAAGGGCTTTAATTCGTGACCACCCTCAAAAAATCGAAAAATCCACCCAAATCTTAAAAAAATTGAAATTTTTATATGAAAAACTTCTTTTGGCCATATCTCCTAAACTAAGCGTCCTAGAGCGAAAAGGACGATAATTCGTGACCACCCCCAAAAAATCGAAAAATCCACCCAAATCCTAAAAAAATTGAAATTTTTATATGAAAAACTTCTTTTGGCCATATCTCCTAAACTAAGCGTCCTAGAGCGAAAAGGGCTTTAATTCGTGACCACCCTCAAAAAATCGAAAAATCCACCCAAATCCTAAAAAAATTGAAATTTTTATATGAAAAACTTCTTTTGGCCATATCTCCGAAACTAAGCGTCCTAGAGCGAAAAGGGCTTTAATTCGTGACCACCCTCAAAAAATCGAAAAATCCACCCAAATCCTAAAAAAATTTAAATTTTTATATGAAAAACTTCTTTTGGCCATATCTCCTAAACTAAGCGTCCTAGAGCGAAAAGGACGATAATTCGTGACCACACCCAAAAAATCGAAAAATCCACCCAAATCCTAAAAAAATTGAAATTTTTATATGAAAAACTTCTTTTGGTCATATCTCCTAAACTAAGCGTCCTAGAGCGAAAAGGGCTTTAATTCGTGACCACCCCAAAAAAATCGAAAAATCCACCCAAATCCTAAAAAAATTGAAATTTTTATATGAAAAACTTCTTTTGGCCATATCTCCTAAACTAAGCGTCCTAGAGCGAAAAGGACGATAATTCGTGACCACCCTCAAAAAATCGAAAAATCCACCCAAATCCTAAAAAAATTGAAATTTTTATATGAAAAACTTCTTTTGGCCATATCTCCTAAACTAAGCGTCCTAGAGCGAAAAGGACGATAATTCGTGACCACCCCCAAAAAATCGAAAAATCCACCCAAATCCTAAAAAAATTGAAATTTTTATATGAACAACTTCTTTTGGCCATATCTCCTAAACTAAGCGTCCTAGAGCGAAAAGGGCTTTAATTCGTGACCACCCCCAAAAAATCGAAAAATCCACCCAAATCCTAAAAAAATTGAAATTTTTATATGAAAAACTTCTTTTGGCCATATCTCCTAAACTAAGCGTCCTAGAGCGAAAAGGACGATAATTCGTGACCACCCCCGAAAAATCCACCCAAAAAATCGAAAAATCCACCCAAATCCTAAAAAAATTGAAATTTTTATATGAAAAACTTCTTTTGGCCATATCTCCTAAACTAAGCGTCCTAGAGCGAAAAGGGCTTTAATTCGTGACCACCCCCAAAAAATCGAAAAATCCACCCAAATCCAAAAAAATTGAAAATTTTATATGAAAAACTTCTTTTGGCCATATCTCCTAAACTAAGCGTCCTAGAGCGAAAAAGACGATAATTCGTGACCACCCCCAAAAAATTGAAAAATCCGCCCAAATCCTAAAAAAATTGAAATTTTTATATGAAAAACTTCTTTTGGCCATATCTCCTAAACTAAGCGTCCTAGAGCGAAAAGGGCTTTAATCAAAAAAATCGAAAAATCCACCCAAATCCTAAAAAAATTGAAATTTTTATATGAAAAACTTCTTTTGGCCATATCTCCTAAACTAAGCGTCCTAGAGCGAAAAGGACGATAATTCGTGACCACCCCCAAAAATTCGAAAAATCCACCCAAATCCTAAAAAAATTGAAATTTTTATATGAACAACTTCTTTTGGCCCTATCTCCTAAACTAAGCGTCCTAGAGCGAAAAGGACGATAATTCGTGACCACCCCCAAAAAATCGAAAAATCCACCCAAATCCTAAAAAAATTGAAATTTTTATATGAAAAACTTCTTTTGGACATATCTCCTAAACTAAGCGTCCTAGAGCGAAAAGGACGATAATTCGTGACCACCCCCAAAAAATCGAAAAATCCACCCAAATCCTAAAAAATTTAAATTTTTATATGAAAAACTTCTTTTGGCCATATCTCCTAAACTAAGCGTCCTAGAGCGAAAAGGGCTTTAATTCGTGACCACCCTCAAAAAATCGAAAAATCCACCCAAATCTTAAAAAAATTGAAATTTTTATATGAAAAACTTCTTTTGGCCATATCTCCTAAACTAAGCGTCCTAGAGCGAAAAGGGCTTTAATTCGTGACCACCCCAAAAAAATCGAAAAATCCACTCAAATCCTAAAAAAATTGAAATTTTTATATGAAAAACTTCTTTTGGCCATATCTCCTAAACTAAGCGTCCTAGAGCGAAAAGGACGATAATTCGTGACCACCCTCAAAAAATCGAAAAATCCACCCAAATCCTAAAACAATTGAAATTTTTATATGAAAAACTTCTTTTGGCCATATCTCCTAAACTAAGCGTCCTAGAGCGAAAAGGACGATAATTCGTGACCACCCCCAAAAAATCGAAAAATCCACCCAAATCCTAAAAAAATTGAAATTTTTATATGAACAACTTCTTTTGGCCACATCTCCTAAACTAAGCGTCCTAGAGCGAAAAGGACGATAATTCGTGACCACCCCCAAAAAATCGAAAAATCCACCCAAATCCTAAAAAAATTGAAATTTTTATATGAAAAACTTCTTTTGGCCATATCTCCTAAACTAAGCGTCCTAGAGCGAAAAGGACGATAATTCGTGACCACCCCCAAAAAATCGAAAAATCCACCCAAATCCTAAAAAAATTGAAATTTTTATATGAAAAACTTCTTTTGGCCATATCTCCTAAACTAAGCGTCCTAGAGCGAAAAGGGCTTTAATTCGTGACCACCCCCAAAAAATCGAAAAATCCACCCAAATCCAAAAAAAAATTGAAAATTTTATATGAAAAACTTCTTTTGGCCATATCTCCTAAACTAAGCGTCCTAGAGCGAAAAGGACGATAATTCGTGACCACCCCCAAAAAATCGAAAAATCCACCCAAATCCTAAAAAAATTGAAATTTTTATATGAAAAACTTCTTTTGGCCATATCTCCTAAACTAAGCGTCCTAGAGCGAAAAGGACGATAATTCGTGACCACCCCCAAAAAATCGAAAAATCCACCCAAATCCTAAAAAAATTGAAATTTTTATATGAACAACTTCTTTTGGCCATATCTCCTAAACTAAGCGTCCTAGAGCGAAAAGGGCTTTAATCAAAAAAATCGAAAAATCCACCCAAATCCTAAAAAAATTGAAATTTTTATATGAAAAACTTCTTTTGGCCATATCTCCTAAACTAAGCGTCCTAGAGCGAAAAGGACGATAATTCGTGACCACCCTCAAAAAATCGAAAAATCCACCCAAATCCTAAAAAAATTGAAATTTTTATATGAAAAACTTCTTTTGGCCATATCTCCTAAACTAAGCGTCCTAGAGCGAAAAGGACGATAATTCGTGACCACCCCCAAAAAATCGAAAAATCCACCCAAATCCTAAAAAAATTGAAATTTTTATATGAACAACTTCTTTTGGCCATATCTCCTAAACTAAGCGTCCTAGAGCGAAAAGGACGATAATTCGTGACCACCCCCAAAAAATCGAAAAATCCACCCAAATCCTAAAAAAATTGAAATTTTTATATGAAAAACTTCTTTTGGCCATATCTCCTAAACTAAGCGTCCTAGAGCGAAAAGGACGATAATTCGTGACCACCCCCAAAAAATCGAAAAATCCACCCAAATCCTAAAAAAATTGAAATTTTTATATGAAAAACTTCTTTTGGCCATATCTCCTAAACTAAGCGTCCTAGAGCGAAAAGGGCTTTAATTCGTGACCACCCCAACAAAATCGAAAAATCCACCCAAATCCTAAAAAAATTGAAATTTTTATATGAAAAACTTCTTTTGGCCATATCTCCTAAACTAAGCGTCCTAGAGCGAAAAGGACGATAATTCGTGACCACCCCCAAAAAATCGAAAAATCCACCCAAATCCTAAAAAAATTGAAATTTTTATATGAAAAACTTCTTTTGGCCATATCTCCTAAACTAAGCGTCCTAGAGCGAAAAGGACGATAATTCGTGACCACCCCCAAAAAATCGAAAAATCCACCCAAATCCTAAAAAATTTAAATTTTTATATGAAAAACTTCTTTTGGCCATATCTCCTAAACTAAGCGTCCTAGAGCGAAAAGGGCTTTAATTCGTGACCACCCTCAAAAAATCGAAAAATCCACCCAAATCTTAAAAAAATTGAAATTTTTATATGAAAAACTTCTTTTGGCCATATCTCCTAAACTAAGCGTCCTAGAGCGAAAAGGGCTTTAATTCGTGACCACCCCAAAAAAATCGAAAAATCCACCCAAATCCTAAAAAAATTGAAATTTTTATATGAAAAACTTCTTTTGGCCATATCTCCTAAACTAAGCGTCCTAGAGCGAAAAGGACGATAATTCGTGACCACCCTCAAAAAATCGGAAAATCCACCCAAATCCTAAAACAATTGAAATTTTTATATGAAAAACTTCTTTTGGCCATATCTCCTAAACTAAGCGTCCTAGAGCGAAAAGGACGATAATTCGTGACCACCCCCAAAAAATCGAAAAATCCACCCAAATCCTAAAAAAATTGAAATTTTTATATGAACAACTTCTTTTGGCCACATCTCCTAAACTAAGCGTCCTAGAGCGAAAAGGACGATAATTCGTGACCACCCCCAAAAAATCGAAAAATCCACCCAAATCCTAAAAAAATTGAAATTTTTATATGAAAAACTTCTTTTGGCCATATCTCCTAAACTAAGCGTCCTAGAGCGAAAAGGACGATAATTCGTGACCACCCCCAAAAAATCGAAAAATCCACCCAAATCCTAAAAAAATTGAAATTTTTATATGAAAAACTTCTTTTGGCCATATCTCCTAAACTAAGCGTCCTAGAGCGAAAAGGGCTTTAATTCGTGACCACCCCCAAAAAATCGAAAAATCCACCCAAATCCAAAAAAAATTGAAAATTTTATATGAAAAACTTCTTTTGGCCATATCTCCTAAACTAAGCGTCCTAGAGCGAAAAGGACGATAATTCGTGACCACCCCCAAAAAATCGAAAAATCCACCCAAATCCTAAAAAAATTGAAATTTTTATATGAAAAACTTCTTTTGGCCATATCTCCTAAACTAAGCGTCCTAGAGCGAAAAGGACGATAATTCGTGACCACCCCCAAAAAATCGAAAAATCCACCCAAATCCTAAAAAAATTGAAATTTTTATATGAACAACTTCTTTTGGCCATATCTCCTAAACTAAGCGTCCTAGAGCGAAAAGGGCTTTAATTCGTGACCACCCCCAAAAAATCGAAAAATCCACCCAAATCCTAAAAAAATTGAAATTTTTATATGGAAAACTTCTTTTGGCCATATCTCCTAAACTAAGCGTCCTAGAGCGAAAAGGACGATAATTCGTGACCACCCCCAAAAAATCGAAAAATCCACCCAAATCCTAAAAAATTTAAATTTTTATATGAAAAACTTCTTTTGGCCATATCTCCTAAACTAAGCGTCCTAGAGCGAAAAGGGCTTTAATTCGTGACCACCCTCAAAAAATCGAAAAATCCACCCAAATCTTAAAAAAATTGAAATTTTTATATGAAAAACTTCTTTTGGCCATATCTCCTAAACTAAGCGTCCTAGAGCGAAAAGGACGATAATTCGTGACCACCCCCAAAAAATCGAAAAATCCACCCAAATCCTAAAAAAATTGAAATTTTTATATGAAAAACTTCTTTTGGCCATATCTCCTAAACTAAGCGTCCTAGAGCGAAAAGGACGATAATTCGTGACCACCCCCAAAAAATCGAAAAATCCACCCAAATCCTAAAAAATTTAAATTTTTATATGAAAAACTTCTTTTGGCCATATCTCCTAAACTAAGCGTCCTAGAGCGAAAAGGGCTTTAATTCGTGACCACCCTCAAAAAATCGAAAAATCCACCCAAATCTTAAAAAAATTGAAATTTTTATATGAAAAACTCCTTTTGGCCATATCTCCTAAACTAAGCGTCCTAGAGCGAAAAGGGCTTTAATTCGTGACCACCCCAAAAAAATCGAAAAATCCACCCAAATCCTAAAAAAATTGAAATTTTTATATGAAAAACTTCTTTTGGCCATATCTCCTAAACTAAGCGTCCTAGAGCGAAAAGGACGATAATTCGTGACCACACCCAAAAAGTCGAAAAATCCACCCAAATCCTAAAAAAATTGAAATTTTTATATGAAAAACTTCTTTTGGCCATATCTCCTAAACTAAGCGTCCTAGAGCGAAAAGGACGATAATTCGTGACCACCCCCAAAAAATCGAAAAATCCACCCAAATCCTAAAAAAATTGAAATTTTTATATGAACAACTTCTTTTGGCCACATCTCCTAAACTAAGCGTCCTAGAGCGAAAAGGACGATAATTCGTGACCACCCCCAAAAAATCGAAAAATCCACCCAAATCCTAAAAAAATTGAAATTTTTATATGAAAAACTTCTTTTGGCCATATCTCCTAAACTAAGCGTCCTAGAGCGAAAAGGACGATAATTCGTGACCACCCCCAAAAAATCGAAAAATCCACCCAAATCCTAAAAAAATTGAAATTTTTATATGAAAAACTTCTTTTGGCCATATCTCCTAAACTAAGCGTCCTAGAGCGAAAAGGGCTTTAATTCGTGACCACCCCCAAAAAATCGAAAAATCCACCCAAATCCAAAAAAAATTGAAAATTTTATATGAAAAACTTCTTTTGGCCATATCTCCTAAACTAAGCGTCCTAGAGCGAAAAGGACGATAATTCGTGACAACCCCCAAAAAATCGAAAAATCCACCCAAATCCTAAAAAAATTGAAATTTTTATATGAAAAACTTCTTTTGGCCATATCTCCTAAACTAAGCGTCCTAGAGCGAAAAGGACGATAATTCGTGACCACCCCCAAAAAATCTAAAAATCCACCCAAATCCTAAAAAAATTGAAATTTTTATATGAACAACTTCTTTTGGCCATATCTCCTAAACTAAGCGTCCTAGAGCGAAAAGGGCTTTAATTCGTGACCACCCCCAAAAAATCGAAAAATCCACCCAAATCCTAAAAAAATTGAAATTTTTATATGGAAAACTTCTTTTGGCCATATCTCCTAAACTAAGCGTCCTAGAGCGAAAAGGACGATAATTCGTGACCACCCCCAAAAAATCGAAAAATCCACCCAAATCCTAAAAAATTTAAATTTTTATATGAAAAACTTCTTTTGGCCATATCTCCTAAACTAAGCGTCCTAGAGCGAAAAGGGCTTTAATTCGTGACCACCCTCAAAAAATCGAAAAATCCACCCAAATCTTAAAAAAATTGAAATTTTTATATGAAAAACTTCTTTTGGCCATATCTCCTAAACTAAGCGTCCTAGAGCGAAAAGGACGATAATTCGTGACCACCCCCAAAAAATCGAAAAATCCACCCAAATCCTAAAAAAATTGAAATTTTTATATGAAAAACTTATTTTGGCCATATCTCCTAAACTAAGCGTCCTAGAGCGAAAAGGGCTTTAATTCGTGACCACCCTCAAAAAATCGAAAAATCCACCCAAATCCTAAAAAAATTGAAATTTTTATATGAAAAACTTCTTTTGGCCATATCTCCGAAACTAAGCGTCCTAGAGCGAAAAGGGCTTTAATTCGTGACCACCCTCAAAAAATCGAAAAATCCACCCAAATCCTAAAAAAATTTAAATTTTTATATGAAAAACTTCTTTTGGCCATATCTCCTAAACTAAGCGTCCTAGAGCGAAAAGGACGATAATTCGTGACCACACCCAAAAACTCGAAAAATCCACCCAAATCCTAAAAAAATTGAAATTTTTATATGAAAAACTTCTTTTGGTCATATCTCCTAAACTAAGCGTCCTAGAGCGAAAAGGGCTTTAATTCGTGACCACCCCAAAAAAATCGAAAAATCCACCCAAATCCTAAAAAAATTGAAATTTTTATATGAAAAACTTCTTTTGGCCATATCTCCTAAACTAAGCGTCCTAGAGCGAAAAGGACGATAATTCGTGACCACCCTCAAAAAATCGAAAAATCCACCCAAATCCTAAAAAAATTGAAATTTTTATATGAAAAACTTCTTTTGGCCATATCTCCTAAACTAAGCGTCCTAGAGCGAAAAGGACGATAATTCGTGACCACCCCCAAAAAATCGAAAAATCCACCCAAATCCTAAAAAAATTGAAATTTTTATATGAACAACTTCTTTTGGCCATATCTCCTAAACTAAGCGTCCTAGAGCGAAAAGGGCTTTAATTCGTGACCACCCCCAAAAAATCGAAAAATCCACCCAAATCCTAACAAAATTGAAATTTTTATATGAAAAACTTCTTTTGGCCATATCTCCTAAACTAAGCGTCCTAGAGCGAAGAGGACGATAATTCGTGACCACCCCCAAAAAATCGAAAAATCCACCCAAAAAATCGAAAAATCCACCCAAATCCTAAAAAAATTGAAATTTTTATATGAAAAACTTCTTTTGGCCATATCTCCTAAACTAAGCGTCCTAGAGCGAGAAGGGCTTTAATTCGTGACCACCCCCAAAAAATCGAAAAATCCACCCAAATTCAAAAAAAATTGAAAATTTTATATGAAAAACTTCTTTTGGCCATATCTCCTAAACTAAGCGTCCTAGAGCGAAAAAGACGATAATTCGTGACCACCCCCAAAAAATTGAAAAATCCGCCCAAATCCTAAAAAAATTGAAATTTTTATATGAAAAACTTCTTTTGGCCATATCTCCTAAACTAAGCGTCCTAGAGCGAAAAGGGCTTTAATCAAAAAAATCGAAAAATCCACCCAAATCCTAAAAAAATTGAAATTTTTATATGAAAAACTTCTTTTGGCCATATCTCCTAAACTAAGCGTCCTAGAGCGAAAAGGACGATAATTCGTGACCACCCTCAAAAAATCGAAAAATCCACCCAAATCCTAAAAAAATTGAAATTTTTATATGAAAAACTTCTTTTGGCCATATCTCCTAAACTAAGCGTCCTAGAGCGAAAAGGACGATAATTCGTGACCACCCCCAAAAAATCGAAAAATCCACCCAAATCCTAAAAAAATTGAAATTTTTATATGAACAACTTCTTTTGGCCATATCTCCTAAACTAAGCGTCCTAGAGCGAAAAGGGCTTTAATTCGTGACCACCCCCAAAAAATCGAAAAATCCACCCAAATCCTAAAAAAATTGAAATTTTTATATGAAAAACTTCTTTTGGCCATATCTCCTAAACTAAGCGTCCTAGAGCGAAAAGGGCTTTAATTCGTGACCACCCCCAAAAACTCGAAAAATCCACCCAAATCCTAAAAAAATTGAAATTTTTATATGAAAAACTTCTTTTGGCCATATCTCCTAAACTAAGCGTCCTAGAGCGAAAAGGACGATACTTCGTGACCACCCCCAAAAAATCGAAAAATCCACCCAAATCCTAAAAAAATTGAAATTTTTATATGAAAAACTTCTTTTGGCCATATCTCCTAAACTAAGCGTCCTAGAGCGAAAAGGGCTTTAATTCGTGACCACCCCCAAAAAATCGAAAAATCCACCCAAATCCTAAAAAAATTGAAATTTTTATATGAACAACTTCTTTTGGCCATATCTCCTAAACTAAGCGTCCTAGAGCGAAAAGGACGATAATTCGTGACCACCCCCAAAAAATCGAAAAATCCACCCAAATCCTAAAAAAATTGAAATTTTTATATGAAAAACTTCTTTTGGCCATATCTCCTAAACTAAGCGTCCTAGAGCGAAAAGGGCTTTAATTCGTGACCACCCTCAAAAAATCGAAAAATCCACCCAAATCCTAAAAAAATTTAAATTTTTATATGAAAAACTTCTTTTGGCCATATCTCCTAAACTAAGCGTCCTAGAGCGAAAAGGACGATAATTCGTGACCACCCCCAAAAAATCGAAAAATCCACCCAAATCCTAAAAAATTGAAATTTTTATATGAAAAACTTCTTTTGGCCATATCTCCTAAACTAAGCGTCCTAGAGCGAAAAGGGCTTTAATTCGTGACCACCCTCAAAAAATCGAAAAATCCACACAAATCTTAAAAAAATTGAAATTTTTATATGAAAAACTTCTTTTAGCCATATCTCCTAAACTAAGCGTCCTAGAGCGAAAAGGACGATAATTCGTGACCACCCCCAAAAAATCGAAAAATCCACCCAAATCCTAAAAAAATTGAAATTTTTATATGAAAAACTTCTATTGGCCATATCTCCTAAACTAAGCGTCCTAGAGCGAAAAGGGCTTTAATTCGTGACCACCCTCAAAAAATCGAAAAATCCACCCAAATCCTAAAAAAATTGAAATTTTTATATGAAAAACTTCTTTTGGCCATATCTCCTAAACTAAGCGTCCTAGAGCGAAAAAGACGATAATTCGTGACCACCCCCAAAAAATTGAAAAATCCGCCCAAATCCTAAAAAAAATTGAAATTTTTATATGAAAAACTTCTTTTGGCCATATCTCCTAAACTAAGCGTCCTAGAGCGAAAAGGGCTTTAATCAAAAAAATCGAAAAATCCACCCAAATCCTAAAAAAATTGAAATTTTTATATGAAAAACTTCTTTTGGCCATATCTCCTAAACTAAGCGTCCTAGAGCGAAAAGGACGATAATTCGTGACCACCCTCAAAAAATCGAAAAATCCACCCAAATCCTAAAAAAATTTAAATTTTTATATGAAAAACTTCTTTTGGCCATATCTCCTAAACTAAGCGTCCTAGAGCGAAAAGGACGATAATTCGTGACCACCCCCAAAAAATCGAAAAATCCACCCAAATCCTAAAAAAATTGAAATTTTTATATGAACAACTTCTTTTGGCCATATCTCCTAAACTAAGCGTCCTAGAGCGAAAAGGGCTTTAATTCGTGACCACCCCCAAAAAATCGAAAAATCCACCCAAATCCTAAAAAAATTGAAATTTTTATATGAAAAACTTCTTTTGGCCATATCTCCTAAACTAAGCGTCCTAGAGCGAAAAGGGCTTTAATTCGTGACCACCCCCAAAAAATCGAAAAATCCACCCAAATCCTAAAAAAATTGAAATTTTTATATGAAAAACTTCTTTTGGCCATATCTCCTAAACTAAGCGTCCTAGAGCGAAAAGGACGATAATTCGTGACCACCCCCAAAAAATCGAAAAATCCACCCAAAAAATCGAAAAATCCACCCAAATCCTAAAAAAATTGAAATTTTTATATGAAAAACTTCTTTTGGCCATATCTCCTAAACTAAGCGTCCTAGAGCGAAAAGGGCTTTAATTCGTGACCACCCCCAAAAAATCGAAAAATCCACCCAAATCCAAAAAAAATTGAAAATTTTATATGAAAAACTTCTTTTGGCCATATCTCCTAAACTAAGCGTCCTAGAGCGAAAAAGACGATAATTCGTGACCACCCCCAAAAAATTGAAAAATCCGCCCAAATCCTAAAAAAATTGAAATTTTTATATGAAAAACTTCTTTTGGCCATATCTCCTAAACTAAGCGTCCTAGAGCGAAAAGGGCTTTAATCAAAAAAATCGAAAAATCCACCCAAATCCTAAAAAAATTGAAATTTTTATATGAAAAACTTCTTTTGGCCATATCTCCTAAACTAAGCGTCCTAGAGCGAAAAGGACGATAATTCGTGACCACCCTCAAAAAATCGAAAAATCCACCCAAATCCTAAAAAAATTGAAATTTTTATATGAAAAACTTCTTTTGGCCATATCTCCTAAACAAAGCGTCCTAGAGCGAAAAGGACGATAATTCGTGACCACCCCCAAAAAATCGAAAAATCCACCCAAATCCTAAAAAAATTGAAATTTTTATATGAACAACTTCTTTTGGCCATATCTCCTAAACTAAGCGTCCTAGAGCGAAAAGGGCTTTAATTCGTGACCACCCCCAAAAAATCGAAAAATCCACCCAAATCCTAAAAAAATTGAAATTTTTATATGAAAAACTTCTTTTGGCCATATCTCCTAAACTAAGCGAAAAGGGCTTTAATTCGTGACCACCCCCAAAAAATCGAAAAATCCACCCAAATCCTAAAAAAATTGAAATTTTTATATGAAAAACTTCTTTTGGCCATATCTCCTAAACTAAGCGTCCTAGAGCGAAAAGGGCTTTAATTCGTGACCACCCCAACAAAATCGAAAAATCCACCCAAATCCTAAAAAAATTGAAATTTTTATATGAAAAACTTCTTTTGGCCATATCTCCTAAACTAAGCGTCCTAGAGCGAAAAGGACGATAATTCGTGACCACCCCCAAAAAATCGAAAAATCCACCCAAATCCTAAAAAAATTGAAATTTTTATATGAAAAACTTCTTTTGGCCATATCTCCTAAACTAAGCGTCCTAGAGCGAAAAGGGCTTTAATTCGTGACCACCCCCAAAAAATCGAAAAATCCACCCAAATCCTAAAAAAATTGAAATTTTTATATGAAAAACTTCTTTTGGCCATATCTCCTAAACTAAGCGTCCTAGAGCGAAAAGGACGATAATTCGTGACCACCCCCAAAAAATCGAAAAATCCACCCAAATCCTAAAAAAATTGAAATTTTTATATGAAAAACTTCTTTTGGCCATATCTCCTAAACTAAGCGTCCTAGAGCGAAAAGGGCTTTAATTCGTGACCACCCCCAAAAAATCGAAAAATCCACCCAAATCCTAAAAAAATTGAAATTTTTATATGAACAACTTCTTTTGGCCATATCTCCTAAACTAAGCGTCCTAGAGCGAAAAGGACGATAATTCGTGACCACCCCCAAAAAATCGAAAAATCCACCCAAATCCTAAAAAAATTGAAATTTTTATATGAAAAACTTCTTTTGGCCATATCTCCTAAACTAAGCGTCCTAGAGCGAAAAGGGCTTTAATTCGTGACCACCCCAACAAAATCGAAAAATCCACCCAAATCCTAAAAAAATTGAAATTTTTATATGAAAAACTTCTTTTGGCCATATCTCCTAAACTAAGCGTCCTAGAGCGAAAAGGACGATAATTCGTGACCACCCCCAAAAAATCGAAAAATCCACCCAAATCCTAAAAAAATTGAAATTTTTATATGAAAAACTTCTTTTGGCCATATCTCCTAAACTAAGCGTCCTAGAGCGAAAAGGGCTTTAATTCGTGACCACCCCCAAAAAATCGAAAAATCCACCCAAATCCTAAAAAAATTGAAATTTTTATATGAAAAACTTCTTTTGGCCATATCTCCTAAACTAAGCGTCCTAGAGCGAAAAGGACGATAATTCGTGACCACCCCCAAAAAATCGAAAAATCCACCCAAATCCTAAAAAAATTTAAATTTTTATATGAAAAACTTCTTTTGGCCATATCTCCTAAACTAAGCGTCCTAGAGCGAAAAGGGCTTTAATTCGTGACCACCCTCAAAAAATCGAAAAATCCACCCAAAGCCTAAAAAAATTTAAATTTTTATATGAAAAACTTCTTTTGGCCATATCTCCTAAACTAAGCGTCCTAGAGCGAAAAGGACGATAATTCGTGACCACCCCCAAAAAATCGAAAAATCCACCCAAATCCTAAAAAATTGAAATTTTTATATGAAAAACTTCTTTTGGCCATATCTCCTAAACTAAGCGCTTTAATTCGTGACCACCCTCAAAAAATCGAAAAATCCACCAAAATCTTAAAAAAATTGAAATTTTTATATGAAAAACTTCTTTTAGCCATATCTCCTAAACTAAGCGTCCTAGATCGAAAAGGACGATAATTCGTGACCACCCCCAAAAAATCGAAAAATCCACCCAAATCCTAAAAAAATTGAAATTTTTATATGAAAAACTTCTATTGGCCATATCTCCTAAACTAAGCGTCCTAGAGCGAAAAGGGCTTTAATTCGTGACCACCCTCAAAAAATCGAAAAATCCACCCAAATCCTAAAAAAATTGAAATTTTTATATGAAAAACTTCTTTTGGCCATATCTCCTAAACTAAGCGTCCTAGAGCGAAAAAGACGATAATTCGTGACCACCCCCAAAAAATTGAAAAATCCGCCCAAATCCTAAAAAAATTGAAATTTTTATATGAAAAACTTCTTTTGGCCATATCTCCTAAACTAAGCGTCCTAGAGCGAAAAGGGCTTTAATCAAAAAAATCGAAAAATCCACCCAAATCCTAAAAAAATTGAAATTTTTATATGAAAAACTTCTTTTGGCATTATCTCCTAAACTAAGCGTCCTAGAGCGAAAAGGACGATAATTCGTGACCACCCTCAAAAAATCGAAAAATCCACCCAAATCCTAAAAAAATTTAAATTTTTATATGAAAAACTTCTTTTGGCCATATCTCCTAAACTAAGCGTCCTAGAGCGAAAAGGACGATAATTCGTGACCACCCCCAAAAAATCGAAAAATCCACCCAAATCCTAAAAAAATTGAAATTTTTATATGAACAACTTCTTTTGGCCATATCTCCTAAACTAAGCGTCCTAGAGCGAAAAGGGCTTTAATTCGTGACCACCCCCAAAAAATCGAAAAATCCACCCAAATCCTAAAAAAATTGAAATTTTTATATGAAAAACTTCTTTTGGCCATATCTCCTAAACTAAGCGTCCTAGAGCGAAAAGGGCTTTAATTCGTGACCACCCCCAAAAAATCGAAAAATCCACCCAAATCCTAAAAAAATTGAAATTTTTATATGAAAAACTTCTTTTGGCCATATCTCCTAAACTAAGCGTCCTTGAGCGAAAAGGGCTTTAATTCGTGACCACCCCAACAAAATCGAAAAATCCACCCAAATCCTAAAAAAATTGAAATTTTTATATGAAAAACTTCTTTTGGCCATATCTCCTAAACTAAGCGTCCTAGAGCGAAAAGGACGATAATTCGTGACCACCCCCAAAAAATCGAAAAATCCACCCAAATCCTAAAAAAATTGAAATTTTTATATGAAAAACTTCTTCTGGCCATATCTCCTAAACTAAGCGTCCTAGAGCGAAAAGGACGATAATTCGTGACCACCCCCAAAAAATCGAAAAATCCACCCAAATCCTAAAAAAATTGAAATTTTTATATGAACAACTTCTTTTGGCCATATCTCCTAAACTAAGCGTCCTAGAGCGAAAAGGGCTTTAATTCGTGACCACCCCCAAAAAATCGAAAAATCCACCCAAATCCTAAAAAAATTGAAATTTTTATATGAAAAACTTCTTTTGGCCATACCTCCTAAACTAAGCGTCCTAGAGCGAAAAGGACGATAATTCGTGACCACCCCCAAAAAATCGAAAAATCCACCCAAATCCTAAAAAATTGAAATTTTTATATGAAAAACTTCTTTTGGCCATATCTCCTAAACTAAGCGTCCTAGAGCGAAAAGGGCTTTAATTCGTGACCACCCTCAAAAAATCGAAAAATCCACCCAAATCTTAAAAAAATTGAAATTTTTATATGAAAAACTTCTTTTAGCCATATCTCCTAAACTAAGCGTCCTAGAGCGAAAAGGACGATAATTCGTGACCACCCCCAAAAAATCGAAAAATCCACCCAAATCCTAAAAAAATTGAAATTTTTATATGAAAAACTTCTATTGGCCATATCTCCTAAACTAAGCGTCCTAGAGCGAAAAGGGCTTTAATTCGTGACCACCCTCAAAAAATCGAAAAATCCACCCAAATCCTAAAAAAATTGAAATTTTTATATGAAAAACTTCTTTTGGCCATATCTCCTAAACTAAGCGTCCTAGAGCGAAAAAGACGATAATTCGTGACCACCCCCAAAAAATTGAAAAATCCGCCCAAATCCTAAAAAAATTGAAATTTTTATATGAAAAACTTCTTTTGGCCATATCTCCTAAACTAAGCGTCCTAGAGCGAAAAGGGCTTTAATCAAAAAAATCGAAAAATCCACCCAAATCCTAAAAAAATTGAAATTTTTATATGAAAAACTTCTTTTGGCCATATCTCCTAAACTAAGCGTCCTAGAGCGAAAAGGACGATAATTCGTGACCACCCTCAAAAAATTGAAAAATCCACCCAAATCCTAAAAAAATTTAAATTTTTATATGAAAAACTTCTTTTGGCCATATCTCCTAAACTAAGCGTCCTAGAGCGAAAAGGACGATAATTCGTGACCACCCCCAAAAAATCGAAAAATCCACCCAAATCCTAAAAAAATTGAAATTTTTATATGAACAACTTCTTTTGGCCATATCTCCTAAACTAAGCGTCCTAGAGCGAAAAGGGCTTTAATTCGTGACCACCCCCAAAAAATCGAAAAATCCACCCAAATCCTAAAAAAATTGAAATTTTTATATGAAAAACTTCTTTTGGCCATATCTCCTAAACTAAGCGTCCTAGAGCGAAAAGGACGATAATTCGTGACCACCCCCAAAAAATCGAAAAATCCACCCAAAAAAAATTGAAAAATCCACCCAAATCCTAAAAAAATTGAAATTTTTATATGAAAAACTTCTTTTGGCCATATCTCCTAAACTAAGCGTCCTAGAGCGAAAAGGGCTTTAATTCGTGACCACCCCAAAAAAATCGAAAAATCCACCCAAATCCTAAAAAAATTGAAATTTTTATATGAAAAACTTCTTTTGGCCATATCTCCTAAACTAAGCGTCCTAGAGCGAAAAGGACGATAATTCGTGACCACCCTCAAAAAATCGAAAAATCCACCCAAATCCTAAAAAAATTGAAATTTTTATATGAAAAACTTCTTTTGGCCATATCTCCTAAACTAAGCGTCCTAGAGCGAAAAGGACGATAATTCGTGACCACCCCCAAAAAGTCGAAAAATCCACCCAAATCCTAAAAAAATTGAAATTTTTATATGAACAACTTCTTTTGGCCACATCTCCTAAACTAAGTGTCCTAGAGCGAAAAGGGCTTTAATTCATGACCACCCCCAAAAAATCGAAAAATCCAACCAAATCCTAAAAAAATTTAAATTTTTATATGAAAAACTTCTTTTGGCCATATCTCCTAAACTAAGCGTCCTAGAGCGAAAAGGACGATAATTCGTGACCACCCCAAAAAAATCGAAAAATCCACCCAAATCCTAAAAAAATTGAAATTTTTATATGAAAAACTTCTTTTGGCCATATCTCCTAAACTAAGCGTCCTAGAGCGAAAAGGACGATAATTCGTGACCACCCCCAAAAAATCGAAAAATCCACCCAAATCCTAAAAAAATTGGAATTTTTATATGAAAAACAACTTTTGGCCATATCTCCTAAACTAAGCGTCCTAGAGCGAAAAGGACGATAATTCGTGACCACCCCCAAAAAATCGAAAAATCCACCCAAATCCTAAAAAAATTGAAATTTTTATATGAACAACTTCGTTTGGCCATATCTCCTAAACTAAGCGTCCTAGAGCGAAAAGGGCTTTAATTCGTGACCACCCCCAAAAAATCGAAAAATCCACCCAAATCCTAAAAAAATTGAAATTTTTATATGAAAAACTTCTTTTGGCCATATCTCCTAAACTAAGCGTCCTAGAGCGAAAAGGACGATAATTCGTGACCACCCCCAAAAAATCGAAAAATCCACCCAAATCCTAAAAAAATTGAAATTTTTATATGAAAAACTTCTTTTGGCCATATCTCCTAAACTAAGCGTCCTAGAGCGAAAAGGGCTTTAATTCGTGACCACCCTCAAAAAATCGAAAAATCCACCCAAATCCTAAAAAAATTGAAATTTTTATATGAAAAACTTCTTTTGGCCATATCTCCTAAACTAAGCGTCCTAGAGCGAAAAGGACGATAATTCGTCCCTCCCACCCTCAAAAAATCGAAAAATCCAACCAAATCCTAAAAAAATTGAAATGTTTATATGAAAAACTTCTTTTGGCCATATCTCCTAAACTAAGCGTCCTAGAGCGAAAAGGACGATAATTCGTGACCACCCCAAAAAAATCGAAAAATCCACCCAAATCCTAAAAAAATTGAAATTTTTATATGAAAAACTTCTTTTGGCCATATCTCCTAAACTAAGCGTCCTAGAGCGAAAAGGACGATAATTCGTGACCACCCCCAAAAAATCGAAAAATCCACCCAAATACTAAAAAAATTGAAATTTTTATATGAAAAACTTCTTTTGGCCATATCTCCTAAACTAAGCGTCCTAGAGCGAAAAGGGCTTTAATTCGTGACCACCCCCAAAAAATCGAAAAATCCACCCAAATCCTAAAAAAATTGAAATTTTTATATGAAAAACTTCTTTTGGCCATATCTCCTAAACTAAGCGTCCTAGAGCGAAAAGGACGATAATTCGTGACCACCCCCAAAAAATCGAAAAATCCACCCAAATCCTAAAAAATTGAAATTTTTATATGAAAAACTTCTTTTGGCCATATCTCCTAAACTAAGCGTCCTAGAGCGAAAAGGACGATAATTCGTGACCACCCCCAAAAAATCGAAAAATCCACCCAAATCCTAAAAAAATTTAAATTTTTATATGAAAAACTTCTTTTGGCCATATCTCCTAAACTAAGCGTCCTAGAGCGAAAAGGGCTTTAATTCGTGACCACCCTCAAAAAATCGAAAAACCCACCAAATCCTAAAAAAATTGAAATTTTTATATGAAAAACTTCTTTTGGCCATATCTCCTAAACTAAGCGTCCTAGAGCGAAAAGGACGATAATTCGTGACCACACCCAAAAAATCCACCCAAATCCTAAAAAAATTGAAATTTTTATATGAAAAACTTCTTTTTGTCATATCTCCTAAACTAAGCGTCCTAGAGCGAAAAGGACGATAATTCGTGACCACCCCCAAAAAATTGAAAAATCCACCCAAATCCTAAAAAAATTGAAATTTTTATATGAAAAACTTCTTTTGGCCATATCTCCTAAACTAAGCGTCCTAGAGCGAAAAGGGCTTTAATTCGTGACCACCCCAAAAAAATCGAAAAATCCACCCAAATCCTAAAAAAATTGAAATTTTTATATGAAAAACTTCTTTTGGCCATATCTCCTAAACTAAGCGTCCTAGAGCGAAAAGGACGATAATTCGTGACCACCCTCAAAAAATCGAAAAATCCACCCAAATCCTAAAACAATTGAAATTTTTATATGAAAAACTTCTTTTGGCCATATCTCCTAAACTAAGCGTCCTAGAGCGAAAAGGACGATAATTCGTGACCACCCCCAAAAAATCGAAAAATCCACCCAAATCCTAAAAAAAATGAAATTTTTATATGAACAACTTCTTTTGGCCATATCTCCTAAACTAAGTGTCCTAGAGCGAAAAGGGCTTTAATTCATGACCACCCCCAAAAAATCGAAAAATCCAACCAAATCCTAAAAAAATTGAAATTTTTATATGAAAAACTTCTTTTGGCCATATCTCCTAAACTAAGCGTCCTAGAGCGAAAAGGACGATAATTCGTGACCACCCCAAAAAAATCGAAAAATCCACCCAAATCCTAAAAAAATTGAAATTTTTATATGAAAAACTTCTTTTGGCCATATCTCCTAAACTAAGCGTCCTAGAGCGAAAAGGACGATAATTCGTGACCACCCCCAAAAAATCGAAAAATCCACCCAAATCCTAAAAAAATTGAAATTTTTATATGAAAAACTTCTTTTGGCCATATCTCCTAAACTAAGCGTCCTAGAGCGAAAAGGACGATAATTCGTGACCACCCCCAAAAAATCGAAAAATCCACCCAAATCCTTAAAAAATTGAAATTTTTATATGAACAACTTCTTTTGGCCATATCTCCTAAACTAAGCGTCCTAGAGCGAAAAGGGCTTTAATTCGTGACCACCCCCAAAAAATCGAAAAATCCACCCAAATCCTAAAGAAATTGAAATTTTTATATGAAAAACTTCTTTTGGCCATATCTCCTAAACTAAGCGTCCTAGAGCGAAAAGGGCTTTAATTCGTGACCACCCTCAAAAAATCGAAAAATCCACCCAAATCCTAAAAAAATTGAAATTTTTATATGAAAAACTTCTTTTGGCCATATCTCCTAAACTAAGCGTCCTAGAGCGAAAAGGACGATAATTCGTGACTACACCCAAAAAATCGAAAAATCCAGCCAAATCCCAAAAAAATTGAAATTTTTATATGAAAAACTTCTTTTGGTCATATCTCCTAAACTAAGCGTCCTAGAGCGAAAAGGACGATAATTCGTGACCACCCCCAAAAAATTGAAAAATCCACCCAAATCCTAAAAAAATTGAAATTTTTATATGAAAAACTTCTTTCGGCCATATCTCCTAAACTAAGCGTCCTAGAGCGAAAAGGACGATAATTCGTGACCACCCCCAACAAATCGAAAAATCCACCCAAATCCTAAAAAAATTGAAATTTTTATATGAAAAACTTCTTTTGGCCATATCTCCTAAACTAAGCGTCCTAGAGCGAAAAGGACGATAATTCGTGACCACCCTCAAAAAATCGAAAAATCCACCCAAATCCTAAAAAAATTGAAATTTTTATATGAAAAACTTCTTTTGGCCATATCTCCTAAACTAAGCGTCCTAGAGCGAAAAGGACGATAATTCGTGACCACCCCCAAAAAATCGAAAATCCACCCAAATCCTAAAAAAATTGAAATTTTTATATGAAAAACTTCTGTTGGCCATATCTCCTAGAGCGAAAAGGGCTTTAATTCGTGACCACCCTCAAAAAATCGAAAAATCCACCCAAATCGTAAAAAAATTGAAATTTTTATATGAAAAACTTCTTTTGGCCATATCTCCTAAACTAAGCGTCCTAGAGCGAAAAGGGCTTTAATTCGTGACCACCCCCAAAAAATCGAAAAATCCACCCAAATCCTAAAAAAAATGAAATTTTTATATGAAAAACTTCTTTTGGCCATATCTCCTAAACTAAGCGTCCTAGAGCGAAAAGGGCTTTAATTCGTGACCACCCTCAAAAAATCGAAAAATCCACCCAAATCCTAAAAAAATTGAAATTTTGATATGAAAAACTTCTTTTGGCCATATCTCCTAAACTAAGCGTCCTAGAGCGAAAAGGACGATAATTCGTGACCACCCCCAAAAAATCGAAAAATCCACCCAAATCCTAAAAAAATTGAAATTTTTATATGAAAAAATTCTTTTGGCCATATCTCCTAAACTAAGCGTCCTACAGCGAAAAGGGCTTTAATTCGTGACCACCCTCAAAAAATCGAAAAATCCACCCAAATCCTAAAAAAATTGAAATTTTTATATGAAAAACTTCTTTTGGCCATATCTCCTAAACTAAGCGTCCTAGAGCGAAAAGGACGATAATTCGTGACCACCCCCAAAAAATCGAAAAATCCACCCAAATCCTAAAAAAATTGAAATTTTTATATGAAAAACTTCTTTTGGCCATATCTCCTAAACTAAGCGTCCTAGAGCGAAAAGGGCTTTAATTCGTGACCACCCTCAAAAAATCGAAAAATCCACCCAAATCCTAAAAAAATTGAAATTTTTATATGAAAAACTTCTTTTGGCCATATCTCCTATAATTCGTGACCACCCCCAAAAAATCGAAAAATCCACCCAAATCCTAAAAAAATTGAAATTTTTTTATGAAAAACTTCTTTTGGTCATATCTCCTAAACTAAGCGTCCTAGAGCGAAAAGGACGATAATTCGTGACCACCCCCAAAAAATTGAAAAATCCACCCAAATCCTAAAAAAATTGAAATTTTTATATGAAAAACTTCTTTTGGCCATATCTCCTAAACTAAGCGTTTTAGAGCGAAAAGGGCTTTAATTCGTGACCACCCCCAAAAAATCGCAAAATCCACCCAAATCTTAAAAAAATTGAAATTTTTATATGAACAACTTCTTTTGGCCATATCTCCTAAACTAAGCGTCCTAGAGCGAAAAGGACGATAATTCGTGACCACCCCCAAAAAATCGAAAAATCCAACCAAATCCTAAAAAAAATGAAATTTTTATATGAAAAACTTCTTTTGGCCATATTTCCTAAACTAAGCGTCCTAAAGCGAAAAGGACGATAATTCGTGACCACCCCCAAAAAATCGAAAAATCCACCCAAATCCTAAAAAAATTGAAATTTGTATATGAAAAACTTCTTTTGGCCATATCTCCTAAACTAAGCGTCCTAGAGCGAAAAGGGCTTTAATTCGTGACCACCCTCAAAAAATCGAAAAATCCACCCAAATCCTAAAAAAATTGAAATTTTTATATGAAAAACTTCTTTTGGCCATATCTCCTAAACTAAGCGTCCTAGAGCGAAAAGGACGATAATTCGTGACCACCCCCAAAAAATCGAAAAATCCACCCAAATCCTAAAAAAATTGAAATTTTTATATGAAAAACTTCTTTGGGCCATATCTCCTAAACTAAGCGTCCTAGAGCGAAAAGGACGATAATTCGTGACCACCCTCAAAAAATCGAAAAATCCACCCAAATCCTAAAAAAATTGAAATTTTTATATGAAAAACTTCTTTTGGCCATATCTCCTAAACTAAGCGTCCTAGAGCGAAAAGGGCTTTAATTCGTGACCACCCCCAAAAAATCGAAAAATCCACCCAAATCCTAAAAAAATTTAAATTTTTATATGAAAAACTTCTTTTGGCCATATCTCCTAAACTAAGCGTCCTAGAGCGAAAAGGGCTTTAATTCGTGACCACCCTCAAAAAATCGAAAAATCCACCCAAATCCTAAAAAAATTGAAATTTTTATATGAAAAACTTCTTTTGGCCATATCTCCTAAACTAAGCGTCCTAGAGCGAAAAGGACGATAATTCGTGACCACCCCCAAAAAAATCGAAAAATCCACCCAATCCTAAAAAAAATTGAAATTTTTATATGAAAAACTTCGTTTGGCCATATCTCCTAAACTAAGCGTTTTAGAGCGAAAAGGGCTTTAATTCGTGACCACCCCCAAAAAATCGAAAAATCCACCCAAATCCTAAAAAAATTGAAATTTTTATATGAAAAACTTCTTTTGGCCATATCTCCTAAACTAAGCGTCCTAGAGCGAAAAGGACGATAATTCGTGACCACCCCCAAAAAATCGAAAAATCCACCCAAATCCTAAAAAAATTGAAATTTTTATATGAAAAACTTCTTTTGGCCATATCTCCTAAACTAAGCGTCCTAGAGCGAAAAGGGCTTTAATTCGTGACCACCCTCAAAAAATCGAAAAATCCACCCAAATCCTAAAAAAATTGAAATTTTTATATGAAAAACTTCTTTTGGCCATATCTCCTAAACTAAGCGTCCTAGAGCGAAAAGGACGATAATTCGTGACCACCCCCAAAAAATCGAAAAATCCACCCAAATCCTAAAAAAATTGAAATTTTTATATGAAAAACTTCTTTTGGCCATATCTCCTAAACTAAGCGTCCTAGAGCGAAAAGGGCTTTAATTCGTGACCACCCTCAAAAAATCGAAAAATCCACCCAAATCCTAAAAAAATTGAAATTTTTATATGAAAAACTTCTTTTGGCCATATCTCCTAAACTAAGCGTCCTAGAGCGAAAAGGACGATAATTCGTGACCACCCCCAAAAAATCGAAAAATCCACCCAAATCCTAAAAAAATTGAAATTTTTATATGAAAAACTTCTTTGGGCCATATCTCCTAAACTAAGCGTCCTAGAGCGAAAAGGACGATAATTCGTGACCACCCTCAAAAAATCGAAAAATCCACCCAAATCCTAAAAAAATTGAAATTTTTATATGAAAAACTTCTTTTGGCCATATCTCCTAAACTAAGCGTCCTAGAGCGAAAAGGGCTTTAATTCGTGACCACCCCCAAAAAATCGAAAAATCCACCCAAATCCTAAAAAAATTTAAATTTTTATATGAAAAACTTCTTTTGGCCATATCTCCTAAACTAAGCGTCCTAGAGCGAAAAGGGCTTTAATTCGTGACCACCCTCAAAAAATCGAAAAATCCACCCAAATCCTAAAAAAATTGAAATTTTTATATGAAAAACTTCTTTTGGCCATATCTCCTAAACTAAGCGTCCTAGAGCGAAAAGGACGATAATTCGTGACCACCCCCAAAAAAATCGAAAAATCCACCCAATCCTAAAAAAAATTGAAATTTTTATATGAAAAACTTCGTTTGGCCATATCTCCTAAACTAAGCGTTTTAGAGCGAAAAGGGCTTTAATTCGTGACCACCCCCAAAAAATCGAAAAATCCACCCAAATCCTAAAAAAATTTAAATTTTTATATGAAAAACTTCTTTTGGCCATATCTCCTAAACTAAGCGTCCTAGAGCGAAAAGGACGATAATTCGTGACCACCCCCAAAAAATCGAAAAATCCACCCAAATCCTAAAAAAATTGAAATTTTTATATGAAAAACTTCTTTTGGCCATATCTCCTAAACTAAGCGTCCTAGAGCGAAAAGGGCTTTAATTCGTGACCACCCTCAAAAAATCGAAAAATCCACCCAAATCCTAAAAAAATTGAAATTTTTATATGAAAAACTTCTTTTGGCCATATCTCCTAAACTAAGCGTCCTAGAGCGAAAAGGACGATAATTCGTGACCACCCCCAAAAAATCGAAAAATCCACCCAAATCCTAAAAAAATTGAAATTTTTATATGAAAAACTTCTTTTGGCCATATCTCCTAAACTAAGCGTCGTAGAGCGAAAAGGGGTTTAATTCGTGACCACCCTCAAAAAATCGAAAAATCCACCCAAATCCTAAAAAAATTGAAATTTTTATATGAAAAACTTCTTTTGGTCATATCTCCTAAACTAAGCGTCCTAGAGCGAAAAGGACGATAATTCGTGACCACCCCCAAAAAATTGAAAAATCCACCCAAATCCTAAAAAAATTGAAATTTTTATATGAAAAACTTCTTTTGGCCATATCTCCTAAACTAAGCGTCCTAGAGCGAAAAGGACGATAATTCGTGACCACCCTCAAAAAATCGAAAAATCCACCCAAATCCTAAAAAAATTGAAATTTTTATATGAAAAACTTCTTTTGGCCATATCTCTTAAACTTAGCGTCCTAGAGCGAAAAGGACGATAATTCGTGACCACCCCCAAAAAATCGAAAAATCCACCCAAATCCTAAAAAAATTGAAATTTGTATATGAAAAACTTCTTTTGGCCATATCTCCTAAACTAAGCGTCCTAGAGCGAAAAGGGCTTTAATTCGTGACCACCCCCAAAAAATCGAAAAATCCACCCAAATCCTAAAAAAATTGAAATTTTTATATGAAAAACTTCTTTTGGCCATATCTCCTAAACTAAGCGTCCTAGAGCGAAAAGGGCTTTAATTCGTGACCACCCCAAACAAATCGAAAAATCCACCCAAATCCTAAAAAAATTGAAATTTTTATATGAAAAACTTCTTTTGGCCATATCTCCTAAACTAAGCGTCGATAATTCGTGACCACCCTCAAAAAATCGAAAAATCCACCCAAATCCTAAAAAAATTGAAATTTTTATATGAAAAACTTCTTTTGGCCATATTTCCTAAACTAAGCGTCCTAAAGCGAAAAGGACGATAATTCGTGACCACCCCCAAAAAATCGAAAAATCCACCCAAATCCTAAAAAAATTGAAATTTGTATATGAAAAACTTCTTTTGGCCATATCTCCTAAACTAAGCGTCCTAGAGCGAAAAGGACGATAATTCGTGACCACCCCCAAAAAATCGAAAAATCCACCCAATCCTAAAAATATTGAAATTTTTATATGAAAAACTTCGTTTGGCCATATCTCCTAAACTAAGCGTCCTAGAGCGAAAAGGGTTTTAATTCGTGACCACCCCCAAAAAATCGAAAAATCCACCCAAATCCTAAAAAAATTGAAATTTTTATATGAAAAACTTCTTTTGGCCATATCTCCTAAACTAAGCGTCCTAGAGCGAAAAGGACGATAATTCGTGACCACCCCCAAAAAATCGAAAAATCCACCCAAATCCTAAAAAAATTGACATTTTTATATGAAAAACTTCTTTTGGCCATATCTCCTAAACTAAGCGTCCTAGAGCGAAAAGGGCTTTAATTCGTGACCACCCTCAAAAAATCGAAAAATCCACCCAAATCCTAAAAAAATTTAAATTTTTATATGAAAAACTTCTTTTGGCCATATCTCCTAAACTAAGCGTCCTAGAGCGAAAAGGACGATAATTCGTGACCACCCCCAAAAAATCGAAAAATCCACCCAAATCCTAAAAAAATTGAAATTTTTATATGAAAAACTTCTTTTGGCCATATCTCCTAAACTAAGCGTCCTAGAGCGAAAAGGGCTTAATTCGTGACCACCCTCAAAAAATCGAAAAATCCACCCAAATCCTAAAAAAATTGAAATTTTTATATGAAAAACTTCTTTTGGCCATATCTCCTAAACTAAGCGTCCTAGAGCGAAAAGGACGATAATTCGTGACCACCCCCAAAAAATCGAAAAATCCACCCAAATCCTAAAAAAATTGAAATTTTTATATGAAAAACTTCTTTTGGCCATATCTCCTAAACTAACCGTCCTAGAGCGAAAAGGGGTTTAATTCGTGACCACCCTCAAAAAATCGAAAAATCCACCCAAATCCTAAAAAAATTGAAATTTTTATATGAAAAACTTCTTTTGGTCATATCTCCTAAACTAAGCGTCCTAGAGCGAAAAGGACGATAATTCGTGACCACCCCCAAAAAATTGAAAAATCCACCCAAATCCTAAAAAAATTGAAATTTTTATATGAAAAACTTCTTTTGGCCATATCTCCTAAACTAAGCGTCCTAGAGCGAAAAGGGCTTTAATTCGTGACCACCCCAAAAAAATCGAAAAATCCACCCAAATCCTAAAAAAATTGAAATTTTTATATGAAAAACTTCTTTTGGCCATATCTCCTAAACTAAGCGTCCTAGAGCGAAAAGGACGATAATTCGTGACCACCCCCAAAAAATCGAAAAATCCACCCAAATCCTAAAAAAATTGAAATTTTTATATGAAAAACTTCTTTTGGCCATATCTCCTAAACTAAGCGTCCTAGAGCGAAAAGGGCTTTAATTCGTGACCACCCTCAAAAAATCGAAAAATCCACCCAAATCCTAAAAAAATTGAAATTTTTATATGAAAAACTTCTTTTGGCCATATCTCCTAAACTAAGCGTCCTAGAGCGAAAAGGACGATAATTCGTGACCACCCCCAAAAAATCGAAAAATCCACCCAAATCCTAAAAAAATTGAAATTTTTATATGAAAAACTTCTTTTGGCCATATCTCCTAAACTAAGCGTCCTAGAGCGAAAAGGGCTTTAATTCGTGACCACCCTCAAAAAATCGAAAAATCCACCCAAATCCTAAAAAAATTGAAATTTTTATATGAAAAACTTCTTTTGGCCATATCTCCTAAACTAAGCGTCCTAGAGCGAAAAGGACGATAATTCGTGACCACCCCCAAAAAATCGAAAAATCCACCCAAATCCTAAAAAAATTGAAATTTTTATATGAAAAACTTCTTTGGGCCATATCTCCTAAACTAAGCGTCCTAGAGCGAAAAGGACGATAATTCGTGACCACCCTCAAAAAATCGAAAAATCCACCCAAATCCTAAAAAAATTGAAATTTTTATATGAAAAACTTCTTTTGGCCATATCTCCTAAACTAAGCGTCCTAGAGCGAAAAGGGCTTTAATTCGTGACCACCCCCAAAAAATCGAAAAATCCACCCAAATCCTAAAAAAATTTAAATTTTTATATGAAAAACTTCTTTTGGCCATATCTCCTAAACTAAGCGTCCTAGAGCGAAAAGGGCTTTAATTCGTGACCACCCTCAAAAAATCGAAAAATCCACCCAAATCCTAAAAAAATTGAAATTTTTATATGAAAAACTTCTTTTGGCCATATCTCCTAAACTAAGCGTCCTAGAGCGAAAAGGACGATAATTCGTGACCACCCCCAAAAAAATCGAAAAATCCACCCAATCCTAAAAAAAATTGAAATTTTTATATGAAAAACTTCGTTTGGCCATATCTCCTAAACTAAGCGTTTTAGAGCGAAAAGGGCTTTAATTCGTGACCACCCCCAAAAAATCGAAAAATCCACCCAAATCCTAAAAAAATTTAAATTTTTATATGAAAAACTTCTTTTGGCCATATCTCCTAAACTAAGCGTCCTAGAGCGAAAAGGACGATAATTCGTGACCACCCCCAAAAAATCGAAAAATCCACCCAAATCCTAAAAAAATTGAAATTTTTATATGAAAAACTTCTTTTGGCCATATCTCCTAAACTAAGCGTCCTAGAGCGAAAAGGGCTTTAATTCGTGACCACCCTCAAAAAATCGAAAAATCCACCCAAATCCTAAAAAAATTGAAATTTTTATATGAAAAACTTCTTTTGGCCATATCTCCTAAACTAAGCGTCCTAGAGCGAAAAGGACGATAATTCGTGACCACCCCCAAAAAATCGAAAAATCCACCCAAATCCTAAAAAAATTGAAATTTTTATATGAAAAACTTCTTTTGGCCATATCTCCTAAACTAAGCGTCGTAGAGCGAAAAGGGGTTTAATTCGTGACCACCCTCAAAAAATCGAAAAATCCACCCAAATCCTAAAAAAATTGAAATTTTTATATGAAAAACTTCTTTTGGTCATATCTCCTAAACTAAGCGTCCTAGAGCGAAAAGGACGATAATTCGTGACCACCCCCAAAAAATTGAAAAATCCACCCAAATCCTAAAAAAATTGAAATTTTTATATGAAAAACTTCTTTTGGCCATATCTCCTAAACTAAGCGTCCTAGAGCGAAAAGGACGATAATTCGTGACCACCCTCAAAAAATCGAAAAATCCACCCAAATCCTAAAAAAATTGAAATTTTTATATGAAAAACTTCTTTTGGCCATATCTCTTAAACTTAGCGTCCTAGAGCGAAAAGGACGATAATTCGTGACCACCCCCAAAAAATCGAAAAATCCACCCAAATCCTAAAAAAATTGAAATTTGTATATGAAAAACTTCTTTTGGCCATATCTCCTAAACTAAGCGTCCTAGAGCGAAAAGGGCTTTAATTCGTGACCACCCCCAAAAAATCGAAAAATCCACCCAAATCCTAAAAAAATTGAAATTTTTATATGAAAAACTTCTTTTGGCCATATCTCCTAAACTAAGCGTCCTAGAGCGAAAAGGGCTTTAATTCGTGACCACCCCAAACAAATCGAAAAATCCACCCAAATCCTAAAAAAATTGAAATTTTTATATGAAAAACTTCTTTTGGCCATATCTCCTAAACTAAGCGTCGATAATTCGTGACCACCCTCAAAAAATCGAAAAATCCACCCAAATCCTAAAAAAATTGAAATTTTTATATGAAAAACTTCTTTTGGCCATATTTCCTAAACTAAGCGTCCTAAAGCGAAAAGGACGATAATTCGTGACCACCCCCAAAAAATCGAAAAATCCACCCAAATCCTAAAAAAATTGAAATTTGTATATGAAAAACTTCTTTTGGCCATATCTCCTAAACTAAGCGTCCTAGAGCGAAAAGGACGATAATTCGTGACCACCCCCAAAAAATCGAAAAATCCACCCAATCCTAAAAATATTGAAATTTTTATATGAAAAACTTCGTTTGGCCATATCTCCTAAACTAAGCGTCCTAGAGCGAAAAGGGTTTTAATTCGTGACCACCCCCAAAAAATCGAAAAATCCACCCAAATCCTAAAAAAATTGAAATTTTTATATGAAAAACTTCTTTTGGCCATATCTCCTAAACTAAGCGTCCTAGAGCGAAAAGGACGATAATTCGTGACCACCCCCAAAAAATCGAAAAATCCACCCAAATCCTAAAAAAATTGACATTTTTATATGAAAAACTTCTTTTGGCCATATCTCCTAAACTAAGCGTCCTAGAGCGAAAAGGGCTTTAATTCGTGACCACCCTCAAAAAATCGAAAAATCCACCCAAATCCTAAAAAAATTTAAATTTTTATATGAAAAACTTCTTTTGGCCATATCTCCTAAACTAAGCGTCCTAGAGCGAAAAGGACGATAATTCGTGACCACCCCCAAAAAATCGAAAAATCCACCCAAATCCTAAAAAAATTGAAATTTTTATATGAAAAACTTCTTTTGGCCATATCTCCTAAACTAAGCGTCCTAGAGCGAAAAGGGCTTAATTCGTGACCACCCTCAAAAAATCGAAAAATCCACCCAAATCCTAAAAAAATTGAAATTTTTATATGAAAAACTTCTTTTGGCCATATCTCCTAAACTAAGCGTCCTAGAGCGAAAAGGACGATAATTCGTGACCACCCCCAAAAAATCGAAAAATCCACCCAAATCCTAAAAAAATTGAAATTTTTATATGAAAAACTTCTTTTGGCCATATCTCCTAAACTAACCGTCCTAGAGCGAAAAGGGGTTTAATTCGTGACCACCCTCAAAAAATCGAAAAATCCACCCAAATCCTAAAAAAATTGAAATTTTTATATGAAAAACTTCTTTTGGTCATATCTCCTAAACTAAGCGTCCTAGAGCGAAAAGGACGATAATTCGTGACCACCCCCAAAAAATTGAAAAATCCACCCAAATCCTAAAAAAATTGAAATTTTTATATGAAAAACTTCTTTTGGCCATATCTCCTAAACTAAGCGTCCTAGAGCGAAAAGGGCTTTAATTCGTGACCACCCCAAAAAAATCGAAAAATCCACCCAAATCCTAAAAAAATTGAAATTTTTATATGAAAAACTTCTTTTGGCCATATCTCCTAAACTAAGCGTCCTAGAGCGAAAAGGACGATAATTCGTGACCACCCTCAAAAAATCGAAAAATCCACCCAAATCCTAAAAAAATTGAAATTTTTATATGAAAAACTTCTTTTGGCCATATCTCCTAAACTAAGCGTCCTAGAGCGAAAAGGACGATAATTCGTGACCACCCCCAAAAAATCGAAAAATCCACCCAAATCCTAAAAAAATTGAAATTTTTATATGAAAAACTTCTTTTGGCCATATCTCCTAAACTAAGCGTCCTAGAGCGAAAAGGGCTTTAATTCGTGACCACCCTCAAAAAATCGAAAAATCCACCCAAATCCTAAAAAAATTGAAATTTTTATATGAAAAACTTCTTTTGGCCATATTTCCTAAACTAAGCGTCCTGAAGCGAAAAGGACGATAATTCGTGACCACCCCCAAAAAATCGAAAAATCCACCCAAATCCTAAAAAAATTGAAATTTGTATATGAAAAACTTCTTTTGGCCATATCTCCTAAACTAAGCGTCCTAGAGCGAAAAGGGCTTTAATTCGTGACCACCCCCAAAAAATCGAAAAATCCACCCAAATCCTAAAAAAATTGAAATTTTTATATGAAAAACTTCTTTTGGCCATATCTCCTAAACTAAGCGTCCTAGAGCGAAAAGGGCTTTAATTCGTGACCACCCCCAAAAAATCGAAAAATCCACCCAAATCCTAAAAAAATTGAAATTTTTATATGAAAAACTTCTTTTGGCCATATCTCCTAAACTAAGCGTCCTACAGCGAAAAGGACGATAATTCGTGACCACCCCCAAAAAATCGAAAAATCCACCCAATCCTAAAAATATTGAAATTTTTATATGAAAAACTTCGTTTGGCCATATCTCCTAAACTAAGCGTCCTAGAGCGAAAAGGGTTTTAATTCGTGACCACCCCCAAAAAATCGAAAAATCCACCCAAATCCTAAAAAAATTTAAATTTTTATATGAAAAACTTCTTTTGGCCATATCTCCTAAACTAAGCGTCCTAGAGCGAAAAGGGCTTTAATTCGTGACCACCCCCAAAAAATCGAAAAATCCACCCAAATCCTAAAAAAATTGAAATTTTTATATGAAAAACTTCTTTTGGCCATATCTCCTAAACTAAGCGTCCTAGAGCGAAAAGGACGATAATTCGTGACCACCCCCAAAAAATCGAAAAATCCACCCAAATCCTAAAAAAATTGAAATTTTTATATGAAAAACTTCTTTTGGCCATATCTCCTAAACTAAGCGTCCTAGAGCGAAAATGGCTTTAATTCGTGACCACCCTCAAAAAATCGAAAAATCCACCCAAATCCTAAAAAAATTTAAATTTTTATATGAAAAACTTCTTTTGGCCATATCTCCTAAACTAAGCGTCCTAGAGCGAAAAGGACGATAATTCGTGACCACCCCCAAAAAATCGAAAAATCCACCCAAATCCTAAAAAAATTGAAATTTTTATATGAAAAACTTCTTTTGGCCATATCTCCTAAACTAAGCGTCCTAGAGCGAAAAGGGCTTAATTCGTGACCACCCTCAAAAAATCGAAAAATCCACCCAAATCCTAAAAAAATTGAAATTTTTATATGAAAAACTTCTTTTGGCCATATCTCCTAAACTAAGCGTCCTAGAGCGAAAAGGGCTTTAATTCGTGACCACCCCCAAAAAATCGAAAAATCCACCCAAATCCTAAAAAAATTGAAATTTTTATATGAAAAACTTCTTTTGGCCATATCTCCTAAACTAACCGTCCTAGAGCGAAAAGGGGTTTAATTCGTGACCACCCTCAAAAAATCGAAAAATCCACCCAAATCCTAAAAAAATTGAAATTTTTATATGAAAAACTTCTTTTGGTCATATCTCCTAAACTAAGCGTCCTAGAGCGAAAAGGACGATAATTCGTGACCACCCCCAAAAAATTGAAAAATCCACCCAAATCCTAAAAAAATTGAAATTTTTATATGAAAAACTTCTTTTGGCCATATCTCCTAAACTAAGCGTCCTAGAGCGAAAAGGGCTTTAATTCGTGACCACCCCAAAAAAATCGAAAAATCCACCCAAATCCTAAAAAAATTGAAATTTTTATATGAAAAACTTCTTTTGGCCATATCTCCTAAACTAAGCGTCCTAGAGCGAAAAGGACGATAATTCGTGACCACCCTCAAAAAATCGAAAAATCCACCCAAATCCTAAAAAAATTGAAATTTTTATATGAAAAACTTCTTTTGGCCATATCTCCTAAACTAAGCGTCCTAGAGCGAAAAGGACGATAATTCGTGACCACCCCCAAAAAATCGAAAAATCCACCCAAATCCTAAAAAAATTGAAATTTTTATATGAACAACTTCTTTTGGCCATATCTCCTAAACTAAGTGTCCTAGAGCGAAAAGGGCTTTAATTCATGACCACCCCCAAAAAATCGAAAAATCCAACCAAATCCTAAAAAAATTGAAATTTTTATATGAAAAACTTCTTTTGGCCATATCTCCTAAACTAAGCGTCCTAGAGCGAAAAGGACGATAATTCGTGACCACCCCCAAAAAATCGAAAAATCCACCCAAATCCTAAAGAAATTGAAATTTTTATATGAAAAACTTCTTTTGGCCATATCTCCTAAACTAAGCGTCCTAGAGCGAAAAGGACGATAATTCGTGACCACCCCCAAAAAATCGAAAAATCCACCCAAATCCTAAAAAAATTGAAATTTTTATATGAAAAACTTCTTTTGGCCATATCTCCTAAACTAAGCGTCCTAGAGCGAAAAGGGGTTTAATTCGTGACCACCCTCAAAAAATCGAAAAATCCACCCAAATCCTAAAAAAATTGAAATTTTTTTATGAAAAACTTCTTTTGGTCATATCTCCTAAACTAAGCGTCCTAGAGCGAAAAGGACGATAATTCGTGACCACCCCCAAAAAATTGAAAAATCCACCCAAATCCTAAAAAAATTGAAATTTTTATATGAAAAACTTCTTTTGGCCATATCTCCTAAACTAAGCGTCCTAGAGCGAAAAGGGCTTTAATTCGTGACCACCCCAAAAAAATCGAAAAATCCACCCAAATCTTAAAAAAATTTAAATTTTTATATGAAAAACTTCTTTTGGCCATATCTCCTAAACTAAGCGTCCTAGAGCGAAAAGGACGATAATTCGTGACCACCCTCAAAAAATCGAAAAATCCACCCAAATCCTAAAAAAATTGAAATTTTTATATGAAAAACTTCTTTTGGCCATATCTCCTAAACTAAGCATCCTAGAGCGAAAAGGACGATAATTCGTGACCACCCCCAAAAAATCGAAAAATCCACCCAAATCCTAAAAAAATTGAAATTTTTATATGAAAAACTTCTTTTGGCCATATCTCCTAAACTAAGCGTCCTAGAGCGAAAAGGACGATAATTCGTGACCACCCCCAAAAAATCGAAAAATCCACCCAAATCCTAAAAAAATTGAAATTTTTATATGAAAAACTTCTTTTGGCCATATCTCCTAAACTAAGAGTCCTAGAGCGAAAAGGGCGATAATTCGTGACCACCCCCAAAAAATCGAAAAATCCACCCAAATCCTAAAAAAATTGAAATTTTTATATGAAAAACTTCTTTTGGCCATATCTCCTAAACTAAGCGTCCTAGAGCGAAAAGGGCTTTAATTCGTGACCACCCCACAAAAATTGAAAAATCCACCCAAATCCTAAAAAAATTGAAATTTTTATATGAAAAACTTCTTTTGGCCATATCTCCTAAACTAAGCGTCCTACAGCGAAAAGGACGATAATTCGTGACCACCCTCAAAAAATCGAAAAATCCACCCAAATCCTAAAAAAATTGAAATTTTTATATGAAAAACTTCTTTTGGCCATATCTCCTAAACTAAGCGTCCTAGAGCGAAAAGGACGATAATTCGTGACCACCCCCAAAAAATCGAAAAATCCACCCAAATCCTAAAAAAATTGAAATTTTTATATGAAAAACTTCTTTTGGCCATATCTCCTAAACTAAGCGTCCTAGAGCGAAAAGGGCTTTAATTCGTGACCACCCCCAAAAAATCGAAAAATCCACCCAAATCCTAAAAAAATTGAAATTTTTATATGAAAAACTTCTTTTGGTCATATCTCCTAAACTAAGCGTCCTAGAGCGAAAAGGACGATAATTTGTGACCACCCCCAAAAAATCGAAAAATCCACCCAATCCTAAAAAAATTGAAATTTTTATATAAAAAACTTCGTTTGGCCATATCTCCTAAACTAAGCGTCCTAGAGCGAAAAGGACGATAATTCGTGACCACCCCCAAAAAATCGAAAAATCCACCCAAATCCTAAAAAAATTGAAATTTTTATATGAAAAACTTCTTTTGGCCATATCTCCTAAACTAAGCGTCCTAGAGCGAAAAGGACGATAATTCGTGACCACCCTCAAAAAATCGAAAAATCCACCCAAATCCTAAAAAAATTGAAATTTGTATATGAAAAACTTCTTTTGGCCATATCTCCTAAACTAAGCGTCCTAGAGCGAAAAGGGCTTTAATTCGTGACCACCCCCAAAAAATCGAAAAATCCACCTAAATCCTAAAAAAATTTAAATTTTTATATGAAAAACTTCTTTTGGCCATATCTCCTAAACTAAGCGTCCTAGAGCGAAAAGGGCTTTAATTCGTGACCACCCTCAAAAAATCGAAAAATCCACCCAAATCCTAAAAAAATTGAAATTTTTATATGAAAAACTTCTTTTGGCCATATCTCCTAAACTAAGCGTCCTAGAGCGAAAAGGACGATAATTCGTGACCACCCCCAAAAAATCGAAAAATCCACCCAAATCCTAAAAAAATTGAAATTTTTATATGAAAAACTTCTTTTGGCCATATCTCCTAAACTAAGCGTCCTAGAGCGAAAAGGGCTTTAATTCGTGACCACCCTCAAAAAATCGCAAAATCCACCCAAATCCTAAAAAAATTGAAATTTTTATATGAAAAACTTCTTTTGGCCATATCTCCTAAACTAAGCGTCCTAGAGCGAAAAGGGCTTTAATTCGTGACCACCCTCAAAAAATCGAAAAATCCACCCAAATCCTAAAAAAATTTAAATTTTTATATGAAAAACTTCTTTTGGCCATATCTCCTAAACTAAGCGTCCTAGAGCGAAAAGGGCTTTAATTCGTGACCACCCCAAACAAATCGAAAAATCCACCCAAATCCTAAAAAAATTGAAATTTTTATATGAAAAACTTCTTTTGGCCATATCTCCTAAACTAAGCGTCGATAATTCGTGACCACCCTCAAAAAATCGAAAAATCCACCCAAATCCTAAAAAAATTGAAATTTTTATATGAAAAACTTCTTTTGGCCATATCTCCTAAACTAAGCGTCCTAGAGCGAAAAGGGCTTTAATTCGTGACCACCCTCAAAAAATCGAAAAATCCACCCAAATCCTAAAAAAATTGAAATTTTTATATGAAAAACTTCTTTTGGCCATATCTCCTAAACTAAAACTTCTTTTGGCCATATCTCCTAAACTAAGCGTCCTAGAGCGAAAAGGGCTTTAATTCGTGACCACCCTCAAAAAATCGAAAAATCCACCCAAATCCTAAAAAAATTGAAATTTTTATATGAAAAACTTCTTTTGGCCATATCTCCTAAACTAAGCGTCCTAGAGCGAAAAGGGCTTTAATTCGTGACCACCCTCAAAAAATCGAAAAATCCACCCAAATCCTAAAAAAATTGAAATTTTTATATGAAAAACTTCTTTTGGCCATATCTCCTAAACTAAGCGTCCTAGAGCGAAAAGGGCTTTAATTCGTGACCACCCCAAAAAAATTGAAAAATCCACCCAAATCCTAAAAAAATTGAAATTTTTATATGAAAAACTTCTTTTGGCCATATCTCCTAAACTAAGCGTCCTACAGCGAAAAGGACGATAATTCGTGACCACCCTCAAAAAATCGAAAAATCCACCCAAATCCTAAAAAAATTGAAATTTTTATATGAAAAACTTCTTTTGGCAATATCTCCTAAACTAAGCGTCCTAGAGCGAAAAGGACGATAATTCGTGACCACCCCCAAAAAATCGAAAAATCCACCCAAATCCTAAAAAAATTGAAATTTTTATATGAAAAACTTCTTTTGGCCATATCTCCTAATCTAAGCGTCCTAGAGCGAAAAGGGCTTTAATTCGTGACCACCCCCAAAAAATCGAAAAATCCACCCGATCCTAAAAAAATTTAAATTTTAATATAAAAAACTTCGTTTGGCCATATCTCCTAAACTAAGCGTCCTAGAGCGAAAAGGGCTTTAATTCGTGACCACCCCAAAAAAATTGAAAAATCCACCCAAATCCTAAAAAAATTGAAATTTTTATATGAAAAACTTCTTTTGGCCATATCTCCTAAACTAAGCGTCCTACAGCGAAAAGGACGATAATTCGTGACCACCCTCAAAAAATCGAAAAATCCACCCAAATCCTAAAAAAATTGAAATTTTTATATGAAAAACTTCTTTTGGCCATATCTCCTAAACTAAGCGTCCTAGAGCGAAAAGGACGATAATTCGTGACCACCCCCAAAAAATCGAAAAATCCACCCAAATCCTAAAAAAATTGAAATTTTTATATGAAAAACTTCTTTTGGCCATATCTCCTAAACTAAGCGTCCTAGAGCGAAAAGGACGATAATTCGTGACCACCCCCAAAAAATCGAAAAATCCACCCAAATCCTAAAAAAATTGAAATTTTTATATGAAAAACTTCTTTTGGCCATATCTCCTAAACTAAGCGTCCTAGAGCGAAAAGGACGATAATTCGTGACCACCCCCAAAAAATCGAAAAATCCACCCAAATCCTAAAAAAATTGAAATTTTTATATGAAAAACTTCTTTTGGCCATATCTCCTAAACTAAGCGTCCTAGAGCGAAAAGGACGATAATTCGTGACCACCCCCAAAAAATCGAAAAATCCACCCAAATCCTAAAAAAATTGAAATTTTTATATGAAAAACTTCTTTTGGCCATATCTTCTAAACTAAGCGTCCTAGAGCGAAAAGGGCTTTAATTCGTGACCACCCTCAAAAAATCGAAAAATCCACCCAAATCCTAAAAAAATTGAAATTTTTATATGAAAAACTTCTTTTGGCCATATCTCCTAAACTAAGCGTCCTAGAGCGAAAAGGGCTTTAATTCGTGACCACCCTCAAAAAATCGAAAAATCCACCCAAATCCTAAAAAAATTGAAATTTTTATATGAAAAACTTCTTGTGGCCATATCTCCTAAACTAAGCGTCCTAGAGCGAAAAGGGCTTTAATTCGTGACCACCCCAAACAAATCGAAAAATCCACCCAAATCCTAAAAAAATTGAAATTTTTATATGAAAAACTTCTTTTGGCCATATCTCCTAAACTAAGCGTCGATAATTCGTGCCCACCCTCAAAAAATCGAAAAATCCACCCAAATCCTAAAAAAATTGAAATTTTTATATGAAAAACTTCTTGGCCATATCTCCTAAACTAAGCGTCCTAGAGCGAAAAGGACGATAATTCGTGACCACCCTCAAAAAATCGAAAAATCCACCCAAATCCTAAAAAAATTTAAATTTTTATATGAAAAACTTCTTTTGGCCATATCTCCTAAACTAAGCGTCCTAGAGCGAAAAGGACGATAATTCGTGCCCACCCCCAAAAAATCGAAAAATCCACCCAAATCCTAAAAAAATTGAAATTTTTATATGAAAAACTTCTTTTGGCCATATCTCCTAAACTAAGCGTCCTAGAGCGAAAAGGACGATAATTCGTGACCACCCCCAAAAAATCGAAAAATCCACCCAAATCCTAAAAAAATTGAAATTTTTATATGAAAAACTTCTTTTGGCCATATCTCCTAAACTAAGCGTCCTAGAGCGAAAAGGGCTTTAATTCGTGACCACCCCCAAAAAATCGAAAAATCCACCCAAATCCTAAAAAAATTGAAATTTTTATATGAAAAACTTCTTTTGGTCATATCTCCTAAACTAAGCGTCCTAGAGCGAAAAGGACGATAATTTGTGACCACCCCCAAAAAATCGAAAAATCCACCCAATCCTAAAAAAATTGAAATTTTTATATAAAAAACTTCGTTTGGCCATATCTCCTAAACTAAGCGTCCTAGAGCGAAAAGGACGATAATTCGTGACCACCCCCAAAAAATCGCAAAAACCACCCAAATCCTAAAAAAATTGAAATTTTTATATGAAAAACTTCTTTTGGCCATATCTCCTAAACTAAGCGTCCTAGAGCGAAAAGGACGATAATTCGTGACCACCCTCAAAAAATCGAAAAATCCACCCAAATCCTAAAAAAATTGAAATTTGTATATGAAAAACTTCTTTTGGCCATATCTCCTAAACTAAGCGTCCTAGAGCGAAAAGGGCTTTAATTCGTGACCACCCCCAAAAAATCGAAAAATCCACCTAAATCCTAAAAAAATTTAAATTTTTATATGAAAAACTTCTTTTGGCCATATCTCCTAAACTAAGCGTCCTAGAGCGAAAAGGGCTTTAATTCGTGACCACCCTCAAAAAATCGAAAAATCCACCCAAATCCTAAAAAAATTGAAATTTTTATATGAAAAACTTCTTTTGGCCATATCTCCTAAACTAAGCGTCCTAGAGCGAAAAGGACGATAATTCGTGACCACCCCCAAAAAATCGAAAAATCCACCCAAATCCTAAAAAAATTGAAATTTTTATATGAAAAACTTCTTTTGGCCATATCTCCTAAACTAAGCGTCCTAGAGCGAAAAGGGCTTTAATTCGTGACCACCCTCAAAAAATCGAAAAATCCACCCAAATCCTAAAAAAATTGAAATTTTTATATGAAAAACTTCTTTTGGCCATATCTCCTAAACTAAGCGTCCTAGAGCGAAAAGGGCTTTAATTCGTGACCACCCTCAAAAAATCGAAAAATCCACCCAAATCCTAAAAAAATTTAAATTTTTATATGAAAAACTTCTTTTGGCCATATCTCCTAAACTAAGCGTCCTAGAGCGAAAAGGGCTTTAATTCGTGACCACCCCAAACAAATCGAAAAATCCACCCAAATCCTAAAAAAATTGAAATTTTTATATGAAAAACTTCTTTTGGCCATATCTCCTAAACTAAGCGTCGATAATTCGTGACCACCCTCAAAAAATCGAAAAATCCACCCAAATCCTAAAAAAATTGAAATTTTTATATGAAAAACTTCTTTTGGCCATATCTCCTAAACTAAGCGTCCTAGAGCGAAAAGGGCTTTAATTCGTGACCACCCTCAAAGAATCGGAAAATCCACCCAAATCCTAAAAAAATTGAAATTTTTATATGAAAAACTTCTTTTGGCCATATCTCCTAAACTAAAACTTCTTTTGGCCATATCTCCTAAACTAAGCGTCCTAGAGCGAAAAGGGCTTTAATTCGTGACCACCCTCAAAAAATCGAAAAATCCACCCAAATCCTAAAAAAATTGAAATTTTTATATGAAAAACTTCTTTTGGCCATATCTCCTAAACTAAGCGTCCTAGAGCGAAAAGGGCTTTAATTCGTGACCACCCTCAAAAAATCGAAAAATCCACCCAAATCCTAAAAAAATTGAAATTTTTATATGAAAAACTTCTTTTGGCCATATCTCCTAAACTAAGCGTCCTAGAGCGAAAAGGGCTTTAATTCGTGACCACCCCAAAAAAATTGAAAAATCCACCCAAATCCTAAAAAAATTGAAATTTTTATATGAAAAACTTCTTTTGGCCATATCTCCTAAACTAAGCGTCCTACAGCGAAAAGGACGATAATTCGTGACCACCCTCAAAAAATCGAAAAATCCACCCAAATCCTAAAAAAATTGAAATTTTTATATGAAAAACTTCTTTTGGCCATATCTCCTAAACTAAGCGTCCTAGAGCGAAAAGGACGATAATTCGTGACCACCCCCAAAAAATCGAAAAATCCACCCAAATCCTAAAAAAATTGAAATTTTTATATGAAAAACTTCTTTTGGCCATATCTCCTAAACTAAGCGTCCTAGAGCGAAAAGGACGATAATTCGTGACCACCCCCAAAAAATCGAAAAATCCACCCAAATCCTAAAAAAATTGAAATTTTTATATGAAAAACTTCTTTTGGCCATATCTCCTAAACTAAGCGTCCTAGAGCGAAAAGGGCTTTAATTCGTGACCACCCCCAAAAAATCGAAAAATCCACCCAAATCCTAAAAAAATTGAAATTTTTATATGAAAAACTTCTTTTGGCCATATCTCCTAAACTAAGCGTCCTAGAGCGAAAAGGACGATAATTTGTGACCACCCTCAAAAAATCGAAAAATCCACCCAATCCTAAAAAAATTGAAATTTTTATATGAAAAACTTCTTTTGGCCATATCTCCTAAACTAAGCGTCCTAGAGCGAAAAGGACGATAATTCGTGACCACCCCCAAAAAATCGAAAAATCCACCCAAATCCTAAAAAAATTGAAATTTTTATATGAAAAACTTCTTTTGGCCATATCTCCTAATCTAAGCGTCCTAGAGCGAAAAGGGCTTTAATTCGTGACCACCCCCAAAAAATCGAAAAATCCACCCGATCCTAAAAAAATTTAAATTTTAATATAAAAAACTTCGTTTGGCCATATCTCCTAAACTAAGCGTCCTAGAGCGAAAAGGGCTTTAATTCGTGACCACCCCAAAAAATTTGAAAAATCCACCCAAATCCTAAAAAAATTGAAATTTTTATATGAAAAACTTCTTTTGGCCATATCTCCTAAACTAAGCGTCCTACAGCGAAAAGGACGATAATTCGTGACCACCCTCAAAAAATCGAAAAATCCACCCAAATCCTAAAAAAATTGAAATTTTTATATGAAAAACTTCTTTTGGCCATATCTCCTAAACTAAGCGTCCTAGAGCGAAAAGGACGATAATTCGTGACCACCCCCAAAAAATCGAAAAATCCACCCAAATCCTAAAAAAATTGAAATTTTTATATGAAAAACTTCTTTTGGCCATATCTCCTAAACTAAGCGTCCTAGAGCGAAAAGGACGATAATTCGTGACCACCCCCAAAAAATCGAAAAATCCACCCAAATCCTAAAAAAATTGAAATTTTTATATGAAAAACTTCTTTTGGCCATATCTCCTAAACTAAGCGTCCTAGAGCGAAAAGGACGATAATTCGTGACCACCCCCAAAAAATCGAAAAATCCACCCAAATCCTAAAAAAATTGAAATTTTTATATGAAAAACTTCTTTTGGCCATATCTCCTAAACTAAGCGTCCTAGAGCGAAAAGGGCTTTAATTCGTGACCACCCTCAAAAAATCGAAAAATCCACCCAAATCCTAAAAAATTGAAATTTTTATATGAAAAACTTCTTTTGGCCATATCTCCTAAACTAAGCGTCCTAGAGCGAAAAGGGCTTTAATTCGTGACCACCCTCAAAAAATCGAAAAATCCACCCAAATCCTAAAAAAATTGAAATTTTTATATGAAAAACTTCTTGTGGCCATATCTCCTAAACTAAGCGTCCTAGAGCGAAAAGGGCTTTAATTCGTGACCACCCCAAACAAATCGAAAAATCCACCCAAATCCTAAAAAAATTGAAATTTTTATATGAAAAACTTCTTTTGGCCATATCTCCTAAACTAAGCGTCGATAATTCGTGACCACCCTCAAAAAATCGAAAAATCCACCCAAATCCTAAAAAAATTGAAATTTTTATATGAAAAACTTCTTGGCCATATCTCCTAAACTAAGCGTCCTAGAGCGAAAAGGACGATAATTCGTGACCACCCTCAAAAAATCGAAAAATCCACCCAAATCCTAAAAAAATTTAAATTTTTATATGAAAAACTTCTTTTGGCCATATCTCCTAAACTAAGCGTCCTAGAGCGAAAAGGACGATAATTCGTGCCCACCCCCAAAAAATCGAAAAATCCACCCAAATCCTAAAAAAATTGAAATTTTTATATGAAAAACTTCTTTTGGCCATATCTCCTAAACTAAGCGTCCTAGAGCGAAAAGGACGATAATTCGTGACCACCCCCAAAAAATCGAAAAATCCACCCAAATCCTAAAAAAATTGAAATTTTTATATGAAAAACTTCTTTTGGCCATATCTCCTAAACTAAGCGTCCTAGAGCGAAAAGGACGATAATTCGTGACCACCCCCAAAAAATCGAAAAATCCACCCAAATCCTAAAAAAATTGAAATTTTTATATGAAAAACTTCTTTTGGCCATATCTCCTAAACTAAGCGTCCTAGAGCGAAAAGGGCTTTAATTCGTGACCACCCTCAAAAAATCGAAAAATCCACCCAAATCCTAAAAAAATTGAAATTTTTATATGAAAAACTTCTTTTGGCCATATCTCCTAAACTAAGCGTCCTAGAGCGAAAAGGACGATAATTCGTGGCCACCCCCAAAAAATCGAAAAATCCTCCCAAATCCTAAAAAAATTGAAATTTTTATATGAAAAACTTCTTTTGGCCATATCTCCTAAACTAAGCGTCCTAGAGCGAAAAGGACGATAATTCGTGACCACCCCCAAAAAATCGAAAAATCCACCCAAATCCTAAAAAAATTGAAATTTGTATATGAAAAACTTCTTTTGGCCATATCTCCTAAACTAAGCGTCCTAGAGCGAAAAGGGCTTTAATTCGTGACAACCCCCAAAAAATCGAAAAATTCACCAAAATCCTAAAAACATTGAAATTTTTATATGAAAAACTTCGTTTGGCCATATCTCCTAAACTAAGCGTTCTAGAGCGAAAAGGGCTTTAATTCGTGACCACCCCCAAAAAATCGAAAAATCCAAAAGACCACCCCCAAAAAATCGAAAAATCCACCCAATCCTAAAAAAATTGAAATTTTTATATGAAAAACTTCGTTTGGCCATATCTCCTAAACTAAGCGTCCTAGAGCGAAAAGGGCTTTAATTCGTGACCACCCCCAAAAAATCGAAAAATCCACCCAGATCCTAAAAAAATTGAAATTTTTATATGAAAAACTTCTTTTGGCCATATCTCCTAAACTAAGCGTCCTAGAGCGAAAAGGACGATAATTTGTGACCACCCTCAAAAAATCGAAAAATCCACCCAAATCCTAAAAAAATTGAAATTTTTATATGAAAAACTTCTTTTGGCCATATCTCCTAAACTAAGCGTCCTAGAGCGAAAAGGGCTTTAATTCGTGACCACCCCCAAAAAATCGAAAAATCCACCCAATCCTAAAAAAATTGAAATTTTTATATGAAAAACTTCGTTTGGCCATATCTCCTAAACTAAGCGTTCTAGAGCGAAAAGGGCTTTAATTCGTGACCACCCCCAAAAAATCGAAAAATCCAAAAGACCACCCCCAAAAAATCGAAAAATCCACCCAATCCTAAAAAAATTGAAATTTTTATATGAAAAACTTCGTTTGGCCATATCTCCTAAACTAAGCGTCCTAGAGCGAAAAGGGCTTTAATTCGTGACCACCCCCAAAAAATCGAAAAATCCACCCAAATCCTAAAAAAATTGAAATTTTTATATGAAAAACTTCTTTTGGCCATATCTCCTAAACTAAGCGTCCTAGAGCGAAAAGGACGATAATTCGTGACCACCCCCAAAAAATCGAAAAATCCACCCAAATCCTAAAAAAATTGAAATTTTTATATGAAAAACTTCTTTTGGCCATATCTCCTAAACTAAGCGTCCTAGAGCGAAAAGGACGATAATTCGTGACCACCCCCAAAAAATCGAAAAATCCACCCAAATCCTAAAAAAATTGAAATTTTTATATGAAAAACTTCTTTTGGCCATATCTCCTAAACTAAGCGTCCTAGAGCGAAAAGGACGATAATTCGTGACCACCCCCAAAAAATCGAAAAATCCACCCAAATCCTAAAAAAATTGAAATTTGTATATGAAAAACTTCTTTTGGCCATATCTCCTAAACTAAGCGTCCTAGAGCGAAAAGGGCTTTAATTCGTGACCACCCCCAAAAAATCGAAAAATCCACCCAAATCCTAAAAAAATTGAAATTTTTATATGAAAAACTTCTTTTGGCCATATCTCCTAAACTAAGCGTCCTAGAGCGAAAAGGGCTTTAATTCGTGACCACCCTCAAAAAATCGAAAAATCCACCCAAATCCTAAAAAAATTGAAATTTTTATATGAAAAACTTCTTTTGGTCATATCTCCTAAACTAAGCGTCCTAGAGCGAAAAGGACGATAACCACCCCCAAAAAATTGAAAAATCCACCCAAATCCTAAAAAAATTGAAATTTTTATATGAAAAACTTCTTTTGGCCATATCTCCTAAACTAAGTGTCCTAGAGCGAAAAGGGCTTTAATTCGGGACCACCCCAAAAAAATCGAAAAATCCACCCAAATCCTAAAAAAATTGAAATTTTTATATGAAAAACTTCTTTTGGCCATATCTCCTAATCTAAGCGTCCTAGAGCGAAAAGGACGATAATTCGTGACCACCCTCAAAAAATCGAAAAATCCACCCAAATCCTAAAAAAATTGAAATTTTTATATGAAAAACTTCTTTTGGCCATATCTCCTTTAATTCGTGACCACCCCCAAAAAATCGAAAAATCCACCCAAATCCTAAAAAAATTGAAATTTTTATATGAAAAACTTCTTTTGGCCATATCTCCTAAACTAAGCGTCCTAGAGCGAAAAGGGCTTTAATTCGTGACCACCCTCAAAAAATCGAAAAATCCACCCAAATCCTAAAAAAATTGAAATTTTTATATGAAAAACTTCTTTTGGCCATATCTCCTAAACTAAGCGTCCTAGAGCGAAAAGGACGATAATTCGTGACCACACCCAAAAAAACTTCTTTTGGCCATATCTCCTAAACTAAGCGTCCTAGAGCGAAAAGGGCTTTAATTCGGGACCACCCCAAAAAAATCGAAAAATCCACCCAAATCCTAAAAAAATTGAAATTTTTATATGAAAAACTTCTTTTGGCCATATCTCCTAATCTAAGCGTCCTAGAGCGAAAAGGACGATAATTCGTGACCACCCTCAAAAAATCGAAAAATCCACCCAAATCCTAAAAAAATTGAAATTTTTATATGAAAAACTTCTTTTGGCCATATCTCCTTTAATTCGTGAGCACCCCCAAAAAATCGAAAAATCCACCCAAATCCTAAAAAAATTGAAATTTTTATATGAAAAACTTCTTTTGGCCATATCTCCTAAACTAAGCGTCCTAGAGCGAAAAGGGCTTTAATTCGTGACCACCCTCAAAAAATCGAAAAATCCACCCAAATCCTAAAAAAATTGAAATTTTTATATGAAAAACTTCTTTTGGCCATATCTCCTAAACTAAGCGTCCTAGAGCGAAAAGGACGATAATTCGTGACCACCCCCAAAAAATCGAAAAATCCACCCAAATCCTAAAAAAATTGAAATTTTTATATGAAAAACTTCTTTTGGCCATATCTCCTAAACTAAGCGTCCTAGAGCGAAAAGGACGATAATTCGTGACCACCCTCAAAAAATCGAAAAATCCACCCAAATCCTAAAAAAATTGAAATTTTTATATGAAAAACTTCTTTTGGCCATATCTCCTAAACTAAGCGTCCTAGAGCGAAAAGGACGATAATTCGTGACCACCCCCAAAAAATCGAAAAATCCACCCAAATCCTAAAAAAATTGAAATTTGTATATGAAAAACTTCTTTTGGCCATATCTCCTAAACTAAGCGTCCTAGAGCGAAAAGGACGATAATTCGTGACCACCCCCAAAAAATCGAAAAATCCACCCAAATCCTAAAAAAATTGAAATTTGTATATGAAAAACTTCTTTTGGCCATATCTCCTAAACTAAGCGTCCTAGAGCGAAAAGGGCTTTAATTCGTGACCACCCCCAAAAAATCGAAAAATTCACCAAAATCCTAAAAACATTGAAATTTTTATATGAAAAACTTCGTTTGGCCATATCTCCTAAACTAAGCGTTCTAGAGCGAAAAGGGCTTTAATTCGTGACCACCCCCAAAAAATCGAAAAATCCAAAAGACCACCCCCAAAAAATCGAAAAATCCACCCAATCCTAAAAAAATTGAAATTTTTATATGAAAAACTTCGTTTGGCCATATCTCCTAAACTAAGCGTCCTAGAGCGAAAAGGGCTTTAATTCGTGACCACCCCCAAAAAATCGAAAAATCCACCCAAATCCTAAAAAAATTGAAATTTTTATATGAAAAACTTCTTTTGGCCATATCTCCTAAACTAAGCGTCCTAGAGCGAAAAGGACGATAATTTGTGACCACCCTCAAAAAATCGAAAAATCCACCCAATCCTAAAAAAATTGAAATTTTTATATGAAAAACTTCTTTTGGCCATATCTCCTAAACTAAGCGTCCTAGAGCGAAAAGGACGATAATTCGTGACCACCCCCAAAAAATCGAAAAATCCACCCAAATCCTAAAAAAATTGAAATTTTTATATGAAAAACTTCTTTTGGCCATATCTCCTAAACTAAGCGTCCTAGAGCGAAAAGGACGATAATTCGTGACCACCCTCAAAAAATCGAAAAATCCACCCAAATCCTAAAAAAATTGAAATTTTTATATGAAAAACTTCTTTTGGCCATATCTCCTAAACTAAGCGTCCTAGAGCGAAAAGGACGATAATTCGTGACCACCCTCAAAAAATCGAAAAATCCACCCAAATCCTAAAAAAATTGAAATTTTTATATGAAAAACTTCTTTTGGCCATATCTCCTAAACTAAGCGTCCTAGAGCGAAAAGGACGATAATTCGTGACCACCCCCAAAAAATCGAAAAATCCACCCAAATCCTAAAAAAATTGAAATTTTTATATGAAAAACTTCTTTTGGCCATATCTCCTAAACTAAGCGTCCTAGAGCGAAAAGGGCTTTAATTCGTGACCACCCCCAAAAAATCGAAAAATCCACCCAAATCCTAAAAAAATTGAAATTTTTATATGAAAAACTTCTTTTGGCCATATCTCCTAAACTAAGCGTCCTAGAGCGAAAAGGGCTTTAATTCGTGACCACCCCCAAAAAATCGAAAAATCCACCTAAATCCTAAAAAAATTGAAATTTTTATATGAAAAACTTCTTTTGGCCATATCTCCTAAACTAAGCGTCCTAGAGCGAAAAGGGCTTTAATTCGTGACCACCCTCAAAAAATCGAAAAATCCACCCAAATCCTAAAAAAATTGAAATTTTTATATGAAAAACTTCTTTTGGCCATATCTCCTAAACTAAGCGTCCTAGAGCGAACAGGACGATAATTCGTGACCACCCCCAAAAAATCGAAAAATCCACCCAAATCCTAAAAAAATTGAAATTTTTATATGAAAAACTTCTTTTGGCCATATCTCCTAAACTAAGCGTCCTAGAGCGAAAAGGGGTTTAATTCGTGACCACCCTCAAAAAATCGAAAAATCCACCCAAATCCTAAAAAAATTGAAATTTTTATATGAAAAACTTCTTTTGGCCATATCTCCTAAACTAAGCGTCCTAGAGCGAAAAGGGCTTTAATTCGTGACCACCCTCAAAAAATCGAAAAATCCACCCAAATCCTAAAAAAATTGAAATTTTTATATGAAAAACTTCTTTTGGCCATATCTCCTAAACTAAGCGTCCTAGAGCGAAAAGGGCTTTAATTCATGACCACCCCAAAAAAATCGAAAAATCCACCCAAAATCTTAAAAAAATTGAAATTTTTATATGAAAAACTTCTTTTGGCCATATCTCCTAAACTAAGCGTCCTAGAGCGAAAAGGACGATAATTCGTGACCACCCTCAAAAAATCGAAAAATCCACCCAAATCCTAAAAAAATTGAAATTTTTATATGAAAAACTTCTTGGCCATATCTCCTAAACTAAGCGTCCTAGAGCGAAAAGGGCTTTAATTCGTGACCACCCCAAAAAATCGAAAAATCCACCCAAATCCTAAAAAAATTGAAATTTTTATATGAAAAACTTCTTTTGGCCATATCTCCTAAACTAAGCGTCCTAGAGCGAAAAGGACGATAATTCGTGACCACCCCCAAAAAATCGAAAAATCCACCCAAATCCTAAAAAAATTGAAATTTTTATATGAAAGACTTCTTTTGGCCATATCTCCTAAACTAAGCGTCCTAGAGCGAAAAGGGCTTTAATTCGTGACCACCCCCAAAAAATCGAAAAATCCACCCAAATCCTAAAAAAATTGAAATTTTTATATGAAAAACTTCTTTTGGCCATATCTCCTAAACTAAGCGTCCTAGAGCGAAAAGGGCTTTAATTCGTGACCACCCCAAAAAAATTGAAAAATCCACCCAAATCCTAAAAAAATTGAAATTTTTATATGAAAAACTTCTTTTGGCCATATCTCCTAAACTAAGCGTCCTACAGCGAAAAGGACGATAATTCGTGACCACCCTCAAAAAATCGAAAAATCCACCCAAATCCTAAAAAAATTGAAATTTTTATATGAAAAACTTCTTTTGGCCATATCTCCTAAACTAAGCGTCCTAGAGCGAAAAGGACGATAATTCGTGACCACCCCCAAAAAATCGAAAAATCCACCCAAATCCTAAAAAAATTGAAATTTTTATATGAAAAACTTCTTTTGGCCATATCTCCTAAACTAAGCGTCCTAGAGCGAAAAGGACGATAATTCGTGACCACCCCCAAAAAATCGAAAAATCCACCCAAATCCTAAAAAAATTGAAATTTTTATATGAAAAACTTCTTTTGGCCATATCTCCTAAACTAAGCGTCCTAGAGCGAAAAGGGCTTTAATTCGTGACCACCCCCAAAAAATCGAAAAATCCACCCAAATCCTAAAAAAAATTGAAATTTTTATATGAAAAACTTCTTTTGGCCATATCTCCTAAACTAAGCGTCCTAGAGCGAAAAGGACGATAATTTGTGACCACCCTCAAAAAATCGAAAAATCCACCCAATCCTAAAAAAATTGAAATTTTTATATGAAAAACTTCTTTTGGCCATATCTCCTAAACTAAGCGTCCTAGAGCGAAAAGGACGATAATTCGTGACCACCCCCAAAAAATCGAAAAATCCACCCAAATCCTAAAAAAATTGAAATTTTTATATGAAAAACTTCTTTTGGCCATATCTCCTAATCTAAGCGTCCTAGAGCGAAAAGGGCTTTAATTCGTGACCACCCCCAAAAAATCGAAAAATCCACCCAATCCTAAAAAAATTTAAATTTTAATATAAAAAACTTCGTTTGGCCATATCTCCTAAACTAAGCGTCCTAGAGCGAAAAGGGCTTTAATTCGTGACCACCCCCAAAAAATCGAAAAATCCACCCAAATCCTAAAAAAATTGAAATTTTTATATGAAAAACTTCTTTTGGCCATATCTCCTAAACTAAGCGTCCTAGAGCGAAAAGGACGATAATTCGTGACCACCCTCAAAAAATCGAAAAATCCACCCAAATCCTAAAAAAATTGAAATTTGTATATGAAAAACTTCTTTTGGCCATATCTCCTAAACTAAGCGTCCTAGAGCGAAAAGGGCTTTAATTCGTGACCACCCCCAAAAAATCGAAAAATCCACCTAAATCCTAAAAAAATTTAAATTTTTATATGAAAAACTTCTTTTGGCCATATCTCCTAAACTAAGCGTCCTAGAGCGAAAAGGGCTTTAATTCGTGACCACCCTCAAAAAATCGAAAAATCCACCCAAATCCTAAAAAAATTGAAATTTTTATATGAAAAACTTCTTTTGGCCATATCTCCTAAACTAAGCGTCCTAGAGCGAAAAGGACGATAATTCGTGACCACCCCCAAAAAATCGCAAAATCCACCCAAATCCTAAAAAAATTGAAATTTTTATATGAAAAACTTCTTTTGGCCATATCTCCTAAACTAAGCGTCCTAGAGCGAAAAGGGCTTTAATTCGTGACCACCCTCAAAAAATCGAAAAATCCACCCAAATCCTAAAAAAATTGAAATTTTTATATGAAAAACTTCTTTTGGCCATATCTCCTAAACTAAGCGTCCTAGGGCGAAAAGGGCTTTAATTCGTGACCACCCTCAAAAAATCGAAAAATCCACCCAAATCCTAAAAAAATTGAAATTTTTATATGAAAAACTTCTTTTGGCCATATCTCCTAAACTAAGCGTCGATAATTCGTGACCACCCCCAAAAAATCGAAAAATCCACCCAAATCCTAAAAAAATTGAAATTTTTATATGAAAAACTTCTTTTGGCCATATCTCCTAAACTAAGCGTCCTAGAGCGAAAAGGGCTTTAATTCGTGACCACCCCACAAAAATTGAAAAATCCACCCAAATCCTAAAAAAATTGAAATTTTTATATGAAAAACTTCTTTTGGCCATATCTCCTAAACTAAGCGTCCTACAGCGAAAAGGACGATAATTCGTGACCACCCTCAAAAAATCGAAAAATCCACCCAAATCCTAAAAAAATTGAAATTTTTATATGAAAAACTTCTTTTGGCCATATCTCCTAAACTAAGCGTCCTAGAGCGAAAAGGACGATAATTCGTGACCACCCCCAAAAAATCGAAAAATCCACCCAAATCCTAAAAAAATTGAAATTTTTATATGAAAAACTTCTTTTGGCCATATCTCCTAAACTAAGCGTCCTAGAGCGAAAAGGGCTTTAATTCGTGACCACCCCCAAAAAATCGAAAAATCCACTCAAATCCTAAAAAAATTGAAATTTTTATATGAAAAACTTCTTTTGGTCATATCTCCTAAACTAAGCGTCCTAGAGCGAAAAGGACGATAATTTGTGACCACCCCCAAAAAATCGAAAAATCCACCCAATCCTAAAAAAATTGAAATTTTTATATAAAAAACTTCGTTTGGCCATATCTCCTAAACTAAGCGTCCTAGAGCGAAAAGGACGATAATTCGTGACCACCCCCAAAAAATCGAAAAATCCACCCAAATCCTAAAAAAATTGAAATTTTTATATGAAAAACTTCTTTTGGCCATATCTCCTAAACTAAGCGTCCTAGAGCGAAAAGGACGATAATTCGTGACCACCCTCAAAAAATCGAAAAATCCACCCAAATCCTAAAAAAATTGAAATTTGTATATGAAAAACTTCTTTTGGCCATATCTCCTAAACTAAGCGTCCTAGAGCGAAAAGGGCTTTAATTCGTGACCACCCCCAAAAAATCGAAAAATCCACCTAAATCCTAAAAAAATTTAAATTTTTATATGAAAAACTTCTTTTGGCCATATCTCCTAAACTAAGCGTCCTAGAGCGAAAAGGGCTTTAATTCGTGACCACCCTCAAAAAATCGAAAAATCCACCCAAATCCTAAAAAAATTGAAATTTTTATATGAAAAACTTCTTTTGGCCATATCTCCTAAACTAAGCGTCCTAGAGCGAAAAGGACGATAATTCGTGACCACCCCCAAAAAATCGAAAAATCCACCCAAATCCTAAAAAAATTGAAATTTTTATATGAAAAACTTCTTTTGGCCATATCTCCTAAACTAAGCGTCCTAGAGCGAAAAGGGCTTTAATTCGTGACCACCCTCAAAAAATCGAAAAATCCACCCAAATCCTAAAAAAATTGAAATTTTTATATGAAAAACTTCTTTTGGCCATATCTCCTAAACTAAGCGTCCTAGAGCGAAAAGGGCTTTAATTCGTGACCACCCTCAAAAAATCGAAAAATCCACCCAAATCCTAAAAAAATTTTAATTTTTATATGAAAAACTTCTTTTGGCCATATCTCCTAAACTAAGCGTCCTAGAGCGAAAAGGGCTTTAATTCGTGACCACCCCAAACAAATCGAAAAATCCACCCAAATCCTAAAAAAATTGAAATTTTTATATGAAAAACTTCTTTTGGCCATATCTCCTAAACTAAGCGTCGATAATTCGTGACCACCCTCAAAAAAAATCCACCCAAATCCTAAAAAAATTGAAATTTGTATATGAAAAACTTCTTTTGGCCATATCTCCTAAACTAAGCGTCCTAGAGCGAAAAGGGCTTTAATTCGTGACCACCCCCAAAAAATCGAAAAATCCACCTAAATCCTAAAAAAATTGAAATTTTTATATGAAAAACTTCTTTTGGCCATATCTCCTAAACTAAGCGTCCTAGAGCGAAAAGGGCTTTAATTCGTGACCACCCTCAAAAAATCGAAAAATCCACCCAAATCCTAAAAAAATTGAAATTTTTATATGAAAAACTTCTTTTGGCCATATCTCCTAAACTAAGCGTCCTAGAGCGAAAAGGACGATAATTCGTGACCACCCCCAAAAAATCGAAAAATCCACCCAAATCCTAAAAAAATTGAAATTTTTATATGAAAAACTTCTTTTGGCCATATCTCCTAAACTAAGCGTCCTAGAGCGAAAAGGGCTTTAATTCGTGACCACCCTCAAAAAATCGAAAAATCCACCCAAATCCTAAAAAAATTGAAATTTTTATATGAAAAACTTCTTTTGGCCATATCTCCTAAACTAAGCGTCCTAGAGCGAAAAGGGCTTTAATTCGTGACCACCCTCAAAAAATCGAAAAATCCACCCAAATCCTAAAAAAATTTTAATTTTTATATGAAAAACTTCTTTTGGCCATATCTCCTAAACTAAGCGTCCTAGAGCGAAAAGGGCTTTAATTCGTGACCACCCCAAACAAATCGAAAAATCCACCCAAATCCTAAAAAAATTGAAATTTTTATATGAAAAACTTCTTTTGGCCATATCTCCTAAACTAAGCGTCGATAATTCGTGACCACCCTCAAAAAAAATCCACCCAAATCCTAAAAAAATTGAAATTTTTATATGAAAAACTTCTTTTGGCCATATCTCCTAAACTAAGCGTCCTAGAGCGAAAAGGGCTTTAATTCGTGACCACCCTCAAAAAATCGAAAAATCCACCCAAATCCTAAAAAAATTGAAATTTTTATATGAAAAACTTCTTTTGGCCATATCTCCTAAACTAAGCGTCCTAGAGCGAAAAGGACGATAATTCGTGCCCACCCCCAAAAAATCGAAAAATCCACCCAAATCCTAAAAAAATTGAAATTTTTATATGAAAAACTTCTTTTGGCCATATCTCCTAAACTAAGCGTCCTAGAGCGAAAAGGACGATAATTCGTGACCACCCCCAAAAAATCGAAAAATCCACCCAAATCCTAAAAAAATTGAAATTTTTATATGAAAAACTTCTTTTGGCCATATCTCCTAAACTAAGCGTCCTAGAGCGAAAAGGGCTTTAATTCGTGAGCACCCTCAAAAAATCGAAAAATCCACCCAAATCCTAAAAAAATTGAAATTTTTATATGAAAAACTTCTTTTGGCCATATCTCCTAAACTAAGCGTCCTAGAGCGAAAAGGACGATAATTCGTGACCACCCCCAAAAAATCGAAAAATCCACCCAAATCCTAAAAAAATTGAAATTTTTATATGAAAAACTTATTTTGGCTATATCTCCTAAACTAAGCGTCCTAGAGCGAAAAGGGCTTTAATTCGTGACCACCCTCAAAAAATCGAAAAATCCACCCAAATCCTAAAAAAATTGAAATTTTTATACGAAAAACTTCTTTTGGCCATATTTCCTAAACTAAGCGTCCTAGAGCGAAAAGGACGATAATTCGTGACCACCCCCAAAAAATCGAAAAATCCACCCAAATCCTAAAAAAATTGAAATTTTTATATGAAAAACTTCTTTTGGCCATATCTCCTAAACTAAGCGTCCTAGAGCGAAAAGGACGATAATTCGTGACCACCCCCAAAAAATCGAAAAATCCACCCAAATCCTAAAAAAATTGAAATTTTTATATGAAAAACTTCTTTTGGCCATATCTCCTAAACTAAGCGTCCTAGAGCGAAAAGGGCTTTAATTCGTGACCACCCTCAAAAAATCGAAAAATCCACCCAAATCCTAAAAAAATTTAAATTTTTATATGAAAAACTTCTTTTGGCCATATCTCCTAAACTAAGCGTCCTAGAGCGAAAAGGGCTTTAATTCGTGACCACCCTCAAAAAATCGAAAAATCCACCCAAATCCTAAAAAAATTGAAATTTTTATATGAAAAACTTCTTTTGGCCATATCTCCTAAACTAAGCGTCCTAGAGCGAAAAGGGCTTTAATTCGTGACCACCCCAAAAAAATTGAAAAATCCACCCAAATCCTAAAAAAATTGAAATTTTTATATGAAAAACTTCTTTTGGCCATATCTCCTAAACTAAGCGTCCTACAGCGAAAAGGACGATAATTCGTGACCACCCTCAAAAAATCGAAAAATCCACCCAAATCCTAAAAAAATTGAAATTTTTATATGAAAAACTTCTTTTGGCCATATCTCCTAAACTAAGCGTCCTAGAGCGAAAAGGGCTTTAATTCGTGACCACCCTCAAAAAATCGAAAAATCCACCCAAATCCTAAAAAAATTGAAATTTTTATATGAAAAACTTCTTTTGGCCATATCTCCTAAACTAAGCGTCCTAGAGCGAAAAGGACGATAATTCGTGACCACCCCCAAAAAATCGAAAAATCCACCCAAATCCTAAAAAAATTGAAATTTTTATATAAAAAACTTATTTTGGCTATATCTCCTAAACTAAGCGTCCTAGAGCGAAAAGGGCTTTAATTCGTGACCACCCTCAAAAAATCGAAAAATCCACCCAAATCCTAAAAAAATTGAAATTTTTATACGAAAAACTTCTTTTGGCCATATTTCCTAAACTAAGCGTCCTAGAGCGAAAAGGACGATAATTCGTGACCACCCCCAAAAAATCGAAAAATCCACCCAAATCCTAAAAAAATTGAAATTTTTATATGAAAAACTTCTTTTGGCCATATCTCCTAAACTAAGCGTCCTAGAGCGAAAAGGGCTTTAATTCGTGACCACCCTCAAAAAATCGAAAAATCCACCCAAATCCTAAAAAAATTGAAATTTTTATACGAAAAACTTCTTTTGGCCATATTTCCTAAACTAAGCGTCCTAGAGCGAAAAGGACGATAATTCGTGACCACCCCCAAAAAATCGAAAAATCCACCCAAATCCTAAAAAAATTGAAATTTTTATATGAAAAACTTCTTTTGGCCATATCTCCTAAACTAAGCGTCCTAGAGCGAAAAGGACGATAATTCGTGACCACCCCCAAAAAATCGAAAAATCCACCCAAATCCTAAAAAAATTGAAATTTTTATATGAAAAACTTCTTTTGGCCATATCTCCTAAACTAAGCGTCCTAGAGCGAAAAGGGCTTTAATTCGTGACCACCCTCAAAAAATCGAAAAATCCACCCAAATCCTAAAAAAATTGAAATTTTTATATGAAAAACTTCTTTTGGCCATATCTCCTAAACTAAGCGTCCTAGAGCGAAAAGGGCTTTAATTCGTGACCACCCTCAAAAAATCGAAAAATCCACCCAAATCCTAAAAAAATTGAAATTTTTATATGAAAAACTTCTTTTGGCCATATCTCCTAAACTAAGCGTCCTAGAGCGAAAAGGGCTTTAATTCGTGACCACCCCAAAAAAATTGAAAAATCCACCCAAATCCTAAAAAAATTGAAATTTTTATATGAAAAACTTCTTTTGGCCATATCTCCTAAACTAAGCGTCCTACAGCGAAAAGGACGATAATTCGTGACCACCCTCAAAAAATCGAAAAATCCACCCAAATCCTAAAAAAATTGAAATTTTTATATGAAAAACTTCTTTTGGCCATATCTCCTAAACTAAGCGTCCTAGAGCGAAAAGGACGATAATTCGTGACCACCCCCAAAAAATCGAAAAATCCACCCAAATCCTAAAAAAATTGAAATTTTTATATGAAAAACTTCTTTTGGCCATATCTCCTAAACTAAGCGTCCTAGAGCGAAAAGGACGATAATTCGTGACCACCCCCAAAAAATCGAAAAATCCACCCAAATCCTAAAAAAATTGAAATTTTTATATGAAAAACTTCTTTTGGCCATATCTCCTAAACTAAGCGTCCTAGAGCGAAAAGGGCTTTAATTCGTGACCACCCCCAAAAAATCGAAAAATCCACCCAAATCCTAAAAAAATTGAAATTTTTATATGAAAAACTTCTTTTGGCCATATCTCCTAAACTAAGCGTCCTAGAGCGAAAAGGACGATAATTTGTGACCACCCTCAAAAAATCGAAAAATCCACCCAATCCTAAAAAAATTGAAATTTTTATATGAAAAACTTCTTTTGGCCATATCTCCTAAACTAAGCGTCCTAGAGCGAAAAGGACGATAATTCGTGACCACCCCCAAAAAATCGAAAAATCCACCCAAATCCTAAAAAAATTGAAATTTTTATATGAAAAACTTCTTTTGGCCATATCTCCTAATCTAAGCGTCCTAGAGCGAAAAGGGCTTTAATTCGTGACCACCCCCAAAAAATCGAAAAATCCACCCGATCCTAAAAAAATTTAAATTTTAATATAAAAAACTTCGTTTGGCCATATCTCCTAAACTAAGCGTCCTACAGCGAAAAGGACGATAATTCGTGACCACCCTCAAAAAATCGAAAAATCCACCCAAATCCTAAAAAAATTGAAATTTTTATATGAAAAACTTCTTTTGGCCATATCTCCTAAACTAAGCGTCCTAGAGCGAAAAGGACGATAATTCGTGACCACCCCCAAAAAATCGAAAAATCCACACAAATCCTAAAAAAATTGAAATTTTTATATGAAAAACTTCTTTTGGCCATATCTCCTAAACTAAGCGTCCTAGAGCGAAAAGGACGATAATTCGTGACCACCCCCAAAAAATCGAAAAATCCACCCAAATCCTAAAAAAATTGAAATTTTTATATGAAAAACTTCTTTTGGCCATATCTCCTAAACTAAGCGTCCTAGAGCGAAAAGGACGATAATTCGTGACCACCCCCAAAAAATCGAAAAATCCACCCAAATCCTAAAAAAATTGAAATTTTTATATGAAAAACTTCTTTTGGCCATATCTCCTAAACTAAGCGTCCTAGAGCGAAAAGGGCTTTAATTCGTGACCACCCTCAAAAAATCGAAAAATCCACCCAAATCCTAAAAAAATTGAAATTTTTATATGAAAAACTTCTTTTGGCCATATCTCCTAAACTAAGCGTCCTAGAGCGAAAAGGGCTTTAATTCGTGACCACCCTCAAAAAATCGAAAAATCCACCCAAATCCTAAAAAAATTGAAATTTTTATATGAAAAACTTCTTGTGGCCATATCTCCTAAACTAAGCATCCTAGAGCGAAAAGGGCTTTAATTCGTGACCACCCCAAACAAATCGAAAAATCCACCCAAATCCTAAAAAAATTGAAATTTTTATATGAAAAACTTCTTTTGGCCATATCTCCTAAACTAAGCGTCGATAATTCGTGACCACCCTCAAAAAATCGAAAAATCCACCCAAATCCTAAAAAAATTGAAATTTTTATATGAAAAACTTCTTGGCCATATCTCCTAAACTAAGCGTCCTAGAGCGAAAAGGACGATAATTCGTGACCACCCTCAAAAAATCGAAAAATCCACCCAAATCCTAAAAAAATTGAAATTTTTATATGAAAAACTTCTTTTGGCCATATCTCCTAAACTAAGCGTCCTAGAGCGAAAAGGACGATAATTCGTGCCCACCCCCAAAAAATCGAAAAATCCACCCAAATCCTAAAAAAATTGAAATTTTTATATGAAAAACTTCTTTTGACCATATCTCCTAAACTAAGCGTCCTAGAGCGAAAAGGACGATAATTCGTGACCACCCCCAAAAAATCGAAAAATCCACCCAAATCCTAAAAAAATTGAAATTTTTATATGAAAAACTTCTTTTGGCCATATCTCCTAAACTAAGCGTCCTAGAGCGAAAAGGGCTTTAATTCGTGACCACCCTCAAAAAATCGAAAAATCCACCCAAATCCTAAAAAAATTGAAATTTTTATACGAAAAACTTCTTTTGGCCATATTTCCTAAACTAAGCGTCCTAGAGCGAAAAGGACGATAATTCGTGACCACCCCCAAAAAATCGAAAAATCCACCCAAATCCTAAAAAAATTGAAATTTTTATATGAAAAACTTCTTTTGGCCATATCTCCTAAACTAAGCGTCCTAGAGCGAAAAGGGCTTTAATTCGTGACCACCCTCAAAAAATCGAAAAATCCACCCAAATCCTAAAAAAATTGAAATTTTTATATGAAAAACTTCTTTTGGCCATATCTCCTAAACTAAGCGTCCTAGAGCGAAAAGGACGATAATTCGTGACCACCCCCAAAAAATCGAAAAATCCACCCAAATCCTAAAAAAATTGAAATTTTTATATGAAAAACTTCTTTTGGCCATATCTCCTAAACTAAGCGTCCTAGAGCGAAAAGGGCTTTAATTCGTGAGCACCCTCAAAAAATCGAAAAATCCACCCAAATCCTAAAAAAATTGAAATTTTTATATGAAAAACTTCTTTTGGCCATATCTCCTAAACTAAGCGTCCTAGAGCGAAAAGGACGATAATTCGTGACCACCCCCAAAAAATCGAAAAATCCACCCAAATCCTAAAAAAATTGAAATTTTTATATGAAAAACTTCTTTTGGCCATATCTCCTAAACTAAGCGTCCTAGAGCGAAAAGGGCTTTAATTCGTGACCACCCTCAAAAAATCGAAAAATCCACCCAAATCCTAAAAAAATTTAAATTTTTATATGAAAAACTTCTTTTGGCCATATCTCCTAAACTAAGCGTCCTAGAGCGAAAAGGGCTTTAATTCGTGACCACCCTCAAAAAATCGAAAAATCCACCCAAATCCTAAAAAAATTGAAATTTTTATATGAAAAACTTCTTTTGGCCATATCTCCTAAACTAAGCGTCCTAGAGCGAAAAGGGCTTTAATTCGTGACCACCCCAAAAAAATTGAAAAATCCACCCAAATCCTAAAAAAATTGAAATTTTTATATGAAAAACTTCTTTTGGCCATATCTCCTAAACTAAGCGTCCTACAGCGAAAAGGACGATAATTCGTGACCACCCTCAAAAAATCGAAAAATCCACCCAAATCCTAAAAAAATTGAAATTTTTATATGAAAAACTTCTTTTGGCCATATCTCCTAAACTAAGCGTCCTAGAGCGAAAAGGGCTTTAATTCGTGACCACCCTCAAAAAATCGAAAAATCCACCCAAATCCTAAAAAAATTGAAATTTTTATATGAAAAACTTCTTTTGGCCATATCTCCTAAACTAAGCGTCCTAGAGCGAAAAGGACGATAATTCGTGACCACCCCCAAAAAATCGAAAAATCCACCCAAATCCTAAAAAAATTGAAATTTTTATATGAAAAACTTATTTTGGCTATATCTCCTAAACTAAGCGTCCTAGAGCGAAAAGGGCTTTAATTCGTGACCACCCTCAAAAAATCGAAAAATCCACCCAAATCCTAAAAAAATTTAAATTTTTATACGAAAAACTTCTTTTGGCCATATTTCCTAAACTAAGCGTCCTAGAGCGAAAAGGACGATAATTCGTGACCACCCCCAAAAAATCGAAAAATCCACCCAAATCCTAAAAAAATTGAAATTTTTATATGAAAAACTTCTTTTGGCCATATCTCCTAAACTAAGCGTCCTAGAGCGAAAAGGGCTTTAATTCGTGACCACCCTCAAAAAATCGAAAAATCCACCCAAATCCTAAAAAAATTGAAATTTTTATACGAAAAACTTCTTTTGGCCATATTTCCTAAACTAAGCGTCCTAGAGCGAAAAGGACGATAATTCGTGACCCCCCCAAAAAATCGAAAAATCCACCCAAATCCTAAAAAAATTGAAATTTTTATATGAAAAACTTCTTTTGGCCATATCTCCTAAACTAAGCGTCCTAGAGCGAAAAGGACGATAATTCGTGACCACCCCCAAAAAATCGAAAAATCCACCCAAATCCTAAAAAAATTGAAATTTTTATATGAAAAACTTCTTTTGGCCATATCTCCTAAACTAAGCGTCCTAGAGCGAAAAGGGCTTTAATTCGTGACCACCCTCAAAAAATCGAAAAATCCACCCAAATCCTAAAAAAATTGAAATTTTTATATGAAAAACTTCTTTTGGCCATATCTCCTAAACTAAGCGTCCTAGAGCGAAAAGGGCTTTAATTCGTGACCACCCTCAAAAAAACGAAAAATCCACCCAAATCCTAAAAAAATTGAAATTTTTATATGAAAAACTTCTTTTGGCCATATCTCCTAAATTAAGCGTCCTAGAGCGAAAAGGGCTTTAATTCGTGACCACCCCAAAAAAATTGAAAAATCCACCCAAATCCTAAAAAAATTGAAATTTTTATATGAAAAACTTCTTTTGGCCATATCTCCTAAACTAAGCGTCCTACAGCGAAAAGGACGATAATTCGTGACCACCCTCAAAAAATCGAAAAATCCACCCAAATCCTAAAAAAATTGAAATTTTTATATGAAAAACTTCTTTTGGCCATATCTCCTAAACTAAGCGTCCTAGAGCGAAAAGGACGATAATTCGTGACCACCCCCAAAAAATCGAAAAATCCACCCAAATCCTAAAAAAATTGAAATTTTTATATGAAAAACTTCTTTTGGCCATATCTCCTAAACTAAGCGTCCTAGAGCGAAAAGGACGATAATTCGTGACCACCCCCAAAAAATCGAAAAATCCACCCAAATCCTAAAAAAATTGAAATTTTTATATGAAAAACTTCTTTTGGCCATATCTCCTAAACTAAGCGTCCTAGAGCGAAAAGGGCTTTAATTCGTGACCACCCCCAAAAAATCGAAAAATCCACCCAAATCCTAAAAAAATTGAAATTTTTATATGAAAAACTTCTTTTGGCCATATCTCCTAAACTAAGCGTCCTAGAGCGAAAAGGACGATAATTTGTGACCACCCTCAAAAAATCGAAAAATCCACCCAATCCTAAAAAAATTGAAATTTTTATATGAAAAACTTCTTTTGGCCATATCTCCTAAACTAAGCGTCCTAGAGCGAAAAGGACGATAATTCGTGACCACCCCCAAAAAATCGAAAAATCCACCCAAATCCTAAAAAAATTGAAATTTTTATATGAAAAACTTCTTTTGGCCATATCTCCTAATCTAAGCGTCCTAGAGCGAAAAGGGCTTTAATTCGTGACCACCCCCAAAAAATCGAAAAATCCACCCGATCCTAAAAAAATTTAAATTTTAATATAAAAAACTTCGTTTGGCCATATCTCCTAAACTAAGCGTCCTAGAGCGAAAAGGGCTTTAATTCGTGACCACCCCAAAAAAATTGAAAAATCCACCCAAATCCTAAAAAAATTGAAATTTTTATATGAAAAACTTCTTTTGGCCATATCTCCTAAACTAAGCGTCCTACAGCGAAAAGGACGATAATTCGTGACCACCCTCAAAAAATCGAAAAATCCACCCAAATCCTAAAAAAATTGAAATTTTTATATGAAAAACTTCTTTTGGCCATATCTCCTAAACTAAGCGTCCTAGAGCGAAAAGGACGATAATTCGTGACCACCCCCAAAAAATCGAAAAATCCACCCAAATCCTAAAAAAATTGAAATTTTTATATGAAAAACTTCTTTTGGCCATATCTCCTAAACTAAGCGTCCTAGAGCGAAAAGGACGATAATTCGTGACCACCCCCAAAAAATCGAAAAATCCACCCAAATCCTAAAAAAATTGAAATTTTTATATGAAAAACTTCTTTTGGCCATATCTCCTAAACTAAGCGTCCTAGAGCGAAAAGGACGATAATTCGTGACCACCCCCAAAAAATCGAAAAATCCACCCAAATCCTAAAAAAATTGAAATTTTTATATGAAAAACTTCTTTTGGCCATATCTCCTAAACTAAGCGTCCTAGAGCGAAAAGGGCTTTAATTCGTGACCACCCTCAAAAAATCGAAAAATCCACCCAAATCCTAAAAAAATTGAAATTTTTATATGAAAAACTTCTTTTGGCCATATCTCCTAAACTAAGCGTCCTAGAGCGAAAAGGGCTTTAATTCGTGACCACCCTCAAAAAATCGAAAAATCCACCCAAATCCTAAAAAAATTGAAATTTTTATATGAAAAACTTCTTGTGGCCATATCTCCTAAACTAAGCGTCCTAGAGCGAAAAGGGCTTTAATTCGTGACCACCCCAAACAAATCGAAAAATCCACCCAAATCCTAAAAAAATTGAAATTTTTATATGAAAAACTTCTTTTGGCCATATCTCCTAAACTAAGCGTCGATAATTCGTGACCACCCTCAAAAAATCGAAAAATCCACCCAAATCCTAAAAAAATTGAAATTTTTATATGAAAAACTTCTTGGCCATATCTCCTAAACTAAGCGTCCTAGAGCGAAAAGGACGATAATTCGTGACCACCCTCAAAAAATCGAAAAATCCACCCAAATCCTAAAAAAATTGAAATTTTTATATGAAAAACTTCTTTTGGCCATATCTCCTAAACTAAGCGTCCTAGAGCGAAAAGGACGATAATTCGTGCCCACCCCCAAAAAATCGAAAAATCCACCCAAATCCTAAAAAAATTGAAATTTTTATATGAAAAACTTCTTTTGACCATATCTCCTAAACTAAGCGTCCTAGAGCGAAAAGGACGATAATTCGTGACCACCCCCAAAAAATCGAAAAATCCACCCAAATCCTAAAAAAATTGAAATTTTTATATGAAAAACTTCTTTTGGCCATATCTCCTAAACTAAGCGTCCTAGAGCGAAAAGGGCTTTAATTCGTGACCACCCTCAAAAAATCGAAAAATCCACCCAAATCCTAAAAAAATTGAAATTTTTATACGAAAAACTTCTTTTGGCCATATTTCCTAAACTAAGCGTCCTAGAGCGAAAAGGACGATAATTCGTGACCACCCCCAAAAAATCGAAAAATCCACCCAAATCCTAAAAAAATTGAAATTTTTATATGAAAAACTTCTTTTGGCCATATCTCCTAAACTAAGCGTCCTAGAGCGAAAAGGGCTTTAATTCGTGACCACCCTCAAAAAATCGAAAAATCCACCCAAATCCTAAAAAAATTTAAATTTTTATATGAAAAACTTCTTTTGGCCATATCTCCTAAACTAAGCGTCCTAGAGCGAAAAGGACGATAATTCGTGACCACCCCCAAAAAATCGAAAAATCCACCCAAATCCTAAAAAAATTGAAATTTTTATATGAAAAACTTCTTTTGGCCATATCTCCTAAACTAAGCGTCCTAGAGCGAAAAGGGCTTTAATTCGTGACCACCCTCAAAAAATCGAAAAATCCACCCAAATCCTAAAAAAATTGAAATTTTTATATGAAAAACTTCTTTTGGCCATATCTCCTAAACTAAGCGTCCTAGAGCGAAAAGGACGATAATTCGTGGCCACCCCCAAAAAATCGAAAAATCCTCCCAAATCCTAAAAAAATTGAAATTTTTATATGAAAAACTTCTTTTGGCCATATCTCCTAAACTAAGCGTCCTAGAGCGAAAAGGACGATAATTCGTGACCACCCCCAAAAAATCGAAAAATCCACCCAAATCCTAAAAAAATTTAAATTTGTATATGAAAAACTTCTTTTGGCCATATCTCCTAAACTAAGCGTCCTAGAGCGAAAAGGGCTTTAATTCGTGACAACCCCCAAAAAATCGAAAAATTCACCAAAATCCTAAAAACATTGAAATTTTTATATGAAAAACTTCGTTTGGCCATATCTCCTAAACTAAGCGTTCTAGAGCGAAAAGGGCTTTAATTCGTGACCACCCCCAAAAAATGGAAAAATCCAAAAGACCACCCCCAAAAAATCGAAAAATCCACCCAATCCTAAAAAAATTGAAATTTTTATATGAAAAACTTCGTTTGGCCATATCTCCTAAACTAAGCGTCCTAGAGCGAAAAGGGCTTTAATTCGTGACCACCCCCAAAAAATCGAAAAATCCACCCAGATCCTAAAAAAATTGAAATTTTTATATGAAAAACTTCTTTTGGCCATATCTCCTAAACTAAGCGTCCTAGAGCGAAAAGGACGATAATTTGTGACCACCCTCAAAAAATCGAAAAATCCACCCAAATCCTAAAAAAATTGAAATTTTTATATGAAAAACTTCTTTTGGCCATATCTCCTAAACTAAGCGTCCTAGAGCGAAAAGGGCTTTAATTCGTGACCACCCCCAAAAAATCGAAAAATCCACCCAATCCTAAAAAAATTGAAATTTTTATATGAAAAACTTCGTTTGGCCATATCTCCTAAACTAAGCGTTCTAGAGCGAAAAGGGCTTTAATTCGTGACCACCCCCAAAAAATCGAAAAATCCAAAAGACCACCCCCAAAAAATCGAAAAATCCACCCAATCCTAAAAAAATTGAAATTTTTATATGAAAAACTTCGTTTGGCCATATCTCCTAAACTAAGCGTCCTAGAGCGAAAAGGGCTTTAATTCGTGACCACCCCCAAAAAATCGAAAAATCCACCCAAATCCTAAAAAAATTGAAATTTTTATATGAAAAACTTCTTTTGGCCATATCTCCTAAACTAAGCGTCCTAGAGCGAAAAGGACGATAATTCGTGACCACCCCCAAAAAATCGAAAAATCCACCCAAATCCTAAAAAAATTGAAATTTTTATATGAAAAACTTCTTTTGGCCATATCTCCTAAACTAAGCGTCCTAGAGCGAAAAGGACGATAATTCGTGACCACCCCCAAAAAATCGAAAAATCCACCCAAATCCTAAAAAAATTGAAATTTTTATATGAAAAACTTCTTTTGGCCATATCTCCTAAACTAAGCGTCCTAGAGCGAAAAGGACGATAATTCGTGACCACCCCCAAAAAATCGAAAAATCCACCCAAATCCTAAAAAAATTGAAATTTGTATATGAAAAACTTCTTTTGGCCATATCTCCTAAACTAAGCGTCCTAGAGCGAAAAGGGCTTTAATTCGTGACCACCCCCAAAAAATCGAAAAATCCACCCAAATCCTAAAAAAATTGAAATTTTTATATGAAAAACTTCTTTTGGCCATATCTCCTAAACTAAGCGTCCTAGAGCGAAAAGGGCTTTAATTCGTGACCACCCTCAAAAAATCAAAAAATCCACCCAAATCCTAAAAAAATTGAAATTTTTATATGAAAAACTTCTTTTGGTCATATCTCCTAAACTAAGCGTCCTAGAGCGAAAAGGACGATAATTCGTGACCACCCCCAAAAAATTGAAAAATCCACCCAAATCCTAAAAAAATTGAAATTTTTATATGAAAAACTTCTTTTGGCCATATCTCCTAAACTAAGTGTCCTAGAGCGAAAAGGGCTTTAATTCGGGACCACCCCAAAAAAATCGAAAAATCCACCCAAATCCTAAAAAAATTGAAATTTTTATATGAAAAACTTCTTTTGGCCATTCTCCTAATCTAAGCGTCCTAGAGCGAAAAGGACGATAATTCGTGACCACCCTCAAAAAATCGAAAAATCCACCCAAATCCTAAAAAAATTGAAATTTTTATATGAAAAACTTCTTTTGGCCATATCTCCTTTAATTCGTGACCACCCCCAAAAAATCGAAAAATCCACCCAAATCCTAAAAAAATTGAAATTTTTATATGAAAAACTTCTTTTGGCCATATCTCCTAAACTAAGCGTCCTAGAGCGAAAAGGGCTTTAATTCGTGACCACCCTCAAAAAATCGAAAAATCCACCCAAATCCTAAAAAAATTGAAATTTTTATATGAAAAACTTCTTTTGGCCATATCTCCTAAACTAAGCGTCCTAGAGCGAAAAGGACGATAATTCGTGACCACACCCAAAAAAACTTCTTTTGGCCATATCTCCTAAACTAAGCGTCCTAGAGCGAAAAGGGCTTTAATTCGGGACCACCCCAAAAAAATCGAAAAATCCACCCAAATCCTAAAAAAATTGAAATTTTTATATGAAAAACTTCTTTTGGCCATATCTCCTAATCTAAGCGTCCTAGAGCGAAAAGGACGATAATTCGTGACCACCCTCAAAAAATCGAAAAATCCACCCAAATCCTAAAAAAATTGAAATTTTTATATGAAAAACTTCTTTTGGCCATATCTCCTTTAATTCGTGAGCACCCCCAAAAAATCGAAAAATCCACCCAAATCCTAAAAAAATTGAAATTTTTATATGAAAAACTTCTTTTGGCCATATCTCCTAAACTAAGCGTCCTAGAGCGAAAAGGGCTTTAATTCGTGACCACCCTCAAAAAATCGAAAAATCCACCCAAATCCTAAAAAAATTGAAATTTTTATATGAAAAACTTCTTTTGGCCATATCTCCTAAACTAAGCGTCCTAGAGCGAAAAGGACGATAATTCGTGACCACCCCCAAAAAATCGAAAAATCCACCCAAATCCTAAAAAAATTGAAATTTTTATATGAAAAACTTCTTTTGGCCATATCTCCTAAACTAAGCGTCCTAGAGCGAAAAGGGCTTTAATTCGTGACCACCCTCAAAAAATCGAAAAATCCACCCAAATCCTAAAAAAATTGAAATTTTTATATGAAAAACTTCTTTTGGCCATATCTCCTAAACTAAGCGTCCTAGAGCGAAAAGGACGATAATTCGTGACCACCCCCAAAAAATCGAAAAATCCACCCAAATCCTAAAAAAATTGAAATTTGTATATGAAAAACTTCTTTTGGCCATATCTCCTAAACTAAGCGTCCTAGAGCGAAAAGGACGATAATTCGTGACCACCCCCAAAAAATCGAAAAATCCACCCAAATCCTAAAAAAATTGAAATTTGTATATGAAAAACTTCTTTTGGCCATATCTCCTAAACTAAGCGTTCTAGAGCGAAAAGGTCTTTAATTCGTGACCACCCCCAAAAAATCGAAAAATTCACCAAAATCCTAAAAACATTGAAATTTTTATATGAAAAACTTCGTTTGGCCATATCTCCTAAACTAAGCGTTCTAGAGCGAAAAGGGCTTTAATTCGTGACCACCCCCAAAAAATCGAAAAATCCAAAAGACCACCCCCAAAAAATCGAAAAATCCACCCAATCCTAAAAAAATTGAAATTTTTATATGAAAAACTTCGTTTGGCCATATCTCCTAAACTAAGCGTCCTAGAGCGAAAAGGGCTTTAATTCGTGACCACCCCCAAAAAATCGAAAAATCCACCCAGATCCTAAAAAAAAATTGAAATTTTTATATGAAAAACTTCTTTTGGCCGTATCTCCTAAACTAAGCGTCCTAGAGCGAAAAGGACGATAATTTGTGACCACCCTCAAAAAATCGAAAAATCCACCCAAATCCTAAAAAAATTGAAATTTTTATATGAAAAACTTCTTTTGGCCATATCTCCTAAACTAAGCGTCCTAGAGCGAAAAGGGCTTTAATTCGTGACCACCCCCAAAAAATCGAAAAATCCACCCAATCCTAAAAAAATTGAAATTTTTATATGAAAAACTTCGTTTGGCCATATCTCCTAAACTAAGCGTTCTAGAGCGAAAAGGGCTTTAATTCGTGACCACCCCCAAAAAATCGAAAAATCCAAAAGACCACCCCCAAAAAATCGAAAAATCCACCCAATCCTAAAAAAATTGAAATTTTTATATGAAAAACTTCGTTTGGCCATATCTCCTAAACTAAGCGTCCTAGAGCGAAAAGGGCTTTAATTCGTGACCACCCCCAAAAAATCGAAAAATCCACCCAAATCCTAAAAAAATTGAAATTTTTATATGAAAAACTTCTTTTGGCCATATCTCCTAAACTAAGCGTCCTAGAGCGAAAAGGACGATAATTCGTGACCACCCCCAAAAAATCGAAAAATCCACCCAAATCCTAAAAAAATTGAAATTTTTATATGAAAAACTTCTTTTGGGCATATCTCCTAAACTAAGCGTCCTAGAGCGAAAAGGACGATAATTCGTGACCACCCCCAAAAAATCGAAAAATCCACCCAAATCCTAAAAAAATTGAAATTTTTATATGAAAAACTTCTTTTGGCCATATCTCCTAAACTAAGCGTCCTAGAGCGAAAAGGACGATAATTCGTGACCACCCCCAAAAAATCGAAAAATCCACCCAAATCCTAAAAAAATTGAAATTTGTATATGAAAAACTTCTTTTGGCCATATCTCCTAAACTAATCGTCCTAGAGCGAAAAGGGCTTTAATTCGTGACCACCCCCAAAAAATCGAAAAATCCACCCAAATCCTAAAAAAATTGAAATTTTTATATGAAAAACTTCTTTTGGCCATATCTCCTAAACTAAGCGTCCTAGAGCGAAAAGGGCTTTAATTCGTGACCACCCTCAAAAAATCGAAAAATCCACCCAAATCCTAAAAAAATTGAAATTTTTATATTAAAAACTTCTTTTGGTCATATCTCCTAAACTAAGCGTCCTAGAGCGAAAAGGACGATAATTCGTGACCACCCCCAAAAAATTGAAAAATCCACCCAAATCCTAAAAAAATTGAAATTTTTATATGAAAAACTTCTTTTGGCCATATCTCCTAAACTAAGTGTCCTAGAGCGAAAAGGGCTTTAATTCGGGACCACCCCAAAAAAATCGAAAAATCCACCCAAATCCTAAAAAAATTGAAATTTTTATATGAAAAACTTCTTTTGGCCATATCTCCTAATCTAAGCGTCCTAGAGCGAAAAGGACGATAATTCGTGACCACCCTCAAAAAATCGAAAAATCCACCCAAATCCTAAAAAAATTGAAATTTTTATATGAAAAACTTCTTTTGGCCATATCTCCTTTAATTCGTGACCACCCCCAAAAAATCGAAAAATCCACCCAAATCCTAAAAAAATTGAAATTTTTATATGAAAAACTTCTTTTGGCCATATCTCCTAAACTAAGCGTCCTAGAGCGAAAAGGGCTTTAATTCGTGACCACCCTCAAAAAAACGAAAAATCCACCCAAATCCTAAAAAAATTGAAATTTTTATATGAAAAACTTCTTTTGGCCATATCTCCTAAACTAAGCGTCCTAGAGCGAAAAGGACGATAATTCGTGACCACACCCAAAAAAACTTCTTTTGGCCATATCTCCTAAACTAAGCGTCCTAGAGCGAAAAGGGCTTTAATTCGGGACCACCCCAAAAAAATCGAAAAATCCACCCAAATCCTAAAAAAATTGAAATTTTTATATGAAAAACTTCTTTTGGCCATATCTCCTAATCTAAGCGTCCTAGAGCGAAAAGGACGATAATTCGTGACCACCCTCAAAAAATCGAAAAATCCACCCAAATCCTAAAAAAATTGAAATTTTTATATGAAAAACTTCTTTTGGCCATATCTCCTTTAATTCGTGACCACCCCCAAAAAATCGAAAAATCCACCCAAATCCTAAAAAAATTGAAATTTTTATATGAAAAACTTCTTTTGGCCATATCTCCTAAACTAAGCGTCCTAGAGCGAAAAGGGCTTTAATTCGTGACCACCCTCAAAAAATCGAAAAATCCACCCAAATCCTAAAAAAATTGAAATTTTTATATGAAAAACTTCTTTTGGCCATATCTCCTAATCTAAGCGTCCTAGAGCGAAAAGGACGATAATTCGTGACCACCCTCAAAAAATCGAAAAATCCACCCAAATCCTAAAAAAATTGAAATTTTTATATGAAAAACTTCTTTTGGCCATATCTCCTTTAATTCGTGACCACCCCCAAAAAATCGAAAAATCCACCCAAATCCTAAAAAAATTGAAATTTTTATATGAAAAACTTCTTTTGGCCATATCTCCTAAACTAAGCGTCCTAGAGCGAAAAGGGCTTTAATTCGTGACCACCCTCAAAAAATCGAAAAATCCACCCAAATCCTAAAAAAATTGAAATTTTTATATGAAAAACTTCTTTTGGCCATATCTCCTAAACTAAGCGTCCTAGAGCGAAAAGGACGATAATTCGTGACCACCCTCAAAAAATCGAAAAATCCACCCAAATCCTAAAAAAATTAAAATTTTTATATGAAAAACTTCTTTTGGCCATATCTCCTTTAATTCGTGACCACCCCCAAAAAATCGAAAAATCCACCCAAATCCTAAAAAAATTGAAATTTTTATATGAAAAACTTCTTTTGGCCATATCTCCTAAACTAAGCGTCCTAGAGCGAAAAGGGCTTTAATTCGTGACCACCCCCAAAAAATCGAAAAATCCACCCAAATCCTAAAAAATTGAAATTTTTATATGAAAAACTTCTTTTGGCCATATCTCCTAAACTAAGCGTCCTAGAGCGAAAAGGACGATAATTCGTGACCACACCCAAAAAATCGAAAAATCCACCCAAATCCTAAAAAAATTGAAATTTTTATATGAAAAACTTCTTTTGGTCATATCTCCTAAACTAAGCGTCCTAGAGCGAAAAGGACGATAATTCGTGACCACCCCAAAAAATTGAAAAATCCACCCAAATCCTAAAAAATTGAAATTTTTATATGAAAAACTTCTTTTGGCCATATCTCCTAAACTAAGCGTCCTAGAGCGAAAAGGGCTTTAATTCGTGACCACCCCAAAAAAATCGAAAAATCCACCCAAATCCTAAAAAAATTTAAATTTTTATATGAAAAACTTCTTTTGGCCATATCTCCTAAACTAAGCGTCCTAGAGCGAAAAGGACGATAATTCGTGACCACCCCCAAAAAATCGAAAAATCCACCCAAATCAGAAAAAAATTGAAATTTTTATATGAACAACTTCTTTTGGCCATATCTCCTAAACTAAGCGTCCTAGAGCGAAAAGGACGATAATTCGTGACCACCCCCAAAAAATCGAAAAATCCACCCAAATCCTAAAAAAATTGAAATTTTTATATGAAAAACTTCTTTTGGCCATATCTCCTAAACTAAGCGTCCTAGAGCGAAAAGGGCTTTAATTCGTGACCACCCCCAAAAAATCGAAAAATCCACCCAAATCCTAAAAAAATTGAAATTTTTATATGAAAAACTTCTTTTGGCCATATCTCCTAAACTAAGCGTCCTAGAGCGAAAAGGACGATAATTCGTGCCCACCCCCAAAAAATCGAAAAATCCACCCAAATCCTAAAAAAATTGAAATTTTTATATGAAAAACTTCTTTTGGCCATATCTCCTAAACTAAGCGTCCTAGAGCGAAAAGGACGATAATTCGTGACCACCCCCAAAAAATCGAAAAATCCACCCAAATCCTAAAAAAATTGAAATTTTTATATGAAAAACTTCTTTTGGCCATATCTCCTAAACTAAGCGTCCTAGAGCGAAACGGGCTTTAATTCGTGACCACCCCCAAAAAATCGAAAAATCCACCCAATCCTAAAAAAATTGAAATTTTTATATGAAAAACTTCGTTTGGCCATATCTCCTAAACTAAGCGTCCTAGAGCGAAAAGGGCTTTAATTCGTGACCACCCCCAAAAAATCGAAAAATCCACCCAAATCCTAAAAAAATTGAAATTTTTATATGAAAAACTTCTTTTGGCCATATCTCCTAAACTAAGCGTCCTAGAGCGAAAAGGACGATAATTCGTGACCACCCCCAAAAAATCAAAAAATCCACCCAACTCCTAAAAAAATTGAAATTTTTATATGAAAAACTTCTTTTGGCCATATCACCTAAACTAAGCGTCCTAGAGCGAAAAGGACGATAATTCGTGACCACCCCCAAAAAATCGAAAAATCCACCCAAATCCTAAAAAAATTGAAATTTTTATATGAAAAACTTCTTTTGGCCATATCTCCTAAACTAAGCGTCCTAGAGCGAAAAGGGCTTTAATTCGTGACCACCCTCAAAAAATCGAAAAATCCACCCAAATCCTAAAAAAATTGAAATTTTTATATGAAAAACTTCTTTTGGCCATATCTCCTAAACTAAGCGTCCTAGAGCGAAAAGGACGATAATTCGTGACCACCCCCAAAAAATCGAAAAATCCACCCAAATCCTAAAAAAATTGAAATTTTTATATGAAAAACTTCGTTTGGCCATATCTCCTAAACTAAGCGTTCTAGAGCGAAAAGGGCTTTAATTCGTGACCACCCCCAAAAAATCGAAAAATCCAAAAGACCACCCCCAAAAAATCGAAAAATCCACCCAATCCTAAAAAAATTGAAATTTTTATATGAAAAACTTCGTTTGGCCATATCTCCTAAACTAAGCGTACTAGAGCGAAAAGGGCTTTAATTCGTGACCACCCCCAAAAAATCGAAAAATCCACCCAAATCCTAAAAAAATTGAAATTTTTATATGAAAAACTTCTTTTGGCCATATCTCCTAAACTAAGCGTCCTAGAGCGAAAAGGACGATAATTCGAGACCACCCCCAAAAAATCGCAAAATCCACCCAAATCCTAAAAAAAATTGAAATTTTTATATGAAAAACTTCTTTTGGCCATATCTCCTAAACTAAGCGTCCTAGAGCGAAAAGGGCTTTAATTCGTGACCACCCTCAAAAAATCGAAAAATCCACCCAAATCCTAAAAAAATTGAAATTTTTCTATGAAAAACTTCTTTTGGCCATATCTCCTAAACTAAGCGTCCTAGAGCGAAAAGGACGATAATTCGTGACCACCCCCAAAAAATCGAAAAATCCACCCAAATCCTAAAAAAAATGAAATTTTTATATGAAAAACTTCTTTTGGCCATCGAAAAATCGAAAAATCCACCCAAATCCTAAAAAAATTGAAATTTTTATATGAAAAACTTCTTTTGGCCATATCTCCTAAACTAAGCGTCCTAGAGCGAAAAGGACGATAATTCGTGACCACCCCCAAAAAATCGAAAAATCCACCCAAATCCTAAAAAAATTGAAATTTTTATATGAAAAACTTCTTTTGGCCATATCTCCTAAACTAAGCGTCCTAGAGCGAAAAGGACGATAATTTGTGACCACCCTCAAAAAATCGAAAAATCCACCCAAATCCTAAAAAAATTGAAATTTTTATATGAAAAACTTCTTTTGGCCATATCTCCTAAACTAAGCGTCCTAGAGCGAAAAGGACGATAATTCGTGACCACCCCCAAAAAATCGAAAAATCCACCCAAATCCTAAAAAAATTGAAATTTTTATATGAAAAACTTCTTTTGGCCATATCTCCTAAACTAAGCGTCCTAGAGCGAAAAGGGCTTTAATTCGTGACCACCCCCAAAAAATCGAAAAATCCACCCAATCCTAAAAAAATTGAAATTTTTATATGAAAAACTTCGTTTGGCCATATCTCCTAAACTAAGCGTCCTAGAGCGAAAAGGGCTTTAATTCGTGACCACCCCCAAAAAATCGAAAAATCCACCCAAATCCTAAAAAAATTGAAATTTTTATATGAAAAACTTCTTTTGGCCATATCTCCTAAACTAAGCGTCCTAGAGCGAAAAGGACGATAATTCGTGACCACCCCCAAAAAATCAAAAAATCCACCCAACTCCTAAAAAAATTGAAATTTTTATATGAAAAACTTCTTTTGGCCATATCTCCTAAACTAAGCGTCCTAGAGCGAAAAGGACGATAATTCGTGACCACCCCCAAAAAATCGAAAAATCCACCCAAATCCTAAAAAAATTGAAATTTTTATATGAAAAACTTCTTTTGGCCATATCTCCTAAACTAAGCGTCCTAGAGCGAAAAGGGCTTTAATTCGTGACCACCCCCAAAAAATCGAAAAATCCACCCAAATCCTAAAAAAATTGAAATTTTTATATGAAAAACTTCTTTTGGCCATATCTCCTAAACTAAGCGTCCTAGAGCGAAAAGGGCTTTAATTCGTGACCACCCTCAAAAAATCGAAAAATCCACCCAAATCCTAAAAAAATTGAAATTTTTATATGAAAAACTTCTTTTGGCCATATCTCCTAAACTAAGCGTCCTAGAGCGAAAAGGGCTTTAATTCGTGACCACCCCCAAAAAATCGAAAAATCCACCCAAATCCTAAAAAAATTGAAATTTTTATATGAAAAACTTCTTTTGGCCATATCTCCTAAACTAAGCGTCCTAGAGCGAAAAGGGCTTTAATTCGTGACCACCCTCAAAAAATCGAAAAATCCACCCAAATCCTAAAAAAGTTGAAATTTTTATATGAAAAACTTCTTTTGGCCATATCTCCTAAACTAAGCGTCCTAGAGCGAAAAGGACGATAATTCGTGACCACCCTCAAAAAATCGAAAAATCCACCCAAATCCTAAAAAAATTGAAATTTTTATATGAAAAACTTCTTTTGGCCATATCTCCTAAACTAAGCGTCCTAGAGCGAAAAGGTCGATAATTCGTGACCACCCCCAAAAAATCGAAAAATCCACCCAAATCCTAAAAAAATTGAAATTTTTATATGAAAAACTTCTTTTGGCCATATCTCCTAAACTAAGCGTCCTAGAGCGAAAAGGACGATAATTCGTGACCACCCCCAAAAAATCGAAAAATCCACCCAAATCCTAAAAAAATTGAAATTTTTATATGAAAAACTTCTTTTGGCCATATCTCCTAAACTAAGCGTCCTAGAGCGAAAAGGACGATAATTCGTGCCCACCCCCAAAAAATCGAAAAATCCACCCAAATCCTAAAAAAATTGAAATTTTTATATGAAAAACTTCTTTTGGCCATATCTCCTAAACTAAGCGTCCTAGAGCGAAAAGGACGATAATTCGTGACCACCCCCAAAAAATCGAAAAATCCACCCAAATCCTAAAAAAATTGAAATTTTTTTATGAAAAACTTCTTTTGGCCATATCTCCTAAACTAAGCGTCCTAGAGCGAAAAGGGCTTTAATTCGTGACCACCCTCAAAAAATCGAAAAATCCACCCAAATCCTAAAAAAAATAAAATTTTTATATGAAAAACTTCTTTTGGCCATATCTCCTAAACTAAGCGTCCTAGAGCGAAAAGGACGATAATTCGTGACCACCCTCAAAAAATCGAAAAATCCACCCAAATCCTAAAAAAATTGAAATTTTTATATGAACAACTTCTTTTGGCCATATCTCCTAAACTAAGCGTCCTAGAGCGAAAAGGGCTTTAATTCGTGACCACCCCCAAAAAATCGAAAAATCCATCCAAATCCTAAAAAAATTGAAATTTTTATATGAAAAACTTCTTTTGGTCATATCTCCTAAACTAAGCGTCCTAGAGCGAAAAGGACGATAATTCGTGACCACCCCCAAAAAATCGAAAAATCCACCCAAATCCTAAAAAAATTGAAATTTTTATATGAAAAACTTCTTTTGGCCATATCTCCTAAACTAAGCGTCCTAGAGCGAAAAGGACGATAATTCGTGACCACCCTCAACAAATCGAAAAATCCACCCAAATCCTAAAAAAATTGAAATTTTTATATGAAAAACTTCTTTTGGCCATATCTCCTAAACTAAGCGTCCTAGAGCGAAAAGGGCTTTAATTCGTGACCACCCTCAAAAAATCGAAAAATCCTCCCAAATCCTAAAAAAATTGAAATTTTTATATGAAAAACTTCTTTTGGCCATATCTCCTAAACTAAGCGTCCTAGAGCGAAAAGGACGATAATTCGTGACCACCCTCAAAAAATCGAAAAATCCACCCAAATCCTAAAAAAATTGAAATTTGTATATGAAAAACTTCTTTTGGCCATATCTCCTAAACTAAGCGTCCTAGAGCGAAAAGGACGATAATTCGTGACCACCCCCAAAAAATCGAAAAATCCACCCAAATCCTAAAAAAATTGAAATTTTTATATGAAAAACTTCTTTTGGCCATATCTCCTAAACTAAGCGTCCTAGAGCGAAAAGGGCTTTAATTCGTGACCACCCCCAAAAAATCGAAAAATCCACCCAAATCCTAAAAAAATTGAAATTTTTATATGAAAAACTTCTTTTGGCCATATCTCCTAAACTAAGCGTCCTAGAGCGAAAAGGACGATAATTCGTGACCACCCCCAAAAAATCGAAAAATCCACCCAAATCCTAAAAAAATTGAAATTTTTATATGAAAAACTTCTTTTGGCCATATCTCCTAAACTAAGCGTCCTAGAGCGAAAAGGACGATAATTTGTGACCACCCTCAAAAAATCGAAAAATCCACCCAAATCCTAAAAAAATTGAAATTTTTATATGAAAAACTTCTTTTGGCCATATCTCCTAAACTAAGCGTCCTAGAGCGAAAAGGACGATAATTCGTGACCACCCTCAAAAAATCGAAAAATCCACCCAAATCCTAAAAAAATTGAAATTTTTATATGAACAACTTCTTTTGGCCATATCTCCTAAACTAAGCGTCCTAGAGCGAAAAGGGCTTTAATTCGTGACCACCCCCAAAAAATCGAAAAATCCATCCAAATCCTAAAAAAATTGAAATTTTTATATGAAAAACTTCTTTTGGCCATATCTCCTAAACTAAGCGTCCTAGAGCGAAAAGGACGATAATTCGTGACCACCCCCAAAAAATCGAAAAATCCACCCAAATCCTAAAAAAATTGAAATTTTTATATGAAAAACTTCTTTTGGCCATATCTCCTAAACTAAGCGTCCTAGAGCGAAAAGGACGATAATTCGTGACCACCCTCAAAAAATCGAAAAATCCACCCAAATCCTAAAAAAATTGAAATTTTTATATGAACTTCTTTTGGCCATATCTCCTAAACTAAGCGTCCTAGAGCGAAAAGGACGATAATTCGTGACCACCCCCAAAAAATCGAAAAATCCACCCAAATCCTAAAAAAATTGAAATTTTTATATGAAAAACTTCTTTTGGCCATATCTCCTAAACTAAGCGTCCTAGAGCGAAAAGGGCTTTAATTCGTGACCACCCTCAAAAAATCGAAAAATCCACCCAAATCCTAAAAAAATTGAAATTTTTATATGAAAAACTTCTTTTGGCCATATCTCCTAAACTAAGCGTCCTAGAGCGAAAAGGACGATAATTTGTGACCACCCTCAAAAAATCGAAAAATCCACCCAAATCCTAAAAAAATTGAAATTTGTATATGAAAAACTTCTTTTGGCCATATCTCCTAAACTAAGCGTCCTAGAGCGAAAAGGACGATAATTCGTGACCACCCCCAAAAAATCGAAAAATCCACCCAAATCCTAAAAAAATTGAAATTTTTATATGAAAAACTTCTTTTGGCCATATCTCCTAAACTAAGCGTCCTAGAGCGAAAAGGGCTTTAATTCGTGACCACCCCCAAAAAATCGAAAAATCCACCCAAATCCTAAAAAAATTGAAATTTTTATATGAAAAACTTCTTTTGGCCATATCTCCTAAACTAAGCGTCCTAGAGCGAAAAGGACGATAATTCGTGACCACCCCCAAAAAATCGAAAAATCCACCCAAATCCTAAAAAAATTGAAATTTTTATATGAAAAACTTCTTTTGGCCATATCTCCTAAACTAAGCGTCCTAGAGCGAAAAGGACGATAATTTGTGACCACCCTCAAAAAATCGAAAAATCCACCCAAATCCTAAAAAAATTGAAATTTTTATATGAAAAACTTCTTTTGGCCATATCTCCTAAACTAAGCGTCCTAGAGCGAAAAGGACGATAATTCGTGACCACCCCCAAAAAATCGAAAAATCCACCCAAATCCTAAAAAAATTGAAATTTTTATATGAAAAACTTCTTTTGGCCATATCTCCTAAACTAAGCGTCCTAGAGCGAAAAGGGCTTTAATTCGTGACCACCCCCAAAAAATCGCAAAATCCACCCAAATCCTAAAAAAATTGAAATTTTTATATGAAAAACTTCTTTTGGCCATATCTCCTAAACTAAGCGTCCTAGAGCGAAAAGGGCTTTAATTCGTGACCACCCCCAAAAAATCGAAAAATCCACCCAAATCCTAAAAAAATTGAAATTTTTATATGAAAAACTTCTTTTGGCCATATCTCCTAAACTAAGCGTCCTAGAGCGAAAAGGGCTTTAATTCGTGACCACCCTCAAAAAATCGAAAAATCCACCCAAATCCTAAAAAAATTCAAATTTTTATATGAAAAACTTCTTTTGGCCATAAACTAAGCGTCCTAGAGCGAAAAGGACGATAATTCGTGACCACCCCCAAAAAATCGAAAAATCCACCCAAATCCTAAAAAAATTGAAATTTTTATATGAAAAACTTCTTTTGGCCATATCTCCTAAACTAAGCGTCCTAGAGCGAAAAGGGCTTTAATTCGTGACCACCCTCAAAAAATCGAAAAATCCACCCAAATCCTAAAAAAATTAAAATTTTTATATGAAAAACTTCTTTTGGCCATATCTCCTAAACTAAGCGTCCTAGAGCGAAAAGGACGATAATTCGTGACCACACCCAAAAAATCGAAAAATCCACCCAAATCCTAAAAAAATTGAAATTTTTATATGAAAAACTTCTGTTGGTCATATCTCCTAAACTAAGCGTCCTAGAGCGAAAAGGACGATAATTCGTGACCACCCCCAAAAAATTGAAAAATCCACCCAAATCCTAAAAAAATTGAAATTTTTATATGAAAAACTTCTTTTGGCCATATCTCCTAAACTAAGCGTCCTAGAGCGAAAAGGGCTTTAATTCGTGACCACCCCAAAAAAATCGAAAAATCCACCCAAATCCTAAAAAAATTGAAATTTTTATATGAAAAACTTCTTTTGGCCATATCTCCTAAACTAAGCGTCCTAGAGCGAAAAGGACGATAATTCGTGACCACCCTCAAAAAATCGAAAAATCCACCCAAATCCTAAAAAAATTGAAATTTTTATATGAAAAACTTCTTTTGGCCATATCTCCTAAACTAAGCGTCCTAGAGCGAAAAGGGCTTTAATTCGTGACCACCCTCAAAAAATCGAAAAATCCACCCAAATCCTAAAAAAATTGAAATTTTTATATGAAAAACTTCTTTTGGCCATATCTCCTAAACTAAGCGTCCTAGAGCGAAAAGGACGATAATTCGTGACCACCCCCAAAAAATCGAAAAATCCACCCAAATCCTAAAAAATTGAAATTTTTATATGAACAACTTCTTTTGGCCATATCTCCTAAACTAAGCGTCCTAGAGCGAAAAGGACGATAATTCGTGACCACCCCCAAAAAATCGAAAAATCCACCCAAATCCTAAAAAAATTGAAATTTTTATATGAAAAACTTCTTTTTGCCATATCTCCTAAACTAAGCGTCCTAGAGCGAAAAGGACGATAATTCGTGACCACCCCCAAAAAATCGAAAAATCCACCCAAATCCTAAAAAAATTGAAATTTTTATATGAAAAACTTCTTTTGGCCATATCTCCTAAACTAAGCGTCCTAGAGCGAAAAGGACGATAATTCGTGCCCACCCCCAAAAAATCGAAAAATCCACCCAAATCCTAAAAAAATTGAAATTTTTATATGAAAAACTTCTTTTGGCCATATCTCCTAAACTAAGCGTCCTAGAGCGAAAAGGACGATAATTCGTGACCACCCCCAAAAAATCGAAAAATCCACCCAAATCCTAAAAAAATTGAAATTTTTATATGAAAAACTTCTTTTGGCCATATCTCCTAAACTAAGCGTCCTAGAGCGAAAAGGACGATAATTCGTGACCACCCTCAAAAAATCGAAAAATCCACCCAAATCCTAAAAAAAATAAAATTTTTATATGAAAAACTTCTTTTGGCCATATCTCCTAAACTAAGCGTCCTAGAGCGAAAAGGACGATAATTCGTGACCACCCTCAAAAAATCGAAAAATCCACCCAAATCCTAAAAAAATTGAAATTTTTATATGAACAACTTCTTTTGGCCATATCTCCTAAACTAAGCGTCCTAGAGCGAAAAGGGCTTTAATTCGTGACCACCCCCAAAAAATCGAAAAATCCATCCAAATCCTAAAAAAATTGAAATTTTTATATGAAAAACTTCTTTTGGCCATATCTCCTAAACTAAGCGTCCTAGAGCGAAAAGGGCTTTAATTCGTGACCACCCCCAAAAAATCGAAAAATCCACCCAAATCCTAAAAAAATTGAAATTTTTATATGAAAAACTTCTTTTGGCCATATCTCCTAAACTAAGCGTCCTAGAGCGAAACGGACGATAATTCGTGACCACCCCCAAAAAATCGAAAAATCCACCCAAATCCTAAAAAAATTGAAATTTTTATATGAAAAACTTCTTGGCCATATCTCCTAAACTAAGCGTCCTAGAGCGAAAAGGACGATAATTCGTGACCACCCCCAAAAAATCGAAAAATCCACCCAAATCCTAAAAAAATTGAAATTTTTATATGAAAAACTTCTTTTGGCCATATCTCCTAAACTAAGCGTTCTAGAGCGAAAAGGGCTTTAATTCGTGACCACCCCCAAAAAATCGAAAAATCCACCCAAATCCTAAAAAAATTGAAATTTTTATATGAAAAACTTCTTTTGGCCATATCTCCTAAACTAAGCGTCCTAGAGCGAAAAGGACGATAATTCGTGACCACCCCCAAAAAATCAAAAAATCCACACAACTCCTAAAAAAATTGAAATTTTTATATGAAAAACTTCTTTTGGCCATATCTCCTAAACTAAGCGTTCTAGAGCGAAAAGGGCTTTAATTCGTGACCACCCCCAAAAAATCGCAAAATCCACCCAAATCCTAAAAAAATTGAAATTTTTATATGAAAAACTTCTTTTGGCCATATCTCCTAAACTAAGCGTCCTAGAGCGAAAAGGACGATAATTCGTGACCACCCCCAAAAAATCAAAAAATCCACACAACTCCTAAAAAAATTGAAATTTTTATATGAAAAACTTCTTTTGGCCATATCTCCTAAACTAAGCGTCCTAGAGCGAAAAGGACGATAATTCGTGACCACCCCCAAAAAATCGAAAAATCCACCCAAATCCTAAAAAAATTGAAATTTTTATATGAAAAACTTCTTTTGGCCATATCTCCCAAACTAAGCGTCCTAGAGCGAAAAGGACGATAATTCGTGACCACCCCCAAAAAATCGAAAAATCCACCCAAATCCTAAAAAAATTGAAATTTTTATATGAAAAACTTCTTTTGGCCATAAACTAAGCGTCCTAGAGCGAAAAGGACGATAATTCGTGACCACCCCCAAAAAATCGAAAAATCCACCCAAATCCTAAAAAAATTGAAATTTTTATATGAAAAACTTCTTTTGGCCATATCTCCTAAACTAAGCGTCCTAGAGCGAAAAGGGCTTTAATTCGTGACCACCCTCAAAAAATCGAAAAATCCACCCAAATCCTAAAAAAATTAAAATTTTTATATGAAAAACTTCTTTTGGCCATATCTCCTAAACTAAGCGTCCTAGAGCGAAAAGGACGATAATTCGTGACCACACCCAAAAAATCGAAAAATCCACCCAAATCCTAAAAAAATTGAAATTTTTATATGAAAAACTTCTGTTGGTCATATCTCCTAAACTAAGCGTCCTAGAGCGAAAAGGACGATAATTCGTGACCACCCCCAAAAAATTGAAAAATCCACCCAAATCCTAAAAAAATTGAAATTTTTATATGAAAAACTTCTTTTGGCCATATCTCCTAAACTAAGCGTCCTAGAGCGAAAAGGGCTTTAATTCGTGACCACCCCAAAAAAATCGAAAAATCCACCCAAATCCTAAAAAAATTGAAATTTTTATATGAAAAACTTCTTTTGGCCATATCTCCTAAACTAAGCGTCCTAGAGCGAAAAGGGCTTTAATTCGTGACCACCCTCAAAAAATCGAAAAATCCACCCAAATCCTAAAAAAATTGAAATTTTTATATGAAAAACTTCTTTTGGCCATATCTCCTAAACTAAGCGTCCTAGAGCGAAAAGGACGATAATTCGTGACCACCCCCAAAAAGTCGAAAAATCCACCCAAATCCTAAAAAAATTTAAATTTTTATATGAACAACTTCTTTTGGCCATATCTCCTAAACTAAGCGTCCTATAGCGAAAAGGGCTTTAATTCGTGACCACCCCCAAAAAATCGAAAAATCCACCCAATCCTAAAAAAATTGAAATTTTCATATGAAAAACTTCGTTTGGCCATATCTCCTAAACTAAGCGTCCTAGAGCGAAAAGGGCTTTAATTCGTGACCACCCCCAAAAAATCGAAAAATCCACCCAAATCCTAAAAAAATTGAAATTTTTATATGAAAAACTTCTTTTGGCCATATCTCCTAAACTAAGCGTCCTAGAGCGAAAAGGACGATAATTCGTGACCACCCCCAAAAAATCAAAAAATCCACCCAACTCCTAAAAAAATTGAAATTTTTATATGAAAAACTTCTTTTGGCCATATCTCCTAAACTAAGCGTCCTAGAGCGAAAAGGACGATAATTCGTGACCACCCCCAAAAAATCGAAAAATCCACCCAAATCCTAAAAAAATTTAAATTTTTATATGAAAAACTTCTTTTGGCCATATCTCCTAAACTAAGCGTCCTAAAGCGAAAAGGGCTTTAATTCGTGACCACCCCCAAAAAATCGAAAAATCCACCCAAATCCTAAAAAAATTGAAATTTTTATATGAAAAACTTCTTTTGGCCATATCTCCTAAACTAAGCGTCCTAGAGCGAAAAGGGCTTTAATTCGTGACCACCCTCAAAAAATCGAAAAATCCACCCAAATCCTAAAAAAATTGAAATTTTTATATGAAAAACTTCTTTTGGCCATATCTCCTAAACTAAGCGTCCTAGAGCGAAAAGGACGATAATTCGTGACCACCCCCAAAAAATCGAAAAATCCACCCAAATCCTAAAAAAATTTAAATTTTTATATGAAAAACTTCTTTTGGCCATATCTCCTAAACTAAGCGTCCTAGAGCGAAAAGGGCTTTAATTCGTGACCACCCTCAAAAAACCGAAAAATCCACCCAAATCCTAAAAAAATTAAAATTTTTATATGAAAAACTTCTTTTGGCCATATCTCCTAAACTAAGCGTCCTAGAGCGAAAAGGACGATAATTCGTGACCACCCCCAAAAAATCGAAAAATCCACCCAAATCCTAAAAAAATTGAAATTTTTATATGAAAAACTTCTTTTGGCCATATCTCCTAAACTAAGCGTCCTAGAGCGAAAAGGACGATAATTCGTGACCACCCCCAAAAAATCGAAAAATCCACCCAAATCCTAAAAAAATTGAAATTTTTATATGAAAAACTTCTGTTGGTCATATCTCCTAAACTAAGCGTCCTAGAGCGAAAAGGACGATAATTCGTGACCACCCCCAAAAAATCGAAAAATCCACCCAAATCCTAAAAAAATTGAAATTTTTATATGAACAACTTCTTTTGGCCATATCTCCTAAACTAAGCGTCCTAGAGCGAAAAGGGCTTTAATTCGTGACCACCCTCAAAAAATCGAAAAATCCACCCAAATCCTAAAAAAATTGAAATTTTTATATGAAAAACTTCTTTTGGCCATATCTCCTAAACTAAGCGTCCTAGAGCGAAAAGGACGATAATTCGTGACCACCCCCAAAAAATCGAAAAATCCACCCAAATCCTAAAAAATTGAAATTTTTATATGAACAACTTCTTTTGGCCATATCTCCTAAACTAAGCGTCCTAGAGCGAAAAGGACGATAATTCGTGACCACCCCCAAAAAATCGAAAAATCCACCCAAATCCTAAAAAAATTGAAATTTTTATATGAAAAACTTCTTTTGGCCATATCTCCTAAACTAAGCGTCCTAGAGCGAAAAGGACGATAATTCGTGACCACCCCCAAAAAATCGAAAAATCCACCCAAATCCTAAAAAAATTGAAATTTTTATATGAAAAACTTCTTTTGGCCATATCTCCTAAACTAAGCGTCCTAGAGCGAAAAGGACGATAATTCGTGCCCACCCCCAAAAAATCGAAAAATCCACCCAAATCCTAAAAAAATTGAAATTTTTATATGAAAAACTTCTTTTGGCCATATCTCCTAAACTAAGCGTCCTAGAGCGAAAAGGACGATAATTCGTGACCACCCTCAAAAAATCGAAAAATCCACCCAAATCCTAAAAAAAATAAAATTTTTATATGAAAAACTTCTTTTGGCCATATCTCCTAAACTAAGCGTCCTAGAGCGAAAAGGACGATAATTCGTGACCACCCTCAAAAAATCGAAAAATCCACCCAAATCCTAAAAAAATTGAAATTTTTATATGAACAACTTCTTTTGGCCATATCTCCTAAACTAAGCGTCCTAGAGCGAAAAGGGCTTTAATTCGTGACCACCCCCAAAAAATCGAAAAATCCATCCAAATCCTAAAAAAATTGAAATTTTTATATGAAAAACTTCTTTTGGCCATATCTCCTAAACTAAGCGTCCTAGAGCGAAAAGGGCTTTAATTCGTGACCACCCCCAAAAAATCGAAAAATCCACCCAAATCCTAAAAAAATTGAAATTTTTATATGAAAAACTTCTTTTGGCCATATCTCCTAAACTAAGCGTCCTAGAGCGAAAAGGACGATAATTCGTGACCACCCCCAAAAAATCGAAAAATCCACCCAAATCCTAAAAAAATTGAAATTTTTATATGAAAAACTTCTTGGCCATATCTCCTAAACTAAGCGTCCTAGAGCGAAAAGGACGATAATTCGTGACCACCCCCAAAAAATCGAAAAATCCACCCAAATCCTAAAAAAATTGAAATTTTTATATGAAAAACTTCTTTTGGCCATATCTCCTAAACTAAGCGTTCTAGAGCGAAAAGGGCTTTAATTCGTGACCACCCCCAAAAAATCGAAAAATCCACCCAAATCCTAAAAAAATTGAAATTTTTATATGAAAAACTTCTTTTGGCCATATCTCCTAAACTAAGCGTCCTAGAGCGAAAAGGACGATAATTCGTGACCACCCCCAAAAAATCAAAAAATCCACACAACTCCTAAAAAAATTGAAATTTTTATATGAAAAACTTCTTTTGGCCATATCTCCTAAACTAAGCGTTCTAGAGCGAAAAGGGCTTTAATTCGTGACCACCCCCAAAAAATCGCAAAATCCACCCAAATCCTAAAAAAATTGAAATTTTTATATGAAAAACTTCTTTTGGCCATATCTCCTAAACTAAGCGTCCTAGAGCGAAAAGGACGATAATTCGTGACCACCCCCAAAAAATCAAAAAATCCACACAACTCCTAAAAAAATTGAAATTTTTATATGAAAAACTTCTTTTGGCCATATCTCCTAAACTAAGCGTCCTAGAGCGAAAAGGACGATAATTCGTGACCACCCCCAAAAAATCGAAAAATCCACCCAAATCCTAAAAAAATTTAAATTTTTATATGAAAAACTTCTTTTGGCCATATCTCCTAAACTAAGCGTCCTAGAGCGAAAAGGACGATAATTCGTGACCACCCCCAAAAAATCGAAAAATCCACCCAAATCCTAAAAAAATTGAAATTTTTATATGAAAAACTTCTTTTGGCCATAAACTAAGCGTCCTAGAGCGAAAAGGACGATAATTCGTGACCACCCCCAAAAAATCGAAAAATCCACCCAAATCCTAAAAAAATTGAAATTTTTATATGAAAAACTTCTTTTGGCCATATCTCCTAAACTAAGCGTCCTAGAGCGAAAAGGGCTTTAATTCGTGACCACCCTCAAAAAATCGAAAAATCCACCCAAATCCTAAAAAAATTAAAATTTTTATATGAAAAACTTCTTTTGGCCATATCTCCTAAACTAAGCGTCCTAGAGCGAAAAGGACGATAATTCGTGACCACACCCAAAAAATCGAAAAATCCACCCAAATCCTAAAAAAATTGAAATTTTTATATGAAAAACTTCTGTTGGTCATATCTCCTAAACTAAGCGTCCTAGAGCGAAAAGGGCTTTAATTCGTGACCACCCCAAAAAAATCGAAAAATCCACCCAAATCCTAAAAAAATTGAAATTTTTATATGAAAAACTTCTTTTGGCCATATCTCCTAAACTAAGCGTCCTAGAGCGAAAAGGGCTTTAATTCGTGACCACCCTCAAAAAATCGAAAAATCCACCCAAATCCTAAAAAAATTGAAATTTTTATATGAAAAACTTCTTTTGGCCATATCTCCTAAACTAAGCGTCCTAGAGCGAAAAGGACGATAATTCGTGACCACCCCCAAAAAGTCGAAAAATCCACCCAAATCCTAAAAAAATTTAAATTTTTATATGAACAACTTCTTTTGGCCATATCTCCTAAACTAAGCGTCCTATAGCGAAAAGGGCTTTAATTCGTGACCACCCCCAAAAAATCGAAAAATCCACCCAATCCTAAAAAAATTGAAATTTTCATATGAAAAACTTCGTTTGGCCATATCTCCTAAACTAAGCGTCCTAGAGCGAAAAGGGCTTTAATTCGTGACCACCCCCAAAAAATCGAAAAATCCACCCAAATCCTAAAAAAATTGAAATTTTTATATGAAAAACTTCTTTTGGCCATATCTCCTAAACTAAGCGTCCTAGAGCGAAAAGGACGATAATTCGTGACCACCCCCAAAAAATCAAAAAATCCACCCAACTCCTAAAAAAATTGAAATTTTTATATGAAAAACTTCTTTTGGCCATATCTCCTAAACTAAGCGTCCTAGAGCGAAAAGGACGATAATTCGTGACCACCCCCAAAAAATCGAAAAATCCACCCAAATCCTAAAAAAATTGAAATTTTTATATGAAAAACTTCTTTTGGCCATATCTCCTAAACTAAGCGTCCTAAAGCGAAAAGGGCTTTAATTCGTGACCACCCCCAAAAAATCGAAAAATCCACCCAAATCCTAAAAAAATTGAAATTTTTATATGAAAAACTTCTTTTGGCCATATCTCCTAAACTAAGCGTCCTAGAGCGAAAAGGGCTTTAATTCGTGACCACCCTCAAAAAATCGAAAAATCCACCCAAATCCTAAAAAAATTGAAATTTTTATATGAAAAACTTCTTTTGGCCATATCTCCTAAACTAAGCGTCCTAGAGCGAAAAGGACGATAATTCGTGACCACCCCCAAAAAATCGAAAAATCCACCCAAATCCTAAAAAAATTTAAATTTTTATATGAAAAACTTCTTTTGGCCATATCTCCTAAACTAAGCGTCCTAGAGCGAAAAGGGCTTTAATTCGTGACCACCCTCAAAAAACCGAAAAATCCACCCAAATCCTAAAAAAATTAAAATTTTTATATGAAAAACTTCTTTTGGCCATATCTCCTAAACTAAGCGTCCTAGAGCGAAAAGGACGATAATTCGTGACCACCCCCAAAAAATCGAAAAATCCACCCAAATCCTAAAAAAATTGAAATTTTTATATGAAAAACTTCTTTTGGCCATATCTCCTAAACTAAGCGTCCTAGAGCGAAAAGGACGATAATTCGTGACCACCCCCAAAAAATCGAAAAATCCACCCAAATCCTAAAAAAATTGAAATTTTTATATGAAAAACTTCTGTTGGTCATATCTCCTAAACTAAGCGTCCTAGAGCGAAAAGGACGATAATTCGTGACCACCCCCAAAAAATCGAAAAATCCACCCAAATCCTAAAAAAATTGAAATTTTTATATGAACAACTTCTTTTGGCCATATCTCCTAAACTAAGCGTCCTAGAGCGAAAAGGGCTTTAATTCGTGACCACCCCCAAAAAATCGAAAAATCCACCCAAATCCTAAAAAAATTGAAATTTTTATATGAAAAACTTCTTTTGGCCATATCTCCTAAACTAAGCGTCCTAGAGCGAAAAGGGCTTTAATTCGTGACCACCCCCAAAAAATCGAAAAATCCACCCAAATCCTAAAAAAATTGAAATTTTTATATGAAAAACTTCTTGGCCATATCTCCTAAACTAAGCGTCCTAGAGCGAAAAGGGCTTTAATTCGTGACCACCCCCAAAAAATCGAAAAATCCACCCAAATCCTAAAAAAATTGAAATTTTTATATGAAAAACTTCTTTTGGCCATATCTCCTAAACTAAGCGTCCTAGAGCGAAAAGGACGATAATTCGTGCCCACCCCCAAAAAATCGAAAAATCCACCCAAATCCTAAAAAAATTGAAATTTTTATATGAAAAACTTCTTTTGGCCATATCTCCTAAACTAAGCGTCCTAGAGCGAAAAGGACGATAATTCGTGACCACCCCCAAAAAATCGAAAAATCCACCCAAATCCTAAAAAAATTGAAATTTTTATATGAAAAACTTCTTTTGGCCATATCTCCTAAACTAAGCGTCCTAGAGCGAAAAGGGCTTTAATTCGTGACCACCCCCAAAAAATCGAAAAATCCACCCAAATCCTAAAAAAATTGAAATTTTTATATGAAAAACTTCTTTTGGCCATATCTCCTAAACTAAGCGTCCTAGAGCGAAAAGGGCTTTAATTCGTGACCACCCTCTAAAAATCGAAAAATCCACCCAAATCCTAAAAAAATTGAAATTTTTATATGAAAAACTTCTTTTGGCCATATCTCCTAAACTAAGCGTCCTAGAGCGAAAAGGACGATAATTCGTGACCACCCCCAAAAAATCGAAAAATCTACCCAAATCCTAAAAAAATTGAAATTTTTATATGAAAAACTTCTTTTGGCCATATCTCCTAAACTAAGCGTCCTAGAGCGAAAAGGGCTTTAATTCGTGACCACCCTCAAAAAATCGAAAAATCCACCCAAATCCTAAAAAAATTGAAATTTGTATATGAAAAACTTCTTTTGGCCATATCTCCTAAACTAAGCGTCCTAGAGCGAAAAGGACGATAATTCGTGACCACCCTCAAAAAATCGAAAAATCCACCCAAATCCTAAAAAAATTGAAATTTTTATATGAAAAACTTCTTTTGGCCATATCTCCTAAACTAAGCGTCCTAGAGCGAAAAGGACGATAATTCGTGACCACCCTCAAAAAATCGAAAAATCCACCCAAATCCTAAAAAAATTGAAATTTTTATATGAAAAACTTCGTTTGGCCATATCTCCTAAACTAAGCGTCCTAGAGGGAAAAGGGCTTTAATTCGTGACCACCCCAAAAAAACCGAAAAATCCACCCAAATCCTAAAAAAATTGAAATTTTTATATGAACAACTTCTTTTGGCCATATCTCCTAAACTAAGCGTCCTAGAGCGAAGAGGGCTTTAATTCGTGACCACCCCCAAAAAATCGAAAAATCCACCCAAATCCTAAAAAAATTGAAATTTTTATATGAAAAACTTCTTTTGGCCATATCTCCTTAACTAAGCGTCCTAGAGCGAAAAGGACGATAATTCGTGACCACCCCCAAAAAATCGAAAAATCCACCCAAATCCTAAAAAAATTGAAATTTTTATATGAAAAACTTCTTTTGGCCATATCTCCTAAACTAAGCGTCCTAGAGCGAAAAGGGCTTTAATTCGTGACCACCCCCAAAAAATCGAAAAATCCACCCAATCCTAAAAAAATTGAAATTTTTATATGAAAAACTTCGTTTGGCCATATCTCCTAAACTAAGCGTCCTAGAGCGAAAAGGGCTTTAATTCGTGACCACCCCCAAAAAATCGAAAAATCCACCCAAATCCTAAAAAATTGAAATTTTTATATGAAAAACTTCTTTTGGCCATATCTCCTAAACTAAGCGTTCTAGAGCGAAAAGGACGATAATTCGTGACCACCCCCAAAAAATCGAAAAATCCACCCAAATCCTAAAAAAATTGAAATTTTTATATGAAAAACTTCTTTTGGCCATATCTCCTAAACTAAGCGTCCTAGAGCGAAAAGGGCTTTAATTCGTGACCACCCTCAAAAAACCGAAAAATCCACCCAAATCCTAAAAAAATTGAAATTTTTATATGAAAAACTTCTTTTGGCCATATCTCCTAAACTAAGCGTCCTAGAGCGAAAAGGACGATAATTCGTGACCACACCCAAAAAATCGAAAAATCCACCCAAATCCTAAAAAAATTGAAATTTTTATATGAAAAACTTCTGTTGGTCATATCTCCTAAACTAAGCGTCCTAGAGCGAAAAGGACGATAATTCGTGACCACCCCCAAAAAATTGAAAAATCCACCCAAATCCTAAAAAAATTGAAATTTTTATATGAAAAACTTCTTTTGGCCATATCTCCTAAACTAAGCGTCCTAGAGCGAAAAGGGCTTTAATTCGTGACCACCCCCAAAAAAATTGAAAAATCCACCCAAATCCTAAAAAAATTGAAATTTTTATATGAAAAACTTCTTTTGGCCATATCTCCTAAACTAAGCGTCCTAGAGCGAAAAGGGCTTTAATTCGTGACCACCCCCAAAAAATCGAAAAATCCACCCAATCCTAAAAAAATTGAAATTTTTATATGAAAAACTTCGTTTGGCCATATCTCCTAAACTAAGCGTCCTAGAGCGAAAAGGGCTTTAATTCGTGACCACCCTCAAAAAATCGAAAAATCCACCCAAATCCTAAAAAAATTGAAAATTTTATATGAAAACCTTCTTTTGGCCATATCTCCTAAACTAAGCGTCCTAGAGCGAAAAGGACGATAATTCGTGACCACCCCCAAAAAATCGAAAAATCCACCCAAATCCTAAAAAAATTGAAATTTTTATATGAAAAACTTCTTTTGGCCATATCTCCTACACTAAGCGTCCTAGAGCGAAAAGGGCTTTAATTCGTGACCACCCTCAAAAAATCGAAAAATCCACCCAAATCCTAAAAAAATTGAAATTTTTATATGAAAAACTTCTTTTGGCCATATCTCCTAAACTAAGCGTCCTAGAGCGAAAAGGACGATAATTCGTGACCACACCCAAAAAATCGAAAAATCCACCCAAATCCTAAAAAAATTGAAATTTTTATATGAAAAACTTCTTTTGGCCATATCTCCTAAACTAAGCGTCCTAGAGCGAAAAGGACGATAATTCGTGACCACCCCCAAAAAAGTGAAAAATCCACCCAAATCCTAAAAAAATTGAAAATTTTATATGAAAAACTTCTTTTGGCCATATCTCCTAAACTAAGCGTCCTAGAGCGAAAAGGACGATAATTCGTGACCACCCCCAAAAAATCGAAAAATCCACCCAAATCCTAAAAAATTGAAATTTTTATATGAACAACTTCTTTTGGCCATATCTCCTAAACTAAGCGTCCTAGAGCGAAAAGGGCTTTAATTCGTGACCACCCCCAAAAAATCGAAAAATCCACCCAATCCTAAAAAAATTGAAATTTTTATATGAACAACTTCTTTTGGCCATATCTCCTAAACTAAGCGTCCTAGAGCGAAAAGGGCTTTAATTCGTGACCACCCCCAAAAAAATCGAAAAATCCACCCAAATCCTAAAAAAATTGAAATTTTTATATGAAAAACTTCTTTTGGCCATATCTCCTAAACTAAGCGTCCTAGAGCGAAAAGGGCTTTAATTCGTGACCACCCCCAAAAAATCGAAAATCCACCCAAATCCTAAAAAAATTGAAATTTTTATATGAAAAACTTCTTTTGGCCATATCTCCTAAACTAAGCGTCCTAGAGCGAAAAGGACGATAATTCGTGACCACCCCCAAAAAATCGAAAAATCCACCCAAATCCTAAAAAAATTGAAATTTTTATATGAAAAACTTCTTGGCCATATCTCCTAAACTAAGCGTCCTAGAGCGAAAAGGGCTTTAATTCGAGACCACCCCCAAAAAATCGAAAAATCCACCCAAATCCTAAAAAAATTGAAATTTTTATATGAAAAACTTCTTTTGGCCATATCTCCTAAACTAAGCGTCCTAGAGCGAAAAGGACAATAATTCGTGACCACCCCCAAAAAATCGACAAATCCACCCAAATCCTAAAAAAATTGAAATTTTTATATGAAAAACTTCTTTTGGCCATATCTCCTAAACTAAGCGTCCTAGAGCGAAAAGGGCTTTAATTCGTGACCACCCCCAAAAAATCGAAAAATCCACCCAATCCTAAAAAAATTGAAAATTTTATATGAAAAACTTCGTTTGGCCATATCTCCTAAACTAAGCGTCCTAGAGCGAAAAGGGCTTTAATTCGTGACCACCCCCAAACAATCGAAAAATCCACCCAAATCCTAAAAAAATTGAAATTTTTATATGAAAAACTTCTTGGCCATATCTCCTAAACTAAGCGTCCTAGAGCGAAAAGGGCTTTAATTCGTGACCACCCCCAAAAAATCGAAAAATCCACCCAATCCTAAAAAAATTGAAATTTTTATATGAACAACTTCTTTTGGCCATATCTCCTAAACTAAGCGTCCTAGAGCGAAAAGGGCTTTAATTCGTGACCACCCCCAAAAAAATCGAAAAATCCATCCAAATCCTAAAAAAATTGAAATTTTTATATGAAAAACTTCTTTTGGCCATATCTCCTAAACTAAGCGTCCTAGAGCGAAAAGGGCTTTAATTCGTGACCACCCCCAAAAAATCGAAAAATCCACCCAATCCTAAAAAAATTGAAATTTTTATATGAAAAACTTCGTTTGGCCATATCTCCTAAACTAAGCGTCCTAGAGCGAAAAGGACGATAATTCGTGACCACCCCCAAAAAATCGAAAAATCCACCCAAATCCTAAAAAAATTGAAATTTTTATATGAAAAACTTCTTTTGGCCATATCTCCTAAACTAAGCGTCCTAGAGCGAAAAGGGATTTAATTCGTGACCACCCTCAAAAAATCGAAAAATCCACCCAAATCCTACAAAAATTGAAAATTTTATATGAAAAACTTCTTTTGGCCATATCTCCTAAACTAAGCGTCCTAGAGCGAAAAGGACGATAATTCGTGACCACCCCCAAAAAGTCGAAAAATCCACCCAAATCCTAAAAAAATTGAAATTTGTATATGAAAAACTTCTTTTGGCCATATCTCCTAAACTAAGCGTCCTAGAGCGAAAAGGACGATAATTCGTGACCACCCCCAAAAAATTGAAAAATCCACCCAAATCCTAAAAAAATTGAAATTTTTATATGAAAAACTTCTTTTGGCCATATCTCCTAAACTAAGCGTCCTAGAGCGAAAAGGGCTTTAATTCGTGACCACCCCCAAAAAATCGAAAAATCCACCCAAATCCTAAAAAAATTGAAATTTTTATATGAAAAACTTCGTTTGGCCATATCTCCTAAACTAAGCGTCCTAGAGCGAAAAGGGCTTTAATTCGTGACCACCCTCAAAAAATCGAAAAATCCACCCAAATCCTAAAAAAATTGAAATTTTTATATGAAAAACTTCTTTTGGCCATATCTCCTAAACTAAGCGTCCTAGAGCGAAAAGGACGATAATTCGTGACCACACCCAAAAAATCGAAAAATCCACCCAAATCCTAAAAAAATTGAAATTTTTATATGAAAAACTTCTTTTGGCCATATCTCCTAAACTAAGCGTCCTAGAGCAAAAAGGACGATAATTCGTGACCACCCCAAAAAAATCGAAAAATCCACCCAAATCCTAAAAAAATTGAAATTTTTATATGAAAAACTTCTTTTGGCCATATCTCCTAAACTAAGCGTCCTAGAGCGAAAAGGACGATAATTCGTGACCACCCTCAAAAAATCGAAAAATCCACCCAAATCCTAAAAAAATTGAAATTTTTATATGAAAAACTTCTTTTGGCCATATCTCCTAAACTAAGCGTCCTAGAGCGAAAAGGACGATAATTCGTGACCACCCCCAAAAAATCGAAAAATCCACCCAAATCCTAAAAAATTGAAAGTTTTATATGAACAACTTCTTTTGGCCATATCTCCTAAACTAAGCGTCCTAGAGCGAAAAGGGCTTTAATTCGTGACCACCCCCAAAAAATCGAAAAATCCACCCAAATTCTAAAAAAATTGAAATTTTTATATGAAAAACTTCTTTTGGCCATATCTCCTAAACTAAGCGTCCTAGAGCGAAAAGGACGATAATTCGTGACCACCCCCAAAAAATCGAAAAATCCACCCAAATCCTAAAAAAATTGAAATTTTTATATGAAAAACTTCTTGGCCATATCTCCTAAACTAAGCGTCCTAGAGCGAAAAGGGCTTTAATTCGAGACCACCCCCAAAAAATCGAAAAATCCACCCAAATCCTAAAAAAATTGAAATTTTTATATGAAAAACTTCTTTTGGCCATATCTCCTAAACTAAGCGTCCTAGAGCGAAAAGGACAATATCGTGACCACCCCCAAAAAATCGAAAAATCCACCCAAATCCTAAAAAAATTGAAATTTTTATATGAAAAACTTCTTTTGGCCATATCTCCTAAACTAAGCGTCCTAGAGCGAAAAGGGCTTTAATTCGTGACCACCCCCAAAAAATCGAAAAATCCACCCAATCCTAAAAAAATTGAAAATTTTATATGAAAAACTTCTTTTGGCCATATCTCCTAAACTAAGCGTCCTAGAGCGAAAAGGGCTTTAATTCGTGACCACCCCCAAAAAATCGAAAAATCCACCCAAATCCTAAAAAAATTGAAATTTTTATATGAAAAACTTCTTTTGGCCATATCTCCTAAACTAAGCGTCCTAGAGCGAAAAGGGCTTTAATTCGTGACCACCCCCAAAAAATCGAAAAATCCACCCAAATCCTAAAAAAATTGAAATTTTTATATGAAAAACTTCTTTTGGCCATATCTCCTAAACTAAGCGTCCTAGAGCGAAAAGGACGATAATTCGTGACCACCCTCAAAAAATCGAAATATCCACCCAATCCTAAAAAATTGAAATTTTTATATGAAAAACTTCGTTTGGCCATATCTCCTAAACTAAGCGTCCTAGAGCGAAAAGGGCTTTAATTCGTGACCACCCCCAAAAAAATCGAAAAATCCACCCAAATCCTAAAAAAATTGAAATTTTTATATGAAAAACTTCTTTTGGCCATATCTCCTAAACTTCTTTTGGCCATATCTCCTAAACTAAGCGTCCTAGAGCGAAAAGGACGATAATTCGTGACCACCCCCAAAAAATCGAAAAATCCACCCAAATCCTAAAAAAATTGAAATTTTTATATGAAAATCTTCTTTTGGCCATATCTCCTAAACTAAGCGTCCTAGAGCGAAAAGGGCTTTAATTCGTGACCACCCTCAAAAAACCGAAAAATCCACCCAAATCCTAAAAAAATTAAAATTTTTATATGAAAAACTTCTTTTGGCCATATCTCCTAAACTAAGCGTCCTAGAGCGAAAAGGACGATAATTCGTGACCACACCCAAAAAATCGAAAAATCCACCCAAATCCTAAAAAAATTGAAATTTTTATATGAAAAACTTCTTTTGGCCATATCTCCTAAACTAAGCGTCCTAGAGCGAAAAGGGCTTTAATTCGTGACCACCCCCAAAAAATCGAAAAATCCACCCAATCCTAAAAAAATTGAAATTTTTATATGAAAAACTTCGTTTGGCCATATCTCCTCAACTAAGCGTCCTAGAGCGAAAAGGGCTTTAATTCGTGACCACCTCCAAAAAAATCGAAAAATCCACCCAAATCCTAAAAAATTGAAATTTTTATATGAAAAACTTCTTTTGGCCATATCTCCTAAACTAAGCGTCCTAGAGCGAAAAGGGCTTTAATTCGTGACCACCCCCAAAAAATCGAAAAATCCACCCAATCCTAAAAAAATTGAAATTTTTATATGAAAAACTTCGTTTGGCCATATCTCCTAAACTAAGCGTCCTAGAGCGAAAAGGGCTTTAATTCGTGACCACCCTCAAAAAATCGAAAAATCCACCCAAATCCTAAAAAAATTGAAAATTTTATATGAAAAACTTCTTTTGGCCATATCTCCTAAACTAAGCGTCCTAGAGCGAAAAGGACGATAATTCGTGACCACCCCCAAAAAGTCGAAAAATCCACCCAAATCCTAAAAAAATTGAAATTTGTATATGAAAAACTTCTTTTGGCCATATCTCCTAAACTAAGCGTCCTAGAGCGAAAAGGACGATAATTCGTGACCACCCCCAAAAAATCGAAAAATCCACCCAAATCCTAAAAAAATTGAAATTTTTATATGAAAAACTTCTTTTGGCCATATCTCCTAAACTAAGCGTCCTAGAGCGAAAAGGGCTTTAATTCGAAAAAAAGGGCCTCAAAAAATCGAAAAATCCACCCAAATCCTAAAAAAATTGAAATTTTTATATGAAAAACTTCTTTTGGCCATATCTCCTAAACTAAGCGTCCTAGAGCGAAAAGGACGATAATTCGTGACCACCCCCAAAAAATCGAAAAATCCACCCAAATCCTAAAAAAATTAAAATTTTTATATGAAAAACTTCTTTTGGCCATATCTCCTAAACTAAGCGTCCTAGAGCGAAAAGGGCTTTAATTCGTGACCACCCCCAAAAAATCGAAAAATCCACCCAATCCTAAACAAATTGAAATTTTTATATGAAAAACTTCGTTTGGCCATATCTCCTAAACTAAGCGTCCTAGAGCGAAAAGGGCTTTAATTCGTGACCACCCCCAAAAAATCGAAAAATCCACCCAAATCCTAAAAAAATTGAAATTTTTATATGAAAAACTTCTTTTGGCCATATCTCCTAAACTAAGCGTCCTAGAGCGAAAAGGACGATAATTCGTGACCACCCCCAAAAAATCGAAAAATCCACCAAAATCCTAAAAAAATTTAAATTTTTATATGAAAAACTTCTTTTGGCCATATCTCCTAAACGAAGCGTCCTAGAGCAAACAGGGCTTTAATTCGTGACCACCCTCAAAAAACCGAAAAATCCACCCAAATCCTAAAAAAATTAAAATTTTTATATGAAAAACTTCTTTTGGCCATATCTCCTAAACTAAGCGTCCTAGAGCGAAAAGGACGATAATTCGTGACCACCCCAAAAAAATCGAAAAATCCACCCAAATCCTAAAAAAATTGAAATTTTTATATGAAAAACTTCTTTTGGCCATATCTCCTAAACTAAGCGTCCTAGAGCGAAAAGGGCTTTAATTCGTGACCACCCCCAAAAAATCGAAAAATCCACCCAATCCTAAACAAATTGAAATTTTTATATGAAAAACTTCGTTTGGCCATATCTCCTAAACTAAGCGTCCTAGAGCGAAAAGGGCTTTAATTCGTGACCACCCCCAAAAAATCGAAAAATCCACCCAAATCCTAAAAAAAATGAAATTTTTATATGAAAAACTTCTTTTGGCCATATCTCCTAAACTAAGCGTCCTAGAGCGAAAAGGACGATAATTCGTGACCACCCCCAAAAAATCGAAAAATCCACCAAAATCCTAAAAAAATTTAAATTTTTATATGAAAAACTTCTTTTGGCCATATCTCCTAAACTAAGCGTCCTAGAGCAAAAAGGGCTTTAATTCGTGACCACCTCCAAAAAAATCGAAAAATCCACCCAAATCCTAAAAAAATTAAAATTTTTATATGAAAAACTTCTTTTGGCCATATCTCCTAAACTAAGCGTCCTAGAGCGAAAAGGACGATAATTCGTGACCACCCCAAAAAAATCGAAAAATCCACCCAAATCCTAAAAAAATTGAAATTTTTATATGAAAAACTTCTTTTGGCCATATCTCCTAAACTAAGCGTCCTAGAGCGAAAAGGACGATAATTCGTGACCACCCTCAAAAAATCGAAAAATCCACCCAAATCCTAAAAAAATTCAAATTTTTATATGAAAAACTTCTTTTGGCCATATCTCCTAAACTAAGCGTCCTAGAGCGAAAAGGGCTTTAATTCGTGACCACCCCCAAAAAATCGAAAAATCCACCCAAATCCTAAAAAAATTGAAATTTTTATATGAAAAACTTCTTTTGGCCATATCTCCTAAACTAAGCGTCCTAGAGCGAAAAGGGCTTTAATTCGTGACCACCCCCAAAAAATCGAAAAATCCACCCAATCCTAAAAAAATTGAAATTTTTATATGAAAAACTTCGTTTGGCCATATCTCCTCAACTAAGCGTCCTAGAGCGAAAAGGGCTTTAATTCGTGACCACCTCCAAAAAAATCGAAAAATCCACCCAAATCCTAAAAAAATTGAAATTTTTATATGAAAAACTTCTTTTGGCCATATCTCCTAAACTAAGCGTCCTAGAGCGAAAAGGGCTTTAATTCGTGACCACCCCCAAAAAATCGAAAAATCCACCCAATCCTAAAAAAATTGAAATTTTTATATGAAAAACTTCGTTTGGCCATATCTCCTCAACTAAGCGTCCTAGAGCGAAAAGGGCTTTAATTCGAAAAAAAGGGCCTCAAAAAATCGAAAAATCCACCCAAATCCTAAAAAAATTGAAATTTTTATATGAAAAACTTCTTTTGGCCATATCTCCTAAACTAAGCGTCCTAGAGCGAAAAGGGCTTTAATTCGTGACCACCCCCAAAAAATCGAAAAATCCACCCAATCCTAAAAAAATTGAAATTTTTATATGAAAAACTTCGTTTGGCCATATCTCCTCAACTAAGCGTCCTAGAGCGAAAAGGGCTTTAATTCGTGACCACCTCCAAAAAAATCGAAAAATCCACCCAAATCCTAAAAAAATTGAAAATTTTATATGAAAAACTTCTTTTGGCCATATCTCCTAAACTAAGCGTCCTAGAGCGAAAAGGACGATAATTCGTGACCACCCCCAAAAAGTCGAAAAATCCACCCAAATCCTAAAAAAATTGAAATTTGTATATGAAAAACTTCTTTTGGCCATATCTCCTAAACTAAGCGTCCTAGAGCGAAAAGGACGATAATTCGTGACCACCCCCAAAAAATCGAAAAATCCACCCAAATCCTAAAAAAATTGAAATTTTTATATGAAAAACTTCTTTTGGCCATATCTCCTAAACTAAGCGTCCTAGAGCGAAAAGGGCTTTAATTCGAAAAAAAGGGCCTCAAAAAATCGAAAAATCCACCCAAATCCTAAAAAAATTGAAATTTTTATATGAAAAACTTCTTTTGGCCATATCTCCTAAACTAAGCGTCCTAGAGCGAAAAGGACGATAATTCGTGACCACCCCCAAAAAATCGAAAAATCCACCCAAATCCTAAAAAAATTTAAATTTTTATATGAAAAACTTCTTTTGGCCATATCTCCTAAACTAAGCGTCCTAGAGCAAAAAGGGCTTTAATTCGTGACCACCCTCAAAAAACCGAAAAATCCACCCAAATCCTAAAAAAATTAAAATTTTTATATGAAAAACTTCTTTTGGCCATATCTCCTAAACTAAGCGTCCTAGAGCGAAAAGGACGATAATTCGTGACCACCCCCAAAAAATCGAAAAATCCACCCAAATCCTAAAAAAATTGAAATTTTTATATGAAAAACTTCTTTTGGCCATATCTCCTAAACTAAGCGTCCTAGAGCGAAAAGGGCTTTAATTCGTGACCACCCCCAAAAAATCGAAAAATCCACCCAATCCTAAAAAAATTGAAATTTTTATATGAAAAACTTCTTTTGGCCATATCTCCTAAACTAAGCGTCCTAGAGCGAAAAGGGCTTTAATTCGTGACCACCCCCAAAAAATCGAAAAATCCACCCAAATCCTAAAAAAATTGAAATTTTTATATGAAAAACTTCTTTTGGCCATATCTCCTAAACTAAGCGTCCTAGAGCGAAAAGGACGATAATTCGTGACCACCCCCAAAAAATCGAAAAATCCACCCAAATCCTAAAAATTGAAATTGAAATTTTTATATGAAAAACTTCTTGGCCATATCTCCTAAACTAAGCGTCCTAGAGCGAAAAGGGCTTTAATTCGTGACCACCCCCAAAAAATCGAAAAATCCACCCAAATCCTAAAAAAATTGAAATTTTTATATGAAAAACTTCTTTTGGCCATATCTCCTAAACTAAGCGTCCTAGAGCGAAAAGGGCTTTAATTCGTGACCACCCCCAAAAAATCGAAAAATCCACCCAATCCTAAAAAAATTGAAATTTTTATATGAAAAACTTCGTTTGGCCATATCTCCTAAACTAAGCGTCCTAGAGCGAAAAGGGCTTTAATTCGTGACCACCTCCAAAAAAATCGAAAAATCCACCCAAATCCTAAAAAAATTGAAATTTTTATATGAAAAACTTCTTTTGGCCATATCTCCTAAACTAAGCGTCCTAGAGCGAAAAGGACGATAATTCGTGACCACCCTCAAAAAATCGAAAAATCCACCCAAATCCTAAAAAAATTGAAATTTTTATATGAAAAACTTCTTTTGGCCATATCTCCTAAACTAAGCGTCCTAGAGCGAAAAGGGCTTTAATTCGTGACCACCCCCAAAAAATCGAAAAATCCACCCAATCCTAAAAAAATTGAAATTTTTATATGAAAAACTTCGTTTGGCCATATCTCCTAAACTAAGCGTCCTAGAGCGAAAAGGGCTTTAATTCGTGACCACCTCCAAAAAAATCGAAAAATCCACCCAAATCCTAAAAAAATTGAAATTTTTATATGAAAAACTTCTTTTGGCCATATCTCCTAAACTAAGCGTCCTAGAGCGAAAAGGACGATAATTCGTGACCACCCCCAAAAAATCGAAAAATCCACCCAAATCCTAAAAAACTTCTTTTGGCCATATCTCCTAAACTAAGGGTCCTAGAGCGAAAAGGGCTTTAATTCGTGACCACCCCAAAAAAATCGAAAAATCCACCCAAATCCTAAAAAAATTGAAATTTTTATATGAAAAACTTCTTTTGGCCATATCTCCTAAACTAAGCGTCCTAGAGCGAAAAGGACGATAATTCGTGACCACCCTCAAAAAATCGAAAAATCCACCCAAATCCTAAAAAAATTGAAATTTTTATATGAAAAACTTCTTTTGGCCATATCTCCTAAACTAAGCGTCCTAGAGCGAAAAGGACGATAATTCGTGACCACCCCCAAAAAATCGAAAAATCCACCCAAATCCTAAAAAATTGAAATTTTTATATGAACAACTTCTTTTGGCCATATCTCCTAAACTAAGCGTCCTAGAGCGAAAAGGGCTTTAATTCGTGACCACCCCCAAAAAATCGAAAAATCCACCCAAATCCTAAAAAAATTTAAATTTTTATATGAAAAACTTCTTTTGGCCATATCTCCTAAACTAAGCGTCCTAGAGCGAAAAGGACGATAATGCGTGACCACCCCCAAAAAATCGAAAAATCCACCCAAATCCTAAAAAAATTGAAATTTTTATATGAAAAACTTCTTTTGGCCATATCTCCTAAACTAAGCGTCCTAGAGCGAAAAGGACGATAATTCGTGACCACCCCCAAAAAATCGAAAAATCCACCCAAATCCTAAAAAAACTTCTTTCGGCCATATCTCCTAAACTAAGGGTCCTAGAGCGAAAAGGGCTTTAATTCGTGACCACCCCAAAAAAATCGAAAAATCCACCCAAATCCTAAAAAAATTGAAATTTTTATATGAAAAACTTCTTTTGGCCATATCTCCTAAACTAAGCGTCCTAGAGCGAAAAGGACGATAATTCGTGACCACCCTCAAAAAATCGAAAAATCCACCCAAATCCTAAAAAAATTGAAATTTTTATATGAAAAACTTCTTTTGGCCATATCTCCTAAACTAAGCGTCCTAGAGCGAAAAGGACGATAATTCGTGACCACCCCCAAAAAATCGAAAAATCCACCCAAATCCTAAAAAATTTAAATTTTTATATGAACAGCTTCTTTTGGCCATATCTCCTAAACTAAGCGTCCTAGAGCGAAAAGGGCTTTAATTCGTGACCACCCCCAAAAAATCGAAAAATCCACCCAAATCCTAAAAAAATTGAAATTTTTATATGAAAAACTTCTTTTGGCCATATCTCCTAAACTAAGCGTCCTAGAGCGAAAAGGGCTTTAATTCGTAACCACCCCCAAAAAATCGAAAAATCCACCCAAATCCTAAAAAAATTGAAATTTTTATACGAAAAACTTCTTTTGGCCATATCTCCTAAACTAAGCGTCCTAGAGCGAAAAGGGCTTTAATTCGTGACCACCCCCAAAAAATCGAAAAATCCACCCAATCCTAAAAAAATTGAAATTTTTATATGAAAAACTTCGTTTGGCCATATCTCCTAAACTAAGCGTCCTAGAGCGAAAAGGGCTTTAATTCGTGACCACCCCCAAAAACTCGAAAAATCCACCCAAATCCTAAAAAAATTGAAATTTTTATATGAAAAACTTCTTTTGGCCATATCTCCTAAACTAAGCGTCCTAGAGCGAAAAGGACGATAATTCGTGACCACCCTCAAAAAATCGAAATATCCACCCAATCCTAAAAAAATTTAAATTTTTATATGAAAAACTTCTTTTGGCCATATCTCCTAAACTAAGCGTCCTAGAGCGAAAAGGGCTTTAATTCGTGACCACCCCCAAAAAATCGAAAAATCCACCCAAATCCTAAAAAAATTGAAATTTTTATATGAAAAACTTCGTTTGGCTATATCTTCTAAACTAAGCGTCCTAGAGCGAAAAGGGCTTTAATTCGTGACCACCCCCAAAAAATCGAAAAATCCACCCAAATCCTAAAAAAATTGAAATTTTTATATGAAAAACTTCTTTTGGCCATATCTCCTAAACTAAGCGTCCTAGAGCGAAAAGGGCTTTAATTCGTGACCACCCCCAAAAAATCGAAAAATCCACCCAATCCTAAAAAAATTGAAATTTTTATATGAAAAACTTCGTTTGGCCATATCTTCTAAACTAAGCGTCCTAGAGCGAAAAGGGCTTTAATTCGTGACCACCCCCAAAAAATCGAAAAATCCACCCAAATCCTAAAAAAATTGAAATTTTTATATGAAAAACTTCTTTTGGCCATATCTCCTAAACTAAGCGTCCTAGAGCGAAAAGGGCTTTAATTCGTGACCACCCCCAAAAAATCGATAAATCCACCCAATCCTAAAAAAAATGAAATTTTTATATGAAAAACTTCTTTTGGCCATATCTCCTAAACTAAGCGTCCTAGAGCGAAAAGGGCTTTAATTCGTGACCACCCCCAAAAAATCGAAAAATCCACCCAAATCCTAAAAAAATTGAAATTTTTATATGAAAAACTTCTTTTGGCCATATCTCCTAAACTAAGCGTCCTAGAGCGAAAAGGACGATAATTCGTGACCACCCCAAAAAAATCGAAAAATCCACCCAAATCCTAAAAAAACTTCTTTTGGCCATATCTCCTAAACTAAGGGTCCTAGAGCGAAAAGGGCTTTAATTCGTGACCACCCCAAAAAAATCGAAAAATCCACCCAAATCCTAAAAAAATTGAAATTTTTATATGAAAAACTTCTTTTGGCCATATCTCCTAAACTAAGCGTCCTAGAGCGAAAAGGACGATAATTCGTGACCACCCTCAAAAAATCGAAAAATCCACCCAAATCCTAAAAAAATTGAAATTTTTATATGAAAAACTTCTTTTGGCCATATCTCCTAAACTAAGCGTCCTAGAGCGAAAAGGACGATAATTCGTGACCACCCCCAAAAAATCGAAAAATCCACCCAAATCCTAAAAAATTTAAATTTTTATATGAACAACTTCTTTTGGCCATATCTCCTAAACTAAGCGTCCTAGAGCGAAAAGGGCTTTAATTCGTGACCACCCCCAAAAAATCGAAAAATCCACCCAAATCCTAAAAAAATTGAAATTTTTATATGAAAAACTTCTTTTGGCCATATCTCCTAAACTAAGCGTCCTAGAGCGAAAAGGGCTTTAATTCGTGACCACCCCCAAAAAATCGAAAAATCCACCCAAATCCTAAAAAAATTGAAATTTTTATACGAAAAACTTCTTTTGGCCATATCTCCTAAACTAAGCGTCCTAGAGCGAAAAGGGCTTTAATTCGTGACCACCCCCAAAAAATCGAAAAATCCACCCAAATCCTAAAAAAATTGAAATTTTTATATGAAAAACTTCTTTTGGCCATATCTCCTAAACTAAGCGTCCTAGAGCGAAAAGGACGATAATTCGTGACCACCCCCAAAAAATCGAAAAATCCACCCAAATCCTAAAAAAATTGAAATTTTTATATGAAAAACTTCTTTTGGCCATATCTCCTAAACTAAGCGTCCTAGAGCGAAAAGGGCTTTAATTCGTGACCACCCCCAAAAAATCGAAAAATCCACCCAATCCTAAAAAAATTGAAATTTTTATATGAAACACTTCGTTTGGCCATATCTCCTAAACTAAGCGTCCTAGAGCGAAAAGGGCTTTAATTCGTGACCACCCCCAAAAAATCGAAAAATCCACCCAAATCCTAAAAAAATTGAAATTTTTATATGAAAAACTTCTTTTGGCCATATCTCCTAAACTAAGCGTCCTAGAGCGAAAAGGACGATAATTCGTGACCACCCTCAAAAAATCGAAATATCCACCCAATCCTAAAAAAATTGAAATTTTTATATGAAAAACTTCTTTTGGCCATATCTCCTAAACTAAGCGTCCTAGAGCGAAAAGGGCTTTAATTCGTGACCACCCCCAAAAAATCGAAAAATCCACCCAATCCTAAAAAAATTGAAATTTTTATATGAAAAACTTCGTTTGGCTATATCTTCTAAACTAAGCGTCCTAGAGCGAAAAGGGCTTTAATTCGTGACCACCCCCAAAAAATCGAAAAATCCACCCAAATCCTAAAAAAATTGAAATTTTTATATGAAAAACTTCTTTTGGCCATATCTCCTAAACTAAGCGTCCTAGAGCGAAAAGGGCTTTAATTCGTGACCACCCCCAAAAAATCGAAAAATCCACCCAATCCTAAAAAAATTGAAATTTTTATATGAAAAACTTCGTTTGGCCATATCTTCTAAACTAAGCGTCCTAGAGCGAAAAGGGCTTTAATTCGTGACCACCCCCAAAAAATCGAAAAATCCACCCAAATCCTAAAAAAATTGAAATTTTTATATGAAAAACTTCTTTTGGCCATATCTCCTAAACTAAGCGTCCTAGAGCGAAAAGGGCTTTAATTCGTGACCACCCCCAAAAAATCGATAAATCCACCCAATCCTAAAAAAATTGAAATTTTTATATGAAAAACTTCGTTTGGCCATATCTCCTAAACTAAGCGTCCTAGAGCGAAAAGGGCTTTAATTCGTGACCACCCCCAAAAAATCGAAAAATCCACCCAAATCCTAAAAAAATTGAAATTTTTATATGAAAAACTTCTTTTGGCCATATCTCCTAAACTAAGCGTCCTAGAGCGAAAAGGACGATAATTCGTGACCACCCCCAAAAAATCAAAAAATCCACCCAAATCCTAAAAAAATTGAAATTTTTATATGAAAAACTTCTTTTGGCCATATCTCCTAAACTAAGCGTCCTAAAGCGAAAAGGACGATAATTCGTGACCACCCCCAAAAAATCGAAAAATCCACCCAAATCCTAAAAAAATTGAAATTTTTATATGAACAACTTCTTTTGGCCATATCTCCTAAACTAAGCGTCCTAGAGCGAAAAGGACGATAATTCGTGACCACCCCCAAAAAATCGAAAAATCCACCCAAATCCTAAAAAAATTGAAATTTGTATATGAAAAACTTCTTTTGGCCATATCTCCTAAACTAAGCGTCCTAGAGCGAAAAGGGCTTTAATTCGTGACCACCCCCAAAAAATCGAAAAATCCACCCAAATCCTAAAAAAATTGAAATTTTTATATGAAAAACTTCTTTTGGCCATATCTCCTAAACTAAGCGTCCTAGAGCGAAAAGGACGATAATTCGTGACCACCCCCAAAAAATCGAAAAATCCACCCAAATCCTAAAAAAATTGAAATTTTTATATGAAAAACTTCTTGGCCATATCTCCTAAACTAAGCGTTTTAGAGCGAAAAGGGCTTTAATTCGTGACCACCCCCAAAAAATCGAAAAATCCACCCAAATCCTAAAAAAATTGAAATTTTTATATGAAAAACTTCTTTTGGCCATATCTCCTAAACTAAGCGTCCTAGAGCGAAAAGGGCTTTAATTCGTGACCACCCCCAAAAAATCGAAAAATCCACCCAATCCTAAAAAAATTGAAATTTTTATATGAAAAACTTCGTTTGGCCATATCTCCTAAACTAAGCGTCCTAGAGCGAAAAGGGCTTTAATTCGTGACCACCTCCAAAAAAATCGAAAAATCCACCCAAATCCTAAAAAAATTGAAATTTTTATATGAAAAACTTCTTTTGGCCATATCTCCTAAACTAAGCGTCCTAGAGCGAAAAGGGCTTTAATTCGTGACCACCCCCAAAAAATCGAAAAATCCACCCAATCCTAAAAAAATTGAAATTTTTATATGAAAAACTTCGTTTGGCCATATCTCCTAAACTAAGCGTCCTAGAGCGAAAAGGGCTTTAATTCGTGACCACCCTCAAAAAATCGAAAAATCCACCCAAATCCTAAAAAAATTGAAAATTTTATATGAAAAACTTCTTTTGGCCATATCTCCTAAACTAAGCGTCCTGGAGCGAAAAGGACGATAATTCGTGACCACCCCCAAAAAGTCGAAAAATCCACCCAAATCCTAAAAAAATTGAAATTTGTATATGAAAAACTTCTTTTGGCCATATCTCCTAAACTAAGCGTCCTAGAGTGAAAAGGACGATAATTCGTGACCACCCCCAAAAAATCGAAAAATCCACCCAAATCCTAAAAAAATTGAAATTTTTATATGAAAAACTTCTTTTGGCCATATCTCCTAAACTAAGCGTCCTAGAGCGAAAAGGACGATAATTCGTGACCACCCCCAAAAAATCGAAAAATCCACCCAAATCCTAAAAAAATTGAAATTTTTATATGAAAAACTTCTTGGCCATATCTCCTAAACTAAGCGTCCTAGAGCGAAAAGGGCTTTAATTCGTGACCACCCCCAAAAAATCGAAAAATCCACCCAAATCCTAAAAAAATTGAAATTTTTATATGAAAAACTTCTTTTGGCCATATCTCCTAAACTAAGCGTCCTAGAGCGAAAAGGGCTTTAATTCGTGACCACCCCCAAAAAATCGAAAAATCCACCCAATCCTAAAAAAATTGAAATTTTTATATGAAAAACTTCGTTTGGCCATATCTCCTAAACTAAGCGTCCTAGAGCGAAAAGGGCTTTAATTCGTGACCACCCCCAAAAAAATCGAAAAATCCACCCAAATCCTAAAAAAATTGAAATTTTTATATGAAAAACTTCTTTTGGCCATATCTCCTAAACTAAGCGTCCTAGAGCGAAAAGGGCTTTAATTCGTGACCACCCCCAAAAAATCGAAAAATCCACCCAATCCTAAAAAAATTGAAATTTTTATATGAAAAACTTCGTTTGGCCATATCTCCTAAACTAAGCGTCCTAGAGCGAAAAGGACGATAATTCGTGACCACCCCCAAAAAGTCGAAAAATCCACCCAAATCCTAAAAAAATTGAAATTTGTATATGAAAAACTTCTTTTGGCCATATCTCCTAAACTAAGCGTCCTAGAGCGAAAAGGGCTTTAATTCGTGACCACCCTCAAAAAATCGAAAAATCCACCCAATCCTAAAAAAATTGAAATTTTTATATGAAAAACTTCGTTTGGCCATATCTCCTAAACTAAGCGTCCTAGAGCGAAAAGGGCTTTAATTCGTGACCACCCCCAAAAAAATCGAAAAATCCACCCAAATCCTAAAAAAAGTGAAATTTTTATATGAAAAACTTCTTTTGGCCATATCTCCTAAACTAAGCGTCCTAGAGCGAAAAGGGCTTTAATTCGTGACCACCCCCAAAAAATCGAAAAATTCACCCAAATCCTAAAAAAATTGAAATTTTTATATGAAAAACTTCTTTTGGCCATATCTCCTAAACTAAGCGTCCTAGAGCGAAAAGGGCTTTAATTCGAAAAAAAGGGCCTCAAAAAATCGAAAAATCCACCCAAATCCTAAAAAAATTGAAATTTTTATATGAAAAACTTCTTTTGGCCATATCTCCTAAACTAAGCGTCCTAGAGCGAAAAGGGCTTTAATTCGTGACCACCCCCAAAAAATCGAAAAATCCACCCAAATCCTAAAAAAATTGAAATTTTTATATGAAAAACTTCTTTTGGCCATATCTCCTAAACTAAGCGTCCTAGAGCGAAAAGGACGATAATTCGTGACCACCCCCAAAAAATCGAAAAATCCACCCAAATCCTAAAAAAATTGAAATTTTTATATGAAAAACTTCTTTTGGCCATATCTCCTAAACTAAGCGTCCTAGAGCGAAAAGGACGATAATTCGTGACCACACCCAAAAAATCGAAAAATCCACCCAAATCCTAAAAAATTGAAATTTTTATATGAAAAACTTCTTTTGGCCATATCTCCTAAACTAAGCGTCCTAGAGCGAAAAGGACGATAATTTGTGACCACTCTCAAAAAATCGAAAAATCCACCCAAATCCTAAAAAAATTGAAATTTTTATATGAAAAACTTCTTTTGGCCATATCTCCTAAACTAAGCGTCCTAAAGCGAAAAGGACGATAATTCGTGACCACCCCCAAAAAATCGAAAAATCCACCCAAATCCTAAAAAAATTGAAATTTTTATATGAAAAACTTCTTTTGGCCATATCTCCTAAACTAAGCGTCCTAGAGCGAAAAGGGCTTTAATTCGTGACCACCCTCAAAAAACCGAAAAATCCACCCAAATCCTAAAAAAATTAAAATTTTTATATGAAAAACTCCTTTTGGCCATATCTCCTAAACTAAGCGTCCTAGAGCGAAAAGGACGATAATTCGTGACCACACCCAAAAAATCGAAAAATCCACTCAAATCCTAAAAAAATTGAAATTTTTATATGAAAAACTTCTGTTGGTCATATCTCCTAAACTAAGCGTCCTAGAGCGAAAAGGACGATAATTCGTGACCACCCCAAAAAAATCGAAAAATCCACCCAAATCCTAAAAAAATTGAAATTTTTATATGAAAAACTTCTTTTGGCCATATCTCCTAAACTAAGCGTCCTAGAGCGAAAAGGACGATAATTCGTGACCACCCCAAAAAAATCGAAAAATCCACCCAAATCCTAAAAAAATTGAAATTTTTATATGAAAAACTTCTTTTGGTCATATCTCCTAAACTAAGCGTCCTAGAGCGAAAAGGGCTTTAATTCGTGACCACCCCAAAAAAATCGAAAAATCCACCCAAATCCTAAAAAAATTGAAATTTTTATATGAAAAACTTCTTTTGGCCATATCTCCTAAACTAAGCGTCCTAGAGCGAAAAGGACGATAATTCGTGACCACCCTCAAAAAATCGAAAAATCCACCCAAATCCTAAAAAAATTGAAATTTTTATTGAAAAACTTCTTTTGGCCATATCTCCTAAACTAAGCGTCCTAGAGCGAAAAGGACGATAATTCGTGACCACCCCCAAAAAATCGAAAAATCCACCCAAATCCTAAAAAATTGAAATTTTTATATGAACAACTTCTTTTGGCCATATCTCCTAAACTAAGCGTCCTAGAGCGAAAAGGGCTTTAATTCGTGACCACCCCCAAAAAATCGAAAAATCCACCCAAATCCTAAAAAAATTGAAATTTTTATATGAAAAACTTCTTTTGGCCATATCTCCTAAACTAAGCGTCCTAGAGCGAAAAGGGCTTTAATTCGTGACCACCCCCAAAAAATCGAAAAATCCACCCAAATCCTAAAAAAATTTAAATTTTTATATGAAAAACTTCTTTTGGCCATATCTCCTAAACTAAGCGTCCTAGAGCGAAAAGGGCTTTAATTCGTGACCACACCCAAAAAATCGAAAAATCCACCCAAATCCTAAAAAAATTGAAATTTTTATATGAAAAACTTCTTTTGGCCATATCTCCTAAACTAAGCGTCCTAGAGCGAAAAGGACGATAATTCGTGACCACCCCCAAAAAATCGAAAAATCCACCCAAATCCTAAAAAAATTGAAATTTTTATATGAAAAACTTCTTGGCCATATCTCCTAAACTAAGCGTCCTAGAGCGAAAAGGGTTTTAATTCGTGACCACCCCCAAAAAATCGAAAAATCCACCCAAATCCTAAAAAAATTGAAATTTTTATATGAAAAACTTCTTTTGGCCATATCTCCTAAACTAAGCGTCCTAGAGCGAAAAGGACGATAATTTGTGACCACCCTCAAAAAATCGAAAAATCCACCCAAATCCTAAAAAAATTGAAATTTTTATATGAAAAACTTCTTTTGGCCATATCTCCTAAACTAAGCGTCCTAGAGCGAAAAGGACAATAATTCGTGACCACCCCCAAAAAATCGAAAAATCCACCCAATTCCTAAAAAAATTGAAATTTTTATATGAAAAACTTCTGTTGGTCATATCTCCTAAACTAAGCGTCCTAGAGCGAAAAGGACGATAATTCGTGACCACCCCAAAAAAATCGAAAAATCCACCCAAATCCTAAAAAAATTGAAATTTTTATATGAAAAACTTCTTTTGGCCATATCTCCTAAACTAAGCGTCCTAGAGCGAAAAGGACGATAATTCGTGACCACCCCAAAAAAATCGAAAAATCCACCCAAATCCTAAAAAAATTGAAATTTTTATATGAAAAACTTCTTTTGGTCATATCTCCTAAACTAAGCGTCCTAGAGCGAAAAGGGCTTTAATTCGTGACCACCCCAAAAAAATCGAAAAATCCACCCAAATCCTAAAAAAATTGAAATTTTTATATGAAAAACTTCTTTTGGCCATATCTCCTAAACTAAGCGTCCTAGAGCGAAAAGGACGATAATTCGTGACCACCCTCAAAAAATCGAAAAATCCACCCAAATCCTAAAAAAATTGAAATTTTTATATGAAAAACTTCTTTTGGCCATATCTCCTAAACTAAGCGTCCTAGAGCGAAAAGGACGATAATTCGTGACCACCCCCAAAAAATCGAAAAATCCACCCAAATCCTAAAAAATTGAAATTTTTATATGAACAACTTCTTTTGGCCATATCTCCTAAACTAAGCGTCCTAGAGCGAAAAGGGCTTTAATTCGTGACCACCCCCAAAAAATCGAAAAATCCACCCAAATCCTAAAAAAATTTAAATTTTTATATGAAAAACTTCTTTTGGCCATATCTCCTAAACTAAGCGTCCTAGAGCGAAAAGGGCTTTAATTCGTGACCACACCCAAAAAATCGAAAAATCCACCCAAATCCTAAAAAAATTGAAATTTTTATTGAAAAACTTCTTTTGGCCATATCTCCTAAACTAAGCGTCCTAGAGCGAAAAGGACGATAATTCGTGACCACCCCCAAAAAATCGAAAAATCCACCCAAATCCTAAAAAATTGAAATTTTTATATGAACAACTTCTTTTGGCCATATCTCCTAAACTAAGCGTCCTAGAGCGAAAAGGGCTTTAATTCGTGACCACCCCCAAAAAATCGAAAAATCCACCCAAATCCTAAAAAAATTTAAATTTTTATATGAAAAACTTCTTTTGGCCATATCTCCTAAACTAAGCGTCCTAGAGCGAAAAGGGCTTTAATTCGTGACCACCCCCAAAAAATCGAAAAATCCACCCAAATCCTAAAAAAATTTAAATTTTTATATGAAAAACTTCTTTTGGCCATATCTCCTAAACTAAGCGTCCTAGAGCGAAAAGGGCTTTAATTCGTGACCACACCCAAAAAATCGAAAAATCCACCCAAATCCTAAAAAAATTGAAATTTTTATTGAAAAACTTCTTTTGGCCATATCTCCTAAACTAAGCGTCCTAGAGCGAAAAGGACGATAATTCGTGACCACCCCCAAAAAATCGAAAAATCCACCCAAATCCTAAAAAATTGAAATTTTTATATGAACAACTTCTTTTGGCCATATCTCCTAAACTAAGCGTCCTAGAGCGAAAAGGGTTTTAATTCGTGACCACCCCCAAAAAATCGAAAAATCCACCCAAATCCTAAAAAAATTGAAATTTTTATATGAAAAACTTCTTTTGGCCATATCTCCTAAACTAAGCGTCCTAGAGCGAAAAGGACGATAATTTGTGACCACCCTCAAAAAATCGAAAAATCCACCCAAATCCTAAAAAAATTGAAATTTTTATATGAAAAACTTCTTTTGGCCATATCTCCTAAACTAAGCGTCCTAGAGCGAAAAGGACAATAATTCGTGACCACCCCCAAAAAATCGAAAAATCCACCCAAATCCTAAAAAAATTGAAATTTTTATATGAAAAACTTCTTTTGGCCATATCTCCTAAACTAAGCGTCCTAGAGCGAAAAGGGCTTTAATTCGTGACCACCCCCAAAAAATCGAAAAATCCACCCAATCCTAAAAAAATTGAAATTTTTATATGAAAAACTTCGTTTGGCCATATCTCCTAAACTAAGCGTCCTAGAGCGAAAAGGGCTTTAATTCGTGACCACCCCCAAAAAATCGAAAAATCCACCCAAATCCTAAAAAAATTGAAATTTTTATATGAAAAACTTCTTTTGGCCATATCTCCTAAACTAAGCGTCCTAGAGCGAAAAGGGCTTTTATTCGTGACCACCCTCACAAAATCGGAAAATCCACCCAAATCCTAAAAAAATTGAAATTTTTATATGAAAAACTTCTTTTGGCCATATCTCCTAAACTAAGCGTCCTAGAGCGAAAAGGACGATAATTCGTGACCACCCCCGAAAAATCCACCCAAATCCTAAAAAAATTGAAATTTTTATATGAAAAACTTCTCCTAAACTAAGCGTCCTAGAGCGAAAAGGACGATAATTCGTGACCACTCCCAAAAAATCGAAAAATCCACCCAAATCCTAAAAAAATTGAAATTTGTATATGAAAAACTTCTTTTGGCCATATCTCCTAAACTAAGCGTCCTAGAGCGAAAAGGGCTTTAATTCGTGACCACCCTCAAAAAATCGAAAAATCCACCCAAATCCTAAAAAAATTGAAATTTTTATATGAAAAACTTCTTTTGGCCATATCTCCTAAACTAAGCGTCCTAGAGCGAAAAGGACGATAATTCGTGACCACCCCCAAAAAATCGAAAAATCCACCCAAATCCTAAAACAATTGAAATTTTTATATGAAAAACTTCTTTTGGCCATATCTCCTAAACTAAGCGCCCTAGAGCGAAAAGGGCTTTAATTCGTGACCACCCCCAAAAAATCGAAAAATCCACCCAAATCCTAAAAAAATTAGAATTTTTATATGAAAAACTTCTTTTGGCCATATCTCCTAAACTAAGCGTCCTAGAGCGAAAAGGACAATAATTCGTGACCACCCCCAAAAAATCGAAAAATCCACCCAAATCCTAAAAAAATTGAAATTTTTATATGAAAAACTTCTTTTGGCCATATCTCCTAAACTAAGCGTCCTAGAGCGAAAAGGGCTTTAATTCGTGACCACCCCCAAAAAATCGAAAAATCCACCCAAATCCTAAAAAAATTGAAATTTTTATATGAACAACTTCTTTTGGCCATATCTCCTAAACTAAGCGTCCTAGAGCGAAAAGGGCTTTAATTCGTGACCACCCCCAAAAAATCGAAAAATCCACCCAAATCCTAAAAAAATTGAAATTTTTATATGAAAAACTTCTTTTGGCCATATCTCCTAAACTAAGCGTCCTAGAGCGAAAAGGGCTTTAATTCGTGACCACCCCCAAAAAATCGAAAAATCCACCCAAATCCTAAAAAAATTTAAATTTTTATATGAAAAACTTCTTTTGGCCATATCTCCTAAACTAAGCGTCCTAGAGCGAAAAGGGCTTTAATTCGTGACCACACCCAAAAAATCGAAAAATCCACCCAAATCCTAAAAAAATTGAAATTTTTATATGAAAAACTTCTTTTGGCCATATCTCCTAAACTAAGCGTCCTAGAGCGAAAAGGACGATAATTCGTGACCACCCCCAAAAAATCGAAAAATCCACCCAAATCCTAAAAAAATTGAAATTTTTATATGAAAAACTTCTTGGCCATATCTCCTAAACTAAGCGTCCTAGAGCGAAAAGGGTTTTAATTCGTGACCACCCCCAAAAAATCGAAAAATCCACCCAAATCCTAAAAAAATTGAAATTTTTATATGAAAAACTTCTTTTGGCCATATCTCCTAAACTAAGCGTCCTAGAGCGAAAAGGACGATAATTTGTGACCACCCTCAAAAAATCGAAAAATCCACCCAAATCCTAAAAAAATTGAAATTTTTATATGAAAAACTTCTTTTGGCCATATCTCCTAAACTAAGCGTCCTAGAGCGAAAAGGACAATAATTCGTGACCACCCCCAAAAAATCGAAAAATCCACCCAAATCCTAAAAAAATTGAAATTTTTATATGAAAAACTTCTGTTGGTCATATCTCCTAAACTAAGCGTCCTAGAGCGAAAAGGACGATAATTCGTGACCACCCCAAAAAAATCGAAAAATCCACCCAAATCCTAAAAAAATTGAAATTTTTATATGAAAAACTTCTTTTGGCCATATCTCCTAAACTAAGCGTCCTAGAGCGAAAAGGACGATAATTCGTGACCACCCCAAAAAAATCGAAAAATCCACCCAAATCCTAAAAAAATTGAAATTTTTATATGAAAAACTTCTTTTGGTCATATCTCCTAAACTAAGCGTCCTAGAGCGAAAAGGGCTTTAATTCGTGACCACCCCAAAAAAATCGAAAAATCCACCCAAATCCTAAAAAAATTGAAATTTTTATATGAAAAACTTCTTTTGGCCATATCTCCTAAACTAAGCGTCCTAGAGCGAAAAGGACGATAATTCGTGACCACCCTCAAAAAATCGAAAAATCCACCCAAATCCTAAAAAAATTGAAATTTTTATATGAAAAACTTCTTTTGGCCATATCTCCTAAACTAAGCGTCCTAGAGCGAAAAGGACGATAATTCGTGACCACCCCCAAAAAATCGAAAAATCCACCCAAATCCTAAAAAATTGAAATTTTTATATGAACAACTTCTTTTGGCCATATCTCCTAAACTAAGCGTCCTAGAGCGAAAAGGGCTTTAATTCGTGACCACCCCCAAAAAATCGAAAAATCCACCCAAATCCTAAAAAAATTGAAATTTTTATATGAAAAACTTCTTTTGGCCATATCTCCTAAACTAAGCGTCCTAGAGCGAAAAGGGCTTTAATTCGTGACCACCCCCAAAAAATCGAAAAATCCACCCAAATCCTAAAAAAATTTAAATTTTTATATGAAAAACTTCTTTTGGCCATATCTCCTAAACTAAGCGTCCTAGAGCGAAAAGGGCTTTAATTCGTGACCACACCCAAAAAATCGAAAAATCCACCCAAATCCTAAAAAAATTGAAATTTTTATTGAAAAACTTCTTTTGGCCATATCTCCTAAACTAAGCGTCCTAGAGCGAAAAGGACGATAATTCGTGACCACCCCCAAAAAATCGAAAAATCCACCCAAATCCTAAAAAATTGAAATTTTTATATGAACAACTTCTTTTGGCCATATCTCCTAAACTAAGCGTCCTAGAGCGAAAAGGGTTTTAATTCGTGACCACCCCCAAAAAATCGAAAAATCCACCCAAATCCTAAAAAAATTGAAATTTTTATATGAAAAACTTCTTTTGGCCATATCTCCTAAACTAAGCGTCCTAGAGCGAAAAGGACGATAATTTGTGACCACCCTCAAAAAATCGAAAAATCCACCCAAATCCTAAAAAAATTGAAATTTTTATATGAAAAACTTCTTTTGGCCATATCTCCTAAACTAAGCGTCCTAGAGCGAAAAGGACAATAATTCGTGACCACCCCCAAAAAATCGAAAAATCCACCCAAATCCTAAAAAAATTGAAATTTTTATATGAAAAACTTCTTTTGGCCATATCTCCTAAACTAAGCGTCCTAGAGCGAAAAGGGCTTTAATTCGTGACCACCCCCAAAAAATCGAAAAATCCACCCAATCCTAAAAAAATTGAAATTTTTATATGAAAAACTTCGTTTGGCCATATCTCCTAAACTAAGCGTCCTAGAGCGAAAAGGGCTTTAATTCGTGACCACCCCCAAAAAATCGAAAAATCCACCCAAATCCTAAAAAAATTGAAATTTTTATATGAAAAACTTCTTTTGGCCATATCTCCTAAACTAAGCGTCCTAGAGCGAAAAGGGCTTTTATTCGTGACCACCCTCACAAAATCGGAAAATCCACCCAAATCCTAAAAAAATTGAAATTTTTATATGAAAAACTTCTTTTGGCCATATCTCCTAAACTAAGCGTCCTAGAGCGAAAAGGACGATAATTCGTGACCACCCCCGAAAAATCCACCCAAATCCTAAAAAAATTGAAATTTTTATATGAAAAACTTCTCCTAAACTAAGCGTCCTAGAGCGAAAAGGACGATAATTCGTGACCACTCCCAAAAAATCGAAAAATCCACCCAAATCCTAAAAAAATTGAAATTTGTATATGAAAAACTTCTTTTGGCCATATCTCCTAAACTAAGCGTCCTAGAGCGAAAAGGGCTTTAATTCGTGACCACCCTCAAAAAATCGAAAAATCCACCCAAATCCTAAAAAAATTGAAATTTTTATATGAAAAACTTCTTTTGGCCATATCTCCTAAACTAAGCGTCCTAGAGCGAAAAGGACGATAATTCGTGACCACCCCCAAAAAATCGAAAAATCCACCCAAATCCTAAAAAAATTGAAATTTTTATATGAAAAACTTCTTTTGGCCATATCTCCTAAACTAAGCGTCCTAGAGCGAAAAGGGCTTTAATTCGTGACCACCCTCAAAAAATCGAAAAACCACCCAAATCCTAAAAAAATTGAAATTTTTATACGAAAGACTTCTTTTGGCCATATTTCCTAAACTAAGCGTCCTAGAGCGAAAAGGACGATAATTCGTGACCACCCCCAAAAAATCGAAAAATCCACCCAAATCCTAAAACAATTGAAATTTTTATATGAAAAACTTCTTTTGGCCATATCTCCTAAACTAAGCGTCCTAGAGCGAAAAGGGCTTTAATTCGTGACCACCCCCAAAAAATCGAAAAATCCACCCAAATCCTAAAAAAATTGAAATTTGTATATGAAAAACTTCTTTTGGCCATATCTCCTAAACTAAGCGTCCTAGAGCGAAAAGGGCTTTAATTCGTGACCACCCTCAAAAAATCGAAAAATCCACCCAAATCCTAAAAAAATTGAAATTTTTATATGAAAAACTTCTTTTGGCCATATCTCCTAAACTAAGCGTCCTAGAGCGAAAAGGACGATAATTCGTGACCACCCCCAAAAAATCGAAAAATCCACCCAAATCCTAAAAAAATTGAAATTTTTATATGAAAAACTTCTTTTGGCCATATCTCCTAAACTAAGCGTCCTAGAGCGAAAAGGGCTTTAATTCGTGACCACCCTCAAAAAATCGAAAAACCACCCAAATCCTAAAAAAATTGAAATTTTTATACGAAAGACTTCTTTTGGCCATATTTCCTAAACTAAGCGTCCTAGAGCGAAAAGGACGATAATTCGTGACCACCCCCAAAAAATCGAAAAATCCACCCAAATCCTAAAACAATTGAAATTTTTATATGAAAAACTTCTTTTGGCCATATCTCCTAAACTAAGCGTCCTAGAGCGAAAAGGGCTTTAATTCGTGACCACCCCCAAAAAATCGAAAAATCCACCCAAATCCTAAAAAAATTAGAATTTTTATATGAAAAACTTCTTTTGGCCATATCTCCTAAACTAAGCGTCCTAGAGCGAAAAGGACAATAATTCGTGACCACCCCCAAAAAATCGAAAAATCCACCCAAATCCTAAAAAAATTGAAATTTTTATATGAAAAACTTCTTTTGGCCATATCTCCTAAACTAAGCGTCCTAGAGCGAAAAGGGCTTTAATTCGTGACCACCCCCAAAAAATCGAAAAATCCACCCAAATCCTAAAAAAATTGAAATTTTTATATGAAAAACTTCTTTTGGCCATATCTCCTAAACTAAGCGTCCTAGAGCGAAAAGGGCTTTAATTCGTGACCACACCCAAAAAATCGAAAAATCCACCCAAATCATAAAAAAATTGAAATTTTTATATGAAAAACTTCTTTTGGCCATATCTCCTAAACTAAGCGTCCTAGAGCGAAAAGGACGATAATTCGTGACCACACCCAAAAAATCGAAAAATCCACCCAAATCCTAAAAAAATTGAAATTTTTATATGAAAAACTTCTTTTGGCCATATCTCCTAAACTAAGCGTCCTAGAGCGAAAAGGACGATAATTCGTGACCACCCCCAAAAAATCGAAAAATCCACCCAAATCCTAAAAAAATTGAAATTTTTATATGAAAAACTTCTTTTGGTCATATCTCCTAAACTAAGCGTCCTAGAGCGAAAAGGACGATAATTCGTGACCACCCCCAAAAAATTGAAAAATCCACCCAAATCCTAAAAAAATTTAAATTTTTATATGAAAAACTTCTTTTGGCCATATCTCCTAAACTAAGCGTCCTAGAGCGAAAAGGGCTTTAATTCGTGACCACCCCAAAAAAATCGAAAAATCCACCCAAATCCTAAAAAAAATGAAATTTTTATATGAAAAACTTCTTTTGGCCATATCTCCTAAACTAAGCGTCCTAGAGCGAAAAGGACGATAATTCGTGACCACCCTCAAAAAACCGAAAAATCCACCCAAATCCTAAAAAAATTGAAATTTTTATATGAAAAACTTCTTTTGGCCATATCTCCTAAACTAAGCGTCCTAGAGCGAAAAGGACGATAATTCGTGACCACCCTCAAAAAATCGAAAAATCCACCCAAATCCTAAAAAAAATGAAATTTTTATATGAAAAACTTCTTTTGGCCATATCTCCTAAACTAAGCGTCCTAGAGCGAAAAGGACGACAATTCGTGACCACCCCCAAAAAATCGAAAAATCCACCCAAATCCTAAAAAAATTGAAATTTGTATATGAAAAACTTCTTTTGGCCATATCTCCTAAACTAAGCGTCCTAGAGCGAAAAGGGCTTTAATTCGTGACCACCCTCAAAAAATCGAAAAATCCACCCAAATCCTAAAAAAATTGAAATTTTTATATGAAAAACTTCTTAAACTAAGCGTCCTAGAGCGAAAAGGACGATAATTCGTGAACACTCCCAAAAAATCGAAAAATCCACCCAAATCCTAAAAAAATTGAAATTTGTATATGAAAAACTTCTTTTGGCCATATCTCCTAAACTAAGCGTCCTAGAGCGAAAAGGGCTTTAATTCGTGACCACCCTCAAAAAATCGAAAAATCCACCCAAATCCTAAAAAAATTGAAATTTTTATATGAAAAACTTCTTTTGGCCATATCTCCTAAACTAAGCGTCCTACAGCGAAAAGGGCTTTAATTCGTGACCACCCCCAAAAAATCGAAAAATCCACCCAAATCCTAAAAAAATTGAAATTTTTATATGAAAAACTTCTTTTGGCCATATCTCCTAAACTAAGCGTCCTAGAGCGAAAAGGGCTTTAATTCGTGACCACCCTCAAAAAATCGAAAAATCCACCCAAATCCTAAAAAAATTGAAATTTTTATATGAAAAACTTCTTTTGGCCATATCTCCTAAACTAAGCGTCCTAGAGCGAAAAGGACGATAATTCGTGACCACCCCCAAAAAATCGAAAAATCCACCCAAATCCTAAAAAAATTGAAATTTTTATATGAAAAACTTCTTTTGGCCATATCTCCTAAACTAAGCGTCCTAGAGCGAAAAGGGCTTTAATTCGTGACCACTCCCAAAAAATCGAAAAATCCACCCAAATCCTAAAAAAATTAAAATTTTTATATGAAAAACTTCTTTTGGCCATATCTCCTAAACTAAGCGTCCTAGAGCGAAAAGGACGATAATTCGTGACCACACCCAAAAAATCGAAAAATCCACCCAAATCATAAAAAAATTTAAATTTTTATATGAAAAACTTCTTTTGGCCATATCTCCTAAACTAAGCGTCCTAGAGCGAAAAGGACGATAATTCGTGACCACCCCCAAAAAATCGAAAAATCCACCCAAATCCTAAAAAAATTGAAATTTTTATATGAAAAACTTCATATCTCCTTAACTAAGCGTCCTAGAGCGAAAAGGGCTTTAATTCGTGACCACCCCAAAAAAATCGAAAAATCCACCCAAATCCTAAAAAAATTGAAATTTTTATATGAAAAACTTCTTTTGGCCATATCTCCTAAACTAAGCGTCCTAGAGCGAAAAGGACGATAATTCGTGACCACCCTCAAAAAATCGAAAAATCCACCCAAATCCTAAAAAAATTGAAATTTTTATATGAAAAACTTCTTTTGGCCATATCTCCTAAACTAAGCGTCCTAGAGCGAAAAGGACGACAATTCGTGACCACCCCCAAAAAATCGAAAAATCCACCCAAATCCTAAAAAAATTGAAATTTGTATATGAAAAACTTCTTTTGGCCATATCTCCTAAACTAAGCGTCCTAGAGCGAAAAGGGCTTTAATTCGTGACCACCCTCAACAAATGGAAAAATCCACCCAAATCCTAAAAAAATTGAAATTTTTATATGAAAAACTTCTTTTGGCCATATCTCCTAAACTAAGCGTCCTAGAGCGAAAAGGACGATAATTCGTGACCACCCCCAAAAAATTGAAAAATCCACCCAAATCCTAAAAAAATTGAAATTTTTATATGAAAAACTTCTTTTGGCCATATCTCCTAAACTAAGCGTCCTAGAGCGAAAAGGGCTTTAATTCGTGACCACCCCCAAAAAATCGAAAAATCCACCCAAATCCTAAAAAAATTGAAATTTTTATATGAAAAACTTCTTTTGGCCATATCTCCTAAACTAAGCGTCCTAGAGCGAAAAGGACGATAAATCGTGACCACCCCCAAAAAATCGAAAAATCCACCCAAATCCTAAAAAAATTGAAATTTTTATATGAAAAACTTCTTTTGGCCATATCTCCTAAACTAAGCGTCCTAGAGCGAAAAGGACGATAATTTGTGACCACCCTCAAAAAATCGAAAAATCCACCCAAATCCTAAAAAAATTGAAATTTTTATATGAAAAACTTCTTTTGGCCATATCTCCTAACTAAGCGTCCTAGAGCGAAAAGGGCTTTAATTCGTGACCACCCCCAGAAAATCGAAAAATCCACCCAAATCCTAAAAAAATTGAAATTTTTATATGAAAAACTTCGTTTGGCCATATCTCCTAAACTAAGCGTCATAGAGCGAAAAGGGCTTTAATTCGTGACCACCCCCAAAAAATCGAAAAATCCACCCAAATCCTAAAAAAATTGAAATTTTTATATGAAAAACTTCTTTTGGCCATATCTTCTAAACTAAGCGTCCTAGAGCGAAAAGAGCTTTAATTCGTGACCACCCCCAAAAAATCGAAAAATCCACCCAAATCCTAAAAAAATTGAAATTTTTATATGAAAAACTTCGTTTGGCCATATCTCCTAAACTAAGCGTCCTAGAGCGAAAAGGGCTTTAATTCGTGACCACCCCCAAAAAATCGAAAAATCCACCCAAATCCTAAAAAAATTGAAATTTTTATATGAAAAACTTCTTTTGGCCATATCTCCTAAACTAAGCGTCCTAGAGCGAAAAGGACGATAATTCGTGACCACCCCCAAAAAATCGAAAAATCCACCCAAATCCTAAAAAAATTGAAATTTTTATATGAAAAACTTCTTTTGGCCATATCTCCTAAACTAAGCGTCCTAGAGCGAAAAGGGCTTTAATTCGTGACCACCCCCAAAAAATCGAAAAATCCACCCAAATCCTAAAAAAATTGAAATTTTTATATGAAAAACTTCTTTTGGCCATATCTCCTAAACTAAGCGTCCTAGAGCGAAAAGGACGATAATTCGTGACCACCCTCAAAAAATCGAAAAATCCACCCAAATCCTAAAAAAAATTGAAATTTTTATATGAAAAACTTCTTTTGGCCATATCTCCTAAACTAAGCGTCCTAGAGCGAAAAGGGCTTTAATTCGTGACCACCCTCAAAAAATCGAAAAATCCACCCAAATCCTAAAAAAATTGAAATTTTTATATGAACAACTTCTTTTGGCCATATCTCCTAAACTAAGCGTCCTAGAGCGAAAAGGGCTTTAATTCGTGACCACCCCCAAAAAATCGAAAAATCCACCCAAATCCTAAAAAAATTGAAATTTTTATATGAAAAACTTCTTTTGGCCATATCTCCTAAACTAAGCGTCCTAGAGCGAAAAGGACGATAATTCGTGACCACACCCAAAAAATCGAAAAATCCACCCAAATCCTAAAAAAATTGAAATTTTTATATGAAAAACTTCTTTTGGTCATATCTCCTAAACTAAGCGTCCTAGAGCGAAAAGGACGATAATTCGTGACCCCCCAAAAAATTGAAAAATCCACCCAAATCCTAAAAAAATTGAAATTTTTATATGAAAAACTTCTTTTGGCCATATCTCCTAAACTAAGCGTCCTAGAGCGAAAAGGGCTTTAATTCGTGACCACCCCAAAAAAATCGAAAAATCCACCCAAATCCTAAAAAAATTGAAATTTTTATATGAAAAACTTCTTTTGGCCATATCTCCTAAACTAAGCGTCCTAGAGCGAAAAGGGCTTTAATTCGTGACCACCCCCAAAAAATCGAAAAATCCACCCAAATCCTAAAAATATTGAAATTTTTATATGAAAAACTTCTTTTGGCCATATCTCCTAAACTAAGCGTCCTAGAGCGAAAAGGGCTTTAATTCGTGACCACCCCCAAAAAATCGAAAAATCCACCCAAATCCTAAAAATATTGAAATTTTTATATGAAAAACTTCTTTTGGCCATATCTCCTACACTAAGCGTCCTAGAGCGAAAAGGACGATAATTCGTGACCACCCCCAAAAAATCGAAAAATCCACCCAAATCCTAAAAAAATTGAAATTTTTATATGAAAAACTTCTTGGCCATATCTTCTAAACTAAGCGTCCTAGAGCGAAAAGGGCTTTAATTCGAGACCACCCCCAAAAAATCGATAAATCCACCCAAATCCTAAAAAAATTGAAATTTTTATATGAAAAACTTCTTTTGGCCATATCTCCTAAACTAAGCGTCCTAGAGCGAAAAGGACGATAATTCGTGACCACCCCCAAAAAATCGAAAAATCCACCCAAATCCTAAAAAAATTGAAATTTTTATATGAAAAACTTCTTTTGGCCATATCTCCTAAACTAAGCGTCCTAGAGCGAAAAGGACGATAATTTGTGACCACCCTCAAAAAATCGAAAAATCCACCCAAATCCTAAAAAAATTGAAATTTTTATATGAAAAACTTCTTTTGGCCATATCTCCTAAACTAAGCGTCCTAGAGCGAAAAGGGCTTTAATTCGTGACCACCCCCAAAAAATCGAAAAATCCACCCAAATCCTAAAAAAATTGAAATTTTTATATGAAAAACTTCGTTTGGCCATATCTCCTAAACTAAGCGTCCTAGAGCGAAAAGGACGATAATTTGTGACCACCCTCAAAAAATCGAAAAATCCACCCAAATCCTAAAAAAATTGAAATTTTTATATGAAAAACTTCTTTTGGCCATATCTCCTAAACTAAGCGTCCTAGAGCGAAAAGGGCTTTAATTCGTGACCACCCCCAAAAAATCGAAAAATCCACCCAAATCCTAAAAAAATTGAAATTTTTATATGAAAAACTTCTTTTGGCCATATCTCCTAAACTAAGCGTCCTAGAGCGAAAAGGGCTTTAATTCGTGACCACCCCCAAAAAATCGAAAAATCCACCCAAATCCTAAAAAAATTGAAATTTTTATATGAAAAACTTCTTTTGGCCATATCTCCTAAACTAAGCGTCCTAGAGCGAAAAGGGCTTTAATTCGTGACCACCCCCAAAAAATCGAAAAATCCACCCAAATCCTAAAAAAATTGAAATTTTTATATGAAAAACTTCTTTTGGTCATATCTCCTAAACAAAGCGTCCTAGAGCGAAAAGGACGATAATTCGTGACCACCCCCAAAAAATTGAAAAATCCACCCAAATCCTAAAAAAATTGAAATTTTTATATGAAAAACTTCTTTTGGCCATATCTCCTAAACTAAGCGTCCTAGAGCGAAAAGGGCTTTAATTCGTGACCACCCCAAAAAAATCGAAAAATCCGCCCAAATCCTAAAAAAATTGAAATTTTTATATGAAAAACTTCTTGGCCATATCTCCTAAACTAAGCGTCCTAGAGCGAAAAGGGCTTTAATTCGTGACCACCCCCAAAAAATCGAAAAATCCACCCAAATCCTAAAAAAATTGAAATTTTTATATGAAAAACTTCTTTTGGCCATATCTCCTAAACTAAGCGTCCTAGAGCGAAAAGGACGATAATTTGTGACCACCCTCAAAAAATCGAAAAATCCACCCAAATCCTAAAAAAATTGAAATTTTTATATGAAAAACTTCTTTTGGCCATATCTCCTAAACTAAGCGTCCTAGAGCGAAAAGGACGATAATTCGTGACCACCCCCAAAAAATCGAAAAATCCACCCAAATCCCAAAAAAATTGAAATTTTTATATGAAAAACTTCTCCTAAACTAAGCGTCCTAGAGCGAAAAGGACGATAATTCGTGACCACTCCCAAAAAATCGAAAAATCCACCCAAATCCTAAAAAAATTGAAATTTGTATATGAAAAACTTCTTTTGGCCATATCTCCTAAACTAAGCGTCCTAGAGCGAAAAGGGCTTTAATTCGTGACAACCCTCAAAAAATCGAAAAATCCACCCAAATCCTAAAAAAATTGAAAATTTTATATGAAAAACTTCTTTTGGCCATATCTCCTAAACTAAGCGTTCTAGAGCGAAAAGGACGATAATTCGTGACCACCCCCAAAAAATTGAAAAATCCACCCAAATCCTAAAAAAATTGAAATTTTTATATGAAAAACTTCTTTTGGCCATATCTCCTAAACTAAGCGTCCTAGAGCGAAAAGGGCTTTAATTCGTGACCACCCCAAAAAAATCGAAAAATCCACCCAAATCCTAAAAAAATTGAAATTTTTATATGAAAAACTTCTTTTGGCCATATCTCCTAAACTAAGCGTCCTAGAGCGAAAAGGACGATAATTCGTGACCACCCTCAAAAAATCGAAAAATCCACCCAAATCCTAAAAAGATTGAAATTTTTATATGAAAAACTTCTTTTGGCCATATCTCCTAAACTAAGCGTCCTAGAGCGAAAAGGGCTTTAATTCGTGACCACCCCCAAAAAATCGAAAAATCCACCCAAATCCTAAAAATATTGAAATTTTTATATGAAAAACTTCTTTTGGCCATATCTCCTAAACTAAGCGTCCTAGAGCGAAAAGGACGATAATTCGTGACCACCCCCAAAAAATCGAAAAATCCACCCAAATCCTAAAAAAATTGAAATTTTTATATGAAAAACTTCTTGGCCATATCTCCTAAACTAAGCGTCCTAGAGCGAAAAGGGCTTTAATTCGTGACCACCCCCAAAAAATCGAAAAATCCACCCAAATCCTAAAAAAATTGAAAATTTTATATGAAAAACTTCTTTTGGCCATATCTCCTAAACTAAGCGTCCTAGAGCGAAAAGGACGATAATTCGTGACCACCCCCGAAAAATCGAAAAATCCACCCAAATCCTAAAAAAATTGAAATTTTTATATGAAAAACTTCTTGGCCATATCTCCTAAACTAAGCGTCCTAGAGCGAAAAGGGCTTTAATTCGTGACCACCCCCAAAAAATCGAAAAATCCACCCAAATCCTAAAAAAATTGAAAATTTTATATGAAAAACTTCTTTTGGCCATATCTCCTAAACTAAGCGTCCTAGAGCGAAAAGGACGATAATTTGTGACCACCCTCAAAAAATCGAAAAATCCACCCAAATCCTAAAAAAATTGAAATTTTTATATGAAAAACTTCTTTTGGCCATATCTCCTAAACTAAGCGTCCTAGAGCGAAAAGGACGATAATTCGTGACCACCCCCAAAAAATCGAAAAATCCACCCAAATCCTAAAAAAATTGAAATTTTTATATGAAAAACTTCTTTTGGCCATATCTCCTAAACTAAGCGTCCTAGAGCGAAAAGGGCTTTAATTCGTGACCACCCCCAAAAAATCGAAAAATCCACCCACTCCTAAAAAAATTGAAATTTTTATATGAAAAACTTCGTTTGGCCATATCTCCTAAACTAAGCGTCCTAGAGCGAAAAGGGCTTTAATTCGTGACCACCCCCAAAAAATCGAAAAATCCACCCAAATCCTAAAAAAATTGAAATTTTTATATGAAAAACTTCTTTTGGCCATATCTCCTAAACTAAGCGTCCTAGAGCGAAAAGGACGATAATTCGTGACCACCCCCAAAAAATCGAAAAATCCACCCAAATCCTAAAAAAATTGAAATTTTTATATGAAAAACTTCTTTTGGCCATATCTCCTAAACTAAGCGTCCTAGAGCGAAAAGGGCTTTAATTCGTGACCACCCTCAAAAAAATCGAAAAATCCACCCAAATCCTAAAAAAATTGAAATTTTTATATGAAAAACTTCTTTTGGCCATATCTCCTAAACTAAGCGTCCTAGAGCGAAAAGGACGATAATTCGTGACCACCCCAAAAAATCGAAAAATCCACCCAAATCCTAAAAAAATTGAAATTTTTATATGAAAAACTTTTTTGGCCATATCTCCTAAACTAAGCGTCCTAGAGCGAAAAGGACGATAATTCGTGACCACCCCCAAAGCATCGAAAAATCCAACCAAATCCTAAAAAAATTGAAATTTGTATATGAAAAACTTCTTTTGGCCATATCTCCTAAACTAAGCGTCCTAGAGCGAAAAGGGCTTTAATTCGTGACCACCCCCAAAAAATCGAAAAATCCACCCAAATCCTAAAAAAATTGAAATTTTTATATGAAAAACTTCTTTTGGCCATATCTCCTAAACTAAGCGTCCTAGAGCGAAAAGGGCTTTAATTCGTGACCACCCTCAAAAAATCGAAAAATCCACAAAATCCTAAAAAAATTGAAATTTTTATATGAAAAACTTCTTTTGGCCATATCTCCTAAACTAAGCGTCCTAGAGCGAAAAGGACGATAATTCGTGACCACCCCCAAAAAATCGAAAAATCCACCCAAATCCTAAAAAAATTGAAATTTTTATATGAAAAACTTCTTTTGGCCATATCTCCTAAATTAAGCGTCCTAGAGCGAAAAGGGCTTTCATTCGTGACCACCCTCAAAAAATCGAAAAATCCACCCAAATCCTAAAAAAATTGAAATGTTTATATGAACAACTTCTTTTGGTCATATCTCCTAAACTAAGCGTCCTAGAGCGAAAAGGATGATAATTCGTGACCACCCCCAAAAAATTGAAAAATCCACCCAAATCCTAAAAAAATTGAAATTTTTATATGAAAAACTTCTTTTGGCCATATCTCCTAAACTAAGCGTCCTAGAGCGAAAAGGGCTTTAATTCGTGACCACCCCAAAAAAATCGAAAAATCCACCCAAATCCTAAAAAAATTGAAAATTTTTATATGAAAAACTTCTTTTGGCCATATCTCCTAAACTAAGCGTCCTAGAGCGAAAAGGACGATAATTCGTGACCACCCTCAAAAAATCGAAAAATCCACCCAAATCCTAAAAAAATTGAAATTTTTATATGAAAAACTTCTTTTGGCCATATCTCCTAAACTAAGCGTCCTAGAGCGAAAAGGGCTTTAATTCGTGACCACCCCCAAAAAATCGAAAAATCCACCCAAATCCTAAAAAAATTGAAATTTTTATATGAACAACTTCTTTTGGCCATATCTCCTAAACTAAGCGTCCTAGAGCGAAAAGGGCTTTAATTCGTGACCACCCCCAAAAAATCGAAAAATCCACCCAAATCCTAAAAAAATTGAAATTTTTATATGAAAAACTTCTTTTGGCCATATCTCCTAAACTAAGCGTCCTAGAGCGAAAAGGGCTTTAATTCGTGACCACCCCCAAAAAATCGAAAAATCCACCCAAATCCTAAAAAAATTGAAATTTTTATATGAAAAACTTCTTTTGGCCATATCTCCTAAACTAAGCGTCCTAGAGCGAAAAGGGCTTTAATTCGTGACCACCCCCAAAAAATCGAAAAATCCGCCCAATCCTAAAAAAATTGAAATTTTTATATGAAAAACTTCGTTTGGCCATATCTCCTAAACTAAGCGTCCTAGAGCGAAAAGGACTATAATTCGTGACCACCCTCAAAAAATCGAAAAATCCACCCAAATCCTAAAAAAATTGAAATTTTTATATGAAAAACTTCTTTTGGCCATATCTCCTAAACTAAGCGTCCTAGAGCGAAAAGGACGATAATTCGTGACCACCCCCAAAAAATCGAAAAATCCACCCAAATCCTAAAAAAATTGAAATTATTATATGAAAAACTTCTTTTGGCCATATCTCCTAAACTAAGCGTCCTAGAGCGAAAAGAGCTTTAATTCGTGACCACCCTCAAAAAATCGAAAAATCCACCCAAATCCTAAAAAAATTGAAATTTTTATATGAAAAACTTCTGTTGGCCATATCTCCTAAACTAAGCGTCCTAGAGCGAAAAGAGCTTTAATTCGTGACCACCCTCAAAAAATCGAAAAATCCACCCAAATCCTAAAAAATTGAAATTTTTATATGAAAAACTTCTTTTGGCCCTATCTCCTAAACTAAGCGTCCTAGAGCGAAAAGGACGATAATTCGTGACCACCCCCAAAAAATCGAAAAATCCACCCAAATCCTAAAAAAATTGAAATTTTTATATGAAAAACTTCTTTTGGCCATATCTCCTAAACTAAGCGTCCTAGAGCGAAAAGGGCTTTAATTCGTGACCACCCTCAAAAAATCGAAAAATCCACCCAAATCCTAAAAAAATTGAAGTTTTTATATGAAAAACTTCTTTTGGCCATATCTCCTAAACTAAGCGTCCTAGAGCGAAAAGGACGATAATTCGTGACCACACCCAAAAAATCGAAAAATCCACCCAAATCCTAAAAAAATTGAAATTTTTATATGAAAAACTTCTTTTGGTCATATCTCCTAAACTAAGCGTCCTAGAGCGAAAAGGACGATAATTCGTGACCACCCCCAAAAAATTGAAAAATCCACCCAAATCCTAAAAAAATTGAAATTTTTATATGAAAAACTTCTTTTGGCCATATCTCCTAAACTAAGCGTCCTAGAGCGAAAAGGGCTTTAATTCGTGACCACCCCCAAAAAATCGAAAAATCCACCCAAATCCTAAAAAAATTGAAATTTTTATATGAAAAACTTCTTTTGGCCATATCTCCTAAACTAAGCGTCCTAGAGCGAAAAGGACGATAATTCGTGACCACCCCCAAAAAATCGAAAAATCCACCCAAATCCTAAAAAAATTGAAATTTTTATATGAAAAACTTCTTTTGGCCATATCTCCTAAACTAAGCGTCCTAGAGCGAAAAGGACGATAATTCGTGACCACCCCCAAAAAATCGAAAAATCCACCCAAATCCTAAAAAAATTGAAATCTTTATATGAAAAACTTCTTGGCCATATCTCCTAAACTAAGCGTCCTAGAGCGAAAAGGGCTTTAATTCGTGACCACCCCCAAAAAATCGAAAAATCCACCCAAATCCTAAAAAAATTGAAATTTTTATATGAAAAACTTCTTTTGGCCATATCTCCTAAACTAAGCGTCCTAGAGCGAAAAGGACGATAATTTGTGACCACCCTCAAAAAATCGAAAAATCCACCCAAATCCTAAAAAAATTGAAATTTTTATATGAAAAACTTCTTTTGGCCATATCTCCTAAACTAAGCGTCCTAGAGCGAAAAGGACGATAATTCGTGACCACCCTCAAAAAATCGAAAAATCCACCCAAATCCTAAAAAAATTGAAATTTTTATATGAAAAACTTCTTTTGGCCATATCTCCTAAACTAAGCGTCCTAGAGCGAAAAGGACGATAATTCGTGACCACCCCCAAAAAATCGAAAAATCCACCCAAATCCTAAAACAATTGAAATTTTTATATGAAAAACTTCTTTTGGCCATATCTCCTAAACTAAGCGTCCTAGAGCGAAAAGGACGATAATTCGTGACCACCCCCAAAAAATCGAAAAATCCACCCAAATCCTAAAAAAATTGAAATCTTTATATGAAAAACTTCTTGGCCATATCTCCTAAACTAAGCGTCCTAGAGCGAAAAGGGCTTTAATTCGTGACCACCCCCAAAAAATCGAAAAATCCACCCAAATCCTAAAAAAATTGAAATTTTTATATGAAAAACTTCTTTTGGTCATATCTCCTAAACTAAGCGTCCTAGAGCGAAAAGGGCTTTAATTCGTGACCACCCGCAAAAAATCGAAAAATCCACCCAATCCTAAAAAAATTGAAATTTTTATATGAAAAACTTCGTTTGGCCATATCTCCTAAACTAAGCGTCCTAGAGCGAAAAGGGCTTTAATTCGTGACCACCCCCAAAAAATCGAAAAATCCACCCAAATCCTAAAAAAATTGAAATTTTTATATGAAAAACTTCTTTTGGCCATATCTCCTAAACTAAGCGTCCTAGAGCGAAAAGGACGATAATTTGTGACCACCCCCAAAAAATCGAAAAATCCACCCAAATCCTAAAAAAATTGAAATTTTTATATGAAAAACTTCTTTTGGCCATATCTCCTAAACTAAGCGTCCTAGAGCGAAAAGGGCTTTAATTCGTGACCACCCTCAAAAAATCGAAAAATCCACCCAAATCCTAAAAAAATTGAAGTTTTTATATGAAAAACTTCTTTTGGCCATATCTCCTAAACTAAGCGTCCTAGAGCGAAAAGGACGATAATTCGTGACCACACCCAAAAAATCGAAAAATCCATCCAAATCCTAAAAAAATTGAAATTTTTATATGAAAAACTTCTTTTGGTCATATCTCCTAAACTAAGCGTCCTAGAGCGAAAAGGACGATAATTCGAGACCACCCCCAAAAAATTGAAAAATCCACCCAAATCCTAAAAAAATTGAAATTTTTATATGAAAAACTTCTTTTGGCCATATCTCCTAAACTAAGCGTCCTAGAGCGAAAAGGGCTTTAATTCGTGACCACACCCAAAAAATCGAAAAATCCACCCAAATCCTAAAAAAATTGAAATTTTTATATGAAAAACTTCTTTTGGCCATATCTCCTAAACTAAGCGTCCTAGAGCGAAAAGGACGATAATTCGTGACCACCCTCAAAAAATCGAAAAATCCACCCAAATCCTAAAAAAATTGAAATTTTTATATGAAAAACTTCTTTTGGCCATATCTCCTAAACTAAGCGTCCTAGAGCGAAAAGGACGATAATTCGTGACCACCCCCAAAAAATCGGAAAATCCACCCAAATCCTAAAAAAATTGAAATTTTTATATGAAAAACTTCTTTTGGCCATATCTCCTAAACTAAGCGTCCTAGAGCGAAAAGGACGATAATTTGTGACCACCCTCAAAAAATCGAAAAATCCACCCAAATCCTAAAAAAATTGAAATTTTTATATGAAAAACTTCTTTTGGCCATATCTCCTAAACTAAGCGTCCTAGAGCGAAAAGGACGATAATTCGTGACCACCCCCAAAAAATCGAAAAATCCACCCAAATCCTAAAAAAATTTAAATTTTTATATGAAAAACTTCTTTTGGCCATATCTTCTAAACTAAGCGTCTTAGAGCGAAAAGGGCTTTAATTCGTGACCACCCCCAAAAAATCGAAAAATCCACCCAATCCTAAAAAAATTGAAATTTTTATATGAAAAACTTCGTTTGGCCATATCTCCTAAACTAAGCGTCCTATAGCGAAAAGGGCTTTAATTCGTGACCACCCCCAAAAAATCGAAAAATCCACCCAAATCCTAAAAAAATTGAAATTTTTATATGAAAAACTTCTTTTGGCCATATCTCCTAAACTAAGCGTCCTAGAGCGAAAAGGACGATAATTCGTGACCACCCCCAAAAAATCGAAAAATCCACCCAAATCCTAAAAAAATTGAAATTTTTATATGAAAAACTTCTTTTGGCCATATCTCCTAAACTAAGCGTCCTAGAGCGAAAAGGGCTTTAATTAGTGACCACCCTCAAAAAATCGAAAAATCCACCCAAATCCTAAAAAAATTGAAATTTTTATATGAAAAACTTCTTTTGGCCATATCTCCTAAACTAAGCGTCCTAGAGCGAAAAGGACGATAATTCGTGACCACCCCAAAAAATCAAAAAATCCACCCAAATCCTAAAAAAATTGAAATTTTTATATGAAAAACTTCTTTTGGCCATATCTCCTAAACTAAGCGTCCTAGACCGAAAAGGGCTTTAATTCGTGACCACCCCCAAAAAATCGAAAAATCCACCCAAAACCTAAAAAAATTGAAATTTTTATATGAAAAACTTCTTTTGGCCATATCTCCTAAACTAAGCGTCCTAGAGGGAAAAGGGCTTTAATTCGTGACCACCCCCAAAAAATTGAAAAATCCACCCAAATCCTAAAAAAATTGAAATTTTTATATGAAAAACTTCTTCTGGCCATATCTCCTAAACTAAGCGTCCTAGAGCGAAAAGGGCTTTAATTCGTTACCACCCTCAAAAAATCGAAAAATCCACCCAAATCCTAAAAAAATTGAAATTTTTATATGAAAAAAAGGACGATAATTCGTGACCACCCCCAAAAAATTGAAAAATCCACCCAAATCCTAAAAAAATTGAAATTTTTATATGAAAAACTTCTTTTGGCCATATCTCCTAAACTAAGCGTCCTAGAGCGAAAAGGACGATAATTCGTGACCACCCCCAAAAAATCGAAAAATCCACCCAAATCCTAAAAAAATTGAAATTTTTATATGAAAAACTTCTTTTGGCCATATCTCCTAAACTAAGCGTCCTAGAGCGAAAAGGACGATAATTCGTGACCACCCTTAAAAAATTCGAAAAATCCACCCAAATCCTAAAAAAATTGAAATTTTTATATGAAAAACTTCTTTTGGCCATATCTCCTAAACTAAGCGTCCTAGAGCGAAAAGGACGATAATTCGTGACCACCCCCAAAAAATCGAAAAATCCACCCAATTCCTAAAAAAATTGAAATTTTTATATGAAAAACTTCTTTTGGCCATATCTCCTAAACTAAGCGTCCTAGAGCGAAAAGGACGATAATTCGTGACCACCCCCAAAAAATCGAAAAATCCACCCAAATCCTAAAAAAATTGAAATTTTTATATGAAAAACTTCTTTTGGCCATATCTCCTAAACTAAGCGTCCTAGAGCGAAAAGGGCTTTAATTCGTGACCACCCTCAAAAAATCGAAAAATCCACCCAAATCCTAAAAAAATTGAAATTTTTATATGAAAAACTTCTTTTGGCCATATCTCCTAAACTAAGCGTCCTAGAGCGAAAAGGACGATAATTCGTGACCACCCTCAAAAAATCGAAAAATCCACCCAAATCCTAAAAAAATTGAAATTTTTATATGAAAAACATCTTTTGGCCATATCTCCTAAACTAAGCGTCCTAGAGCGAAAAGGACGATAATTCGTGACCACACCCAAAAAATCGAAAAATCCACCCAAATCCTAAAAAAATTTAAATTTTTATATGAAAAACTTCTTTTGGCCATATCTCCTAAACTAAGCGTCCTAGAGCGAAAAGGGCTTTAATTCGTGACCACCCCAAAAAATCAAAAAATCCACCCAAATCCTAAAAAAATTGAAATTTTTATATGAAAAACTTCTTTTGGCCATATCTCCTAAACTAAGCGTCCTAGACCGAAAAGGGCTTTAATTCGTGACCACCCCCAAAAAATCGAAAAATCCACCCAAATCCTAAAAAAATTTAAATTTTTATATGAAAAACTTCTTTTGGCCATATCTCCTAAACTAAGCGTCCTAGAGCGAAAAGGGCTTTAATTCGTGACCACCCCAAAAAATCAAAAAATCCACCCAAATCCTAAAAAAATTGAAATTTTTATATGAAAAACTTCTTTTGGCCATATCTCCTAAACTAAGCGTCCTAGACCGAAAAGGGCTTTAATTCGTGACCACCCCCAAAAAATCGAAAAATCCACCCAAAACCTAAAAAAATTGAAATTTTTATATGAAAAACTTCTTTTGGCCATATCTCCTAAACTAAGCGTCCTAGAGGGAAAAGGGCTTTAATTCGTGACCACCCCCAAAAAATTGAAAAATCCACCCAAATCCTAAAAAAATTGAAATTTTTATATGAAAAACTTCTTCTGGCCATATCTCCTAAACTAAGCGTCCTAGAGCGAAAAGGGCTTTAATTCGTGACCACCCTCAAAAAATCGAAAAATCCACCCAAATCCTAAAAAAATTGAAATTTTTATATGAAAAAAAGGACGATAATTCGTGACCACCCCCAAGAAATCGAAAAATTCACCCAAATCCTAAAAAAATTGAAATTTTTATATGAAAAACTTCTTTTGGCCATATCTCCTAAACTAAGCGTCCTAGAGCGAAAAGGACGATAATTCGTGACCACCCCGAAAAAATCGAAAAATCCACCCAAATCCTAAAAAAATTGAAATTTTTATATGAAAAACTTCTTTTGGCCATATCTCCTAAACTAAGCGTCCTAGAGCGAAAAGGGCTTTAATTCGTGACCACCCTCAAAAAATCGAAAAATCCACCCAAATCCTAAAAAAATTGTAATTTTTATATGAAAAACTTCTTTTGGCCATATCTCCTAAACTAAGCGTCCTAGAGCGAAAAGGACGATAATTCGTGACCACCCCCAAAAAATCGAAAAATCCACCCAAATCCTAAAAAAATTGAAATTTTTATATGAAAAACTTCTTTTGGCCATATCTCCTAAACTAAGCGTCCTAGAGCGAAAAGGGCTTTAATTCGTGACCACCCTCAAAAAATCGAAAAATCCACCCAAATCCTAAAAAAATTGAAATTTTTATATGAAAAACTTCTTTTGGCCATATCTCCTAAACTAAGCGTCCTAGAGCGAAAAGGACGATAATTCGTGACCACACCCAAAAAAATCGAAAAATCCACCCAAATCCTAAAAAAATTGAAATTTTTATATGAAAAACTTCTCCTAAACTAAGCGTCCTAGAGCGAAAAGGACGATAATTCGTGACCACTCCCAAAAAATCGAAAAATCCACCCAAATCCTAAAAAAATTGAAATTTGTATATGAAAAACTTCTTTTGGCCATATCTCCTAAACTAAGCGTCCTAGAGCGAAAAGGGCTTTAATTCGTGACCACCCTCAAAAAATCGAAAAATCCACCCAAATCCTAAAAAAATTGAAATTTTTATATGAAAAACTTCTTTTGGCCATATCTCCTAAACTAAGCGTCCTGAGCGAAAAGGGCTTTAATTCGTGACCACCCCCAAAAAATCGAAAACTCTACCCAAATCCTAAAAAAATTGAAATTTTTATATGAAAAACTTCTTTTGGCCATATCTCCTAAACTAAGCGTCCTAGAGCGAAAAGGGCTTTAATTCGTGACCACCCCCAAAAAATCGAAAAATCCACCCAAATCCTAAAAAAATTGAAATTTTTATATGAAAAACTTCTTTTGGCCATATCTCCTAAACTAAGCGTCCTAGAGCGAAAAGGGCTTTAATTCGTGACCACCCTCAAAAAATCGAAAAATCCACCCAAATCCTAAAAAAATTGAAGTTTTTATATGAAAAACTTCTTTTGGCCATATCTCCTAAACTAAGCGTCCTAGAGCGAAAAGGACGATAATTCGTGACCACCCCCAAAAAATCGAAAAATCCACCCAAATCCTAAAAAAATTGAAATTTGTATATGAAAAACTTCTTTTGGCCATATCTCCTAAACTAAGCGTCCTAGAGCGAAAAGGGCTTTAATTCGTGACCACCCCCAAAAAATCGAAAAATCCACCCAAATCCTAAAAAAATTGAAATTTTTATATGAAAAACTTCTTTTGGCCATATCTCCTAAACTAAGCGTCCTAGAGCGAAAAGGGCTTTAATTCGTGACCACCCTCAAAAAATCGAAAAATCCACCCAAATCCTAAAAAAATTGAAGTTTTTATATGAAAAACTTCTTTTGGCCATATCTCCTAAACTAAGCGTCCTAGAGCGAAAAGAACGATAATTCGTGACCACCCCCAAAAAATCGAAAAATCCAACCAAATCCTAAAAAAATTGAAATTTTTATATGAAAAACTTCTTTTGGCCATATCTCCTAAACTAAGCGTCCTAGAGCGAAAAGGGCTTTAATTCGTGACCACCCTCAAAAAATCGAAAAATCCACCCAAATCCTAAAAAAATTGAAATTTTTATATGAAAAACTTCTTTTGGCCATATCTCCTAAACTAAGCGTCCTAGAGCGAAAAGGACGATAATTCGTGACCACCCCCAAAAAATCGAAAAATCCACCCAAATCCTAAAAAATTGAAATTTTTATATGAAAAACTTCTTTTGGCCATATCTCCTAAACTAAGCGTCCTAGAGCGAAAAGGGCTTTAATTCGTGACCACCCTCAAAAAATCGAAAAATCCACCCAAATCCTAAAAAAATTGAAATTTTTATATGAAAAACTTCTTTTGGCCATATCTCCTAAACTAAGCGTCCTAGAGCGAAAAGGACGATAATTCGTGACCACCCCCAAAAAATCGAAAAATCCACCCAAATCCTAAAAAAATTGAAATTTTTATACGAAAGACTTCTTTTGGCCATATTTCCTAAACTAAGCGTCCTAGAGCGAAAAGGACGATAATTCGTGAAATCCTAAAAAAATTGAAATTTTTATATGAAAAACTTCTTTTGGCCATATCTCCTAAACTAAGCGTCCTGAGCGAAAAGGGCTTTAATACGTGACCACCCCCAAAAAATCGAAAACTCTACCCAAATCCTAAAAAAATTGAAATTTTTATATGAAAAACTTCTTTTGGCCATATCTCCTAAACTAAGCGTCCTAGAGCGAAAAGGGCTTTAATTCGTGACCACCCTCAAAAAATCGAAAAATCCACCCAAATCCTAAAAAAATTGAAATTTTTATATGAAAAACTTCTTTTGGCCATATCTCCTAAACTAAGCGTCCTAGAGCGAAAAGGACGATAATTCGTGACCACCCCCAAAAAATCGAAAAATCCACCCAAATCCTAAAAAAATTGAAATTTTTATATGAAAAACTTCTTTTGGCCATATCTCCTAAACTAAGCGTCCTAGAGCGAAAAGGGCTTTAATTCGTGACCACCCCCAAAAAATCGAAAAATCCACCCAATACTAAAAAAATTGAAATTTTTATATGAAAAACTTCGTTTGGCCTTATCTCCTAAACTAAGCGTCCTAGAGCGAAAAGGGCTTTAATTCGTGACCACCCCCAAAAAATCGAAAAATCCACCCAAATCCTAAAAAAATTGAAATTTGTATATGAAAAACTTCTTTTGGCCATATCTCCTAAACTAAGCGTCCTAGAGCGAAAAGGGCTTTAATTCGTGACCACCCCAAAAAAATCGAAAAATCCACCCAAATCCTAAAAAAATTGAAATTTTTATATGAAAAACTTCTTTTGGCCATATCTCCTAAACTAAGCGTCCTAGAGCGAAAAGGACGATAATTCGTGACCACCCTCAAAAAATCGAAAAATCCACCCAAATCCTAAAAAAATTGAAGTTTTTATATGAAAAACTTCTTTTGGCCATATCTCCTAAACTAAGCGTCCTAGAGCGAAAAGGACGATAATTCGTGACCACCCCCAAAAAATCGAAAAATCCACGCAAATCCTAAAAAAATTTAAATTTGTATATGAAAAACTTCTTTTGGCCATATCTCCTAAACTAAGCGTCCTAGAGCGAAAAGGGCTTTAATTCGTGACCACCCCCAAAAAATCGAAAAATCCACCCAAATCCTAAAAAAATTGAAATTTTTATATGAAAAACTTCTTTTGGCCATATCTCCTAAACTAAGCGTCCTAGAGCGAAAAGGGCTTTAATTCGTGACCACCCTCAAAAAATCGAAAAATCCACCCAAATCCTAAAAAAATTGAAGTTTTTATATGAAAAACTTCTTTTGGCCATATCTCCTAAACTAAGCGTCCTAGAGCGAAAAGGACGATAATTCGTGACCACCCCCAAAAAATCGAAAAATCCACCCAAATCCTAAAACAATTGAAATTTTTATATGAAAAACTTCTTTTGGCCATATCTCCTAAACTAAGCGTCCTAGAGCGAAAAGGACGATAATTCGTGACTACACCCAAAAAATCGAAAAATCCACCCAAATCCTAAAAAAATTGAAATTTTTATATGAAAAACTTCGTTTGGTCATATCTCCTAAACTAAGCGTCCTAGAGCGAAAAGGACGATAATTCGTGACCACCCCCAAAAAATTGAAAAATCCACCCAAATCCTAAAAAAATTAAAATTTTTATATGAAAAACTTCTTTTGGCCATATCTCCTAAACTAAGCGTCCTAGAGCGAAAAGGGCTTTAATTCGTGACCACCCCCAAAAAATCGAAAAATCCACCCAAATCCTAAAAAAATTGAAATTTTTATATGAAAAACTTCGTTTGGCCATATCTCCTAAACTAAGCGTCCTAGAGCGAAAAGGGCTTTAATTCGTGACCACCCCCAAAAAATCGAAAAATCCACCCAAATCCTAAAAAAATTGAAATTTTTATATGAAAAACTTCTTTTGGCCATATCTCCTAAACTAAGCGTCCTAGAGCGAAATGGACGATAATTCGTGACCACTCCCAAAAAATCGAAAAATCCACCCAAATCCTAAAAAAAATTGAAATTTTTATATGAAAAACTTCTTTTGGCCATATCTCCTAAACTAAGCGTCCTAGAGCGAAAAGGACGATAATTCGTGACCACCCCCAAAAAATCGAAAAATCCACCCAAATCCTAAAAAAATTGAAATTTTTATATGAAAAACTTCTTTTGGCCATATCTCCTAAACTAAGCGTCCTAGAGCGAAAAGGGCTTTAATTCGTGACCACCCCCAAAAAATCGAAAAATCCACCCAAATCCTAAAAAAATTGAAATGTGTATATGAAAAACTTCTTTTGGCCATATCTCCTAAACTAAGCGTCCTAGAGCGAAAAGGGCTTTAATTCGTGACCACCCCCAAAAAAATCGAAAAATCCACCCAAATCCTAAAAAAATTGAAATTTTTATATGAAAAACTTCTTTTGGCCATATCTCCTAAACTAAGCGTCCTAGAGCGAAAAGGGCTTTAATTCGTGACCACCCTCAAAAAATCGAAAAATCCACCCAAATCCTAAAAAAATTGAAATTTTTATATGAAAAACTTCTTTTGGCCATATCTCCTAAACTAAGCGTCCTAGAGCGAAAAGGACGATAATTCGTGACCACCCCCAAAAAATCGAAAAATCCACCCAAATCCTAAAAAAATTGAAATTTTTATATGAAAAACTTCTTTTGGCCATATCTCCTAAACTAAGCGACCTAGAGCGAAAAGGACGATAATTCGTGACCACCCCCAAAAAATCGAAAAATCCACCCAAATCCTAAAAACATTGAAATTTGTATATGAAAAACTTCTTTTGGCCATATCTCCTAAACTAAGCGTCCTAGAGCGAAAAGGATGATAATTCGTGACCACCCCCAAAAAATCGAAAAATCCACCCAAATCCTAAAAAAATTGAAATGTGTATATGAAAAACTTCTTTTGGCCATATCTCCTAAACTAAGCGTCCTAGAGCGAAAAGGGCTTTAATTCGTGACCACCCCCAAAAAATCGAAAAATCCACCCAAATCCTAAAAAAATTGAAATTTTTATATGAAAAACTTCTTTTGGCCATATCTCCTAAACTAAGCGTCCTAGAGCGAAAAGGGCTTTAATTCGTGACCACCCTCAAAAAAATCGAAAAATCCACCCAAATCCTAAAAAAATTTAAATTTTTATATGAAAAACTTCTTTTGGCCATATCTCCTAAACTAAGCGTCCTAGAGCGAAAAGGACGATAATTCGTGACCACCCCCAAAAAATCGAAAAATCCACCCAAATCCTAAAAAAATTGAAATTTTTATATGAAAAACTTCTTTTGGCCATATCTCCTAAACTAAGCGTCCTAGAGCGAAAAGGGCTTTAATTCGTGACCACCCCAAAAAAATCGAAAAATCCACCCAAATCCTAAAAAAATTGAAATTTTTATATGAAAAACTTCTTTTGGCCATATCTCTTAAACTAAGCGTCCTAGAGCGAAAAGGACGATAATTCGTGACCACCCTCAAAAAATCGAAAAATCCACCCAAATCCTAAAAAAATTTTATATGAAAAACTTCTTTTGGCCATATCTCCTAAACTAAGCGTCCTAGAGCGAAAAGGACGATAATTCGTGACCACCCCCAAAAAATCGAAAAATCCACCCAAATCCTAAAAAAATTTAAATTTTTATATGAAAAACTTCTTTTGGCCATATCTCCTAAACTAAGCGTCCTAGAGCGAAAAGGACGATAATTCGTGACTACACCCAAAAAATCGAAAAATCCACCCAAATCCTAAAAAAATTGAAATTTTTATATGAAAAACTTCGTTTGGTCATATCTCCTAAACTAAGCGTCCTAGAGCGAAAAGGACGATAATTCGTGACCACCCCCAAAAAATTGAAAAATCCACCCAAATCCTAAAAAAATTGAAATTTTTATATGAAAAACTTCTTTTGGCCATATCTCCTAAACTAAGCGTCCTAGAGCGAAAAGGGCTTTAATTCGTGACCACCCCCAAAAAATCGAAAAATCCACCCAAATCCTAAAAAAATTTAAATTTTTATATGAAAAACTTCGTTTGGCCATATCTCCTAAACTAAGCGTCCTAGAGCGAAAAGGGCTTTAATTCGTGACCACCCCCAAAAAATCGAAAAATCCACCCAAATCCTAAAAAAATTGAAATTTTTATATGAAAAACTTCTTTTGGCCATATCTCCTAAACTAAGCGTCCTAGAGCGAAAAGGACGATAATTCGTGACCACTCCCAAAAAATCGAAAAATCCACCCAAATCCTAAAAAACATTGAAATTTTTATATGAAAAACTTCTTTTGGCCATATCTCCTAAACTAAGCGTCCTAGAGCGAAAAGGACGATAATTCGTGACCACCCCCAAAAAATCGAAAAATCCACCCAAATCCTAAAAAAATTGAAATTTGTATATGAAAAACTTCTTTTGGCCATATCTCCTAAACTAAGCGTCCTAGAGCGAAAAGGACGATAATTCGTGACCACCCCCAAAAAATCGAAAAATCCACCCAAATCCTAAAAAAATTGAAATTTGTATATGAAAAACTTCTTTTGGCCATATCTCCTAAACTAAGCGGCCATATCTCCTAAACTAAGCGTCCTTTTTATATGAAAAACTTCTTTTGGCCATATCTCCTAAACTAAGCGTCCTAGAGCGAAAAGGGCTTTAATTCGTGACCACCCTCAAAAAATCGAAAAATCCACCCAAATCCTAAAAAAATTTAAATTTTTATATGAAAAACTTCTTTTGGCCATATCTCCTAAACTAAGCGTCCTAGAGCGAAAAGGACGATAATTCGTGACCACCCCCAAAAAATCGAAAAATCCACCCAAATCCTAAAAAAATTGAAATTTTTATATGAAAAACTTCTTTTGGCCATATCTCCTAAACTAAGCGTCCTAGAGCGAAAAGGGCTTTAATTCGTGACCACCCCAAAAAAATCGAAAAATCCACCCAAATCCTAAAAAAATTGAAATTTTTATATGAAAAACTTCTTTTGGCCATATCTCCTAAACTAAGCGTCCTAGAGCGAAAAGGACGATAATTCGTGACCACCCTCAAAAAATCGAAAAATCCACCCAAATCCTAAAAAAATTGAAATTTTTATATGAACAACTTCTTTTGGCCATATCTCCTAAACTAAGCGTCCTAGAGCGAAAAGGACGATAATTCGTGACCACCCCCAAAAAATCGAAAAATCCACCCAAATCCTAAAAAAATTGAAATTTTTATATGAACAACTTCTTTTGGCCACATCTCCTAAACTAAGCGTCCTAGAGCGAAAAGGGCTTTAATTCGTGACCACCCCCAAAAAATCGAAAAATCCACCCAAATCCTAAAAAAATTGAAATTTTTATATGAAAAACTTCTTTTGGCCATATCTCCTAAACTAAGCGTCCTAGAGCGAAAAGGACGATAATTCGTGACCACCCCCAAAAAATCGAAAAATCCACCCAAATCCTAAAAAAATTGAAATTTTTATATGAAAAACTTCTTTTGGTCATATCTCCTAAACTAAGCGTCCTAGAGCGAAAAGGACGATAATTCGTGATCACCCCCAAAAAATTGAAAAATCCACCCAAATCCTAAAAAAAATGAAAATTTTATATGAAAAACTTCTTTTGGCCATATCTCCTAAACTAAGCGTCCTAGAGCGAAAAGGGCTTTAATTCGTGACCACCCCAAAAAAATCGAAAAATCCACCCAAATCTTAAAAAAATTGAAATTTTTATATGAAAAACTTCTTTTGGCCATATCTCCTAAACTAAGCGTCCTAGAGCGAAAAGGACGATAATTCGTGACCACCCTCAAAAAATCGAAAAATCCACCCTAATCCTAAAAAAATTGAAATTTTTATATGAAAAACTTCTTTTGGCCATATCTCCTAAACTAAGCGTCCTAGAGCGAAAAGGACGATAATTCGTGACCACCCCCAAAAAATCGCAAAATCCACCCAAATCCTAAAAAAATTTAAATTTTTATATGAACAACTTCTTTTGGCCATATCTCCTAAACTAAGCGTCCTAGAGCGAAAAGGGCTTTAATTCGTGACCACCCCCAAAAAATCGAAAAATCCACCCAAATCCTAAAGAAATTGAAATTTTTATATGAAAAACTTCTTTTGGCCATATCTCCTAAACTAAGCGTCCTAGAGCGAAAAGGACGATAATTCGTGACCACCTCCAAAAAATCGAAAAATCCACCCAAATCCTAAAAAAATTTAATTTTTTATATGAAAAACTTCTTTTGGCCATATCTCCTAAACTAAGCGTCCTAGAGCGAAAAGGGCTTTAATTCGTGACCACCCTCAAAAAATCGAAAAATCCACCCAAATCCTAAAAAAATTTAAATTTTTATATGAAAAACTTCTTTTGGCCATATCTTCTAAACTAAGCGTCCTAGAGCGAAAAGGACGATAATTCGTGACCACCCCCAAAAAATCGAAAAATCCACCCAAATCCTAAAAAATTGAAATTTTTATATGAAAAACTTCTTTTGGCCATATCTCCTAAACTAAGCGTCCTAGAGCGAAAAGGGCTTTAATTCGTGACCACCCTCAAAAAATCGAAAAATCCACCCAAATCTTAAAAAAATTGAAATTTTTATATGAAAAACTTCTTTTGGCCATATCTCCTAAACTAAGCGTCCTAGAGCGAAAAGGACGATAATTCGTGACCACCCCCAAAAAATCGAAAAATCCACCCAAATCCTAAAAAAATTGAAATTTTTATATGAAAAACTTCTTTTGGCCATATCTCCTAAACTAAGCGTCCTAGAGCGAAAAGGGCTTTAATTCGTGACCACCCCCAAAAAATCGAAAAATCCACCCAAATCCTAAAAAAATTGAAATTTTTATATGAAAAACTTCTTTTGGCCATATCTCCTAAACTAAGCGTCCTAGAGCGAAAAGGACGATAATTCGTGACCACACCCAAAAAATCAAAAAATCCACCCAAATCCTAAAAAAATTGAAATTTTTATATGAAAAACTTCTTTTGGTCATATCTCCTAAACTAAGCGTCCTAGAGCGAAAAGGACGATAATTCGTGACCACCCCCAAAAAATTGAAAAATCCACCCAAATCCTAAAAAAATTGAAATTTTTATATGAAAAACTTCTTTTGGCCATATCTCCTAAACTAAGCGTCCTAGAGCGAAAAGGGCTTTAATTAAAAAAATCGAAAAATCCACCCAAATCCTAAAAAAATTGAAATTTTTATATGAAAAACTTCTTTTGGCCATATCTCCTAAACTAAGCGTCCTAGAGCGAAAAGGACGATAATTCGTGACCACCCTCAAAAAATCGAAAAATCCACCCAAATCCTAAAAAAATTGAAATTTTTATATGAAAAACTTCTTTTGGCCATATCTCCTAAACTAAGCGTCCTAGAGCGAAAAGGGCTTTAATTCGTGACCACCCCCAAAAAATCGAAAAATCCACCCAAATCCTAAAAAAATTGAAATTTTTATATGAAAAACTTCTTTTGGCCATATCTCCTAAACTAAGCGTCCTAGAGCGAAAAGGACGATAATTCGTGACCACCCCCAAAAAATCGAAAAATCCACCCAAATCCTAAAAAAAATTGAAATTTTTATATGAAAAACTTCTTTTGGCCATATCTCCTAAACTAAGCGTCCTAGAGCGAAAAGGGCTTTAATTCGTGACCACCCCAACAAAATCGAAAAATCCACCCAATTCCTAAAAAAATTGAAATTTTTATATGAAAAACTTCTTTTGGCCATATCTCCTAAACTAAGCGTCCTAGAGCGAAAAGGACGATAATTCGTGACCACCCTCAAAAAATCGAAAAATCCACCCAAATCCTAAAAAAATTTAAATTTTTATATGAAAAACTTCTTTTGGCCATATCTCCTAAACTAAGCGTCCTAGAGCGAAAAGGACGATAATTCGTGACCACCCCCAAAAAATCGAAAAATCCACCCAAATCCTAAAAAATTGAAATTTTTATATGAAAAACTTCTTTTGGCCATATCTCCTAAACTAAGCGTCCTAGAGCGAAAAGGGCTTTAATTCGTGACCACCCTCAAAAAATCGAAAAATCCACCCAAATCTTAAAAAAATTGAAATTTTTATATGAAAAACTTCTTTTGGCCATATCTCCTAAACTAAGCGTCCTAGAGCGAAAAGGACGATAATTCGTGACCACCCTCAAAAAATCGAAAAATCCACCCAAATCCTAAAAAAATTGAAATTTTTATATGAAAAACTTCTTTTGGCCATATCTCCTAAACTAAGCGTCCTAGAGCGAAAAGGACGATAATTCGTGACCACCCCCAAAAAATCGAAAAATCCACCCAAATCCTAAAAAAATTGAAATTTTTATATGAAAAACTTCTTTTGGCCATATCTCCTAAACTAAGCGTCCTAGAGCGAAAAGGGCTTTAATTCGTGACCACCCCCAAAAAATCGAAAAATCCACCCAAATCTTAAAAAAATTGAAATTTTTATATGAAAAACTTCTTTTGGCCATATCTCCTAAACTAAGCGTCCTAGAGCGAAAAGGACGATAATTCGTGACCACCCCCAAAACATCGAAAAATCCACCCAAATCCTAAAAAAATTGAAATTTTTATATGAAAAACTTCTTTTGGCCATATCTCCTAAACTAAGCGTCCTAGAGCGAAAAGGGCTTTAATTCGTGACCACCCCAAAAAAATCGAAAAATCCACCCAAATCCTAAAAAAATTGAAATTTTTATATGAAAAACTTCTTTTGGCCATATCTCCTAAACTAAGCGTCCTAGAGCGAAAAGGGCTTTAATTCGTGACCACCCCCAAAAAATCGAAAAATCCACCCAAATCCTAAAAAAATTGAAATTTTTATATGAAAAACTTCTTTTGGCCATATCTCCTAAACTAAGCGTCCTAGAGCGAAAAGGACGATAATTCGTGACCACCCCCAAAAAATCGAAAAATCCACCCAAATCCTAAAAAAATTGAAATTTTTATATGAAAAACTTCTTTTGGCCATATCTCCTAAACTAAGCGTCCTAGAGCGAAAAGGGCTTTAATTCGTGACCACCCTCAAAAAATCGAAAAATCCACCCAAATCCTAAAAAAATTGAAATTTTTATATGAAAAACTTCTTTTGGCCATATCTCCTAAACTAAGCGTCCTAGAGCGAAAAGGGCTTTAATTCGTGACCACCCTCAAAAAATCGAAAAATCCACCCAAATCCTAAAAAAATTGAAATTTTTATATGAAAAACTTCTTTTGGCCATATCTCCTAAACTAAGCGTCCTAGAGCGAAAAGGACGATAATTCGTGACCACCCCCAAAAAATCGAAAAATCCACCCAATCCTAAAAAAAATTAAATTTTTATATGAAAAAATTTAAAAACTAAGCGTCCTAGAGCGAAAAGGGCTTTAATTCGTGACCACCCCCAAAAAATCGAAAAATCCACCCAAATCCTAAAAAAATTGAAATTTTTATATGAAAAACTTCTTTTGGCCATATCTCCTAAACTAAGCGTCCTAGAGCGAAAAGGACGATAATTCGTGACCACCCCCAAAAAATCGAAAAATCCACCCAAATCCTAAAAAAATTGAAATTTTTATATGAAAAACTTCTTTTGGCCATATCTCCTAAACTAAGCGTCCTAGAGCGAAAAGGGCTTTAATTCGTGACCACCCCCAAAAAATCGAAAAATCCACCCAAATCCTAAAAAAAGTGAAATTTTTATATGAAAAACTTCTTTTGGCCATATCTCCTTAACTAAGCGTCCTAGAGCGAAAAGGACGATAATTCGTGACCACCCCCAAAAAATCGAAAAATCCACCCAAATCCTAAAAAAAATGAAAATTTTATATGAAAAACTTCTTTTGGCCATATCTCCTAAACTAAGCGTCCTAGAGCGAAAAGGGCTTTAATTCGTGACCACCCCAAAAAAATCGAAAAATCCACCCAAATCTTAAAAAAATTGAAATTTTTATATGAAAAATTTCTTTTGGCCATATCTCCTAAACTAAGCGTCCTAGAGCGAAAAGGACGATAATTCGTGACCACCCTCAAAAAATCGAAAAATCCACCCTAATCCTAAAAAAATTGAAATTTTTATATGAAAAACTTCTTTTGGCCATATCTCCTAAACTAAGCGTCCTAGAGCGAAAAGGACGATAATTCGTGACCACCCCCAAAAAATCGAAAAATCCACCCAAATCCTAAAAAAATTTAAATTTTTATATGAACAACTTCTTTTGGCCATATCTCCTAAACTAAGCGTCCTAGAGCGAAAAGGGCTTTAATTCGTGACCACCCCCAAAAAATCGAAAAATCCACCCAAATCCTAAAGAAATTGAAATTTTTATATGAAAAACTTCTTTTGGCCATATCTCCTAAACTAAGCGTCCTAGAGCGAAAAGGACGATAATTCGTGACCACCTCCAAAAAATCGAAAAATCCACCCAAATCCTAAAAAAATTTAAATTTTTATATGAAAAACTTCTTTTGGCCATATCTCCTAAACTAAGCGTCCTAGAGCGAAAAGGGCTTTAATTCGTGACCACCCTCAAAAAATCGAAAAATCCACCCAAATCCTAAAAAAATTTAAATTTTTATATGAAAAACTTCTTTTGGCCATATCTTCTAAACTAAGCGTCCTAGAGCGAAAAGGACGATAATTCGTGACCACCCCCAAAAAATCGAAAAATCCACCCAAATCCTAAAAAATTGAAATTTTTATATGAAAAACTTCTTTTGGCCATATCTCCTAAACTAAGCGTCCTAGAGCGAAAAGGGCTTTAATTCGTGACCACCCTCAAAAAATCGAAAAATCCACCCAAATCTTAAAAAAATTGAAATTTTTATATGAAAAACTTCTTTTGGCCATATCTCCTAAACTAAGCGTCCTAGAGCGAAAAGGACGATAATTCGTGACCACCCCCAAAAAATCGAAAAATCCACCCAAATCCTAAAAAAATTGAAATTTTTATATGAAAAACTTCTTTTGGCCATATCTCCTAAACTAAGCGTCCTAGAGCGAAAAGGGCTTTAATTCGTGACCACCCCCAAAAAATCGAAAAATCCACCCAAATCCTAAAAAAATTGAAATTTTTATATGAAAAACTTCTTTTGGCCATATCTCCTAAACTAAGCGTCCTAGAGCGAAAAGGACGATAATTCGTGACCACACCCAAAAAATCAAAAAATCCACCCAAATCCTAAAAAAATTGAAATTTTTATATGAAAAACTTCTTTTGGTCATATCTCCTAAACTAAGCGTCCTAGAGCGAAAAGGACGATAATTCGTGACCACCCCCAAAAAATTGAAAAATCCACCCAAATCCTAAAAAAATTGAAATTTTTATATGAAAAACTTCTTTTGGCCATATCTCCTAAACTAAGCGTCCTAGAGCGAAAAGGGCTTTAATTAAAAAAATCGAAAAATCCACCCAAATCCTAAAAAAATTGAAATTTTTATATGAAAAACTTCTTTTGGCCATATCTCCTAAACTAAGCGTCCTAGAGCGAAAAGGACGATAATTCGTGACCACCCTCAAAAAATCGAAAAATCCACCCAAATCCTAAAAAAATTGAAATTTTTATATGAAAAACTTCTTTTGGCCATATCTCCTAAACTAAGCGTCCTAGAGCGAAAAGGGCTTTAATTCGTGACCACCCCCAAAAAATCGAAAAATCCACCCAAATCCTAAAAAAATTGAAATTTTTATATGAAAAACTTCTTTTGGCCATATCTCCTAAACTAAGCGTCCTAGAGCGAAAAGGACGATAATTCGTGACCACCCCCAAAAAATCGAAAAATCCACCCAAATCCTAAAAAAAATTGAAATTTTTATATGAAAAACTTCTTTTGGCCATATCTCCTAAACTAAGCGTCCTAGAGCGAAAAGGGCTTTAATTCGTGACCACCCCAACAAAATCGAAAAATCCACCCAATTCCTAAAAAAATTGAAATTTTTATATGAAAAACTTCTTTTGGCCATATCTCCTAAACTAAGCGTCCTAGAGCGAAAAGGACGATAATTCGTGACCACCCTCAAAAAATCGAAAAATCCACCCAAATCCTAAAAAAATTTAAATTTTTATATGAAAAACTTCTTTTGGCCATATCTCCTAAACTAAGCGTCCTAGAGCGAAAAGGACGATAATTCGTGACCACCCCCAAAAAATCGAAAAATCCACCCAAATCCTAAAAAATTGAAATTTTTATATGAAAAACTTCTTTTGGCCATATCTCCTAAACTAAGCGTCCTAGAGCGAAAAGGGCTTTAATTCGTGACCACCCTCAAAAAATCGAAAAATCCACCCAAATCTTAAAAAAATTGAAATTTTTATATGAAAATCTTCTTTTGGCCATATCTCCTAAACTAAGCGTCCTAGAGCGAAAAGGACGATAATTCGTGACCACCCTCAAAAAATCGAAAAATCCACCCAAATCCTAAAAAAATTGAAATTTTTATATGAAAAACTTCTTTTGGCCATATCTCCTAAACTAAGCGTCCTAGAGCGAAAAGGACGATAATTCGTGACCACCCCCAAAAAATCGAAAAATCCACCCAAATCCTAAAAAAATTGAAATTTTTATATGAACAACTTCTTTTGGCCATATCTCCTAAACTAAGCGTCCTAGAGCGAAAAGGGCTTTAATTCGTGACCACCCCCAAAAAATCGAAAAATCCACCCAAATCTTAAAAAAATTGAAATTTTTATATGAAAAACTTCTTTTGGCCATATCTCCTAAACTAAGCGTCCTAGAGCGAAAAGGACGATAATTCGTGACCACCCCCAAAACATCGAAAAATCCACCCAAATCCTAAAAAAATTGAAATTTTTATATGAAAAACTTCTTTTGGCCATATCTCCTAAACTAAGCGTCCTAGAGCGAAAAGGGCTTTAATTCGTGACCACCCCAAAAAAATCGAAAAATCCACCCAAATCCTAAAAAAATTGAAATTTTTATATGAAAAACTTCTTTTGGCCATATCTCCTAAACTAAGCGTCCTAGAGCGAAAAGGGCTTTAATTCGTGACCACCCCCAAAAAATCGAAAAATCCACCCAAATCCTAAAAAAATTGAAATTTTTATATGAAAAACTTCTTTTGGCTATATCTCCTAAACTAAGCGTCCTAGAGCGAAAAGGACGATAATTCGTGACCACCCCCAAAAAATCGAAAAATCCACCCAAATCCTAAAAAAATTGAAATTTTTATATGAAAAACTTCTTTTGGCCATATCTCCTAAACTAAGCGTCCTAGAGCGAAAAGGGCTTTAATTCGTGACCACCCTCAAAAAATCGAAAAATCCACCCAAATCCTAAAAAAATTGAAATTTTTATATGAAAAACTTCTTTTGGCCATATCTCCTAAACTAAGCGTCCTAGAGCGAAAAGGGCTTTAATTCGTGACCACCCTCAAAAAATCGAAAAATCCACCCAAATCCTAAAAAAATTGAAATTTTTATATGAAAAACTTCTTTTGGCCATATCTCCTAAACTAAGCGTCCTAGAGCGAAAAGGACGATAATTCGTGACCACCCCCAAAAAATCGAAAAATCCACCCAATCCTAAAAAAAATTAAATTTTTATATGAAAAAATTTAAAAACTAAGCGTCCTAGAGCGAAAAGGGCTTTAATTCGTGACCACCCCCAAAAAATCGAAAAATCCACCCAAATCCTAAAAAAATTGAAATTTTTATATGAAAAACTTCTTTTGGCCATATCTCCTAAACTAAGCGTCCTAGAGCGAAAAGGACGATAATTCGTGACCACCCCCAAAAAATCGAAAAATCCACCCAAATCCTAAAAAAATTGAAATTTTTATATGAAAAACTTCTTTTGGCCATATCTCCTAAACTAAGCGTCCTAGAGCGAAAAGGGCTTTAATTCGTGACCACCCCCAAAAAATCGAAAAATCCACCCAAATCCTAAAAAAAGTGAAATTTTTATATGAAAAACTTCTTTTGGCCATATCTCCTTAACTAAGCGTCCTAGAGCGAAAAGGACGATAATTCGTGACCACCCCCAAAAAATCGAAAAATCCACCCAAATCCTAAAAAAATTGAAATTTTTATATGAAAAACTTCTTTTGGCCATATCTCCTAAACTAAGCGTCCTAGAGCGAAAAGGGCTTTACTTCGTGACCACCCTCAAAAAATCGAAAAATCCACCCAAATCCTAAAAAAATTTAAATTTTTATATGAAAAACTTCTTTTGGCCATATCTCCTAAACTAAGCGTCCTAGAGCGAAAAGGACGATAATTCGTGACCACCCCCAAAAAATCGAAAAATCCACCCAAATCCTAAAAAAATTTAAATTTTTATATGAAAAACTTCTTTTGGCCATATCTCCTAAACTATGCGTCCTAGAGCGAAAAGGGGTTTTATTCGTGACCACCCTCAAAAAATCGAAAAATCCACCCAAATCCTAAAAAAATTGAAATTTTTATATGAAAAACTTCTTTTGGCCATATCTCCTAAACTAAGCGTCCTAGAGCGAAAAGGACGATAATTCGTGACCACACCCAAAAAATCGAAAAATCCACCCAAATCCTAAAAAAAATTGAAATTTTTATATGAAAAACTTCTTTTTGCCATATCTCCTAAACTAAGCGTCCTAGAGCGAAAAGGACGATAATTCGTGACCACCCCCAAAAAATTGAAAAATCCACCCAAATCCTAAAAAAATTGAAATTTTTATATGAACAACTTCTTTTGGCCATATCTCCTAAACTAAGCGTCCTAGAGCGAAAAGGACGATAATTCGTGACCACCCTCAAAAAATCGAAAAATCCACCCAAATCCTAAAAAAATTGAAATTTTTATATGAAAAACTTCTTTTGGCCATATCTCCTAAACTAAGCGTCCTAGAGCGAAAAGGACGATAATTCGTGACCACCCCCAAAAAATTGAAAAATCCACCCAAATCCTAAAAAAATTGAAATTTTTATATGAAAAACTTCTTTTGGCCATATCTCCTAAACTAAGCGTCCTAGAGCGAAAAGGACGATAATTCGTGACCACCCCCAAAAAATCGAAAAATCCACCCAAATCCTAAAAAAATTGAAATTTTTATATGAAAAACTTCTTTTGGCCATATCTCCTAAACTAAGCGTCCTAGAGCGAAAAGGGCTTTAATTCGTGACCACCCTCAAAAAATCGAAAAATCCACCCAAATCCTAATTTTGGCCATATCTCCTAAACTAAGCGTCCTAGAGCGAAAAGGACGATAATTCGTGACCACCCCCAAAAAATTGAAAAATCCACCCAAATCCTAAAAAAATTGAAATTTTTATATGAAAAACTTCTTTTGGCCATATCTCCTAAACTAAGCGTCCTAGAGCGAAAAGGACGATAATTCGTGACCACCCTCAAAAAATCGAAAAATCCACCCAAATCCTAAAAAAATTGAAATTTTTATATGAAAAACTTCTTTTGGCCATATCTCCTAAACTAAGCGTCCTAGAGCGAAAAGGGCTTTAATTCGTGACCACCCTCAAAAAATCGAAAAATCCACCCAAATCCTAAAAAAATTGAAATTTTTATATGAAAAACTTCTTTTGGCCATATCTCCTAAACTAAGCGTCCTAGAGCGAAAAGGACGATAATTCGTGACCACCCCCAAAAAATCGAAAAATCCACCCAAATCCTAAAAAAATTGAAATTTTTATATGAAAAACTTCTTTTGGCCATATCTCCTAAACTAAGCGTCCTAGAGCGAAAAGGGCTTTAATTCGTGACCACCCTCAAAAAATCGAAAAATCCACCCAAATCCTAATTTTGGCCATATCTCCTAAACTAAGCGTCCTAGAGCGAAAAGGACGATAATTCGTGACCACCCCCAAAAAATTGAAAAATCCACCCAAATCCTAAAAAAATTGAAATTTTTATATGAAAAACTTCTTTTGGCCATATCTCCTAAACTAAGCGTCCTAGAGCGAAAAGGACGATAATTCGTGACCACCCTCAAAAAATCGAAAAATCCACCCAAATCCTAAAAAAATTGAAATTTTTATATGAAAAACTTCTTTTGGCCATATCTCCTAAACTAAGCGTCCTAGAGCGAAAAGGGCTTTAATTCGTGACCACCCTCAAAAAATCGAAAAATCCACCCAAATCCTAAAAAAATTGAAATTTTTATATGAAAAACTTCTTTTGGCCATATCTCCTAAACTAAGCGTCCTAGAGCGAAAAGGACGATAATTCGTGACCACCCCCAAAAAATCGAAAAATCCACCCAAATCCTAAAAAAATTTAAATTTTTATATGAAAAACTTCTTTTGGCCATATCTCCTAAACTAAGCGTCCTAGAGCGAAAAGGACGATAATTCGTGACCACCCCCAAAAAATCGAAAAATCCACCCAAATCCTAAAAAAATTGAAATTTGTATATGAAAAACTTCTTTTGGCCATATCTCCTAAACTAAGCGTCCTAGAGCGAAAAGGGCTTTAATTCGTGACCTCCCTCAAAAAATCGAAAAATCCACCCAAATCCTAAAAAAATTTAAATTTTTATATGAAAAACTTCTTTTGGCCATATCTCCTAAACTAAGCGTCCTAGAGCGAAAAGGACGATAATTCGTGACCACCCCCAAAAAATCGAAAAATCCACCCAAATCCTAAAAAAATTGAAATTTTTATATGAAAAACTTCTTTTGGCCATATCTCCTAAACTAAGCGTCCTAGAGCGAAAAGGGCTTTAATTCGTGACCACCCTCAAAAAATCTAAAAATCCACCCAAATCCTAAAAAAATTTAAATTTTTATATGAAAAACTTCTTTTGGCCATATCTCCTAAACTAAGCGTCCTAGAGCGAAAAGGACGATAATTCGTGACCACCCCCAAAAAATCGAAAAATCCACCCAAATCCTAAAAAAATTTAAATTTTTATATGAAAAACTTCTTTTGGCCATATCTCCTAAACTAAGCGTCCTAGAGCGAAAAGGGGTTTAATTCGTGACCACCCTCAAAAAATCGAAAAATCCACCCAAATCCTAAAAATTGAAATTGAAATTTTTATATGAAAAACTTCTTTGGGCCATATCTCCTAAACTAAGCGTCCTAGAGCGAAAAGGGCTTTAATTCGTGACCACACCCAAAAAATCGAAAAATCCACCCAAATCCTAAAAAAATTTAAATTTTTATATGAAAAACTTCTTTTGGCCATATCTCCTAAACTAAGCGTCCTAGAGCGAAAAGGACGATAATTCGTGACCACCCCAAAAAAATTGAAAAATCCACCCAAATCCTAAAAAAATTGAAATTTTTATATGAAAAACTTCTTTTGGCCATATCTCCTAAACTAAGCATCCTAGAGCGAAAAGGACGATAATTCGTGACCACCCTCAAAAAATCGAAAAATCCACCCAAATCCTAAAAAACTTGAAATTTTTATATGAAAAACTTCTTTTGGCCATATCTCCTAAACTAAGCGTCCTAGAGCGAAAAGGGCTTTAATTCGTGACCACCCTCAAAAAATCGAAAAATCCACCCAAATCCTAATTTTGGCCATATCTCCTAAACTAAGCGTCCTAGAGCGAAAAGGACGATAATTCGTGACCACCCCCAAAAAATTGAAAAATCCACCCAAATCCTAAAAAAATTGAAATTTTTATATGAAAAACTTCTTTTGGCCATATCTCCTAAACTAAGCGTCCTAGATCGAAAAGGACGATAATTCGTGACCACCCTCAAAAAATCGAAAAATCCACCCAAATCCTAAAAAAATTGAAATTTTTATATGAAAAACTTCTTTTGGCCATATCTCCTAAACTAAGCGTCCTAGAGCGAAAAGGACGATAATTCGTGACCACCCCCAAAAAATTGAAAAATCCACCCAAATCCTAAAAAAATTGAAATTTTTATATGAAAAACTTCTTTTGGCCATATCCCCTAAACTAAGCGTCCTAGAGCGAAAGGGGCTTTAATTCGTGACCACCCCCAAAAAATCGAAAAATCCACCCAAATCCTAAAAAACTTGAAATTTTTATATGAAAAACTTCTTTTGGCCATATCTCCTAAACTAAGCGTCCTAGAGCGAAGAGGACGATAATTCGTGACCACCCCCAAAAAATCGAAAAATCCACCCAAATCCTAAAAAAAATTGAAATTTTTATATGAACAACTTCTTTTGGCCATATCTCCTAAACTAAGCGTCCTAGAGCGAAAAGGGCTTTAATTCGTGACCACCCTCAAAAAATCGAAAAATCCACCCAAATCCTAAAAAAATTGAAATTTTTATATGAAAAACTTCTTTTGGCCATATCTCCTAAACTAAGCGTCCTAGAGCGAAAAGGACGATAATTCGTGACCACCCCCAAAAAATCGAAAAATCCACCAAATCCTTAAAAAAATTGAAATTTTTATATGAAAAACTTCTTTTGGCCATATCTCCTAAACTAAGCGTCCTAGAGCGAAAAGGGCTTTAATTCGTGACCACCCTCAAAAAATCGAAAAATCCACCCAAATCCTAAAAAAATTGAAATTTTTATATGAAAAACTTCTTTTGGCCATATCTCCTAAACTAAGCGTCCTAGAGCGAAAAGGACGATAATTCGTGACCACCCCCAAAAAATCGAAAAATCCACCCAAATCCTAAAAAAATTTAAATTTTTATATGAAAAACTTCTTTTGGCCATATCTCCTAAACTAAGCGTCCTAGAGCGAAAAGGACGATAATTCGTGACCACCCCCAAAAAATCGAAAAATCCACCCAAATCCTAAAAAAATTTAAATTTTTATATGAAAAACTTCTTTTGGCCATATCTCCTAAACTAAGCGTCCTAGAGCGAAAAGGGCTTTAATTCGTGACCACCCTCAAAAAATCTAAAAATCCACCCAAATCCTAAAAAAATTTACATTTTTATATGAAAAACTTCTTTTGGCCATATCTCCTAAACTAAGCGTCCTAGAGCGAAAAGGACGATAATTCGTGACCACCCCCAAAAAATCGAAAAATCCACCCAAATCCTAAAAAAATTGAAATTTTTATATGAAAAACTTCTTTTGGCCATATCTCCTAAACTAAGCGTCCTAGAGCGAAAAGGGGTTTAATTCGTGACCACCCTCAAAAAATCGAAAAATCCACCCAAATCCTAAAAATTGAAATTGAAATTTTTATATGAAAAACTTCTTTGGGCCATATCTCCTAAACTAAGCGTCCTAGAGCGAAAAGGGCTTTAATTCGTGACCACACCCAAAAAATCGAAAAATCCACCCAAATCCTAAAAAAATTTAAATTTTTATATGAAAAACTTCTTTTGGCCATATCTCCTAAACTAAGCGTCCTAGAGCGAAAAGGACGATAATTCGTGACCACCCCCAAAAAATTGAAAAATCCACCCAAATCCTAAAAAAATTGAAATTTTTATATGAAAAACTTCTTTTGGCCATATCTCCTAAACTAAGCATCCTAGAGCGAAAAGGACGATAATTCGTGACCACCCTCAAAAAATCGAAAAATCCACCCAAATCCTAAAAAAATTGAAATTTTTATATGAAAAACTTCTTTTGGCCATATCTCCTAAACTAAGCGTCCTAGAGCGAAAAGGACGATAATTCGTGACCACCCCCAAAAAATTGAAAAATCCACCCAAATCCTAAAAAAATTGAAATTTTTATATGAAAAACTTCTTTTGGCCATATCTCCTAAACTAAGCGTCCTAGAGCGTGACCACCCCAAAAAAATCGAAAAATCCACCCAAATCCTAAAAAACTTGAAATTTTTATATGAAAAACTTCTTTTGGCCATATCTCCTAAACTAAGCGTCCTAGAGCGAAAAGGGCTTTAATTCGTGACCACCCTCAAAAAATCGAAAAATCCACCCAAATCCTAATTTTGGCCATATCTCCTAAACTAAGCGTCCTAGAGCGAAAAGGACGATAATTCGTGACCACCCCCAAAAAATTGAAAAATCCACCCAAATCCTAAAAAAATTGAAATTTTTATATGAAAAACTTCTTTTGGCCATATCTCCTAAACTAAGCGTCCTAGATCGAAAAGGACGATAATTCGTGACCACCCTCAAAAAATCGAAAAATCCACCCAAATCCTAAAAAAATTGAAATTTTTATATGAAAAACTTCTTTTGGCCATATCTCCTAAACTAAGCGTCCTAGAGCGAAAAGGACGATAATTCGTGACCACCCCCAAAAAATTGAAAAATCCACCCAAATCCTAAAAAAATTGAAATTTTTATATGAAAAACTTCTTTTGGCCATATCCCCTAAACTAAGCGTCCTAGAGCGAAAGGGGCTTTAATTCGTGACCACCCCCAAAAAATCGAAAAATCCACCCAAATCCTAAAAAACTTGAAATTTTTATATGAAAAACTTCTTTTGGCCATATCTCCTAAACTAAGCGTCCTAGAGCGAAAAGGACGATAATTCGTGACCACCCTCAAAAAATCGAAAAATCCACCCAAATCCTAAAAAAATTGAAATTTTTATATGAAAAACTTCTTTTGGCCATATCTCCTAAACTAAGCGTCCTAGAGCGAAGAGGACGATAATTCGTGACCACCCCCAAAAAATCGAAAAATCCACCCAAATCCTAAAAAAAATTGAAATTTTTATATGAACAACTTCTTTTGGCCATATCTCCTAAACTAAGCGTCCTAGAGCGAAAAGGGCTTTAATTCGTGACCACCCTCAAAAAATCGAAAAATCCACCCAAATCCTAAAAAAATTGAAATTTTTATATGAAAAACTTCTTTTGGCCATATCTCCTAAACTAAGCGTCCTAGAGCGAAAAGGACGATAATTCGTGACCACCCCCAAAAAATCGAAAAATCCACCAAATCCTTAAAAAAATTGAAATTTTTATATGAAAAACTTCTTTTGGCCATATCTCCTAAACTAAGCGTCCTAGAGCGAAAAGGGCTTTAATTCGTGACCACCCTCAAAAAATCGAAAAATCCACCCAAATCCTAAAAAAATTTAAATTTTTATATGAAAAACTTCTTTTGGCCATATCTCCTAAACTAAGCGTCCTAGAGCGAAAAGGACGATAATTCGTGACCACCCCCAAAAAATCGAAAAATCCACCCAAATCCTAAAAAAATTGAAATTTGTATATGAAAAACTTCTTTTGGCCATATCTCCTAAACTAAGCGTCCTAGAGCGAAAAGGGCTTTAATTCGTGACCACCCTCAAAAAATCGAAAAATCCACCCAAATCCTAAAAAATTGAAATTTTTATATGAAAAACTTCTTTTGGCCATATCTCCTAAACTAAGCGTCCTAGAGCGAAAAGGACGATAATTCGTGACCACCCCCGAAAAATCCACCCAAATCCTAAAAAAATTTAAATTTTTATATGAAAAACTTCTTTTGGCCATATCTCCTAAACTAAGCGTCCTAGAGCGAAAAGGGCTTTAATTCGTGACCAACCCCAAAAAATCGAAAAATCCACCCAATCCTAAAAAAATTGAAATTTTTATATGAAAAACTTCGTTTGGCCATATCTCCTAAACTAAGCGTCCTAGAGCGAAAAGGGCTTTAATTCGTGACCACCCCCAAAAAATCGAAAAATCCACCCAAATCCTAAAAAAATTGAAATTTTTATATGAAAAACTTCTTTTGGCCATATCTCCTAAACTAAGCGTCCTAGAGCGAAAAGGACGATAATTCGTGACCACCCCCAAAAAATCGAAAAATCCACCCAAATCCTAAAAAAATTGAAATTTTTATATGAAAAACTTCTTTTGGCCATATCTCCTAAACTAAGCGTCCTAGAGCGAAAAGGGCTTTAATTCGTGACCACACCCAAAAAATCGAAAAATCCACCCAAATCCTAAAAAAATTGAAATTTTTATATGAAAAACTTCTTTTGGCCCTATCTCCTAAACTAAGCGTCCTAGAGCGAAAAGGACGATAATTCGTGACCACACCCAAAAAATCGAAAAATCCACCCAAATCCTAAAAAAATTAAAATTTTTATATGAAAAACTTCTTTTGGTCATATCTCCTAAACTAAGCGTCCTAGAGCGAAAAGGACGATAATTCGTGACCACCCCCAAAAAATCGAAAAATCCACCCAAATCCTAAAAAAATTGAAATTTTTATATGAAAAACTTCTTTTGGCCATATCTCCTAAACTAAGCGTCCTAGAGCGAAAAGGACGATAATTCGTGACCACCCTCAAAAAATCGAAAAATCCACCCAAATCCTAAAAAAATTGAAATTTTTATATGAAAAACTTCTTGGCCATATCTCCTAAACTAAGCGTCCTAGAGCGAAAAGGGCTTTAATTCGTGACCACATCCAAAAAATCGAAAAATCCACCCAAATCCTAAAAAAATTGAAATTTTTATATGAAAAACTTCTTTTGGCCATATCTCCTAAACTAAGCGTCCTAGAGCGAAAAGGGCTTTAATTCGAAAAGGGCTTTAATTAATTCCTAAATCCTAAAAAAATTGAAATTTTTATATGAACAACTTCTTTTGGACATATCTCCTAAACTAAGCGTCCTAGAGCGAAAAGGGCTTTAATTCGTGACCACCCCCAAAAAATCGAAAAATCCACCCAAATCCTAAAAAATTGAAATTTTTATATGAAAAACTTCTTTTGGCCATATCTCCTAAACTAAGCGTCCTAGAGCGAAAAGGACGATAATTCGTGACCACCCCCAAAAAATCGAAAAATCCACCCAAATCCTAAAAAAATTGAAATTTTTATATGAACAACTTCTTTTGGCCATATCTCCTAAACTAAGCGTCCTAGAGCGAAAAGGGCTTTAATTCGTGACCACCCCCAAAAAATCGAAAAATCCACCCAAATCCTAAAAAAAATGAAATTTTTATATGAAAAACTTCTTTTGGCCATATCTCCTAAACTAAGCGTCCTAGAGCGAAAAGGGCTTTAATTCGTGACCACCCCCAAAAAATCGAAAAATCCACCCAAATCCTAAAAAAATTGAAATTTTTATATGAAAAACTTCTTTTGGCCATATCTCCTAAACTAAGCGTCCTAGAGCGAAAAGGACGATAATTCGTGACCACCCCCAAAAAATCGAAAAATCCACCCAAATCCTAAAAAAATTTAAATTTGTATATGAAAAACTTCTTGGCCATATCTCCTAAACTAAGCGTCCTAGAGCGAAAAGGGCTTTAATTCGTGACCACCCTCAAAAAATCGAAAAATCCACCCAAATCCTAAAAAAATTGAAATTTTTATATGAAAAACTTCTTTTGGCCATATCTCCTAAACTAAGCGTCCTAGAGCGAAAAGGACGATAATTCGTGACCACACCCAAAAAATCGAAAAATCCACCCAAATCCTAAAAAAATTGAAATTTTTATATGAAAACTTTTTTTGGTCATATCTCCTAAACTAAGCGTCCTAGAGCGAAAAGGACGATAATTCGTGACCACCCCCAAAAAAATGAAAAATCCACCCAAATCCTAAAAAAAATGAAATTTTTATATGAAAAACTTCTTTTGGCCATATCTCCTAAACTAAGCGTCCTAGAGCGAAAAGGACGATAATTCGTGACCACCCCCAAAAAATCGAAAAATCCACCCAAATCCTAAAAAAATTGAAATTTTTATATGAACAACTTCTTTTGGCCATATCTCCTAAACTAAGCGTCCTAGAGCGAAAAGGGCTTTAATTCGTGACCACCCCCAAAAAATCGAAAAATCCACCCAAATCCTAAAAAAATTGAAATTTTTATATGAAAAACTTCTTTTGACCATATCTCCTAAACTAAGCGTCCTAGAGCGAAAAGGGCTTTAATTCGTGACCACCCCCAAAAAATCGAAAAATCCACCCAAATCCTAAAAAAATTGAAATTTTTATATGAAAAACTTCTTTTGGCCATATCTCCTAAACTAAGCGTCCTAGAGCGAAAAGGACGATAATTCGTGACCACCCCCAAAAAATCGAAAAATCCACCCAAATCCTAAAAAAATTGAAATTTGTATATGAAAAACTTCTTGGCCATATCTCCTAAACTAAGCGTCCTAGAGCGAAAAGGGCTTTAATTCGTGAGCACCCCCAAAAAATCGAAAAATCCACCCAAATCCTAAAAAAATTGAAATTTTTATATGAAAAACTTCTTTTGGCCATATCTCCTAAACTAAGCGTCCTAGAGCGAAAAGGACGATAATTCGTGACCACCCTCAAAAAATCGAAAAATCCACCCAAATCCTAAAAAAATTTAAATTTTTATATGAAAAACTTCTTTTGGCCATATCTCCTAAACTAAGCGTCCTAGAGCGAAAAGGACGATAATTCGTGACCACCCCCAAAAAATCGAAAAATCCACCCAAATCCTAAAAAAATTGAAATTTTTATATGAACAACTTCTTTTGGCCACATCTCCTAAACTAAGCGTCCTAGAGCGAAAAGGGCTTTAATTCGTGACCACCCCCAAAAAATCGAAAAATCCACCCAAATCCTAAAAAAATTTAAATTTTTATATGAAAAACTTCTTTTGGACATATCTCCTAAACTAAGCGTCCAAGAGCGAAAAGGACGATAATTCGTGACCACCCCCAAAAAATCGAAAAATCCACCCAAATCCTAAAAAAATTGAAATTTTTATATGAAAAACTTCTTTTGGCCATATCTCCTAAACTAAGCGTCCTAGAGCGAAAAGGGCTTTAATTCGTGACCACCCCCAAAAAATCGAAAAATCCACCCAAATCCTAAAAAAATTGAAATTTTTATATGAAAACTTTTTTTGGTCATATCTCCTAAACTAAGCGTCCTAGAGCGAAAAGGACGATAATTCGTGACCACCCCCAAAAAAATGAAAAATCCACCCAAATCCTAAAAAAATTGAAATTTTTATATGAAAAACTTCTTTTGGCCATATCTCCTAAACTAAGCGTCCTAGAGCGAAAAGGACGATAATTCGTGACCACCCTCAAAAAATCGAAAAATCCACCCAAATCCTAAAAAAAATTGAAATTTTTATATGAAAAACTTCTTTTGGCCATATCTCCTAAACTAAGCGTCCTAGAGCGAAAAGGACGATAATTCGTGACCACCCCCAAAAAATCGAAAAATCCACCCAAATCCTAAAAAAATTGAAATTTTTATATGAACAACTTCTTTTGGCCATATCTCCTAAACTAAGCGTCCTAGAGCGAAAAGGGCTTTAATTCGTGACCACCCCCAAAAAATCGAAAAATCCACCCAAATCCTAAAAAAAATGAAATTTTTATATGAAAAACTTCTTTTGACCATATCTCCTAAACTAAGCGTCCTAGAGCGAAAAGGGCTTTAATTCGTGACCACCCCCAAAAAATCGAAAAATCCACCCAAATCCTAAAAAAATTGAAATTTTTATATGAAAAACTTCTTTTGGCCATATCTCCTAAACTAAGCGTCCTAGAGCGAAAAGGACGATAATTCGTGACCACCCCCAAAAAATCGAAAAATCCACCCAAATCCTAAAAAAATTGAAATTTTTATATGAAAAACTTCTTTTGGCCATATCTCCTAAACTAAGCGTCCTAGAGCGAAAAGGACGATAATTTGTGACCACCCTCAAAAAATCGAAAAATCCACCCAAATCCTAAAAAAATTGAAATTTTTATATGAAAAACTTCTTTTGGCCATATCTCCTAAACTAAGCGTCCTAGAGCGAAAAGGACGATAATTCGTGACCACCCCCAAAAAATCGAAAAATCCACCCAAATCCTAAAAAAATTGAAATTTTTATATGAAAAACTTCTTTTGGCCATATCTCCTAAACTAAGCGTCCTAGAGCGAAAAGGGCTTTAATTCGTGACCACCCCCAAAAAATCGAAAAATCCACCCAAATCCTAAAAAAATTGAAATTTTTATATGAAAAACTTCTTTTGGCCATATCTCCTAAATTAAGCGTCCTAGAGCGAAAAGGGCTTTAATTCGTGACCACCCCCAAAAAATCGAAAAATCCACCCAAATCCTAAAAAAATTGAAATTTTTATATGAAAAACTTCTTTTGGCCATATCTCCTAAACTAAGCGTCCTAGAGCGAAAAGGACGATAATTCGTGACCACCCCCAAAAAATCGAAAAATCCATCCAAATCCTAAAAAAATTGAAATTTTTATATGAAAAACTTCTTGGCCATATCTCCTAAACTAAGCGTCCTAGAGCGAAAAGGACGATAATTTGTGACCACCCTCAAAAAATCGAAAAATCCACCCAAATCCTAAAAAAATTGAAATTTTTATATGAAAAACTTCTTTTGGCCATATCTCCTAAACTAAGCGTCCTAGAGCGAAAAGGACGATAATTCGTGACCACCCCCAAAAAATCGAAAAATCCACCCAAATCCTAAAAAAATTTAAATTTTTATATGAAAAACTTCTTTTGGCCATATCTCCTAAACTAAGCGTCCTAGAGCGAAAAGGGCTTCAATTCGTGACCACCCCCAAAAAATCGAAAAATCCACCCAAATCCTAAAAAAATTGAAATTTTTATATGAAAAACTTCTTTTGGCCATATCTCCTAAACTAAGCGTCCTAGAGCGAAAAGGGCTTTAATTCGTGACCACCCCCAAAAAATCGAAAAATCCACCCAAATCCTAAAAAAATTGAAATTTTTATATGAAAAACTTCTTTTGGCCATATCTCCTAAACTAAGCGTCCTAGAGCGAAAAGGACGATAATTCGTGACCACCCCCAAAAAATCGAAAAATCCACCCAAATCCTAAAAAAATTGAAATTTGTATATGAAAAACTTCTTGGCCATATCTCCTAAACTAAGCGTCCTAGAGCGAAAAGGGCTTTAATTCGTGAGCACCCCCAAAAAATCGAAAAATCCACCCAAATCCTAAAAAAATTGAAATTTTTATATGAAAAAACTTCTTTTGGCCATATCTCCTAAACTAAGCGTCCTAGAGCGAAAAGGGCTTTAATTCGTGACCACCCTCAAAAAATCGAAAAATCCACCCAAATCCTAAAAAAATTTAAATTTTTATATGAAAAACTTCTTTTGGCCATATCTCCTAAACTAAGCGTCCTAGAGCGAAAAGGACGATAATTCGTGACCACCCCCAAAAAATCGAAAAATCCACCCAAATCCTAAAAAAATTGAAATTTTTATATGAACAACTTCTTTTGGCCACATCTCCTAAACTAAGCGTCCTAGAGCGAAAAGGGCTTTAATTCGTGACCACCCCCAAAAAATCGAAAAATCCACCCAAATCCTAAAAAAATTGAAATTTTTATATGAAAAACTTCTTTTGGCCATATCTCCTAAACTAAGCGTCCTAGAGCGAAAAGGGCTTTAATTCGTGACCACCCTCAAAAAATCGAAAAATCCACCCAAATCCTAAAAAAATTGAAATTTTTATATGAAAAACTTCGTTTGGCCATATCTCCTAAACTAAGCGTCCTAGAGCGAAAAGGACGATAATTCGTGACCACCCCCAAAAAATCGAAAAATCCACCCAAATCCTAAAAAAATTGAAATTTTTATATGAAAAACTTCTTTTGGCCATATCTCCTAATCTAAGCGTCCTAGAGCGAAAAGGGCTTTAATTCGTGACCACCCCCAAAAAATCGAAAAATCCACCCAATCCTAAAAAAATTTAAATTTTTATATGAAAAACTTCTTTGGCCATATCTCCTAAACTAAGCGTCCTAGAGCGAAAAGGGCTTTAATTCGTGACCACCCCAAAAAATCGAAAAATCCACCCAAATCCTAAAAAAATTGAAATTTTTATATGAAAAACTTCTTTTGGCCATATCTCCTAAACTAAGCGTCCTAGAGCGAAAAGGACGATAATTCGTGACCACCCCCAAAAAATCGAAAAATTCACCCAAATCCTAAAAAAATTGAAATTTTTATATGAAAAACTTCTTTTGGCCATATCTCCTAAACTAAGCGTCCTAAGCGAAAAGGGCTTTAATTCGTGACCACCCTCAAAAAATCGAAAAATCCACCCAAATCCTAAAAAAATTGAAATTTTTATATGAAAAACTTCTTTTGGCCATATCTCCTAAACTAAGCGTCCTAGAGCGAAAAGGACGATAATTCGTGACCACACCCAAAAAATTGAAAAATCCACCCAAATCCTAACAAAATTGAAATTTTTATATGAAAAACTTCTTTTGGCCATATCTCCTAAACTAAGCGTCCTAGAGCGAAAAGGGCTTTAATTCGTGACCACCCCCAAAAAATCGAAAAATCCACCCAAATCCTAAAAAAATTGAAATTTTTATATGAAAAACTTCTTTTGGCCATATCTCCTAAACTAAGCGTCCTAGAGCGAAAAGGGCTTTAATTCGTGACCACCCCCAAAAAATCGAAAAATCCACCCAAATCCTAAAAAAATTGAAATTTTTATATGAAAAACTTCTTTTGGCCATATCTCCTAAACTAAGCGTCCTAGAGCGAAAAGGGCTTTAATTCGTGACCACCCCCAAAAAATCGAAAAATCCACCCAAATCCTAAAAAAATTGAAATTTTTATATGAAAAACTTCTTTTGGCCATATCTCCTAAACTAAGAGCGAAAAGGACGATAATTCGTGACCACCCCCAAAAAATCGAAAAATCCACCCAAATCCTAAAAAAATTGAAATTTGTATATGAAAAACTTCTTGGCCATATCTCCTAAACTAAGCGTCCTAGAACGAAAAGGGCTTTAATTCGTGACCACCCCCAAAAATCGAAAAATCCACCCAAATCCTAAAAAAATTGAAATTTTTATATGAAAAACTTCTTTTGGCCATATCTCCTAAACTAAGCGTCCTAGAGCGAAAAGGGCTTTAATTCGTGACCACCCTCAAAAAATCGAAAAATCCACCCAAATCCTAAAAAAATTTAAATTTTTATATGAAAAACTTCTTTTGGCCATATCTCCTAAACTAAGCGTCCTAGAGCGAAAAGGACGATAATTCGTGACCACCCCCAAAAAATCGAAAAATCCACCCAAATCCTAAAAAAATTGAAATTTTTATATGAACAACTTCTTTTGGCCACATCTCCTAAACTAAGCGTCCTAGAGCGAAAAGGGCTTTAATTTGTGACCACCCCCAAAAAATCGAAAAATCCACCCAAATCCTAAAAAAATTTAAATTTTTATATGAAAAACTTCTTTTGGACATATCTCCTAAACTAAGCGTCCAAGAGCGAAAAGGACGATAATTCGTGACCACCCCCAAAAAATCGAAAAATCCACCCAAATCCTAAAAAAATTGAAATTTTTATATGAAAAACTTCTTTTGGCCATATCTCCTAAACTAAGCGTCCTAGAGCGAAAAGGGCTTTAATTCGTGACCACCCCCAAAAAATCGAAAAATCCACCCAAATCCTAAAAAAATTGAAATTTTTATATGAAAAACTTCTTTTGGCCATATCTCCTAAACTAAGCGTCCTAGAGCGAAAAGGACGATAATTCGTGACCACACCCAAAAAATCGAAAAATCCACCCAAATCCTAAAAAAATTGAAATTTTTATATGAAAAACTTCTTTTGGTCATATCTCCTAAACTAAGCGTCCTAGAGCGAAAAGGACGATAATTCGTGACCACCCCCAAAAAATTGAAAAATCCACCCAAATCCTAAGAAAATTGAAATTTTTATATGAAAAACTTCTTTTGGCCATATCTCCTAAACTAAGCGTCCTAGAGCGAAAAGGACGATAATTCGTGACCACCCTCAAAAAATCGAAAAATCCACCCAAATCCTAAAAAAATTTAAATTTTTATATGAAAAACTTCTTTTGGCCATATCTCCTAAACTAAGCGTCCTAGAGCGAAAAGGACGATAATTCGTGACCACCCCCAAAAAATCGAAAAATCCACCCAAATCCTAAAAAAATTGAAATTTTTATATGAACAACTTCTTTTGGCCATATCTCCTAAACTAAGCGTCCTAGAGCGAAAAGGGCTTTAATTCGTGACCACCCCCAAAAAATCGAAAAATCCACCCAATCCTAAAAAAATTGAAATTTTTATATGAAAAACTTCGTTTGGCCATATCTCCTAAACTAAGCGTCCTAGAGCGAAAAGGACGATAATTCGTGACCACCCCCAAAAAATCGAAAAATCCACCCAAATCCTAAAAAAATTGAAATTTTTATATGAAAAACTTCTTTTGGCCATATCTCCTAATCTAAGCGTCCTAGAGCGAAAAGGGCTTTAATTCGTGACCACCCCCAAAAAATCGAAAAATCCACCCAATCCTAAAAAAATTTAAATTTTAATATGAAAAACTTCGTTTGGCCATATCTCCTAAACTAAGCGTCCAAGAGCGAAAAGGACGATAATTCGTGACCACCCCCAAAAAATCGAAAAATCCACCCAAATCCTAAAAAAATTGAAATTTTTATATGAAAAACTTCTTTTGGCCATATCTCCTAAACTAAGCGTCCTAGAGCGAAAAGGGCTTTAATTCGTGACCACCCCCAAAAAATCGAAAAATCCACCCAAATCCTAAAAAAATTGAAATTTGTATATGAAAAACTTCTTGGCCATATCTCCTAAACTAAGCGTCCTAGAGCGAAAAGGGCTTTAATTCGTGACCACCCCCAAAAAATCGAAAAATCCACCCAAATCCTAAAAAAATTGAAATTTTTATATGAAAAACTTCTTTTGGCCATATCTCCTAAACTAAGCGTCCTAGAGCGAAAAGGGCTTTAATTCGTGACCACCCTCAAAAAATCGAAAAATCCACCCAAATCCTAAAAAAATTTAAATTTTTATATGAAAAACTTCTTTTGGCCATATCTCCTAAACTAAGCGTCCTAGAGCGAAAAGGACGATAATTCGTGACCACCCCCAAAAAATCGAAAAATCCACCCAAATCCTAAAAAAATTGAAATTTTTATATGAACAACTTCTTTTGGCCACATCTCCTAAACTAAGCGTCCTAGAGCGAAAAGGGCTTTAATTCGTGACCACCCCCAAAAAATCGAAAAATCCACCCAAATCCTAAAAAAATTTAAATTTTTATATGAAAAACTTCTTTTGGACATATCTCCTAAACTAAGCGTCCAAGAGCGAAAAGGACGATAATTCGTGACCACCCCCAAAAAATCGAAAAATCCACCCAAATCCTAAAAAAATTGAAATTTTTATATGAAAAACTTCTTTTGGCCATATCTCCTAAACTAAGCGTCCTAGAGCGAAAAGGGCTTTAATTCGTGACCACCCCCAAAAAATCGAAAAATCCACCCAAATCCTAAAAAAATTGAAATTTTTATATGAAAAACTTCTTTTGGCCATATCTCCTAAACTAAGCGACCTAGAGCGAAAAGGACGATAATTCGTGACCACCCCCAAAAAATCGAAAAATCCACCCAAATCCTAAAAAAATTGAAATTTTTATATGAAAAACTTCTTTTGGCCATATCTCCTAAACTAAGCGTCCTAGAGCGAAAAGGACGATAATTCGTGACCACCCTCAAAAAATCGAAAAATCCACCCAAATCCTAAAAAAATTTAAATTTTTATATGAAAAACTTCTTTTGGCCATATCTCCTAAACTAAGCGTCCTAGAGCGAAAAGGACGATAATTCGTGACCACCCCCAAAAAATCGAAAAATCCACCCAAATCCTAAAAAAATTGAAATTTTTATATGAACAACTTCTTTTGGCCATATCTCCTAAACTAAGCGTCCTAGAGCGAAAAGGGCTTTAATTCGTGACCACCCCCAAAAAATCGAAAAATCCACCCAATCCTAAAAAAATTGAAATTTTTATATGAAAAACTTCGTTTGGCCATATCTCCTAAACTAAGCGTCCTAGAGCGAAAAGGACGATAATTCGTGACCACCCCCAAAAAATCGAAAAATCCACCCAAATCCTAAAAAAATTGAAATTTGTATATGAAAAACTTCTTTTGGCCATATCTCCTAAACTAAGCGTCCTAGAGCGAAAAGGGCTTTAATTCGTGACCACCCTCAAAAAATCGAAAAATCCACCCAAATCCTAAAAAAATTTAAATTTTTATATGAAAAACTTCTTTTGGCCATATCTCCTAAACTAAGCGTCCTAGAGCGAAAAGGACGATAATTCGTGACCACCCCCAAAAAATCGAAAAATCCACCCAAATCCTAAAAAAATTGAAATTTTTATATGAAAAACTTCTTTTGGCCATATCTCCTAAACTAAGCGTCCTAGAGCGAAAAGGGCTTTAATTCGTGACCACCCCCAAAAAATCGAAAAATCCACCCAAATCCTAAAAAAATTGAAATTTTTATATGAAAAACTTCTTTTGGCCATATCTCCTAAACTAAGCGACCTAGAGCGAAAAGGACGATAATTCGTGACCACCACCAAAAAATCGAAAAATCCACCCAAATCCTAAAAAAATTGAAATTTTTATATGAAAAACTTCTTTTGGCCATATCTCCTAAACTAAGCGTCCTAGAGCGAAAAGGGCTTTAATTCGTGACCAACCCCAAAAAATCGAAAAATCCACCCAATCCTAAAAAAGTTGAAATTTTTATATGAAAAACTTCGTTTGGCCATATCTCCTAAACTAAGCGTCCTAGAGCGAAAAGGGCTTTAATTCGTGACCACCCCCAACAAATCGAAAAATCCACCCAAATCCTAAAAAAATTGAAATTTTTATATGAAAAACTTCTTTTGGCCATATCTCCTAAACTAAGCGTTCTAGAGCGAAAAGGACGATAATTCGTGACCACCCCCAAAAAATCGAAAAATCCACCCAAATCCTAAAAAAATTGAAATTTTTATATGAAAAACTTCTTTTGGCCATATCTCCTAAACTAAGCGTCCTAGAGCGAAAAGGGCTTTAATTCGTGACCACACCCAAAAAATCGAAAAAACCACCCAAATCCTAAAAAAATTGAAATTTTTATATGAAAAACTTCTTTTGGCCATATCTCCTAAACTAAGCGTCCTAGAGCGAAAAGGACGATAATTCGTGACCACACCCAAAAAATCGAAAAATCCACCCAAATCCTAAAAAAATTGAAATTTTTATATGAAAAACTTCTTTTGGTCATATCTCCTAAACTAAGCGTCCTAGAGCGAAAAGGACGATAATTCGTGACCACCCCCAAAAAATTGAAAAATCCACCCAAATCCTAAAAAAATTGAAATTTTTATATGAAAAACTTCTTTTGGCCATATCTCCTAAACTAAGCGTCCTAGAGCGAAAAGGGCTTTAATTCGTGACCACATCCAAAAAATCGAAAAATCCACCCAAATTCTAAAAAAATTGAAAATCCACCCAAATCCTAAAAAAATTGAAATTGTTATATGAAAAACTTCTTTTGGCCATATCTCCTAAACTAAGCGTCCTAGAGCGAAAAGGACGATAATTCGTGACCACCCCCAAAAAATCGAAAAATCCACCCAAATCCTTAAAAAATTGAAATTTGTATATGAAAAACTTCTTGGCCATATCTCCTAAACTAAGCGTCCTAGAGCGAAAAGGGCTTTAATTCGTGACCACCCCCAAAAAATCGAAAAATCCACCCAAATACTAAAAAAATTGAAATTTTTATATGAAAAACTTCTTTTGGCCATATCTCCTAAACTAAGCGTCCTAGAGCGAAAAGGACGATAATTCGTGACCACCCCCAAAAAATTGAAAAATCCACCCAAATCCTAAAAAAATTGAAATTTTTATATGAAAAACTTCTTTTGGCCATATCTCCTAAACTAAGCGTCCTAGAGCGAAAAGGGCTTTAATTCGTGACCACCCCAAAAAAATCGAAAAATCCACCCAAATCCTAAAAAACTTGAAATTTTTATATGAACAACTTCTTTTGGCCATATCTCCTAAACTAAGCGTCCTAGAGCGAAAAGGGCTTTAATTCGTGACCACCCAAAAAATCGAAAAATCCACCCAAATCCTAAAAAAAATTGAAATTTCTATATGAAAAACTTCTTTTGGCCATATCTCCTAAACTAAGCGTCCTAGAGCGAAAAGGGCTTTAATTCGTGACCAACCCCAAAAAATCGAAAAATCCACCCAATCCTAAAAAAATTGAAATTTTTATATGAAAAACTTCGTTTGGCCATATCTCCTAAACTAAGCGTCCTAGAGCGAAAAGGGCTTTAATTCGTGACCACCCCCAAAAAATCGAAAAATCCACCCAAATCCTAAAAAAATTGAAATTTTTATATGAAAAACTTCTTTTGGCCATATCTCCTAAACTAAGCGTTCTAGAGCGAAAAAGACGATAATTCGTGACCACCCCCAAAAAATCGAAAAATCCACCCAAATCCTAAAAAAATTGAAATTTTTATATGAAAAACTTCTTTTGGCCATATCTCCTAAACTAAGCGTCCTAGAGCGAAAAGGGCTTTAATTCGTGACCACACCCAAAAAATCGAAAAAACCACCCAAATCCTAAAAAAATTGAAATTTTTATATGAAAAACTTCTTTTGGCCATATCTCCTAAACTAAGCGTCCTAGAGCGAAAAGGACGATAATTCGTGACCACACCCAAAAAATCGAAAAATCCACCCAAATCCTAAAAAAATTGAAATTTTTATATGAAAAACTTCTTTTGGTCATATCTCCTAAACTAAGCGTCCTAGAGCGAAAAGGACGATAATTCGTGACCACCCCCAAAAAATTGAAAAATCCACCCAAATCCTAAAAAAATTGAAATTTTTATATGAAAAACTTCTTTTGGCCATATCTCCTAAACTAAGCGTCCTAGAGCGAAAAGGACGATAATCCGTGACCACCCTCAAAAAATCGAAAAATCCACCCAAATCCTAAAAAAATTGAAATTTTTATATGAAAAACTTCTTGGCCATATCTCCTAAACTAAGCGTCCTAGAGCGAAAAGGGCTTTAATTCGTGACCACATCCAAAAAATCGAAAAATCCACCCAAATCCTAAAAAAATTGAAAATCCACCCAAATCCTAAAAAAATTGAAATTTTTATATGAAAAACTTCTTTTGGCCATATCTCCTAAACTAAGCGTCCTAGAGCGAAAAGGGCTTTAATTCGTGACCACCCCAAAAAAATCGAAAAATCCACCCAAATCCTAAAAAAATTGAAATTTTTATATGAAAAACTTCTTTTGGCCATATCTCCTAAACTAAGCGTCCTAGAGCGAAAAGGACGATAATTCGTGACCACACCCAAAAAATCAAAAAATCCACCCAAATCCTAAAAAAATTGAAATTTTTATATGAAAAACTTCTTTTGGTCATATCTCCTAAACTAAGCGTCCTAGAGCGAAAAGGACGATAATTCGTGACCACCCCCAAAAAATTGAAAAATCCACCCAAATCCTAAAAAAATTGAAATTTTTATATGAAAAACTTCTTTTGGCCATATCTCCTAAACTAAGCGTCCTAGAGCGAAAAGGGCTTTAATTCGTGACCAACCCCAAAAAATCGAAAAATCCACCCAATCCTAAAAAAATTGAAATTTTTATATGAAAAACTTCGTTTGGCCATATCTCCTAAACTAAGCGTCCTAGAGCGAAAAGGGCTTTAATTCGTGACCACCCCCAACAAATCGAAAAATCCACCCAAATCCTAAAAAAATTGAAATTTTTATATGAAAAACTTCTTTTGGCCATATCTCCTAAACTAAGCGTTCTAGAGCGAAAAGGACGATAATTCGTGACCACCCCCAAAAAATCGAAAAATCCACCCAAATCCTAAAAAAATTGAAATTTTTATATGAAAAACTTCTTTTGGCCATATCTCCTAAACTAAGCGTCCTAGAGCGAAAAGGGCTTTAATTCGTGACCACACCCAAAAAATCGAAAAAACCACCCAAATCCTAAAAAAATTGAAATTTTTATATGAAAAACTTCTTTTGGCCATATCTCCTAAACTAAGCGTCCTAGAGCGAAAAGGACGATAATTCGTGACCACACCCAAAAAATCGAAAAATCCACCCAAATCCTAAAAAAATTGAAATTTTTATATGAAAAAACTTCGTTTGGTCATATCTCCTAAACTAAGCGTCCTAGAGCGAAAAGGACGATAATTCGTGACCACCCCCAAAAAATTGAAAAATCCACCCAAATCCTAAAAAAATTGAAATTTTTATATGAAAAACTTCTTTTGGCCATATCTCCTAAACTAAGCGTCCTAGAGCGAAAAGGACGATAATCCGTGACCACCCTCAAAAAATCGAAAAATCCACCCAAATCCTAAAAAAATTGAAATTTTTATATGAAAAACTTCTTGGCCATATCTCCTAAACTAAGCGTCCTAGAGCGAAAAGGGCTTTAATTCGTGACCACATCCAAAAAATCGAAAAATCCACCCAAATTCTAAAAAAATTGAAAATCCACCCAAATCCTAAAAAAATTGAAATTGTTATATGAAAAACTTCTTTTGGCCATATCTCCTAAACTAAGCGTCCTAGAGCGAAAAGGACGATAATTCGTGACCACCCCCAAAAAATCGAAAAATCCACCCAAATCCTTAAAAAATTGAAATTTGTATATGAAAAACTTCTTGGCCATATCTCCTAAACTAAGCGTCCTAGAGCGAAAAGGGCTTTAATTCGTGACCACCCCCAAAAAATCGAAAAATCCACCCAAATACTAAAAAAATTGAAATTTTTATATGAAAAACTTCTTTTGGCCATATCTCCTAAACTAAGCGTCCTAGAGCGAAAAGGACGATAATTCGTGACCACCCCCAAAAAATTGAAAAATCCACCCAAATCCTAAAAAAATTGAAATTTTTATATGAAAAACTTCTTTTGGCCATATCTCCTAAACTAAGCGTCCTAGAGCGAAAAGGGCTTTAATTCGTGACCACCCCAAAAAAATCGAAAAATCCACCCAAATCCTAAAAAACTTGAAATTTTTATATGAACAACTTCTTTTGGCCATATCTCCTAAACTAAGCGTCCTAGAGCGAAAAGGGCTTTAATTCGTGACCACCCAAAAAATCGAAAAATCCACCCAAATCCTAAAAAAAATTGAAATTTCTATATGAAAAACTTCTTTTGGCCATATCTCCTAAACTAAGCGTCCTAGAGCGAAAAGGGCTTTAATTCGTGACCAACCCCAAAAAATCGAAAAATCCACCCAATCCTAAAAAAATTGAAATTTTTATATGAAAAACTTCGTTTGGCCATATCTCCTAAACTAAGCGTCCTAGAGCGAAAAGGGCTTTAATTCGTGACCACCCCCAAAAAATCGAAAAATCCACCCAAATCCTAAAAAAATTGAAATTTTTATATGAAAAACTTCTTTTGGCCATATCTCCTAAACTAAGCGTTCTAGAGCGAAAAAGACGATAATTCGTGACCACCCCCAAAAAATCGAAAAATCCACCCAAATCCTAAAAAAATTGAAATTTTTATATGAAAAACTTCTTTTGGCCATATCTCCTAAACTAAGCGTCCTAGAGCGAAAAGGGCTTTAATTCGTGACCACACCCAAAAAATCGAAAAAACCACCCAAATCCTAAAAAAATTGAAATTTTTATATGAAAAACTTCTTTTGGCCATATCTCCTAAACTAAGCGTCCTAGAGCGAAAAGGACGATAATTCGTGACCACACCCAAAAAATCGAAAAATCCACCCAAATCCTAAAAAAATTGAAATTTTTATATGAAAAACTTCTTTTGGTCATATCTCCTAAACTAAGCGTCCTAGAGCGAAAAGGACGATAATTCGTGACCACCCCCAAAAAATTGAAAAATCCACCCAAATCCTAAAAAAATTGAAATTTTTATATGAAAAACTTCTTTTGGCCATATCTCCTAAACTAAGCGTCCTAGAGCGAAAAGGACGATAATCCGTGACCACCCTCAAAAAATCGAAAAATCCACCCAAATCCTAAAAAAATTGAAATTTTTATATGAAAAACTTCTTGGCCATATCTCCTAAACTAAGCGTCCTAGAGCGAAAAGGGCTTTAATTCGTGACCACATCCAAAAAATCGAAAAATCCACCCAAATCCTAAAAAAATTGAAAATCCACCCAAATCCTAAAAAAATTGAAATTTTTATATGAAAAACTTCTTTTGGCCATATCTCCTAAACTAAGCGTCCTAGAGCGAAAAGGACGATAATTCGTGACCACCCCCAAAAAATCGAAAAATCCACCCAAATCCTTAAAAAATTGAAATTTGTATATGAAAAACTTCTTGGCCATATCTCCTAAACTAAGCGTCCTAGAGCGAAAAGGGCTTTAATTCGTGACCACCCCCAAAAAATCGAAAAATCCACCCAAATCCTAAAAAAATTGAAATTTTTATATGAAAAACTTCTTTTGGCCATATCTCCTAAACTAAGCGTCCTAGAGCGAAAAGGACGATAATTCGTGACCACCCCCAAAAAATCGAAAAATCCACCCAAATCCTAAAAAAATTGAAATTTTTATATGAACAACTTCTTTTGGCCATATCTCCTAAACTAAGCGTCCTAGAGCGAAAAGGACGATAATTCGTGACCACCCTCAAAAAATCGAAAAATCCACCCAAATCCTAAAAAAATTGAAATTTTTATATGAAAAACTTCTTTTGGCCATATCTCCTAAACTAAGCGTCCTAGAGCGAAAAGGACGATAATTCGTGACCACCCTCAAAAAATCGAAAAATCCACCCAAATCCTAAAAAAATTGAAATTTTTATATGAAAAACTTCTTTTGGCCATATCTCCTAAACTAAGCGTCCTAGAGCGAAAAGGACGATAATTCGTGACCACCCCCAAAAAATCGAAAAATCCACCCAAATCCTAAAAAAATTGAAATTTTTATATGAACAACTTCTTTTGGCCATATCTCCTAAACTAAGCGTCCTAGAGCGAAAAGGACGATAATTCGTGACCACCCCCAAAAAATCGAAAAATCCACCCAAATCCTAAAAAAATTGAAATTTTTATATGAAAAACTTCTTTTGACCATATCTCCTAAACTAAGCGTCCTAGAGCGAAAAGGGCTTTAATTCGTGACCACCCCCAAAAAATCGAAAAATCCACCCAAATCCTAAAAAAATTGAAATTTTTATATGAAAAACTTCTTTTGGCCATATCTCCTAAACTAAGCGTCCTAGAGCGAAAAGGACGATAATTCGTGACCACCCCCAAAAAATCGAAAAATCCACCCAAATCCTAAAAAAATTGAAATTTTTATATGAAAAACTTTTTTTGGCCATATCTCCTAAACTAAGCGTCCTAGAGCGAAAAGGACGATAATTTGTGACCACCCTCAAAAAATCGAAAAATCCACCCAAATCCTAAAAAAATTTAAATTTTTATATGAAAAACTTCTTTTGGCCATATCTCCTAAACTAAGCGTCCTAGAGCGAAAAGGACGATAATTCGTGACCACCCCCAAAAAATCGAAAAATCCACCCAAATCCTAAAAAAATTGAAATTTTTATATGAAAAACTTCGTTTGGCCATATCTCCTAATCTAAGCGTCCTAGAGCGAAAAGGGCTTTAATTCGTGACCACCCCCAAAAAATCGAAATATCCACCCAATCCTAAAAAATTTAAATTTTAATATGAAAAACTTCGTTTGGCCATATCTCCTAAACTAAGCGTCCTAGAGCGAAAAGGGCTTTAATTCGTGACCACCCCCAAAAAATCGAAAAATCCACCCAAATCCTAAAAAAATTGAAATTTTTATATGAACAACTTCTTTTGGCCATATCTCCTAAACTAAGCGTCCTAGAGCGAAAAGGACGATAATTCGTGACCACCCCCAAAAAATCGAAAAATCCACCCAAATCCTAAAAAAATTGAAATTTTTATATGAAAAACTTCTTGGCCATATCTCCTAAACTAAGCGTCCTAGAGCGAAAAGGGCTTTAATTCGTGGCCACCCTCAAAAAATCGAAAAATCCACCCAAATCCTAAAAAAATTGAAATTTTTATATGAAAAACTTCTTTTGGCCATATTTTCTAAACTAAGCGTCCTAGAGCGAAAAGGGCTTTAATTCGTGACCACCCTCAAAAAATCGAAAAATCCACCCAAATCCTAAAAAAAATGAAATTTTTATATGAAAAACTTCTTTTGGCCATATCTCCTAAACTAAGCGTCCTAGAGCGAAAAGGACGATAATTCGTGACCACCCCCAAAAAATCAAAAAATCCACCCAAATCCTAACAAAATTGAAATTTTTATATGAAAAACTTCTTTTGGCCATATCTCCTAAACTAAGCGTCCTAGAGCGAAAAGGGCTTTAATTCGTGACCACCCCCAAAAAATCGAAAAATCCACCCAAATCCTAAAAAAATTGAAATTTTTATATGAAAAACTTCTTTTGGCCATATCTCCTAAACTAAGCGTCCTAGAGCGAAAAGGGCTTTAATTCGTGACCACCCCCAAAAAATCGAAAAATCCACCCAAATCCTAAAAAAATTGAAATTTTTATATGAAAAACTTCTTTTGGCCATATCTCCTAAACTAAGCGTCCTAGAGCGAAAAGGACGATAATTCGTGACCACCCCCAAAAAATCGAAAAATCCACCCAAATCCTAAAAAAATTGAAATTTGTATATGAAAAACTTCTTTTGGCCATATCTCCTAAACTAAGCGTCCTAGAGCGAAAAGGGCTTTAATTCGTGACCACCCTCAAAAAATCGAAAAATCCACCCAAATCCTAAAAAAATTGAAATTTTTATATGAAAAACTTCTTTTGGCCATATCTCCTAAACTAAGCGTCCTAGAGCGAAAAGGACGATAATTCGTGACCACCCCCAAAAAATCGAAAAATCCACCCAAATCCTAAAAAAATTGAAATTTTTATATGAAAAACTTCTTTTGGCCATATCTCCTAAACTAAGCGTCCTAGAGCGAAAAGGACGATAATTCGTGACCACCCCCAAAAAATCGAAAAATCCACCCAAATCCTAAAAAAATTGAAATTTTTATATGAAAAACTTCTTTTGGCCATATCTCCTAAACTAAGCGTCCTAGAGCGAAAAGGGCTTTAATTCGTGACCACTCCCAAAAAATCGAAAAATCCACCCAAATCCTAAAAAAATTGAAATTTTTATATGAAAAACTTCTTTTGGCCATATCTCCTAAACTAAGCGTCCTAGAGCGAAAAGGACGATAATTCGTGACCACCCCCAAAAAATCGAAAAATCCACCCAAATCCTAAAAAAATTGAAATTTTTATATGAAAAACTTCTTTTGGCCATATCTCCTAAACTAAGCGTCCTAGAGCGAAAAGGGCTTTAATTCGTGACCACCCCCAAAAAATCGAAAAATCCACCCAAATCCTAAAAAAATTGAAATTTTTATATGAAAAACTTCTTTTGGCCATATCTCCTAAACTAAGCGTCCTAGAGCGAAAAGGACGATAATTCGTGACCACCCCCAAAAAATCGAAAAATCCACCCAAATCCTAAAAAAATTGAAATTTGTATATGAAAAACTTCTTTTGGCCATATCTCCTAAACTAAGCGTCCTAGAGCGAAAAGGGCTTTAATTCGTGACCACCCCCAAAAAATCGAAAAATCCACCCAAATCCTAAAAAAATTGAAATTTTTATATGAACAACTTCTTTTGGCCATATCTCCTAAACTAAGCGTCCTAGAGCGAAAAGGGCTTTAATTCGTGACCACCCCCAAAAAATCGAAAAATCCACCCAAATCCTAAAAAAATTGAAATTTGTATATGAAAAACTTCTTTTGGCCATATCTCCTAAACTAAGCGTCCTAGAGCGAAAAGGGCTTTAATTCGTGACCACCCTCAAAAAATCGAAAAATCCACCCAAATCCTAAAAAAATTTAAATTTTTATATGAAAAACTTCTTTTGGCCATATCTCCTAAACTAAGCGTCCTAGAGCGAAAAGGACGATAATTCGTGACCACCCCCAAAAAATCGAAAAATCCACCCAAATCCTAAAAAAATTTAAATTTGTATATGAAAAACTTCTTTTGGCCATATCTCCTAAACTAAGCGTCCTAGAGCGAAAAGGGCTTTAATTCGTGACCACCCCCAAAAAATCGAAAAATCCACCCAAATCCTAAAAAAATTAAAATTTTTATATGAAAAACTTCTTTTGGCCATATCTCCTAAACTAAGCGTCCTAGAGCGAAAAGGACGATAATTCGTGACCACCCTCAAAAAATCGAAAAATCCACCCAAATCCTAAAAAAAATTGAAATTTTTATATGAAAAACTTCTTTTGGCCATATCTCCTAAACTAAGCGTCCTAGAGCGAAAAGGGCTTTAATTCGTGACCACTCCCAAAAAATCGAAAAATCCACCCAAATCCTAAAAAAATTGAAATTTTTATATGAAAAACTTCTTTTGGCCATATCTCCTAAACTAAGCGTCCTAGAGCGAAAAGGACGATAATTCGTGACCACCCCCAAAAAATCGAAAAATCCACCCAAATCCTAAAAAAATTGAAATTTTTATATGAAAAACTTCTTTTGGCCATATCTCCTAAACTAAGCGTCCTAGAGCGAAAAGGGCTTTAATTCGTGACCACCCCCAAAAAATCGAAAAATCCACCCAAATCCTAAAAAAATTGAAATTTTTATATGAAAAACTTCTTTTGGCCATATCTCCTAAACTAAGCGTCCTAGAGCGAAAAGGACGATAATTCGTGACCACCCCCAAAAAATCGAAAAATCCACCCAAATCCTAAAAAAATTGATATTTGTATATGAAAAACTTCTTTTGGCCATATCTCCTAAACTAAGCGTCCTAGAGCGAAAAGGGCTTTAATTCGTGACCACCCCCAAAAAATCGAAAAATCCACCCAAATCCTAAAAAAATTGAAATTTTTATATGAACAACTTCTTTTGGCCATATCTCCTAAACTAAGCGTCCTAGAGCGAAAAGGGCTTTAATTCGTGACCACCCCCAAAAAATCGAAAAATCCACCCAAATCCTAAAAAAATTGAAATTTGTATATGAAAAACTTCTTTTGGCCATATCTCCTAAACTAAGCGTCCTAGAGCGAAAAGGGCTTTAATTCGTGACCACCCTCAAAAAATCGAAAAATCCACCCAAATCCTAAAAAAATTTAAATTTTTATATGAAAAACTTCTTTTGGCCATATCTCCTAAACTAAGCGTCCTAGAGCGAAAAGGGCTTTAATTCGTGACCACCCCCAAAAAATCGAAAAATCCACCCAAATCCTAAAAAAATTGAAATTTTTATATGAACAACTTCTTTTGGCCATATCTCCTAAACTAAGCGTCCTAGAGCGAAAAGGGCTTTAATTCGTGACCACCCCCAAAAAATCGAAAAATCCACCCAAATCCTAAAAAAATTGAAATTTGTATATGAAAAACTTCTTTTGGCCATATCTCCTAAACTAAGCGTCCTAGAGCGAAAAGGGCTTTAATTCGTGACCACCCTCAAAAAATCGAAAAATCCACCCAAATCCTAAAAAAATTTAAATTTGTATATGAAAAACTTCTTTTGGCCATATCTCCTAAACTAAGCGTCCTAGAGCGAAAAGGGCTTTAATTCGTGACCACCCCCAAAAAATCGAAAAATCCACCCAAATCCTAAAAAAATTAAAATTTTTATATGAAAAACTTCTTTTGGCCATATCTCCTAAACTAAGCGTCCTAGAGCGAAAAGGACGATAATTCGTGACCACCCTCAAAAAATCGAAAAATCCACCCAAATCCTAAAAAAAATTGAAATTTTTATATGAAAAACTTCTTTTGGCCATATCTCCTAAACTATGCGTCCTAGAGCGAAAAGGACGATAATTCGTGACCACCCCCAAAAAATCGAAAAATCCACCCAAATCCTAAAAAAATTGAAATTTTTATATGAAAAACTTCTTTTGGCCATATCTCCTAAACTAAGCGTCCTAGAGCGAAAAGGGCTTTAATTCGTGACCACCCTCAAAAAATCGAAAAATCCACCCAAATCCTAAAAAAATTGAAATTTTTATATGAAAAACTTCTTTTGGTCATATCTCCTAAACTAAGCGTCCTAGAGCGAAAAGGGCTTTAATTCGTGACCACCCCAAAAAAATCGAAAAATCCACCCAAATCCTAAAAAAATTGAAATTTTTATATGAAAAACTTCTTTTGGCCATATCTCCTAAACTAAGCGTCATAGAGCGAAAAGGACGATAATTTGTGACCACCCTCAAAAAATCGAAAAATCCACCCAAATCCTAAAAAAATTGAAATTTTTATATGAAAAACTTCTTTTGGCCATATCTCCTAAACTAAGCGTCCTAGAGCGAAAAGGGCTTTAATTCGTGACCACCCCCAAAAAATCGAAAATCCACCCAAATCCTAAAAAAATTGAAATTTTTATATGAAAAACTTCTTTTGGCCATATCTCCTAAACTAAGCGTCCTAGAGCGAAAAGGGCTTTAATTCGTGACCACCCCCAAAAAATCGAAAATCCACCCAATCCTAAAAAAATTGAAATTTTTATATGAAAAACTTCGTTTGGCCATATCTCCTAAACTAAGCGTCCTAGAGCGAAAAGGGCTTTAATTCGTGACCACCCCCAAAAAATCGAAAAATCCACCCAAATCCTAAAAAAAATGAAATTTTTATATGAAAAACTTCTTTTGGTCATATCTCCTAAACTAAGCGTCCTAGAGCGAAAAGGACGATAATTCGTGACCACCCCCAAAAAATCGAAAAATCCACCCAAATCCTAAAAAAATTGAAATTTTTATATGAAAAACTTCTTTTGGCCATATCTCCTACACTAAGCGTCCTAGAGCGAAAGGGCTTTAATTCGTGACCACCCTCAAAAAATCGAAAAATCCACCCAAATCCTAAAAAAATTGAAATTTTTATATGAAAAACTTCTTTTGGCCATATCTCCTAAACTAAGCGTCCTAGAGCGAAAAGGACGATAATTCGTGACCACCCCCAAAAAATCGAAAAATCCACCCAAATCCTAAAAAAATTGAAATTTTTATATGAAAAACTTCTTTTGGCCATATGTCCTAAACTAAGCGTCCTAGAGCGAAAAGGACGATAATTCGTGACCACCCCCAAAAAATCGAAAAATCCACCCAAATCCTAAAAAAATTGAAATTTGTATATGAAAAACTTCTTTTGGCAATATCTCCTAAACTAAGCGTCCTAGAGCGAAAAGGGCTTTAATTCGTGACCACCCCCAAAAAATCGAAAATTCACCCAAATCCTAAAAAAATTGAAATTTTTATAAGAAAAACTTCTTTTGGCCATATCTCCTAAACTAAGCGTCCTAGAGCGAAAAGGACGATAATTCGTGACCACCCCCAAAAAATCGAAAAATCCACCCAAATCCTAAAAAAATTGAAATTTTTATATGAAAAACTTCTTTTGGCCATATCTCCTAAACTAAGCGTCCTAGAGCGAAAAGGGCTTTAATTCGTGACCACCCCCAAAAAATCGAAAATCCACCCAAATCCTAAAAAAATTGAAATTTTTATATGAAAAACTTCTTTTGGCCATATCTCCTAAACTAAGCGTCCTAGAGCGAAAAGGGCTTTAATTCGTGACCACCCCCAAAAAATCGAAAATCCACCCAATCCTAAAAAAATTGAAATTTTTATATGAAAAACTTCGTTTGGCCATATCTCCTAAACTAAGCGTCCTAGAGCGAAAAGGGCTTTAATTCGTGACCACCCCCAAAAAATCGAAAAATCCACCCAAATCCTAAAAAAAATGAAATTTTTATATGAAAAACTTCTTTTGGTCATATCTCCTAAACTAAGCGTCCTAGAGCGAAAAGGACGATAATTCGTGACCACCCCCAAAAAATCGAAAAATCCACCCAAATCCTAAAAAAATTGAAATTTTTATATGAAAAACTTCTTTTGGCCATATCTCCTAAACTAAGCGCCCTAGAGCGAAAGGGCTTTAATTCGTGACCACCCTCAAAAAATCGAAAAATCCACCCAAATCCTAAAAAAATTGAAATTTTTATATGAAAAACTTCTTTTGGCCATATCTCCTAAACTAAGCGTCCTAGAGCGAAAAGGACGATAATTCGTGACCACCCCCAAAAAATCGAAAAATCCACCCAAATCCTAAAAAAATTGAAATTTTTATATGAAAAACTTCTTTTGGCCATATGTCCTAAACTAAGCGTCCTAGAGCGAAAAGGACGATAATTCGTGACCACCCCCAAAAAATCGAAAAATCCACCCAAATCCTAAAAAAATTGAAATTTGTATATGAAAAACTTCTTTTGGCAATATCTCCTAAACTAAGCGTCCTAGAGCGAAAAGGGCTTTAATTCGTGACCACCCCCAAAAAATCGAAAATTCACCCAAATCCTAAAAAAATTGAAATTTTTATAAGAAAAACTTCTTTTGGCCATATCTCCTAAACTAAGCGTCCTAGAGCGAAAAGGACGATAATTCGTGACCACCCCCAAAAAATCGAAAAATCCACCCAAATCCTAAAAAAATTTAAATTTTTATATGAAAAACTTCTTTTGGCCATATCTCCTAAACTAAGCGTCCTAGAGCGAAAAGGACGATAATTCGTGACCACCCCCAAAAAATTGAAAAATCCACCCAAATCCTAAAAAAATTGAAATTTTTATATGAAAAACTTCTTTTGGCCATATCTCCTAAACTAAGCGTCCTAGAGCGAAAAGGGCTTTAATTCGTGTCCACCCTCAAAAAATCGAAAAATCCACCCAAATCCTAAAAAAATTGAAATTTTTATATGAAAAACTTCTTTTGGCCATATCTCCTAAACTAAGCGTCCTAGAGCGAAAGGGCTTTAATTCGTGACCACCCCAAAAAAATCGAAAAATCCACCCAAATCCTAAAAAAATTGAAATTTTTATATGAAAAACTTCTTTTGGCCATATCTCCTAAACTAAGCGTCCTAGAGCGAAAAGGACGATAATTCGTGACCACCCCCAAAAAATCGAAAAATCCACCCAAATCCTAAAAAAATTGAAATTTTTATATGAAAAACTTCTTTTGGCCATATCTCCTAAACTAAGCGTCCTAGAGCGAAAAGGACGATAATTCGTGACCACCCCCAAAAAATCGAAAAATCCACCCAAATCCTAAAAAAATTTAAATTTTTATATGAACAACTTCTTTTGGCCATATCTCCTAAACTAAGCGTCCTAGAGCGAAAAGGGCTTTAATTCGTGACCACCCCCAAAAAATCGAAAAATCCACCCAAATCCTAAAGAAATTGAAATTTTTATATGAAAAACTTCTTTTGGCCATATCTCCTAAACTAAGCGTCCTAGAGCGAAAAGGACGATAATTCGTGACCACCCCCAAAAAATCGAAAAATCCACCCAAATCCTAAAAAAAATTGAAATTTTTATATGAAAAACTTCTTTTGGCCATATCTCCTAAACTAAGCGTCCTAGAGCGAAAAGGGCTTTAATTCGTGACCACCCTCAAAAAATCGAAAAATCCACCCAAATCCTAAAAAAATTTAAATTTTTATATGAAAAACTTCTTTTGGCCATATCTTCTAAACTAAGCGTCCTAGAGCGAAAAGGACGATAATTCGTGACCACCCCCAAAAAATCGAAAAATCCACCCAAAACCTAAAAAAATTGAAATTTTTATATGAAAAACTTCTTTTGGTCATATCTCCTAAACTAAGCGTCCTAGAGCGAAAAGGACGATAATTCGTGACCACCCCCAAAAAATTGAAAAATCCACCCAAATCCTAAAAAAAATGAAAATTTTATATGAAAAACTTCTTTTGGCCATATCTCCTAAACTAAGCGTCCTAGAGCGAAAAGGACGATAATTCGTGACCACCCCCAAAAAATTGAAAAATCCACCCAAATCCTAAAAAAAATGAAAATTTTATATGAAAAACTTCTTTTGGCCATATCTCCTAAACTAAGCGTCCTAGAGCGAAAAGGGCTTTAATTCGTGACCACCCCAAAAAAATCGAAAAATCCACCCAAATCCTAAAAAAATTTAAATTTTTATATGAAAAACTTCTTTTGGCCATATCTCCTAAACTAAGCGTCCTAGAGCGAAAAGGACGATAATTCGTGACCACCCTCAAAAAATCGAAAAATCCACCCAAATCCTAAAAAAATTGAAATTTTTATATGAAAAACTTCTTTTGGCCATATCTCCTAAACTAAGCGTCCTAGAGCGAAAAGGACGATAATTCGTGACCACCCCCAAAAAATCGAAAAATCCACCCAAATCCTAAAAAAATTGAAATTTTTATATGAAAAACTTCTTTTGGCCATATCTCCTAAACTAAGCGTCCTAGAGCGAAAAGGGCTTTAATTCGTGACCACCCTCAAAAAATCGAAAAATCCACCCAAATCCTAAAAAAATTGAAATTTTTATATGAAAAACTTCTTTTGGCCATATCTCCTAAACTAAGCGACCTAGAGCGAAAAGGACGATAATTCGTGACCACCACCAAAAAATCGAAAAATCCACCCAAATCCTAAAAAAATTGAAATTTTTATATGAAAAACTTCTTTTGGCCATATCTCCTAAACTAAGCGTCCTAGAGCGAAAAGGGCTTTAATTCGTGTCCACCCTCAAAAAATCGAAAAATCCACCCAAATCCTAAAAAAATTGAAATTTTTATATGAAAAACTTCTTTTGGCCATATCTCCTAAACTAAGCGTCCTAGAGCGAAAAGGACGATAATTCGTGACCACACCCAAAAAATCGAAAAATCCACCCAAATCCTAAAAAAATTGAAATTTTTATATGAAAAACTTCTTTTGGTCATATCTCCTAAACTAAGCGTCCTAGAGCGAAAAGGACGATAATTCGTGACCACCCCCAAAAAATCGAAAAATCCACCCAAATCCTAAAAAAATTTAAATTTTTATATGAACAACTTCTTTTGGCCATATCTCCTAAACTAAGCGTCCTAGAGCGAAAAGGGCTTTAATTCGTGACCACCCCCAAAAAATCGAAAAATCCACCCAAATCCTAAAGAAATTGAAATTTTTATATGAAAAACTTCTTTTGGCCATATCTCCTAAACTAAGCGTCCTAGAGCGAAAAGGACGATAATTCGTGACCACCCCCAAAAAATCGAAAAATCCACCCAAATCCTAAAAAAAATTGAAATTTTTATATGAAAAACTTCTTTTGGCCATATCTCCTAAACTAAGCGTCCTAGAGCGAAAAGGGCTTTAATTCGTGACCACCCTCAAAAAATCGAAAAATCCACCCAAATCCTAAAAAAATTGAAATTTTTATATGAAAAACTTCTTTTGGCCATATCTTCTAAACTAAGCGTCCTAGAGCGAAAAGGACGATAATTCGTGACCACCCCCAAAAAATCGAAAAATCCACCCAAATCCTAAAAAATTGAAATTTTTATATGAAAAACTTCTTTTGGCCATATCTCCTAAACTAAGCGTCCTAGAGCGAAAAGGACGATAATTCGTGACCACACCCAAAAAATCGAAAAATCCACCCAAAACCTAAAAAAATTGAAATTTTTATATGAAAAACTTCTTTTGGTCATATCTCCTAAACTAAGCGTCCTAGAGCGAAAAGGACGATAATTCGTGACCACCCCCAAAAAATTGAAAAATCCACCCAAATCCTAAAAAAAATGAAAATTTTATATGAAAAACTTCTTTTGGCCATATCTCCTAAACTAAGCGTCCTAGAGCGAAAAGGGCTTTAATTCGTGACCACCCCAAAAAAATCGAAAAATCCACCCAAATCCTAAAAAAATTTAAATTTTTATATGAAAAACTTCTTTTGGCCATATCTCCTAAACTAAGCGTCCTAGAGCGAAAAGGACGATAATTCGTGACCACCCTCAAAAAATCGAAAAATCCACCCAAATCCTAAAAAAATTGAAATTTTTATATGAAAAACTTCTTTTGGCCATATCTCCTAAACTAAGCGTCCTAGAGCGAAAAGGACGATAATTCGTGACCACCCCCAAAAAATCGAAAAATCCACCCAAATCCTAAAAAAATTGAAATTTTTATATGAAAAACTTCTTTTGGCCATATCTCCTAAACTAAGCGTCCTAGAGCGAAAAGGGCTTTAATTCGTGACCACCCTCAAAAAATCGAAAAATCCACCCAAATCTTAAAAAAATTGAAATTTTTATATGAAAAACTTCTTTTGGCCATATCTCCTAAACTAAGCGTCCTAGAGCGAAAAGGACGATAATTCGTGACCACCCCCAAAAAATCGAAAAATCCACCCAAATCCTAAAAAAATTGAAATTTTTATATGAAAAACTTCTTTTGGCCATATCTCCTAAACTAAGCGTCCTAGAGCGAAAAGGGCTTTAATTCGTGACCACCCTCAAAAAATCGAAAAATCCACCCAAATCCTAAAAAAATTGAAATTTTTATATGAAAAACTTCTTTTGGCCATATCTCCTAAACTAAGCGTCCTAGAGCGAAAAGGACGATAATTCGTGACCACACCCAAAAAATCAAAAAATCCACCCAAATCCTAAAAAAATTGAAATTTTTATATGAAAAACTTCTTTTGGTCATATCTCCTAAACTAAGCGTCCTAGAGCGAAAAGGACGATAATTCGTGACCACCCCCAAAAAATTGAAAAATCCACCCAAATCCTAAAAAAATTGAAATTTTTATATGAAAAACTTCTTTTGGCCATATCTCCTAAACTAAGCGTCCTGGAGCGAAAAGGCCTTTAATTAAAAAAATCGGAAAATCCACCCAAATCCTAAAAAAATTGAAATTTTTATATGAAAAACTTCTTTTGGCCATATCTCCTAAACTAAGCGTCCTAGAGCGAAAAGGACGATAATTCGTGACCACCCTCAAAAAATCGAAAAATCCACCCAAATCCTAAAAAAATTGAAATTTTTATATGAAAAACTTCTTTTGGCCATATAACCTAAACTAAGCGTCCTAGAGCGAAAAGGACGATAATTCGTGACCACCCCCAAAAAATCGAAAAATCCACCCAAATCCTAAAAAAATTGAAATTTTTATATGAACAACTTCTTTTGGCCATATCTCCTAAACTAAGCGTCCTAGAGCGAAAAGGGCTTTAATTCGTGACCACCCCCAAAAAATCGAAAAATCCACCCAAATCCTAAAAAAATTGAAATTTTTATATGAAAAACTTCTTTTGGCCATATCTCCTAAACTAAGCGTCCTAGAGCGAAAAGGACGATAATTCGTGACCACCCCCAAAAAATCGAAAAATCCACCCAAATCTTAAAAAAAAAAAGTAAAATTTTTATATGAAAAACTTCTTTTGGCCATATCTCCTAAACTAAGCGTCCTAGAGCGAAAAGAGCTTTAATTCGTGACCACCCCAACAAAATCGAAAAATCCACCCAATTCCTAAAAAAATTGAAATTTTTATATGAAAAACTTCTTTTGGCCATATCTCTTAAACTAAGCGTCCTAGAGCGAAAAGGACGATAATTCGTGACCACCCTCAAAAAATCGAAAAATCCACCCAAATCCTAAAAAAATTTAAATTTTTATATGAAAAACTTCTTTTGGCCATATCTCCTAAACTAAGCGTCCTAGAGCGAAAAGGACGATAATTCGTGACCACCCCCAAAAAATCGAAAAATCCACCCAAATCCTAAAAAATTGAAATTTTTATATGAAAAACTTCTTTTGGCCATATCTCCTAAACTAAGCGTCCTAGAGCGAAAAGGGCTTTAATTCGTGACCACCCCCAAAAAATCGAAAAATCCACCCAAATCCTAAAAAAATTGAAATTTTTATATGAAAAACTTCTTTTGGCCATATCTCCTAAACTAAGCGTCCTAGAGCGAAAAGGACGATAATTCGTGACCACCCTCAAAAAATCGAAAAATCCACCCAAATCCTAAAAAAATTGAAATTTTTATATGAAAAACTTTTTTTGGCCATATCTCCTAAACTAAGCGTCCTAGAGCGAAAAGGACGATAATTCGTGACCACCCCCAAAAAATCGAAAAATCCACCCAAATCCTAAAAAAATTGAAATTTTTATATGAACAACTTCTTTTGGCCATATCTCCTAAACTAAGCGTCCTAGAGCGAAAAGGGCTTTAATTCGTGACCACCCCCAAAAAATCGAAAAATCCACCCAAATCCTAAAAAAATTTAAATTTTTATATGAAAAACTTCTTTTGGCCATATCTCCTAAACTAAGCGTCCTAGAGCGAAAAGGACGATAATTCGTGACCACCCCCAAAACATCGAAAAATCCACCCAAATCCTAAAAAAATTTAAATTTTTATATGAAAAACTTCTTTTGGCCATATCTCCTAAACTAAGCGTCCTAGAGCGAAAAGGACGATAATTCGTGACCACCCCCAAAAAATCGAAAAATCCACCCAAATCCTAAAAAAATTGAAATTTTTATATGAAAAACTTCTTTTGGCCATATCTCCTAAACTAAGCGTCCTAGAGCGAAAAGGTCTTTACTTCGTGACCACCCTCAAAAAATCGAAAAATCCACCCAAATCCTAAAAAAATTTAAATTTTTATATGAAAAACTTCTTTTGGCCATATCTCCTAAACTAAGCGTCCAAGAGCGAAAAGGACGATAATTCGTGACCACCCCCAAAAAATCGAAAAATCCACCCAAATCCTAAAAAAATTTAAATTTTTATATGAAAAACTTCTTTTGGCCATATCTCCTAAACTAAGCGTCCTAGAGCGAAAAGGGCTTTAATTCGTGACCACCCTCAAAAAATCGAAAAATCCACCCAAATCCTAAAAAAATTGAAATTTTTATATGAAAAACTTCTTTTGGCCATATCTCCTAAACTAAGCGTCCTAGAGCGAAAAGGACGATAATTCGTGACCACCCCCAAAAAATCGAAAAATCCACCCAAATCCTAAAAAAATTTAAATTTTTATATGAAAAACTTCTTTTGGCCATATCTCCTAAACTAAGCGTCCTAGAGCGAAAAGGACGATAATTCGTGACCACACCCAAAAAATCGAAAAATCCACCCAAATCCTAAAAAAATTGAAATTTTTATATGAAAAACTTCTTTTGGCCATATCTCCTAAACTAAGCGTCCTAGAGCGAAAAGGACGATAATTCGTGACCACCCCCAAAAAATTGAAAAATCCACCCAAATCCTAAAAAAATTGAAATTTTTATATGAAAAACTTCTTTTGGCCATATCTCCTAAACTAAGCGTCCTAGAGCGAAAAGGGCTTTAATTCGTGACCACCCCAAAAAAATCGAAAAATCCACCCAAATCCTAAAAAACTTGAAATTTTTATATGAACAACTTCTTTTGGCCATATCTCCTAAACTAAGCGTCCTAGAGCGAAAAGGGCTTTAATTCGTGACCACCCTCAAAAAATCGAAAAATCCACCCAAATCCTAAAAAAAATTGAAATTTTTATATGAAAAACTTCTTTTGGCCATATCTCCTAAACTAAGCGTCCTAGAGCGAAAAGGGCTTTAATTCGTGACCAACCCCAAAAAATCGAAAAATCCACCCAATCCTAAAAAAATTGAAATTTTTATATGAAAAACTTCGTTTGGCCATATCTCCTAAACTAAGCGTCCTAGAGCGAAAAGGGCTTTAATTCGTGACCACCCCCAAACAAATCGAAAAATCCACCCAAATCCTAAAAAAATTGAAATTTTTATATGAAAAACTTCTTTTGGCCATATCTCCTAAACTAAGCGTTCTAGAGCGAAAAGGACGATAATTCGTGACCACCCCCAAAAAATCGAAAAATCCACCCAAATCCTAAAAAAATTGAAATTTTTATATGAAAAACTTCTTTTGGCCATATCTCCTAAACTAAGCGTCCTAGAGCGAAAAGGGCTTTAATTCGTGACCACACCCAAAAAATCGAAAAAACCACCCAAATCCTAAAAAAATTGAAATTTTTATATGAAAAACTTCTTTTGGCCATATCTCCTAAACTAAGCGTCCTAGAGCGAAAAGGACGATAATTCGTGACCACACCCAAAAAATCGAAAAATCCACCCAAATCCTAAAAAAATTGAAATTTTTATATGAAAAACTTCTTTTGGTCATATCTCCTAAACTAAGCGTCCTAGAGCGAAAAGGACGATAATTCGTGACCACCCCCAAAAAATTGAAAAATCCACCCAAATCCTAAAAAAATTGAAATTTTTATATGAAAAACTTCTTTTGGCCATATCTCCTAAACTAAGCGTCCTAGAGCGAAAAGGACGATAATCCGTGACCACCCTCAAAAAATCGAAAAATCCACCCAAATCCTAAAAAAATTGAAATTTTTATATGAAAAACTTCTTGGCCATATCTCCTAAACTAAGCGTCCTAGAGCGAAAAGGGCTTTAATTCGTGACCACATCCAAAAAATCGAAAAATCCACCCAAATCCTAAAAAAATTGAAAATCCACCCAAATCCTAAAAAAATTGAAATTGTTATATGAAAAACTTCTTTTGGCCATATCTCCTAAACTAAGCGTCCTAGAGCGAAAAGGACGATAATTCGTGACCACCCCCAAAAAATCGAAAAATCCACCCAAATCCTTAAAAAATTGAAATTTGTATATGAAAAACTTCTTGGCCATATCTCCTAAACTAAGCGTCCTAGAGCGAAAAGGGCTTTAATTCGTGACCACCCCCAAAAAATCGAAAAATCCACCCAAATACTAAAAAAATTGAAATTTTTATATGAAAAACTTCTTTTGGCCATATCTCCTAAACTAAGCGTCCTAGAGCGAAAAGGACGATAATTCGTGACCACCCCCAAAAAATTGAAAAATCCACCCAAATCCTAAAAAAATTGAAATTTTTATATGAAAAACTTCTTTTGGCCATATCTCCTAAACTAAGCGTCCTAGAGCGAAAAGGGCTTTAATTCGTGACCACCCCAAAAAAATCGAAAAATCCACCCAAATCCTAAAAAACTTGAAATTTTTATATGAACAACTTCTTTTGGCCATATCTCCTAAACTAAGCGTCCTAGAGCGAAAAGGGCTTTAATTCGTGACCACCCTCAAAAAATCGAAAAATCCACCCAAATCCTAAAAAAAATTGAAATTTCTATATGAAAAACTTCTTTTGGCCATATCTCCTAAACTAAGCGTCCTAGAGCGAAAAGGGCTTTAATTCGTGACCAACCCCAAAAAATCGAAAAATCCACCCAATCCTAAAAAAATTGAAATTTTTATATGAAAAACTTCGTTTGGCCATATCTCCTAAACTAAGCGTCCTAGAGCGAAAAGGGCTTTAATTCGTGACCACCTCCAAAAAATCGAAAAATCCACCCAAATCCTAAAAAAATTGAAATTTTTATATAAAAAACTTCTTTTGGCCATATCTCCTAAACTAAGCGTTCTAGAGCGAAAAGGACGATAATTCGTGACCACCCCCAAAAAATCGAAAAATCCACCCAAATCCTAAAAAAATTGAAATTTTTATATGAAAAACTTCTTTTGGCCATATCTTCTAAACTAAGCGTCCTAGAGCGAAAAGGGCTTTAATTCGTGACCACACCCAAAAAATCGAAAAAACCACCCAAATCCTAAAAAAATTGAAATTTTTATATGAAAAACTTCTTTTGGCCATATCTCCTAAACTAAGCGTCCTAGAGCGAAAAGGACGATAATTCGTGACCACACCCAAAAAATCGAAAAATCCACCCAAATCCTAAAAAAATTGAAATTTTTATATGAAAAACTTCTTTTGGTCATATCTCCTAAACTAAGCGTCCTAGAGCGAAAAGGACGATAATTCGTGACCACCCCCAAAAAATTGAAAAATCCACCCAAATCCTAAAAAAATTGAAATTTTTATATGAAAAACTTCTTTTGGCCATATCTCCTAAACTAAGCGTCCTAGAGCGAAAAGGACGATAATCCGTGACCACCCTCAAAAAATCGAAAAATCCACCCAAATCCTAAAAAAATTGAAATTTTTATATGAAAAACTTCTTGGCCATATCTCCTAAACTAAGCGTCCTAGAGCGAAAAGGGCTTTAATTCGTGACCACATCCAAAAAATCGAAAAATCCACCCAAATCCTAAAAAAATTGAAAATCCACCCAAATCCTAAAAAAATTGAAATTTTTATATGAAAAACTTCTTTTGGCCATATCTCCTAAACTAAGCGTCCTAGAGCGAAAAGGACGATAATTCGTGACCACCCCCAAAAAATCGAAAAATCCACCCAAATCCTTAAAAAATTGAAATTTGTATATGAAAAACTTCTTGGCCATATCTCCTAAACTAAGCGTCCTAGAGCGAAAAGGGCTTTAATTCGTGACCACCCCCAAAAAATCGAAAAATCCACCCAAATCCTAAAAAAATTGAAATTTTTATATGAAAAACTTCTTTTGGCCATATCTCCTAAACTAAGCGTCCTAGAGCGAAAAGGACGATAATTCGTGACCACACCCAAAAAATCGAAAAATACACCCAAATCCTAAAAAAATTGAAATTTGTATATGAAAACTTTTTTTGGTCATATCTCCTAAACTAAGCGTCCTAGAGCGAAAAGGACGATAATTCGTGACCACCCCCAAAAAATTGAAAAATCCACCCAAATCCTAAAAAAATTGAAATTTTTATATGAAAAACTTCTTTTGGCCATATCTCCTAAACTAAGCGTCCTAGAGCGAAAAGGACGACAATTCGTGACCACCCTCAAAAAATCGAAAAATCCACCCAAATCCTAAAAAAATTGAAATTTTTATATGAAAAACTTCTTTTGGCCATATCTCCTAAACTAAGCGTCCTAGAGCGAAAAGGACGATAATTCGTGACCACCCCCAAAAAATCGAAAAATCCACCCAAATCCTAAAAAAATTGAAATTTTTATATGAACAACTTCTTTTGGCCATATCTCCTAAACTAAGCGTCCTAGAGCGAAAAGGACGATAATTCGTGACCACCCCCAAAAAATCGAAAAATCCACCCAAATCCTAAAAAAATTGAAATTTTTATATGAAAAACTTCTTTTGACCATATCTCCTAAACTAAGCGTCCTAGAGCGAAAAGGGCTTTAATTCGTGACCACCCCCAAAAAATCGAAAAATCCACCCAAATCCTAAAAAAATTGAAATTTTTATATGAAAAACTTCTTTTGGCCATATCTCCTAAACTAAGCGTCCTAGAGCGAAAAGGACGATAATTCGTGACCACCCCCAAAAAATCGAAAAATCCACCCAAATCCTAAAAAAATTGAAATTTTTATATGAAAAACTTCTTTTGGCCATATCTCCTAAACTAAGCGTCCTAGAGCGAAAAGGACGATAATTCGTGACCACACCCAAAAAATCGAAAAATCCACCCAAATCCTAAAAAAATTGAAATTTTTATATGAAAAACTTCTTTTGGCCATATCTCCTAAACTAAGCGTCCTAGAGCGAAAAGGACGATAATTCGTGACCACCCTCAAAAAATCGAAAAATCCACCCAAATCCTAAAAAAATTGAAATTTTTATATGAAAAACTTCTTGGCCATATCTCCTAAACTAAGCGTCCTAGAGCGAAAAGGGCTTTAATTCGTGACCACATCCAAAAAATCGAAAAATCCACCCAAATCCTAAAAAAATTGAAATTTTTATATGAAAAACTTCTTTTGGCCATATCTCCTAAACTAAGCGTCCTAGAGCGAAAAGGGCTTTAATTCGAAAAGGGCTTTAATTAATTCCCAAATCCTAAAAAAATTGAAATTTTTATATGAACAACTTCTTTTGGCCATATCTCCTAAACTAAGCGTCCTAGAGCGAAAAGGGCTTTAATTCGTGACCACCCCCAAAAAATCGAAAAATCCACCCAAATCCTAAAAAAATTGAAATTTTTATATGAAAAACTTCTTTTGGCCATATCTCCTAAACTAAGCGTCCTAGAGCGAAAAGGACGATAATTCGTGACCACCCCCAAAAAATCGAAAAATCCACCCAAATCCTAAAAAAATTGAAATTTTTATATGAACAACTTCTTTTGGTCATATCTCCTAAACTAAGCGTCCTAGAGCGAAAAGGGCTTTAATTCGTGACCACCCCCAAAAAATCGAAAAATCCACCCAAATCCTAAAAAAATTGAAATTTTTATATGAAAAACTTCTTGGCCATATCTCCTAAACTAAGCGTCCTAGAGCGAAAAGGGCTTTAATTCGTGACCACATCCAAAAAATCGAAAAATCCACCCAAATCCTAAAAAAATTGAAATTTTTATATGAAAAACTTCTTTTGGCCATATCTCCTAAACTAAGCGTCCTAGAGCGAAAAGGGCTTTAATTCGAAAAGGGCTTTAATTAATTCCCAAATCCTAAAAAAATTTAAATTTTTATATGAACAACTTCTTTTGGCCATATCTCCTAAACTAAGCGTCCTAGAGCGAAAAGGGCTTTAATTCGTGACCACCCCCAAAAAATCGAAAAATCCACCCAAATCCTAAAAAAATTGAAATTTTTATATGAAAAACTTCTTTTGGCCATATCTCCTAAACTAAGCGTCCTAGAGCGAAAAGGACGATAATTCGTGACCACCCCCAAAAAATCGAAAAATCCACACAAATCCTAAAAAAATTGAAATTTGTATATGAAAAACTTCTTGGCCATATCTCCTAAACTAAGCGTCCTAGAGCGAAAAGGGCTTTAATTCGTGACCACCCCCAAAAAATCGAAAAATCCACCCAAATCCTAAAAAAATTGAAATTTTTATATGAAAAACTTCTTTTGGCCATATCTCCTAAACTAAGCGTCCTAGAGCGAAAAGGACGATAATTCGTGAACACACCCAAAAAATCGAAAAATCCACCCAAATCCTAAAAAAATTGAAATTTTTATATGAAAACTTTTTTTGGTCATATCTCCTAAACTAAGCGTCCTAGAGCGAAAAGGACGATAATTCGTGACCACCCCCAAAAAATTGAAAAATCCACCCAAATCCTAAAAAAATTGAAATTTTTATATGAAAAACTTCTTTTGGCCATATCTCCTAAACTAAGCGTCCTAGAGCGAAAAGGACGATAATTCGTGACCACCCTCAAAAAATCGAAAAATCCACCCAAATCCTAAAAAAATTGAAATTTTTATATGAAAAACTTCTTTTGGCCATATCTCCTAAACTAAGCGTCCTAGAGCGAAAAGGACGATAATTCGTGACCACCCCCAAAAAATCGAAAAATCCACCCAAATCCTAAAAAAATTGAAATTTTTATATGAACAACTTCTTTTGGCCATATCTCCTAAACTAAGCGTCCTAGAGCGAAAAGGACGATAATTCGTGACCACCCCCAAAAAATCGAAAAATCCACCCAAATCCTAAAAAAATTGAAATTTTTATATGAAAAACTTCTTTTGACCATATCTCCTAAACTAAGCGTCCTAGAGCGAAAAGGGCTTTAATTCGTGACCACCCCCAAAAAATCGAAAAATCCACCCAAATCCTAAAAAAATTGAAATTTTTATATGAAAAACTTCTTTTGGCCATATCTCCTAAACTAAGCGTCCTAGAGCGAAAAGGACGATAATTCGTGACCACCCCCAAAAAATCGAAAAATCCACCCAAATCCTAAAAAAATTGAAATTTTTATATGAAAAACTTTTTTTGGCCATATCTCCTAAACTAAGCGTCCTAGAGCGAAAAGGACGATAATTTGTGACCACCCTCAAAAAATCGAAAAATCCACCCAAATCCTAAAAAAATTTAAATTTTTATATGAAAAACTTCTTTTGGCCATATCTCCTAAACTAAGCGTCCTAGAGCGAAAAGGACGATAATTCGTGACCACCCCCAAAAAATCGAAAAATCCACCCAAATCCTAAAAAAATTTAAATTTTTATATGAAAAACTTCTTTTGGCCATATCTCCTAAACTAAGCGTCCTAGAGCGAAAAGGGCTTTAATTCGTGACCACCCCCAAAAAATCGAAAAATCCACCCAATCCTAAAAAAATTGAAATTTTTATATGAAAAACTTCGTTTGGCCATATCTCCTAAACTAAGCGTCCTAGAGCGAAAAGGACGATAATTCGTGACCACCCCCAAAAAATCGAAAAATCCACCCAAATCCTAAAAAACTTGAAATTTTTATAAGAAAAACTTCGTTTGGCCATATCTCCTAATCTAAGCGTCCTAGAGCGAAAAGGGCTTTAATTCGTGACCACCCCCAAAAAATCGAAAAATCCACCCAATCCTAAAAAAATTTAAATTTTAATATGAAAAACTTCGTTTGGCCATATCTCCTAAACTAAGCGTCCTAGAGCGAAAAGGGCTTTAATTCGTGACCACCCCCAAAAAATCGAAAAATCCACCCAAATCCTAAAAAAATTGAAATTTTTATATGAACAACTTCTTTTGGCCATATCTCCTAAACTAAGCGTCCTAGAGCGAAAAGGACGATAATTCGTGACCACCCCCAAAAAATCGAAAAATCCACCCAAATCCTAAAAAAATTGAAAATCCACCCAAATCCTAAAAAAATTGAAATTGTTATATGAAAAACTTCTTTTGGCCATATCTCCTAAACTAAGCGTCCTAGAGCGAAAAGGACGATAATTCGTGACCACCCCCAAAAAATCGAAAAATCCACCCAAATCCTAAAAAAATTGAAATTTTTATATGAAAAACTTCTTTTGACCATATCTCCTAAACTAAGCGTCCTAGAGCGAAAAGGACGATAATTCGTGACCACCCCCAAAAAATCGAAAAATCCACCCAAATCCTAAAAAAATTGAAATTTTTATATGAACAACTTCTTTTGGCCATATCTCCTAAACTAAGCGTCCTAGAGCGAAAAGGACGATAATTCGTGACCACCCCCAAAAAATCGAAAAATCCACCCAAATCCTAAAAAAATTGAAATTTTTATATGAACAACTTCTTTTGGCCATATCTCCTAAACTAAGCGTCCTAGAGCGAAAAGGGCTTTAATTCGTGACCACCCTCAAAAAATCGAAAAATCCACCCAAATCCTAAAAAAAATTGAAATTTTTATATGAAAAACTTCTTTTGGCCATATCTCCTAAACTAAGCGTCCAAGAGCGAAAAGGGCTTTAATTCGTGACCAACCCCAAAAAATCGAAAAATCCACCCTATCCTAAAAAAATTGAAATTTTTATATGAAAAACTTCGTTTGGCCATATCTCCTAAACTAAGCGTCCTAGAGCGAAAAGGGCTTTAATTCGTGACCACCCCCAACAAATCGAAAAATCCACCCAAATCCTAAAAAAATTGAAATTTTTATATGAAAAACTTCTTTTGGCCATATCTCCTAAACTAAGCGTTCTAGAGCGAAAAGGACGATAATTCGTGACCACCCCCAAAAAATCGAAAAATCCACCCAAATCCTAAAAAAATTGAAATTTTTATATGAAAAACTTCTTTTGGCCATATCTCCTAAACTAAGCGTCCTAGAGCGAAAAGGGCTTTAATTCGTGACCACACCCAAAAAATCGAAAAAACCACCCAAATCCTAAAAAAATTGAAATTTTTATATGAAAAACTTCTTTTGGCCATATCTCCTAAACTAAGCGTCCTAGAGCGAAAAGGACGATAATTCGTGACCACACCCAAAAAATCGAAAAATCCACCCAAATCCTAAAAAATTGAAATTTTTATATGAAAAACTTCTTTTGGTCATATCTCCTAAACTAAGCGTCCTAGAGCGAAAAGGACGATAATTCGTGACCACCCCCAAAAAATTGAAAAATCCACCCAAATCCTAAAAAAATTGAAATTTTTATATGAAAAACTTCTTTTGGCCATATCTCCTAAACTAAGCGTCCTAGAGCGAAAAGGACGATAATCCGTGACCACCCTCAAAAAATCGAAAAATCCACCCAAATCCTAAAAAAATTGAAATTTTTATATGAAAAACTTCTTGGCCATATCTCCTAAACTAAGCGTCCTAGAGCGAAAAGGGCTTTAATTCGTGACCACATCCAAAAAATCGAAAAATCCACCCAAATCCTAAAAAAATTGAAAATCCACCCAAATCCTAAAAAAATTGAAATTGTTATATGAAAAACTTCTTTTGGCCATATCTCCTAAACTAAGCGTCCTAGAGCGAAAAGGACGATAATTCGTGACCACCCCCAAAAAATCGAAAAATCCACCCAAATCCTTAAAAAATTGAAATTTGTATATGAAAAACTTCTTGGCCATATCTCCTAAACTAAGCGTCCTAGAGCGAAAAGGGCTTTAATTCGTGACCACCCCCAAAAAATCGAAAAATCCACCCAAATACTAAAAAAATTGAAATTTTTATATGAAAAACTTCTTTTGGCCATATCTCCTAAACTAAGCGTCCTAGAGCGAAAAGGACGATAATTCGTGACCACCCCCAAAAAATTGAAAAATCCACCCAAATCCTAAAAAAATTGAAATTTCTATATGAAAAACTTCTTTTGGCCATATCTCCTAAACTAAGCGTCCTAGAGCGAAAAGGGCTTTAATTCGTGACCAACCCCAAAAAATCGAAAAATCCACCCAATCCTAAAAAAATTGAAATTTTTATATGAAAAACTTCGTTTGGCCATATCTCCTAAACTAAGCGTCCTAGAGCGAAAAGGGCTTTAATTCGTGACCACCCCCAAAAAATCGAAAAATCCACCCAAATCCTAAAAAAATTGAAATTTTTAAATGAAAAACTTCTTTTGGCCATATCTCCTAAACTAAGCGTTCTAGAGCGAAAAGGACGATAATTCGTGACCACCCCCAAAAAATCGAAAAATCCACCCAAATCCTTAAAAAATTGAAATTTGTATATGAAAAACTTCTTGGCCATATCTCCTAAACTAAGCGTCCTAGAGCGAAAAGGGCTTTAATTCGTGACCACCCCCAAAAAATCGAAAAATCCACCCAAATACTAAAAAAATTGAAATTTTTATATGAAAAACTTCTTTTGGCCATATCTCCTAAACTAAGCGTCCTAGAGCGAAAAGGACGATAATTCGTGACCACCCCCAAAAAATTGAAAAATCCACCCAAATCCTAAAAAAATTGAAATTTCTATATGAAAAACTTCTTTTGGCCATATCTCCTAAACTAAGCGTCCTAGAGCGAAAAGGGCTTTAATTCGTGACCAACCCCAAAAAATCGAAAAATCCACCCAATCCTAAAAAAATTGAAATTTTTATATGAAAAACTTCGTTTGGCCATATCTCCTAAACTAAGCGTCCTAGAGCGAAAAGGGCTTTAATTCGTGACCACCCCCAAAAAATCGAAAAATCCACCCAAATCCTAAAAAAATTGAAATTTTTATATGAAAAACTTCTTTTGGCCATATCTCCTAAACTAAGCGTTCTAGAGCGAAAAGGACGATAATTCGTGACCACCCCCAAAAAATCGAAAAATCCACCCAAATCCTAAAAAAATTGAAATTTTTATATGAAAAACTTCTTTTGGCCATATCTCCTAAACTAAGAGTCCTAGAGCGAAAAGGGCTTTAATTCGTGACCACACCCAAAAAATCGAAAAAACCACCCAAATCCTAAAAAAATTGAAATTTTTATATGAAAAACTTCTTTTGGCCATATCTCCTAAACTAAGCGTCCTAGAGCGAAAAGGACGATAATTCGTGACCACACCCAAAAAATCGAAAAATCCACCCAAATCCTAAAAAAATTGAAATTTTTATATGAAAAACTTCTTTTGGTCATATCTCCTAAACTAAGCGTCCTAGAGCGAAAAGGACGATAATTCGTGACCACCCCCAAAAAATTGAAAAATCCACCCAAATCCTAAAAAAATTGAAATTTTTATATGAAAAACTTCTTTTGGCCATATCTCCTAAACTAAGCGTCCTAGAGCGAAAAGGACGATAATCCGTGACCACCCTCAAAAAATCGAAAAATCCACCCAAATCCTAAAAAAATTGAAATTTTTATATGAAAAACTTCTTGGCCATATCTCCTAAACTAAGCGTCCTAGAGCGAAAAGGGCTTTAATTCGTGACCACATCCAAAAAATCGAAAAATCCACCCAAATCCTAAAAAAATTGAAAATCCACCCAAATCCTAAAAAAATTGAAATTTTTATATGAAAAACTTCTTTTGGCCATATCTCCTAAACTAAGCGTCCTAGAGCGAAAAGGACGATAATTCGTGACCACCCCCAAAAAATCGAAAAATCCACCCAAATCCTTAAAAAATTGAAATTTGTATATGAAAAACTTCTTGGCCATATCTCCTAAACTAAGCGTCCTAGAGCGAAAAGGGCTTTAATTCGTGACCACCCCCAAAAAATCGAAAAATCCACCCAAATCCTAAAAAAATTGAAATTTTTATATGAAAAACTTCTTTTGGCCATATCTCCTAAACTAAGCGTCCTAGAGCGAAAAGGACGATAATTTGTGACCACACCCAAAAAATCGAAAAATACACCCAAATCCTAAAAAAATTGAAATTTGTATATGAAAACTTTTTTTGGTCATATCTCCTAAACTAAGCGTCCTAGAGCGAAAAGGACGATAATTCGTGACCACCCCCAAAAAATTGAAAAATCCACCCAAATCCTAAAAAAATTGAAATTTTTATATGAAAAACTTCTTTTGGCCATATCTCCTAAACTAAGCGTCCTAGAGCGAAAAGGACGACAATTCGTGACCACCCTCAAAAAATCGAAAAATCCACCCAAATCCTAAAAAAATTGAAATTTTTATATGAAAAACTTCTTTTGGCCATATCTCCTAAACTAAGCGTCCTAGAGCGAAAAGGACGATAATTCGTGACCACCCCCAAAAAATCGAAAAATCCACCCAAATCCTAAAAAAATTGAAATTTTTATATGAACAACTTCTTTTGGCCATATCTCCTAAACTAAGCGTCCTAGAGCGAAAAGGACGATAATTCGTGACCACCCCCAAAAAATCGAAAAATCCACCCAAATCCTAAAAAAATTGAAATTTTTATATGAAAAACTTCTTTTGACCATATCTCCTAAACTAAGCGTCCTAGAGCGAAAAGGGCTTTAATTCGTGACCACCCCCAAAAAATCGAAAAATCCACCCAAATCCTAAAAAAATTGAAATTTTTATATGAAAAACTTCTTTTGGCCATATCTCCTAAACTAAGCGTCCTAGAGCGAAAAGGACGATAATTCGTGACCACCCCCAAAAAATCGAAAAATCCACCCAAATCCTAAAAAAATTGAAATTTTTATATGAAAAACTTCTTTTGGCCATATCTCCTAAACTAAGCGTCCTAGAGCGAAAAGGACGATAATTCGTGACCACACCCAAAAAATCGAAAAATCCACCCAAATCCTAAAAAAATTGAAATTTTTATATGAAAAACTTCTTTTGGCCATATCTCCTAAACTAAGCGTCCTAGAGCGAAAAGGACGATAATTCGTGACCACCCTCAAAAAATCGAAAAATCCACCCAAATCCTAAAAAAATTGAAATTTTTATATGAAAAACTTCTTGGCCATATCTCCTAAACTAAGCGTCCTAGAGCGAAAAGGGCTTTAATTCGTGACCACATCCAAAAAATCGAAAAATCCACCCAAATCCTAAAAAAATTGAAATTTTTATATGAAAAACTTCTTTTGGCCATATCTCCTAAACTAAGCGTCCTAGAGCGAAAAGGGCTTTAATTCGAAAAGGGCTTTAATTAATTCCCAAATCCTAAAAAAATTGAAATTTTTATATGAACAACTTCTTTTGGCCATATCTCCTAAACTAAGCGTCCTAGAGCGAAAAGGGCTTTAATTCGTGACCACCCCCAAAAAATCGAAAAATCCACCCAAATCCTAAAAAAATTGAAATTTTTATATGAAAAACTTCTTTTGGCCATATCTCCTAAACTAAGCGTCCTAGAGCGAAAAGGACGATAATTCGTGACCACCCCCAAAAAATCGAAAAATCCACCCAAATCCTAAAAAAATTGAAATTTTTATATGAACAACTTCTTTTGGTCATATCTCCTAAACTAAGCGTCCTAGAGCGAAAAGGGCTTTAATTCGTGACCACCCCCAAAAAATCGAAAAATCCACCCAAATCCTAAAAAAATTGAAATTTTTATATGAAAAACTTCTTGGCCATATCTCCTAAACTAAGCGTCCTAGAGCGAAAAGGGCTTTAATTCGTGACCACATCCAAAAAATCGAAAAATCCACCCAAATCCTAAAAAAATTGAAATTTTTATATGAAAAACTTCTTTTGGCCATATCTCCTAAACTAAGCGTCCTAGAGCGAAAAGGGCTTTAATTCGAAAAGGGCTTTAATTAATTCCCAAATCCTAAAAAAATTTAAATTTTTATATGAACAACTTCTTTTGGCCATATCTCCTAAACTAAGCGTCCTAGAGCGAAAAGGGCTTTAATTCGTGACCACCCCCAAAAAATCGAAAAATCCACCCAAATCCTAAAAAAATTGAAATTTTTATATGAAAAACTTCTTTTGGCCATATCTCCTAAACTAAGCGTCCTAGAGCGAAAAGGACGATAATTCGTGACCACCCCCAAAAAATCGAAAAATCCACCCAAATCCTAAAAAAATTGAAATTTTTATATGAACAACTTCTTTTGGTCATATCTCCTAAACTAAGCGTCCTAGAGCGAAAAGGGCTTTAATTCGTGACCACCCCCAAAAAATCGAAAAATCCACCCAAATCCTAAAAAAATTGAAATTTTTATATGAAAACCTTCTTTTGGCCATATCTCCTAAACTAAGCGTCCTAGAGCGAAAAGGACGATAATTCGTGACCACCCCCAAAAAATCGAAAAATCCACACAAATCCTAAAAAAATTGAAATTTGTATATGAAAAACTTCTTGGCCATATCTCCTAAACTAAGCGTCCTAGAGCGAAAAGGGCTTTAATTCGTGACCACCCCCAAAAAATCGAAAAATCCACCCAAATCCTAAAAAAATTGAAATTTTTATATGAAAAACTTCTTTTGGCCATATCTCCTAAACTAAGCGTCCTAGAGCGAAAAGGACGATAATTCGTGAACACACCCAAAAAATCGAAAAATCCACCCAAATCCTAAAAAAATTGAAATTTTTATATGAAAACTTTTTTTGGTCATATCTCCTAAACTAAGCGTCCTAGAGCGAAAAGGACGATAATTCGTGACCACCCCCAAAAAATTGAAAAATCCACCCAAATCCTAAAAAAATTGAAATTTTTATATGAAAAACTTCTTTTGGCCATATCTCCTAAACTAAGCGTCCTAGAGCGAAAAGGACGATAATTCGTGACCACCCTCAAAAAATCGAAAAATCCACCCAAATCCTAAAAAAATTGAAATTTTTATATGAAAAACTTCTTTTGGCCATATCTCCTAAACTAAGCGTCCTAGAGCGAAAAGGACGATAATTCGTGACCACCCCCAAAAAATCGAAAAATCCACCCAAATCCTAAAAAAATTGAAATTTTTATATGAACAACTTCTTTTGGCCATATCTCCTAAACTAAGCGTCCTAGAGCGAAAAGGACGATAATTCGTGACCACCCCCAAAAAATCGAAAAATCCACCCAAATCCTAAAAAAATTGAAATTTTTATATGAAAAACTTCTTTTGACCATATCTCCTAAACTAAGCGTCCTAGAGCGAAAAGGGCTTTAATTCGTGACCACCCCCAAAAAATCGAAAAATCCACCCAAATCCTAAAAAAATTGAAATTTTTATATGAAAAACTTCTTTTGGCCATATCTCCTAAACTAAGCGTCCTAGAGCGAAAAGGACGATAATTCGTGACCACCCCCAAAAAATCGAAAAATCCACCCAAATCCTAAAAAAATTGAAATTTTTATATGAAAAACTTTTTTTGGCCATATCTCCTAAACTAAGCGTCCTAGAGCGAAAAGGACGATAATTTGTGACCACCCTCAAAAAATCGAAAAATCCACCCAAATCCTAAAAAAATTTAAATTTTTATATGAAAAACTTCTTTTGGCCATATCTCCTAAACTAAGCGTCCTAGAGCGAAAAGGACGATAATTCGTGACCACCCCCAAAAAATCGAAAAATCCACCCAAATCCTAAAAAAATTGAAATTTTTATATGAAAAACTTCTTTTGGCCATATCTCCTAAACTAAGCGTCCTAGAGCGAAAAGGGCTTTAATTCGTGACCACCCCCAAAAAATCGAAAAATCCACCCAATCCTAAAAAAATTGAAATTTTTATATGAAAAACTTCGTTTGGCCATATCTCCTAAACTAAGCGTCCTAGAGCGAAAAGGACGATAATTCGTGACCACCCCCAAAAAATCGAAAAATCCACCCAAATCCTAAAAAACTTGAAATTTTTATATGAAAAACTTCGTTTGGCCATATCTCATAATCTAAGCGTCCTAGAGCGAAAAGGGCTTTAATTCGTGACCACCCCCAAAAAATCGAAAAATCCACCCAATCCTAAAAAAATTTAAATTTTAATATGAAAAACTTCGTTTGGCCATATCTCCTAAACTAAGCGTCCTAGAGCGAAAAGGGCTTTAATTCGTGACCACCCCCAAAAAATCGAAAAATCCACCCAAATCCTAAAAAAATTGAAATTTTTATATGAACAACTTCTTTTGGCCATATCTCCTAAACTAAGCGTCCTAGAGCGAAAAGGACGATAATTCGTGACCACCCCCAAAAAATCGAAAAATCCACCCAAATCCTAAAAAAATTGAAATTTTTATATGAAAAACTTCTTGGCCATATCTCCTAAACTAAGCGTCCTAGAGCGAAAAGGGCTTTAATTCGTGGCCACCCTCAAAAAATCGAAAAATCCACCCAAATCCTAAAAAAATTGAAATTTTTATATGAAAAACTTCTTTTGGCCATATTTTCTAAACTAAGCGTCCTAGAGCGAAAAGGGCTTTAATTCGTGACCACCCTCAAAAAATCGAAAAATCCACCCAAATCCTAAAAAAATTGAAATTTTTATATGAAAAACTTCTTTTGGCCATATCTCCTAAACTAAGCGTCCTAGAGCGAAAAGGACGATAATTCGTGACCACCCCCAAAAAATCAAAAAATCCACCCAAATCCTAACAAAATTGAAATTTTTATATGAAAAACTTCTTTTGGCCATATCTCCTAAACTAAGCGTCCTAGAGCGAAAAGGGCTTTAATTCGTGACCACCCCCAAAAAATCGAAAAATCCACCCAAATCCTAAAAAAATTGAAATTTTTATATGAAAAACTTCTTTTGGCCATATCTCCTAAACTAAGCGTCCTAGAGCGAAAAGGACGATAATTCGTGACCACCCCCAAAAAATCGAAAAATCCACCCAAATCCTAAAAAAATTGAAATTTTTATATGAAAAACTTCTTTTGGCCATATCTCCTAAACTAAGCGTCCTAGAGCGAAAAGGGCTTTAATTCGTGACCACCCCCAAAAAATCGAAAAATCCACCCAAATCCTAAAAAAATTGAAATTTTTATATGAAAAACTTCTTTTGGCCATATCTCCTAAACTAAGCGTCCTAGAGCGAAAAGGACGATAATTCGTGACCACCCCCAAAAAATCGAAAAATCCACCCAAATCCTAAAAAAATTGAAATTTGTATATGAAAAACTTCTTTTGGCCATATCTCCTAAACTAAGCGTCCTAGAGCGAAAAGGGCTTTAATTCGTGACCACCCTCAAAAAATCGAAAAATCCACCCAAATCCTAAAAAAATTGAAATTTTTATATGAAAAACTTCTTTTGGCCATATCTCCTAAACTAAGCGTCCTAGAGCGAAAAGGACGATAATTCGTGACCACCCCCAAAAAATCGAAAAATCCACCCAAATCCTAAAAAAATTGAAATTTTTATATGAAAAACTTCTTTTGGCCATATCTCCTAAACTAAGCGTCCTAGAGCGAAAAGGACGATAATTCGTGACCACCCCCAAAAAATCGAAAAATCCACCCAAATCCTAAAAAAATTGAAATTTTTATATGAAAAACTTCTTTTGGCCATATCTCCTAAACTAAGCGTCCTAGAGCGAAAAGGGCTTTAATTCGTGACCACCCCCAAAAAATCGAAAAATCCACCCAAATCCTAAAAAAATTGAAATTTTTATATGAAAAACTTCTTTTGGCCATATCTCCTAAACTAAGCGTCCTAGAGCGAAAAGGACGACAATTCGTGACCACCCCCAAAAAATCGAAAAATCCACCCAAATCCTAAAAAAATTGAAATTTTTATATGAAAAACTTCTTTTGGCCATATCTCCTAAACTAAGCGTCCTAGAGCGAAAAGGGCTTTAATTCGTGACCACCCTCAAAAAATCGAAAAATCCACCCAAATCCTAAAAAAATTTAAATTTTTATATGAAAAACTTCTTTTGGCCATATCTCCTAAACTAAGCGTCCTAGAGCGAAAAGGACGATAATTCGTGACCACCCCCAAAAAATCGAAAAATCCACCCAAATCCTAAAAAAATTTAAATTTGTATATGAAAAACTTCTTTTGGCCATATCTCCTAAACTAAGCGTCCTAGAGCGAAAAGGGCTTTAATTCGTGACCACCCCCAAAAAATCGAAAAATCCACCCAAATCCTAAAAAAATTAAAATTTTTATATGAAAAACTTCTTTTGGCCATATCTCCTAAACTAAGCGTCCTAGAGCGAAAAGGACGATAATTCGTGACCACCCTCAAAAAATCGAAAAATCCACCCAAATCCTAAAAAAAATTGAAATTTTTATATGAAAAACTTCTTTTGGCCATATCTCCTAAACTAAGCGTCCTAGAGCGAAAAGGACGATAATTCGTGACCACCCCCAAAAAATCGAAAAATCCACCCAAATCCTAAAAAAATTGAAATTTTTATATGAAAAACTTCTTTTGGCCATATCTCCTAAACTAAGCGTCCTAGAGCGAAAAGGGCTTTAATTCGTGACCACCCTCAAAAAATCGAAAAATCCACCCAAATCCTAAAAAAATTGAAATTTTTATATGAAAAACTTCTTTTGGTCATATCTCCTAAACTAAGCGTCCTAGAGCGAAAAGGACGATAATTCGTGACCACCCCCAAAAAATTGAAAAATCCACCCAAATCCTAAAAAAATTGAAATTTTTATATGAAAAACTTCTTTTGGCCATATCTCCTAAACTAAGCGTCCTAGAGCGAAAAGGGCTTTAATTCGTGACCACCCCAAAAAAATCGAAAAATCCACCCAAATCCTAAAAAAATTGAAATTTTTATATGAAAAACTTCTTTTGGCCATATCTCCTAAACTAAGCGTCCTACAGCGAAAAGGACGATAATTCGTGACCACCCTCAAAAAATCGAAAAATTCACCCAAATCCTAAAAAAATTGAAATTTTTATATGAAAAACTTCTTTTGGCCATATCTCCTAAACTAAGCGTCCTAGAGCGAAAAGGACGATAATTCGTGACCACCCCCAAACAATCGAAAAATCCACCCAAATCCTAAAAAAATTGAAATTTTTATATGAAAAACTTCTTTTGGCCATATCTCCTAAACTAAGCGTCCTAGAGCGAAAAGGGCTTTAATTCGTGACCACCCCCACAAAATCGAAAAATCCACCCAAATCCTAAAAAAATTGAAATTTTTATATGAAAAACTTCTTGGTCATATCTCCTAAACTAAGCGTCCTAGAGCGAAAAGGGCTTTAATTCGTGACCACTCCCAAAAAATCGAAAAATCCACCCAAATCCTAAAAAAATTGAAATTTTTATATGAAAAACTTCTTTTGGCCATATCTCCTAAACTAAGCGTCATAGAGCGAAAAGGACGATAATTTGTGACCACCCTCAAAAAATCGAAAAATCCACCCAAATCCTAAAAAAATTGAAATTTTTATATGAAAAACTTCTTTTGGCCATATCTCCTAAACTAAGCGTCCTAGAGCGAAAAGGGCTTTAATTCGTGACCACCCCCAAAAAATCGAAAATCCACCCAAATCCTAAAAAAATTGAAATTTTTATATGAAAAACTTCTTTTGGCCATATCTCCTAAACTAAGCGTCCTAGAGCGAAAAGCGTCCTAGAGCGAAAAGGGCTTTAATTCGTGACCACCCCCAAAAAATCGAAAAATCCACCCAAATCCTAAAAAAAATGAAATTTTTATATGAAAAACTTCTTTTGGTCATATCTCCTAAACTAAGCGTCCTAGAGCGAAAAGGACGATAATTCGTGACCACCCCCAAAAAATCGAAAAATCCACCCAAATCCTAAAAAAATTTAAATTTTTATATGAAAAACTTCTTTTGGCCATATCTCCTAAACTAAGCGTCCTAGAGCGAAAGGGCTTTAATTCGTGACCACCCTCAAAAAATCGAAAAATCCACCCAAATCCTAAAAAAATTGAAATTTTTATATGAAAAACTTCTTTTGGCCATATCTCCTAAACTAAGCGTCCTAGAGCGAAAAGGACGATAATTCGTGACCACCCCCAAAAAATCGCAAAATCCACCCAAATCCTAAAAAAATTGAAATTTTTATATGAAAAACTTCTTTTGGCCATATCTCCTAAACTAAGCGTCCTAGAGCGAAAAGGACGATAATTCGTGACCACCCCCAAAAAATCGAAAAATCCACCCAAATCCTAAAAAAATTGAAATTTGTATATGAAAAACTTCTTTTGGCAATATCTCCTAAACTAAGCGTCCTAGAGCGAAAAGGGCTTTAATTCGTGACCACCCCCAAAAAATCGAAAATTCACCCAAATCCTAAAAAAATTGAAATTTTTATAAGAAAAACTTCTTTTGGCCATATCTCCTAAACTAAGCGTCCTAGAGCGAAAAGGGCTTTAATTCGTGACCACCCCAAAAAAATCGAAAAATCCACCCAAATCCTAAAAAAATTTAAATTTTTATATGAAAAACTTCTTTTGGCCATATCTCCTAAACTAAGCGTCCTAGAGCGAAAAGGACGATAATTCGTGACCACCCCCAAAAAATCGAAAAATCCACCCAAATCCTAAAAAAATTGAAATTTTTATATGAAAAATTTCTTTTGGCCATATCTCCTAAACTAAGCGTCCTAGAGCGAAAAGGACGATAATTTGTGACCACCCTCAAAAAATCGAAAAATCCACCCAAATCCTAAAAAAATTGAAATTTTTATATGAAAAACTTCTTTTGGCCATATCTCCTAAACTAAGCGTCCTAGAGCGAAAAGGACGATAATTCGTGACCACCCCCAAAAAATCGAAAAATCCACCCAAATCCTAAAAAAATTGAAATTTTTATATGAAAAACTTCTTTTGGCCATATCTCCTAAACTAAGCGTCCTAGAGCGAAAAGGACGATAATTCGTGACCACCCCCAAAAAATCGAAAAATCCACCCAAATCCTAAAAAAAATGAAATTTTTATATGAAAAACTTCTTTTGGCCATATCTCCTAAACTAAGCGTCCTAGAGCGAAAAGGACGATAATTCGTGACCACCCCCAAAAAATCGAAAAATCCACCCAAATCCTAAAAAAATTGAAATTTTTATATGAAAAACTTCTTTTGGCCATATCTCCTAAACTAAGCGTCCTAGAGCGAAAAGGGCTTTAATTCGTGACCACCCTCAAAAAATCGAAAAATCCACCCAAATACTAAAAAAATTGAAATTTTTATATGAAAAACTTCTTTTGGCCATATCTCCTAAACTAAGCGTCCTAGATCGAAAAGGACGATAATTCGTGACCACCCCCAAAAAATCGAAAAATCCACCCAAATCCTAAAAAAATTGAAATTTTTATATGAGAAACTTCTTTTGGCCATATCTCCTAAACTAAGCGTCCTAGAGCGAAAAGGGCTTTAATTCGTGACCACCCCCAAAAAATCGAAAAATCCACCCAATCCTAAAAAAATTGAAATTTTTATATGAAAAACTTCGTTTGGCCATATCTCCTAAACTAAGCGTCCTAGAGCGAAAAGGGCTTTAATTCGTGACCACCCACAAAAAATCGAAAAATCCACCCAAATCCTAAAAAAATTGAAATTTTTATACGAAAAACTTCTTTTGGCCATATCTCCTAAACTAAGCGTCCTAGAGCGAAAAGGACGATAATTCGTGACCACACCCAAAAAATCGAAAAATCCACCCAAATCCTAAAAAAATTGAAATTTTTATATGAAAAACTTCTTTTGGCCATATCTCCTAAACTAAGCGTCCTAGAGCGAAAAGGGCTTTAATTAGTGACCACCCTCAAAAAATCGAAAAATCCACCCAAATCCTAAAAAAATTGAAATTTTTATATGAAAAACTTCTTTTGGCCATATCTCCTAAACTAAGCGTCGATAATTCGTGACCACCCTCAAAAAATCGAAAAATCCACCCAAATCCTAAAAAAATTGAAATTTTTATATGAGAAACTTCTTTTGGCCATATCTCCTAAACTAAGCGTCCTAGAGCGAAAAGGGCTTTAATTCGTGACCACCCCCAAAAAATCGAAAAATCCACCCAATCCTAAAAAAATTGAAATTTTTATATGAAAAACTTCGTTTGGCCATATCTCCTAAACTAAGCGTCCTAGAGCGAAAAGGGCTTTAATTCGTGACCACCCACAAAAAATCGAAAAATCCACCCAAATCCTAAAAAAATTGAAATTTTTATACGAAAAACTTCTTTTGGCCATATCTCCTAAACTAAGCGTCCTAGAGCGAAAAGGACGATAATTCGTGACCACACCCAAAAAATCGAAAAATCCACCCAAATCCTACAAAAATTGAAATTTTTATATGAAAAACTTCTTTTGGCCATATCTCCTAAACTAAGCGTCCTAGAGCGAAAAGGGCTTTAATTAGTGACCACCCTCAAAAAATCGAAAAATCCACCCAAATCCTAAAAAAATTGAAATTTTTATATGAAAAACTTCTTTTGGCCATATCTCCTAAACTAAGCGTCGATAATTCGTGACCACCCTCAAAAAATCGAAAAATCCACCCAAATCCTAAAAAAATTGAAATTTTTATATGAAAAACTTCTTGGCCATATCTCCTAAACTAAGCGTCCTAGAGCGAAAAGGGCTTTAATTCGTGACCACCCCCAAAAAATCGAAAAATCCACCCAAATCCTAAAAAAATTGAAATTTTTATATGAAAAACTTCTTTTGGCCATATCTCCTAAACTAAGCGTCCTAGAGCGAAAAGGACGATAATTTGTGACCACCCTCAAAAAATCGAAAAATCCACCCAAATCCTAAAAAAATTGAAATTTTTATATGAAAAACTTCTTTTGGCCATATCTCCTAAACTAAGCGTCCTAGAGCGAAAAGGACGATAATTCGTGACCACCCCCAAAAAATCGAAAAATCCACCCAAATCCTAAAAAAATTGAAATTTTTATATGAAAAACTTCTTTTGGCCATATCTCCTAATTAAGCGTCCTAGAGCGAAAACGGCTTTAATTCGTGACCACCCCCAAAAAATCGAAAAATCCACCCAAATCCTAAAAAAATTGAAATTTTTATATGAAAAACTTCTTTTGGCCATATCTCCTAAACTAAGCGTCCTAGAGCGAAAAGGACGATAATTCGTGACCACCCCCAAAAAATCGAAAAATCCACCCAATCCTAAAAAAATTGAAATTTTTATATGAAAAACTTCGTTTGGCCATATCTCCTAAACTAAGCGTCCTAGAGCGAAAAGGGCTTTAATTCGTGACCACCCCCAAAAAATCGAAAAATCCACCCAAATCCTAAAAAAATTGAAATTTTTATATGAAAAACTTCTTTTGGCCATATATCCTAAACTAAGTGTCCTAGAGCGAAAAGGACGATAATTCGTGACCACCCCCAAAAAATCGAAAAATCCACCCAAATCCTAAAAAAATTGAAATTTTTATATGAAAAACTTCTTTTGGCCATATCTCCTAAACTAAGCGTCCTAGAGCGAAAAGGACGATAATTCGTGACCACCCCCAAAAAATCGAAAAATCCACCCAAATCCTAAAAAAATTGAAATTTTTATATGAAAAACTTCTTTTGGCCATATCTCCTAAACTAAGCGTCCTAGAGCGAAAAGGACGATAATTCGTGACCACCCCCAAAAAATCGAAAAATCCACCCAAATCCTAAAAAAATTGAAATTTTTATATGAAAAACTTCTTTTGGCCATATCTCCTAAACTAAGCGTCCTAGAGCGTGACCACCCCCAAAAAATCGAAAAATCCACCCAAATCCTAAAAAAATTGAAATTTTTATATGAAAAACTTCTTTTGGCCATATCTCCTAAACTAAGCGTCCTAGAGCGAAAAGGACGATAATTCGTGACCACCCCCAAAAAATCGAAAAATCCACCCAAATCCTAAAAAAATTGAAATTTTTATATGAAAAACTTCTTTTGGCCATATCTCCTAAATTAAGCGTCCTAGAGCGTGACCACCCCCAAAAAATCGAAAAATCCACCCAAATCCTAAAAAAATTGAAATTTTTATATGAAAAACTTCTTTTGGCCATATCTCCTAAACTAAGCGTCCTAGAGCGAAAAGGACGATAATTCGTGACCACCCCCAAAAAATCGAAAAATCCACCCAAATCCTAAAAAAATTGAAATTTTTATAAGAACTTCTTTTGGCCATATCTCCTAAACTAAGCGTCCTAGAGCGAAAAGGACGATAATTCGTGACCACCCCCAAAAAATCGAAAAATCCACCCAAATCCTAAAAAAATTGAAATTTTTATATGAAAAACTTCTTTTGGCCATATCTCCTAAACTAAGCGTCCTAGAGCGAAAAGGACGATAATTCGTGACCACCCCCAAAAAATCGAAAAATCCACCCAAATCCTAAAAAAATTGAAATTTTTATATGAAAAACTTCTTTTGGCCATATCTCCTAAACTAAGGGTCCTAGAGCGAAAAGGACGATAATTCGTGACCACCCCCAAAAAATCGAAAAATCCACCAAATCCTAAAAAAATTGAAATTTGTATATGAAAAACTTCTTTTGGCCATATCTCCTAAACTAAGCGTCCTAGAGCGTGACCACCCCCAAAAAATCGAAAAATCCACCCAAATCCTAAAAAAAATGAAATTTTTATATGAAAAACTTCTTTTGGCCATATCTCCTAAACTAAGCGTCCTAGAGCGAAAAGGGCTTTAATTCGTGACCACCCCCAAAAAATCGAAAAATCCACCCAAATCCTAAAAAAATTGAAATTTTTATATGAAAAACTTCTTTTGGTCATATCTCCTAAACTAAGCGTCCTAGAGCGAAAAGGACGATAATTCGTGACCACTCCCAAAAAATCGAAAAATCCACCCAAATCCTAAAAAAATTGAAATTTTTATATGAAAAACTTTGGCCATATCTCCTAAACTAAGCGTCCTAGAGCGAAATGGGCTTTAATTCGTGACCACCCCCAAAAAATCGAAAAATCCACCCAAATCCTAAAAAAAATTGAAATTTTTATATGAAAAACTTCTTTTGGCCATATCTCCTAAACTAAGCGTCCTAGAGCGAAAAGGGCTTTAATTCGTGACCACCCCCAAAAAATCGAAAAATCCACCCAAATCCTAAAAAAATTGAAATTTTTATATGAAAAACTTCTTTTGGTCATATCTCCTAAACTAAGCGTCCTAGAGCGAAAAGGACGATAATTCGTGGCCACCCCCAAAAAATCGAAAAATCCACCCAAATCCTAAAAAAATTGAAATTTTTATATGAAAAACTTCTTTTGGCCATATCTCCTAAACTAAGCGTCCTAGAGCGAAAAGGACGATAATTCGTGACCACCCCCAAAAAATCGAAAAATCCACCCAAATCCTAAAAAAATTGAAATTTTTATATGAAAAACTTCTTTTGGCCATATCTCCTAAACTAAGCGTCCTAGAGCGAAAAGGGCTTTAATTCGTGACCAACCTCAAAAAATCGAAAAATCCACCCAAATACTAAAAAAATTGAAATTTTTATATGAAAAACTTCTTTTGGCCATATCTCCTAAACTAAGCGTCCTAGATCGAAAAGGACGATAATTCGTGACCACCCCCAAAAAATCGAAAAATCCACCCAAATCCTAAAAAATTGAAATTTTTATATGAAAAACTTCTTTTGGCCATATCTCCTAAACTAAGCGTCCTAGAGCGAAAAGGGCTTTAATTCGTGACCACCCACAAAAAATCGAAAAATCCACCCAAATCCTAAAAAAATTGAAATTTTTATATGAAAAACTTCTTTTGGCCATATCTCCTAAACTAAGCGTCCTAGAGCGAAAAGGGCTTTAATTCGTGACCACCCCCAAAAAATCGAAAAATCCACCCAAATCCTAAAAAAATTTAAATTTTTATATGAAAAACTTCTTTTGGTCATATCTCCTAAACTAAGCGTCCTAGAGCGAAAAGGACGATAATTCGTGACCACCCCCAAAAAATCGAAAAATCCACCCAAATCCTAAAAAAATTGAAATTTTTATATGAAAAACTTCTTTTGGCCATATCTCCTAAACTAAGCGTCCTAGAGCGAAAAGGGCTTTAATTCGTGACCACCCTCAAAAAATCGAAAAATCCACCCAAATACTAAAAAAAATGAAATTTTTATATGAAAAACTTCTTTTGGCCATATCTCCTAAACTAAGCGTCCTAGAGCGAAAAGGACGATAATTCGTGACCACACCCAAAAAATCGAAAAATCCACCCAAATCCTAAAAAAATTGAAATTTTTATATGAAAAACTTCTTTTGGCCATATCTCCTAAACTAAGCGTCCTAGAGCGAAAAGGGCTTTAATTAGTGACCACCCTCAAAAAATCGAAAAATCCACCCAAATCCTAAAAAAATTGAAATTTTTATATGAAAAACTTCTTTTGGCCATATCTCCTAAACTAAGCGTCGATAATTCGTGACCACCCTCAAAAAATCGAAAAATCCACCCAAATCCTAAAAAAATTGAAATTTTTATATGAAAAACTTCTTGGCCATATCTCCTAAACTAAGCGTCCTAGAGCGAAAAGGGCTTTAATTCGTGACCACCCCCAAAAAATCGAAAAATCCACCCAAATCCTAAAAAAAATTGAAATTTTTATATGAAAAACTTCTTTTGGCCATATCTCCTAAACTAAGCGTCCTAGAGCGAAAAGGACGATAATTTGTGACCACCCCCAAAAAATCGAAAAATCCACCCAAATCCTAAAAAAATTGAAATTTTTATATGAAAAGCTTCGTTTGGCCATATCTCCTAAACTAAGCGTCCTAGAGCGAAAAGGGCTTTAATTCGTGACCACCCCCAAAAAATCGAAAAATCCACCCAAATCCTAAAAAAATTGAAATTTTTATATGAAAAACTTCTTTTGGCCATATCTCCTAAACTAAGCGTCCTAGAGCGAAAAGGACGATAATTCGTGACCACCCCCAAAAAATCGAAAAATCCACCCAAATCCTAAAAAAAATGAAATTTTTATATGAAAAACTTCTTTTGGCCATATCTCCTAAACTAAGCGTCCTAGAGCGTGACCACCCCCAAGAAATCGAAAAATCCACCCAAATCCTAAAAAAATTGAAATTTTTATATGAAAAACTTCTTTTGGCCATATCTCCTAAACTAAGCGTCCTAGAGCGAAAAGGACGATAATTCGTGACCACCCCCAAAAAATCGAAAAATCCACCCAAATCCTAAAAAAATTGAAATTTTTATATGAAAAACTTCTTTTGGCCATATCTCCTAAACTAAGCGTCCTAGAGCGTGACCACCCCCAAAAAATCGAAAAATCCACCCAAATCCTAAAAAAATTGAAATTTTTATATGAAAAACTTCTTTTGGCCATATCTCCTAAACTAAGCGTCCTAGATCGAAAAGGACGATAATTCGTGACCACCCCCAAAAAATCGAAAAATCCACCCAAATCCTAAAAAAATTGAAATTTTTATATGAACTTCTTTTGGCCATATCTCCTAAACTAAGCGTCCTAGAGCGAAAAGGACGATAATTCGTGACCACCCCCAAAAAATCGAAAAATCCACCCAAATCCTAAAAAAATTGAAATTTTTATATGAAAAACTTCTTTTGGCCATATCTCCTAAACTAAGCGTCCTAGAGCGAAAAGGGCTTTAATTCGTGACCACCCCCAAAAAATCGAAAAATCCACCCAAATCCTAAAAAAATTGAAATTTTTATATGAAAAACTTCTTTTGGCCATATCTCCTAAACTAAGCGTCCTAGAGCGAAAAGGACGATAATTCGTGACCACCCCCAAAAAATCGAAAAATCCACCCAAATCCTAAAAAAATTGAAATTTTTATATGAAAAACTTCTTTTGGCCATATCTCCCAAACTAAGCGTCCTAGAGCGAAAAGGACGATAATTCGTGACCACCCCCAAAAAATCGAAAAATCCACCAAATCCTAAAAAAATTGAAATTTGTATATGAAAAACTTCTTTTGGCCATATCTCCTAAACTAAGCGTCCTAGAGCGTGACCACCCCCAAAAAATTGAAAAATCCACCCAAATCCTAAAAAAATTGAAATTTTTATATGAAAAACTTCTTTTGGCCATATCTCCTAAACTAAGCGTCCTAGAGCGAAAAGGACGATAATTCGTGACCACCCCAAAAAAAAAGAAAAATCCACCCAAATCCTAAAAAAATTGAAATTTTTATATGAACTTCTTTTGGCCATATCTCCTAAACTAAGCGTCCTAGAGCGAAAAGGACGATAATTCGTGACCACCCCCAAAAAATCGAAAAATCCACCCAAATCCTAAAAAAATTGAAATTTTTATATGAAAAACTTCTTTTGGCCATATCTCCTAAACTAAGCGTCCTAGAGCGAAAAGGGCTTTAATTCGTGACCACCCCCAAAAAATCGAAAAATCCACCCAAATCCTAAAAAAATTGAAATTTTTATATGAAAAACTTCTTTTGGTCATATCTCCTAAACTAAGCGTCCTAGAGCGAAAAGGACGATAATTCGTGACCACTCCCAAAAAATCGAAAAATCCACCCAAATCCTAAAAAAATTGAAATTTTTATATGAAAAACTTTGGACATATCTCCTAAACTAAGCGTCCTAGAGCGAAATGGGCTTTAATTCGTGACCACCCCCAAAAAATCGAAAAATCCACCCAAATCCTAAAAAAATTGAAATTTTTATATGAAAAACTTCTTTTGGCCATATCTCCTAAACTAAGCGTCCTAGAGCGAAAAGGACGATAATTCGTGACCACCCCCAAAAAATCGAAAAATCCACCCAAATCCTAAAAAAATTGAAATTTTTATATGAAAAACTTCTTTTGGCCATATCTCCTAAACTAAGCGTCCTAGAGCGTGACCACCCCCAAAAAATCGAAAAATCCACCCAAATCCTAAAAAAATTGAAATTTTTATATGAACTTCTTTTGGCCATATCTCCTAAACTAAGCGTCCTAGAGTGAAAGGGACGATAATTCGTGACCACCCCCAAAAAATCGAAAAATCCACCCAAATCCTAAAAAAATTGAAATTTTTATATGAACAACTTCTTTTGGCCATATCTCCTAAACTAAGCGTCCTAGAGCGAAAGGGGCTTTAATTCGTGACCACCCTCAAAAAATCGAAAAATCCACCCAAATCCTAAAAAAATTGAAATTTTTATATGAAAAACTTCTTTTGGCCATATCTCCTAAACTAAGCGTCCTAGAGCGAAAAGGGCTTTAATTCGTGACCACCCCCAAAAAATCGAAAAATCCACCCAAATCCTAAAAAAATTGAAATTTTTATATGTAAAATTTCTTTTGGCCATATCTCCTAAACTAAGCGTCCTAGAGCGAAAAGGACGATAATTCGTGACCACCCCCAAAAAATCGAAAAATCCACCCAAATCCTAAAAAAAATGAAATTTTTATATGAAAAACTTCTTGGCCATATCTCCTAAACTAAGCGTCCTAGAGCGAAAAGGGCTTTAATTCGTGACCACCCCCAAAAAATCGAAAAATCCACCCAAATCCTAAAAAATTGAAATTTTTATATGAAAAACTTCTTTTGGCCATATCTCCTAAACTAAGCGTCCTAGAGCGAAAAGGGCTTTAATTCGTGACCACCCTCAAAAAATCGAAAAATCCACCCAAATCCTAAAAAAATTGAAATTTTTATATGAAAAACTTCTTTTGGCCATATCTCCTAAACTAAGCGTCCTAGAGCGAAAAGGGCTTTAATTCGTGACCACCCTCAAAAAATTAAAAAATCCACCCAAATCCTAAAAAAATTTAAATTTTTACATGAAAAACTTATTTTGGCCATATCTCCTAAACTAAGCGTCCTAGAGCGAAAAGGGCTTTAATTCGTGACCACCCCCAAAAAATCGAAAAATCCACCCAATCCTAAAAAAATTGAAATTTTTATATGAAAAACTTCGTTTGGCCATATCTCCTAAACTAAGCGTCCTAGAGCGAAAAGGGCTTTAATTCGTGACCACCCCCAAAAAATCGAAAAATCCACCCATATCCTTAAAAATTGAAATTTTTATATGAAAAACTTCTTTTGGCCATATCTCCTAAACTAAGCGCCCTAGAGCGAAAAGGACGATAATTCGTGACCACCCCCAAAAAATCGAAAAATCCACCCAAATCCTAAAAAATTGAAATTTTTATATGAAAAACTTCTTTTGGCCATATCTCCTAAACTAAGCGTCCTAGAGCGAAAAGGGCTTTAATTCGTGACCACCCCCAAAAAATCCACCCAAATCCTAAAAAAATTGAAATTTTTATATGAAAAACTTCTTTTGGCCATATCTCCTAAACTAAGCGTCCTAGAGCGAAAAGGGCTTTAATTCGTGACAACCCCCAAAAAATCGAAAAATCCACCCAAATCCTAAAAAATTGAAATTTTTATATGAAAAACTTCTTGGCCATATCTCCTAAACTAAGCGTCCTAGAGCGAAAAGGGCTTTAATTCGTGACCACCCCCAAAAAATCGAAAAATCCACCCAAATCCTAAAAAAATTGAAATTTTTATATGAAAAACTTCTTTTGGCCATATCTCCTAAACTAAGCGTCCTAGAGCGAAAAGGGCTTTTATTCGTGACGACCCTCACAAAATCGAAAAATCCACCCAAATCCTAAAAAAATTGAAATTTTTATATGAAAAACTTCTTTTGGCCATATCTCCTAAACTAAGCGTCCTAGAGCGAAAAGGGCTTTAATTCGTGACCACCCTCAAAAAATCGAAAAATCCACCCAAATCCTAAAAAAATTGAAATTTTTATATGAAAAACTTCTTGGCCATATCTCCTAAACTAAGCGTCCTAGAGCGAAAAGGGCTTTAATTCGTGACCACCCCCAAAAAATCGAAAAATCCACCCAAATCCTAAAAAAATTGAAATTTTTATATGAAAAACTTCTTTTGGCCATATCTCCTAAACTAAGCGTCCTAGAGCGAAAAGGGCTTTTATTCGTGACGACCCTCACAAAATCGAAAAATCCACCCAAATCCTAAAAAAATTGAAATTTTTATATGAAACACTTCTTTTGGCCATATCTCCTAAACTAAGCGTCCTAGAGCGAAAAGGACGATAATTCGTGACCACCCCCAAAAAATCGAAAAATCCACCCAAATCCTAAAAAAATTGAAATTTTTATATGAAAAACTTCTCCTAAACTAAGCGTCCTAGAGCGAAAAGGACGATAATTCGTGACCACCCCCAAAAAATCGAAAAATCCACCCAAATCCTAAAAAAATTGAAATTTTTATATGAAAAACTTCTTTTGGCCATATCTCCTAAACTAAGCGTCCTAGAGCGAAAAGGACGATAATTCGTGACCACCCTCAAAAAATCGAAAAATCCACCCAAATCCTAAAAAAATTGAAATTTTTATATGAAAAACTTCTTTTGGCCATATCTCCTAAACTAAGCGTCCTAGAGCGAAAAGGGCTTTAGTTAGTGACCACCCTCAAAAAATCGAAAAATCCACCCAAATCCTAAAAAAATTGAAATTTTTATATGAAAAACTTCTTTTGGCCATATCTCCTAAACTAAGCGTCCTAGAGCGAAAAGGACGATAATTCGTGACCACCCCCAAAAAATCGAAAAATCCACCCAAATCCTAAAAAAATTGAAATTTTTATATGAAAAACTTCTTTTGGCCATATCTCCTAAACTAAGCGTCCTAGAGCGAAAAGGGCTTTAATTCGTGACCACCCTCAAAAAATCGAAAAATCCACCCAAATCCTAAAAAAATTGAAATTTTTATACGAAAAACTTCTTTTGGCCATATCTCCTAAACTAAGCGTCCTAGAGCGAAAAGGACGATAATTCGTGACCACCCCCAAAAAATCGAAAAATCCACCCAAATCCTAAAAAAATTGAAATTTTTATATGAAAAACTTCTTTTGGGCCATATCTCCTAAACTAAGCGTCCTAGAGCGAAAAGGGCTTTAATTCGTGACCACCCTCAAAAAATCGAAAAATCCACCCAAATCCTAAAAAAATTGAAATTTTTATATGAAAAACTTCTTTTGGCCATATCTCCTAAACTAAGCGTCCTAGAGCGAAAAGGGCTTTAATTCGTGACCACCCCCAAAAAATCGAAAAATCCACCCAAATCCTAAAAAAATTGAAATTTTTATATGAAAAACTTCTTTTGGCCATATCTCCTAAACTAAGCGTCCTAGAGCGAAAAGGGCTTTAATTCGTGACCACCCTCAAAAAATCGAAAAATCCACCCAAATCCTAAAAAAATTGAAATTTTTATATGAAAAACTTCTTTTGGCCATATCTCCTAAACTAAGCGTCCTAGAGCGAAAAGGACGATAATTCGCGACCACCCCCAAAAAATCGAAAAATCCACCCAAATCCTAAAAAAATTGAAATTTTTATATGAAAAGCTTCTTTTGGCCATATCTCCTAAACTAAGCGTCCTAGAGCGAAAAGGACGATAATTCGTGACCACCCTCAAAAAATCCACCCAAATCCTAAAAAAATTGAAATTTTTATATGAAAAACTTCTCCTAAACTAAGCGTCCTAGAGCGAAAAGGACGATAATTCGTGACCACCCCCAAAAAATCGAAAAATCCACCCAAATCCTAAAAAAATTGAAATTTGTATATGAAAAACTTCTTTTGGCCATATCTCCTAAACTAAGCGTCCTAGAGCGAAAAGGGCTTTAATTCGTGACCACCCTCAAAAAATCGAAAAATCCACCCAAATCCTAAAAAATTAAAATTTTTATATGAAAAACTTCTTTTGGCCATATCTCCTAAACTAAGCGTCCTAGAGCGAAAAGGGCTTTAATTAGTGACCACCCTCAAAAAATCGAAAAATCCACCCAAATCCTAAAAAAATTGAAATTTTTATATGAAAAACTTCTTTTGGCCATATCTCCTAAACTAAGCGTCCTAGAGCGAAAAGGGCTTTAATTCGTGACCACCCTCAAAAAATCGAAAAATCCACCCAAATCCTAAAAAAATTGAAATTTTTATATGAAAAACTTCTTTTGGCCATATTTCCTAAACTAAGCGTCCTAGAGCGAAAAGGACGATAATTCGTGACCACCCCCAAAAAATCGAAAAATCCACCCAAATCCTAAAAAAATTGAAATTTTTATATGAAAAACTTCTTTTGGCCATATCTCCTAAACTAAGCGTCCTAGAGCGAAAAGGGCTTTAATTCGTGACCACCCTCAAAAAATCGAAAAATCCACCCAAATCCTAAAAAAATTGAAATTTGTATATGAAAAACTTCTTTTGGCCATATCTCCTAAACTAAGCGTCCTAGAGCGAAAAGGGCTTTAATTCGTGACCACCCCCAAAAAATCGAAAAATCCACCCAAATCCTAAAAAAATTGAAATTTTTATATGAAAAACTTCTTTTGGCCATATCTCCTAAACTAAGCGTCCTAGAGCGAAAAGGGCTTTAATTCGTGACCACCCTCAAAAAATCGAAAAATCCACCCAAATCCTAAAAAATTGAAATTTTTATATGAAAAACTTCTTTTGGCCATATCTCCTAAACTAAGCGTCCTAGAGCGAAAAGGGCTTTAATTAGTGACCACCCTCAAAAAATCGAAAAATCCACCCAAATCCTAAAAAAATTGAAATTTTTATATGAAAAACTTCTTTTGGCCATATCTCCTAAACTAAGCGTCCTAGAGCGAAAAGGACGATAATTCGTGACCACCCTCAAAAAATCGAAAAATCCACCCAAATCCTAAAAAAATTGAAATTTTTATATGAAAAACTTCTTTTGGCCATATCTCCTAAACTAAGCGTCCTAGAGCGAAAAGGACGATAATTCGTGACCACCCCCAAAAAATCGAAAAATCCACCCAAATCCTAAAAAAATTGAAATTTTTATATGAAAAACTTCTTTTGGCCATATCTCCTAAACTAAGCGTCCTAGAGCGAAAAGGGCTTTAATTCGTGACCACCCTCAAAAAATCGAAAAATCCACCCAAATCCTAAAAAAATTGAAATTTTTATACGAAAAACTTCTTTTGGCCATATCTCCTAAACTAAGCGTCCTAGAGCGAAAAGGACGATAATTCGTGACCACCCCCAAAAAATCGAAAAATCCACCCAAATCCTAAAAAAATTGAAATTTTTATATGAAAAACTTCTTTTGGGCCATATCTCCTAAACTAAGCGTCCTAGAGCGAAAAGGGCTTTAATTCGTGACCACCCTCAAAAAATCGAAAAATCCACCCAAATCCTAAAAAAATTGAAATTTTTATATGAAAAACTTCTTTTGGCCATATCTCCTAAACTAAGCGTCCTAGAGCGAAAAGGGCTTTAATTCGTGACCACCCCCAAAAAATCGAAAAATCCACCCAAATCCTAAAAAAATTGAAATTTTTATATGAAAAACTTCTTTTGGCCATATCTCCTAAACTAAGCGTCCTAGAGCGAAAAGGGCTTTAATTCGTGACCACCCTCAAAAAATCGAAAAATCCACCCAAATCCTAAAAAAATTGAAATTTTTATATGAAAAACTTCTTTTGGCCATATCTCCTAAACTAAGCGTCCTAGAGCGAAAAGGACGATAATTCGCGACCACCCCCAAAAAATCGAAAAATCCACCCAAATCCTAAAAAAATTGAAATTTTTATATGAAAAGCTTCTTTTGGCCATATCTCCTAAACTAAGCGTCCTAGAGCGAAAAGGAAGATAATTCGTGACCACCCTCAAAAAATCCACCCAAATCCTAAAAAAATTGAAATTTTTATATGAAAAACTTCTCCTAAACTAAGCGTCCTAGAGCGAAAAGGACGATAATTCGTGACCACCCCCAAAAAATCGAAAAATCCACCCAAATCCTAAAAAAATTGAAATTTGTATATGAAAAACTTCTTTTGGCCATATCTCCTAAACTAAGCGTCCTAGAGCGAAAAGGGCTTTAATTCGTGACCACCCTCAAAAAATCGAAAAATCCACCCAAATCCTAAAAAATTAAAATTTTTATATGAAAAACTTCTTTTGGCCATATCTCCTAAACTAAGCGTCCTAGAGCGAAAAGGGCTTTAATTAGTGACCACCCTCAAAAAATCGAAAAATCCACCCAAATCCTAAAAAAATTGAAATTTTTATATGAAAAACTTCTTTTGGCCATATCTCCTAAACTAAGCGTCCTAGAGCGAAAAGGGCTTTAATTCGTGACCACCCTCAAAAAATCGAAAAATCCACCCAAATCCTAAAAAAATTGAAATTTTTATATGAAAAACTTCTTTTGGCCATATTTCCTAAACTAAGCGTCCTAGAGCGAAAAGGACGATAATTCGTGACCACCCCCAAAAAATCGAAAAATCCACCCAAATCCTAAAAAAATTGAAATTTTTATATGAAAAACTTCTTTTGGCCATATCTCCTAAACTAAGCGTCCTAGAGCGAAAAGGGCTTTAATTCGTGACCACCCTCAAAAAATCGAAAAATCCACCCAAATCCTAAAAAAATTGAAATTTGTATATGAAAAACTTCTTTTGGCCATATCTCCTAAACTAAGCGTCCTAGAGCGAAAAGGGCTTTAATTCGTGACCACCCCCAAAAAATCGAAAAATCCACCCAAATCCTAAAAAAATTGAAATTTTTATATGAAAAACTTCTTTTGGCCATATCTCCTAAACTAAGCGTCCTAGAGCGAAAAGGACGATAATTCGCGACCACCCCCAAAAAATCGAAAAATCCACCCAAATCCTAAAAAAATTGAAATTTTTATATGAAAAGCTTCTTTTGGCCATATCTCCTAAACTAAGCGTCCTAGAGCGAAAAGGACGATAATTCGTGACCACCCTCAAAAAATCCACCCAAATCCTAAAAAAATTGAAATTTTTATATGAAAAACTTCTCCTAAACTAAGCGTCCTAGAGCGAAAAGGACGATAATTCGTGGCCACCCCCAAAAAATCGAAAAATCCACCCAAATCCTAAAAAAATTGAAATTTGTATATGAAAAACTTCTTTTGGCCATATCTCCTAAACTAAGCGTCCTAGAGCGAAAAGGGCTTTAATTCGTGACCACCCTCAAAAAATCGAAAAATCCACCCAAATCCTAAAAAATTGAAATTTTTATATGAAAAACTTCTTTTGGCCATATCTCCTAAACTAAGCGTCCTAGAGCGAAAAGGGCTTTAATTAGTGACCACCCTCAAAAAATCGAAAAATCCACCCAAATCCTAAAAAAATTGAAATTTTTATATGAAAAACTTCTTTTGGCCATATCTCCTAAACTAAGCGTCCTAGAGCGAAAAGGGCTTTAATTCGTGACCACCCTCAAAAAATCGAAAAATCCACCCAAATCCTAAAAAAATTGAAATTTTTATATGAAAAACTTCTTTTGGCCATATTTCCTAAACTAAGCGTCCTAGAGCGAAAAGGACGATAATTCGTGACCACCCCCAAAAAATCGAAAAATCCACCCAAATCCTAAAAAAATTGAAATTTTTATATGAAAAACTTCTTTTGGCCATATCTCCTAAACTAAGCGTCCTAGAGCGAAAAGGGCTTTAATTCGTGACCACCCTCAAAAAATCGAAAAATCCACCCAAATCCTAAAAAAATTGAAATTTGTATATGAAAAACTTCTTTTGGCCATATCTCCTAAACTAAGCGTCCTAGAGCGAAAAGGGCTTTAATTCGTGACCACCCCCAAAAAATCGAAAAATCCACCCAAATCCTAAAAAAATTGAAATTTTTATATGAAAAACTTCTTTTGGCCATATCTCCTAAACTAAGCGTCCTAGAGCGAAAAGGACGATAATTTGTGACCACCCCCAAAAAATCGAAAAATCCACCCAAATCCTAAAAAAATTGAAATTTTTATATGAAAAACTTCTTTTGGCCATATCTCCTAAACTAAGCGTCCTAGAGCGAAAAGGACAATAATTCGTGACCACCCCTAAAAAATCGAAAAATCCACCCAAATCCTAAAAAAATTGAAATTTTTATATGAAAAACTTCTTTTGGCCATATCTCCTAAACTAAGCGTCCTAGAGCGAAAAGGGCTTTTATTCGTGACCACCCTCACAAAATCGAAAAATCCACCCAAATCCTAAAAAAATTGAAATTTTTATATTAAAAACTTCTTTTGGCCATATCTCCTAAACTAAGCGTCCTAGAGCGAAAAGGGCTTTAATTCGTGACCACCCTCAAAAAATCGAAAAATCCACCCAAATCCTAAAAAAATTGAAATCCACCCAAATCCTAAAAAAATTGAAATTTTTATATGAAAAACTTCTTTTGGCCATATCTCCTAAACTAAGCGTCCTAGAGCGAAAAGGGCTTTAATTCGTGACCACCCTCACAAAATCGAAAAATCCACCCAAATCCTAAAAAAATTGAAATTTTTATATGAAAAACTTCTTTTGGCCATATCTCCTAAACTAAGCGTCCTAGAGCGAAAATGACGATAATTCGTGACCACCCCCAAAAAATCGAAAAATCCACCCAAATCCTAAAAAAATTGAAATTTTTATATGAAAAACTTCTTTTGGCCATATCTCCTAAACTAAGCGTCCTAGAGCGAAAAGGGCTTTAATTCGTGACCACCCTCAAAAAATCGAAAAATCCACCCAAATCCTAAAAAAATTGAAATTTTTATATGAAAAACTTCTTTTGGCCATATCTCCTAAACTAAGCGTCCTAGAGCGAAAAGGACGATAATTCGTGACCACCCCCAAAAAATCGAAAAATCCACCCAAATCCTAAAAAAATTTAAATTTTTATATGAAAAACTTCTTTTGGCCATATCTCCTAAACTAAGCGTCCTAGAGCGAAAAGGACGATAATTCGTGACCACCCCCAAAAAATCGAAAAATCCACCCAAATCCTAAAAAAATTGAAATTTGTATATGAAAAACTTCTTTTGGCCATATCTCCTAAACTAAGCGTCCTAGAGCGAAAAGGGCTTTAATTCGTGACCACCCCCAAAAAATCGAAAAATCCACCCAAATCCTAAAAAAATTGAAATTTTTATATGAAAAACTTCTTTTGGCCATATCTCCTAAACTAAGCGTACTAGAGCGAAAAGGGCTTTAATTCGTGACCACCCTCAAAAAATCGAAAAATCCACCCGAATCCTAAAAAAATTGAAATTTTTATATGAAAAACTTCTTTTGGCCATATCTCCTAAACTAAGCGTCCTAGAGCGAAAAGGACGATAATTCGTGACCACCCCCAAAAAATCGAAAAATCCACCCAAATCCTAAAAAAATTGAAATTTTTATATGAAAAACTTCTTTTGGCCATATCTCCTAAACTAAGCGTCCTAGAGCGAAAAGGGCTTTAATTCGTGACCACCCTCAAAAAATCGAAAAATCCACCCAAATCCTAAAAAAATTGAAATTTTTATATGAAAAACTTCTTTTGGCCATATCTCCTAAACTAAGCGTCCTAGAGCGAAAAGGACGATAATTCGTGACCACACCCAAAAAATTGAAAAATCCACCCAAATCCTAAAAAAATTGAAATTTTTATATGAAAAACTTCTTTTGGTCATATCTCCTAAACTAAGCGTCCTAGAGCGAAAAGGACGATAATTCGTGGCCACCCCCAAAAAATTGAAAAATCCACCCAAATCCTAAAAAAATTGAAATTTTTATATGAAAAACTTCTTTTGGCCATATCTCCTAAACTAAGCGTCCTAGAGCGAAAAGGACGATAATTCGTGACCACCCCCAAAAAATTGAAAAATCCACCCAAATCCTAAAAAAATTGAAATTTTTATATGAAAAACTTCTTTTGGCCATATCTCCTAAACTAAGCGTCCTAGAGCGAAAAGGACGATAATTCGTGACCACCCCCAAAAAATCGAAAAATCCACCCAAATCCTAAAAAAATTGAAATTTTTATATGAAAAACTTCTTTTGGCCATATCTCCTAAACTAAGCGTCCTAGAGCGAAAAGGGCTTTAATTCGTGACCACCCTCAAAAAATCGAAAAATCCACCCAAATCCTAAAAAAATTGAAATTTTTATATGAAAAACTTCTTTTGGCCATATCTCCTAAACTAAGCGTCCTAGAGCGAAAAGGACGATAATTCGTGACCACCCCCAAAAAATCGAAAAATCCACCCAAATCCTAAAAAAATTGAAATTTTTATATGAAAAACTTCTTTTGGCCATATCTCCTAAACTAAGCGTCCTAGAGCGAAAAGGACGATAATTCGTGACCACCCCCAAAAAATCGAAAAATCCACCCAAATCCTAAAAAAATTGAAATTTTGATATGAAAAACTTCTTTTGGTCATATCTCCTAAACTAAGCGTCCTAGAGCGAAAAGGACGATAATTCGTGACCACCCCCAAAAAATTGAAAAATCCACCCAAATCCTAAAAAAATTGAAATTTTTATATGAAAAACTTCTTTTGGCCATATCTCCTAAACTAAGCGTCCTAGAGCGAAAAGGGCTTTAATTCGTGACCACCCCCAAAAAATCGAAAAATCCACCCAAATCCTAAAAAAATTGAAATTTTTATATGAAAAACTTCTTTTGGTCATATCTCCTAAACTAAGCGTCCTAGAGCGAAAAGGGCTTTAATTCGTGACCACCCTCAAAAAATCGAAAAATCCACCCAAATCCTAAAAAAATTGAAATTTTTATATGAAAAACTTCTTTTGGCCATATCTCCTAAACTAAGCGTCCTAGAGCGAAAAGGACGATAATTCGTGACCACACCCAAAAAATCGAAAAATCCACCCAAATCCTAAAAAAATTGAAATTTTGATATGAAAAACTTCTTTTGGTCATATCTCCTAAACTAAGCGTCCTAGAGCGAAAAGGACGATAATTCGTGACCACCCCCAAAAAATTGAAAAATCCACCCAAATCCTAAAAAAATTGAAATTTTTATATGAAAAACTTCTTTTGGCCATATCTCCTAAACTAAGCGTCCTAGAGCGAAAAGGGCTTTAATTCGTGACCACCCCAAAAAAATCGAAAAATTCACCCAAATCCTAAAAAAATTGAAATTTTTATATGAAAAACTTCTTTTGGCCATATCTCCTAAACTAAGCGTCCTAGAGCGAAAAGGACGATAATTCGTGACCACCCTCAAAAAATCGAAAAATCCACCCAAATCCTAAAAAAATTGAAATTTTTATATGAAAAACTTCTTTTGGCCATATCTCATAAACTAAGCGTCCTAGAGCGAAAAGGACGATAATTCGTGACCACACCCAAAAAATCGAAAAATCCACCCAAATCCTAAAAAAATTGAAATTTTTATATGAAAAACTTCTTTTGGTCATATCTCCTAAACTAAGCGTCCTAGAGCGAAAAGGGCTTTAATTCGTGACCACCCCAACAAAATCGAAAAATCCACCCAAATCCTAAAAAAATTGAATTTTTTATATGAAAAACTTCTTTTGGCCATATCTCCTAAACTAAGCGTCCTAGAGCGAAAAGGACGATAATTCGTGACCACCCTCAAAAAATCGAAAAATCCACCCAAATCCTAAAAAAATTGAAATTTTTATATGAAAAACTTCTTTTGGCCATATCTCCTAAACTAAGCGTCCTAGAGCGAAAAGGACGATAATTCGTGACCACCCCCAAAAAATCGAAAAATCCACCCAAATCCTAAAAAAATTGAAATTTTTATATGAACAACTTCTTTTGGCCATATCTCCTAAACTAAGCGTCCTAGAGCGAAAGGGGCTTTAATTCGTGACCACCCCCAAAAAATCGAAAAATCCACCCAAATCCTAAAAAAATTGAAATTTTTATATGAAAAACTTCTTTTGGCCATATCTCCTAAACTAAGCGTCCTAGAGCGAAAAGGACGATAATTCGTGACCACCCCCAAAAAATCGAAAAATCCACCCAAATCCTAAAAAAATTGAAATTTTTATATGAAAAACTTCTTTTGGCCATATCTCCTAAACTAAGCGTCCTAGAGCGAAAAGGGCTTTAATTCGTGACCACCCCCAAAAAATCGAAAAATCCACCCAAATCCTAAAAAAATTGAACTTTTTATATGAAAAACTTCTTTTGGCCATATCTCCTAAACTAAGCGTCCTAGAGCGAAAAGGACGATAATTTGTGACCACCCTCAAAAAATCGAAAAATCCACCCAAATCCTAAAAAAATTGAAATTTTTATATGAAAAACTTCTTTTGGCCATATCTCCTAAACTAAGCGTCCTAGAGCGAAAAGGACGATAATTCGTGACCACCCCCAAAAAATCGAAAAATCCACCCAAATCCTAAAAAAATTGAAATTTTTATATGAAAAACTTCTTTTGGCCATATCTCCTAAACTAAGCGTCCTAGAGCGAAAAGGGCTTTAATTCGTGACCACCCCCAAAAAATCGAAAAATCCACCCAAATCCTAAAAAAATTGAAATTTTTATATGAAAAACTTCTTTTGGCCATATCTCCTAAACTAAGCGTCCTAGAGCGAAAAGGGCTTTAATTCGTGACCACCCTAAAAAAATCGAAAAATCCACCCAAATCCTAAAAAAATTGAAATTTTTATATGAAAACCTTCTTTTGGCCATATCTCCTAAACTAAGCGTCCTAGAGCGAAAAGGACGATAATTCGTGACCACACCCAAAAAATCGAAAAATCCACCCAAATCCTAAAAAAATTGAAATTTTTATATAAAAAACTTCTTTTGGTCATATCTCCTAAACTAAGCGTCCTAGAGCGAAAAGGACGATAATTCGTGACCACCCCCAAAAAATCGAAAAATCCACCCAAATCCTAAAAAAATTGAAATTTTTATATGAAAAACTTCTTTTGGCCATATCTCCTAAACTAAGCGTCCTAGAGCGAAAAGGACGATAATTTGTGACCACCCTCAAAAAATCGAAAAATCCACCCAAATCCTAAAAAAATTGAAATTTTTATATGAACAACTTCTTTTGGCCATATCTCCTAAACTAAGCGTCCTAGAGCGAAAAGGGCTTTAATTCGTGACCACCCCAAAAAAATCGAAAAATCCACCCAAATCCTAAAAAAATTGAAATTTTTATATGAGAAACTTCTTTTGGCCATATCTCCTAAACTAAGCGTCCTAGAGCGAAAAGGACGATAATTCGTGACCACCCCCAAAAAATCGAAAAATCCACCCAAATCCTAAAAAAATTGAAATTTTTATATGAAAAACTTCTTTTGGCCATATCTCCTAAACTAAGCGTCCTAGAGCGAAAAGGGCTTTAATTCGTGACCACCCCCAAAAAATCGAAAAATCCACCCAAATCCTAAAAAAATTGAAATTTTTATATGAAAAACTTCGTTCTCCTAAACTAAGCGTCCTAGAGCGAAAAGGACGATAATTCGTGACCACCCCCAAAAAATCGAAAAATCCACCCAAATCCTAAAAAAATTGAAATTTTTATATGAAAAACTTCTTTTGGCCATATCTCCTAAACTAAGCGTCCTAGATCGAAAAGGGCTTTAATTCGTGACCACCCTCAAAAAATCGAAAAATCCACCCAAATCCTAAACAAATTGAAATTTTTATATGAAAACTTCTTTTGGCCATATCTCCTAAACTAAGCGTCCTAGAGCGAAAAGGACGATAATTCGTGACCACCCCCAAAAAATGGAAAAATCCACCCAAATCCTAAAAAAAATTGAAATTTTTATCTGAAAAACTTCTTTTGGCCATATCTCCTAAACTAAGCGTCCTAGAGCGAAAAGGGCTTTAATTCGTGACCACCCCTAAAAAATCGAAAAATCCACCCAAATCCTAAAAAAATTGAAATTTTTATATGAAAAACTTCTTTTGGCCATATCTCCTAAACTAAGCGTCCTAGAGCGAAAAGGGCTTTAATTCGTGACCACCCCCAAAAAATCGAAAAATCCACCCAAATCCTAAAAAAATTGAAATTTTTATATGAAAAACTTCTTTTGGCCATATCTCCTAAACTAAGCGTCCTAGAGCGAAAAGGACGATAATTCGTGACCACCCCCAAAAAATCGAAAAATCCACCCAAATCCTAAAAAAATTGAAATTTTTATATGAAAAACTTCTTTTGGCCATATCTCCTAAACTAAGCGTCCTAGAGCGAAAAGGGCTTTAATTCGTGACCACCCCCAAAAAATCGAAAAATCCACCCAAATCCTAAAAAAATTGAAATTTTTATATGAAAAACTTCTTTTGGCCATATCTCCTAAACTAAGCGTCCTAGAGCGAAAAGGGCTTTAATTCGTGACCACCCCAAAAAAATCGAAAAATCCACCCAAATCCTAAAAAAATTGAAAGTTTTATATGAAAAACTTCTTTTGGCCATATCTCCTAAACTAAGCGTCCTAGAGCGAAAAGGACGATAATTCGTGACCACCCCCAAAAAATCGATAAATTCAACCAAATCCTAAAAAAAATTGAAATTTTTATATGAACAACTTCTTTTGGCCATATCTCCTAAACTAAGCGTCCTAGAGCGAAAAGGACGATAATTCGTGACCACCCCCAAAAAATCGAAAAATCCACCCAAATCCTAAAAAAATTGAAATTTTTATATGAAAAACTTCTTTTGGCCATATCTCCTAAACTAAGCGTCCTAGAGCGAAAAGGGTTTTAATTCGTGACCACCCCCAAAAAATCAAAAAATCCACCCAACTCCTAAAAAAATTGAAATTTTTATATGAAAAACTTCTTTTGGCCATATCTCCTAAACTAAGCGTCCTAGAGCGAAAAGGACGATAATTCGTGACCACCCCCAAAAAATCGAAAAATCCACCCAAATCCTAAAAAAATTGAAATTTTTATATGAAAAACTTCTTTTGGCCATATCTCCTAAACTAAGCGTCCTAGAGCGAAAAGGACGATAATTCGTGACCACCCCCAAAAAATCGAAAAATCCACCCAAATCCTAAAAAAATTGAAATTTTTATATGAAAAACTTCTTGGCCATATCTCCTAAACTAAGCGTCCTAGAGCGAAAAGGGCTTTAATTCGTGACCACCCCCAAAAAATCGAAAAATCCACCCAAATCCTAAAAAATTGAAATTTTTATATGAAAAACTTCTTTTGGCCATATCTCCTAAACTAAGCGTCCTAGAGCGAAAAGGACGATAATTTGTGACCACCCTCAAAAAATCGAAAAATCCACCCAAATCCTAAAAAAATTGAAATTTTTATATGAAAAACTTCTTTTGGCCATATCTCCTAAACTAAGCGTCCTAGAGCGAAAAGGAGGATAATTCGTGACCACCCCCAAAAAATCGAAAAATCCACCCAAATCCTAAAAAAATTGAAATTTTTATATGAAAAACTTCTTTTGGCCATATCTCCTAAACTAAGCGTCCTAGAGCGAAAAGGGCTTTAATTCGTGACCACCCCCAAACAATCGAAAAATCCACCCAAATCCTAAAAAAATTGAAATTTTTATATGAAAAACTTCTTTTGGCCATATCTCCTAAACTAAGCGTCCTAGAGCGAAAAGGACGATAATTCGTGACCACCCCCAAAAAATCAAAAAATCCACCAACTCCTAAAAAAATTGAAATTTTTATATCAAAAACTTCTTTTGGCCATATCTCCTAAACTAAGCGTCCTAGAGCGAAAAGGACGATAATTCGTGACCACCCCCAAAAAATCGAAAAATCCACCCAAATTCTAAAAAAATTGAAATTTTTATATGAAAAACTTCTTTTGGCCATATCTCCTAAACTAAGCGTCCTAGAGCGAAAAGGACGATAATTCGTGACCACCCCCAAAAAATCGAAAAATCCACCCAAATCCTAAAAAAATTTAAATTTTTATATGAAAAACTTCTTTTGGCCATATCTCCTAAACTAAGCGTCCTAGAGCGAAAAGGACGATAATTTGTGACCACCCTCAAAAAATCGAAAAATCCACCCAAATCCTAAAAAAATTGAAATTTTTATATGAAAAACTTCTTTTGGCCATATCTCCTAAACTAAGCGTCCTAGAGCGAAAAGGACGATAATTCGTGACCACCCCCAAAAAATCGAAAAATCCACCCAATCCTAAAAAATTGAAATTTTTATATGAAAAACTTCGTTTGGCCATATCTCCTAAACTAAGCGTCCTAGAGCGAAAAGGGCTTTAATTCGTGACCACCCCCAAAAAATCGAAAAATCCACCCAAATCCTAAAAAAATTGAAATTTTTATATGAAAAACTTCTTTTGGCCATATCTCCTAAACTAAGCGTCCTAGAGCGAAAAGGACGATAATTCGTGACCACCCCCAAAAAATCAAAAAATCCACCCAACTCCTAAAAAAATTTAAATTTTTATATGAAAAACTTCTTTTGGCCATATCTCCTAAACTAAGCGTCCTAGAGCGAAAAGGACGATAATTCGTGACCACCCCCAAAAAATCGAAAAATCCACCCAAATCCTAAAAAAATTGAAATTTTTATATGAAAAACTTCTGTTGGTCATATCTCCTAAACTAAGCGTCCTAGAGCGAAAAGGACGATAATTCGTGACCACCCCCAAAAAATTGAAAAATCCACCCAAATCTTAAAAAAATTGAAATTTTTATATGAAAAACTTCTTTTGGCCATATCTCCTAAACTAAGGGCTTTAATTCATGACCACCCCAAAAAAATTGAAAAATCCACCCAAATCCTAAAAAAATTGAAATTTTTATATGAAAAACTTCTTTTGGCCATATCTCCTAAACTAAGCGTCCTAGAGCGAAAAGGACGATAATTCGTGACCACCCTCAAAAAATCGAAAAATCCACCCAAATCCTAAAAAAATTGAAATTTTTATATGAAAAACTTCTTTTGGCCATATCTCCTAAACTAAGCGTCCTAGAGCGAAAAGGGCTTTAATTCGTGACCACCCTCAAAAAATCGAAAAATCCACCCAAACCTAAAAAAATTGAAATTTTTATATGAAAAACTTCTTTTGGCCATATCTCCTAAACTAAGCGTCCTAGAGCGAAAAGGACGATAATTCGTGACCACCCCCAAAAAATCGAAAAATCCACCCAAATCCTAAAAAAATTGAAATTTTTATATGAAAAACTTCTTTTGGCCATATCTCCTAAACTAAGCGTCCTAGTGCGAAAAGGGCTTTAATTCGTGACCACCCTCAAAAAACCGAAAAATCCACCCAAATCCTAAAAAAATTAAAATTTTTATATGAAAAACTTCTTTTGGCCATATCTCCTAAACTAAGCGTCCTAGAGCGAAAAGGACGATAATTCGTGACCACACCCAAAAAATCGAAAAATCCACCCAAATCCTAAAAAAATTGAAATTTTTATATGAAAAACTTCTGTTGGTCATATCTCCTAAACTAAGCGTCCTAGAGCGAAAAGGACGATAATTCGTGACCACCCCCAAAAAATTGAAAAATCCACCCAAATCCTAAAAAAATTTAAATTTTTATATGAAAAACTTCTGTTGGTCATATCTCCTAAACTAAGCGTCCTAGAGCGAAAAGGACGATAATTCGTGACCACCCCCAAAAAATTGAAAAATCCACCAAATCCTAAAAAAATTTAAATTTTTATATGAAAAACTTCTTTTGGCCATATCTCCTAAACTAAGCGTCCTAGAGCGAAAAGGACGATAATTCGTGACCACCCCCAAAAAATCGAAAAATCCACCCAAATCCTAAAAAAATTGAAATTTTTATATGAAAAACTTCTGTTGGTCATATCTCCTAAACTAAGCGTCCTAGAGCGAAAAGGACGATAATTCGTGACCACCCCCAAAAAATCGAAAAATCCACCCAAATCCTAAAAAAATTGAAATTTTTATATGAAAAACTTCTTGGCCATATCTCCTAAACTAAGCGTCCTAGAGCGAAAAGGGCTTTAATTCGTGACCACCCCCAAAAAATCGAAAAATCCACCCAATCCTAAAAAAATTGAAATTTTTATATGAAAAACTTCGTTTGGCCATATCTCCTAAACTAAGCGTCCTAGAGCGAAAAGGGCTTTAATTCGTGACCACCCCCAAAAAAATCGAAAAATCCACCCAAATCCTAAAAAAATTGAAATTTTTATATGAAAAACTTCTTTTGGCCATATCTCCTAAACTAAGCGTCCTAGAGCGAAAAGGGCTTTAATTCGTGACCACCCCCAAAAAATCGAAAAATCCACCCAATCCTAAAAAAATTGAAATTTTTATATGAAAAACTTCGTTTGGCCATATCTCCTAAACTAAGCGTCCTAGAGCGAAAAGGGCTTTAATTCGTGACCACCCTCAAAAAATCGAAAAATCCACCCAAATCCTAAAAAAAATGAAAATTTTATATGAAAAACTTCTTTTGGCCATATCTCCTAAACTAAGCGTCCTAGAGCGAAAAGGACGATAATTCGTGACCACCCCCAAAAAGTCGAAAAATCCACCCAAATCCTAAAAAAATTGAAATTTTTATATGAAAAACTTCTTTTGGCCATATCTCCTAAACTAAGCGTCCTAGAGCGAAAAGGACGATAATTCGTGACCACCCCCAAAAAATCGAAAAATCCACCCAAATCCTAAAAAAATTGAAATTTGTATATGGAAAACTTCTTTTGGCCATATCTCCTAAACTAAGCGTCCTAGAGCGAAAAGGGCTTTAATTCGAAAAAAAGGGCCTCAAAAAATCGAAAAATCCACCCAAATCCTAAAAAAATTGAAATTTTTATATGAACAACTTCTTTTGGCCATATCTCCTAAACTAAGCGTCCTAGAGCGAAAAGGACGATAATTCGTGACCACACCCAAAAAATCGAAAAATCCACCCAAATCCTAAAAAAATTGAAGTTTTTATATGAAAAACTTCTTTTGGTCATATCTCCTAAACTAAGCGTCCTAGAGCGAAAAGGACGATAATTCGTGACCACCCCCAAAAAAGTGAAAAATCCACCCAAATCCTAAAAAAATTGAAATTTTTATATGAAAAACTTCTTTTGGCCATATCTCCTAAACTAAGCGTCCTAGAGCGAAAAGGGCTTTAATTCGTGACCACCCCAAAAAAATCGAAAAATCCACCCAAATCCTAAAAAAATTGAAATTTTTATATGAAAAACTTCTTTTGGCCATATCTCCTAAACTAAGCGTCCTAGAGCGAAAAGGACGATAATTCGTGACCACCCTCAAAAAATCGAAAAATCCACCCAAATCCTAAAAAAATTGAAATTTTTATATGAAAAACTTCTTTTGGCCATATCTCCTAAACTAAGCGTCCTAGAGCGAAAAGGACGATAATTCGTGACCACCCCCAAAAAATCGAAAAATCCAACCAAATCCTACAAAAATTGAAATTTTTATATGAAAAACTTCTTTTGGCCATATCTCCTAAACTAAGCGTCCTAGAGCGAAAAGGACGATAATTTGTGACCACCCTCAAAAAATCGAAAAATCCACCCAAATCCTAAAAAAATTGAAATTTTCATATGAAAAACTTCTTTTGGACATATCTCCTAAACTAAACTAGAGCGAAAAGGGCTTTAATTCGTGACCACCCCCAAAAAATCTAAAAATCCACCCAAATCCTAAAAAAATTGAAATTTTTATATGAAAAACTTCGTTTGGCCATATCTCCTAAACTAAGCGTCCTAGAGCGAAAAGGGCTTTAATTCGTGACCACCCCCAAAAAATCGAAAAATCCACCCAAATCCTAAAAAAATTGAAATTTTTATATGAAAAACTTCTTTTGGCCATATCTCCTAAACTAAGCGTCCTAGAGCGAAAAGGGCTTTTATTCGTGACCACCCTCACAAACTCGAAAAATCCACCCAATCCTAAAAAAATTGAAATTTTTATATGAAAAACTTCGTTTGGCCATATCTCCTAAACTAAGCGTCCTAGAGCGAAAAGGGCTTTAATTCGTGACCACCCCCAAAAAATCGAAAAATCCACCCAAATCCTAAAAAAATTGAAATTTTTATATGAAAAACTTCTTTTGGCCATATCTCCTAAACTAAGCGTCCTAGAGCGAAAAGGACGATAATTCGTGACCACCCTCAAAAAATCGAAAAATCCACCCAAATCCTAAAAAAATTGAAATTTTTATATGAAAAACTTCTTTTGGCCATTTCTCCTAAACTAAGCGTCCTAGAGCGAAAAGGGCTTTTATTCGTGACCACCCCCAAAAAATCGAAAAATCCACCCAAATCCTAAAAAAATTGAAATTTTTATATGAAAAACTTCTTTTGGCCATATCTCCTAAACTAAGCGTCCTAGAGCGAAAAGGGCTTTAATTCGTGACCACCCCCAAAAAATCGAAAAATCCACCCAAATCCTAAAAAAATTGAAATTTTTATATGAAAAACTTCTTTTGGCCATATCTCCTAAACTAAGCGTCCTAGAGCGAAAAGGGCTTTAATTCCTGACCACCCCCAAAAAATCGAAAAATCCACCCAAATCCTAAAAAAATTGAAATTTTTATATGAAAAACTTCTTTTGGCCATATCTCCTAAACTAAGCGTCCTAGAGCGAAAAGGGCTTTAATTCGTGACCACCCCCAAAAAATCGAAAAATCCACCCAAATCCTAAAAAAATTGAAATTTTTATATGAAAAACTTCTTTTGGCCATATCTCCTAAACTAAGCGTCCTAGAGCGAAAAGGACGATAATTCGTGACCACCCCCAAAAAATCGAAAAATCCACCCAAATCCTAAAAAATTGAAATTTTTATATGAAAAACTTCTTTTGGCCATATCTCCTAAACTAAGCGTCCTAGAGCGAAAAGGGCTTTAATTCGTGACCACCCCCAAAAAATCGAAAAATCCACCCAATCCTAAAAAAATTGAAATTTTTATATGAAAAACTTCGTTTGGCCATATCTCCTAAACTAAGCGTCCTAGAGCGAAAAGGGCTTTAATTCGTGACCACCCCCAAAAAAATCGAAAAATCCACCCAAATCCTAAAAAAATTGAAATTTTTATATGAAAAACTTCTTTTGGCCATATCTTCTAAACTAAGCGTCCTAGAGCGAAAAGGGCTTTAATTCGTGACCACCCCCAAAAAATCGAAAAATCCACCCAATCCTAAAAAAATTGAAATTTTTATATGAAAAACTTCGTTTGGCCATATCTCCTAAACTAAGCGTCCTAGAGCGAAAAGGGCTTTAATTCGTGACCACCCTCAAAAAATCGAAAAATCCACCCAAATCCTAAAAAAATTGAAAATTTTATATGAAAAACTTCTTTTGGCCATATCTCCTAAACTAAGCGTCCTAGAGCGAAAAGGACGATAATTCGTGACCACCCCCAAAAAGTCGAAAAAAATAAGCGTCCTAGAGCGAAAAGGACGATAATTCGTGACCACCCCCAAAAAATCGAAAAATCCACCCAAATCCTAAAAAAATTGAAATTTGTATATGAAAAACTTCTTTTGGCCATATCTCCTAAACTAAGCGTCCTAGAGCGAAAAGGGCTTTAATTCGTGACCACCCCCAAAAAGTCGAAAAATCCACCCAAATCCTAAAAAAATTGAAATTTTTATATGAAAAATTTCTTTTGGCCATATCTCCTAAACTAAGCGTCCTAGAGCGAAAAGGGCTTTAATTCGAAAAAAAGGGCCTCAAAAAATTGAAAAATCCACCCAAATCCTAAAAAAATTGAAAATTTTATATGAAAAACTTCTTTTGGCCATATCTCCTAAACTAAGCGTCCTATAGCGAAAAGGACGATAATTCGTGACCACCCCCAAAAAGTCGAAAAAAATAAGCGTCCTAGAGCGAAAAGGACGATAATTCGTGACCACCCCCAAAAAATCGAAAAATCCACCCAAATCCTAAAAAAATTGAAATTTGTATATGAAAAACTTCTTTTGGCCATATCTCCTAAACTAAGCGTCCTAGAGCGAAAAGGACGATAATTCGTGACCACCCCCAAAAAATCGAAAAATCCACCCAAATCCTAAAAAAATTGAAATTTTTATATGAAAAACTTCTTTTGGTCATATCTCCTAAACTAAGCGTCCTAGAGCGAAAAGGACGATAATTCGTGACCACCCCCAAAAAAGTGAAAAATCCACCCAAATCCTAAAAAAATTGAAATTTTTATATGAAAAACTTCTTTTGGCCATATCTCCTAAACTAAGCGTCCTAGAGCGAAAAGGGCTTTAATTCGTGACCACCCCAAAAAAATCGAAAAATCCACCCAAATCCTAAAAAAATTGAAATTTTTATATGAAAAACTTCTTTTGGCCATATCTCCTAAACTAAGCGTCCTAGAGCGAAAAGGACGATAATTCGTGACCACCCTCAAAAAATCGAAAAATCCACCCAAATCCTAAAAAAATTGAAATTTTTATATGCAAAACTTCTTTTGGCCATATCTCCTAAACTAAGCGTCCTAGAGCGAAAAGGGCTTTAATTCGTGACCACCCCCAAAAAATCGAAAAATCCACCCAAATCCTAAAAAATTGAAATTTTTATATGAACAACTTCTTTTGGCCATATCTCCTAAACTAAGCGTCCTAGAGCGAAAAGGGCTTTAATTCGTGACCACCCCCAAAAAATCGAAAAATCCACCCAATCCTAAAAAAATTGAAATTTTTATATGAAAAACTTCTTTTGGCCATATATCCTAAACTAAGCGTCCTAGAGCGAAAAGGGCTTTAATTCGTGACCACCCCCAAAAAATCGAAAAATCCACCCAAATCCTAAAAAAATTGAAATTTTTATATGAAAAACTTCTTTTGGCCATATCTCCTAAACTAAGCGTCCTAGAGCGAAAAGGACGATAATTCGTGACCAACCTCAAAAAATCGAAAAATCCACCCAAATCCTAAAAAAATTGAAATTTTTATATGAAAAACTTCTTTTGGCCATATCTCCTAAACTAAGCGTCCTAGAGCGAAAAGGACGATAATTCGTGACCACCCTCACAAAATCGAAAAATCCACCCAAATCCCAAAAAAATTGAAATTTTTATATGAAAAACTTCTTTTGGCCATATCTCCTAAACTAAGCGTCCTAGAGCGAAAAGGACGATAATTCGTGACCACCCCCAAAAAATCGAAAAATCCACCCAAATCCTAAAAAAATTGAAATTTTTATATGAAAAACTTCTCCTAAACTAAGCGTCCTAGAGCGAAAAGGACGATAATTCGTGACCACTCCCAAAAAATCGAAAAATCCACCCAAATCCTAAAAAAATTGAAATTTTTATATGAAAAACTTCTTTTGGCCATATCTCCTAAACTAAGCGTCCTAGAGCGAAAAGGGCTTTAATTCGTGACCACCCTCAAAAAATCGAAAAATCCACCCAAATCCTAAAAAAATTGAAATTTTTATATGAAAAACTTCTTTTGGCCATATCTCCTAAACTAAGCGTCCTAGAGCGAAAAGGACGATAATTCGTGACCACCCCCAAAAAATCGAAAAATCCACCCAAATCCTAAAAAAATTGAAATTTTTATATGAAAAACTTCTTTTGGCCATATCTCCTAAACTAAGCGTCCTAGAGCGAAAAGGACGATAATTCGTGACCACCCCCAAAAAATCGAAAAATCCACCCAAATCCTAAAAAAAATTGAAATTTTTATATGAAAAACTTCTTTTGGCCATATCTCCTAAACTAAGCGTCCTAGAGCGAAAAGGGTTTTAATTCGTGACCACCCTCAAAAAATCGAAAAATCCACCCAAATCCTAAAAAAATTGAAATTTTTATATGAAAAACTTCTTTTGGCCATATCTCCTAAACTAAGCGTCCTAGAGCGAAAAGGACGATAATTCGTGACCACCCCCAAAAAATCGAAAAATCCACCCAAATCCTAAAAAAATTGAAATTTTTATATGAAAAACTTCTTTTGGCCATATCTCCTAAACTAAGCGTCCTAGAGCGAAAAGGACGATAATTCGTGACCACCCCCAAAAAATCGAAAAATCCACCCATATCTCCTAAACTAAGCGTCCTAGAGCGAAAAGGACGATAATTCGTGACCACACCCAAAAAATCGAAAAATCCACCCAAATCCTAAAAAAATTGAAATTTTTATATGAAAAACTTCTTTTGGCCATATCTCCTAAACAAAGCGTCCTAGAGCGAAAAGGGCTTTAATTCGTGACCACCCCCAAAAAATCGAAAAATCCACCCAATCCTAAAAAAATTGAAATTTTTATATGAAAAACTTCGTTTGGCCATATCTCCTAAACTAAGCGTCCTAGAGCGAAAAGGGCTTTAATTCGTGACCACCCCCAAAAAATCGAAAAATCCACCCAAATCCTAACAAAATTGAAATTTTTATACGAAAAACTTCTTTTGGCCATATCTCCTAAACTAAGCGTCCTAGAGCGAAAAGGACGATAATTCGTGACCACCCCCAAAAAATCGAAAAATCCACCCAAATCCTAAAAAAATTGAAATTTTTATATGAAAAACTTCTTTTGGCCATATCTCCTAAACTAAGCGTCCTAGAGCGAAAAGGGCTTTAATTCGTGACCACCCTCAAAAAATCGAAAAATCCACCCAAATCCTAAAAAAATTGAAATTTTTATATGAAAAACTTCTTTTGGCCATATCTCCTAAACTAAGCGTCCTAGAGCGAAAAGGGCTTTAATTCGTGACCACCCTCAAAAAATCGAAAAATCCACCCAAATCCTAAAAAAATTGAAATTTTTATATGAAAAACTTCTTTTGGCCATATCTCCTAAACTAAGCGTCCTAGAGCGAAAAGGACGATAATTCGTGACCACCCCCAAAAAATCGAAAAATCCACCCAAATCCTAAAAAAATTGAAATTTTTATATGAAAAACTTCTTTTGGCCATATCTCCTAAACTAAGCGTCCTAGAGCGAAAAGGACGATAATTCGTGACCACCCCCAAAAAATCGAAAAATCCACCCAAATCCTAAAAAAATTGAAATTTTTATATGAAAAACTTCTTTTGGCCATATCTCCTAAACTAAGCGTCCTAGAGCGAAAAGGGCTTTAATTCGTGACCACCCCCAAAAAAATCGAAAAATCCACCCAAATCCTAAAAAAATTAAAATTTGTATATGAAAAACTTCTTTTGGCCATATCTCCTAAACTAAGCGTCCTAGAGCGAAAAGGACGATAATTCGTGACCACACCCAAAAAATCGAAAAATCCACCCAAATCCTAAAGAAATTGAAATTTTTATATGAAAAACTTCTTTTGGCCATATCTCCTAAACTAAGCGTCCTAGAGCGAAAAGGACGATAATTCGTGACCACCCCCAAAAAATCGAAAAATCCACCCAAATCCTAAAAAAATTGAAATTTGTATATGAAAAACTTCTTTTGGCCATATCTCCTAAACTAAGCGTCCTAGAGCGAAAAGGGCTTTAATTCGTGACCACCCTCAAAAAATCGAAAAATCCACCCAAATCCTAAAAAAATTGAAATTTTTATATGAAAAACTTCTTTTGGCCATATCTCCTAAACTAAGCGTCCTAGAGCGAAAAGGACGATAATTCGTGACCACCCCCAAAAAATCGAAAAATCCACCCATATCTCCTAAACTAAGCGTCCTAGAGCGCAATTGACGATAATTCGTGACCACACCCAAAAAATCGAAAAATCCACCCAAATCCTAAAAAAATTGAAATTTTTATATGAAAAACTTCTTTTGGCCATATCTCCTAAACAAAGCGTCCAAGAGCGAAAAGGGCTTTAATTCGTGACCACCCCCAAAAAATCGAAAAATCCACCCAATCCTAAAAAAATTGAAATTTTTATATGAAAAATTTCGTTTGGTCATATCTCCTAAACTAAGCGTCCTAGAGCGAAAAGGGCTTTAATTCATGACCACCCCCAAAAAATCGAAAAATCCACCCAAATCCTAAAAAAATTGAAATTTTTATACGAAAAACTTCTTTTGGCCATATCTCCTAAACTAAGCGTCCTAGAGCGAAAAGGACGATAATTCGTGACCACCCCCAAAAAATCGAAAAATCCACCCAAATCCTAAAAAAATTGAAATTTTTATATGAAAAACTTCTTTTGGCCATATCTCCTAAACTAAGCGTCCTAGAGCGAAAAGGGCTTTAATTCGTGACCACCCTCAAAAAATCGAAAAATCCACCCAAATCCTAAAAAAATTGAAATTTTTATATGAAAAACTTCTTTTGGCCATATCTCCTAAACTAAGCGTCCTAGAGCGAAAAGGGCTTTAATTCGTGACCACCCTCAAAAAATCGAAAAATCCACCCAAATCCTAAAAAAATTGAAATTTTTATATGAAAAACTTCTTTTGGCCATATCTCCTAAACTAAGCGTCCTAGAGCGAAAAGGGCTTTAATTCGTGACCACCCCAAAAAAATCGAAAAATCCACCCAAATCCTAAAAAAATTGAAATTTTTATATGAAAAACTTCTTTTGGCCATATCTCCTAAACTAAGCGTCCTAGAGCGAAAAGGACGATAATTCGTGACCACCCCCAAAAAATCGAAAAATCCACCCAAATCCTAAAAAAATTGAAATTTTTATATGAAAAACTTCTTTTGGCCATATCTCCTAAACTAAGCGTCCTAGAGCGAAAACGGCTTTAATTCGTGACCACCCCAAAAAAATCGAAAAATCCACCCAAATCCTAAAAAAATTGAAATTTTTATATGAAAAACTTCGTTTGGCCATATCTCCTAAACTAAGCGTCCTAGAGCGAAAAGGACGATAATTCGTGACCACCCCCAAAAAATCGAAAAATCCACCCAAATCCTAAAAAAATTGAAATTTTTATATGAAAAACTTCTTTTGGCCATATCTCCTAAACTAAGCGTCCTGGAGCGAAAAGGACAATAATTCGTGACCACCCCCAAAAAATCGAAAAATCCACCCAAATCCTAAAAAAATTGAAATTTTTATATGAAAAACTTCTTTTGGCCATATCTCCTAAACAAAGCGTCCTAGAGCGAAAAGGGCTTTAATTCGTGACCACCCCAAAAAATCGAAAAATCCACCCAATCCTAAAAAAATTGAAATTTTTATATGAAAAACTTCGTTTGGCCATGTCTCCTAAACTAAGCGTCCTAGAGCGAAAAGGGCGATAATTCGTGACCACCCCCAAAAAATCGAAAAATCCACCCAAATCCTAAAAAAATTGAAATTTTTATATGAAAAACTTCTTTTGGCCATATCTCCTAAACTAAGCGTCCTGGAGCGAAAAGGACGATAATTCGTGACCACCCCCAAAAAATCGAAAAATCCACCCAAATCCTAAAAAAATTGAAATTTTTATATGAAAAACTTCTTTTGGCCATATCTCCTAAACTAAGCGTCCTAGAGCGAAAAGGACGATAATTCGTGACCACCCCCAAAAAATCGAAAAATCCACCCAAATCCTAAAAAAATTGAAATTTTTATATGAAAAACTTCTTTTGGCCATATCTCCTAAACTAAGCGTCCTAGAGCGAAAAGGGCTTTAATTCGTGACCACCCCAAAAAAATCGAAAAATCCACCCAAATCCTAAAAAAATTGAAATTTTTATATGAAAAACTTCGTTTGGCCATATCTCCTAAACTAAGCGTCCTAGAGCGAAAAGGACGATAATTCGTGACCACCCCCAAAAAATCGAAAAATCCACCCAAATCCTAAAAAAATTGAAATTTTTATATGAAAAACTTCTTTTGGCCATATCTCCTAAACTAAGCGTCCTGGAGTGAAAAGGACGATAATTCGTGACCACCCCCAAAAAATCGAAAAATCCACCCAAATCCTAAAAAAATTGAAATTTTTATATGAAAAACTTCTTTTGGCCATATCTCCTAAACAAAGCGTCCTAGAGCGAAAAGGGCTTTAATTCGTTACCACCCCAAAAAATCGAAAAATCCACCCAATCCTAAAAAAATTGAAATTTTTATATGAAAAACTTCGTTTGGCCATATCTCCTAAACTAAGCGTCCTAGAGCGAAAAGGGCTTTAATTCGTGACCACCCCCAAAAAATCGAAAAATCCACCCAAATCCTAAAAAAATTGAAATTTTTATATGAAAAACTTCTTTTGGCCATATCTCCTAAACTAAGCGTCCTAGAGCGAAAAGGGCTTTAATTCGTGACCACCCCAAAAAAATCGAAAAATCCACCCAAATCCTAAAAAAATTGAAATTTTTATATGAAAAACTTCTTTTGGCCATATCTCCTAAACTAAGCGTCCTAGAGCGAAAAGGACGATAATTCGTGACCACCCCCAAAAAATCGAAAAATCCACCCAAATCCTAAAAAAATTGAAATTTTTATATGAAAAACTTCTTTTGGCCATATCTCCTAAACTAAGCGTCCTAGAGCGAAAAGGGCTTTAATTCGTGACCACCCTCAAAAAATCGAAAAATCCACCCAACTCCTAAAAAAATTGAAATTTTTATATGAAAAACTTCTTTTGGCCATATCTCCTAAACTAAGCGTCCTAGAGCGAAAAGGGCTTTAATTCGTGACCACCCTCAAAAAATCGAAAAATCCACCCAAATCCTAAAAAAATTGAAATTTTTATATGAAAAACTTCTTTTGGCCATATCTCCTAAACTAAGCGTCCTAGAGCGAAAAGGACGATAATTCGTGACCACCCCCAAAAAATCGAAAAATCCACCCAAATCCTAAAAAAATTGAAATTTTTATATGAAAAACTTCTTTTGGCCATATCTCCTAAACTAAGCGTCCTAGAGCGAAAAGGGCTTTAATTCGTGACCACCCTCAAAAAATCGAAAAATCCACCCAAATCCTAAAAAAATTGAAATTTTTATATGAAAAACTTCTTTTGGCCATATCTCCTAAACTAAGCGTCCTAGAGCGAAAAGGGCTTTAATTCGTGACCACCCCAAAAAAATCGAAAAATCCACCCAAATCCTAAAAAAATTGAAATTTTTATATGAAAAACTTCTTTTGGCCATATCTCCTACACTAAGCGTCCTAGAGCGAAAAGGACGATAATTCGTGACCACACCCAAAAAATCGAAAAATCCACCCAAATCCTAAAAAAATTGAAATTTTTATATGAAAAACTTCTTTTGGCCATATCTCCTAAACAAAGTGTCCTAGAGCGAAAAGGGCTTTAATTCGTGACCACCCCCAAAAAATCGACAAATCCACCCAATCCTAAAAAAATTGAAATTTTTATATGAAAAACTTCGTTTGGCCATATCTCCTAAACTAAGCGTCCTAGAGCGAAAAGGGCTTTAATTCGTGACCACCCCCAAAAAATCGAAAAATCCACCCAAATCCTAAAAAAATTGAAATTTTTATACGAAAAACTTCTTTTGGCCATATCTCCTAAACTAAGCGTCCTAGAGCGAAAAGGACGATAATTCGTGACCACCCCCAAAAAATCGAAAAATCCACCCAAATCCTAAAAAAATTGAAATTTTTATATGAAAAACTTCTTTTGGCCATATCTCCTAAACTAAGCGTCCTAGAGCGAAAAGGGCTTTAATTCGTGACCACCCTCAAAAAATCGAAAATTCCACCCAACTCCTAAAAAAATTGAAATTTTTATATGAAAAACTTCTTTTGGCCATATCTCCTAAACTAAGCGTCCTAGAGCGAAAAGGGCTTTAATTCGTGACCACCCTCAAAAAATCGAAAAATCCACCCAAATCCTAAAAAAATTGAAATTTTTATATGAAAAACTTCTTTTGGCCATATCTCCTAAACTAAGCGTCCTAGAGCGAAAAGGACGATAATTCGTGACCACCCCCAAAAAATCGAAAAATCCACCCAAATCCTAAAAAAATTGAAATTTTTATATGAAAAACTTCTTTTGGCCATATCTCCTAAACTAAGCGTCCTAGAGCGAAAAGGGCTTTAATTCGTGACCACCCTCAAAAAATCGAAAAATCCACCCAAATCCTAAAAAAATTGAAATTTTTATATGAAAAACTTCTTTTGGCCATATCTCCTAAACTAAGCGTCCTAGAGCGACAAGGACGATAATTCGTGACCACCCCCACCCCTAGGGCCATATCTCCTAAACTAAGCGTCCTAGAGCGAAAAGGACGATAATTCGTGACCACCCCCAAAAAATCGAAAAATCCACCCAAATCCTAAAAAATTGAAATTTTTATATGAAAAACTTCTTTTGGCCATATCTCCTAAACTAAGCGTCCTAGAGCGAAAAGGACGATAATTTGTGACCACCCTCAAAAGATCGAAAAATCCACCCAAATCCTAAAAAAATTTAAATTTTTATATGAAAAACTTCTTTTGGCCATATCTCCTAAACTAAGCGTCCTAGAGCGAAAAGGACGATAATTCGTGACCACACCCAAAAAATCAAAACATCCACCCAAATCCTAAAAAATTGAAATTTTTATATGAAAAACTTCTTTTGGCCATATCTCCTAAACAAAGCGTCCTAGAGCGAAAAGGGCTTTAATTCGTGACCACCCCCAAAAAATCGACAAATCCACCCAATCCTAAAAAAATTGAAATTTTTATATGAAAAACTTCGTTTGGCCATATCTCCTAAACTAAGCGTCCTAGAGCGAAAAGGGCTTTAATTCGTGACCACCCCCAAAAAATCGAAAAATCCACCCAAATCCTAAAAAAATTGAAATTTTTATACGAAAAACTTCTTTTGGCCATATCTCCTAAACTAAGCGTCCTAGAGCGAAAAGGACGATAATTCGTGACCACCCCCAAAAAATCGAAAAATCCACCCAAATCCTAAAAAAATTGAAATTTTTATATGAAAAACTTCTTTTGGCCATATCTCCTAAACTAAGCGTCCTAGAGCGAAAAGGGCTTTAATTCGTGACCACCCTCAAAAAATCGAAAAATCCACCCAACTCCTAAAAAAATTGAAATTTTTATATGAAAAACTTCTTTTGGCCATATCTCCTAAACTAAGCGTCCTAGAGCGAAAAGGGCTTTAATTCGTGACCACCCTCAAAAAATCGAAAAATCCACCCAAATCCTAAAAAAATTGAAATTTTTATATGAAAAACTTCTTTTGGCCATATCTCCTAAACTAAGCGTCCTAGAGCGAAAAGGACGATAATTCGTGACCACCCCCAAAAAATCGAAAAATCCACCCAAATCCTAAAAAAATTGAAATTTTTATATGAAAAACTTCTTTTGGCCATATCTCCTAAACTAAGCGTCCTAGAGCGAAAAGGGCTTTAATTCGTGACCACCCTCAAAAAATCGAAAAATCCACCCAAATCCTAAAAAAATTGAAATTTTTATATGAAAAACTTCTTTTGGCCATATCTCCTAAACTAAGCGTCCTAGAGCGACAAGGACGATAATTCGTGACCACCCCCACCCCTAGGGCCATATCTCCTAAACTAAGCGTCCTAGAGCGAAAAGGACGATAATTCGTGACCACCCCCAAAAAATCGAAAAATCCACCCAAATCCTAAAAAATTGAAATTTTTATATGAAAAACTTCTTTTGGCCATATCTCCTAAACTAAGCGTCCTAGAGCGAAAAGGACGATAATTTGTGACCACCCTCAAAAGATCGAAAAATCCACCCAAATCCTAAAAAAATTTAAATTTTTATATGAAAAACTTCTTTTGGCCATATCTCCTAAACTAAGCGTCCTAGAGCGAAAAGGACGATAATTCGTGACCACACCCAAAAAATCGAAACATCCACCCAAATCCTAAAAAATTGAAATTTTTATATGAAAAACTTCTTTTGGCCATATCTCCTAAACAAAGCGTCCTAGAGCGAAAAGGGCTTTAATTCGTGACCACCCCCAAAAAATCGAAAAATCCACCCAATCCTAAAAAAATTGAAATTTTTATATGAAAAACTTCGTTTGGCCATATCTCCTAAACTAAGCGTCCTAGAGCGAAAAGGGCTTTAATTCGTGACCACCCCCAAAAAATCGAAAAATCCACCCAAATCCTAAAAAAATTGAAATTTTTATACGAAAAACTTCTTTTGGCCATATCTCCTAAACTAAGCGTCCTAGAGCGAAAAGGACGATAATTCGTGACCACCCCCAAAAAATCGAAAAATCCACCCAAATCCTAAAAAAATTGAAATTTTTATATGAAAAACTTCTTTTGGCCATATCTCCTAAACTAAGCGTCCTAGAGCGAAAAGGGCTTTAATTCGTGACCACCCTCAAAAAATCGAAAAATCCACCCAAATCCTAAAAAAATTGAAATTTTTATATGAAAAACTTCTTTTGGCCATATCTCCTAAACTAAGCGTCCTAGAGCGAAAAGGGCTTTAATTCGTGACCACCCTCAAAAAATCGAAAAATCCACCCAAATCCTAAAAAAATTGAAATTTTTATATGAAAAACTTCTTTTGGCCATATCTCCTAAACTAAGCGTCCTAGAGCGAAAAGGACGATAATTCGTGACCACCCCCAAAAAATCGAAAAATCCACCCAAATCCTAAAAAAATTGAAATTTTTATATGAAAAACTTCTTTTGGCCATATCTCCTAAACTAAGCGTCCTAGAGCGAAAAGGACGATAATTCGTGACCACCCCCCAAAAAATCGAAAAATCCACCCAAATCCTAAAAAAATTGAAATTTTTATATGAAAAACTTCTTTTGGCCATATCTCCTAAACTAAGCGTCCTAGAGCGAAAAGGGCTTTAATTCGTGACCACCCCAAAAAAATCGAAAAATCCACCCAAATCCTAAAAAAATTAAAATTTGTATATGATAAACTTCTTTTGGCCATATCTCCTAAACTAAGCGTCCTAGAGCGAAAAGGACGATAATTCGTGACCACACCCAAAAAATCGAAAAATCCACCCAAATCCTAAAAAAATTTAAATTTTTATATGAAAAACTTCTTTTGGTCATATCTCCTAAACTAAGCGTCCTAGAGCGCAATTGACGATAATTCGTGACCACCCCCAAAAAATTGAAAAATCCACCCAAATCCTAAAAAAATTGAAATTTTTATATGAAAAACTTCTTTTGGCCATATCTCCTAAACTAAGCGTCCTAGAGCGAAAAGGGCTTTAATTCGTGATCACCCCAAAAAAATCGAAAAATCCTCCCAAATCCTAAAAAAATTGAAATTTTTATATGAAAAACTTCTTTTGGCCATATCTCCTAAACAAAGCGTCCTAGAGCGAAAAGGGCTTTAATTCGTGACCACCCCCAAAAAATCGAAAAATCCACCCAATCCTAAAAAAATTGAAATTTTTATATGAAAAATTTCGTTTGGCCATATCTCCTAAACTAAGCGTCCTAGAGCGAAAAGGGCTTTAATTCGTGACCACCCCCAAAAAATCGAAAAATCCACCCAAATCCTAAAAAAATTGAAATTTTTATACGAAAAACTTCTTTTGGCCATATCTCCTAAACTAAGCGTCCTAGAGCGAAAAGGACGATAAATCGTGACCACCCCCAAAAAATCGAAAAATCCACCCAAATCCTAAAAAAATTGAAATTTTTATATGAAAAACTTCTTTTGGCCATATCTCCTAAACTAAGCGTCCTAGAGCGAAAAGGGCTTTAATTCGTGACCACCCTCAAAAAATCGAAAAATCCACCCAAATCCTAAAAAAATTGAAATTTTTATATGAAAAACTTCTTTTGGCCATATCTCCTAAACTAAGCGTCCTAGAGCGAAAAGGGCTTTAATTCGTGACCACCCTCAAAAAATCGAAAAATCCACCCAAATCCTAAAAAAATTGAAATTTTTATATGAAAAACTTCTTTTGGCCATATCTCCTAAACTAAGCGTCCTAGAGCGAAAAGGGCTTTAATTCGTGACCACCCCCAAAAAATCGAAAAATCCACCCAAATCCTAAAAAAATTGAAATTTTTATACGAAAAACTTCTTTTGGCCATATCTCCTAAACTAAGCGTCCTAGAGCGAAAAGGACGATAAATCGTGACCACCCCCAAAAAATCGAAAAATCCACCCAAATCCTAAAAAAATTGAAATTTTTATATGAAAAACTTCTTTTGGCCATATCTCCTAAACTAAGCGTCCTAGAGCGAAAAGGGCTTTAATTCGTGACCACCCTCAAAAAATCGAAAAATCCACCCAAATCCTAAAAAAATTGAAATTTTTATATGAAAAACTTCTTTTGGCCATATCTCCTAAACTAAGCGTCCTAGAGCGAAAAGGGCTTTAATTCGTGACCACCCTCAAAAAATCGAAAAATCCACCCAAATCCTAAAAAAATTGAAATTTTTATATGAAAAACTTCTTTTGGCCATATCTCCTAAACTAAGCGTCCTAGAGCGAAAAGGGCTTTAATTCGTGACCACCCCAAAAAAATCGAAAAATCCACCCAAATCCTAAAAAAATTGAAATTTTTATATGAAAAACTTCTTTTGGCCATATCTCCTAAACTAAGCGTCCTAGAGCGAAAAGGACGATAATTCGTGACCACCCCCAAAAAATCGAAAAATCCACCCAAATCCTAAAAAAATTGAAATTTTTATATGAAAAACTTCTTTTGGCCATATCTCCTAAACTAAGCGTCCTAGAGCGAAAAGGGCTTTAATTCGTGACCACCCCAAAAAAATCGAAAAATCCACCCAAATCCTAAAAAAATTGAAATTTTTATATGAAAAACTTCGTTTGGCCATATCTCCTAAACTAAGCGTCCTAGAGCGAAAAGGACGATAATTCGTGACCACCCCCAAAAAATCGAAAAATCCACCCAAATCCTAAAAAAATTGAAATTTTTATATGAAAAACTTCTTTTGGCCATATCTCCTAAACTAAGCGTCCTGGAGCGAAAAGGACGATAATTCGTGACCACCCCCAAAAAATCGAAAAATCCACCCATATCTCCTAAACTAAGCGTCCTAGAGCGAAAAGGACGATAATTCGTGACCACACCCAAAAAATCGAAAAATCCACCCAAATCCTAAAAAAATTGAAATTTTTATATGAAAAACTTCTTTTGGCCATATCTCCTAAACAAAGCGTCCTAGAGCGAAAAGGGCTTTAATTCGTGACCACCCCCAAAAAATCGAAAAATCCACCCAATCCTTTAATTCGTGACCACCCCAAAAAAATCGAAAAATCCACCCAAATCCTAAAAAAATTAAAATTTGTATATGATAAACTTCTTTTGGCCATATCTCCTAAACTAAGCGTCCTAGAGCGAAAAGGACGATAATTCGTGACCACACCCAAAAAATCGAAAAATCCACCCAAATCCTAAAAAAATTGAAATTTTTATATGAAAAACTTCTTTTGGCCATATCTCCTAAACTAAGCGTCCTAGAGCGAAAAGGACGATAATTCGTGACCACCCCCAAAAAATCGAAAAATCCACCCAAATCCTAAAAAAATTGAAATTTGTATATGAAAAACTTCTTTTGGCCATATCTCCTAAACTAAGCGTCCTAGAGCGAAAAGGGCTTTAATTCGTGACCACCCTCAAAAAATCGAAAAATCCACCCAAATCCTAAAAAAATTGAAATTTTTATATGAAAAACTTCTTTTGGCCATATCTCCTAAACTAAGCGTCCTAGAGCGAAAAGGACGATAATTCGTGACCACACCCAAAAAATCGAAAAATCCACCCAAATCCTAAAAAAATTTAAATTTTTATATGAAAAACTTCTTTTGGTCATATCTCCTAAACTAAGCGTCCTAGAGCGAAAAGGACGATAATTCGTGACCACCCCCAAAAAATTGAAAAATCCACCCAAATCCTAAAAAAATTGAAATTTTTATATGAAAAACTTCTTTTGGCCATATCTCCTAAACTAAGCGTCCTAGAGCGAAAAGGGCTTTAATTCGTGATCACCCCAAAAAAATCGAAAAATCCTCCCAAATCCTAAAAAAATTGAAATTTTTATATGAAAAACTTCTTTTGGCCATATCTCCTAAACAAAGCGTCCTAGAGCGAAAAGGGCTTTAATTCGTGACCACCCCCAAAAAATCGAAAAATCCACCCAATCCTAAAAAAATTGAAATTTTTATATGAAAAATTTCGTTTGGCCATATCTCCTAAACTAAGCGTCCTAGAGCGAAAAGGGCTTTAATTCGTGACCACCCCCAAAAAATCGAAAAATCCACCCAAATCCTAAAAAAATTGAAATTTTTATACGAAAAACTTCTTTTGGCCATATCTCCTAAACTAAGCGTCCTAGAGCGAAAAGGACGATAATTCGTGACCACCCCCAAAAAATCGAAAAATCCACCCAAATCCTAAAAAAATTGAAATTTTTATATGAAAAACTTCTTTTGGCCATATCTCCTAAACTAAGCGTCCTAGAGCGAAAAGGGCTTTAATTCGTGACCACCCTCAAAAAATCGAAAAATCCACCCAAATCCTAAAAAAATTGAAATTTTTATATGAAAAACTTCTTTTGGCCATATCTCCTAAACTAAGCGTCCTAGAGCGAAAAGGGCTTTAATTCGTGACCACCCCAAAAAAATCGAAAAATCCACCCAAATCCTAAAAAAATTGAAATTTTTATATGAAAAACTTCTTTTGGCCATATCTCCTAAACTAAGCGTCATAGAGCGAAAAGGACGATAATTCGTGACCACCCCCAAAAAATCGAAAAATCCACCCAAATCCTAAAAAAATTGAAATTTTTATATGAAAAACTTCTTTTGGCCATATCTCCTAAACTAAGCGTCCTGGAGCGAAAAGGACGATAATTCGTGACCACCCCCAAAAAATCGAAAAATCCACCCATATCTCCTAAACTAAGCGTCCTAGAGCGAAAAGGACGATAATTCGTGACCACACCCAAAAAATCGAAAAATCCACCCAAATCCTAAAAAAATTGAAATTTTTATATGAAAAACTTCTTTTGGCCATATCTCCTAAACAAAGCGTCCTAGAGCGAAAAGGGCTTTAATTCGTGACCACCCCCAAAAAATCGATAAATCCACCCAATCCTAAAAAAATTGAAATTTTTATATGAAAAATTTCGTTTGGCCATATCTCCTAAACTAAGCGTCCTAGAGCGAAAAGGGCTTTAATTCGTGACCACCCTCAAAAAATCGAAAAATCCACCCAAATCCTAAAAAAATTGAAATTTTTATATGAAAAACTTCTTTTGGCCATATCTCCTAAACTAAGCGTCCTAGAGCGAAAAGGGCTTTAATTCGTGACCACCCTCAAAAAATCGAAAAATCCACCCAAATCCTAAAAAAATTAAAATTTTTATATGAAAAACTTCTTTTGGTCATATCTCCTAAACTAAGCGTCCTAGAGCGAAAAGGACGATAATTCGTGACCACCCCCAAAAAATCGAAAAATCCACCCAAATCCTAAAAAAATTGAAATTTTTATATGAAAAATTTCGTTTGGCCATATCTCCTAAACTAAGCGTCCTAGAGCGAAAAGGGCTTTAATTCGTGACCACCCTCAAAAAATCGAAAAATCCACCCAAATCCTAAAAAAATTGAAATTTTTATATGAAAAACTTCTTTTGGCCATATCTCCTAAACTAAGCGTCCTAGAGCGAAAAGGGCTTTAATTCGTGACCACCCTCAAAAAATCGAAAAATCCACCCAAATCCTAAAAAAATTAAAATTTTTATATGAAAAACTTCTTTTGGTCATATCTCCTAAACTAAGCGTCCTAGAGCGAAAAGGACGATAATTCGTGACCACCCCCAAAAAATCGAAAAATCCACCCAAATCTTAAAAAAATTGAAATTTTTATATGAAAAACTTCTTTTGGTCATATCTCCTAAACAAAGCGTCCTAGAGCGAAAAGGGCTTTAATTCGTGACCACCCCCAAAAAATCGAAAAATCCACCCAATCCTAAAAAAATTGAAATTTTTATATGAAAAACTTCGTTTGGCCATATCTCCTAAACTAAGCGTCCTAGAGCGAAAAGGGCTTTAATTCGTGACCACCCCCAAAAAATCGAAAAATCCACCCAAATCCTAAAAAAATTGAAATTTTTATACGAAAAACTTCTTTTGGCCATATCTCCTAAACTAAGCGTCCTAGAGCGAAAAGGACGATAATTCGTGACCACCCCCAAAAAATCGAAAAATCCACCCAAATCCTAAAAAAATTGAAATTTTTATATGAAAAACTTCTTTTGGCCATATCTCCTAAACTAAGCGTCCTAGAGCGAAAAGGGCTTTAATTCGTGACCACCCTCAAAAAATCGAAAAATCCACCCAAATCCTAAAAAAATTGAAATTTTTATATGAAAAACTTCTTTTGGCCATATCTCCTAAACTAAGCGTCCTAGAGCGAAAAGGGCTTTAATTCGTGACCACCCTCAAAAAATCGAAAAATCCACCCAAATCCTAAAAAAATTGAAATTTTTATATGAAAAACTTCTTTTGGCCATATCTCCTAAACTAAGCGTCCTAGAGCGAAAAGGACGATAATTCGTGACCACCCCCAAAAAATCGAAAAATCCACCCAAATCCTAAAAAAATTGAAATTTTTATATGAAAAACTTCTTTTGGCCATATCTCCTAAACTAAGCGTCCTAGAGCGAAAAGGACGATAATTCGTGACCACCCCCAAAAAATCGAAAAATCCACCCAAATCCTAAAAAAATTGAAATTTTTATATGAAAAACTTCTTTTGGCCATATCTCCTAAACTAAGCGTCCTAGAGCGAAAAGGGCTTTAATTCGTGACCACCCCAAAAAAATCGAAAAATCCACCCAAATCCTAAAAAAATTAAAATTTGTATATGATAAACTTCTTTTGGCCATATCTCCTAAACTAAGCGTCCTAGAGCGAAAAGGACGATAATTCGTGACCACACCCAAAAAATCGAAAAATCCACCCAAATCCTAAAAAAATTGAAATTTTTATATGAAAAACTTCTTTTGGCCATATCTCCTAAACTAAGCGTCCTAGAGCGAAAAGGACGATAATTCGTGACCACCCCCAAAAAATCGAAAAATCCACCCAAATCCTAAAAAAATTGAAATTTGTATATGAAAAACTTCTTTTGGCCATATCTCCTAAACTAAGCGTCCTAGAGCGAAAAGGGCTTTAATTCGTGACCACCCTCAAAAAATCGAAAAATCCACCCAAATCCTAAAAAAATTGAAATTTTTATATGAAAAACTTCTTTTGGCCATATCTCCTAAATTAAGCGTCCTAGAGCGAAAAGGACGATAATTCGTGACCACACCCAAAAAATCGAAAAATCCACCCAAATCCTAAAAAAATTTAAATTTTTATATGAAAAACTTCTTTTGGTCATATCTCCTAAACTAAGCGTCCTAGAGCGAAAAGGACGATAATTCGTGACCACCCCCAAAAAATTGAAAAATCCACCCAAATCCTAAAAAAATTGAAATTTTTATATGAAAAACTTCTTTTGGCCATATCTCCTAAACTAAGCGTCCTAGAGCGAAAAGGGCTTTAATTCGTGATCACCCCAAAAAAATCGAAAAATCCTCCCAAATCCTAAAAAAATTTAAATTTTTATATGAAAAACTTCTTTTGGCCATATCTCCTAAACAAAGCGTCCTAGAGCGAAAAGGGCTTTAATTCGTGACCACCCCCAAAAAATCGAAAAATCCACCCAATCCTAAAAAAATTGAAATTTTTATATGAAAAATTTCGTTTGGCCATATCTCCTAAACTAAGCGTCCTAGAGCGAAAAGGGCTTTAATTCGTGACCACCCCCAAAAAATCGAAAAATCCACCCAAATCCTAAAAAAATTGAAATTTTTATACGAAAAACTTCTTTTGGCCATATCTCCTAAACTAAGCGTCCTAGAGCGAAAAGGACGATAATTCGTGACCACCCCCAAAAAATCGAAAAATCCACCCAAATCCTAAAAAAATTGAAATTTTTATATGAAAAACTTCTTTTGGCCATATCTCCTAAACTAAGCGTCCTAGAGCGAAAAGGGCTTTAATTCGTGACCACCCCCAAAAAATCGAAAAATCCACCCAAATCCTAAAAAAATTGAAATTTTTATATGAAAAACTTCTTTTGGCCATATCTCCTAAACTAAGCGTCCTAGAGCGAAAAGGGCTTTAATTCGTGACCACCCCCAAAAAATCGAAAAATCCACCCAATCCTAAAAAAATTGAAATTTTTATATGAAAAATTTCGTTTGGCCATATCTCCTAAACTAAGCGTCCTAGAGCGAAAAGGGCTTTAATTCGTGACCACCCCCAAAAAATCGAAAAATCCACCCAAATCCTAAAAAAATTGAAATTTTTATACGAAAAACTTCTTTTGGCCATATCTCCTAAACTAAGCGTCCTAGAGCGAAAAGGACGATAATTCGTGACCACCCCCAAAAAATCGAAAAATCCACCCAAATCCTAAAAAAATTGAAATTTTTATATGAAAAACTTCTTTTGGCCATATCTCCTAAACTAAGCGTCCTAGAGCGAAAAGGGCTTTAATTCGTGACCACCCCAAAAAAATCGAAAAATCCACCCAAATCCTAAAAAAATTGAAATTTTTATATGAAAAACTTCTTTTGGCCATATCTCCTAAACTAAGCGTCATAGAGCGAAAAGGACGATAATTCGTGACCACCCCCAAAAAATCGAAAAATCCACCCAAATCCTAAAAAAATTGAAATTTTTATATGAAAAACTTCTTTTGGCCATATCTCCTAAACTAAGCGTCCTAGAGCGAAAAGGGCTTTAATTCGTGACCACCCCAAAAAAATCGAAAAATCCACCCAAATCCTAAAAAAATTGAAATTTTTATATGAAAAACTTCGTTTGGCCATATCTCCTAAACTAAGCGTCCTAGAGCGAAAAGGACGATAATTCGTGACCACCCCCAAAAAATCGAAAAATCCACCCAAATCCTAAAAAAATTGAAATTTTTATATGAAAAACTTCTTTTGGCCATATCTCCTAAACTAAGCGTCCTGGAGCGAAAAGGACGATAATTCGTGACCACCCCCAAAAAATCGAAAAATCCACCCATATCTCCTAAACTAAGCGTCCTAGAGCGAAAAGGACGATAATTCGTGACCACACCCAAAAAATCGAAAAATCCACCCAAATCCTAAAAAAATTGAAATTTTTATATGAAAAACTTCTTTTGGCCATATCTCCTAAACAAAGCGTCCTAGAGCGAAAAGGGCTTTAATTCGTGACCACCCCCAAAAAATCGAAAAATCCACCCAATCCTAAAAAAATTGAAATTTTTATATGAAAAATTTCGTTTGGCCATATCTCCTAAACTAAGCGTCCTAGAGCGAAAAGGGCTTTAATTCGTGACCACCCTCAAAAAATCGAAAAATCCACCCAAATCCTAAAAAAATTGAAATTTTTATATGAAAAACTTCTTTTGGCCATATCTCCTAAACTAAGCGTCCTAGAGCGAAAAGGGCTTTAATTCGTGACCACCCTCAAAAAATCGAAAAATCCACCCAAATCCTAAAAAAATTAAAATTTTTATATGAAAAACTTCTTTTGGTCATATCTCCTAAACTAAGCGTCCTAGAGCGAAAAGGACGATAATTCGTGACCACCCCCAAAAAATCGAAAAATCCACCCAAATCCTAAAAAAATTGAAATTTTTATATGAAAAATTTCGTTTGGCCATATCTCCTAAACTAAGCGTCCTAGAGCGAAAAGGGCTTTAATTCGTGACCACCCTCAAAAAATCGAAAAATCCACCCAAATCCTAAAAAAATTGAAATTTTTATATGAAAAACTTCTTTTGGCCATATCTCCTAAACTAAGCGTCCTAGAGCGAAAAGGGCTTTAATTCGTGACCACCCTCAAAAAATCGAAAAATCCACCCAAATCCTAAAAAAATTAAAATTTTTATATGAAAAACTTCTTTTGGTCATATCTCCTAAACTAAGCGTCCTAGAGCGAAAAGGACGATAATTCGTGACCACCCCCAAAAAATCGAAAAATCCACCCAAATCCTAAAAAAATTGAAATTTTTATATGAAAAACTTCTTTTGGTCATATCTCCTAAACAAAGCGTCCTAGAGCGAAAAGGGCTTTAATTCGTGACCACCCCCAAAAAATCGAAAAATCCACCCAATCCTAAAAAAATTGAAATTTTTATATGAAAAACTTCGTTTGGCCATATCTCCTAAACTAAGCGTCCTAGAGCGAAAAGGGCTTTAATTCGTGACCACCCCCAAAAAATCGAAAAATCCACCCAAATCCTAAAAAAATTGAAATTTTTATACGAAAAACTTCTTTTGGCCATATCTCCTAAACTAAGCGTCCTAGAGCGAAAAGGACGATAATTCGTGACCACCCCCAAAAAATCGAAAAATCCACCCAAATCCTAAAAAAATTGAAATTTTTATATGAAAAACTTCTTTTGGCCATATCTCCTAAACTAAGCGTCCTAGAGCGAAAAGGACGATAATTCGTGACCACCCCCAAAAAATCGAAAAATCCACCCAAATCCTAAAAAAATTGAAATTTTTATATGAAAAACTTCTTTTGGCCATATCTCCTAAACTAAGCGTCCTAGAGCGAAAAGGACGATAATTCGTGACCACACCCAAAAAATCGAAAAATCCACCCAAATCCTAAAAAAATTGAAATTTTTATATGAAAAACTTCTTTTGGCCATATCTCCTAAACTAAGCGTCCTAGAGCGAAAAGGACGATAATTCGTGACCACCCCCAAAAAATCGAAAAATCCACCCAAATCCTAAAAAAATTGAAATTTGTATATGAAAAACTTCTTTTGGCCATATCTCCTAAACTAAGCGTCCTAGAGCGAAAAGGGCTTTAATTCGTGACCACCCTCAAAAAATCGAAAAATCCACCCAAATCCTAAAAAAATTGAAATTTTTATATGAAAAACTTCTTTTGGCCATATCTCCTAAACTAAGCGTCCTAGAGCGAAAAGGACGATAATTCGTGACCACACCCAAAAAATCGAAAAATCCACCCAAATCCTAAAAAAATTTAAATTTTTATATGAAAAACTTCTTTTGGTCATATCTCCTAAACTAAGCGTCCTAGAGCGAAAAGGACGATAATTCGTGACCACCCCCAAAAAATTGAAAAATCCACCCAAATCCTAAAAAAATTGAAATTTTTATATGAAAAACTTCTTTTGGCCATATCTCCTAAACTAAGCGTCCTAGAGCGAAAAGGGCTTTAATTCGTGATCACCCCAAAAAAATCGAAAAATCCTCCCAAATCCTAAAAAAATTGAAATTTTTATATGAAAAACTTCTTTTGGCCATATCTCCTAAACAAAGCGTCCTAGAGCGAAAAGGGCTTTAATTCGTGACCACCCCCAAAAAATCGAAAAATCCACCCAATCCTAAACAAATTGAAATTTTTATATGAAAAATTTCGTTTGGCCATATCTCCTAAACTAAGCGTCCTAGAGCGAAAAGGGCTTTAATTCGTGACCACCCCCAAAAAATCGAAAAATCCACCCAAATCCTAAAAAAATTGAAATTTTTATACGAAAAACTTCTTTTGGCCATATCTCCTAAACTAAGCGTCCTAGAGCGAAAAGGACGATAATTCGTGACCACCCCCAAAAAATCGAAAAATCCACCCAAATCCTAAAAAAATTGAAATTTTTATATGAAAAACTTCTTTTGGCCATATCTCCTAAACTAAGCGTCCTAGAGCGAAAAGGGCTTTAATTCGTGACCACCCTCAAAAAATCGAAAAATCCACCCAAATCCTAAAAAAATTGAAATTTTTATATGAAAAACTTCTTTTGGCCATATCTCCTAAACTAAGCGTCCTAGAGCGAAAAGGGCTTTAATTCGTGACCACCCCAAAAAAATCGAAAAATCCACCCAAATCCTAAAAAAATTGAAATTTTTATATGAAAAACTTCTTTTGGCCATATCTCCTAAACTAAGCGTCATAGAGCGAAAAGGACGATAATTCGTGACCACCCCCAAAAAATCGAAAAATCCACCCAAATCCTAAAAAAATTGAAATTTTTATATGAAAAACTTCTTTTGGCCATATCTCCTAAACTAAGCGTCCTAGAGCGAAAAGGGCTTTAATTCGTGACCACCCCAAAAAAATCGAAAAATCCACCCAAATCCTAAAAAAATTGAAATTTTTATATGAAAAACTTCGTTTGGCCATATCTCCTAAACTAAGCGTCCTAGAGCGAAAAGGACGATAATTCGTGACCACCCCCAAAAAATCGAAAAATCCACCCAAATCCTAAAAAAATTGAAATTTTTATATGAAAAACTTCTTTTGGCCATATCTCCTAAACTAAGCGTCCTGGAGCGAAAAGGACGATAATTCGTGACCACCCCCAAAAAATCGAAAAATCCACCCATATCTCCTAAACTAAGCGTCCTAGAGCGAAAAGGACGATAATTCGTGACCACACCCAAAAAATCGAAAAATCCACCCAAATCCTAAAAAAATTGAAATTTTTATATGAAAAACTTCTTTTGGCCATATCTCCTAAACAAAGCGTCCTAGAGCGAAAAGGGCTTTAATTCGTGACCACCCCCAAAAAATCGAAAAATCCACCCAATCCTAAAAAAATTGAAATTTTTATATGAAAAATTTCGTTTGGCCATATCTCCTAAACTAAGCGTCCTAGAGCGAAAAGGGCTTTAATTCGTGACCACCCTCAAAAAATCGAAAAATCCACCCAAATCCTAAAAAAATTGAAATTTTTATATGAAAAACTTCTTTTGGCCATATCTCCTAAACTAAGCGTCCTAGAGCGAAAAGGGCTTTAATTCGTGACCACCCTCAAAAAATCGAAAAATCCACCCAAATCCTAAAAAAATTAAAATTTTTATATGAAAAACTTCTTTTGGTCATATCTCCTAAACTAAGCGTCCTAGAGCGAAAAGGACGATAATTCGTGACCACCCCCAAAAAATCGAAAAATCCACCCAAATCCTAAAAAAATTGAAATTTTTATATGAAAAATTTCGTTTGGCCATATCTCCTAAACTAAGCGTCCTAGAGCGAAAAGGGCTTTAATTCGTGACCACCCTCAAAAAATCGAAAAATCCACCCAAATCCTAAAAAAATTGAAATTTTTATATGAAAAACTTCTTTTGGCCATATCTCCTAAACTAAGCGTCCTAGAGCGAAAAGGGCTTTAATTCGTGACCACCCTCAAAAAATCGAAAAATCCACCCAAATCCTAAAAAAATTAAAATTTTTATATGAAAAACTTCTTTTGGTCATATCTCCTAAACTAAGCGTCCTAGAGCGAAAAGGACGATAATTCGTGACCACCCCCAAAAAATCGAAAAATCCACCCAAATCCTAAAAAAATTGAAATTTTTATATGAAAAACTTCTTTTGGTCATATCTCCTAAACAAAGCGTCCTAGAGCGAAAAGGGCTTTAATTCGTGACCACCCCCAAAAAATCGAAAAATCCACCCAATCCTAAAAAAATTGAAATTTTTATATGAAAAACTTCGTTTGGCCATATCTCCTAAACTAAGCGTCCTAGAGCGAAAAGGGCTTTAATTCGTGACCACCCCCAAAAAATCGAAAAATCCACCCAAATCCTAAAAAAATTGAAATTTTTATACGAAAAACTTCTTTTGGCCATATCTCCTAAACTAAGCGTCCTAGAGCGAAAAGGACGATAATTCGTGACCACCCCCAAAAAATCGAAAAATCCACCCAAATCCTAAAAAAATTGAAATTTTTATATGAAAAACTTCTTTTGGCCATATCTCCTAAACTAAGCGTCCTAGAGCGAAAAGGGCTTTAATTCGTGACCACCCTCAAAAAATCGAAAAATCCACCCAAATCCTAAAAAAATTGAAATTTTTATATGAAAAACTTCTTTTGGCCATATCTCCTAAACTAAGCGTCCTAGAGCGAAAAGGGCTTTAATTCGTGACCACCCTCAAAAAATCGAAAAATCCACCCAAATCCTAAAAAAATTGAAATTTTTATATGAAAAACTTCTTTTGGCCATATCTCCTAAACTAAGCGTCCTAGAGCGAAAAGGACGATAATTCGTGACCACCCCCAAAAAATCGAAAAATCCACCCAAATCCTAAAAAAATTGAAATTTTTATATGAAAAACTTCTTTTGGCCATATCTCCTAAACTAAGCGTCCTAGAGCGAAAAGGACGATAATTCGTGACCACCCCCAAAAAATCGAAAAATCCACCCAAATCCTAAAAAAATTGAAATTTTTATATGAAAAACTTCTTTTGGCCATATCTCCTAAACTAAGCGTCCTAGAGCGAAAAGGGCTTTAATTCGTGACCACCCCAAAAAAATCGAAAAATCCACCCAAATCCTAAAAAAATTAAAATTTGTATATGATAAACTTCTTTTGGCCATATCTCCTAAACTAAGCGTCCTAGAGCGAAAAGGACGATAATTCGTGACCACACCCAAAAAATCGAAAAATCCACCCAAATCCTAAAAAAATTGAAATTTTTATATGAAAAACTTCTTTTGGCCATATCTCCTAAACTAAGCGTCCTAGAGCGAAAAGGACGATAATTCGTGACCACCCCCAAAAAATCGAAAAATCCACCCAAATCCTAAAAAAATTGAAATTTGTATATGAAAAACTTCTTTTGGCCATATCTCCTAAACTAAGCGTCCTAGAGCGAAAAGGGCTTTAATTCGTGACCACCCTCAAAAAATCGAAAAATCCACCCAAATCCTAAAAAAATTGAAATCTTTATATGAAAAACTTCTTTTGGCCATATCTCCTAAACAAAGCGTCCTAGAGCGAAAAGGGCTTTAATTCGTGACCACCCCAAAAAATCGAAAAATCCACCCAATCCTAAAAAAATTGAAATTTTTATATGAAAAACTTCTTTTGGCCATATCTCCTAAACTAAGCGTCCTAGAGCGAAAAGGGCTTTAATTCGTGACCACCCCAAAAAAACCGAAAAATCCACCCAAATCCTAAAAAAATTGAAATTTTTATATGAAAAACTTCGTTTGGCCATATCTCCTAAACTAAGCGTCCTAGAGCGAAAAGGGCTTTAATTCGTGACCACCCCCAAAAAATCGAAAAATCCACCCAAATCCTAAAAAAATTGAAATTTTTATACGAAAAACTTCTTTTGGCCATATCTCCTAAACTAAGCGTCCTAGAGCGAAAAGGACGATAATTCGTGACCACCCCCAAAAAATCGAAAAATCCACCCAAATCCTAAAAAAATTGAAATTTTTATATGAAAAACTTCTTTTGGCCATATCTCCTAAACTAAGCGTCCTAGAGCGAAAAGGGCTTTAATTCGTGACCACCCTCAAAAAATCGAAAAATCCACCCAACTCCTAAAAAAATTGAAATTTTTATATGAAAAACTTCTTTTGGCCATATCTCCTAAACTAAGCGTCCTAGAGCGAAAAGGGCTTTAATTCGTGACCACCCTCAAAAAATCGAAAAATCCACCCAAATCCTAACAAAATTGAAATTTTTATATGAAAAACTTCTTTTGGCCATATCTCCTAAACTAAGCGTCCTAGAGCGAAAAGGACGATAATTCGTGACCACCCCCAAAAAATCGAAAAATCCACCCAAATCCTAAAAAAATTGAAATTTTTATATGAAAAACTTCTTTTGGCCATATCTCCTAAACTAAGCGTCCTAGAGCGAAAAGGGCTTTAATTCGTGACCACCCTCAAAAAATCGAAAAATCCACCCAAATCCTAAAAAAATTGAAATTTTTATATGAAAAACTTCTTTTGGCCATATCTCCTAAACTAAGCGTCCTAGAGCGACAAGGACGATAATTCGTGACCACCCCCACCCCTAGGGCCATATCTCCTAAACTAAGCGTCCTAGAGCGAAAAGGACGATAATTCGTGACCACCCCCAAAAAATCGAAAAATCCACCCAAATCCTAAAAAATTGAAATTTTTATATGAAAAACTTCTTTTGGCCATATCTCCTAAACTAAGCGTCCTAGAGCGAAAAGGACGATAATTTGTGACCACCCTCAAAAGATCGAAAAATCCACCCAAATCCTAAAAAAATTTAAATTTTTATATGAAAAACTTCTTTTGGCCATATCTCCTAAACTAAGCGTCCTAGAGCGAAAAGGACGATAATTCGTGACCACACCCAAAAAATCGAAACATCCACCCAAATCCTAAAAAATTGAAATTTTTATATGAAAAACTTCTTTTGGCCATATCTCCTAAACAAAGCGTCCTAGAGCGAAAAGGGCTTTAATTCGTGACCACCCCCAAAAAATCGAAAAATCCACCCAATCCTAAAAAAAATTGAAATTTTTATATGAAAAACTTCGTTTGGCCATATCTCCTAAACTAAGCGTCCTAGAGCGAAAAGGGCTTTAATTCGTGACCACCCCCAAAAAATCGAAAAATCCACCCAAATCCTAAAAAAATTGAAATTTTTATACGAAAAACTTCTTTTGGCCATATCTCCTAAACTAAGCGTCCTAGAGCGAAAAGGACGACAATTCGTGACCACCCCCAAAAAATCGAAAAATCCACCCAAATCCTAAAAAAATTGAAATTTTTATATGAAAAACTTCTTTTGGCCATATCTCCTAAACTAAGCGTCCTAGAGCGAAAAGGGCTTTAATTCGTGACCACCCTCAAAAAATCGAAAAATCCACCCAAATCCTAAAAAAATTGAAATTTTTATATGAAAAACTTCTTTTGGACATATCTCCTAAACTAAGCGTCCTAGAGCGAAAAGGACGATAATTCGTGACCACCCCCAAAAAATCGAAAAATCCACCCAAATCCTAAAAAAATTGAAATTTTTATATGAACAACTTCTTTTGGCCATATCTCCTAAACTAAGCGTCCTAGAGCGAAAAGGGCTTTAATTCGTGACCACCCCCAAAAAATCGAAAAATCCACCCAAATCCTAAAAAAATTGAAATTTTTATATGAAAAACTTCTTTTGGCCATATCTCCTAAACTAAGCGTCCTAGAGCGAAAAGGACGATAATTCGTGACCACCCTCAAAAAATCGAAAAATCCACCCAAATCCTAAAAAAATTAAAATTTTTATATGAAAAACTTCTTTTGGCCATATCTCCTAAACTAAGCGTCCTAGAGCGCAAAGGACGATAATTCGTGACCACACCCAAAAAATCGAAAAATCCACCCAAATCGTAAAAAAATTGAAATTTTTATATGAAAAACTTTTTTTGGCCATATCTCCTAAACTAAGCGTCCTAGAGCGAAAAGGACGATAATTCGTGACCACCCCCAAAAAATTGAAAAATCCACCCAAATCCTAAAAAAATTGAAATTTTTATATGAAAAACTTCTTGGCCATATCTCCTAAACTAAGCGTCCTAGAGCGAAAAGGGCTTTAATTCGTGACCACCCCCAAAAAATCGAAAAATCCACCCAAATCCTAAAAAAATTGAAATTTTTATATGAAAAACTTCTTTTGGCCATATCTCCTAAACTAAGCGTCCTAGAGCGAAAAGGACGATAATTCGTGACCACCCCCAAAAAATCGAAAAATCCACCCAAATCCTAAAAAAATTGAAATTTTTATATGAAAAACTTCTTTTGGCCATATCTCCTAAACTAAGCGTCCTAGAGCGAAAAGGGCTTTAATTCGTGACCACCCCCAAAAAATCGAAAAATCCACCCAAATCCTAAAAAAATTGAAATTTTTATATGAAAAACTTCTTTTGGCCATATCTCCTAAACTAAGCGTCCTAGAGCGAAAAGGGCTTTAATTCGTGACCACCCCCAAAAAATCGAAAAATCCACCCAATCCTAAAAAAATTGAAATTTTTATATGAAAAACTTCGTTTGGCCATATCTCCTAAACTAAGCGTCCTAGAGCGAAAAGGGCTTTAATTCGTGAACACCCTCAAAAAATCGAAAAATCCACCTAAATCCTAAAAAAATTGAAATTTTTATATGAAAAACTTCTTTTGGCCATATCTCCTAAACTAAGCGTCCTAGAGCGAAAAGGACGATAATTCGTGACCACCCCCAAAAAATCGAAAAATCCACCCAAATCCTAAAAAAATTGAAATTTTTATATGAAAAACTTCTTTTGGCCATATCTCCTAAACTAAGCGTCCTAGAGCGAAAAGGGCGATAATTCGTGACCACCCTCAAAAAATCGAAAAATCCACCCAAATCCTAAAAAAATTGAAATTTTTATATGAAAAACTTCTTTTGGCCATATCTCCTAAACTAAGCGTCTAGAGCGAAAAGGGCTTTAATTCGTGACCACCCCCAAAAAATCGAAAAATCCACCCAAATCCTAGAAAAATTGAAATTTTTATATGAAAAACTTCTTTTGGCCATATCTCCTAAACTAAGCGTCCTAGAGCGAAAAGGACGATAATTCGTGACCACCCCCAAAAAATCGAAAAATCCACCCAAATCCTAAAAAAATTGAAATTTTTATATGAAAAACTTCTTTTGGCCATATCTCCTAAACTAAGCGTCCTAGAGCGAAAAGGACGATAATTCGTGACCACCCCCAAAAAATCGAAAAATCCACCCAAATCCTAAAAAAATTGAAATTTGTATATGAAAAACTTCTTTTGGCCATATCTCCTAAACTAAGCGTCCTAGAGCGAAAAGGACGATAATTCGTGACCACCCCTAAAAAATCGAAAAATCCACCCAAATCCTAAAAATATTGAAATTTTTATATGAAAAACTTCTTTTGGCCATATCTCCTAAACTAAGCGTCCTAGAGCAAAAAGGGCTTTAATTCGTGACCACCCTCAAAAAATCGAAATATCCACCCAAATCCTAAAAAAATTGAAATTTTTATATGAAAAACTTCTTTTGGCCATATCTCCTAAACTAAGTGTCCTAGAGCGAAAAGGACGATAATTCGTGACCACCCCCAAAAAATCGAAAAATCCACCCAAATCCTAAAAAAATTGAAATTTTTATATGAAAAACTTCTTTTGGCCATATCTCCTAAACTAAGCGTCCTAGAGCGAAAAGGACGATAATTCGTGACCACCCCCAAAAAATCGAAAAATCCACCCAAATCCTAAAAAAATTGAAATTTTTATATGAAAAACTTCTTTTGGCCATATCTCCTAAACTAAGCGTCCTAGAGCGAAAAGGACGATAATTCGTGACCACCCCCAAAAAATCGAAAAATCCACCCAAATCCTAAAAAAATTGAAATTTTTATATGAAGAACTTCTTCTGGCCATATCTCCTAAACTAAGCGTCCTAGAGCGAAAAGGGCTTTAATTCGTGACCACCCCCAAAAAATCGAAAAATCCACCCAAATCCTAAAAAAATTGAAATTTTTATATGAAAAACTTCTTTTGGCCATATCTCCTAAACTAAGCGTCCTAGAGCGAAAAGGGCTTTAATTCGTGACCACCCCCAAAAAATCGAAAAATCCACCCAAATCCTAAAAAAATTGAAATTTTTATATGAAAAACTTCTTTTGGCCATATCTCCTAAACTAAGCGTCTTAGAGCGAAAAGGGCGATAATTCGTGACCACCCTCAAAAAATCGAAAAATCCACCCAAATCCTAAAAAATTGAAATTTTTATATGAAAAACTTCTTTTGGCCATATCTCCTAAACTAAGCGTCCTAGAGCGAAAAGGGCTTTAATTCGTGACCACCCCCAAAAAATCGAAAAATCCACCCAAATCCTAAAAAAATTGAAATTTTTATATGAAAAACTTCTTTTGGCCACATCTCCCAAACTAAGCGTCCTAGAGCGAAAAGGACGATAATTCGTGACCACCCTCAAAAAATCGAAAAATCCACCCAAATCCTAAAAAAATTGAAATTTTTATATGAAGAACTTCTTTTGGCCATATCTCCTAAACTAAGCGTCCTAGAGCGAAAAGGACGATAATTCGTGACCACCCCAAAATAATCGAAAAATCCACCCAAATCCTAAAAAAATTGAAATTTTTATATGAAAAACTTCTTTTGGCCATATCTCCTAAACTAAGCGTCCTAGAGCGAAAAGGGCTTTAATTCGTGACCACCCCCAAAAAATCGAAAAATCCACCCAATCCTAAAAAAATTGAAATTTTTATATGAAAAACTTCGTTCTCCTAAACTAAGCGTCCTAGAGCGAAAAGGACGATAATTCGTGACCACCCCCAAAAAATCAAAAAATCCACCCAAATCCTAAAAAATTGAAATTTTTATATGAAAAACTTCTTTTGGCCATATCTCCTAAACTAAGCGTCCTAGATCGAAAAGGGCTTTAATTCGTGACCACCCTCAAAAAATCGAAAAATCCACCCAAATCCTAAAAAAATTGAAATTTTTATATGAAAAACTTCTTTTGGCCATATCTCCTAAACTAAGCGTACTAGAGCGAAAAGGACGATAATTCGTGACCACCCCCAAAAAATGGAAAAATCCACCCAAATCCTAAAAAAAATTGAAATTTTTATATGAAAAACTTCTTTTGGCCATATCTCCTAAACTAAGCGTCCTAGAGCGAAAAGGGCTTTAATTCGTGACCACCCCTAAAAAATCGAAAAATCCACCCAAATCCTAAAAAAATTCAAATTTTTATATGAAAAACTTCTTTTGGCCATATCTCCTAAACTAAGCGTCCTAGAGCGAAAAGGACGATAATTCGTGACCACCCTCAAAAAATCGAAAAATCCACCCAAATCCTAAAAAAATTAAAATTTTTATATGAAAAACTTCTTTTGGCCATATCTCCTAAACTAAGCGTCCTAGAGCGAAAAGGACGATAATTCGTGACCACACCCAAAAAATCGAAAAATCCACCCAAATCGTAAAAAAATTGAAATTTTTATATGAAAAACTTCTTTTGGCCATATCTCCTAAACTAAGCGTCCTAGAGCGAAAAGGACGATAATTCGTGACCACCCCCAAAAAATTGAAAAATCCACCCAAATCCTAAAAAAATTGAAATTTTTATATGAAAAACTTCTTGGCCATATCTCCTAAACTAAGCGTCCTAGAGCGAAAAGGACGATAATTTGTGACCACCCCCAAAAAATCGAAAAATCCACCCAAATCCTAAAAAAATTTAAATTTTTATATGAAAAACTTCTTTTGGTCATATCTCCTAAACTAAGCGTCCTAGAGCGAAAAGGACGATAATTCGTGACCACCCCCAAAAAATCGAAAAATCCACCCAAATCCTAAAAAAATTGAAATTTTTATATGAAAAACTTCTTTTGGCCATATCTCCTAAACTAAGCGTCCTAGAGCGAAAAGGGCTTTAATTCGTGACCACCCCAAAAAAATCGAAAAATCCACCCAATCCTAAGAAAATTGAAATTTTTATATGAAAAACTTCGTTTGGCCATATCTCCTAAACTAAGCGTCCTAGAGCGAAAAGGGCTTTAATTCGTGACCACCCCCAAAAAATCGAAAAATCCACCCAAATCCTAAAAAAATTGAAATTTTTATATGAAAAACTTCTTTTGGCCATATCTCCTAAACTAAGCGTCCTAGAGCGAAAAGGGCTTTAATTCGTGACCACCCTCAAAAAATCGAAAAATCCACCCAAATCCTAAAAAAATTGAAATTTTTATATGAAAAACTTTTTTTGGCCATATCTCCTAAACTAAGCGTCCTAGAGCGAAAAGGACGATAATTCGTGACCACCCCCAAAAAATCGAAAAATCCACCCAAATCCTAAAAAAATTCAAATTTTTATATGAAAAACTTCTTTTGGCCATATCTCCTAAACTAAGTGTCCTAGAGCGAAAAGGACGATAATTCGTGACCACCCCCAAAACATCGAAAAATCCACCCAAATCCTAAAAAAATTCAAATTTTTATATGAAAAACTTCTTTTGGCCATATCTCCTAAACTAAGCGTCCTAGAGCGAAAAGGGCTTTAATTCGTGACCACCCTCAAAAAATCGAAAAATCCACCCAAATCCTAAAAAAATTAAAATTTTTATATGAAAAACTTCTTTTGGCCATATCTCCTAAACTAAGCGTCCTAGAGCGAAAAGGGCTTTAATTCGTGACCACCCTCAAAAAATCGAAAAATCCACCCAAATCCTAAAAAAATATAAATTTTTATATGAAAAACTTCTTTTGGCCATATCTCCTAAACTAAGTGTCCTAGAGCGAAAAGGACGATAATTCGTGACCACCCCCAAAAAATCGAAAAATCCACCCAAATCCTAAAAAAATTGAAATTTTTATATGAAAAACTTCTTTTGGCCATATCTCCTAAACTAAGCGTCCTAGAGCGAAAAGGGCTTTAATTCGTGACCACCCCCAAAAAATCGAAAAATCCACCCAAATCCTAAAAAAATTGAAATTTTTATATGAAAAACTTCTTTTGGCCATATCTCCTAAACTAAGCGTCCTAGAGCGAAAAGGGCGATAATTCGTGACCACCCTCAAAAAATCGAAAAATCCACCCAAATCCTAAAAAAATTGAAATTTTTATATGAAAAACTTCTTTTGGCCATATCTCCTAAACTAAGCGTCCTAGAGCGAAAAGGGCTTTAATTCGTGACCACCCCCAAAAAATCGAAAAATCCACCCAAATCCTAAAAAAATTGAAATTTTTATATGAAAAACTTCTTTTGGCCATATCTCCTAAACTAAGCGTCCTAGAGCGAAAAGGACGATAATTCGTGACCACCCTCAAAAAATCGAAAAATCCACCCAAATCCTAAAAATATTGAAATTTTTATATGAAGAACTTCTTTTGGCCATATCTCCTAAACTAAGCGTCCTAGAGCGAAAAGGACGATAATTCGTGACCACCCCCAAAAAATCGAAAAATCCACCCAAATCCTAAAAAAATTGAAATTTTTATATGAAAAACTTTTTTTGGCCATATCTCCTAAACTAAGCGTCCTAGAGCGAAAAGGACGATAATTCGTGACCACCCCCAAAAAATCGAAAAATCCACCCAAATCCTAAAAAAATTGAAATTTTTATATGAAAAACTTCTTTTGGCCATATCTCCTAAACTAAGCGTCCTAGAGCGAAAAGGACGATAATTCGTGACCACACCCAAAAAATCGAAAAATCCACCCAAATCCTAAAAAAAAATGAAATTTGTATATGAAAAACTTCTTTTGGCCATATCTCCTAAACTAAGCGTCCTAGAGCGAAAAGGGCTTTAATTCGTGACCACCCCCAAAAAATCGAAAAATCCACCCAAATCCTAAAAAAATTGAAATTTTTATATGAAAAACTTCTTTTGGCCATATCTCCTAAACTAAGCGTCCTAGAGCGAAAAGGACGATAATTCGTGACCACCCCCAAAAAATCGAAAAATCCACACAAATCCTAAAAAATTTAAATTTTTATATGAAAAACTTCTTTTGGCCATATCTCCTAAACTAAGCGTGACCACCCCCAAAAAATCGAAAAATCCACACAAATCCTAAAAAATTTAAATTTTTATATGAAAAACTTCTTTTGGCCATATCTCCTATACTAAGCGTCCTAGAGCGAAAAGGGCTTTAATTCGTGACCACCCCAAAAAAATCGAAAAATCCACCCAAATCCTAAAAAAATTGAAATTTTTATATGAAAAACTTCTTTTGGCCATATCTCCTAAACTAAGCGTCCTAGAGCGAAAAGGACGATAATTCGTGACCACCCCCAAAAAATCGAAAAATCCACCCAAATCCTAAAAAAATTGAAATTTTTATATGAAAAACTTCTTTTGGCCATATCTCCTAAACTAAGCGTCCTAGAGCGAAAAGGACGATAATTCGTGACCACCCCCAAAAAATCGAAAAATCCACCCAAATCCTAAAAAAATTGAAATTTGTATATGAAAAACTTTTTTTGGCCATATCTCCTAAACTAAGCGTCCTAGAGCGAAAAGGACGATAATTCGTGACCACCCCTAAAAAATCGAAAAATCCACCCAAATCCTAAAAATATTGAAATTTTTATATGAAAAACTTCTTTTGGCCAATCTCCTAAACTAAGCGTCCTAGAGCGAAAAGGGCTTTAATTCGTGACCACCCTCAAAAAATCGAAAAATCCACCCAAATCCTAAAAAAATTGAAATTTTTATATGAAAAACTTCTTTTGGCCATATCTCCTAAACTAAGTGTCCTAGAGCGAAAAGGACGATAATTCGTGACCACCCCCAAAAAATCGAAAAATCCACCCAAATCCTAAAAAAATTGAAATTTTTATATGAAAAACTTCTTTTGGCCATATCTCCTAAACTAAGCGTCCTAGAGCGAAAAGGGCTTTAATTCGTGACCACCCTCAAAAAATCGAAAAATCCACCCAAATCCTAAAAAAATTGAAATTTTTATATGAAAAACTTCTTTTGGCCATATCTCCTAAACTAAGCGTCCTAGAGCGAAAAGGACGATAATTCGTGACCACCCTCAAAAAATCGAAAAATCCACCCAAATCCTAAAAAAATTGAAATTTTTATATGAAGAACTTCTTCTGGCCGTATCTCCTAAACTAAGCGTCCTAGAGCGAAAAGGGCTTTAATTCGTGACCACCCCCAAAAAATCGAAAAATCCACCCAAATCCTAAAAAAATTGAAATTTTTATATGAAAAACTTCTTTTGGCCATATCTCCTAAACTAAGCGTCCTAGAGCGAAAAGGGCTTTAATTCGTGACCACCCCCAAAAAATCGAAAAATCCACCCAAATCCTAAAAAAATTGAAATTTTTATATGAAAAACTTCTTTTGGCCATATCTCCTAAACTAAGCGTCCTAGAGCGAAAAGGGCGATAATTCGTGACCACCCTCAAAAAATCGAAAAATCCACCCAAATCCTAAAAAAATTGAAATTTTTATATGAAAAACTTCTTTTGGCCATATCTCCTAAACTAAGCGTCCTAGAGCGAAAAGGGCTTTAATTCGTGACCACCCCCAAAAAATCGAAAAATCCACCCAAATCCTAAAAAAATTGAAATTTTTATATGAAAAACTTCTTTTGGCCATATCTCCTAAACTAAGCGTCCTAGAGCGAAAAGGACGATAATTCGTGACCACCCTCAAAAAATCGAAAAATCCACCCAAATCCTAAAAATATTGAAATTTTTATATGAAGAACTTCTTTTGGCCATATCTCCTAAACTAAGCGTCCTAGAGCGAAAAGGACGATAATTCGTGACCACCCCCAAAAAATCGAAAAATCCACCCAAATCCTAAAAAAATTGAAATTTTTATATGAAAAACTTCTTTTGGCCATATCTCCTAAACTAAGCGTCCTAGAGCGAAAAGGGCTTTAATTCGTGACCACCCCCAAAAAATCGAAAAATCCACCCAAATCCTAAAAAAATTGAAATTTTTATATGAAAAACTTCGTTCTTCTAAACTAAGCGTCCTAGAGCGAAAAGGACGATAATTCGTGACCACCCCCAAAAAATCAAAAAATCCACCCAAATCCTAAAAAATTGAAATTTTTATATGAAAAACTTCTTTTGGCCATATCTCCTAAACTAAGCGTCCTAGATCGAAAAGGGCTTTAATTCGTGACCACCCTCAAAAAATCGAAAAATCCACCCAAATCCTAAACAAATTGAAATTTTTATATGAAAAACTTCTTTTGGCCATATCTCCTAAACTAAGCGTCCTAGAGCGAAAAGGACGATAATTCGTGACCACCCCCAAAAAATGGAAAAATCCACCCAAATCCTAAAAAAAATTGAAATTTTTATATGAAAAACTTCTTTTGGCCATATCTCCTAAACTAAGCGTCCTAGAGCGAAAAGGGCTTTAATTCGTGACCACCCCTAAAAAATCGAAAAATCCACCCAAATCCTAAAAAAATTGAAATTTTTATATGAAAAACTTCTTTTGGCCATATCTCCTAAACTAAGCGTCCTAGAGCGAAAAGGGCTTTAATTCGTGACCACCCTCAAAAAATCGAAAAATCCACCCAAATCCTAAAAAAATATAAATTTTTATATGAAAAACTTCTTTTGGCCATATCTCCTAAACTAAGTGTCCTAGAGCGAAAAGGACGATAATTCGTGACCACCCCCAAAAAATCGAAAAATCCACCCAAATCCTAAAAAAATTCAAATTTTTATATGAAAAACTTCTTTTGGCCATATCTCCTAAACTAAGCGTCCTAGAGCGAAAAGGACGATAATTCGTGACCACCCCCAAAAACTCGAAAAATCCACCCAAATCCTAAAAAAATTGAAATTTTTATATGAAAAACTTCTTTTGGCCATATCTCCTAAACTAAGCGTCCTAGAGCGAAAAGGACTTTAATTCGTGACCACCCTCAAAAAATTGAAAAATCCACCCAAATCCTAAAAAAATTCAAATTTTTATATGAAAAACTTCGTTTGGCCATATCTCCTAAACTAAGCGTCCTAGAGCGAAAGGGACGATAATTCGTGACCACCCCCAAAAAATCGAAAAATCCACCCAAATCCTAAAAAAATTGAAATTTTTATATGAAAAACTTCTTTTGGCCATATCTCCTAAACTAAGCGTCCTAGAGCGAAAAGGACGATAATTCGTGACCACCCTCAAAAAATCGAAAAATCCACCCAAATCCTAAAAAAATTTAAATTTTTATATGAACAACTTCGTTTGGCCATATCTCCTAAACTAAGCGTCCTAGAGCGAAAAGGGCTTTAATTCGTGACCACCCCCAAAAAAATCGAATAATCCTAAAAAAAATGAAATTTTTATATGAAAAACTTCTTTTGGCCATATCTCCTAAACTAAGCGTCCTAGAGCGAAAAGGACGATACTTCGTGACCACCCCCAAAAAATCGAAAAATCCACCCAAATCCTAAAAAAATTGAAATTTTTATATGAAAAACTTCTTTTGGCCATATCTCCTAAACTAAGCGTCCTAGAGCGAAAAGGACGATACTTCGTGACCACCCCCAAAAAATCGAAAAATCCACCCAAATCTTAAAAAATTAAAATTTTTATATGAAAAACTTCTTTTGGCCATATCTCCTAAACTAAGCGTCCTAGATCGAAAAGGGCTTTAATTCGTGACCACCCTCAAAAAATCGAAAAATCCACCCAAATCCTAAACAAATTGAAATTTTTATATGAAAAACTTCTTTTGGCCATATCTCCTAAACTAAGCGTCCTAGAGCGAAAAGGACGATAATTCGTGACCACCCCAAAAAAATCGAAAAATCCACCCAAATCCTAAAAAAATTGAAATTTTTATATGAAAAACTTCTTTTGGCCATATCTCCTAAACTAAGCGTCCTAGAGCGAAAAGGGCTTTAATTCGTGACCACCCCCAAAAAATCGAAAAATCCACCCAAATCCTAAAAAAATTGAAATTTTTATATGAAAAACTTCGTTCTCCTAAACTAAGCGTCCTAGAGCGAAAAGGACGATAATTCGTGACCACCCCCAAAAAATCGAAAAATCCACCCAAATCCTAAAAAAATTGAAATTTTTATATGAAAAACTTCTTTTGGCCATATCTCCTAAACTAAGCGTCCTAGATCGAAAAGGGCTTTAATTCGTGACCACCCTCAAAAAATCGAAAAATCCACCCAAATCCTAAACAAATTGAAATTTTTATATGAAAACTTCTTTTGGCCATATCTCCTAAACTAAGCGTCCTAGAGCGAAAAGGACGATAATTCGTGACCACCCCCAAAAAATGGAAAAATCCACCCAAATCCTAAAAAAAATTGAAATTTTTATCTGAAAAACTTCTTTTGGCCATATCTCCTAAACTAAGCGTCCTAGAGCGAAAAGGGCTTTAATTCGTGACCACCCCTAAAAAATCGAAAAATCCACCCAAATCCTAAAAAAATTGAAATTTTTATATGAAAAACTTCTTTTGGCCATATCTCCTAAACTAAGCGTCCTAGAGCGAAAAGGGCTTTAATTCGTGACCACCCCCAAAAAATCGAAAAATCCACCCAAATCCTAAAAAATATAAATTTTTATATGAAAAACTTCTTTTGGCCATATCTCCTAAACTAAGTGTCCTAGAGCGAAAAGGACGATAATTCGCGACCACCCCCAAAAAATCGAAAAATCCACCCAAATCCTAAAAAAATTCAAATTTTTATATGAAAAACTTCTTTTGGCCATATCTCCTAAACTAAGCGTCCTAGAGCGAAAAGGACGATAATTCGTGACCACCCCAAAAAAATGGAAAAATCCACCCAAATCCTAAAAAAATTGAAATTTTTATATGAACAACTTCTTTTGGCCATATCTCCTAAACTAAGCGTCCTAGATCGAAAAGGGCTTTAATTCGTGACCACCCTCAAAAAATCGAAAAATCCACCCAAATCCTAAAAAAATTGAAATTTTTATATGAAAAACTTCTTTTGGCCATATCTCCTAAACTAAGCGTCCTAGAGCGAAAAGGACGATAATTCGTGACCACCCCCCAAAAAATCGAAAAATCCACCCAAATCCTAAAAAAATTGAAATTTTTATATGAAAAACTTCTTTTGGCCATATCTCCTAAACTAAGCGTCCTAGAGCGAAAAGGACTTTAATTCGTGACCACCCTCAAAAAATTGAAAAATCCACCCAAATCCCAAAAAAATTCAAATTTTTATATGAAAAACTTCGTTTGGCCATATCTCCTAAACTAAGCGTCCTAGAGCGAAAAGGACGATAATTCGTGACCACCCCCAAAAAATCGAAAAATCCACCCAAATCCTAAAAAAATTGAAATTTTTATATGAAAAACTTCTTTTGGCCATATCTCCTAAACTAAGCGTCCTAGAGCGAAAAGGACGATAATTCGAGACCACCCTCAAAAAATCGAAAAATCCACCCAAATCCTAAAAAAATTGAAATTTTTATATGAAAAACTTCGTTTGGCCATATCTCCTAAACTAAGCGTCCTAGAGCGAAAAGGGCTTTAATTCGTGACCACCCCCAAAAAATCGAATAATCCTAAAAAAAATGAAATTTTTATATGAAAAACTTCTTTTGGCCATATCTCCTAAACTAAGCGTCCTAGAGCGAAAAGGACGATACTTCGTGACCACCCCCAAAAAATCGAAAAATCCACCCAAATCCTAAAAAAATTGAAATTTTTATATGAAAAACTTCTTTTGGCCATATCTCCTAAACTAAGCGTCCTAGAGCGAAAAGGACGATAATTCGTGACCACCCCCAAAAAATCGAAAAATCCACCCAAATCCTAAAAAAATTGAAATTTTTATATGAAAAACTTATTTTGGCCATATCTCCTAAACTAAGCGTCCTAGAGCGAAAAGGGCTTTAATTCGTGACCACCCTCAAAAAATCGCAAAATCCACCCAAATCCTAAAAAAATTGAAATTTTTATATGAAAAACTTCTTTTGGCCATATCTCCTAAACTAAGCGTCCTAGAGCGAAAAGGGCTTTAATTCGTGACCACCCCAAAAAAATCGAAAAATCCACCCAAATCCTAAAAAAATTGAAATTTTTATATGAAAAACTTCGTTTGGCCATATCTCCTAAACTAAGCGTCCTAGAGCGAAAAGGGCTTTAATTCGTGACCACCCCCAAAAAATCGAAAAATCCACCCAAATCCTAAAAAAATTGAAATTTTTATATGAAAAACTTCTTTTGGCCATATCTCCTAAACTAAGCGTCCTAGAGCGAAAAGGACGATAATTCGTGACCACCCCCAAAAAATTGAAAAATCCACCCAAATCCTAAAAAAAATTGAAATTTTTATATGAAAAACTTCTTGGCCATATCTCCTAAACTAAGCGTCCTAGAGCGAAAAGGGCTTTAATTCGTGACCACCCTCAAAAAATCGAAAAATCCACCCAAATCCTAAAAAAATTGAAATTTTTATATGAAAAACTTCGTTTGGCCATATCTCCTAAACTAAGCGTCCTAGAGCGAAAAGGGCTTTAATTCGTGACCACCCCCAAAAAATCGAATAATCCTAAAAAAATGAAATTTTTATATGAAAAACTTCTTTTGGCCATATCTCCTAAACTAAGCGTCCTAGAGCGAAAAGGACGATAATTCGTGACCACCCCCAAAAAATCGAAAAATCCACCCAAATCCTGAAAAATTTTAAATTTTTATATGAAAAACTTCTTTTGGCCATATCTCCTAAACTAAGCGTCCTAGAGCGAAAAGGACGATAATTCGTGACCACCCCCAAAAAATCGAAAAATCCACCCAAATCCTAAAAAAATTCAAATTTTTATATGAAAAACTTCTTTTGGCCATATCTCCTAAACTAAGCGTCCTAGAGCGAAAAGGGCTTTAATTCGTGACCACCCTCAAAAAATCGAAAAATCCACCCAAATCCTAAAAAAATATAAATTTTTATATGAAAAACTTCTTTTGGCCATATCTCCTAAACTAAGTGTCCTAGAGCGAAAAGGACGATAATTCGTGACCACCCCCAAAAAATCGAAAAATCCACCCAAATCCTAAAAAATTCGTGATAATTCGTGACCACCCCCAAAAAATTGAAAAATCCACCCAAATCCTAAAAAAATTGAAATTTTTATATGAAAAACTTCTTTTGGCCATATCTCCTAAACTAAGCGTCCTAGAGCGAAAAGGGCTTTAATTCGTGACCACCCCCAAAAAATCGAAAAATCCACCCAAATCCTAAAAAAATTGAAATTTTTATATGAAAAACTTCTTTTGGCCATATCTCCTAAACTAAGCGTCCTAGAGCGAAAAGGACGATAATTTGTGACCACCCTCAAAAAATCGAAAAATCCACCCAAATCCTAAAAAAATTGAAATTTTTATATGAAAAACTTCTTTTGGTCATATCTCCTAAACTAAGCGTCCTAGAGCGAAAAGGACGATAATTCGTGACCACCCCCAAAAAATCGAAAAATCCACCCAAATCCTAAAAAAATTGAAATTTTTATATGAAAAACTTCTTTTGGCCATATCTCCTAAACTAAGCGTCCTAGAGCGAAAAGGGCTTTAATTCGTGACCACCCCAAAAAAATCGAAAAATCCACCCAATCCTAAGAAAATTGAAATTTTTATATGAAAAACTTCGTTTGGCCATATCTCCTAAACTAAGCGTCCTAGAGCGAAAAGGACGATAATTCGTGACCACCCCCAAAAAATCGAAAAATCCACCCAAATCCTAAAAAAATTGAAATTTTTATATGAAAAACTTCTTTTGGCCATATCTCCTAAACTAAGCGTCCTAGAGCGAAAAGGGCTTTAATTCGTGACCACCCCAAACAAATCGAAAAATCCACCCAATCCTAAGAAAATTGAAATTTTTATATGAAAAACTTCTTTTGGCCATATCTCCTAAACTAAGCGTCCTAGAGCGAAAAGGGCTTTAATTCGTGACCACCCTCAAAAAATCGAAAAATCCACCCAAATCCTAAAAAAATTGAAATTTTTATATGAAAAACTTTTTTTGGCCATATCTCCTAAACTAAGCGTCCTAGAGCGAAAAGGACGATAATTCGTGACCACCCCCAAAAAATCGAAAAATCCACCCAAATCCTAAAAAAATTGAAATTTTTATATGAAAAACTTCTTTTGGCCATATCTCCTAAACTAAGCGTCCTAGAGCGAAAAGGACGATAATTCGTGACCACACCCAAAAAATCGAAAAATCCACCCAAATCCTAAAAAAAATGAAATTTGTATATGAAAAACTTCTTTTGGCCATATCTCCTAAACTAAGCGTCCTAGAGCGAAAAGGGCTTTAATTCGTGACCACCCCCAAAAAATCGAAAAATCCACCCAAATCCTAAAAAAATTGAAATTTTTATATGAAAAACTTCTTTTGGCCATATCTCCTAAACTAAGCGTCCTAGAGCGAAAAGGACGATAATTCGTGACCACCCCCAAAAAATCGAAAAATCCACACAAATCCTAAAAAATTTAAATTTTTATATGAAAAACTTCTTTTGGCCATATCTCCTAAACTAAGCGTGACCACCCCCAAAAAATCGAAAAATCCACACAAATCCTAAAAAATTTAAATTTTTATATGAAAAACTTCTTTTGGCCATATCTCCTAAACTAAGCGTCCTAGAGCGAAAAGGACGATAATTCGTGACCACCCCAAAAAAATCGAAAAATCCACCCAAATCCTAAAAAAATTGAAATTTTTATATGAAAAACTTCTTTTGGCCATATCTCCTAAACTAAGCGTCCTAGAGCGAAAAGGACGATAATTCGTGACCACCCCCAAAAAATCGAAAAATCCACCCAAATCCTAAAAAAATTGAAATTTGTATATGAAAAACTTCTTTTGGCCATATCTCCTAAACTAAGCGTCCTAGAGCGAAAAGGACGATAATTCGTGACCACCCCCAAAAAATCGAAAAATCCACCCAAATCCTAAAAAAATTGAAATTTTTATATGAAAAACTTCTTTTGGCCATATCTCCTAAACTAAGCGTCCTAGAGCGAAAAGGGCTTTAATTCGTGACCACCCTCAAAAAATCGAAAAATCCACCCAAATCCTAAAAAAATTGAAATTTTTATATGAAAAACTTCTTTTGGCCATATCTCCTAAACTAAGTGTCGTAGAGCGAAAAGGACGATAATTCGTGACCACCCCCAAAAAATCGAAAAATCCACCCAAATCCTAAAAAAATTGAAATTTTTATATGAAAAACTTCTTTTGGCCATATCTCCTAAACTAAGCGTCCTAGAGCGAAAAGGGCTTTAATTCGTGACCACCCTCAAAAAATCGAAAAATCCACCCAAATCCTAAAAAAATATAAATTTTTATATGAAAAACTTCTTTTGGCCATATCTCCTAAACTAAGTGTCCTAGAGCGAAAAGGACGATAATTCGTGACCACCCCCAAAAAATCGAAAAATCCACCCAAATCCTAAAAAATTCGTGATAATTCGTGACCACCCCCAAAAAATTGAAAAATCCACCCAAATCCTAAAAAAATTGAAATTTTTATATGAAAAACTTCTTTTGGCCATATCTCCTAAACTAAGCGTCCTAGAGCGAAAAGGGCTTTAATTCGTGACCACCCCCAAAAAATCGAAAAATCCACCCAAATCCTAAAAAAATTGAAATTTTTATATGAAAAACTTCTTTTGGCCATATCTCCTAAACTAAGCGTCCTAGAGCGAAAAGGACGATAATTTGTGACCACCCTCAAAAAATCGAAAAATCCACCCAAATCCTAAAAAAATTGAAATTTTTATATGAAAAACTTCTTTTGGTCATATCTCCTAAACTAAGCGTCCTAGAGCGAAAAGGACGATAATTCGTGACCACCCCCAAAAAATCGAAAAATCCACCCAAATCCTAAAAAAATTGAAATTTTTATATGAAAAACTTCTTTTGGCCATATCTCCTAAACTAAGCGTCCTAGAGCGAAAAGGGCTTTAATTCGTGACCACCCCAAAAAAATCGAAAAATCCACCCAATCCTAAGAAAATTGAAATTTTTATATGAAAAACTTCGTTTGGCCATATCTCCTAAACTAAGCGTCCTAGAGCGAAAAGGGCTTTAATTCGTGACCACCCCCAAAAAATCGAAAAATCCACCCAAATCCTAAAAAAATTGAAATTTTTATATGAAAAACTTCTTTTGGCCATATCTCCTAAACTAAGCGTCCTAGAGCGAAAAGGGCTTTAATTCGTGACCACCCTCAAAAAATCGAAAAATCCACCCAAATCCTAAAAAAATTGAAATTTTTATATGAAAAACTTTTTTTGGCCATATCTCCTAAACTAAGCGTCCTAGAGCGAAAAGGACGATAATTCGTGACCACCCCCAAAAAATCGAAAAATCCACCCAAATCCTAAAAAAATTGAAATTTTTATATGAAAAACTTCTTTTGGCCATATCTCCTAAACTAAGCGTCCTAGAGCGAAAAGGACGATAATTCGTGACCACACCCAAAAAATCGAAAAATCCACCCAAATCCTAAAAAAAATGAAATTTGTATATGAAAAACTTCTTTTGGCCATATCTCCTAAACTAAGCGTCCTAGAGCGAAAAGGGCTTTAATTCGTGACCACCCCCAAAAAATCGAAAAATCCACCCAAATCCTAAAAAAATTGAAATTTTTATATGAAAAACTTCTTTTGGCCATATCTCCTAAACTAAGCGTCCTAGAGCGAAAAGGACGATAATTCGTGACCACCCCCAAAAAATCGAAAAATCCACACAAATCCTAAAAAATTTAAATTTTTATATGAAAAACTTCTTTTGGCCATATCTCCTAAACTAAGCGTGACCACCCCCAAAAAATCGAAAAATCCACACAAATCCTAAAAAATTTAAATTTTTATATGAAAAACTTCTTTTGGCCATATCTCCTAAACTAAGCGTCCTAGAGCGAAAAGGACGATAATTCGTGACCACCCCAAAAAAATCGAAAAATCCACCCAAATCCTAAAAAAATTGAAATTTTTATATGAAAAACTTCTTTTGGCCATATCTCCTAAACTAAGCGTCCTAGAGCGAAAAGGACGATAATTCGTGACCACCCCCAAAAAATCGAAAAATCCACCCAAATCCTAAAAAAATTGAAATTTGTATATGAAAAACTTCTTTTGGCCATATCTCCTAAACTAAGCGTCCTAGAGCGAAAAGGACGATAATTCGTGACCACCCCCAAAAAATCGAAAAATCCACCCAAATCCTAAAAAAATTGAAATTTTTATATGAAAAACTTCTTTTGGCCATATCTCCTAAACTAAGCGTCCTAGAGCGAAAAGGGCTTTAATTCGTGACCACCCTCAAAAAATCGAAAAATCCACCCAAATCCTAAAAAAATTGAAATTTTTATATGAAAAACTTCTTTTGGCCATATCTCCTAAACTAAGTGTCGTAGAGCGAAAAGGACGATAATTCGTGACCACCCCCAAAAAATCGAAAAATCCACCCAAATCCTAAAAAAATTGAAATTTTTATATGAAAAACTTCTTTTGGCCATATCTCCTAAACTAAGCGTCCTAGAGCGAAAAGGGCTTTAATTCGTGACCACCCTCAAAAAATCGAAAAATCCACCCAAATCCTAAAAAAATTGAAATTTTTATATGAAAAACTTCTTTTGGCCATATCTCCTAAACTAAGCGTCCTAGAGCGAAAAGGACGATAATTCGTGACCACCCTCAAAAAATCGAAAAATCCACCCAAATCCTAAAAAAATTGAAATTTTTATATGAAGAACTTCTTCTGGCCATATCTCCTAAACTAAGCGTCCTAGAGCGAAAAGGGCTTTAATTCGTGACCACCCCCAAAAAATCGAAACATCCACCCAAATCCTAAAAAAATTGAAATTTTTATATGAAAAACTTCTTTTGGCCATATCTCCTAAACTAAGCGTCCTAGAGCGAAAAGGGCTTTAATTCGTGACCACCCCCAAAAAATCGAAAAATCCACCCAAATCCTAAAAAAATTGAAATTTTTATATGAAAAACTTCTTTTGGCCATATCTCCTAAACTAAGCGTCCTAGAGCGAAAAGGGCGATAATTCGTGACCACCCTCAAAAAATCGAAAAATCCACCCAAATCCTAAAAAAATTGAAATTTTTATATGAAAAACTTCTTTTGGCCATATCTCCTAAACTAAGCGTCCTAGAGCGAAAAGGGCTTTAATTTGTGACCACCCCCAAAAAATCGAAAAATCCACCCAAATCCTAAAAAAATTGAAATTTTTATATGAAGAACTTCTTTTGGCCATATCTCCTAAACTAAGCGTCCTAGAGCGAAAAGGACGATAATTCGTGACCACCCCAAAAAAATCGAAAAATCCACCCAAATCCTAAAAAAATTGAAATTTTTATATGAAAAACTTCTTTTGGCCATATCTCCTAAACTAAGCGTCCTAGAGCGAAAAGGGCTTTAATTCGTGACCACCCCCAAAAAATCGAAAAATCCACCCAAATCCTAAAAAAATTGAAATTTTTATATGAAAAACTTCTTTTGGCCATATCTCCTAAACTAAGCGTCCTAGAGCGAAAAGGGCTTTAATTCGTGACCACCCCCAAAAAATCGAAAAATCCACCCAAATCCTAAAAAAATTGAAATTTTTATATGAAAAACTTCGTTCTCCTAAACTAAGCGTCCTAGAGCGAAAAGGACGATAATTCGTGACCACCCCCAAAAAATCAAAAAATCCACCCAAATCCTAAAAAATTGAAATTTTTATATGAAAAACTTCTTTTGGCCATATCTCCTAAACTAAGCGTCCTAGATCGAAACGGGCTTTAATTCGTGACCACCCTCAAAAAATCGAAAAATCCACCCAAATCCTAAAAAAATTGAAATTTTTATATGAAAAACTTCTTTTGGCCATATCTCCTAAACTAAGCGTCCTAGAGCGAAAAGGACGATAATTCGTGACCACCCCCAAAAAATGGAAAAATCCACCCAAATCCTAAAAAAAATTGAAATTTTTATATGAAAAACTTCTTTTGGCCATATCTCCTAAACTAAGCGTCCTAGAGCGAAAAGGGCTTTAATTCGTGACCACCCCTAAAAAATCGAAAAATCCACCCAAATCCTAAAAAAATTGAAATTTTTATATGAACAACTTCTTTTGGCCATATCTCCTAAACTAAGCGTCCTAGATCGAAAAGGGCTTTAATTCGTGACCACCCTCAAAAAATCGAAAAATCCACCCAAATCCTAAAAAAATTGAAATTTTTATATGAAAAACTTCTTTTGGCCATATCTCCTAAACTAAGCGTCCTAGAGCGAAAAGGACGATAATTCGTGACCACCCCCAAAAAATCGAAAAATCCACCCAAATCCTAAAAAAATTGAAATTTTTATATGAAAAACATCTTTTGGCCATATCTCCTAAACTAAGCGTCCTAGAGCGAAAAGGACTTTAATTCGTGACCACCCTCAAAAAATTGAAAAATCCACCCAAATCCTAAAAAAATTCAAATTTTTATATGAAAAACTTCGTTTGGCCATATCTCCTAAACTAAGCGTCCTAGAGCGAAAAGGACGATAATTCGTGACCACCCCCAAAAAATCGAAAAATCCACCCAAATCCTAAAAAAATTGAAATTTTTATATGAAAAACTTCTTTTGGCCATATCTCCTAAACTAAGCGTCCTAGAGCGAAAAGGACGATAATTCGTGACCACCCTCAAAAAATCGAAAAATCCACCCAAATCCTAAAAAAATTGAAATTTTTATATGAAAAACTTCGTTTGGCCATATCTCCTAAACTAAGCGTCCTAGAGCGAAAAGGGCTTTAATTCGTGACCACCCCCAAAAAATCGAATAATCCTAAAAAAAATGAAATTTTTATATGAAAAACTTCTTTTGGCCATATCTCCTAAACTAAGCGTCCTAGAGCGAAAAGGACGATAATTCGTGACCACCCCCAAAAAATCGAAAAATCCACCCAAATCCTAAAAAAATTGAAATTTTTATATGAAAAACTTATTTTGGCCATATCTCCTAAACTAAGCGTCCTAGAGCGAAAAGGGCTTTAATTCGTGACCACCCTCAAAAAATCGAAAAATCCACCCAAATCCTAAAAAAAATTGAAATTTTTATATGAAAAACTTCTTGGCCATATCTCCTAAACTAAGCGTCCTAGAGCGAAAAGGGCTTTAATTCGTGACCACCCCCAAAAAATCGAAAAATCCACCCAAATCCTAAAAAAATTGAAATTTTTATATGAAAAACTTCTTTTGGCCATATCTCCTAAACTAAGCGTCCTAGAGCGAAAAGGGCTTTAATTTGTGACCACCCCCAAAAAATCGAAAAATCCACCCAAATCCTAAAAAAATTGAAATTTTTATATGAAGAACTTCTTTTGGCCATATCTCCTAAACTAAGCGTCCTAGAGCGAAAAGGGCTTTAATTTGTGACCACCCCCAAAAAATCGAAAAATCCACCCAAATCCTAAAAAAATTGAAATTTTTATATGAAGAACTTCTTTTGGCCATATCTCCTAAACTAAGCGTCCTAGAGCGAAAAGGACGATAATTCGTGACCACCCCAAAAAAATCGAAAAATCCACCCAAATCCTAAAAAAATTGAAATTTTTATATGAAAAACTTCTTTTGGCCATATCTCCTAAACTAAGCGTCCTAGAGCGAAAAGGGCTTTAATTCGTGACCACCCCCAAAAAATCGAAAAATCCACCCAAATCCTAAAAAAATTGAAATTTTTATATGAAAAACTTCTTTTGGCCATATCTCCTAAACTAAGCGTCCTAGAGCGAAAAGGGCTTTAATTCGTGACCACCCCCAAAAAATCGAAAAATCCACCCAAATCCTAAAAAAATTGAAATTTTTATATGAAAAACTTCGTTCTCCTAAACTAAGCGTCCTAGAGCGAAAAGGACGATAATTCGTGACCACCCCCAAAAAATCAAAAAATCCACCCAAATCCTAAAAAATTGAAATTTTTATATGAAAAACTTCTTTTGGCCATATCTCCTAAACTAAGCGTCCTAGATCGAAACGGGCTTTAATTCGTGACCACCCTCAAAAAATCGAAAAATCCACCCAAATCCTAAAAAAATTGAAATTTTTATATGAAAAACTTCTTTTGGCCATATCTCCTAAACTAAGCGTCCTAGAGCGAAAAGGACGATAATTCGTGACCACCCCCAAAAAATGGAAAAATCCACCCAAATCCTAAAAAAAATTGAAATTTTTATATGAAAAACTTCTTTTGGCCATATCTCCTAAACTAAGCGTCCTAGAGCGAAAAGGGCTTTAATTCGTGACCACCCCTAAAAAATCGAAAAATCCACCCAAATCCTAAAAAAATTGAAATTTTTATATGAACAACTTCTTTTGGCCATATCTCCTAAACTAAGCGTCCTAGATCGAAAAGGGCTTTAATTCGTGACCACCCTCAAAAAATCGAAAAATCCACCCAAATCCTAAAAAAATTGAAATTTTTATATGAAAAACTTCTTTTGGCCATATCTCCTAAACTAAGCGTCCTAGAGCGAAAAGGACGATAATTCGTGACCACCCCCAAAAAATCGAAAAATCCACCCAAATCCTAAAAAAATTGAAATTTTTATATGAAAAACATCTTTTGGCCATATCTCCTAAACTAAGCGTCCTAGAGCGAAAAGGACTTTAATTCGTGACCACCCTCAAAAAATTGAAAAATCCACCCAAATCCTAAAAAAATTCAAATTTTTATATGAAAAACTTCGTTTGGCCATATCTCCTAAACTAAGCGTCCTAGAGCGAAAAGGACGATAATTCGTGACCACCCCCAAAAAATCGAAAAATCCACCCAAATCCTAAAAAAATTGAAATTTTTATATGAAAAACTTCTTTTGGCCATATCTCCTAAACTAAGCGTCCTAGAGCGAAAAGGACGATAATTCGTGACCACCCTCAAAAAATCGAAAAATCCACCCAAATCCTAAAAAAATTGAAATTTTTATATGAAAAACTTCGTTTGGCCATATCTCCTAAACTAAGCGTCCTAGAGCGAAAAGGGCTTTAATTCGTGACCACCCCCAAAAAATCGAATAATCCTAAAAAAAATGAAATTTTTATATGAAAAACTTCTTTTGGCCATATCTCCTAAACTAAGCGTCCTAGAGCGAAAAGGACGATAATTCGTGACCACCCCCAAAAAATCGAAAAATCCACCCAAATCCTAAAAAAATTGAAATTTTTATATGAAAAACTTATTTTGGCCATATCTCCTAAACTAAGCGTCCTAGAGCGAAAAGGGCTTTAATTCGTGACCACCCTCAAAAAATCGAATAATCCACCCAAATCCTAAAAAAAATTGAAATTTTTATATGAAAAACTTCTTGGCCATATCTCCTAAACTAAGCGTCCTAGAGCGAAAAGGGCTTTAATTCGTGACCACCCCCAAAAAATCGAAAAATCCACCCAAATCCTAAAAAAATTGAAATTTTTATATGAAAAACTTCTTTTGGCCATATCTCCTAAACTAAGCGTCCTAGAGCGAAAAGGACGATAATTTGTGACCACCCTCAAAAAATCGAAAAATCCACCCAAATCCTAAAAAAATTGAAATTTTTATATGAAAAACTTCTTCTGGCCATATCTCCTAAACTAAGCGTCCTAGAGCGAAAAGGACGATAATTCGTGACCACCCTCAAAAAATCGAAAAATCCACCCAAATCCTAAAAAAATTGAAATTTTTATATGAAAAACTTCGTTTGGCCATATCTCCTAAACTAAGCGTCCTAGAGCGAAAAGGGCTTTAATTCGTGACCACCCCCAAAAAATCGAATAATCCTAAAAAAAATGAAATTTTTATATGAAAAACATCTTTTGGCCATATCTCCTAAACTAAGCGTCCTAGAGCGAAAAGGACGATAATTCGTGACCACCCCCAAAAAATCGAAAAATCCACCCAAATCCTGAAAAATTTTAAATTTTTATATGAAAAACTTCTTTTGGCCATATCTCCTAAACTAAGCGTCCTAGAGCGAAAAGGACTTTAATTCGTGACCACCCCCAAAAAATCGAAAAATCCACCCAAATCCTAAAAAAATTGAAATTTTTATATGAAAAACTTCTTTTGGCCATATCTCCTAAACTAAGCGTCCTAGAGCGAAAAGGACGATAATTTGTGACCACCCTCAAAAAATCGAAAAATCCACCCAAATCCTAAAAAAATTGAAATTTTTATATGAAAAACTTCTTTTGGCCATATCTCCTAAACTAAGCGTCCTAGAGCGAAAAGGACGATAATTCGTGACCACCCCCAAAAAATCGAAAAATCCACCCAAATCCTAAAAAAATTGAAATTTGTATATGAAAAACTTCTTTTGGCCATATCTCCTAAACTAAGCGTCCTAGAGCGAAAAGGGCTTTAATTCGTGACCACCCCCAAAAAATCGAAAAATTCACCCAATCCTAAAAAAATTGAAAGGGCTTTAATTCGTGACCACCCCCAAAAAATCGAAAAATCCAACCAAATCCTAAAAAAATTGAAATTTTTATATGAAAAACTTCTTTTGCCCATATCTCCTAAACTAAGCGTCCTAGAGCGAAAAGGGCTTTAATTCGTGACCACCCTCAAAAAATCGAAAAATCCACCCAAATCCTAAAAAAATTGAAATTTTTATATGAAAAACTTCTTTTGGCCATATCTCCTAAACTAAGCGTCCTAGAGCGAAAAGGACGATAATTCGTGACCACCCCCAAAAAATCGAAAAATCCACCCAAATTCTAAAAAAATTGAAATTTTTATATGAAAAACTTCTTTTGGCCATATCTCCTAAACTAAGCGTCCTAGAGCGAAAAGGACGATAATTCGTGACCACCCCCAAAAAATCGAAAAATCCACCCAAATCCTAAAAAAATTCAAATTTTTATATGAAAAACTTCTTTTGGCCATATCTCCTAAACTAAGCGTCCTAGAGCGAAAAGGGCTTTAATTCGTGACCACCCTCAAAAAATCGAAAAATCCACCCAAATCCTAAAAAAATTAAAATTTTTATATGAAAAACTTCTTTTGGCCATATCTCCTAAACTAAGCGTCCTAGAGCGAAAAGGACGATAATTCGTGACCACACCCAAAAAATCGAAAAATCCACCCAAATCCTAAAAAAATTGAAATTTTTATATGAAAAACTTCTTTTGGCCATATCTCCTAAACTAAGCGTCCTAGAGCGAAAAGGACGATAATTCGTGACCACCCCCAAAAAATTGAAAAATCCACCCAAATCCTAAAAAAATTTAAATTTTTATATGAAAAACTTCTTGGCCATATCTCCTAAACTAAGCGTCCTAGAGCGAAAAGGGCTTTAATTCGTGACCACCCCCAAAAAATCGAAAAATCCACCCAAATCCTAAAAAAATTGAAATTTTTATATGAAAAACTTCTTTTGGCCATATCTCCTAAACTAAGCGTCCTAGAGCGAAAAGGACGATAATTCGTGACCACCCCCAAAAAATCGAAAAATCCACCTAAATCCTAAAAAAATTGAAATTTTTATATGAAAAACTTCTTTTGGCCATATCTCCTAAACTAAGCGTCCTAGAGCGAAAAGGACGATAATTCGTGACCACCCCCAAAAAATCGAAAAATCCACCCAAATCCTAAAAAAATTCAAATTTTTATATGAAAAACTTCTTTTGGCCATATCTCCTAAACTAAGCGTCCTAGAGCGAAAAGGGCTTTAATTCGTGACCACCCTCAAAAAATCGAAAAATCCACCCAAATCCTAAAAAAATTAAAATTTTTATATGAAAAACTTCTTTTGGCCATATCTCCTAAACTAAGCGTCCTAGAGCGAAAAGGACGATAATTCGTGACCACCCTCAAAAAATCGAAAAATCCACCCAAATCCTAAAAAAATTGAAATTTTTATATGAAAAACTTCTTTTGGCCATATCTCCTAAACTAAGCGTCCTAGAGCGAAAAGGACGATAATTCGTGACCACCCCCAAAAAATGGAAAAATCCACCCAAATCCTAAAAAAAATTGAAATTTTTATATGAAAAACTTCTTTTGGCCATATCTCCTAAACTAAGCGTCCTAGAGCGAAAAGGGCTTTAATTCGTGACCACCCCCAAAAAATCGAAAAATCCACCCAAATCCTAAAAAAATTGAAATTTTTATATGAAAAACTTCTTTTGGCCATATCTCCTAAACTAAGCGTCCTAGAGCGAAAAGGACGATAATTCGTGACCACCCCCAAAATATCGAAAAATCCACCCAAATCCTAAAAAAATTGAAATTTTTATATGAAAAACTTCGTTTGGCCATATCTCCTAAACTAAGCGTCCTAGAGCGAAAAGGGCTTTAATTCGTGACCACCCCCAAAAAATCGAAAAATCCACCCAAATCCTAAAAAAATTAAAATTTTTATATGAAAAACTTCTTTTGGCCATATCTCCTAAACTAAGCGTCCTAGAGCGAAAAGGACGATAATTCGTGACCACACCCAAAAAATCGAAAAATCCACCCAAATCCTAAAAAAATTGAAATTTTTATATGAAAAACTTCTTTTGGCCATATCTCCTAAACTAAGCGTCCTAGAGCGAAAAGGGCTTTAATTCGTGACCACCCCCAAAAAATCGAATAATCCTAAAAAAAATGAAATTTTTATATGAAAAACATCTTTTGGCCATATCTCCTAAACTAAGCGTCCTAGAGCGAAAAGGACGATAATTCGTGACCACCCCCAAAAAATCGAAAAATCCACCCAAATTCTAAAAAAATTGAAATTTTTATATGAAAAACTTCTTTTGGCCATATCTCCTAAACTAAGCGTCCTAGAGCGAAAAGGACGATAATTCGTGACCACCCCCAAAAAATCGAAAAATCCACCCAAATCCTAAAAAAATTCAAATTTTTATATGAAAAACTTCTTTTGGCCATATCTCCTAAACTAAGCGTCCTAGAGCGAAAAGGGCTTTAATTCGTGACCACCCTCAAAAAATCGAAAAATCCACCCAAATCCTAAAAAAATTAAAATTTTTATATGAAAAACTTCTTTTGGCCATATCTCCTAAACTAAGCGTCCTAGAGCGAAAAGGACGATAATTCGTGACCACACCCAAAAAATCGAAAAATCCACCCAAATCCTAAAAAAATTGAAATTTTTATATGAAAAACTTCTTTTGGCCATATCTCCTAAACTAAGCGTCCTAGAGCGAAAAGGACGATAATTCGTGACCACCCCCAAAAAATTGAAAAATCCACCCAAATCCTAAAAAAATTTAAATTTTTATATGAAAAACTTCTTGGCCATATCTCCTAAACTAAGCGTCCTAGAGCGAAAAGGGCTTTAATTCGTGACCACCCCCAAAAAATCGAAAAATCCACCCAAATCCTAAAAAAATTGAAATTTTTATATGAAAAACTTCTTTTGGCCATATCTCCTAAACTAAGCGTCCTAGAGCGAAAAGGACGATAATTCGTGACCACCCCCAAAAAATCGAAAAATCCACCCAAATCCTAAAAAAATTGAAATTTTTATATGAAAAACTTCTTTTGGCCATATCTCCTAAACTAAGCGTCCTAGAGCGAAAAGGACGATAATTCGTGACCACCCCCAAAAAATCGAAAAATCCACCCAAATCCTAAAAAAATTCAAATTTTTATATGAAAAACTTCTTTTGGCCATATCTCCTAAACTAAGCGTCCTAGAGCGAAAAGGGCTTTAATTCGTGACCACCCTCAAAAAATCGAAAAATCCACCCAAATCCTAAAAAAATTAAAATTTTTATATGAAAAACTTCTTTTGGCCATATCTCCTAAACTAAGCGTCCTAGAGCGAAAAGGACGATAATTCGTGACCACCCTCAAAAAATCGAAAAATCCACCCAAATCCTAAAAAAATTGAAATTTTTATATGAAAAACTTCTTTTGGCCATATCTCCTAAACTAAGCGTCCTAGAGCGAAAAGGACGATAATTCGTGACCACCCCCAAAAAATGGAAAAATCCACCCAAATCCTAAAAAAAATTGAAATTTTTATATGAAAAACTTCTTTTGGCCATATCTCCTAAACTAAGCGTCCTAGAGCGAAAAGGGCTTTAATTCGTGACCACCCCCAAAAAATCGAAAAATCCACCCAAATCCTAAAAAAATTGAAATTTTTATATGAAAAACTTCTTTTGGCCATATCTCCTAAACTAAGCGTCCTAGAGCGAAAAGGACGATAATTCGTGACCACCCCCAAAATATCGAAAAATCCACCCAAATCCTAAAAAAATTGAAATTTTTATATGAAAAACTTCGTTTGGCCATATCTCCTAAACTAAGCGTCCTAGAGCGAAAAGGGCTTTAATTCGTGACCACCCCCAAAAAATCGAAAAATCCACCCAAATCCTAAAAAAATTGAAATTTTTATATGAAAAACTTCTTTTGGCCATATCTCCTAAACTAAGCGTCCTAGAGCGAAAAGGACGATAATTCGTGACCACCCCCAAAAAATCGAAAAATCCACCCAAATCCTAAAAAAATTGAAATTTTTATATGAAAAACTTCTTTTGGCCATATCTCCTAAACTAAGCGTCCTAGAGCGAAAAGGGCTTTAATTCGTGACCACCCCCAAAAAATCGAAAAATCCACCCAAATCCTAAAAAAATTGAAATTTTTATATGAAAACCTTCTTTTGGCCATATCTCCTAAACTAAGCGTCCTAGAGCGAAAAGGACGATAATTCGTGACCACCCCCAAAATATCGAAAAATCCACCCAAATCCTAAAAAAATTGAAATTTTTATATGAAAAACTTCGTTTGGCCATATCTCCTAAACTAAGCGTCCTAGAGCGAAAAGGGCTTTAATTCGTGACCACCCCCAAAAAATCGAAAAATCCACCCAAATCCTAAAAAAATTGAAATTTTTATATGAAAAACTTCTTTTGGCCATATCTCCTAAACTAAGCGTCCTAGAGCGAAAAGGACGATAATTCGTGACCACCCCCAAAAAATCGAAAAATCCACCCAAATCCTAAAAAAATTGAAATTTTTATATGAAAAACTTCAAAAAATCGAAAAATCCACCCAAATCCTAAAAAAATTGAAATTTTTATATGAAAAACTTCTTTTGGTCATATCTCCTAAACTAAGCGTCCTAGAGCGAAAAGGACGATAATTCGTGACCACCCCCAAAAAATTGAAAAATCCACCCAAATCCTAAAAAAATTGAAATTTTTATATGAAAAACTTCTTTTGGCCATATCTCCTAAACTAAGCGTCCTAGAGCGAAAAGGGCTTTAATTCATGACCACCCCAAAAAAATCGAAAAATCCACCCAAATCCTAAAAAAATTGAAATTTTTATATGAAAAACTTCTTTTGGCCATATCTCCTAAACTAAGCGTCCTAGAGCGAAAAGGACGATAATTCGTGACCACCCTCAAAAAATCGAAAAATCCACCCAAATCCTAAAAAAAATGAAATTTTTATATGAAAAACTTCTTTTGGCCCTATCTCCTAAACTAAGCGTCCACCCAAATCCTAAAAAAATTGAAATTTTTATATGAAAAACTTCTTTTGGCCATATCTCCTAAACTAAGCGTCCTAGAGCGAAAAGGACGATAATTCGTGACCACCCCCAAAAAATCGAAAAATCCACCCAAATCCTAAAAAAATTGAAATTTTTATATGAACAACTTCTTTTGGCCATATCTCCTAAACTAAGCGTCCTAGAGCGAAAAGGGCTTTAATTCATGACCACCCCAAAAAAATCGAAAAATCCACCCAAATCCTAAAAAAATTGAAATTTTTATATGAAAAACTTCTTTTGGCCATATCTCCTAAACTAAGCGTCCACCCAAATCCTAAAAAAATTGAAATTTTTATATGAAAAACTTCTTTTGGCCATATCTCCTAAACTAAGCGTCCTAGAGCGAAAAGGACGATAATTCGTGACCACCCCCAAAAAATCGAAAAATCCACCCAAATCCTAAAAAAATTGAAATTTTTATATGAACAACTTCTTTTGGCCATATCTCCTAAACTAAGCGTCCTAGAGCGAAAAGGGCTTTAATTCGTGACCACCCCCAAAAAATCGAAAAATCCACCCAAATCCTAAAAAAATTGAAATTTTTATATGAAAAACTTCTTTTGGCCATATCTCCTAAACTAAGCGTCCTAGAGCGAAAAGGACGATAATTCGTGACCACCCCCAAAAAATCGAAAAATCCACCCAAATCCTGAAAAATTTTAAATTTTTATATGAAAAACTTCTTTTGGCCATATCTCCTAAACTAAGCGTCCTAGAGCGAAAAGGACTTTAATTCGTGACCACCCTCAAAAAATTGAAAAATCCACCCAAATCCTAAAAAAATTCAAATTTTTATATGAAAAACTTCATATAAAAATTTAAACTGAGCGTCCTAGAGCGAAAAGGACGATAATTCGTGACCACCCCCAAAAAATCGAAAAATCCACCCAAATCCTAAAAAAATTGAAATTTTTATATGAAAAACTTCTTTTGGCCATATCTCCTAAACTAAGCGTCCTAGAGCGAAAAGGACGATAATTCGTGACCACCCTCAAAAAATCGAAAAATCCACCCAAATCCTAAAAAAATTGAAATTTTTATATGAAAAACTTCGTTTGGCCATATCTCCTAAACTAAGCGTCCTAGAGCGAAAAGGGCTTTAATTCGTGACCACCCCCAAAAAATCGAAAAATCCTAAAAAAAATGAAATTTTTATATGAAAAACTTCTTTTGGCCATATCTCCTAAACTAAGCGTCCTAGAGCGAAAAGGACGATACTTCGTGACCACCCCCAAAAAATCGAAAAATCCACCCAAATCCTAAAAAAATTGAAATTTTTATATGAAAAACTTCTTTTGGCCATATCTCCTAAACTAAGCGTCCTAGAGCGAAAAGGACGATAATTCGTGACCACCTCAAAAAAATCGAAAAATCCACCCAAATCCTAAAAAAATTGAAATTTTTATATGAAAAACTTATTTTGGCCATATCTCCTAAACTAAGCGTCCTAGAGCGAAAAGGGCTTTAATTCGTGACCACCCCCAAAAAATCGAAAAATCCACCCAAATCCTAAAAAAATTGAAATTTTTATATGAAAAACTTCTTTTGGCCATATCTCCTAAACTAAGCGTCCTAGAGCGAAAAGGGCTTTAATTCGTGACCACCCCAAAAAAATCGAAAAATCCACCCAAATCCTAAAAAAATTGAAATTTTTATATGAAAAACTTCTTTTGGCCATATCTCCTAAACTAAGCGTCCTAGAGCGAAAAGGGCTTTAATTCGTGACCACCCCCAAAAAATCGAAAAATCCACCCAAATCCTAAAAAAATTGAAATTTTTATATGAAAAACTTCTTTTGGCCATATCTCCTAAACTAAGCGTCCTAGAGCGAAAAGGACGATAATTCGTGACCACCCCCAAAAAATTGAAAAATCCACCCAAATCCTAAAAAAAATTGAAATTTTTATATGAAAAACTTATTTTGGCCATATCTCCTAAACTAAGCGTCCTAGAGCGAAAAGGGCTTTAATTCGTGACCACCCCCAAAAAATCGAAAAATCCACCCAAATCCTAAAAAAATTTAAATTTTTATATGAAAAACTTCTTTTGGCCATATCTCCTAAACTAAGCGTCCTAGAGCGAAAAGGACGATAATTTGTGACCACCCTCAAAAAATCGAAAAATCCACCCAAATCCTAAAAAAATTGAAATTTTTGTATGAAAAACTTCTTTTGGCCATATCTCCTAAACTAAGCGTCCTAGAGCGAAAAGGACGATAATTCGTGACCACCCCCAAAAAATCGAAAAATCCACCCAATCCTAAAAAAATTGAAATTTTTATATAAAAAACTTCGTTTGGCCATATCTCCTAAACTAAGCGTCCTAGAGCGAAAAGGGCTTTAATTCGTGACCACCCCCAAAAAATCGAAAAATCCACCCAAATCCTAAAAAAATTGAAATTTTTATATGAAAAACTTCTTTTGCCCATATCTCCTAAACTAAGCGTCCTAGAGCGAAAAGGGCTTTAATTCGTGACCACCCTCAAAAAATCGAAAAATCCACCCAAATCCTAAAAAAATTGAAATTTTTATATGAAAAACTTCTTTTGGCCATATCTCCTAAACTAAGCGTCCTAGAGCGAAAAGGACGATAATTCGTGACCACCCCCAAAAAATCGAAAAATCCACCCAAATCCTAAAAAAATTGAAATTTTTATATGAAAAACTTCTTTTGGCCATATCTCCTAAACTAAGCGTCCTAGAGCGAAAAGGACGATAATTCGTGACCACCCCCAAAAAATCGAAAAATCCACCCAAATCCTAAAAAAATTGAAATTTTTATATGAAAAACTTCTTTTGGCCATATCTCCTAAACTAAGCGTCCTAGAGCGAAAAGGGCTTTAATTCGTGACCACCCTCAAAAAATCGAAAAATCCACCCAAATCCTAAAAAAATTGAAATTTTTATATGAAAAACTTCTTTGGGCCATATCTCCTAAACTAAGCGTCCTAGAGCGAAAAGGACGATAATTCGTGACCACACCCAAAAAATCGAAAAATCCACCCAAATCCTAAAAAAATTTAAATTTTTATATGAACAACTTCTTTTGGCCATATCTCCTAAACTAAGCGTCCTAGAGCGAAAAGGGCTTTAATTCGTGACCACCCTCAAAAAATCGAAAAATCCACCCAAATCCTAAAAAAATTTAAATTTTTATATGAAAAACTTCTTTTGGCCATATCTCCTAAACTAAGCGTCCACCCAAATCCTAAAAAAATTTAAATTTTTATATGAAAAACTTCTTTTGGCCATATCTCCTAAACTAAGCGTCCTAGAGCGAAAAGGACGATAATTCGTGGCCACCCTCAAAAAATCGAAAAATCCACCCAAATCCTAAAAAAATTGAAATTTTTATATGAAAAACTTCTTTTGGTCATATCTCCTAAACTAAGCGTCCTAGAGCGAAAAGGACGATAATTCGTGACCACCCCCAAAAATTGACAAATCCACCCAAATCCTAAAAAAATTGAAATTTTTATATGAAAAACTTCTTTTGGCCATATCTCCTAAACTAAGCGTCCTAGAGCGAAAAGGACGATAATTCGTGACCACCCCCAAAAAATCGAAAAATCCACCCAAATCCTAAAAAAAATGAAATTTTTATATGAAAAACTTCTTTTGGCCATATCTCCTAAACTAAGCGTCCTAGAGCGAAAAGGGCTTTAATTCGTGACCACCCCAAAAAAATCAAAAAATCCACCCAAATCCTAAAAAAAATTGAAATTTTTATATTTTGGCCATATCTCCTAAACTAAGCGTCCTAGAGCGAAAAGGACGATAATTCGTGACCACCCCCAAAAAATCGAAAAATCCACCCAAATCCTAAAAAATTGAAATTTTTATATGAAAAACTTCTTTTGGCCATATCTCCTAAACTAAGCGTCCTAGAGCGAAAAGGACGATAATTCGTGACCACCCTCAAAAAATCGAAAAATCCACCCAAATCCTAAAAAAATTTAAATTTTTATATGAAAAACTTCTTTTGGCCATATCTCCTAAACTAAGCGTCCTAGAGCGAAAAGGGCTTTAATTCGTGACCACCCCCAAAAAATCGAAAAATCCACCCAAATCCTAAAAAAATTGAAATTTTTATATGAACAACTTCTTTTGGACATATCTCCTAAACTAAGCGTCCTAGAGCGAAAAGGGCTTTAATTCGTGACCACCCCCAAAAAATCGAAAAATCCACCCAAATCCTAAAGAAATTGAAATTTTTATATGAAAAACTTCTTGGCCATATCTCCTAAACTAAGCGTCCTAGAGCGAAAAGGACGATAATTTGTGACCACCCTCATAAAATCGAAAAATCCACCCAAATCCTAAAAAAATTGAAATTTTTATATGAAAAACTTCTTTTGGACATATCTCCTAAACTAAGCGTCCTAGAGCGAAAAGGGCGATAATTCGTGACCACCCCCAAAAAATCGAAAAATCCACCCAAATCCTAAAAAAATTGAAATTTTTATATGAAAAACTTCTTTTGGCCGTATCACCTAAACTAAGCGTCCTAGAGCGAAAAGGGCGATAATTCGTGACCACCCCCAAAAAATCGAAAAATCCACCCAAATCCTAAAAAAATTGAAATTTTTATATGAAAAACTTCTTTTGGCCGTATCTCCTAAACTAAGCGTCCTAGAGCGAAAAGGACGATAATTTGTGACCACCCTCATAAAATCGAAAAATCCACCCAAATCCTAAAAAAATTGAAATTTTTATATGAAAAACTTCTTTTGGCCATATCTCCTAAACTAAGCGTCCTAGAGCGAAAAGGGCTTTAATTCGTGACCACCCCCAAAAAATCGAAAAATCCACCCAATCCTAAAAAAATTGAAATTTTTATATGAAAAACTTCGTTTGGCCATATCTCCTAAACTAAGCGTCCTAGAGCGAAAAGGCTTTAATTTGTGACCACCCCCAAAAAATCGAAAAATCCACCCAAATCCTAAAAAAATTGAAATTTTTATATGAAAACCTTCTTTTGGCCATATCTCCTAAACTAAGCGTCCTAGAGCGAAAAGGACGATAATTCGTGACCACCCCCAAAAAATCGAAAAATCCACCCAAATCCTAAAAAAATTGAAATTTTTATATGAAAAACTTCTTTTGGCCATATCTCCTAAACTAAGCGTCCTAGAGCGAAAAGGACGATAATTCGTGGCCACCCTCAAAAAATCGAAAAATCCACCCAAATCCTAAAAAAATTGAAATTTTTATATGAAAAACTTCTTTTGGTCATATCTCCTAAACTAAGCGTCCTAGAGCGAAAAGGACGATAATTCGTGACCACCCCCAAAAATTGACAAATCCACCCAAATCCTAAAAAAATTGAAATTTTTATATGAAAAACTTCTTTTGGCCATATCTCCTAAACTAAGCGTCCTAGAGCGAAAAGGACGATAATTCGTGACCACCCCCAAAAAATCGAAAAATCCACCCAAATCCTAAAAAAAATGAAATTTTTATATGAAAAACTTCTTTTGGCCATATCTCCTAAACTAAGCGTCCTAGAGCGAAAAGGGCTTTAATTCGTGACCACCCCAAAAAAATCAAAAAATCCACCCAAATCCTAAAAAAAATTGAAATTTTTATATTTTGGCCATATCTCCTAAACTAAGCGTCCTAGAGCGAAAAGGACGATAATTCGTGACCACCCCCAAAAAATCGAAAAATCCACCCAAATCCTAAAAAATTGAAATTTTTATATGAAAAACTTCTTTTGGCCATATCTCCTAAACTAAGCGTCCTAGAGCGAAAAGGACGATAATTCGTGACCACCCTCAAAAAATCGAAAAATCCACCCAAATCCTAAAAAAATTTAAATTTTTATATGAAAAACTTCTTTTGGCCATATCTCCTAAACTAAGCGTCCTAGAGCGAAAAGGGCTTTAATTCGTGACCACCCCCAAAAAATCGAAAAATCCACCCAAATCCTAAAAAAATTGAAATTTTTATATGAACAACTTCTTTTGGACATATCTCCTAAACTAAGCGTCCTAGAGCGAAAAGGGCTTTAATTCGTGACCACCCCCAAAAAATCGAAAAATCCACCCAAATCCTAAAGAAATTGAAATTTTTATATGAAAAACTTCTTGGCCATATCTCCTAAACTAAGCGTCCTAGAGCGAAAAGGACGATAATTTGTGACCACCCTCATAAAATCGAAAAATCCACCCAAATCCTAAAAAAATTGAAATTTTTATATGAAAAACTTCTTTTGGACATATCTCCTAAACTAAGCGTCCTAGAGCGAAAAGGGCGATAATTCGTGACCACCCCCAAAAAATCGAAAAATCCACCCAAATCCTAAAAAAATTGAAATTTTTATATGAAAAACTTCTTTTGGCCGTATCACCTAAACTAAGCGTCCTAGAGCGAAAAGGGCGATAATTCGTGACCACCCCCAAAAAATCGAAAAATCCACCCAAATCCTAAAAAAATTGAAATTTTTATATGAAAAACTTCTTTTGGCCGTATCTCCTAAACTAAGCGTCCTAGAGCGAAAAGGACGATAATTTGTGACCACCCTCATAAAATCGAAAAATCCACCCAAATCCTAAAAAAATTGAAATTTTTATATGAAAAACTTCTTTTGGCCATATCTCCTAAACTAAGCGTCCTAGAGCGAAAAGGGCTTTAATTCGTGACCACCCCCAAAAAATCGAAAAATCCACCCAATCCTAAAAAAATTGAAATTTTTATATGAAAAACTTCGTTTGGCCATATCTCCTAAACTAAGCGTCCTAGAGCGAAAAGGCTTTAATTTGTGACCACCCCCAAAAAATCGAAAAATCCACCCAAATCCTAAAAAAATTGAAATTTTTATATGAAAACCTTCTTTTGGCCATATCTCCTAAACTAAGCGTCCTAGAGCGAAAAGGACGATAATTCGTGACCACCCCCAAAAAATCGAAAAATCCACCCAAATCCTAAAAAAATTGAAATTTTTATATGAAAAACTTCTTTTGGCCATATCTCCAAAACTAAGCGTCCTAGAGCGAAAAGGGCTTTAATTCGTGACCACCCTCAAAAAATCGAAAAATCCACCCAAATTCTAAAAAAAATGAAATTTTTATATGAAAAACTTCTTTTGGCCATATCTCCTAAACTAAGCGTCCTAGAGCGAAAAGGACGATAATTCGTGACCACCCCCAAAAAATCGAAAAATCCACCCAAATCCTAAAAAAATTGAAATTTTTATATGAAAAACTTCTTTTGGCCATATCTCCTAAACTAAGCGTCCTAGAGCGAAAAGGACGATAATTCGTGACCACCCCCAAAAAATCGAAAAATCCACCCAAATCCTAAAAAAATTTTTTAATTCGTGACCACCCCCAAAAAATCGAAAAATCCACCCAAATCCTAAAAAAATTGAAATTTTTATATGAAAAACTTCTTTTGGCCATATCTCCTAAACTAAGTGTCCTAGAGCGAAAAGGACGATAATTTGTGACCACCCTCAAAAAATCGAAAACTCCACCCAAATCCTAAAAAAATTGAAATTTTTATATGAAAAACTTCTTTTGGCCATATCTCCTAAACTAAGCGTTCACCCAAATCCTAAAAGAATTGAAATTTTTATATGAAAAACTTCTTTTGGCCATATCTCCTAAACTAAGCGTCCTAGAGCGAAAAGGGCTTTAATTCGTGACCACCCTCAAAAAATCGAAAAATCCACCCAAATCCTAAAAAAAATGAAATTTTTATATGAAAAACTTCTTTTGGCCATATCTCCTAAACTAAGCGTCCTAGAGCGAAAAGGGCTTTAATTCGTGACCACCCCCAAAAAATCGAAAAATCCACCCAATCCTAAAAAAATTGAAATTTTTATATGAAAAACTTCGTTTGGCCATATCTCCTAAACTAAGCGTCCTAGAGCGAAAAGGGCTTTAATTTGTGACCACCCCCAAAAAATCGAAAAATCCACCCAAATCTTAAAAAAATTGAAATTTTTATATGAAAAACTTCTTTTGGCCATATCTCCTAAACTAAGCGTCCTAGAGCGAAAAGGACGATAATTCGTGACCACCCCCAAAAAATCGAAAAATCCACCCAAATCCTAAAAAAAATGAAATTTTTATATGAAAAACTTCTTTTGGCCATATCTCCTAAACTAAGCGTCCTAGAGCGAAAAGGGCTTTAATTCGTGACCACCCCAAAAAAATCGAAAAATCCACCCAAATCCTAAAAAAATTGAAATTTTTATATTTTGGCCATATCTCCTAAACTAAGCGTCCTAGAGCGAAAAGGACGATAATTCGTTACCACCCCCAAAAAATCGAAAAATCCACCCAAATCCTAAAAAATTGAAATTTTTATATGAAAAACTTCTTTTGGCCATATCTCCTAAACTAAGCGTCCTAGAGCGAAAAGGACGATAATTCGTGACCACCCTCAAAAAATCGAAAAATCCACCCAAATCCTAAAAAAATTGAAATTTTTATATGAAAAACTTCTTTTGGCCATATCTCCTAAACTAAGCGTCCTAGAGCGAAAAGGACGATAATTCGTGACCACCCCCAAAAAATCGAAAAATCCACCCAAATCCTAAAAAAATTGAAATTTTTATATGAACAACTTCTTTTGGCCATATCTCCTAAACTAAGCGTCCTAGAGCGAAAAGGGCTTTAATTCGTGACCACCCTCAAAAAATCGAAAAATCCACCCAAATCCTAAAAAAAATGAAATTTTTATATGAAAAACTTCTTTTGGCCATATCTCCTAAACTAAGCGTCCTAGAGCGAAAAGGGCTTTAATTCGTGACCACCCTCAAAAAATCGAAAAATCCACCCAAATCCTAAAAAAATTGAAATTTTTATATGAAAAACTTCTTTTGGCCATATCTCCTAAACTAAGCGTCCTAGAGCGAAAAGGACGATAATTCGTGACCACCCCCAAAAAATCGAAAAATCCACCCAAATCCTAAAAAAATTGAAATTTTTATATGAAAAACTTCTTTTGGCCATATCTCCTAAACTAAGCGTCCTAGAGCGAAAAGGGCTTTAATTCGTGACCACCCCCAAAAAATCGAAAAATCCACCCAATCCTAAAAAAATTTAAATTTTTATATGAAAAACTTCGTTTGGCCATATCTCCTAAACTAAGCGTCCTAGAGCGAAAAGGGCTTTAATTTGTGACCACCCCCAAAAAATCGAAAAATCCACCCAAATCCTAAAAAAATTGAAATTTTTATATGAAAAACTTCTTTTGGCCATATCTCCTAAACTAAGCGTCCTAGAGCGAAAATGACGATAATTCGTGACCACCCCCAAAAAATCGAAAAATCCACCCAAATCCTAAAAAAATTGAAATTTTTATATGAAAAACTTCTTTTGGCCATATCTCCAAAACTAAGCGTCCTAGAGCGAAAAGGGCTTTAATTCGTGACCACCTTCAAAAAATCGAAAAATCCACCCAAATCCTAAAAAAAATGAAATTTTTATATGAAAAACTTCTTTTGGCCATATCTCCTAAACTAAGCGTCCTAGAGCGAAAAGGACGATAATTCGTGACCACCCCCAAAAAATCGAAAAATCCACCCAAATCCTAAAAAAATTGAAATTTTTATATGAAAAACTTCTTTTGGCCATATCTCCTAAACTAAGCGTCCTAGAGCGAAAAGGACGATAATTCGTGACCACCCCCAAAAAATCGAAAAATCCACCCAAATCCTAAAAAAATTTTTTAATTCGTGACCACCCCCAAAAAATCGAAAAATCCACCCAAATCCTAAAAAAATTGAAATTTTTATATGAAAAACTTCTTTTGGCCATATCTCCTAAACTAAGTGTCCTAGAGCGAAAAGGACGATAATTTGTGACCACCCTCAAAAAATCGAAAAATCCACCCAAATCCTAAAAAAATTGAAATTTTTATATGAAAAACTTCTTTTGGCCATATCTCCTAAACTAAGCGTCCACCCAAATCCTAAAAAAATTGAAATTTTTATATGAAAAACTTCTTTTGGCCATATCTCCTAAACTAAGCGTCCTAGAGCGAAAAGGACGATAATTCGTGACCACCCCCAAAAAATCGAAAAATTCACCCAAATCCTAAAAAATTGAAATTTTTATATGAAAAACTTCTTTTGGCCATATCTCCTAAACTAAGCGTCCTAGAGCGAAAAGGACGATAATTCGTGACCACCCCCAAAAAATCGAAAAATCCACCCAAATCCTAAAAAAATTGAAATTTTTATATGAAAAACTTCTTTTGGCCATATCTCCTAAACTAAGCGTCCTAGAGCGAAAAGGACGATAATTCGTGACCACCCCCAAAAAATCGAAAAATCCACCCAAATCCTAAAAAAATTGAAATTTTTATATGAAAAACTTCTTTTGGCCAAATCTCCTAAACTAAGCGTCCTAGAGCGAAAAGGACGATAATTCGTGACCACCCTCAAAAAATCGAAAAATCCACCCAAATCCTAAAAAAATTGAAATTTTTATATGAAAAACTTCTTTTGGCCATATCTCCTAAACTAAGCGTCCTAGAGCGAAAAGGGCGATAATTCGTGACCACCCTCAAAAAATCGAAAAATCCACCCAAATCCTAAAAAAAATGAAATTTTTATATGAAAAACTTCTTTTGGCCATATCTCCTAAACTAAGCGTCCACCCAAATCCTAAAAAAATTGAAATTTTTATATGAAAAACTTCTTTTGGCCATATCTCCTAAACTAAGCGTCCTAGAGCGAAAAGGGCTTTAATTCGTGACCACCCCCAAAAAATCGAAAAATCCACCCAAATCCTAAAAAAATTGAAATTTTTATATGAAAAACTTCTTTTGGCCATATCTCCTAAACTAAGCGTCCTAGAGCGAAAAGGACGATAATTCGTGACCACCCTCAAAAAATCGTAAAATCCACCCAAATCCTAAAAAAATTGAAATTTGTATATGAAAAACTTCGTTTGGCCATATCTCAATAACTAAGCGTCCTAGAGCGAAAAGGACGATAATTCGTGACCAACCTCAAAAAATCGAAAAATCCACCCAAATCCTAAAAAAATTGAAATTTTTATATGAAAAACTTCTTTTGGCCATATCTCCTAAACTAAGCGTCCTAGAGCGAAAAGGGCTTTAATTCGTGACCACCCTCAAAAAATCGAAAAATCCACCCAAATCCTAAAAAAAATGAAATTTTTATATGAAAAACTTGTTTTGGTCATATCTCCTAAACTAAGCGTCCTAGAGCGAAAAGGACGATAATTCGTGACCACCCCCAAAAAATTGAAAAATCCACCCAAATCCTAAAAAAATTGAAATTTTTATATGAAAAACTTCTTTTGACCATATCTCCTAAACTAAGCGTCCTAGAGCGAAAAGGGCTTTAATTCGTGACCACCCCAAAAAAATCGAAAAATCCACCCAAATCCTAAAAAAATTGAAATTTTTATATGAAAAGCTTCTTTTGGCCATATCTCCTAAACTAAGCGTCATAGAGCGAAAAGGACGATAATTCGTGACCACCCTCAAAAAATCGAAAAATCCACCCAAATCCTAAAAAAAATGAAATTTTTATATGAAAAACTTGTTTTGGTCATATCTCCTAAACTAAGCGTCCTAGAGCGAAAAGGACGATAATTCGTGACCACCCCCAAAAAATTGAAAAATCCACCCAAATCCTAAAAAAATTGAAATTTTTATATGAAAAACTTCTTTTGGCCATATCTCCTAAACTAAGCGTCCTAGAGCGAAAAGGGCTTTAATTCGTGACCACCCCAAAAAAATCGAAAAATCCACCCAAATCCTAAAAAAATTGAAATTTTTATATGAAGAACTTCGTTTGGCCATATCTCCTAAACTAAGCGTCCTAGAGCGAAAAGGGCCTTAATTCGTGACCACCCTCAAAAAATCGAAAAATCCACCCAAATCCTAAAAAATTGAAATTTTTATATGAAAAACTTCTTTTGGCCATATCTCCTAAACTAAGCGTCCTAGAGCGAAAAGGGCGATAATTCGTGACCACCCTCAAAAAATCGAAAAATCCACCCAAATCCTAAAAAAATTGAAATTTTTATATGAAAAACTTCTTTTGGCCATATCTCCTAAACTAAGCGTCCTAGAGCGAAAAGGACGATAATTCGTGACCACCCTCAAAAAAATCGAAAAATCCACCCAAATCCTAAAAAAATTTAAATTTTTATATGAAAAACTTCTTTTGGCCATATCTCCTAAACTAAGCGTCCTAGAGCGAAAAGGACGATAATTCGTGACCACACCCAAAAAATCGAAAAATCCACCCAAATCCTAAAAAAATTGAAATTTTTATATGAACAACTTCTTTTGGCCATATCTCCTAAACTAAGCGTCCTAGAGCGAAAAGGGCTTTAATTCGTGACCACCCCCAAAAAATCGAAAAATCCACCCAAATCCTAAAAAATTGAAATTTTTATATGAAAAACTTCTTTTGGACATATCTCCTAAACTAAGCGTCCTAGAGCGAAAAGGGCTTTAATTCGTGACCACCCCCAAAAAATCGAAAAATCCACCCAAATCCTAAAAAAATTGAAATTTTTATATGAAAAACTTCTTGGCCATATCTCCTAAACTAAGCGTCCTAGAGCGAAAAGGACGATAATTTGTGACCACCCTCATAAAATCGAAAAATCCACCCAAATCCTAAAAAAATTGAAATTTTTATATGAAAAACTTCTTTTGGCCATATCTCCTAAACTAAGCGTCCTAGAGCGAAAAGGGCGATAATTCGTGACCACCCCCAAAAAATCGAAAATTCCACCCAAATCCTAAAAAAATTGAAATTTTTATATGAAAAACTTCTTTTGGCCATATCACCTAAACTAAGCGTCCTAGAGCGAAAAGGGCGATAATTCGTGACCACCCCCAAAAAATCGAAAAATCCACCCAAATCCTAAAAAAATTTAAATTTTTATATGAAAAACTTCTTTTGGCCATATCTCCTAAACTAAGCGTCCTAGAGCGAAAAGGACGATAATTCGTGACCACCCTCAAAAAATCGAAAAATCCACCCAAATCCTAAAAAAATTGAAATTTTTATATGAAAAACTTCTTTTGGCCATATCTCCTAAACTAAGCGTCCTAGAGCGAAAAGGGCTTTAATTCGTGACCACCCTCAAAAAATCGAAAAATCCACCCAAATCCTAAAAAATTGAAATTTTTATATGAAAAACTTCTTTTGGCCATATCTCCTAAACTAAGCGTCCTAGAGCGAAAAGGACGATAATTCGTGACCACCCCCAAAAAATCGAAAAATCCACCCAAATCCTAAAAAAATTGAAATTTTTATATGAAAAACTTCTTTTGGCCATATCTCCTAAACTAAGCGTCCTAGAGCGAAAAGGGCTTTAATTCGTGACCACCCCCAAAAAATCGAAAAATCCACCCAATCCTAAAAAAATTTAAATTTTTATATGAAAAACTTCGTTTGGCCATATCTCCTAAACTAAGCGTCCTAGAGCGAAAAGGGCTTTAATTTGTGACCACCCCCAAAAAATCGAAAAATCCACCCAAATCCTAAAAAAATTGAAATTTTTATATGAAAAACTTCTTTTGGCCATATCTCCTAAACTAAGCGTCCTAGAGCGAAAATGACGATAATTCGTGACCACCCCCAAAAAATCGAAAAATCCACCCAAATCCTAAAAAAATTGAAATTTTTATATGAAAAACTTCTTTTGGCCATATCTCCAAAACTAAGCGTCCTAGAGCGAAAAGGGCTTTAATTCGTGACCACCCTCAAAAAATCGAAAAATCCACCCAAATCCTACAAAAAATGAAATTTTTATATGAAAAACTTCTTTTGGCCATATCTCCTAAACTAAGCGTCCTAGAGCGAAAAGGACGATAATTCGTGACCACCCCCAAAAAATCGAAAAATCCACCCAAATCCTAAAAAAATTTAAATTTTTATATGAAAAACTTCTTTTGGCCATATCTCCTAAACTAAGCGTCCTAGAGCGAAAAGGACGATAATTCGTGACCACCCCCAAAAAATCGAAAAATCCACCCAAATCCTAAAAAAATTTTTTAATTCGTGACCACCCTCAAAAAATCGAAAAATCCACCCAAATCCTAAAAAAATTGAAATTTTTATATGAAAAACTTCTTTTGGCCATATCTCCTAAACTAAGTGTCCTAGAGCGAAAAGGACGATAATTTGTGACCACCCTCAAAAAACCGAAAAAAATCCACCCAAATCCTAAAAAAATTGAAATTTTTATATGAAAAACTTCTTTTGGCCATATCTCCTAAACTAAGCGTCCACCCAAATCCTAAAAAAATTGAAATTTTTATATGAAAAACTTCTTTTGGCCATATCTCCTAAACTAAGCGTCCTAGAGCGAAAAGGACGATAATTCGTGACCACCCTCAAAAAATCGAAAAATCCACCCAAATCCTAAAAAAATTGAAATTTTTATATGAAAAACTTCTTTTGGCCATATCTCCTAAACTAAGCGCCCTAGGGCGAAAAGGGCTTTAATTCGTGACCACCCCCAAAAAATCGAAAAATCCACCCAATCCTAAAAAAATTGAAATTTTTATATGAAAAACTTCGTTTGGCCATATCTCCTAAACTAAGCGTCCTAGAGCGAAAAGGGCCTTAATTCGTGACCACCCCCAAAAAATCGAAAAATCCACCCAAATCCTAAAAAATTGAAATTTTTATATGAAAAACTTCTTTTGGCCATATCTCCTAAACTAAGCGTCCTAGAGCGAAAAGGACGATAATTCGTGACCACCCCCAAAAAATCGAAAAATCCACCCAAATCCTAAAAAAATTGAAATTTTTATATGAAAAACTTCTTTTGGCCATATCTCCTAAACTAAGCGTCCTAGAGCGAAAAGGACGATAATTCGTGACCACCCTCAAAAAATCGAAAAATCCACCCAAATCCTAAAAAAATTGAAATTTGTATATGAAAAACTTCTTTTGGCCATATCTCAATAACTAAGCGTCCTAGAGCGAAAAGGACGATAATTCGTGACCAACCTCAAAAAATCGAAAAATCCACCCAAATCCTAAAAAAATTGAAATTTTTATATGAAAAACTTCTTTTGGCCATATCTCCTAAACTAAGCGTCCTAGAGCGAAAAGGGCTTTAATTCGTGACCACCCTCAAAAAATCGAAAAATCCACCCAAATCCTAAAAAAAATGAAATTTTTATATGAAAAACTTGTTTTGGTCATATCTCCTAAACTAAGCGTCCTAGAGCGAAAAGGACGATAATTCGTGACCACCCCCAAAAAATTGAAAAATCCACCCAAATCCTAAAAAAATTGAAATTTTTATATGAAAAACTTCTTTTGGCCATATCTCCTAAACTAAGCGTCCTAGAGCGAAAAGGGCTTTAATTCGTGACCACCCCAAAAAAATCGAAAAATCCACCCAAATCCTAAAAAAATTGAAATTTTTATATGAAAAGCTTCTTTTGGCCATATCTCCTAAACTAAGCGTCCTAGAGCGAAAAGGAGATAATTCGTGACCACCACCCAAATCCTAAAAAAAATGAAATTTTTATATGAAAAACTTGTTTTGGTCATATCTCCTAAACTAAGCGTCCTAGAGCGAAAAGGACGATAATTCGTGACCACCCCCAAAAAATTGAAAAATCCACCCAAATCCTAAAAAAATTGAAATTTTTATATGAAAAACTTCTTTTGGCCATATCTCCTAAACTAAGCGTCCTAGAGCGAAAAGGGCTTTAATTCGTGACCACCCCAAAAAAATCGAAAAATCCACCCAAATCCTAAAAAAATTGAAATTTTTATATGAAGAGCTTCTTTTGGCCATATCTCCTAAACTAAGCGTCCTAGAGCGAAAAGGACGATAATTCGTGACCACCCTCAAAAAATCGAAAAATCCACCCAAATCCTAAAAAAATTGAAATTTTTATATGAAAAACTTCTTCTGGCCATATCTCCTAAACTAAGCGTCCTAGAGCGAAAAGGACGATAATTCGTGACCACCCCCAAAAAATCGAAAAATCCACCCAAATCCTAAAAAAATTGAAATTTTTATATGAACAACTTCTTTTGGCCATATCTCCTAAACTAAGCGTCCTAGAGCGAAAAGGGCTTTAATTCGTGACCACCCCCAAAAAATCGAAAAATCCACCCAAATCCTAAAAAATTGAAATTTTTATATGAAAAACTTCTTTTGGCCATATCTCCTAAACTAAGCGTCCTAGAGCGAAAAGGACGATAATTCGTGACCACCCCCAAAAAATCGAAAAATCCACCCAAATCCAAAAAAAATTGAAATTTTTATATGAAAAACTTCTTTTGGCCATATCTCCTAAACTAAGCGTCCTAGAGCGAAAAGGACGATAATTCGTGACCACCCCCAAAAAATCGAAAAATCCACCCAAATCCTAAAAAAATTGAAATTTTTATATGAAAAACTTCTTTTGGCCATATCTCCAAAACTAAGCGTCCTAGAGCGAAAAGGGCTTTAATTCGTGACCACCCTCAAAAAATCGAAAAATCCACCCAAATCCTAAAAAAATTGAAATTTTTATATGAAAAACTTCTTTTGGCCATATCTCCTAAACTAAGCGTCCTAGAGCGAAAAGGACGATAATTCGTGACCACCCCCAAAAAATCGAAAAATCCACCCAAATCCTAAAAAAATTGAAATTTTTATATGAAAAACTTCTTTTGGCCATATCTCCTAAACTAAGCGTCCTAGAGCGAAAAGGACGATAATTCGTGACCACCCCCAAAAAATCGAAAAATCCACCCAAATCCTAAAAAAATTTTTTAATTGGTGACCACCCCCAAAAAATCTAAAAATCCACCCAAATCCTAAAAAAATTGAAATTTTTATATGAAAAACTTCTTTTGGCCATATCTCCTAAACTAAGTGTCCTAGAGCGAAAAGGACGATAATTTGTGACCACCCTCAAAAAATCGAAAAATCCACCCAAATCCTAAAAAAATTGAAATTTTTATATGAAAAACTTCTTTTGGCCATATCTCCTAAACTAAGCGTCCTAGAGCGAAAAGGACGATAATTCGTGACCACCCTCAAAAAATCGAAAAATCCACCCAAATCCTAAAAAAATTGAAATTTTTATATGAAAAACTTCTTTTGGCCATATCTCCTAAACTAAGCGCCCTAGGGCGAAAAGGGCTTTAATTCGTGACCACCCCCAAAAAATCGAAAAATCCACCCAATCCTAAAAAAATTGAAATTTTTATATGAAAAACTTCGTTTGGCCATATCTCCTAAACTAAGCGTCCTAGAGCGAAAAGGGCCTTAATTCGTGACCACCCCCAAAAAATCGAAAAATCCACCCAAATCCTAAAAAATTGAAATTTTTATATGAAAAACTTCTTTTGGCCATATCTCCTAAACTAAGCGTCCTAGAGCGAAAAGGACGATAATTCGTGACCACCCTCAAAAAATCGAAAAATCCACCCAAATCCTAAAAAAATTGAAATTTTTATATGAAAAACTTCTTTTGGCCATATCTCCTAAACTAAGCGCCCTAGGGCGAAAAGGGCTTTAATTCGTGACCACCCCCAAAAAATCGAAAAATCCACCCAATCCTAAAAAAATTGAAATTTTTATATGAAAAACTTCATTTGGCCATATCTCCTAAACTAAGCGTCCTAGAGCGAAAAGGGCGATAATTCGTGACCACCCTCAAAAAATCGAAAAATCCACCCAAATCCTAAAAAAATTGAAATTTTTATATGAAAAACTTCTTTTGGCCATATCTCCTAAACTAAGCGTCCTAGAGCGAAAAGGACGATAATTCGTGACCACCCCCAAAAAATCGAAAAATCCACCCAAATCCTAAAAAAATTGAAATTTTTATATGAAAAACTTCTTTTGGCCATATCTCCTAAACTAAGCGTCCTAGAGCGAAAAGGACGATAATTCGTGACCACCCCCAAAAAATCGAAAAATCCACCCAAATCCTAAAAAAATTGAAATTTTTATATGAAAAACTTCTTTTGGCCATATCTCCTAAACTAAGCGTCCTAGAGCGAAAAGGACGATAATTCGTGACCACCCTCAAAAAATCGAAAAATCCACCCAAATCCTAAAAAAATTGAAATTTTTATATGAAAAACTTCTTTTGGCCATATCTCCTAAACTAAGCGTCCTAGAGCGAAAAGGACGATAATTCGTGACCACCCCCAAAAAATCGAAAAATCCACCCAAATCCTAAAAAAATTGAAATTTTTATATGAAAAACTTCTTTTGGCCATATCTCCTAAACTAAGCGTCCTAGAGCGAAAAGGACGATAATTCGTGACCACCCTCAAAAAATCGAAAAATCCACCCAAATCCTAAAAAAATTGAAATTTTTATATGAAAAACTTCTTTTGGCCATATCTCCTAAACTAAGCGTCCTAGAGCGAAAAGGACGATAATTCGTGACCACCCCCAAAAAATCGAAAAATCCACCCAAATCCTAAAAAAATTGAAATTTTTATATGAAAAACTTCTTTTGGCCATATCTCCTAAACTAAGCGTCCTAGAGCGAAAAGGACGATAATTCGTGACCACCCTCAAAAAATCGAAAAATCCACCCAAATCCTAAAAAAATTGAAATTTTTATATGAAAAACTTCTTTTGGCCATATCTCCTAAACTAAGCGTCCTAGAGCGAAAAGGGCGATAATTCGTGACCACCCTCAAAAAATCGAAAAATCCACCCAAATCCTAAAAAAAATGTAATTTTTATATGAAAAACTTCTTTTGGCCATATCTCCTAAACTAAGCGTCCACCGAAATCCTAATAAAATTGAAATTTTTATATGAAAAACTTCTTTTGGCCATATCTCCTAAACTAAGCGTCCTAGAGCGAAAAGGGCTTTAATTCGTGACCACCCCCAAAAAATCGAAAAATCCACCCAAATCCTAAAAAAATTGAAATTTGTATATGAAAAACTTCTTTTGGCCATATCTCATAAACTAAGCGTCCTAGAGCGAAAAGGACGATAATTCGTGACCAACCTCAAAAAATCGAAAAATCCACCCAAATCCTAAAAAAATTGAAATTTTTATATGAAAAACTTCTTTTGGCCATATCTCCTAAACTAAGCGTCCTAGAGCGAAAAGGGCTTTAATTCGTGACCACCCTCAAAAAATCGAAAAATCCACCCAAATCCTAAAAAAAATGAAATTTTTATATGAAAAACTTGTTTTGGTCATATCTCCTAAACTAAGCGTCCTAGAGCGAAAAGGACGATAATTCGTGACCACCCCCAAAAAATTGAAAAAATCCACCCAAATCCTAAAAAAATTGAAATTTTTATATGAAAAACTTCTTTTGGCCATATCTCCTAAACTAAGCGTCCTAGAGCGAAAAGGGCTTTAATTCGTGACCACCCCAAAAAAATCGAAAAATCCACCCAAATCCTAAAAAAATTGAAATTTTTATATGAAAAGCTTCTTTTGGCCATATCTCCTAAACTAAGCGTCCTAGAGCGAAAAGGACGATAATTCGTGACCACCCTCAAAAAATCGAAAAATCCACCCAAATCCTAAAAAAATTGAAATTTTTATATGAAAAACTTCTTCTGGCCATATCTCCTAAACTAAGCGTCCTAGAGCGAAAAGGGCTTTAATTCGTGACCACCCCCAAAAAATCGAAAAATCCACCCAATCCTAAAAAAATTGAAATTTTTATATGAAAAACTTCGTTTGGCCATATCTCCGAAACTAAGCGTCCTAGAGCGAAAAGGGCTTTAATTTGTGACCATCCCCAAAAAATCGAAAAATCCACCCAAATCCTAAAAAAATTGAAATTTTTATATGAAAAACTTCTTTTGGCCATATCTCCTAAACTAAGCGTCCTAGAGCGAAAAGGACGATAATTCGTGACCACCCCCAAAAAATCGAAAAATCCACCCAAATCCTAAAAAAATTGAAATTTTTATATGAAAAACTTCTTTTGGCCATATCTCCTAAACTAAGCGTCCTAGAGCGAAAAGGACGATAATTTGTGACCACCCTCAAAAAATCGAAAAATCCACCCAAATCCTAAAAAAATTGAAATTTTTATATGAAAAACTTCTTTTGGCCATATCTCCTAAACTAAGCGTCCTAGAGCGAAAAGGGCTTTAATTCGTGACCACCCCCAAAAAATCGAAAAATCCACCCAAATCCTAAAAAAATTGAAATTTTTATATGAAAAACTTCTTTTGGCCATATCTCCTAAACTAAGCGTCCTAGAGCGAAAAGGACGATAATTCGTGACCACCCCCAAAAAATCGAAAAATCCACCCAAATCCTAAAAAAATTGAAATTTTTATATGAAAAACTTCTTTTGGCCATATCTCCTAAACTAAGCGTCCTAGAGCGAAAAGGGCTTTAATTCGTGACCACCCCCAAAAAATCGAAAAATCCACCCAAATCCTAAAAAAATTGAAATTTTTATATGAAAAACTTCTTTTGGCCATATCTCCTAAACTAAGCGTCCTAGAGCGAAAAGGACGATAATTCGTGACCACCCCCAAAAAATCGAAAAATCCACCCAAATCCTAAAAAAATTGAAATTTTTATATGAAAAACTTGTTTTGGTCATATCTCCTAAACTAAGCGTCCTAGAGCGAAAAGGACGATAATTCGTGACCACCCCCAAAAAATTGAAAAATCCACCCAAATCCTAAAAAAATTGAAATTTTTATATGAAAAACTTCTTTTGGCCATATCTCCTAAACTAAGCGTCCTAGAGCGAAAAGGGCTTTAATTCGTGACCACCCCAAAAAAATCGAAAAATCCACCCAAATCCTAAAAAAATTGAAATTTTTATATGAAAAACTTCTTTTGGCCATATCTCCTAAACTAAGCGTCCTAGAGCGAAAAGGACGATAATTCGTGACCACCCTCAAAAAATCGAAAAATCCACCCAAATCCTAAAAAAATTGAAATTTTTATATGAAAAACTTCTTCTGGCCATATCTCCTAAACTAAGCGTCCTAGAGCGAAAAGAACGATAATTCGTGACCACCCTCAAAAAATCGAAAAATCCACCCAAATCCTAAAAAAAATGAAATTTTTATATGAAAAACTTCTTTTGGCCATATCTCCTAAACTAAGCGTCCACCCAAATCCTAAAAAAATTGAAATTTTTATATGAAAAACTTCTTTTGGCCATATCTCCTAAACTAAGCGTCCTAGAGCGAAAAGGGCTTTAATTCGTGACCACCCCCAAAAAATCGAAAAATCCACCCAAATCCTAAAAAAATTGAAATTTTTATATGAAAAACTTCTTTTGGCCATATCTCCTAAACTAAGCGTCCTAGAGCGAAAAGGACGATAGTTCGTGACCACCCCCAAAAAATCGAAAAATCCACCCAAATCCTAAAAAAATTGAAATTTTTATATGAAAAACTTCTTGGCCATATCTCCTAAACTAAGCGTCCTAGAGCGAAAAGGGCTTTAATTCGTGACCACCCCCAAAAAATCGAAAAATCCACCCAAATCCTAAAAAAATTGAAATTTTTATATGAAAAACTTCTTTTAGCCATATCTCCTAAACTAAGCGTCCTAGAGCGAAAAGGACGATAATTCGTGACCACCCTCAAAAAAATCGAAAAATCCACCCAAATCCTAAAAAAATTGAAATTTGTATATGAAAAACTTCTTTTGGCCATATCTCCTAAACTAAGCGTCCTAGAGCGAAAAGGACGATAATTCGTGACCAACCTCAAAAAATCGAAAAATCCACCCAAATCCTAAAAAAATTGAAATTTTTATATGAAAAACTTCTTTTGGCCATATCTCCTATGGCCTAGAGCGAAAAGGGCTTTAATTCGTGACCACCCTCAAAAAATCGAAAAATCCACCCAAATCCTAAAAAAAATGAAATTTTTATATGAAAAACTTCTTTTGGCCATATCTCCTAAACTAAGCGTCCTAGAGCGAAAAGGACGATAATTCGTGACCACCCCCAAAAAATCGAAAAATCCACCCAAATCCTAAAAAAATTGAAATTTTTATATGAAAAACTTCTTTTGGCCATATCTCCTAAACTAAGCGTCCTAGAGCGAAAAGGGCTTTAATTCGTGACCACCCCCACAAAATCGAAAAATCCACCCAAATCCTAAAAAAATTGAAATTTTTATATTAAAAACTTCTTTTGGCCATATCTCCTAAACTAAGCGTCCTAGAGCGAAAAGGACGATAATTCGTGACCACCCTCAAAAAATCGATAAATCCACCCAAATCCTAAAAAATTGAAATTTTTAGATGAAAAACTTTTGGCCATATATCCTAAACTAAGCGTCCTAGAGCGAAAAGGGCTTTAATTCGTGACCACCCCCAAAAAATCGAAAAATCCACCCAAATCCTAAAAAAATTGAAATTTTTATATGAAAAACTTCTTTTGGCCATATCTCCTAAACTAAGCGTCCTAGAGCGAAAAGGGCTTTAATTCGTGACCACCCCCAAAAAATCGAAAAATCCACCCAAATCCTAAAAAAATTGAAATTTTTATATGAAAAACTTCTTGGCCATATCTCCTAAACTAAGCGTCCTAGAGCGAAAAGGACGATAAATTGTGACCACCCCCAAAAAATCGAAAAATCCACCCAAATCCTAAAAAAATTGAAATTTTTATATGAAAAACTTCTTTTGGTCATATCTCCTAAACTAAGCGTCCTAGAGCGAAAAGGACGATAATTCGTGACCACCCCCAAAAAATCGAAAAATCCACCCAAATCCTAAAAAAATTGAAATTTTTATATGAAAAAACTTCGTTTGGCCATATCTCCTAAACTAAGCGTCCTAGAGCGAAAAGGGCTTTAATTTGTGACCACCCCCAAAAAATCGAAAAATCCACCCAAATCCTAAAAAAATTGAAATTTTTATATGAAAAACTTCTTTTGGCCATATCTCCTAAACTAAGCGTCCTAGAGCGAAAAGGACGATAATTCGTGACCACCCCCAAAAAATCGAAAAATCCACCCAAATCCTAAAAAAATTGAAATTTTTATATGAAAAACTTCTTTTGGTCATATCTCCTAAACTAAGCGTCCTAGAGCGAAAAGGGCTTTAATTCGTGACCACCCTAAAAAATCGAAAAATCCACCCAAATCCTAAAAAAATTGAAATTTTTATATGAAAAACTTCTTTTGGCCATATCTCCTAAACTAAGCGTCCTAGAGCGAAAAGGACGATAATTCGTGACCACCCCCATAAAATCAAAAAATCCACCCAAATCCTAAAAAAATTGAAATTTTTATATGAAAAACTTCTTTTGGCCATATCTCCTAAACTAAGCGTCCTAGAGCGAAAAGGACGATAATTCGTGACCACCCCCAAAAAATCGAAAAATCCACCCAAATCCTAAAAAAATTGAAATTTTTATATGAACAACTTCTTTTGGCCATATCTCCTAAACTAAGCGTCCTAGAGCGAAAAGGACGATAATTCGTGACCACCCTCAAAAAATCGAAAAATCCACCCAAATCCTAAAAAAATTGAAATTTTTATATGAAAAACTTCTTTTGGCCATATCTCCTAAACTAAGCGTCCTAGAGCGAAAAGGACGATAATTCGTGACCACCCCCAAAAAATCGAAAAATCCACCCAAATTCTAAAAAAATTGAAATTTTTATATGAAAAACTTCTTTTGGCCATATCTCCTAAACTAAGCGTCCTAGAGCGAAAAGGACGATAATTCGTGACCAACCTCAAAAAATCGAAAAATCCACCCAAATCCTAAAAAAATTGAAATTTTTATATGAAAAACTTCTTTTGGCCATATCTCCTATGGCCTAGAGCGAAAAGGGCTTTAATTCGTGACCACCCTCAAAAAATCGAAAAATCCACCCAAATCCTAAAAAAATGAAATTTTTATATGAAAAACTTCTTTTGGCCATATCTCCTAAACTAAGCGTCCTAGAGCGAAAAGGACGATAATTCGTGACCACCCCCAAAAAATCGAAAAATCCACCCAAATCCTAAAAAAATTGAAATTTTTATATGAAAAACTTCTTTTGGCCATATCTCCTAAACTAAGCGTCCTAGAGCGAAAAGGGCTTTAATTCGTGACCACCCCCACAAAATCGAAAAATCCACCCAAATTCTAAAAAAATTGAAATTTTTATATTAAAAACTTCTTTTGGCCATATCTCCTAAACTAAGCGTCCTAGAGCGAAAAGGACGATAATTCGTGACCACCCTCAAAAAATCGATAAATCCACCCAAATCCTAAAAAATTGAAATTTTTAGATGAAAAACTTTTGGCCATATATCCTAAACTAAGCGTCCTAGAGCGAAAAGGGCTTTAATTCGTGACCACCCCCAAAAAATCGAAAAATCCACCCAAATCCTAAAAAAATTGAAATTTTTATATGAAAAACTTCTTTTGGCCATATCTCCTAAACTAAGCGTCCTAGAGCGAAAAGGGCTTTAATTCGTGACCACCCCCAAAAAATCGAAAAATCCACCCAAATCCTAAAAAAATTGAAATTTTTATATGAAAAACTTCTTGGCCATATCTCCTAAACTAAGCGTCCTAGAGCGAAAAGGACGATAAATTGTGACCACCCCCAAAAAATCGAAAAATCCACCCAAATCCTAAAAAAATTGAAATTTTTATATGAAAAACTTCTTTTGGTCATATCTCCTAAACTAAGCGTCCTAGAGCGAAAAGGACGATAATTCGTGACCACCCCCAAAAAATCGAAAAATCCACCCAAATCCTAAAAAAATTGAAATTTTTATATGAAAAAACTTCGTTTGGCCATATCTCCTAAACTAAGCGTCCTAGAGCGAAAAGGGCTTTAATTTGTGACCACCCCCAAAAAATCGAAAAATCCACCCAAATCCTAAAAAAATTGAAATTTTTATATGAAAAACTTCTTTTGGCCATATCTCCTAAACTAAGCGTCCTAGAGCGAAAAGGACGATAATTCGTGACCACCCCCATAAAATCAAAAAATCCACCCAAATCCTAAAAAAATTGAAATTTTTATATGAAAAACTTCTTTTGGCCATATCTCCTAAACTAAGCGTCCTAGAGCGAAAAGGACGATAATTCGTGACCACCCCCAAAAAATCGAAAAATCCACCCAAATCCTAAAAAAATTGAAATTTTTATATGAACAACTTCTTTTGGCCATATCTCCTAAACTAAGCGTCCTAGAGCGAAAAGGACGATAATTCGTGACCACCCTCAAAAAATCGAAAAATCCACCCAAATCCTAAAAAAATTGAAATTTTTATATGAAAAACTTCTTTTGGCCATATCTCCTAAACTAAGCGTCCTAGAGCGAAAAGGACGATAATTCGTGACCACCCCCAAAAAATCGAAAAATCCACCCAAATTCTAAAAAAATTGAAATTTTTATATGAAAAACTTCTTTTGGCCATATCTACTAAACTAAGCGTCCTAGAGCGAAAAGGACGATAATTCGTGACCAACCTCAAAAAATCGAAAAATCCACCCAAATCCTAAAAAAATTGAAATTTTTATATGAAAAACTTCTTTTGGCCATATCTCCTAAACTAAGCGTCCTAGAGCGAAAAGGACGATAATTCGTGACCACCCTCAAAAAAATCGAAAAATCCACCCAAATCCTAAAAAAATTGAAATTTGTATATGAAAAACTTCTTTTGGCCATATCTCCTAAACTAAGCGTCCTAGAGCGAAAAGGACGATAATTCGTGACCAACCTCAAAAAATCGAAAAATCCACCCAAATCCTAAAAAAATTGAAATTTTTATATGAAAAACTTCTTTTGGCCATATCTCCTATGGCCTAGAGCGAAAAGGGCTTTAATTCGTGACCACCCTCAAAAAATCGAAAAATCCACCCAAATCCTAAAAAAAATGAAATTTTTATATGAAAAACTTCTTTTGGCCATATCTCCTAAACTAAGCGTCCTAGAGCGAAAAGGACGATAATTCGTGACCACCCCCAAAAAATCGAAAAATCCACCCAAATCCTAAAAAAATTGAAATTTTTATATGAAAAACTTCTTTTGGCCATATCTCCTAAACTAAGCGTCCTAGAGCGAAAAGGGCTTTAATTCGTGACCACCCCCACAAAATCGAAAAATCCACCCAAATCCTAAAAAAATTGAAATTTTTATATTAAAAACTTCTTTTGGCCATATCTCCTAAACTAAGCGTCCTAGAGCGAAAAGGACGATAATTCGTGACCACCCTCAAAAAATCGATAAATCCACCCAAATCCTAAAAAATTGAAATTTTTAGATGAAAAACTTTTGGCCATATATCCTAAACTAAGCGTCCTAGAGCGAAAAGGGCTTTAATTCGTGACCACCCCCAAAAAATCGAAAAATCCACCCAAATCCTAAAAAAATTGAAATTTTTATATGAAAAACTTCTTTTGGCCATATCTCCTAAACTAAGCGTCCTAGAGCGAAAAGGGCTTTAATTCGTGACCACCCCCAAAAAATCGAAAAATCCACCCAAATCCTAAAAAAATTGAAATTTTTATATGAAAAACTTCTTGGCCATATCTCCTAAACTAAGCGTCCTAGAGCGAAAAGGACGATAAATTGTGACCACCCCCAAAAAATCGAAAAATCCACCCAAATCCTAAAAAAATTGAAATTTTTATATGAAAAACTTCTTTTGGTCATATCTCCTAAACTAAGCGTCCTAGAGCGAAAAGGACGATAATTCGTGACCACCCCCAAAAAATCGAAAAATCCACCCAAATCCTAAAAAAATTGAAATTTTTATATGAAAAAACTTCGTTTGGCCATATCTCCTAAACTAAGCGTCCTAGAGCGAAAAGGGCTTTAATTTGTGACCACCCCCAAAAAATCGAAAAATCCACCCAAATCCTAAAAAAATTGAAATTTTTATATGAAAAACTTCTTTTGGCCATATCTCCTAAACTAAGCGTCCTAGAGCGAAAAGGACGATAATTCGTGACCACCCCCAAAAAATCGAAAAATCCACCCAAATCCTAAAAAAATTGAAATTTTTATATGAAAAACTTCTTTTGGCCATATCTCCTAAACTAAGCGTCCTAGAGCGAAAAGGGCTTTAATTCGTGACCACCCTAAAAAATCGAAAAATCCACCCAAATCCTAAAAAAATTGAAATTTTTATATGAAAAACTTCTTTTGGCCATATCTCCTAAACTAAGCGTCCTAGAGCGAAAAGGACGATAATTCGTGACCACCCCCATAAAATCAAAAAATCCACCCAAATCCTAAAAAAATTGAAATTTTTATATGAAAAACTTCTTTTGGCCATATCTCCTAAACTAAGCGTCCTAGAGCGAAAAGGACGATAATTCGTGACCACCCCCAAAAAATCGAAAAATCCACCCAAATCCTAAAAAAATTGAAATTTTTATATGAACAACTTCTTTTGGCCATATCTCCTAAACTAAGCGTCCTAGAGCGAAAAGGACGATAATTCGTGACCACCCTCAAAAAATCGAAAAATCCACCCAAATCCTAAAAAAATTGAAATTTTTATATGAAAAACTTCTTTTGGCCATATCTCCTAAACTAAGCGTCCTAGAGCGAAAAGGACGATAATTCGTGACCACCCCCAAAAAATCGAAAAATCCACCCAAATTCTAAAAAAATTGAAATTTTTATATGAAAAACTTCTTTTGGCCATATCTCCTAAACTAAGCGTCCTAGAGCGAAAAGGGCTTTAATTCGTGACCACCCTCAAAAAATCGAAAAATCCACCCAAATCCTAAAAAAATTTAAATTTTTATATGAAAAACTTCTTTTGGCCATATCTCCTAAACTAAGCGTCCTAGAGCGAAAAGGACGATAATTCGTGACCACCCCCATAAAATCAAAAAATCCACCCAAATCCTAAAAAAATTGAAATTTTTATATGAAAAACTTCTTTTGGCCATATCTCCTAAACTAAGCGTCCTAGAGCGAAAAGGACGATAATTCGTGACCACCCCCAAAAAATCGAAAAATCCACCCAAATCCTAAAAAAATTGAAATTTTTATATGAACAACTTCTTTTGGCCATATCTCCTAAACTAAGCGTCCTAGAGCGAAAAGGACGATAATTCGTGACCACCCTCAAAAAATCGAAAAATCCACCCAAATCCTAAAAAAAATGAAATTTTTATATGAAAAACTTCTTTTGGCCATATCTCCTAAACTAAGCGTCCTAGAGCGAAAAGGACGATAATTCGTGACCACCCCCAAAAAATCGAAAAATCCACCCAAATCCTAAAAAAATTGTAATTTTTATATGAAAAACTTCTTGGCCATATCTCCTAAACTAAGCGTCCTAGAGCGAAAAGGACGATAATTCGTGACCACCCTCAAAAAATCGAAAAATCCACCCAAATCCTAAAAAAAATGAAATTTTTATATGAAAAACTTCTTTTGGCCATATCTCCTAAACTAAGCGTCCTAGAGCGAAAAGGACGATAATTCGTGACCGCCCCCAAAAAATCGAAAAATCCACCCAAATCCTAAAAAAATTGAAATTTTTATATGAAAAACTTCTTTTGGCCATATCTCCTAAACTAAGCGTCCTAGAACGAAAAGGACGATAATTTGTGACCACCCTCAAAAAATCGAAAAATCCACCCAAATCCTAAAAAAATTGAAATTTTTATATGAAAAACTTCTTTTGGCCATATCTCCTAAACTAAGCGTCCTAGAGCGAAAAGGGCTTTTATTCGTGACCACCCCCAAAAAATCGAAAAATCCACCCAAATCCTAAAAAAATTGAAATTTTTATATGAAAAACTTCTTTTGGCCATATCTCCTAAACTAAGCGTCCTAGAGCGAAAAGGACGATAATTCGTGACCACCCCCAAAAAATCGAAAAATCCACCCAAATCCTAAAAAAATTTAAATTTTTATATGAAAAACTTCTTTTGGCCATATCTCCTAAACTAAGCGTCCTAGAGCGAAAAGGACGATAATTCGTGACCACCCCCAAAAAATCGAAAAATCCACCCAAATCCTAAAAAAATTGAAATTTGTATATGAAAAACTTCTTTTGGCCATATCTCCTAAACTAAGCGTCCTAGAGCGAAAAGGACGATAATTCGTGACCACCCTCAAAAAATCGAAAAATCCACCCAAATCCTAAAAAAATTGAAATTTGTATATGAAAAACTTCTTTTGGCCATATCTCCTAAACTAAGCGTCCTAGAGCGAAAAGGGCTTTAATTCGTGACCACCCTCAAAAAGTTGAAAAATCCACCCAAATCCTAAAAAAATTGAAATTTTTATATGAAAAACTTCTTTTGGTCATATCTCCTAAACTAAGCGTCCTAGAGCGAAAAGGACGATAATTCGTGACCACCCCCAAAAAATTGAAAAATCCACCCAAATCCTAAAAAAATTGAAATTTTTATATGAAAAACTTCTTTTGGCCATATCTCCTAAACTAAGCGTCCTAGAGCGAAAAGGGCTTTAATTCGTGACCACCCCAAAAAAATCGAAAAATCCACCCAAATTTGAAATTTTTATATGAAAAACTTCTTTTGGCCATATCTCCTAAACTAAGCGTCCTAGAGCGAAAAGGGCTTTAATTCGTGACCACCCCAAAAAAATCGAAAAATCCACCCAAATCCTAAAAAATTGAAATTTTTATATGAAAAACTTCTTTTGGCCATATCTCCTAAACTAAGCGTCCTAGAGCGAAAAGGACGATAATTCGTGACCACCCTCAAAAAATCGAAAAATCCACCCAAATCCTAAAAAAAATTGAAATTTTTATATGAAAAACTTCTTTTGGCCATATCTCCTAAACTAAGCGTCCTAGAGCGAAAAGGACGATAATTCGTGACCACCCCCAAAAAATCGAAAAATCCACCCAAATCCTAAAAAAATTTAAATTTTTATATGAAAAACTTCTTTTGGCCATATCTCCTAAACTAAGCGTCCTAGAGCGAAAAGGGCTTTAATTCGTGACCACCCCCAAAAATTCGAAAAATCCACCCAAATCCTAAAAAAATTTAAATTTTTATATGAAAAACTTCTTTTGGCCATATCTCCTAAACTAAGCGTCCTAGAGCGAAAAGGACGATAATTCGTGACCACCCCCAAAAAATCGATAAATCCACCCAAATCCTAAAAAAATTGAAATTTTTATATGAAAAACCTCTTTTGGCCATATCTCCTAAACTAAGCGTCCTAGAGCGAAAAGGACGATAATTTGTGACCACCCTCAAAAAATCGAAAAATCCACCCTATCCTAAAAAAATTGAAATTTTTATATTAAAAACTTCTTTTGGCCATATCTCCTAAACTAAGCGTCCTAGAGCGAAAAGGGCTTTAATTCGTGACCACCCCAAAAAAATCGAAAAATCCACCCAAATCCGTCCTAGAGCGAAAAGGACGATAATTTGTGACCACCCTCAAAAAATCGAAAAATCCACCCTATCCTAAAAAAATTGAAATTTTTATATAAAAAACTTCTTTTGGCCATATCTCCTAAACTAAGCGTCCTAGAGCGAAAAGGGCTTTAATTCGTGACCACCCCAAAAAAATCGAAAAATCCACCCAAATCCTAAAAAAATTGAAATTTTTATATGAAAAACTTCTTTTGGCCATATCTCCTAAACTAAGCGTCCTAGAGCGAAAAGGACGATAATTCGTGACCACCCTCAAAAAATCGAAAAATCCACCCAAATCCTAAAAAAATTGAAATTTTTATATGAAAAACTTCTTTTGGCCATATCTCCTAAACTAAGCGTCCTAGAGCGAAAAGGGCTTTAATTCGTGACCACCCCCAAAAAAATCGAAAAATCCACCCAAATCCTAAAAAATTTGAAATTTTTATATGAAAAACTTCTTTTGGCCATATCTCCTAAACTAAGCGTCCTAGAGCGAAAAGGACGATAATTCGTGACCACCCTCAAAAAATCGAAAAATCCACCCAAATCCTAAAAAAATTGAAATTTTTATATGAAAAACTTCTTTTGGCCATATCTCCTAAACTAAGCGTCCTAGAGCGAAAAGGACGATAATTCGTGACCACACCCAAAAAATCGAAAAATCCACCCAAATCCTAAAAAAATTGAAATTTGTATATGAAAAACTTCTTTTGGCCATATCTCCTAAACTAAGCGTCCTAGAGCGAAAAGGACGATAATTCGTGACCACCCCCAAAAAATCGAAAAATCCACCCAAATCCTAAAAAAATTGAAATTTTTATATGAAAAACTTCTTTTGGCCATATCTCCTAAACTAAGCGTCCTAGAGCGAAAAGGGCTTTAATTCGTGACCACCCCAAAAAAATCGAAAAATCCACCCAAATCCTAAAAAAATTGAAATTTTTATATGAAAAACTTCTTTTGACCATATCTCCTAAACTAAGCGTCCTAGAGCGAAAAGGGCTTTAATTCGTGACCACCCCCAAAAAATCGAAAAATCCACCCAAATCCTAAAAAATTGAAATTTTTATATGAAAAACTTCTTTTGGCCATATCTCCTAAACTAAGCGTCCTAGAGCGAAAAGGGCTTTAATTCGTGACCACCCCCAAAAAATCGAAAAATCCACCCAAATCCTAAAAAAATTGAAAATTTTATATGAAAAACTTCTTGGCCATATCTCCTAAACTAAGCGTCCTAGAGCGAAAAGGGCTTTAATTCGTGACCACCCTCAAAAAATCGAAAAATCCACCCAAATCCTAAAAAAATTGAAATTTTTATATAAAAAACTTCTTTTGGCCATATCTCCTAAACTAAGCGTCCTAGAGCGAAAAGGACGATAATTCGTGACCACCCCCAAAAAATCGAAAAATCCACCCAATCCTAAAAAAATTGAAATTTTTATATGAAAAACTTCGTTTGGCCATATCTCCTAAACTAAGCGTCCTAGAGCGAAAAGGGCTTTAATTTGTGACCACCCCCAAAAAGTCGAAAAATCCACCCAAATCCTAAAAAAATTGAAATTTGTATATGAAAAACTTCTTTTGGCCATATCTCCTAAACTAAGCGTCCTAGAGCGAAAAGGACGATAATTCGTGACCACCCCCATAAAATCAAAAAATCCACCCAAATCCTAAAAAAATTGAAATTTTTATATGAAAAACTTCTTTTGGCCATATCTCCTAAACTAAGCGTCCTAGAGCGAAAAGGGCTTTAATTCGTGACCACCCTCAAAAAATCGAAAAATCCACCCAAATCCTAAAAAAATTGAAATTTTTATATGAAAAACTTCTTTTGGCCATATCTCCTAAACTAAGCGTCCTAGAGCGAAAAGGACGATAATTCGTGACCACCCCCAAAAAATCGAAAAATCCACCCAAATCCTAAAAAAATTGAAATTTTTATATGAAAAACTTCTTTTGGCCATATCTCCTAAACTAAGCGTCCTAGAGCGAAAAGGACGATAATTCGTGACCACCCCCAAAAAATCGAAAAATCCACCCAAATCCTAACAAAATTGAAATTTTTATATGAAAAACCTCTTTTGGCCATATCTCCTAAACTAAGCGTCCTAGAGCGAAAAGGACGATAATTCGTGACCACCCTCAAAAAATCGAAAAATCCACCCAAATCCTAAAAAAATTGAAATTTTTATATGAAAAACTTCTTTTGGCCATATCTCCTAAACTAAGCGTCCTAGAGCGAAAAGGGCTTTTATTCGTGACCACCCTCAAAAAATCGAAAAATCCACCCAAATCCTAAAAAAATTGAAATTTGTATATGAAAAACTTCTTTTGGCCATATCTCCTAAACTAAGCGTCCTAGAGCGAAAAGGGCTTTAATTCGTGACCACCCTCAAAAAATCGAAAAATCCACCCAAATCCTAAAAAAATTTAAATTTTTATATGAAAAACTTCTTTTGGCCATATCTCCTAAACTAAGCGTCCTAGAGCGAAAAGGACGATAATTCGTGACCACCCCCATAAAATCAAAAAATCCACCCAAATCCTAAAAAAATTGAAATTTTTATATGAAAAACTTCTTTTGGCCATATCTCCTAAACTAAGCGTCCTAGAGCGAAAAGGACGATAATTCGTGACCACCCCCAAAAAATCGAAAAATCCACCCAAATCCTAAAAAAATTGAAATTTTTATATGAACAACTTCTTTTGGCCATATCTCCTAAACTAAGCGTCCTAGAGCGAAAAGGACGATAATTCGTGACCACCCTCAAAAAATCGAAAAATCCACCCAAATCCTAAAAAAAATGAAATTTTTATATGAAAAACTTCTTTTGGCCATATCTCCTAAACTAAGCGTCCTAGAGCGAAAAGGACGATAATTCGTGACCACCCCCAAAAAATCGAAAAATCCACCCAAATCCTAAAAAAATTGTAATTTTTATATGAAAAACTTCTTGGCCATATCTCCTAAACTAAGCGTCCTAGAGCGAAAAGGGCTTTAATTCGTGACCGCCCCCAAAAAATCGAAAAATCCACCCAAATCCTAAAAAAATTGAAATTTTTATATGAAAAACTTCTTTTGGCCATATCTCCTAAACTAAGCGTCCTAGAGCGAAAAGGACGATAATTTGTGACCACCCTCAAAAAATCGAAAAATCCACCCAAATCCTAAAAAAATTGAAATTTTTATATGAAAAACTTCTTTTGGCCATATCTCCTAAACTAAGCGTCCTAGAGCGAAAAGGACGATAATTCGTGACCACCCCCAAAAAATCGAAAAATCCACCCAAATCCTAAAAAAATTGAAATTTTTATATGAACAACTTCTTTTGGCCATATCTCCTAAACTAAGCGTCCTAGAGCGAAAAGGACGATAATTCGTGACCACCCTCAAAAAATCGAAAAATCCACCCAAATCCTAAAAAAAATGAAATTTTTATATGAAAAACTTCTTTTGGCCATATCTCCTAAACTAAGCGTCCTAGAGCGAAAAGGACGATAATTCGTGACCACCCCCAAAAAATCGAAAAATCCACCCAAATCCTAAAAAAATTGTAATTTTTATATGAAAAACTTCTTGGCCATATCTCCTAAACTAAGCGTCCTAGAGCGAAAAGGGCTTTAATTCGTGACCGCCCCCAAAAAATCGAAAAATCCACCCAAATCCTAAAAAAATTGAAATTTTTATATGAAAAACTTCTTTTGGCCATATCTCCTAAACTAAGCGTCCTAGAGCGAAAAGGACGATAATTTGTGACCACCCTCAAAAAATCGAAAAATCCACCCAAATCCTAAAAAAATTGAAATTTTTATATGAAAAACTTCTTTTGGCCATATCTCCTATGGCCTAGAGCGAAAAGGGCTTTAATTCGTGACCACCCTCAAAAAATCGAAAAATCCACCCAAATCCTAAAAAAAATGAAATTTTTATATGAAAAACTTCTTTTGGCCGTATCTCCTAAACTAAGCGTCCTAGAGCGAAAAGGGCTTTAATTCGTGACCACCCCCACAAAATCGAAAAATCCACCCAAATCCTAAAAAAATTGAAATTTTTATATGAAAAACTTCTTTTGGCCATATCTCCTAAACTAAGCGTCCTAGAGCGAAAAGGACGATAATTCGTGACCACCCTCAAAAAATCGATAAATCCCCCCAAATCCTAAAAAATTGAAATTTTTATATGAAAAACTTTTGGCCATATATCCTAAACTAAGCGTCCTAGAGCGAAAAGGGCTTTAATTCGTGACCACCCCCAAAAAATCGAAAAATCCACCCAAATCCTAAAAAAATTGAAATTTTTATATGAAAAACTTCTTTTGGCCATATCTCCTAAACTAAGCGTCCTAGAGCGAAAAGGGCTTTAATTCGTGACCACCCCCAAAAAATCGCAAAATCCACCCAAATCCTAAAAAAAATGACATTTTTATATGAAAAAACTTCTTTTGGCCATATCTCCTAAACTAAGCGTCCTAGAGCGAAAAGGGCTTTAATTCGTGACCACCCCCAAAAAATCGCAAAATCCACCCAAATCCTAAAAAAAATGACATTTTTATATGAAAAAACTTCTTTTGGCCATATCTCCTAAACTAAGCGTCCTAGAGCGAAAAGGACGATAATTCGTGACCACCCCCAAAAAATCGAAAAATCCACCCAAATCCTAAAAAAATTGAAATTTTTATATGAAAAACTTCGTTTGGCCATATCTCCTAAACTAAGCGTCCTAGAGCGAAAAGGGCTTTAATTTGTGACCACCCCCAAAAAATCGAAAAATCCACCCAAATCCTAAAAAAATTGAAATTTTTATATGAAAAACTTCTTTTTGCCATATCTCCTAAACTAAGCGTCCTAGAGCGAAAAGGACGATAATTCGTGACCACCCCCAAAAAATCGAAAAATCCACCCAAATCCTAAAAAAATTGAAATTTTTATATGAAAAACTTCTTTTGGCCATATCTCCTAAACTAAGCGTCCTAGAGCGAAAAGGGCTTTAATTCGTGACCACCCTAAAAAATCGAAAAATCCACCCAAATCCTAAAAAAATTTAAATTTTTATATGAAAAACTTCTTTTGGCCATATCTCCTAAACTAAGCGTCCTAGAGCGAAAAGGACGATAATTCGTGACCACCCCCATAAAATCAAAAAATCCACCCAAATCCTAAAAAAATTGAAATTTTTATATGAAAAACTTCTTTTGGCCATATCTCCTAAACTAAGCGTCCTAGAGCGAAAAGGACGATAATTCGTGACCACCCTCAAAAAATCGAAAAATCCACCCAAATCCTAAAAAAAATGAAATTTTTATATGAAAAACTTCTTTTGGCCATATCTCCTAAACTAAGCGTCCTAGAGCGAAAAGGACGATAATTCGTGACCACCCCCAAAAAATCGAAAAATCCACCCAAATCCTAAAAAAATTGTAATTTTTATATGAAAAACTTCTTGGCCATATCTCCTAAACTAAGCGTCCTAGAGCGAAAAGGGCTTTAATTCGTGACCGCCCCCAAAAAATCGAAAAATCCACCCAAATCCTAAAAAAATTGAAATTTTTATATGAAAAACTTCTTTTGGCCATATCTCCTAAACTAAGCGTCCTAGAGCGAAAAGGACGATAATTTGTGACCACCCTCAAAAAATCGAAAAATCCACCCAAATCCTAAAAAAATTGAAATTTTTATATGAAAAACTTCTTTTGGCCATATCTCCTAAACTAAGCGTCCTAGAGCGAAAAGGGCTTTTATTCGTGACCACCCCCAAAAAATCGAAAAATCCACCCAAATCCTAAAAAAATTGAAATTTTTATATGAAAAACTTCGTTTGGCCATATCTCCTAAACTAAGCGTCCTAGAGCGAAAAGGACGATAATTCGTGACCACCCCCAAAAAATCGAAAAATCCACCCAAATCCTAAAAAAATTTAAATTTTTATATGAAAAACTTCTTTTGGCCATATCTCCTAAACTAAGCGTCCTAGAGCGAAAAGGACGATAATTCGTGACCACCCCCAAAAAATCGAAAAATCCACCCAAATCCTAAAAAAATTGAAATTTTTATATGAAAAACTTCTTTTGGCCATATCTCCTAAACTAAGCGTCCTAGAGCGAAAAGGACGATAATTCGTGACCACCCTCAAAAAATCGAAAAATCCACCCAAATCCTAAAAAAATTGAAATTTGTATATGAAAAACTTCTTTTTTGGTATATGAAAAACTTCTTCTCCTAAACTAAGCGTCCTAGAGCGAAAAGGGCTTTAATTCGTGACCACCCTCAAAAAATCGAAAAATCCACCCAAATCCTAAAAAAATTGAAATTTTTATATGAAAAACTTCTTTTGGCCATATCTCCTAAACTAAGCGTCCTAGAGCGAAAAGGGCTTTAATTCGTGACCACCCTCAAAAAATCGAAAAATCCACCCAAATCCTAAAAAAATTGAAATTTTTATATGAAAAACTTCTTTTGGCCATATCTCCTAAACTAAGCGTCCTAGAGCGAAAAGGACGATAATTCGTGACCACACCCAAAAAATCGAAAAATCCATCCAAATCCTAAAAAAAATTGAAATTTTTATATGAAAAACTTCTTTTGGTCATATCTCCTAAACTAAGCGTCCTAGAGCGAAAAGGACGATAATTCGTGACCACCCCCAACAAATTGAAAAATCCACCCAAATCCTAAAAAAATTGAAATTTTTATATGAAAAACTTCTTTTGGCCATATCTCCTAAACTAAGCGTCCTAGAGCGAAAAGGGCTTTAATTCGTGACCACCCCAAAAAAATCGAAAAATCCACCCAAATCCTAAAAAAATTGAAATTTTTATATGAAAAACTTCTTTTGGCCATATCTCCTAAACTAAGCGTCCTAGAGCGAAAAGGACGATAATTCGTGACCACCCTCAAAAAATCGAAAAATCCACCCAAATCCTAAAAAAATTGAAATTTTTATATGAAAAACTTCTTTTGACCATATCTCCTAAACTAAGCGTCCTAGAGCGAAAAGGGCTTTAATTCGTGACCACCCCCAAAAAATCGAAAAATCCACCCAAATCCTAAAAAATTGAAATTTTTATATGAAAAACTTCTTTTGGCCATATCTCCTAAACTAAGCGTCCTAGAGCGAAAAGGGCTTTAATTCGTGACCACCCCCAAAAAATCGAAAAATCCATCCAAATCCTAAAAAAATTGAAAAACTTCTTGGCCATATCTCCTAAACTAAGCGTCCTAGAGCGAAAAGGGCTTTAATTCGTGATCACCCCCAAAAAATCGAAAAATCCACCCAAATCCTAAAAAAATTGAAATTTTTATATTAAAAACTTCTTTTGGCCATATCTCCTAAACTAAGCGTCCTAGAGCGAAAAGGACGATAATTCGTGACCACCCCCAAAAAATCGAAAAATCCACCCAAATCCTAAAAAAATTGAAATTTTTATATGAAAAACTTCTTTTGGCCATATCTCCTAAACTAAGCGTCCAAGAGCGAAAAGGGCTTTAACTCGTGACCACCCCCAAAAAATCGAAAAATCCACCCAATCCTAAAAAAATTGAAATTTTTATATGAAAAACTTCTTTTGGCCATATCTCCTAAACTAAGCGTCCTAGAGCGAAAAGGACGATAATTCGTGACCACCCCCATAAAATCAAAAAATCCACCCAAATCCTAAAAAAATTGAAATTTTTATATGAAAAACTTCTTTTGGCCATATCTCCTAAACTAAGCGTCCTAGAGCGAAAAGGGCTTTAATTCGTGACCACCCCAAAAAAATCGAAAAATCCACCCAAATCCTAAAAAAATTGAAATTTTTATATGAAAAACTTCTTTTGGCCATATCTCCTAAACTAAGCGTCCTAGAGCGAAAAGGACGATAATTCGTGACCACCCCCATAAAATCAAAAAATCCACCCAAATCCTAAAAAAATTGAAATTTTTATATGAAAAACTTCTTTTGGCCATATCTCCTAAACTAAGCGTCCTAGAGCGAAAAGGGCTTTAATTCGTGACCACCCTCAAAAAATCGAAAAATCCACCCAAATCCTAAAAAAATTGAAATTTTTATATGAAAAACTTCTTTTGGCCATATCTCCTAAACTAAGCGTCCTAGAGCGAAAAGGACGATAATTCGTGACCACCCCCAAAAAATCGAAAAATCCACCCAAATCCTAAAAAAATTGAAATTTTTATATGAAAAACTTCTTTTGGCCATATCTCCTAAACTAAGCGTCCTAGAGCGAAAAGGACGATAATTCGTGACCACCCCCAAAAAAATCGAAAAATCCACCCAAATCCTAAAAAAATTGAAATTTTTATATGAAAAACCTCTTTTGGCCATATCTCCTAAACTAAGCGCCCTAGAGCGAAAAGGACGATAATTCGTGACCACCCCCAAAAAATCGAAAAATCCACCCAAATCCTAAAAAAATTGAAATTTTTATATGAAAAACTTCTTTTGGCCATATCTCCTAAACTAAGCGTCCTAGAGCGAAAAGGGCTTTAATTCGTGACCACCCCAAAAAAATCGAAAAATCCACCCAAATCCTAAAAAAATTGAAATTTTTATATGAAAAACTTCTTTTGGCCATATCTCCTAAACTAAGCGTCCTAGAGCGAAAAGGACGATAATTCGTGACCACCCTCAAAAAATCGAAAAATCCACCCAAATCCTAAAAAAATTGAAATTTTTATATGAAAAACTTCTTTTGGCCATATCTCCTAAACTAAGCGTCCTAGAGCGAAAAGGACGATAATTCGTGACCACCCCCAAAAATTCGAAAAATCCACCCAAATCCTAAAAAAATTGAAATTTTTATATGAAAAACTTCTTTTGGCCATATCTCCTAAACTAAGCGTCCTAGAGCGAAAAGGGCTTTAATTCGTGACCACCCCCAAAAATTCGAAAAATCCACCCAAATCCTAAAAAAATTGAAATTTTTATATGAAAAACTTCTTTTGGCCATATCTCCTAAACTAAGCGTCCTAGAGCGAAAAGGACGATAATTCGTGACCACCCCCAAAAAATCGAAAAATCCACCCAAATCCTAAAAAAATTGAAATTTTTATATGAAAAACCTCTTTTGGCCATATCTCCTAAACTAAGCGTCCTAGAGCGAAAAGGACGATAATTTGTGACCACCCTCAAAAAATCGAAAAATCCACCCTATCCTAAAAAAATTGAAATTTTTATATTAAAAACTTCTTTTGGCCATATCTCCTAAACTAAGCGTCCTAGAGCGAAAAGGGCTTTAATTCGTGACCACCCCCAAAAAAATCGAAAAATCCACCCAAATCCTAAAAAAATTGAAATTTTTATATGAAAAACTTCTTTTGGCCATATCTCCTAAACTAAGCGTCCTAGAGCGAAAAGGACGATAATTCGTGACCACCCTCAAAAAATCGAAAAATCCACCCAAATCCTAAAAAAATTTAAATTTTTATATGAAAAACTTCTTTTGGCCATATCTCCTAAACTAAGCGTCCTAGAGCGAAAAGGGCTTTAATTCGTGACCACCCCAAAAAAATCGAAAAATCCACCCAAATCCTAAAAAATTTGAAATTTTTATATGAAAAACTTCTTTTGGCCATATCTCCTAAACTAAGCGTCCTAGAGCGAAAAGGACGATAATTCGTGACCACCCTCAAAAAATCGAAAAATCCACCCAAATCCTAAAAAAATTGAAATTTTTATATGAAAAACTTCTTTTGGCCATATCTCCTAAACTAAGCGTCCTAGAGCGAAAAGGACGATAATTCGTGAACACACCCAAAAAATCGAAAAATCCATCAAAATCCTAAAAAAAATTGAAATTTTTATATGAAAAACTTCTTTTGGTCAAATCTCCTAAACTAAGCGTCCTAGAGCTTAGATAATTCGTGACCACCCCCAAAAAATCGAAAAATCCACCCAAATCCTAAAAAATTGAAATTTTTATATGAAAAACCTCTTTTGGCCATATCTCCTAAACTAAGCGTCCTAGAGCGAAAAGGACGATAATTTGTGACCACCCTCAAAAAATCGAAAAATCCACCCTATCCTAAAAAAATTGAAATTTTTATATTAAAAACTTCTTTTGGCCATATCTCCTAAACTAAGCGTCCTAGAGCGAAAAGGGCTTTAATTCGTGACCACCCCAAAAAAATCGAAAAATCCACCCAAATCCTAAAAAAATTGAAATTTTTATATGAAAAACTTCTTTTGGCCATATCTCCTAAACTAAGCGTCCTAGAGCGAAAAGGACGATAATTCGTGACCACCCTCAAAAAATCGAAAAATCCACCCAAATCCTAAAAAAATTGAAATTTTTATATGAAAAACTTCTTTTGGCCATATCTCCTAAACTAAGCGTCCTAGAGCGAAAAGGGCTTTAATTCGTGACCACCCCAAAAAAATCGAAAAATCCACCCAAATCCTAAAAAATTTGAAATTTTTATATGAAAAACTTCTTTTGGCCATATCTCCTAAACTAAGCGTCCTAGAGCGAAAAGGACGATAATTCGTGACCACCCTCAAAAAATCGAAAAATCCACCCAAATCCTAAAAAAATTGAAATTTTTATATGAAAAACTTCTTTTGGCCATATCTCCTAAACTAAGCGTCCTAGAGCGAAAAGGACGATAATTCGTGACCACACCCAAAAAATCGAAAAATCCACCCAAATCCTAAAAAAATTGAAATTTGTATATGAAAAACTTCTTTTGGCCATATCTCCTAAACTAAGCGTCCTAGAGCGAAAAGGACGATAATTCGTGACCACCCCCAAAAAATCGAAAAATCCACCCAAATCCTAAAAAAATTGAAATTTTTATATGAAAAACTTCTTTTGGCCATATCTCCTAAACTAAGCGTCCTAGAGCGAAAAGGGCTTTAATTCGTGACCACCCCAAAAAAATCGAAAAATCCACCCAAATCCTAAAAAAATTGAAATTTTTATATGAAAAACTTCTTTTGGCCATATCTCCTAAACTAAGCGTCCTAGAGCGAAAAGGACGATAATTCGTGACCACCCTCAAAAAATCGAAAAATCCACCCAAATCCTAAAAAATTGAAATTTTTATATGAAAAACTTCTTTTGACCATATCTCCTAAACTAAGCGTCCTAGAGCGAAAAGGGCTTTAATTCGTGACCACCCCCAAAAAATCGAAAAATCCACCCAAATCCTAAAAAATTGAAATTTTTATATGAAAAACTTCTTTTGGCCATATCTCCTAAACTAAGCGTCCTAGAGCGAAAAGGGCTTTAATTCGTGACCACCCTCAAAAAATCGAAAAATCCACCCAAATCCTAAAAAAATTTAAATTTTTATATGAAAAACTTCTTTTGGCCATATCTCCTAAACTAAGCGTTCTAGAGCGAAAAGGACGATAATTCGTGACCACCCCCATAAAATCAAAAAATCCACCCAAATCCTAAAAAAATTGAAATTTTTATATGAAAAACTTCTTTTGGCCATATCTCCTAAACTAAGCGTCCTAGAGCGAAAAGGACGATAATTCGTGACCACCCCCAAAAAATCGAAAAATCCACCCAAATCCTAAAAAAATTGAAATTTTTATATGAACAACTTCTTTTGGCCATATCTCCTAAACTAAGCGTCCTAGAGCGAAAAGGACGATAATTCGTGACCACCCTCAAAAAATCGAAAAATCCACCCAAATCCTAAAAAAAATGAAATTTTTATATGAAAAACTTCTTTTGGCCATATCTCCTAAACTAAGCGTCCTAGAGCGAAAAGGACGATAATTCGTGACCACCCCCAAAAAATCGAAAAATCCACCCAAATCCTAAAAAAATTGTAATTTTTATATGAAAAACTTCTTGGCCATATCTCCTAAACTAAGCGTCCTAGAGCGAAAAGGGCTTTAATTCGTGACCGCCCCCAAAAAATCGAAAAATCCACCCAAATCCTAAAAAAATTGAAATTTTTATATGAAAAACTTCTTTTGGCCATATCTCCTAAACTAAGCGTCCTAGAGCGAAAAGGACGATAATTTGTGACCACCCTCAAAAAATCGAAAAATCCACCCAAATCCTAAAAAAATTGAAATTTTTATATGAAAAACTTCTTTTGGCCATATCTCCTAAACTAAGCGTCCTAGAGCGAAAAGGGCTTTTATTCGTGACCACCCCCAAAAAATCGAAAAATCCACCCAAATCCTAAAAAAATTGAAATTTTTATATGAAAAACTTCTTTTGGCCATATCTCCTAAACTAAGCGTCCTATAGCGAAAAGGACGATAATTCGTGACCACCCCCAAAAAATCGAAAAATCCACCCAAATCCTAAAAAAATTAAATTTTTATATGAAAAACTTCTTTTGGCCATATCTCCTAAACTAAGCGTCCTAGAGCGAAAAGGACGATAATTCGTGACCACCCCCAAAAAATCGAAAAATCCACCCAAATCCTAAAAAAATTGAAATTTTTATATGAAAAACTTCTTTTGGCCATATCTCCTAAACTAAGCGTCCTAGAGCGAAAAGGACGATAATTCGTGACCACCCTCAAAAAATCGAAAAATCCACCCAAATCCTAAAAAAATTGAAATTTGTATATGAAAAACTTCTTTTTTGGTATATGAAAAACTTCTTCTCCTAAACTAAGCGTCCTAGAGCGAAAAGGGCTTTAATTCGTGACCACCCTCAAAAAATCGAAAAATCCACCCAAATCCTAAAAAAATTGAAATTTTTATATGAAAAACTTCTTTTGGCCATATCTCCTAAACTAAGCGTCCTAGAGCGAAAAGGGCTTTAATTCGTGACCACCCTCAAAAAATCGAAAAATCCACCCAAATCCTAAAAAAATTGAAATTTTTATATGAAAAACTTCTTTTGGCCATATCTCCTAAACTAAGCGTCCTAGAGCGAAAAGGACGATAATTCGTGACCACACCCAAAAAATCGAAAAATCCATCCAAATCCTAAAAAAAATTGAAATTTTTATATGAAAAACTTCTTTTGGTCATATCTCCTAAACTAAGCGTCCTAGAGCGAAAAGGACGATAATTCGTGACCACCCCCAAAAAATTGAAAAATCCACCCAAATCCTAAAAAAATTGAAATTTTTATATGAAAAACTTCTTTTGGCCATATCTCCTAAACTAAGCGTCCTAGAGCGAAAAGGGCTTTAATTCGTGACCACCCCAAAAAAATCGAAAAATCCACCCAAATCCTAAAAAAATTGAAATTTTTATATGAAAAACTTCTTTTGGCCATATCTCCTAAACTAAGCGTCCTAGAGCGAAAAGGACGATAATTCGGGACCACCCTCAAAAAATCGAAAAATCCACCCAAATCCTAAAAAAATTGAAATTTTTATATGAAAAACTTCTTTTGACCATATCTCCTAAACTAAGCGTCCTAGAGCGAAAAGGGCTTTAATTCGTGACCACCCCCAAAAAATCGAAAAATCCACCCAAATCCTAAAAAATTGAAATTTTTATATGAAAAACTTCTTTTGGCCATATCTCCTAAACTAAGCGTCCTAGAGCGAAAAGGGCTTTAATTCGTGACCACCCCCAAAAAATCGAAAAATCCACCCAAATCCTAAAAAAATTGAAAAACTTCTTGGCCATATCTCCTAAACTAAGCGTCCTAGAGCGAAAAGGGCTTTAATTCGTGACCACCCTCAAAAAATCGAAAAATCCACCCAAATCCTAAAAAAATTGAAATTTTTATATTAAAAACTTCTTTTGGCCATATCTCCTAAACTAAGCGTCCTAGAGCGAAAAGGACGATAATTCGTGACCACCCCCAAAAAATCGAAAAATCCACCCAATCCTAAAAAAATTGAAATTTTTATATGAAAAACTTCTTTTGGCCATATCTCCTAAACTAAGCGTCCAAGAGCGAAAAGGGCTTTAACTCGTGACCACCCCCAAAAAATCGAAAAATCCACCCAATCCTAAAAAAATTGAAATTTTTATATGAAAAACTTCGTTTGGCCATATCTCCTAAACTAAGCGTCCTAGAGCGAAAAGGGCTTTAATTTGTGACCACCCCCAAAAAATCGAAAAATCCACCCAAATCCTAAAAAAACTGAAATTTTTATATGAAAAACTTCTTTTGGCCATATCTCCTAAACTAAGCGTCCTAGAGCGAAAAGGACGATAATTCGTGACCACCCCCATAAAATCAAAAAATCCACCCAAATCCTAAAAAAATTGAAATTTTTATATGAAAAACTTCTTTTGGCCATATCTCCTAAACTAAGCGTCCTAGAGCGAAAAGGGCTTTAATTCGTGACCACCCTCAAAAAATCGAAAAATCCACCCAAATCCTAAAAAAATTGAAATTTTTATATGAAAAACTTCTTTTGGCCATATCTCCTAAACTAAGCGTCCTAGAGCGAAAAGGACGATAATTCGTGACCACCCCCAAAAAATCGAAAAATCCACCCAAATCCTAAAAAAATTGAAATTTTTATATGAAAAACTTCTTTTGGCCATATCTCCTAAACTAAGCGTCCTAGAGCGAAAAGGACGATAATTCGTGACCACCCCCAAAAAATCGAAAAAATCCACCCAAATCCTAAAAAAATTGAAATTTTTATATGAAAAACCTCTTTTGGCCATATCTCCTAAACTAAGCGTCCTAGAGCGAAAAGGACGATAATTCGTGACCACCCCCAAAAAATCGAAAAATCCACCCAAATCCTAAAAAAATTGAAATTTTTATATGAAAAACTTCTTTTGGCCATATCTCCTAAACTAAGCGTCCTAGAGCGAAAAGGGCTTTAATTCGTGACCACCCCAAAAAAATCGAAAAATCCACCCAAATCCTAAAAAAATTGAAATTTTTATATGAAAAACTTCTTTTGGCCATATCTCCTAAACTAAGCGTCCTAGAGCGAAAAGGACGATAATTCGTGACCACCCTCAAAAAATCGAAAAATCCACCCAAATCCTAAAAAAATTGAAATTTTTATATGAAAAACTTCTTTTGGCCATATCTCCTAAACTAAGCGTCCTAGAGCGAAAAGGACGATAATTCGTGACCACCCCCAAAAATTCGAAAAATCCACCCAAATCCTAAAAAAATTGAAATTTTTATATGAAAAACTTCTTTTGGCCATATCTCCTAAACTAAGCGTCCTAGAGCGAAAAGGGCTTTAATTCGTGACCACCCCCAAAAATTCGAAAAATCCACCCAAATCCTAAAAAAATTGAAATTTTTATATGAAAAACTTCTTTTGGCCATATCTCCTAAACTAAGCGTCCTAGAGCGAAAAGGACGATAATTCGTGACCACCCCCAAAAAATCGAAAAATCCACCCAAATCCTAAAAAAATTGAAATTTTTATATGAAAAACCTCTTTTGGCCATATCTCCTAAACTAAGCGTCCTAGAGCGAAAAGGACGATAATTTGTGACCACCCTCAAAAAATCGAAAAATCCACCCTATCCTAAAAAAATTGAAATTTTTATATGAAAAACTTCTTTTGGCCATATCTCCTAAACTAAGCGTCCTAGAGCGAAAAGGACGATAATTCGTGACCACCCTCAAAAAATCGAAAAATCCACCCAAATCCTAAAAAAATTTAAATTTTTATATGAAAAACTTCTTTTGGCCATATCTCCTAAACTAAGCGTCCTAGAGCGAAAAGGGCTTTAATTCGTGACCACCCAAAAAAATCGAAAAATCCACCCAAATCCTAAAAAATTTGAAATTTTTATATGAAAAACTTCTTTTGGCCATATCTCCTAAACTAAGCGTCCTAGAGCGAAAAGGACGATAATTCGTGACCACCCTCAAAAAATCGAAAAATCCACCCAAATCCTAAAAAAATTGAAATTTTTATATGAAAAACTTCTTTTGGCCATATCTCCTAAACTAAGCGTCCTAGAGCGAAAAGGGCTTTAATTCGTGACCACCCCAAAAAAATCGAAAAATCCACCCAAATCCTAAAAAAATTGAAATTTTTATATGAAAAACTTCTTTTGGCCATATCTCCTAAACTAAGCGTCCTAGAGCGAAAAGGACGATAATTCGTGACCACCCTCAAAAAATCGAAAAATCCACCCAAATCCTAAAAAAATTGAAATTTTTATATAAAAAACTTCTTTTGGCCATATCTCCTAAACTAAGCGTCCTAGAGCGAAAAGGGCTTTAATTCGTGACCACCCTCAAAAAATCGAAAAATCCACCCAAATCCTAAAAAAATTGAAATTTTTATATAAAAAACTTCTTTTGGCCATATCTCCTAAACTAAGCGTCCTAGAGCGAAAAGGACGATAATTCGTGACCACCCCCAAAAAATCGAAAAATCCACCCAATCCTAAAAAAATTGAAATTTTTATATGAAAAACTTCTTTTGGCCATATCTCCTAAACTAAGCGTCCAAGAGCGAAAAGGGCTTTAATTCGTGACCACCCTCAAAAAATCGAAAAATCCACCCAAATCCTAAAAAAATTGAAATTTTTATATAAAAAACTTCTTTTGGCCATATCTCCTAAACTAAGCGTCCTAGAGCGAAAAGGACGATAATTCGTGACCACCCCCAAAAAATCGAAAAATCCACCCAATCCTAAACAAATTGAAATTTTTATATGAAAAACTTCTTTTGGCCATATCTCCTAAACTAAGCGTCCAAGAGCGAAAAGGGCTTTAACTCGTGACCACCCCCAAAAAATCGAAAAATCCACCCAATCCTAAAAAAATTGAAATTTTTATATGAAAAACTTCGTTTGGCCATATCTCCTAAACTAAGCGTACTAGAGCGAAAAGGGCTTTAATTTGTGACCACCCCCAAAAAGTCGAAAAATCCACCCAAATCCTAAAAAAATTGAAATTTGTATATGAAAAACTTCTTTTGGCCATATCTCCTAAACTAAGCGTCCTAGAGCGAAAAGGACGATAATTCGTGACCACCCCCATAAAATCAAAAAATCCACCCAAATCCTAAAAAAATTGAAATTTTTATATGAAAAACTTCTTTTGGCCATATCTCCTAAACTAAGCGTCCTAGAGCGAAAAGGGCTTTAATTCGTGACCACCCTCAAAAAATCGAAAAATCCACCCAAATCCTAAAAAAATTGAAATTTTTATATGAAAAACTTCTTTTGGCCATATCTCCTAAACTAAGCGTCCTAGAGCGAAAAGGACGATAATTCGTGACCACCCCCAAAAAATCGAAAAATCCACCCAAATCCTAAAAAAATTGAAATTTTTATATGAAAAACTTCTTTTGGCCATATCTCCTAAACTAAGCGTCCTAGAGCGAAAAGGACGATAATTCGTGACCACCCCCAAAAAATCGAAAAATCCACCCAAATCCTAAAAAAATTGAAATTTTTATATGAAAAACTTCTTTTGGCCATATCTCCTAAACTAAGCGTCCTAGAGCGAAAAGGACGATAATTCGTGACCACCCCCAAAAAATCGAAAAATCCACCCAAATCCTAAAAAAATTGAAATTTTTATATGAAAAACTTCTTTTGGCCATATCTCCTAAACTAAGCGTCCTAGAGCGAAAAGGACGATAATTCGTGACCACCCTCAAAAAATCGAAAAATCCACCCAAATCCTAAAAAAATTGAAATTTGTATATGAAAAACTTCTTTTGGCCATATCTCCTAAACTAAGCGTCCTAGAGCGAAAAGGGCTTTAATTCGTGACCACCCCCAAAAAATCGAAAAATCCACCCAAATCCTAAAAAAATTGAAATTTTTATATGAAAAACTTCTTTTGGCCATATCTCCTAAACTAAGCGTCCTAGAGCGAAAAGGGCTTTAATTCGTGACCACCCTCAAAAAATCGAAAAATCCACCCAAATCCTAAAAAAATTGAAATTTTTATATGAAAAACTTCTTTTGGCCATATCTCCTAAACTAAGCGTCCTAGAGCGAAAAGGACGATAATTCGTGACCACACCCAAAAAATCGAAAAATCCATCCAAATCCTAAAAAAAATTGAAATTTTTATATGAAAAACTTCTTTTGGTCATATCTCCTAAACTAAGCGTCCTAGAGCGAAAAGGACGATAATTCGTGACCACCCTCAAAAAATCGAAAAATCCACCCAAATCCTAAAAAAATTGAAATTTTTATATGAAAAACTTCTTTTGGCCATATCTCCTAAACTAAGCGTCCTAGAGCGAAAAGGGCTTTAATTCGTGACCACCCCAAAAAAATCGAAAAATCCACCCAAATCCTAAAAAAATTGAAATTTTTATATGAAAAACTTCTTTTGGCCATATCTCCTAAACTAAGCGTCCTAGAGCGAAAAGGACGATAATTCGTGACCACCCTCAAAAAATCGAAAAATCCACCCAAATCCTAAAAAATTGAAATTTTTATATGAAAAACTTCTTTTGACCATATCTCCTAAACTAAGCGTCCTAGAGCGAAAAGGGCTTTAACTCGTGACCACCCCCAAAAAATCGAAAAATCCACCCAATCCTAAAAAAATTGAAATTTTTATATGAAAAACTTCGTTTGGCCATATCTCCTAAACTAAGCGTCCTAGAGCGAAAAGGACGATAATTCGTGACCACCCCCAAAAAATCGAAAAATCCACCCAAATCCTAAAAAAATTGAAATTTTTATATGAAAAACTTCTTTTGGCCATATCTCCTAAACTAAGCGTCCTAGAGCGAAAAGGACGATAATTCGTGACCACCCCCAAAAAATCGAAAAATCCACCCAAATCCTAAAAAAATTGCAATTTTTATATGAAAAACTTCTTTTGGCCATATCTCCTAAACTAAGCGTCCTAGAGCGAAAAGGACGATAATTCGTGACCACCCCCAAAAAATCGAAAAATCCACCCAAATCCTAAAAAAATTGAAATTTTTATATGAAAAACTTCTTTTGGCCATATCTCCTAAACTAAGCGTCCTAGAGCGAAAAGGACGATAATTCGTGACCACCCCCAAAAAATCGAAAAATCCACCCAAATCCTATAAAAATTGAAAATTTTATATGAAAAACTTCTTTTGGCCATATCTCCTAAACTAAGCGTCCTAGAGCGAAAAGGACGATAATTCGTGACCACCCTCAAAAAATCGAAAAATCCACCCAAATCCTAAAAAATTTAAATTTTTATATGAAAAACTTCTTGGCCATATCTCCTAAACTAAGCGTCCTAGAGCGAAAAGGGCTTTAATTCGTGACCACCCCAAAAAAATCGAAAAATCCACCCAAATCCTAAAAAAATTGAAATTTTTATATGAAAAACTTCTTTTGGCCATATCTCCTAAACTAAGCGTCCTAGAGCGAAAAGGGCTTTAATTTGTGACCACCCCCAAAAAATCGAAAAATCCACCCAAATCCTAAAAAAATTGAAATTTTTATATGAAAAACTTCTTTTGGCCATATCTCCTAAACTAAGCGTCCTAGAGCGAAAAGGACGATAATTCGTGACCACCCCCAAAAAATCGAAAAATCCACCCAAATCCTAAAAAAATTGAAATTTTTATATGAAAAACTTCTTTTGGCCATATCTCCTAAACTAAGCGTCCTATAGCGAAAAGGACGATAATTCGTGACCACTCCCAAAAAATCGAAAAATCCACCCAAATCCTAAAAAAATTGAAATTTTTATATGAAAAACTTCTTTTGGCCATATCTCCTAAACTAAGCGTCCTAGAGCGAAAAGGGCTTTAATTCGTGACCACCCCAAAAAAATCGAAAAATCCACCCAAATCCTAAAAAAATTGAAATTTTTATATGAAAAACTTCTTTTGGCCATATCTCCTAAACTAAGCGTCCTAGAGCGAAAAGGACGATATTTCGTGACCACCCTCAAAAAATCGAAAAATCCAACCAAATCCTAAAAAAATTGAAATTTTTATATGAAAAACTTCTTTTGGCCATATCTCCTAAACTAAGCGTCCTAGAGCGAAAAGGACGATAATTCGTGACCACCCCCAAAAAATCGAAAAATCCACCCAAATCCTAAAAAAATTTAAATTTTTATATGAAAAACTTCTTGGCCATATCTCCTAAACTAAGCGTCCTAGAGCGAAAAGGGCTTTAATTCATGACCACCCTCAAAAAATCGAAAAATCCACCCAAATCCTAAAAAAATTGAAATTTTTATATGAAAAACTTCTTTTGGCCATATCTCCTAAACTAAGCGTCCTAGAGCGAAAAGGACGATAATTTGTGACCACCCTCAAAAAATCGAAAAATCCACCCTATCCTAAAAAAATTGAAATTTTTATATGAAAAACTTCGTTTGGCCATATCTCCTAAACTAAGCGTCCTAGAGCGAAAAGGGCTTTAATTCGTGACCACCCCCAAAAAATCGAAAAATCCACCCAAATCCTAAAAAAATTTAAATTTGTATATGAAAAACTTCTTTTGGCCATATCTCCTAAACTAAGCGTCCTAGAGCGAAAAGGGCTTTAATTCGTGACCACCCCCAAAAAGTCGAAAAATCCACCCAAATCCTAAAAAATTGAAATTTTTATATGAAAAACTTCTTTTGGCCATATCTCCTAAACTAAGCGTCCTAGAGCGAAAAGGACGATAATTCGTGACCACCCCCAAAAAATCGAAAAATCCACCCAAATGAAACTTCTTTTTGCCATATCTCCTAAACTAAGCGTCCTAGAGCGAAAAGGACGATAATTCGTGACCACCCCCAAAAAATCGAAAAATCCACCCAAATCCTAAAAAAATTGAAATTTTTATATGAAAAACTTCTTTTGGCCATATCTCCTAAACTAAGCGTCCTAGAGCGAAAAGGGCTTTAATTCGTGACCACCCTCAAAAAATCGAAAAATCCACCCAAATCCTAAAAAAATTGAAATTTTTATATGAAAAACTTCTTTTGGCCATATCTCCTAAACTAAGCGTCCTAGAGCGAAAAGGACGATAATTCGTGACCACCCCCAAAAAATCGAAAAATCCACCCAAATCCTAAAAAAATTGAAATTTTTATATGAAAAACTTCTTTTGGCCATATCTCCTAAACTAAGCGTCCTAGAGCGAAAAGGACGATAATTCGTGACCACCCCCAAAAAATCGAAAAATCCACCCAAATACTAAAACAATTGAAATTTTTATATGAACAACTTCTTTTGGCCATATCTCCTAAACTAAGCGTTCTAGAGCGAAAAGGGCTTTAATTCGTGACCACCCCCAAAAAATCGAAAAATCCACCCAAATCCTAAAAAATTGAAATTTTTATATGAAAAACTTCTTTTGGCCATATCTCCTAAACTAAGCGTCCTAGAGCGAAAAGGGCTTTAATTCGTGACCACCCCCAAAAAATCGAAAAATCCACCCAAATCCTAAAAAAATTGAAATTTTTATATGAAAAACTTCTTTTGGCCATATTTCCTAAACTAAGCGTCCTAGAGCGAAAAGGGCTTTAATTCGTGACCACCCCCAAAAAAATCGAAAAATCCACCCAAATCCTAAAAAAATTGAAATTTGTATATGAAAAACTTCTTTTGGCCATATCTCCTAAACTAAGCGTCCTAGAGCGAAAAGGGCTTTAATTCGTGACCACCCCCAAAAAATCGAAAAATCCACCCAAATCCTAAAAAAATTGAAATTTTTATATGAAAAACTTCTTTTGGCCATATCTCCTAAACTAAGCGTCCTAGAGCGAAAAGGGCTTTAATTCGTGACCACCCTCAAAAAATCGAAAAATCCACCCAAATCCTAAAAAAATTGAAATTTTTATATGAAAAACTTCTTTTGGCCATATCTCCTAAACTAAGCGTCCTAGAGCGAAAAGGACGATAATTCGTGACCACCCCCAAAAAATCGAAAAATCCACCCAAATCCTAAAAAAATTGAAATTTTTATATGAAAAACTTCTTTTGGCCATATCTCCTAAACTAAGCGTCCTAGAGCGAAAAGGACGATAATTCGTGACCACCCCCAAAAAATCGAAAAATCCACCCAAATCCTAAAAAAATTGAAATTTTTATATGAACAACTTCTTTTGGCCATATCTCCTAAACTAAGCGTCCTAGAGCGAAAAGGACGATAATTCGTGACCACCCCCAAAAATCGAAAAATCCACCCAAATCCTAAAAAATTTAAATTTTTATATGAAAAACTTCTTTTGGCCATATCTCCTAAACTAAGCGTCCTAGAGCGAAAAGGGCTTTAATTCGTGACCACCCCCAAAAAATCGAAAAATCCACCCAAATCCTAAAAAAATTTAAATTTTTATATGAAAAACTTCTTTTGGCCATATCTCCTAAACTAAGCGTCCTAGAGCGAAAAGGGCTTTAATTCGTGACCACCCCCAAAAAATCGAAAAATCCACCCAAATCCTAAAAAAATTGAAATTTTTATATGAAAAACTTCTTGGCCATATCTCCTAAACTAAGCGTCCTAGAGCGAAAAGGACGATAATTTGTGACCACCCTCAAAAAATCGAAAAATCCACCCAAATCCTAAAAAAATTGAAATTTTTATATGAAAAACTTCTTTTGGCCATATCTCCTAAACTAAGCGTCCTAGAGCGAAAAGGGCTTTAATTCGTGACCACCCTCAAAAAATCGAAAAATCCACCCAATCCTAAAAAAATTGAAATTTTTATATGAAAAACTTCGTTTGGCCATATCTCCTAAACTAAGCGTCCTAGAGCGAAAACGGCTTTAATTTGTGACCACCCCCAAAAAATCGAAAAACCCACCCAAATCCTAAAAAAATTGAAATTTTTATATGAAAAACTTCTTTTGGCCATATCTCCTAAACTAAGCGTCCTAGAGCGAAAAGGGCTTTAATTCGTGACCACCCCCAAAAAATCGAAAAATCCACCCAAATCCTAAAAAAATTGAAATTTTTATATGAAAAACTTCTTTTGGCCATATCTCCTAAACTAAGCGTCCTAGAGCGAAAAGGACGATAATTCGTGACCACCCCCAAAAAATCGAAAAATCCACCCAAATCCAAAAAAAATTGAAATTTTTATATGAACAACTTCTTTTGGCCATATCTCCTAAACTAAGCGTCCTAGTGCGAAAAGGGCTTTAATTCGTGACCACCCCCAAAAAATCGAAAAATCCACCCAAACCTAAAAAAATTGAAATTTTTATATGAAAAACTTCTTTTGGCCATATCTCCTAAACTAAGCGTCCTAGAGCGAAAAGGACGATAATTCGTGACCACCCCCAAAAAATCGAAAAATCCACCCAAATCCTAAAAAAATTGAAATTTTTATATGAAAAACTTCTTTTGGCCATATCTCCTAAACTAAGCGTCCTAGAGCGAAAAGGACGATAATTCGTGACCACCCCCAAAAAATCGAAAAATCCACCCAAATCCTAAAAAAATTGAAATTTTTATATGAAAAACTTCTTGACCATATCTCCTAAACTAAGCGTCCTAGAGCGAAAAGGGCTTTAATTCATGACCACCCCCAAAAAATCGAAAAATCCACCCAAATCCTAAAAAAATTGAAATTTTTATATGAAAAACTTCTTTTGGCCATATCTCCTAAACTAAGCGTCCTAGAGCGAAAAGGACGATAATTCGTGACCACCCCCAAAAAATCGAAAAATCCACCCAAATCCTAAAAAAATTGAAATTTTTATATGAAAAACTTCTTTTGGCCATATCTCCTAAACTAAGCGTCCTAGAGCGAAAAGGGCTTTAATTCGTGACCACCCCCAAAAAAATCGAAAAATCCACCCAAATCCTAAAAAAATTGAAATTTGTATATGAAAAACTTCTTTTGGCCATATCTCCTAAACTAAGCGTCCTAGAGCGAAAAGGGGTTTAATTCGTGACCACCCCCAAAAAATCGAAAAATCCACCCAAATCCTAAAAAAATTGAAATTTTTATATGAAAAACTTCTTTTGGCCATATCTCCTAAACTAAGCGTCCTAGAGCGAAAAGGGCTTTAATTCGTGACCACCCCCAAAAAATCGAAAAATCCACCCAAATCCTAAAAAAATTGAAATTTTTATATGAAAAACTTCTTTTGGCCATATCTCCTAAACTAAGCGTCCTAGAGCGAAAAGGACGATAATTCGTGACCACCCCCAAAAAAATCGAAAAATCCACCCAAATCCTAAAAAAATTGAAATTTTTATATGAAAAACTTCTTTTGGCCATATCTCCTAAACTAAGCGTCCTAGAGCGAAAAGGACGATAATTCGTGACCACCCCCAAAAAATCGAAAAATCCACCCAAATCCTAAAAAAATTGAAATTTTTATATGAACAACTTCTTTTGGCCATATCTCCTAAACTAAGCGTCCTAGAGCGAAAAGGGCTTTAATTCGTGACCACCCCCAAAAAATCGAAAAATCCACCCAAATCCTAAAAAAATTGAAATTTTTATATGAAAAACTTCTTGGCCATATCTCCTAAACTAAGCGTCCTAGAGCGAAAAGGACGATAATTCGTGACCACCCCCAAAAAATCGAAAAATCCACCCAAACCTAAAAAAATTGAAATTTTTATATGAAAAACTTCTTTTGGCCATATCTCCTAAACTAAGCGTCCTAGAGCGAAAAGGACGATAATTCGTGACCACCCCCAAAAAATCGAAAAATCCACCCAAATGAAACTTCTTTTTGCCATATCTCCTAAACTAAGCGTCCTAGAGCGAAAAGGACGATAATTCGTGACCACCCCCAAAAAATCGAAAAATCCTAAAAAAATTGAAATTTTTATATGAAAAACTTCTTGACCATATCTCCTAAACTAAGCGTCCTAGAGCGAAAAGGGCTTTAATTCATGACCACCCCCAAAAAATCGAAAAATCCACCCAAATCCTAAAAAAATTGAAATTTTTATATGAAAAACTTCTTTTGGCCATATCTCCTAAACTAAGCGTCCTAGAGCGAAAAGGACGATAATTTGTGACCACCCTCAAAAAATCGAAAAATCCACCCAAATCCTAAAAAAATTGAAATTTGTATATGAAAAACTTCTTTTCGCCATATCTCCTAAACTAAGCGTCCTAGAGCGAAAAGGGCTTTAATTCGTGACCACCCCCAAAAAATCGAAAAATCCACCCAAATCCTAGAAAAATTGAAATTTTTATATGAAAAACTTCTTTTGGCCATATCTCCTAAACTAAGCGTCCTAGAGCGAAAAGGGCTTTAATTCGTGACCACCCTCAAAAAATCGAAAAATCCACCCAAATCCTAAAAAAATTGAAATTTTTATATGAAAAACTTCTTTTGGCCATATCTCCTAAACTAAGCGTCCTAGAGCGAAAAGAACGATAATTCGTGACCACCCCCAAAAAATCGAAAAATCCACCCAAATCCTAAAAAAATTGAAATTTTTATATGAAAAACTTCTTTTGGCCATATCTCCTAAACTAAGCGTCCTAGAGCGAAAAGGGCTTTAATTCGTGACCACCCTCAAAAAATCGAAAAATCTACCCAAATCCTAAAAAATTGAAATTTTTATATGAAAAACTTCTTTTGGCCATATCTCCTAAACTAAGCGTCCTAGAGCGAAAAGGACGATAATTCGTGACCACACCCAAAAAATCGAAAAATCCACCCAAATCCTAAAAAAAATTAAATTTTTATATGAAAAACTTCTTTTGGTCATATCTCCTAAACTAAGCGTCCTAGAGCGAAAAGGACGATAATTCGTGACCACCCCCAAAAAATTGAAAAATCCACCCAAATCCTAAAAAAATTGAAATTTTTATATGAAAAACTTCTTTTGGCCATATCTCCTAAACTAAGCGTCCTAGAGCGAAAAGGACGATAATTCGTGACCACCCCCAAAAAATCGAAAAATCCACCCAAATCCTAAAAAAATTGAATTTTTTATATGAAAAACTTCTTTTGGCCATATCTTCTAAACTAAGCGTCCTAGAGCGAAAAGGGCTTTAATTCGTGACCACCCCCAAAAAATCGAAAAATTCACCCAAATCCTAAAAAAATTGAAATTTTTATATGAAAAACTTCTTTTGGCCATATCTCCTAAACTAAGCGTCCTAGAGCGAAAAGGGCTTTAATTCGTGACCACCCCCAAAAAATCGCAAAATCCACCCAAATCCTAAAAAAATTGAAATTTTGATATGAAAAACTTTTTTGGCCATATCTCATAAACTAAGCGTCCTAGAGCGAAAAGGACGATAATTTCTGACCACCCTCAAAAAATCGAAAAATCCACCCAAATCCTAAAAAAATTGAAATTTTTATATGAAAAACTTCTTTTGGCCATATCTCCTAAACTAAGCGTCCTAGAGCGAAAAGGACTTTAATTCGTGACCACCCCCAAAAAATCGAAAAATCCACCCAAATCCTAAAAAAATTGAAATTTTTATATGAAAAACTTCTTTTGGCCATATCTCCTAAACTAAGCGTCCTAGAGCGAAAAGGGCGATAATTCGTGACCACCCCCAAAAAATCGAAAAATCCACCCAAATCCTAAAAAAATTGAAATTTTTATATGAAAAACTTCTTTTGGCCATATCTCCTAAACTAAGCGTCCTAGAGCGAAAAGGGCTTTAATTCGTGACCACCCTCAAGAAATCGAAAAATCCACCCAAATCCTAAAAAAATTGAAATTTTTGTATGAAAAACTTCTTTTGGCCATATCTCCTAAACTAAGCGTCCTAGAGCGAAAAGGACGATAATTCGTGACCACCCCCAAAAAATCGAAAAATCCACCCAAATCCTAAAAAAAATGAAATTTTTATATGAAAAACTTCTTTTGGCCATATCTCCTAAACTAAGCGTCCTAGAGCGAAAAGGACGATAATTCGTGACCACCCCCAAAAAATCGAAAAATCAACCCAAATCCTAAAAAAATTGAAATTTTTATATGAAAAACTTCTTTTGGCCATATCTCCTAAACTAAGCGTCCTAGAGCGAAAAGGACGATAATTCGTGACCACCCCCAAAAAATCGAAAAATCCACCCAAATCCTAAAAAAATTGAAATTTTTATATGAAAAACTTCTTTTGGCCATATCTCCTAAACTAAGCGTCCTAGAGCGAAAAGGGCTTTAATTCGTGACCACCCCCAAAAAATCGAAAAATCCACCCAAATCCTAAAAAAATTGAAATTTTTATATGAAAAACTTCTTTTGGCCATATCTCCTAAACTAAGCGTCCTAGAGCGAAAAGGGCTTTAATTCGTGACCACCCTCAAAAAATCGAAAAATCCACCCAAATCCTAAAAAAATTGAAATTTTTATATGAAAAACTTCTTTTGGCCATATCTCCTAAACTAAGCGTCCTAGAGCGAAAAGGACGATAATTCGTGACCACCCCCAAAAAATCGAAAAATCCACCCAAATCCTAAAAAAATTGAAATTTTTATATGAAAAACTTCTTTTGGCCATATCTCCTAAACTAAGCGTCCTAGAGCGAAAAGGACGATAATTCGTGACCACCCCCAAAAAATCGAAAAATCCACCCAAATCCTAAAAAAATTGAAATTTTTATATGAACAACTTCTTTTGGCCATATCTCCTAAACTAAGCGTCCTAGAGCGAAAAGGACGATAATTCGTGACCACCCCCAAAAATCGAAAAATCCACCCAAATCCTAAAAAATTTAAATTTTTATATGAAAAACTTCTTTTGGCCATATCTCCTAAACTAAGCGTCCTAGAGCGAAAAGGGCTTTAATTCGTGACCACCCCCAAAAAATCGAAAAATCCACCCAAATCCTAAAAAAATTGAAATTTTTATATGAAAAACTTCTTTTGGCCATATCTCCTAAACTAAGCGTCCTAGAGCGAAAAGGGCTTTAATTCGTGACCACCCCCAAAAAATCGAAAAATCCACCCAAATCCTAAAAAAATTGAAATTTTTATATGAAAAACTTCTTGGCCATATCTCCTAAACTAAGCGTCCTAGAGCGAAAAGGACGATAATTCGTGACCACCCCCAAAAAATCGAAAAATCCACCCAAATCCTAAAAAAATTGAATTTTTTATATGAAAAACTTCTTTTGGCCATATCTTCTAAACTAAGCGTCCTAGAGCGAAAAGGGCTTTAATTCGTGACCACCCCCAAAAAATCGAAAAATTCACCCAAATCCTAAAAAAATTGAAATTTTTATATGAAAAACTTCTTTTGGCCATATCTCCTAAACTAAGCGTCCTAGAGCGAAAAGGGCTTTAATTCGTGACCACCCCCAAAAAATCGCAAAATCCACCCAAATCCTAAAAAAATTGAAATTTTGATATGAAAAACTTTTTTGGCCATATCTCATAAACTAAGCGTCCTAGAGCGAAAAGGACGATAATTTCTGACCACCCTCAAAAAATCGAAAAATCCACCCAAATCCTAAAAAAATTGAAATTTTTATATGAAAAACTTCTTTTGGCCATATCTCCTAAACTAAGCGTCCTAGAGCGAAAAGGACTTTAATTCGTGACCACCCCCAAAAAATCGAAAAATCCACCCAAATCCTAAAAAAATTGAAATTTTTATATGAAAAACTTCTTTTGGCCATATCTCCTAAACTAAGCGTCCTAGAGCGAAAAGGGCGATAATTCGTGACCACCCCCAAAAAATCGAAAAATCCACCCAAATCCTAAAAAAATTGAAATTTTTATATGAAAAACTTCTTTTGGCCATATCTCCTAAACTAAGCGTCCTAGAGCGAAAAGGGCTTTAATTCGTGACCACCCTCAAGAAATCGAAAAATCCACCCAAATCCTAAAAAAATTGAAATTTTTGTATGAAAAACTTCTTTTGGCCATATCTCCTAAACTAAGCGTCCTAGAGCGAAAAGGACGATAATTCGTGACCACCCCCAAAAAATCGAAAAATCCACCCAAATCCTAAAAAAAATGAAATTTTTATATGAAAAACTTCTTTTGGCCATATCTCCTAAACTAAGCGTCCTAGAGCGAAAAGGACGATAATTCGTGACCACCCCCAAAAAATCGAAAAATCAACCCAAATCCTAAAAAAATTGAAATTTTTATATGAAAAACTTCTTTTGGCCATATCTCCTAAACTAAGCGTCCTAGAGCGAAAAGGACGATAATTCGTGACCACCCCCAAAAAATCGAAAAATCCACCCAAATCCTAAAAAAATTGAAATTTTTATATGAAAAACTTCTTTTGGCCATATCTCCTAAACTAAGCGTCCTAGAGCGAAAAGGGCTTTAATTCGTGACCACCCCCAAAAAATCGAAAAATCCACCCAAATCCTAAAAAAAATTGAAATTTTTATATGAAAAACTTCTTTTGGCCATATCTCCTAAACTAAGCGTCCTAGAGCGAAAAGGACGATAATTCGTGACCACCCCCAAAAAATCGAAAAATCAACCCAAATCCTAAAAAAATTGAAATTTTTATATGAAAAACTTCTTTTGGCCATATCTCCTAAACTAAGCGTCCTAGAGCGAAAAGGACGATAATTCGTGACCACCCCCAAAAAATCGAAAAATCCACCCAAATCCTAAAAAAATTGAAATTTTTATATGAAAAACTTCTTTTGGCCATATCTCCTAAACTAAGCGTCCTAGAGCGAAAAGGGCTTTAATTCGTGACCACCCCCAAAAAATCGAAAAATCCACCCAAATCCTAAAAAAATTGAAATTTTTATATGAAAAACTTCTTTTGGCCATATCTCCTAAACTAAGCGTCCTAGAGCGAAAAGGGCTTTAATTCGTGACCACCCTCAAAAAATCGAAAAATCCACCCAAATCCTAAAAAAATTGAAATTTTTATATGAAAAACTTCTTTTGGCCATATCTCCTAAACTAAGCGTCCTAGAGCGAAAAGGACGATAATTCGTGACCACCCCCAAAAAATCGAAAAATCCACCCAAATCCTAAAAAAATTGAAATTTTTATATGAAAAACTTCTTTTGGCCATATCTCCTAAACTAAGCGTCCTAGAGCGAAAAGGGCTTTAATTCGTGACCACCCCCAAAAAATCGAAAAATCCACCCAAATCCTAAAAAAATTGAAATTTTTATATGAAAAACTTCTTGGCCATATCTCCTAAACTAAGCGTCCTAGAGCGAAAAGGACGATAATTCGTGACCACCCCCAAAAAATCGAAAAATCCACCCAAATCCTAAAAAAATTGAATTTTTTATATGAAAAACTTCTTTTGGCCATATCTTCTAAACTAAGCGTCCTAGAGCGAAAAGGGCTTTAATTCGTGACCACCCCCAAAAAATCGAAAAATTCACCCAAATCCTAAAAAAATTGAAATTTTTATATGAAAAACTTCTTTTGGCCATATCTCCTAAACTAAGCGTCCTAGAGCGAAAAGGGCTTTAATTCGTGACCACCCCCAAAAAATCGCAAAATCCACCCAAATCCTAAAAAAATTGAAATTTTGATATGAAAAACTTTTTTGGCCATATCTCATAAACTAAGCGTCCTAGAGCGAAAAGGACGATAATTTCTGACCACCCTCAAAAAATCGAAAAATCCACCCAAATCCTAAAAAAATTGAAATTTTTATATGAAAAACTTCTTTTGGCCATATCTCCTAAACTAAGCGTCCTAGAGCGAAAAGGACTTTAATTCGTGACCACCCCCAAAAAATCGAAAAATCCACCCAAATCCTAAAAAAATTGAAATTTTTATATGAAAAACTTCTTTTGGCCATATCTCCTAAACTAAGCGTCCTAGAGCGAAAAGGGCGATAATTCGTGACCACCCCCAAAAAATCGAAAAATCCACCCAAATCCTAAAAAAATTGAAATTTTTATATGAAAAACTTCTTTTGGCCATATCTCCTAAACTAAGCGTCCTAGAGCGAAAAGGGCTTTAATTCGTGACCACCCTCAAGAAATCGAAAAATCCACCCAAATCCTAAAAAAATTGAAATTTTTGTATGAAAAACTTCTTTTGGCCATATCTCCTAAACTAAGCGTCCTAGAGCGAAAAGGACGATAATTCGTGACCACCCCCAAAAAATCGAAAAATCCACCCAAATCCTAAAAAAAATGAAATTTTTATATGAAAAACTTCTTTTGGCCATATCTCCTAAACTAAGCGTCCTAGAGCGAAAAGGACGATAATTCGTGACCACCCCCAAAAAATCGAAAAATCAACCCAAATCCTAAAAAAATTGAAATTTTTATATGAAAAACTTCTTTTGGCCATATCTCCTAAACTAAGCGTCCTAGAGCGAAAAGGACGATAATTCGTGACCACCCCCAAAAAATCGAAAAATCCACCCAAATCCTAAAAAAATTGAAATTTTTATATGAAAAACTTCTTTTGGCCATATCTCCTAAACTAAGCGTCCTAGAGCGAAAAGGGCTTTAATTCGTGACCACCCCCAAAAAATCGAAAAATCCACCCAAATCCTAAAAAAATTGAAATTTTTATATGAAAAACTTCTTTTGGCCATATCTCCTAAACTAAGCGTCCTAGAGCGAAAAGGGCTTTAATTCGTGACCACCCTCAAAAAATCGAAAAATCCACCCAAATCCTAAAAAAATTGAAATTTTTATATGAAAAACTTCTTTTGGCCATATCTCCTAAACTAAGCGTCCTAGAGCGAAAAGGACGATAATTCGTGACCACCCCCAAAAAATCGAAAAATCCACCCAAATCCTAAAAAAATTGAAATTTTTATATGAAAAACTTCTTTTGGCCATATCTCCTAAACTAAGCGTCCTAGAGCGAAAAGGACGATAATTCGTGACCACCCCCAAAAAATCGAAAAATCCACCCAAATCCTAAAAAAATTGAAATTTTTATATGAACAACTTCTTTTGGCCATATCTCCTAAACTAAGCGTCCTAGAGCGAAAAGGACGATAATTCGTGACCACCCCCAAAAATCGAAAAATCCACCCAAATCCTAAAAAATTTAAATTTTTATATGAAAAACTTCTTTTGGCCATATCTCCTAAACTAAGCGTCCTAGAGCGAAAAGGGCTTTAATTCGTGACCACCCCCAAAAAATCGAAAAATCCACCCAAATCCTAAAAAAATTGAAATTTTTATATGAAAAACTTCTTTTGGCCATATCTCCTAAACTAAGCGTCCTAGAGCGAAAAGGGCTTTAATTCGTGACCACCCCCAAAAAATCGAAAAATCCACCCAAATCCTAAAAAAATTGAAATTTTTATATGAAAAACTTCTTGGCCATATCTCCTAAACTAAGCGTCCTAGAGCGAAAAGGACGATAATTTGTGACCACCCTCAAAAAATCGAAAAATCCACCCAAATCCTAAAAAAATTGAAATTTTTATATGAAAAACTTCTTTTGGCCATATCTCCTAAACTAAGCGTCCTAGAGCGAAAAGGGCTTTAATTCGTGACCACCCTCAAAAAATCGAAAAATCCACCCAATCCTAAAAAAATTGAAATTTTTATATGAAAAACTTCGTTTGGCCATATCTCCTAAACTAAGCGTCCTAGAGCGAAAACGGCTTTAATTTGTGACCACCCCCAAAAAATCGAAAAATCCACCCAAATCCTAAAAAAATTGAAATTTTTATATGAAAAACTTCTTTTGGCCATATCTCCTAAACTAAGCGTCCTAGAGCGAAAAGGACGATAATTCGTGACCACCCCCAAAAAATCGAAAAATCCACCCAAATCCAAAAAAAATTGAAATTTTTATATGAACAACTTCTTTTGGCCATATCTCCTAAACTAAGCGTCCTAGAGCGAAAAGGGCTTTAATTCGTGACCACCCCCAAAAAATCGAAAAATCCACCCAAACCTAAAAAAATTGAAATTTTTATATGAAAAACTTCTTTTGGCCATATCTCCTAAACTAAGCGTCCTAGAGCGAAAAGGACGATAATTCGTGACCACCCCCAAAAAATCGAAAAATCCACCCAAATCCTAAAAAAATTGAAATTTTTATATGAAAAACTTCTTTTGGCCATATCTCCTAAACTAAGCGTCCTAGAGCGAAAAGGACGATAATTCGTGACCACCCCCAAAAAATCGAAAAATCCACCCAAATCCTAAAAAAAATGAAATTTTTATATGAAAAACTTCTTGACCATATCTCCTAAACTAAGCGTCCTAGAGCGAAAAGGGCTTTAATTCATGACCACCCCCAAAAAATCGAAAAATCCACCCAAATCCTAAAAAAATTGAAATTTTTATATGAAAAACTTCTTTTGGCCATATCTCCTAAACTAAGCGTCCTAGAGCGAAAAGGACGATAATTCGTGACCACCCCCAAAAAATCGAAAAATCCACCCAAATCCTAAAAAAATTGAAATTTTTATATGAAAAACTTCTTTTGGCCATATCTCCTAAACTAAGCGTCCTAGAGCGAAAAGGGCTTTAATTCGTGACCACCCCCAAAAAAATCGAAAAATCCACCCAAATCCTAAAAAAATTGAAATTTGTATATGAAAAACTTCTTTTGGCCATATCTCCTAAACTAAGCGTCCTAGAGCGAAAAGGGGTTTAATTCGTGACCACCCCCAAAAAATCGAAAAATCCACCCAAATCCTAAAAAAATTGAAATTTTTATATCAAAAACTTCTTTTGGCCATATCTCCTAAACTAAGCGTCCTAGAGCGAAAAGGGCTTTAATTCGTGACCACCCCCAAAAAATCGAAAAATCCACCCAAATCCTAAAAAAATTGAAATTTTTATATGAAAAACTTCTTTTGGCCATATCTCCTAAACTAAGCGTCCTAGAGCGAAAAGGACGATAATTCGTGACCACCCCCAAAAAAATCGAAAAATCCACCCAAATCCTAAAAAAATTGAAATTTTTATATGAAAAACTTCTTTTGGCCATATCTCCTAAACTAAGCGTCCTAGAGCGAAAAGAACGATAATTCGTGACCACCCCCAAAAAATCGAAAAATCCACCCAAATCCTAAAAAAATTGAAATTTTTATATGAACAACTTCTTTTGGCCATATCTCCTAAACTAAGCGTCCTAGAGCGAAAAGGGCTTTAATTCGTGACCACCCCCAAAAAATCGAAAAATCCACCCAAATCCTAAAAAAATTGAAATTTTTATATGAAAAACTTCTTGGCCATATCTCCTAAACTAAGCGTCCTAGAGCGAAAAGGACGATAATTCGTGACCACCCCCAAAAAATCGAAAAATCCACCCAAACCTAAAAAAATTGAAATTTTTATATGAAAAACTTCTTTTGGCCATATCTCCTAAACTAAGCGTCCTAGAGCGAAAAGGACGATAATTCGTGACCACCCCCAAAAAATCGAAAAATCCACCCAAATGAAACTTCTTTTTGCCATATCTCCTAAACTAAGCGTCCTAGAGCGAAAAGGACGATAATTCGTGACCACCCCCAAAAAATCGAAAAATCCACCCAAATCCTAAAAAAATTGAAATTTTTATATGAAAAACTTCTTGACCATATCTCCTAAACTAAGCGTCCTAGAGCGAAAAGGGCTTTAATTCATGACCACCCCCAAAAAATCGAAAAATCCACCCAAATCCTAAAAAAATTTAAATTTTTATATGAAAAACTTCTTTTGGCCATATCTCCTAAACTAAGCGTCCTAGAGCGAAAAGGACGATAATTTGTGACCACCCTCAAAAAATCGAAAAATCCACCCTATCCTAAAAAAATTGAAATTTTTATATGAAAAACTTCGTTTGGCCATATCTTCTAAACTAAGCGTCCTAGAGCGAAAAGGACGATAATTCGTGACCACCCCCAAAAAATTGAAAAATCCACCCAAATCCTAAAAAAATTGAAATTTGTATATGAAAAACTTCTTTTCGCCATATCTCCTAAACTAAGCGTCCTAGAGCGAAAAGGGCTTTAATTCGTGACCACCCCCAAAAAATCGAAAAATCCACCCAAATCCTAGAAAAATTGAAATTTTTATATGAAAAACTTCTTTTGGCCATATCTCCTAAACTAAGCGTCCTAGAGCGAAAAGGGCTTTAATTCGTGACCACCCTCAAAAAATCGAAAAATCCACCCAAATCCTAAAAAAATTGAAATTTTTATATGAAAAACTTCTTTTGGCCATATCTCCTAAACTAAGCGTCCTAGAGCGAAAAGAACGATAATTCGTGACCACCCCCAAAAAATCGAAAAATCCACCCAAATCCTAAAAAAATTGAAATTTTTATATGAAAAACTTCTTTTGGCCATATCTCCTAAACTAAGCGTCCTAGAGCGAAAAGGGCTTTAATTCGTGACCACCCTCAAAAAATCGAAAAATCTACCCAAATCCTAAAAAATTGAAATTTTTATATGAAAAACTTCTTTTGGCCATATCTCCTAAACTAAGCGTCCTAGAGCGAAAAGGACGATAATTCGTGACCACACCCAAAAAATCGAAAAATCCACCCAAATCCTAAAAAAAATGAAATTTTTATATGAAAAACTTCTTTTGGTCATATCTCCTAAACTAAGCGTCCTAGAGCGAAAAGGACGATAATTCGTGACCACCCCCAAAAAATTGAAAAATCCACCCAAATCCTAAAAAAATTGAAATTTTTATATGAAAAACTTCTTTTGGCCATATCTCCTAAACTAAGCGTCCTAGAGCGAAAAGGACGATAATTCGTGACCACCCCCAAAAAATCGAAAAATCCACCCAAATCCTAAAAAAATTGAAATTTTTATATGAAAAACTTCTTTTGGCCATATCTCCTAAACTAAGCGTCCTAGAGCGAAAAGGGCTTTAATTCGTGACCACCCCCAAAAAATCAAAAAATTCACCCAAATCCTAAAAAAATTGAAATTTTTATATGAAAAACTTCTTTTGGCCATATCTCCTAAACTAAGCGTCCTAGAGCGAAAAGGGCTTTAATTCGTGACCACCCCCAAAAAATCGCAAAATCCACCCAAATCCCAAAAAAATTGAAATTTTGATATGAAAAACTTTTTTGGCCATATCTCCTAAACTAAGCGTCCTAGAGCGAAAAGGACGATAATTTGTGACCACCCTCAAAAAATCGAAAAATCCACCCAAATCCTAAAAAAATTGAAATTTTTATATGAAAAACTTCTTTTGGCCATATCTCCTAAACTAAGCGTCCTAGAGCGAAAAGGACGATAATTCGTGACCACCCCCAAAAAATCGAAAAATCCACCCAAATCCTAAAAAAATTGAAATTTTTATATGAAAAACTTCTTTTGGCCATATCTCCTAAACTAAGCGTCCTAGAGCGAAAAGGACGATAATTCGTGACCACCCCCAAAAAATCGAAAAATCCACCCAAATCCAAAAAAAAATTGAAATTTTTATATGAACAACTTCTTTTGGCCATATCTCCTAAACTAAGCGTCCTAGAGCGAAAAGGGCTTTAATTCGTGACCACCCCCAAAAAATCGAAAAATCCACCCAAACCTAAAAAAATTGAAATTTTTATATGAAAAACTTCTTTTGGCCATATCTCCTAAACTAAGCGTCCTAGAGCGAAAAGGACGATAATTCGTGACCACCCCCAAAAAATCGAAAAATCCACCCAAATCCTAAAAAAATTGAAATTTTTATATGAAAAACTTCTTTTGGCCATATCTCCTAAACTAAGCGTCCTAGAGCGAAAAGGACGATAATTCGTGACCACCCCCAAAAAATCGAAAAATCCACCCAAATCCTAAAAAAATTGAAATTTTTATATGAAAAACTTCTTGACCATATCTCCTAAACTAAGCGTCCTAGAGCGAAAAGGGCTTTAATTCATGACCACCCCCAAAAAATCGAAAAATCCACCCAAATCCTAAAAAAATTGAAATTTTTATATGAAAAACTTCTTTTGGCCATATCTCCTAAACTAAGCGTCCTAGAGCGAAAAGGACGATAATTCGTGACCACCCCCAAAAAATCGAAAAATCCACCCAAATCCTAAAAAAATTGAAATTTTTATATGAAAAACTTCTTTTGGCCATATCTCCTAAACTAAGCGTCCTAGAGCGAAAAGAGCTTTAATTCGTGACCACCCCCAAAAAAATCGAAAAATCCACCCAAATCCTAAAAAAATTGAAATTTGTATATGAAAAACTTCTTTTGGCCATATCTCCTAAACTAAGCGTCCTAGAGCGAAAAGGGGTTTAATTCGTGACCACCCCCAAAAAATCGAAAAATCCACCCAAATCCTAAAAAAATTGAAATTTTTATATGAAAAACTTCTTTTGGCCATATCTCCTAAACTAAGCGTCCTAGAGCGAAAAGGGCTTTAATTCGTGACCACCCCCAAAAAATCGAAAAATCCACCCAAATCCTAAAAAAATTGAAATTTTTATATGAAAAACTTCTTTTGGCCATATCTCCTAAACTAAGCGTCCTAGAGCGAAAAGGACGATAATTCGTGACCACCCCCAAAAAAATCGAAAAATCCACCCAAATCCTAAAAAAATTGAAATTTTTATATGAAAAACTTCTTTTGGCCATATCTCCTAAACTAAGCGTCCTAGAGCGAAAAGAACGATAATTCGTGACCACCCCCAAAAAATCGAAAAATCCACCCAAATCCTAAAAAAATTGAAATTTTTATATGAACAACTTCTTTTGGCCATATCTCCTAAACTAAGCGTCCTAGAGCGAAAAGGGCTTTAATTCGTGACCACCCCCAAAAAATCGAAAAATCCACCCAAATCCTAAAAAAATTGAAATTTTTATATGAAAAACTTCTTGGCCATATCTCCTAAACTAAGCGTCCTAGAGCGAAAAGGACGATAATTCGTGACCACCCCCAAAAAATCGAAAAATCCACCCAAACCTAAAAAAATTGAAATTTTTATATGAAAAACTTCTTTTGGCCATATCTCCTAAACTAAGCGTCCTAGAGCGAAAAGGACGATAATTCGTGACCACCCCCAAAAAATCGAAAAATCCACCCAAATGAAACTTCTTTTTGCCATATCTCCTAAACTAAGCGTCCTAGAGCGAAAAGGACGATAATTCGTGACCACCCCCAAAAAATCGAAAAATCCACCCAAATCCTAAAAAAATTGAAATTTTTATATGAAAAACTTCTTGACCATATCTCCTAAACTAAGCGTCCTAGAGCGAAAAGGGCTTTAATTCATGACCACCCCCAAAAAATCGAAAAATCCACCCAAATCCTAAAAAAATTGAAATTTTTATATGAAAAACTTCTTTTGGCCATATCTCCTAAACTAAGCGTCCTAGAGCGAAAAGGACGATAATTTGTGACCACCCTCAAAAAATCGAAAAATCCACCCTATCCTAAAAAAATTGAAATTTTTATATGAAAAACTTCGTTTGGCCATATCTTCTAAACTAAGCGTCCTAGAGCGAAAAGGACGATAATTCGTGACCACCCCCAAAAAATCGAAAAATCCACCCAAATCCTAAAAAAATTGAAATTTGTATATGAAAAACTTCTTTTCGCCATATCTCCTAAACTAAGCGTCCTAGAGCGAAAAGGGTTTTAATTCGTGACCACCCCCAAAAAATCGAAAAATCCACCCAAATCCTAGAAAAATTGAAATTTTTATATGAAAAACTTCTTTTGGCCATATCTCCTAAACTAAGCGTCCTAGAGCGAAAAGGGCTTTAATTCGTGACCACCCTCAAAAAATCGAAAAATCCACCCAAATCCTAAAAAAATTGAAATTTTTATATGAAAAACTTCTTTTGGCCATATCTCCTAAACTAAGCGTCCTAGAGCGAAAAGGGCGATAATTCGTGACCACCCCCAAAAAATCGAAAAATCCACCCAAATCCTAAAAAAAATTGAAATTTTTATATGAAAAACTTCTTTTGGCCATATCTCCTAAACTAAGCGTCCTAGAGCGAAAAGGGCTTTAATTCGTGACCACCCTCAAAAAATCGAAAAATCTACCCAAATCCTAAAAAATTGAAATTTTTATATGAAAAACTTCTTTTGGCCATATCTCCTAAACTAAGCGTCCTAGAGCGAAAAGGACGATAATTCGTGAACACACCCAAAAAATCGAAAAATCCACCCAAATCCTAAAAAAAATGAAATTTTTATATGAAAAACTTCTTTTGGTCATATCTCCTAAACTAAGCGTCCTAGAGCGAAAAGGACGATAATTCGTGACCACCCCCAAAAAATTGAAAAATCCACCCAAATCCTAAAAAAATTGAAATTTTTATATGAAAAACTTCTTTTGGCCATATCTCCTAAACTAAGCGTCCTAGAGCGAAAAGGACGATAATTCGTGACCACCCCCAAAAAATCGAAAAATCCACCCAAATCCTAAAAAAATTGAAATTTTTATATGAAAAACTTCTTTTGGCCATATCTCCTAAACTAAGCGTCCTAGAGCGAAAAGGGCTTTAATTCGTGACCACCCCCAAAAAATCGAAAAATTCACCCAAATCCTACAAAAATTGAAATTTTTATATGAAAAACTTCTTTTGGCCATATCTCCTAAACTAAGCGTCCTAGAGCGAAAAGGGCTTTAATTCGTGACCACCCCCAAAAAATCGCAAAATCCACCCAAATCCTAAAAAAATTGAAATTTTGATATGAAAAACTTTTTTGGCCATATCTCATAAACTAAGCGTCCTAGAGCGAAAAGGACGATAATTTCTGACCACCCTCAAAAAATCGAAAAATCCACCCAAATCCTAAAAAAATTGAAATTTTTATATGAAAAACTTCTTTTGGCCATATCTCCTAAACTAAGCGTCCTAGAGCGAAAAGGGCTTTAATTCGTGACCACCCTCAAAAAATCGAAAAATCCACCCAAATCCTAAAAAAATTGAAATTTTTATATAAAAAACTTCTTGGCCATATCTCCTAAACTAAGCGTCCTAGAGCGAAAAGGACGATAATTCGTGACCACCCCCAAAAAATCGAAAAATCCACCCAAATCCTAAAAAAATTGAAATTTTTATATGAAAAACTTCTTTTGGCCATATCTCCTAAACTAAGCGTCCTAGAGCGAAAAGGGCTTTAATTCGTGACCACCCCCAAAAAATCGAAAATCCACCCAATCCTAAAAAAATTGAAATTTTTATATGAAAAACTTCTTTTGGCAATATCTCCTAAACTAAGCGTCCTAGAGCGAAAAGGGCTTTAATTCGTGACCACCCTCAAAAAATCGTAAAATCCACCCAAATCCTAAAAAAATTGAAATTTTTATATGAAAAACTTCTTTTGGCCATATCTCCTAAACTAAGCGTCCTAGAGCGAAAAGGGCTTTAATTCGTGACCACCCCCAAAAAATCGAAAAATCCACCCAAATCCTAAAAAAATTGAAATTTTTATATGAAAAACTTCTTTTGGCCATATCTCCTAAACTAAGCGTCCTAGAGCGAAAAGGGCTTTAATTCGTGACCACCCTCAAAAAATCGAAAAATCCACCCAAATCCTAAAAAAATTGAAATTTTTATATGAAAAACTTCTTTTGGCCATATCTCCTAAACTAAGCGTCCTAGAGCGAAAAGGACGATAATTCGTGACCACACCCAAAAAATCGAAAAATCCACCCAAACCCTAAAAAAATTGAAATTTTTATATGAAAAACTTCTTTTGGTCATATCTCCTAAACTAAGCGTCCTAGAGCGAAAAGGACGATAATTCGTGACCACCCCCAAAAAATTGAAAAATCCACCCAAATCCTAAAAAAAATGAAATTTTTATATGAAAAACTTCTTTTGGCCATATCTCCTAAACTAAGCGTCCTAGAGCGAAAAGGGCTTTAATTCGTGACCACCCCAAAAAAATCGAAAAATCCACCCAAATCCTAAAAAAAATTGAAATTTTTATATGAAAAACTTCTTTTGGCCATATCTCCTAAACTAAGCGTCCTAGAGCGAAAAGGACGATAATTCGTGACCACCCCCAAAAAATCGAAAAATCCACCCAAATCCTAAAAAAATTGAAATTTTTATATGAAAAACTTCTTTTGGCCATATCTCCTAAACTAAGCGTCATAGAGCGAAAAGGACGATAATTCGTGACCACCCCCAAAAAATCGAAAAATCCACCCAAATCCTAAAAAAATTGAAATTTTTATATGAAAAACTTCTTTTGGCCATATCTCCTAAACTAAGCGTCCTAGAGCGAAAAGGACGATAATTCGTGACCACCCCCAAAAAATCGAAAAATCCACCCAAATCCTAAAAAAATTGAAATTTTTATATGAAAAACTTCTTTTGGCCATATCTCCTAAACTAAGCGTCCTAGAGCGAAAAGGGCTTTAATTCGTGACCACCCCCAAAAAATCGAAAAATCCACCCAAATCCTAAAAAAATTGAAATTTTTATATGAAAAACTTCTTTTGGCCATATCTCCTAAACTAAGCGTCCTAGAGCGAAAAGGACGATAATTCGTGACCACCCCCAAAAAATCGAAAAATCCACCCAAATCCTAAAAAAATTGAAATTTTTATATGAAAAACTTCTTTTGGCCATATCTCCTAAACTAAGCGTCCTAGAGCGAAAAGGGCTTTAATTCGTGACCACCCCCAAAAAATCGAAAATCCACCCAATCCTAAAAAAATTGAAATTTTTATATGAAAAACTTCGTTTGGCCATATCTCCTAAACTAAGCGTCCTAGATCGAAAAGGGCTTTAATTCGTGACTAAAAAAATTGAAATTTTTATATGAAAAACTTCTTTTGGCCATATCTCCTAAACTAAGCGTCCTAGAGCGAAAAGGGCTTTAATTCGTGACCACCCCCAAAAAATCGAAAATCCACCCAATCCTAAAAAAATTGAAATTTTTATATGAAAAACTTCGTTTGGCCATATCTCCTAAACTAAGCGTCCTAGAGCGAAAAGGACGATAATTTGTGACCACCCTCAAAAAATCGAAAAATCCACCCAAATCCTAAAAAAATTGAAATTTTTATATGAAAAACTTCTATTGGCCATATCTCCTAAACTAAGCGTCCTAGAGCGAAAAGGACGATAATTCGTGACCACCCCCAAAAAATCGAAAAATCCACCCAAATCCTAAAAAAATTGAAATTTTTATATGAAAAGCTTCTTTTGGCCATATCTCCTAAACTAAGCGTCCTAGAGCGAAAAGGACGATAATTCGTGACCACCCCCAAAAAATCGAAAAATCCACCCAAATCCTAAAAAAATTGAAATTTGTATATGAAAAACTTCTTTTGGCCATATCTCCTAAACTAAGCGTCAAACTAAGCGTCCTAGAGCGAAAAGGGCTTTAATTCGTGACCACCCCCAAAAAATCGAAAAATCCACCCAAATCCTAAAAAAATTGAAATTTTTATATGAAAAACTTCTTTTGGCAATATCTCCTAAACTAAGCGTCCTAGAGCGAAAAGGGCTTTAATTCGTGACCACCCTCAAAAAATCGAAAAATCCACCCAAATCCTAAAAAAATTGAAATTTTTATATGAAAAACTTCTTTTGGCCATATCTCCTAAACTAAGCGTCCTAGAGCGAAAAGGACGATAATTCGTGACCACCCCCAAAAAATCGAAAAATCCACCCAAATCCTAAAAAAATTGAAATTTTTATATGAAAAACTTCTTTTGGCCATATCTCCTAAACTAAGCGTCCTAGAGCGAAAAGGGCTTTAATTCGTGACCACCCTCAAAAAATCGAAAAATCCACCCAAATCCTAAAAAAATTGAAATTTTTATATGAAAAACTTCTTTTGGCCATATCTCCTAAACTAAGCGTCCTAGAGCGAAAAGGACGATAATTCGTGACCACACCCAAAAAATCGAAAAATCCACCCAAATCCTAAAAAAATTGAAATTTTTATATGAAAAACTTCTTTTGGTCATATCTCCTAAACTAAGCGTCCTAGAGCGAAAAGGACGATAATTCGTGACCACCCCCAAAAAATTGAAAAATCCACCCAAATCCTAAAAAAAATGAAATTTTTATATGAAAAACTTCTTTTGGCCATATCTCCTAAACTAAGCGTCCTAGAGCGAAAAGGGCTTTAATTCGTGACCACCCCCAAAAAATCGAAAAATCCACCCAAATCCTAAAAAAATTGAAATTTTTATATGAAAAACTTCTTTTGGCAATATCTCCTAAACTAAGCGTCCTAGAGCGAAAAGGGCTTTAATTCGTGACCACCCTCAAAAAATCGTAAAATCCACCCAAATCCTAAAAAAATTGAAATTTTTATATGAAAAACTTCTTTTGGCCATATCTCCTAAACTAAGCGTCCTAGAGCGAAAAGGACGATAATTCGTGACCACCCCCAAAAAATCGAAAAATCCACCCAAATCCTAAAAAAATTGAAATTTTTATATGAAAAACTTCTTTTGGCCATATCTCCTAAACTAAGCGTCCTAGAGCGAAAAGGGCTTTAATTCGTGACCACCCTCAAAAAATCGAAAAATCCACCCAAATCCTAAAAAAATTGAAATTTTTGTATGAAAAACTTCTTTTGGCCATATCTCCTAAACTAAGCGTCCTAGAGCGAAAAGGGCTTTAATTCGTGACCACCCCCAAAAAATCGCAAAATCCACCCAAATCCTAAAAAAATTGAAATTTTGATATGAAAAACTTTTTTGGCCATATCTCATAAACTAAGCGTCCTAGAGCGAAAAGGACGATAATTTCTGACCACCCTCAAAAAATCGAAAAATCCACCCAAATCCTAAAAAAATTGAAATTTTTATATGAAAAACTTCTTTTGGCCATATCTCCTAAACTAAGCGTCCTAGAGCGAAAAGGGCTTTAATTCGTGACCACCCCCAAAAAATCGAAAAATCCACCCAAATCCTAAAAAAATTGAAATTTTTATATGAAAAACTTCTTTTGGCCATATCTCCTAAACTAAGCGTCCTAGAGCGAAAAGGGCGATAATTCGTGACCACCCCCAAAAAATCGAAAAATCCACCCAAATCCTAAAAAAATTGAAATTTTTATATGAAAAACTTCTTTTGGCCATATCTCCTAAACTAAGCGTCCTAGAGCGAAAAGGGCTTTAATTCGTGACCACCCTCAAAAAATCGAAAAATCCACCCAAATCCTAAAAAAATTGAAATTTTTGTATGAAAAACTTCTTTTGGCCATATCTCCTAAACTAAGCGTCCTAGAGCGAAAAGGACGATAATTCGTGACCACCCCCAAAAAATCGAAAAATCCACCCAAATCCTAAAAAAATTGAAATTTTTATATGAAAAACTTCTTTTGGCCATATCTCCTAAACTAAGCGTCCTGAGCGAAAAGGACGATAATTCGTGACCACCCCCAAAAAATCGAAAAATCAACCCAAATCCTAAAAAAATTGAAATTTTTATATGAAAAACTCCTTTTGGCCATATCTCCTAAACTAAGCGTCCTAGAGCGAAAAGGACGATAATTCGTGACCACCCCCAAAAAATCGAAAAATCCACCCAAATCCTAAAAAAAATGAAATTTTTATATGAAAAACTTCTTTTGGCCATATCTCCTAAACTAAGCGTCCTAGAGCGAAAAGGGCTTTAATTCGTGACCACCCTCAAAAAATCGAAAAATCCACCCAAATCCTAAAAAAATTGAAATTTTTATATGAAAAACTTCTTTTGGCCATATCTCCTAAACTAAGCGTCCTAGAGCGAAAAGGACGATAATTCGTGACCACACCCAAAAAATCGAAAAATCCACCCAAATCCTAAAAAAATTGAAATTTTTATATGAAAAACTTCTTTTGGTCATATCTCCTAAACTAAGCGTCCTAGAGCGAAAAGGACGATAATTCGTGACCACCACCAAAAAATTGAAAAATCCACCCAAATCCTAAAAAAATTGAAATTTTTATATGAAAAACTTCTTTTGGCCATATCTCCTAAACTAAGCGTCCTAGAGCGAAAAGGGCTTTAATTCGTGACCACCCCCAAAAAATCGAAAAATCCACCCAAATCCTAAAAAAATTGAAATTTTTATATGAAAAACTTCTTTTGGCCATATCTCCTAAACTAAGCGTCCTAGAGCGAAAAGGACGATAATTCGTGACCACCCCCAAAAAATCGAAAAATCCACCCAAATCCTAAAAAAATTGAAATTTTTATATGAAAAACTTCTTTTGGCCATATCTCCTAAACTAAGCGTCCTAGAGCGAAAAGGGCTTTAATTCGTGACCACCCCCAAAAAATCGAAAATCCACCCAATCCTAAAAAAATTGAAATTTTTATATGAAAAACTTCGTTTGGCCATATCTCCTAAACTAAGCGTCCTAGAGCGAAAAGGGCTTTAATTCGTGACCACCCCCAAAAAATCGTAAAATCCACCCAAATCCTAAAAAAATTGAAATTTTTATATGAAAAACTTCTTTTGGCCATATCTTCTAAACTAAGCGTCCTAGAGCGAAAAGGACGATAATTCGTGACCACCCCCAAAAAATCGAAAAATCCACCCAAATCCTAAAAAAATTGAAATTTTTATATGAAAAACTTCTTTTGGCCATATCTCCTAAACTAAGCGTCCTAGAGCGAAAAGGGCTTTAATTCGTGACCACCCTCAAAAAATCGAAAAATCCACCCAAATCCTAAAAAAATTGAAATTTTTGTATGAAAAACTTCTTTTGGCCGTATCTCCTAAACTAAGAGTCCTAGAGCGAAAAGGACGATAATTCGTGACCACCCCCAAAAAATCGAAAAATCCACCCAAATCCTAAAAAAATTTAAATTTTTATATGAAAAACTTCTTTTGGCCATATCTCCTAAACTAAGCGTCCTAGAGCGAAAAGGGCGATAATTCGTGACCACCCCCAAAAAATCGAAAAATCCACCCAAATCCTAAAAAAATTGAAATTTTTATATGAAAAACTTCTTTTGGCCATATCTCCTAAACTAAGCGTCCTAGAGCGAAAAGGGCTTTAATTCGTGACCACCCTCAAAAAATCGAAAAATCCACCCAAATCCTAAAAAAATTGAAATTTTTGTATGAAAAACTTCTTTTGGCCATATCTCCTAAACTAAGCGTCCTAGAGCGAAAAGGACGATAATTCGTGACCACCCCCAAAAAATCGAAAAATCCACCCAAATCCTAAAAAAATTGAAATTTTTATATTAAAAACTTCTTTTGGCCATATCTCCTAAACTAAGCGTCCTAGAGCGAAAAGGACGATAATTCGTGACCACCCCCAAAAAATCGAAAAATCAACCCAAATCCTAAAAAAATTGAAATTTGTATATGAAAAACTTCTTTTGGCCATATCTCCTAAACTAAGCGTCCTAGAGCGAAAAGGGCTTTAATTCGTGACCACCCCCAAAAAATCGAAAAATCCACCCAAATCCTAAAAAAATTGAAATTTTTATATGAAAAACTTCTTTTGGCAATATCTCCTAAACTAAGCGTCCTAGAGCGAAAAGGGCTTTAATTCGTGACCACCCCAACAAAATCGAAAAATCCACCCAAATCCTAAAAAAATTGAAATTTTTATATGAAAAACTTCTTTTGGCCATATCTCCTAAACTAAGCGTCCTAGAGCGAAAAGGACGATAATTCGTGACCACCCCCAAAAAATCGAAAAATCCACCCAAATCCTAAAAAAATTGAAATTTTTATATGAAAAACTTATTTTGGCCATATCTCCTAAACTAAGCGTCCTAGAGCGAAAAGGGCTTTAATTCGTGACCACCCTCAAAAAATCGAAAAATCCACCCAAATCCTAAAAAAATTGAAATTTTTATATGAAAAACTTCTTTTGGCCATATCTCCTAAACTAAGCGTCCTAGAGCGAAAAGGACGATAATTCGTGACCACACCCAAAAAATCGAAAAATCCACCCAAATCCTAAAAAAATTGAAATTTTTATATGAAAAACTTCTTTTGGTCATATCTCCTAAACTAAGCGTCCTAGAGCGAAAAGGACGATAATTCGTGACCACCCCCAAAAAATTGAAAAATCCACCCAAATCCTAAAAAAATGAAATTTTTATATGAAAAACTTCTTTTGGCCATATCTCCTAAACTAAGCGTCCTAGAGCGAAAAGGGCTTTAATTCGTGACCACCCCCAAAAAATCGAAAAATCCACCCAAATCCTAAAAAAATTGAAATTTTTATATGAAAAACTTCTTTTGGCAATATCTCCTAAACTAAGCGTCCTAGAGCGAAAAGGGCTTTAATTCGTGACCACCCTCAAAAAATCGTAAAATCCACCCAAATTCTAAAAAAATTGAAATTTTTATATGAAAAACTTCTTTTGGCCATATCTCCTAAACTAAGCGTCCTAGAGCGAAAAGGACGATAATTCGTGACCACCCCCAAAAAATCGAAAAATGCACCCAAATCCTAAAAAAATTGAAATTTTTATATGAAAAACTTCTTTTGGCCATATCTCCTAAACTAAGCGTCCTAGAGCGAAAAGGGCTTTAATTCGTGACCACCCTCAAAAAATCGAAAAATCCACCCAAATCCTAGAAAAATTGAAATTTTTATATGAAAAACTTCTTTTGGCCATATCTCCTAAACTAAGCGTCCTAGAGCGAAAAGGACGATAATTCGTGACCACACCCAAAAAATCGAAAAATCCACCCAAATCCTAAAAAAATTGAAATTTTTATATGAAAAACTTCTTTTGGTCATATCTCCTAAACTAAGCGTCCTAGAGCGAAAAGGACGATAATTCGTGACCACCCCCAAAAAATTGAAAAATCCACCCAAATCCTAAAAAAAATGAAATTTTTATATGAAAAACTTCTTTTGGCCATATCTCCTAAACTAAGCGTCCTAGAGCGAAAAGGGCTTTAATTCGTGACCACCCCAAAAAAATCGAAAAATCCACCCAAATCCTAAAAAAAATTGAAATTTTTATATGAAAAACTTCTTTTGGCCATATCTCCTAAACTAAGCGTCCTAGAGCGAAAAGGACGATAATTCGTGACCACCCCCAAAAAATCGAAAAATCCACCCAAATCCTAAAAAAATTGAAATTTTTATATGAAAAACTTCTTTTGGCCATATCTCCTAAACTAAGCGTCCTAGAGCGAAAAGGACGATAATTCGTGACCACCCCCAAAAAATCGAAAAATCCACCCAAATCCTAAAAAAATTTAAATTTTTATATGAAAAACTTCTTTTGGCCATATCTCCTAAACTAAGCGTCCTAGAGCGAAAAGGGCTTTAATTCGTGACCACCCCCAAAAAATCGAAAATCCACCCAATCCTAAAAAAATTGAAATTTTTATATGAAAAACTTCGTTTGGCCATATCTCCTAAACTAAGCGTCCTAGATCGAAAAGGGCTTTAATTCGTGACTAAAAAAATTGAAATTTTTATATGAAAAACTTCTTTTGGCCATATCTCCTAAACTAAGCGTCCTAGAGCGAAAAGGGCTTTAATTCGTGACCACCCCCAAAAAATCGAAAATCCACCCAATCCTAAAAAAATTGAAATTTTTATATGAAAAACTTCGTTTGGCCATATCTCCTAAACTAAGCGTCCTAGAGCGAAAAGGACGATAATTTGTGACCACCCTCAAAAAATCGAAAAATCCACCCAAATCCTAAAAAAATTGAAATTTTTATATGAAAAACTTATTTTGGCCATATCTCCTAAACTAAGCGTCCTAGAGCGAAAAGGACGATAATTCGTGACCACCCCCAAAAAATCGAAAAATCCACCCAAATCCTAAAAAAATTGAAATTTTTATATGAAAAGCTTCTTTTGGCCATATCTCCTAAACTAAGCGTCCTAGAGCGAAAAGGGCTTTAATTCGTGACCACCCCCAAAAAATCGAAAATCCACCCAATCCTAAAAAAATTGAAATTTTTATATGAAAAACTTCGTTTGGCCATATCTCCTAAACTAAGCGTCCTAGAGCGAAAAGGGCTTTAATTCGTGACCACCCCCAAAAAATCGAAAAATCCACCCAAATCCTAAAAAAATTGAAATTTTTATATGAAAAACTTCTTTTGGCCATATCTCCTAAACTAAGCGTCCTAGAGCGAAAAGGGCTTTAATTCGTGACCACCCTCAAAAAATCGAAAAATCCACCCAAATCCTAAAAAAATTGAAATTTTTATATGAAAAACTTCTTTTGGCCATATCTCCTAAACTAAGCGTCCTAGAGCGAAAAGGACGATAATTCGTGACCACCCCCAAAAAATCGAAAAATCCATCCAAATCCTAAAAAAATTGAAATTTTTATATGAAAAACTTCTTTTGGCCATATCTCCTAAACTAAGCGTCCTAGAGCGAAAAGGGCTTTAATTCGTGACCACCCTCAAAAAATCGAAAAATCTACCCAAATCCTAAAAAAATTGAAATTTTTATATGAAAAACTTCTTTTGGCCATATCTCCTAAACTAAGCGTCCTAGAGCGAAAAGGACGATAATTCGTGACCACACCCAAAAAATCGAAAAATCCACCCAAATCCTAAAAAAATTGAAATTTTTATATGAAAAACTTCTTTTGGTCATATCTCCTAAACTAAGCGTCCTAGAGCGAAAAGGACGATAATTCGTGACCACCCCCAAAAAATTGAAAAATCCACCCAAATCCTAAAAAAATTGAAATTTTTATATGAAAAACTTCTTTTGGCCATATCTCCTAAACTAAGCGTCCTAGAGCGAAAAGGACGATAATTCGTGACCACCCCCAAAAAATCGAAAAATCCACCCAAATCCTAAAAAAATTGAAATTTTTATATGAAAAACTTCTTTTGGCCATATCTCCTAAACTAAGCGTCCTAGAGCGAAAAGGGCTTTAATTCGTGACCACCCCCAAAAAATCGAAAAATTCACCCAAATCCTAAAAAAATTGAAATTTTTATATGAAAAACTTCTTTTGGCCATATCTCATAAACTAAGCGTCCTAGAGCGAAAAGGACGATAATTTCTGACCACCCTCAAAAAATCGAAAAATCCACCCAAATCCTAAAAAAATTTAAATTTTTATATGAAAAACTTCTTTTGGCCATATCTCCTAAACTAAGCGTCCTAGAGCGAAAAGGGCTTTAATTCGTGACCACCCCCAAAAAATCGAAAAATCCACCCAAATCCTAAAAAAATTGAAATTTTTATATGAAAAACTTCTTTTGGCCATATCTCCTAAACTAAGCGTCCTAGAGCGAAAAGGGCGATAATTCGTGACCACCCCCAAAAAATCGAAAAATCCACCCAAATCCTAAAAAAAATTGAAATTTTTATATGAAAAACTTCTTTTGGCCATATCTCCTAAACTAAGCGTCCTAGAGCGAAAAGGGCTTTAATTCGTGACCACCCTCAAAAAATCGAAAAATCCACCCAAATCCTAAAAAAATTGAAATTTTTGTATGAAAAACTTCTTTTGGTCATATCTCCTAAACTAAGCGTCCTAGAGCGAAAAGGACGATAATTCGTGACCACCCCCAAAAAATCGAAAAATCCACCCAAATCCTAAAAAAATTGAAATTTTTATATGAAAAACTTCTTTTGGCCATATCTCCTAAACTAAGCGTCCTAGAGCGAAAAGGACGATAATTCGTGACCACCCCCAAAAAATCGAAAAATCAACCCAAATCCTAAAAAAATTGAAATTTTTATATGAAAAACTTCTTTTGGCCATATCTCCTAAACTAAGCGTCCTAGAGCGAAAAGGACGATAATTCGTGACCACCCCCAAAAAATCGAAAAATCCACCCAAATCCTAAAAAAATTGAAATTTTTATATGAAAAACTTCTTTTGGCCATATCTCCTAAACTAAGCGTCCTAGAGCGAAAAGGGCTTTAATTCGTGACCACCCTCAAAAAATCGAAAAATCCACCCAAATCCTAAAAAAATTGAAATTTTTATATGAAAAACTTCTTTTGGCCATATCTCCTAAACTAAGCGTCCTAGAGCGAAAAGGACGATAATTCGTGACCACCCCCAAAAAATCGAAAAATCCACCCAAATCCTAAAAAAATTGAAATTTTTATATAAAAAACTTCTTGGCCATATCTCCTAAACTAAGCGTCCTAGAGCGAAAAGGGCTTTAATTCGTGACCACCCTCAAAAAATCGAAAAATCCACCCAAATCCTAAAAAAATTGAAATTTTTATATGAAAAACTTCTTTTGGCCATATCTCCTAAACTAAGCGTCCTAGAGCGAAAAGGACGATAATTCGTGACCACCCCCAAAAAATCGAAAAATCCACCCAAATCCTAAAAAAATTGAAATTTTTATATGAAAAACTTCTTTTGGCCATATCTCCTAAACTAAGCGTCCTAGAGCGAAAAGGGCTTTAATTCGTGACCACCCCCAAAAAATCGAAAATCCACCCAATCCTAAAAAAATTGAAATTTTTATATGAAAAACTTCGTTTGGCCATATCTCCTAAACTAAGCGTCCTAGAGCGAAAAGGGCTTTTATTCGTGACCACCCCCAAAAAATCGTAAAATCCACCCAAATCCTAAAAAAATTGAAATTTTTATATGAAAGACTTCTTTTGGCCATATCTCCTAAACTAAGCGTCCTAGAGCGAAAAGGACGATAATTCGTGACCACCCCCAAAAAATCGAAAAATCCACCCAAATCCTAAAAAAATTGAAATTTTTATATGAAAAACTTCTTTTGGCCATATCTCCTAAACTAAGCGTCCTAGAGCGAAAAGGACGATAATTCGTGACCACCCCCAAAAAATCGAAAAATCCACCCAAATCCTAAAAAAATTGAAATTTTTATATGAAAAACTTCTTTTGGCCATATCTCCTAAACTAAGCGTCCTAGAGCGAAAAGGGCTTTAATTCGTGACCACCCTCAAAAAATCGAAAAATCCACCCAAATCCTAAAAAAATTGAAATTTTTGTATGAAAAACTTCTTTTGGCCGTATCTCCTAAACTAAGCGTCCTAGAGCGAAAAGGACGATAATTCGTGACCACCCCAAAAAATCGAAAAATCCACCCAAATCCTAAAAAAATTGAAATTTTTATATGAAAAACTTCTTTTGGCCATATCTCCTAAACTAAGCGTCCTAGAGCGAAAAGGGCGATAATTCGTGACCACCCCCAAAAAATCGAAAAATCCACCCAAATCCTAAAAAAATTGAAATTTTTATATGAAAAACTTCTTTTGGCCATATCTCCTAAACTAAGCGTCCTAGAGCGAAAAGGGCTTTAATTCGTGACCACCCTCAAAAATCGAAAAATCCACCCAAATCCTAAAAAAATTGAAATTTTTGTATGAAAAACTTCTTTTGGCCATATCTCCTAAACTAAGCGTCCTAGAGCGAAAAGGACGATAATTCGTGACCACCCCCAAAAAATCGAAAAATCCACCCAAATCCTAAAAAAATTGAAATTTTTATATGAAAAACTTCTTTTGGCCATATCTCCTAAACTAAGCGTCCTAGAGCGAAAAGGACGATAATTCGTGACCACCCCCAAAAAATCGAAAAATCAACCCAAATCCTAAAAAAATTGAAATTTGTATATGAAAAACTTCTTTTGGCCATATCTCCTAAACTAAGCGTCCTAGAGCGAAAAGGGCTTTAATTCGTGACCACCCCCAAAAAATCGAAAAATCCACCGAAATCCTAAAAAAATTGAAATTTTTATATGAAAAACTTCTTTTGCCAATATCTCCTAAACTAAGCGTCCTAGAGCGAAAAGGGCTTTAATTCGTGACCACCCTCAAAAAATCGAAAAATCCACCCAAATCCTAAAAAAATTGAAATTTTTATATGAAAAACTTCTTTTGGCCATATCTCCTAAACTAAGCGTCCTAGAGCGAAAAGGACGATAATTCGTGACCACCCCCAAAAAATCGAAAAATCCACCCAAATCCTAAAAAAATTGAAATTTTTATATGAAAAACTTCTTTTGGCCATATCTCCTAAACTAAGCGTCCTAGAGCGAAAAGGGCTTTAATTCGTGACCACCCTCAAAAAATCGAAAAATCCACCCAAATCCTAAAAAATTGAAATTTTTATATGAAAAACTTCTTTTGGTCATATCTCCTAAACTAAGCGTCCTAGAGCGAAAAGGACGATAATTCGTGACCACACCCAAAAAATCGAAAAATCCACCCAAATCCTAAAAAAATTGAAATTTTTATATGAAAAACTTCTTTTGGTCATATCTCCTAAACTAAGCGTCCTAGAGCGAAAAGGACGATAATTCGTGACCACCCCCAAAAAATTGAAAAATCCACCCAAATCCTAAAAAAAATGAAATTTTTATATGAAAAACTTCTTTTGGCCATATCTCCTAAACTAAGCGTCCTAGAGCGAAAAGGGCTTTAATTCGTGACCACCCCAAAAAAATCGAAAAATCCACCCAAATCCTAAAAAAAATTGAAATTTTTATATGAAAAACTTCTTTTGGCCATATCTCCTAAACTAAGCGTCCTAGAGCGAAAAGGACGATAATTCGTGACCACCCCCAAAAAATCGAAAAATCCACCCAAATCCTAAAAAAATTGAAATTTTTATATGAAAAACTTCTTTTGGCCATATCTCCTAAACTAAGCGTCCTAGAGCGAAAAGGACGATAATTCGTGACCACCCCCAAAAAATCGAAAAATCCACCCAAATCCTAAAAAAATTGAAATTTTTATATGAAAAACTTCTTTTGGCCATATCTCCTAAACTAAGCGTCCTAGAGCGAAAAGGACGATAATTCGTGACCACCCCCAAAAAATCGAAAATCCACCCAAATCCTAAAAAAATTGAAATTTTTATATGAAAAACTTCTTTTGGCCATATCTCCTAAACTAAGCGTCCTAGAGCGAAAAGGGCTTTAATTCGTGACCACCCCCAAAAAATCGAAAAATCCACCCAAATCCTAAAAAAATTGAAATTTTTATATGAAAAACTTCTTTTGGCCATATCTCCTAAACTAAGCGTCCTAGAGCGAAAAGGACGATAATTCGTGACCACCCCCAAAAAATCGAAAAATCCACCCAAATCCTAAAAAAATTGAAATTTTTATATGAAAAACTTCTTTTGGCCATATCTCCTAAACTAAGCGTCCTAGAGCGAAAAGGGCTTTAATTCGTGACCACCCCCAAAAAATCGAAAATCCACCCAATCCTAAAAAAATTGAAATTTTTATATGAAAAACTTCGTTTGGCCATATCTCCTAAACTAAGCGTCCTAGATCGAAAAGGGCTTTAATTCGTGACTAAAAAAATTGAAATTTTTATATGAAAAACTTCTTTTGGCCATATCTCCTAAACTAAGCGTCCTAGAGCGAAAAGGGCTTTAATTCGTGACCACCCCCAAAAAAATCGAAAATCCACCCAATCCTAAAAAAATTGAAATTTTTATATGAAAAACTTCGTTTGGCCATATCTCCTAAACTAAGCGTCCTAGATCGAAAAGGGCTTTAATTCGTGACCACCCCCAAAAAATCGAAAAATCCACCCAAATCCTAAAAAAATTGAAATTTTTATATGAAAAACTTCTTTTGGTCATATCTCCTAAACTAAGCGTCCTAGAGCGAAAAGGACGATAATTCGTGACCACCCCCAAAAAATCGAAAAATCCACCCAAATCCTAAAAAAAATTAAATTTTTATATGAAAAACTTCTTTTGGCCATATCTCCTAAACTAAGCGTCCTAGAGCGAAAAGGGCTTTAATTCGTGACCACCCCCAAAAAATCGAAAAATCCACCCAAATCCTAAAAAAATTCAAATTTTTATATGAAAAACTTCTTTTGGCCATATCTCCTAAACTAAGCGTCCTAGAGCGAAAAGGACGATAATTTGTGACCACCCTCAAAAAATCGAAAAATCCACCCAAATCCTAAAAAAATTGAAATTTTTATATGAAAAACTTCTTTTGGCCATATCTCCTAAACTAAGCGTCCTAGAGCGAAAAGGACGATAATTCGTGACCACCCCCAAAAAATCGAAAAATCCACCCAAATCCTAAAAAAATTGAAATTTTTATATGAAAAGCTTCTTTTGGCCATATCTCCTAAACTAAGCGTCCTAGAGCGAAAAGGGCTTTAATTCGTGACCACCCCCAAAAAATCGAAAATCCACCCAATCCTAAAAAAATTGAAATTTTTATATGAAAAACTTCGTATGGCCATATCTCCTAAACTAAGCGTCCTAGAGCGAAAAGGACGATAATTCGTGACCACCCCCAAAAAATCGAAAAATCCACCCAAATCCTAAAAAAATTGATATTTTTATATGAAAAACTTCTTTTGGCCATATCTCCTAAACTAAGCGTCCTAGAGCGAAAAGGGCTTTAATTCGTGACCACCCTCAAAAAATCGAAAAATCCACCCAAATCCTAAAAAAATTGAAATTTTTGTATGAAAAACTTCTTTTGGCCGTATCTCCTAAACTAAGCGTCCTAGAGCGAAAAGGGCTTTAATTCGTGACCACCCCCAAAAAATAGAAAAATCAACCCAAATCCTAAAAAAATTGAAATTTTTATATGAAAAACTTCTTTTGGCCATATCTCCTAAACTAAGCGTCCTAGAGCGAAAAGGGCTTTAATTCGTGACCACCCCCAAAAAATCGAAAAATCCACCCAAATCCTAAAAAAAATTGAAATTTTTATATGAAAAACTTCTTTTGGCCATATCTCCTAAACTAAGCGTCCTAGAGCGAAAAGGACGATAATTCGTGACCACCCCCAAAAAATCGAAAAACCCACCCAAATCCTAAAAAAATTGAAATTTTTATATGAAAAACTTCTTTTGGCCATATCCTAAACTAAGCGTCCTAGAGCGAAAAGGGCTTTAATTCGTGACCACCCCCAAAAAATCGAAAATCCACCCAATCCTAAAAAAATTGAAATTTTTATATGAAAAACTTCTTTTGGCCATATTTCCTAAACTAAGCGTCCTAGAGCGAAAAGGACGATAATTCGTGACCACCCTCACAAAATCGAAAAATCCACCCAAATCCTAAAAAAATTGAAATTTTTATATGAAAAACTTCGTTTGGCCATATCTCCTAAACTAAGCGTCCTAGAGCGAAAAGGGCTTTAATTCGTGACCACCCCCAAAAAATCGAAAAATCCACCCAAATCCTAAAAAAATTGCAATTTTTATATGAAAAACTTCTTTTGGCCATATCTCCTAAACTAAGCGTCCTAGAGCGAAAAGGACGAAAATTCGTGACAACCCCCAAAAAATCGAAAAATCAACCCAAATCCTAAAAAAATTGAAATTTGTATATGAAAAACTTCTTTTGGCCATATCTCCTAAACTAAGCGTCCTAGAGCGAAAAGGGCTTTAATGCGTGACCACCCCCAAAAAATCGAAAAATCCACCCAAATCCTAAAAAAATTGAAATTTTTATATGAAAAACTTCTTTTGGCAATATCTCCTAAACTAAGCGTCCTAGAGCGAAAAGGGCTTTAATTCGTGACCACCCTCAAAAAATCGAAAAATCCACCCAAATCCTAAAAAAATTGAAATTTTTATATGAAAAACTTCTTTTGGCCATATCTCCTAAACTAAGCGTCCTAGAGCGAAAAGGACGATAATTCGTGACCACCCCCAAAAAATCGAAAAATCCACCCAAATCCTAAAAAAATTGAAATTTTTATATGAAAAACTTCTTTTGGCCGTATCTCCTAAACTAAGCGTCCTAGAGCGAAAAGGACGATAATTCGTGACCACCCCCAAAAAATCGAAAAATCCACCCAAATCCTAAAAAAATTGAAATTTTTATATGAAAAACTTCTTTTGGCCATATCTCCTAAACTAAGCGTCCTAGAGCGAAAAGGACGAAAATTCGTGACCACCCCCAAAAAATCGAAAAATCCACCCAAATCCTAAAAAAATTGAAATTTTTATATGAAAAACTTCTTTTGGCCATATCTCCTAAACTAAGCGTCCTAGAGCGAAAAGGACGATAATTCGTGACCACCCCCAAAAAATCGAAAAATCCACCCAAATCCTAAAAAAATTGAAATTTTTATATGAAAAACTTCTTTTGGCCATATCTCCTAAACTAAGCGTCCTAGAGCGAAAAGGACGATAATTCGTGACCACCCCCAAAAAATCGAAAAATCCACCCAAATCCTAAAAAAATTGAAATTTTTATATGAAAAACTTCTTTTGGCCATATCTCCTAAACTAAGCGTCCTAGAGCGAAAAGGGCTTTAATTCGTGACCACCCCCAAAAAATCGAAAATCCACCCAATCCTAAAAAAATTGAAATTTTTATATGAAAAACTTCGTTTGGCCATATCTCCTAAACTAAGCGTCCTAGATCGAAAAGGGCTTTAATTCGTGACTAAAAAAATTGAAATTTTTATATGAAAAACTTCTTTTGGCCATATCTCCTAAACTAAGCGTCCTAGAGCGAAAAGGGCTTTAATTCGTGACCACCCCCAAAAAAATCGAAAATCCACCCAATCCTAAAAAAATTGAAATTTTTATATGAAAAACTTCGTTTGGCCATATCTCCTAAACTAAGCGTCCTAGATCGAAAAGGGCTTTAATTCGTGACCACCCCCAAAAAATCGAAAAATCCACCCAAATCCTAAAAAAATTGAAATTTTTATATGAAAAACTTCTTTTGGTCATATCTCCTAAACTAAGCGTCCTAGAGCGAAAAGGACGATAATTCGTGACCACCCCCAAAAAATCGAAAAATCCACCCAAATCCTAAAAAAATTGAAATTTTTATATGAAAAACTTCGTTTGGCCATATCTCCTAAACTAAGCGTCCTAGAGCGAAAAGGGCTTTAATTCGTGACCACCCTCAAAAAATCGAAAAATCCACCCAAATCCTAAAAAAATTGAAATTTTTGTATGAAAAACTTCTTTTGGCCGTATCTCCTAAACTAAGCGTCCTAGAGCGAAAAGGGCTTTAATTCGTGACCACCCCCAAAAAATAGAAAAATCAACCCAAATCCTAAAAAAATTGAAATTTTTATATGAAAAACTTCTTTTGGTCATATCTCCTAAACTAAGCGTCCTAGAGCGAAAAGGACGATAATTCGTGACCACCCCCAAAAAATTGAAAAATCCACCCAAATCCTAAAAAAAATGAAATTTTTATATGAAAAACTTCTTTTGGCCATATCTCCTAAACTAAGCGTCCTAGAGCGAAAAGGGCTTTAATTCGTGACCACCCCAAAAAAATCGAAAAATCCACCCAAATCCTAAAAAAAATTGAAATTTTTATATGAAAAACTTCTTTTGGCCATATCTCCTAAACTAAGCGTCCTAGAGCGAAAAGGACGATAATTCGTGACCACCCTCAAAAAATCGACAAATCTACCCAAATCCTAAAAAAATTGAAATTTTTATATGAAAAACTTCTTTTGGCCATATCTCCTAAACTAAGCGTCCTAGAGCGAAAAGGGCTTTAATTCGTGACCACCCCCAAAAAATCGAAAAATCCACCCAAATCCTAAAAAAAATTGAAATTTTTATATGAAAAACTTCTTTTGGCCATATCTCCTAAACTAAGCGTCCTAGAGCGAAAAGGACGATAATTCGTGACCACCCCCAAAAAATCGAAAAACCCACCCAAATCCTAAAAAAATTGAAATTTTTATATGAAAAACTTCTTTTGGCCATATCCTAAACTAAGCGTCCTAGAGCGAAAAGGGCTTTAATTCGTGACCACCCCCAAAAAATCGAAAATCCACCCAATCCTAAAAAAATTGAAATTTTTATATGAAAAACTTCTTTTGGCCATATCTCCTAAACTAAGCGTCCTAGAGCGAAAAGGACGATAATTCGTGACCACCCCCAAAAAATTGAAAAATCCACCCAAATCCTAAAAAAAATGAAATTTTTATATGAAAAACTTCTTTTGGCCATATCTCCTAAACTAAGCGTCCTAGAGCGAAAAGGACGATAATTCGTGACCACCCTCAAAAAATCGACAAATCTACCCAAATCCTAAAAAAATTGAAATTTTTATATGAAAAACTTCTTTTGGCCATATCTCCTAAACTAAGCGTCCTAGAGCGAAAAGGGCTTTAATTCGTGACCACCCCCAAAAAATCGAAAAATCCACCCAAATCCTAAAAAAAATTGAAATTTTTATATGGAAAACTTCTTTTGGCCATATCTCCTAAACTAAGCGTCCTAGAGCGAAAAGGACGATAATTCGTGACCACCCCCAAAAAATCGAAAAACCCACCCAAATCCTAAAAAAATTGAAATTTTTATATGAAAAACTTCTTTTGGCCATATCCTAAACTAAGCGTCCTAGAGCGAAAAGGGCTTTAATTCGTGACCACCCCCAAAAAATCGAAAATCCACCCAATCCTAAAGAAATTGAAATTTTTATATGAAAAACTTCTTTTGGCCATATCTCCTAAACTAAGCGTCCTAGAGCGAAAAGGACGATAATTCGTGACCACCCTCACAAAATCGAAAAATCCACCCAAATCCTAAAAAAATTGAAATTTTTATATGAAAAACTTCGTTTGGCCATATCTCCTAAACTAAGCGTCCTAGAGCGAAAAGGGCTTTAATTCGTGACCACCCCCAAAAAATCGAAAAATCCACCCAAATCCTAAAAAAATTGCAATTTTTATATGAAAAACTTCTTTTGGCCATATCTCCTAAACTAAGCGTCCTAGAGCGAAAAGGACGAAAATTCGTGACAACCCCCAAAAAATCGAAAAATCAACCCAAATCCTAAAAAAATTGAAATTTGTATATGAAAAACTTCTTTTGGCCATATCTCCTAAACTAAGCGTCCTAGAGCGAAAAGGGCTTTAATGCGTGACCACCCCCAAAAAATCGAAAAATCCACCCAAATCCTAAAAAAATTGAAATTTTTATATGAAAAACTTCTTTTGGCAATATCTCCTAAACTAAGCGTCCTAGAGCGAAAAGGGCTTTAATTCGTGACCACCCTCAAAAAATCGAAAAATCCACCCAAATCCTAAAAAAATTGAAATTTTTATATGAAAAACTTCTTTTGGCCATATCTCCTAAACTAAGCGTCCTAGAGCGAAAAGGACGATAATTCGTGACCACCCCCAAAAAATCGAAAAATCCACCCAAATCCTAAAAAAATTGAAATTTTTATATGAAAAACTTCTTTTGGCCGTATCTCCTAAACTAAGCGTCCTAGAGCGAAAAGGACGATAATTCGTGACCACCCCCAAAAAATCGAAAAATCCACCCAAATCCTAAAAAAATTGAAATTTTTATATGAAAAACTTCTTTTGGCCATATCTCCTAAACTAAGCGTCCTAGAGCGAAAAGGACGAAAATTCGTGACCACCCCCAAAAAATCGAAAAATCCACCCAAATCCTAAAAAAATTGAAATTTTTATATGAAAAACTTCTTTTGGTCATATCTCCTAAACTAAGCGTCCTAGAGCGAAAAGGACGAAAATTCGTGACCACCCCCAAAAAATCGAAAAATCCACCCAAATCCTAAAAAAATTGAAATTTTTATATGAAAAACTTCTTTTGGCCATATCTCCTAAACTAAGCGTCCTAGAGCGAAAAGGGCTTTAATTCGTGACCACCCCAAAAAAATCGAAAAATCCACCCAAATCCTAACAAAAATTGAAATTTTTATATGAAAAACTTCTTTTGGCCATATCTCCTAAACTAAGCGTCCTAGAGCGAAAAGGACGATAATTCGTGACCACCCTCAAAAAATCGAAAAATCCACCCAAATCCTAAAAAAATTGAAATTTTTATATGAAAAACTTCTTTTGGCCATATCTCCTAAACTAAGCGTCCTAGAGCGAAAAGGGCTTTAATTCGTGACCACCCTCAAAAAATCGAAAAATCCACCCAAATCCTAAAAAAATTTAAATTTTTATATGAAAAACTTCTTTTGGCCATATCTCCTAAACTAAGCGTCCTAGAGCGAAAAGGGCTTTAATTCGTGACCACCCCCAAAAAATCGAAAAATCCACCCAAATCCTAAAAAAATTGAAATTTTTATATGAAAAACTTCTTTTGGCCATATCTCCTAAACTAAGCGTCCTAGAGCGAAAAGGGCTTTAATTCGTGACCACCCCCAAAAAATCGAAAAATCCACCCAAATCCTAAAAAAATTGAAATTTTTATATGAAAAACTTCTTTTGGCCATATCTCCTAAACTAAGCGTCCTAGAGCGAAAAGGACGATAATTTGTGACCACCCTCAAAAAATCGAAAATCCACCCAAATCCTAAAAAAATTGAAATTTTTATATGAAAAACTTCTTTTGGCCATATCTCCTAAACTAAGCGTCCTAGAGCGAAAAGGACGATAATTCGTGAACACCCCCAAAAAATCGAAAAATCCACCCAAATCCTAAAAAAATTGAAATTTTTATATGAAAAACTTCTTTTGGCCATATCTCCTAAACTAAGCGTCCTAGAGCGAAAAGGGCTTTAATTCGTGACCACCCCCAAAAAATCGAAAATCCACCCAATCCTAAAAAAATTGAAATTTTTATATGAAAAACTTCGTTTGGCCATATCTCCTAAACTAAGCGTCCTAGAGCGAAAAGGGCTTTAATTCGTGACCACCCCCAAAAAATCGAAAAATCCACCCAAATCCTAAAAAAATTGAAATTTTTATATGAAAAACTTCTTTTGGCCATATCTCCTAAACTAAGCGTCCTAGAGCGAAAAGGACGATAATTCGTGACCACCGCCAAAAAATCGAAAAATCCACCCAAATCCTAAAAAAATTGAAATTTTTATATGAAAAACTTCGTTTGGCCATATCTCCTAAACTAAGCGTCCTAGAGCGAAAAGGGCTTTAATTCGTGACCACCCCCAAAAAATCGAAAAATCCACCCAAATCCTAAAAAAATTGAAATTTTTATATGAAAAACTTCTTTTGGCCATATCTCCTAAACTAAGCGTCCTAGAGCGAAAAGGACGATAATTCGTGACCACCCCCAAAAAATCGAAAAATCAACCCAAATCCTAAAAAAATTGAAATTTGTATATGAAAAACTTCTTTTGGCCATATCTCCTAAACTAAGCGTCCTAGAGCGAAAAGGACGATAATTCGTGACCACCCCCAAAAAATCGAAAAATCCACCCAAATCCTAAAAAAATTGAAATTTTTATATGAAAAACTTCGTTTGGCCATATCTCCTAAACTAAGCGTCCTAGAGCGAAAAGGGCTTTAATTCGTGACCACCCCCAAAAAATCGAAAAATCCACCCAAATCCTAAAAAAAATTGAAATTTTTATATGAAAAACTTCTTTTGGCCATATCTCCTAAACTAAGCGTCCTAGAGCGAAAAGGTCGATAATTCGTGACCACCCCCAAAAAATCGAAAAATCAACCCAAATCCTAAAAAAATTGAAATTTGTATATGAAAAACTTCTTTTGGCCATATCTCCTAAACTAAGCGTCCTAGAGCGAAAAGGGCTTTAATTCGTGACCACCCCCAAAAAATCGAAAAATCCACCCAAATCCTAAAAAAATTGAAATTTTTATATGAAAAACTTCTTTTGGCAATATCTCCTAAACTAAGCGTCCTAGAGCGAAAGGGCTTTAATTCGTGACCACCCTCAAAAAATCGAAAAATCCACCCAAATCCTAAAAAAATTTAAATTTTTATATGAAAAACTTCTTTTGGCCATATCTCCTAAACTAAGCGTCCTAGAGCGAAAAGGACGATAATTCGTGACCACCCCCAAAAAATCGAAAAATCCACCCAAATCCTAAAAAAATTGAAATTTTTATATGAAAAACTTCTTTTGGCCATATCTCCTAAACTAAGCGTCCTAGAGCGAAAAGGGCTTTAATTCGTGACCACCCTCAAAAAATCGAAAAATCCACCCAAATCCTAAAAAAATTGAAATTTTTATATGAAAAACTTCTTTTGGCCATATCTCCTAAACTAAGCGTCCTAGAGCGAAAAGGACGATAATTCGTGACCACACCCAAAAAATCGAAAAATCCACCCAAATCCTAAAAAAATTGAAATTTTTATATGAAAAACTTCTTTTGGTCATATCTCCTAAACTAAGCGTCCTAGAGCGAAAAGGAAGATAATTCGTGACCACCCCCATAAAATTGAAAAATCCACCCAAATCCTAAAAAAATGAAATTTTTATATGAAAAACTTCTTTTGGCCATATCTCCTAAACTAAGCGTCCTAGAGCGAAAAGGGCTTTAATTCGTGACCACCCCAAAAAAATCGAAAAATCCACCCAAATCCTAAAAAAAATTGAAATTTTTATATGAAAAACTTCTTTTGGCCATATCTCCTAAACTAAGCGTCCTAGAGCGAAAAGGACGATAATTCGTGACCACACCCAAAAAATCGAAAAATCCACCCAAATCCTAAAAAAATTGAAATTTTTATATGAAAAACTTCTTTTGGTCATATCTCCTAAACTAAGCGTCCTAGAGCGAAAAGGACGATAATTCGTGACCACCCCCAAAAAATTGAAAAATCCACCCAAATCCTAAAAAAATGAAATTTTTATATGAAAAACTTCTTTTGGCCATATCTCCTAAACTAAGCGTCCTAGAGCGAAAAGGGCTTTAATTCGTGACCACCCCAAAAAAATCGAAAAATCCACCCAAATCCTAAAAAAAATTGACATTTTTATATGAAAAACTTCTTTTGGCCATATCTCCTAAACTAAGCGCCCTAGAGCGAAAAGGACGATAATTCGTGACCACCCCCAAAAAATCGAAAAATCCACCCAAATCCTAAAAAAATTGAAATTTTTATATGAAAAACTTCTTTTGGCCATATCTCCTAAACTAAGCGTCCTAGAGCGAAAAGGGCTTTAATTCGTGACCACCCCCAAAAAATCGAAAATCCACCCAATCCTAAAAAAATTGAAATTTTTATATGAAAAACTTCGTTTGGCCATATCTCCTAAACTAAGCGTCCTAGAGCGAAAAGGGCTTTAATTCGTGACCACCCCCAAAAAATCGAAAAATCCACCCAAATCCTAAAAAAATTGAAATTTTTATATGAAAAACTTCTTTTGGCCATATCTCCTAAACTAAGCGTCCTAGAGCGAAAAGGACGATAATTCGTGACCACCCCCAAAAAATCGAAAAATCCACCCAAACCTAAAAAAATTGAAATTTTTATATGAAAAACTTCTTTTGGCCATATCTCCTAAACTAAGCGTCCTAGAGCGAAAAGGGCTTTAATTCGTGACCACCCTCAAAAAATCGAAAAATCCACCCAAATCCTAAAAAAATTGAAATTTTTGTATGAAAAACTTCTTTTGGCCGTATCTCCTAAACTAAGCGTCCTAGAGCGAAAAGGACGATAATTCGTGACCACACCCAAAAAATCGAAAAATCCACCCAAATCCTAAAAAAATTGAAATTTTTATATGAAAAACTTCTTTTGGCCATATCTCCTAAACTAAGCGTCCTAGAGCGAAAAGGACGATAATTCGTGACCACCCCCAAAAAATCGAAAAATCAACCCAAATCCTAAAAAAATTGAAATTTGTATATGAAAAACTTCTTTTGGCCATATCTCCTAAACTAAGCGTCCTAGAGCGAAAAGGGCTTTAATTCGTGACCACCCCCAAAAAATCGAAAAATCCACCCAAATCCTAAAAAAATTGAAATTTTTATATGAAAAACTTCTTTTGGCAATATCTCCTAAACTAAGCGTCCTAGAGCGAAAGGGCTTTAATTCGTGACCACCCTCAAAAAATCGAAAAATCCACCCAAATCCTAAAAAAATTTAAATTTTTATATGAAAAACTTCTTTTGGCCATATCTCCTAAACTAAGCGTCCTAGAGCGAAAAGGACGATAATTCGTGACCACCCCCAAAAAATCGAAAAATCCACCCAAATCCTAAAAAAATTGAAATTTTTATATGAAAAACTTCTTTTGGCCATATCTCCTAAACTAAGCGTCCTAGAGCGAAAAGGGCTTTAATTCGTGACCACCCTCAAAAAATCGAAAAATCCACCCAAATCCTAAAAAAATTGAAATTTTTATATGAAAAACTTCTTTTGGCCATATCTCCTAAACTAAGCGTCCTAGAGCGAAAAGGACGATAATTCGTGACCACACCCAAAAAATCGAAAAATCCACCCAAATCCTAAAAAAATTGAAATTTTTATATGAAAAACTTCTTTTGGTCATATCTCCTAAACTAAGCGTCCTAGAGCGAAAAGGACGATAATTCGTGACCACCCCCAAAAAATTGAAAAATCCACCCAAATCCTAAAAAAATGAAATTTTTATATGAAAAACTTCTTTTGGCCATATCTCCTAAACTAAGCGTCCTAGAGCGAAAAGGGCTTTAATTCGTGACCACCCCAAAAAAATCGAAAAATCCACCCAAATCCTAAAAAAAATTGAAATTTTTATATGAAAAACTTCTTTTGGCCATATCTCCTAAACTAAGCGTACTAGAGCGAAAAGGACGATAATTCGTGACCACCCTCAAAAAATCGAAAAATCCACCCAAATCCTAAAAAAATTGAAATTTTTATATGAAAAACTTCTTTAGGCCATATCTCCTAAACTAAGCGTCCTAGAGCGAAAAGGGCTTTAATTCGTGACCACCCCCAAAAAATCGAAAAATCCACCCAAATCCTAAAAAAATTGAAATTTTTATATGAAAAACTTCTTTTGGCCATATCTCCTAAACTAAACGTCCTAGAGCGAAAAGGACGATAATTCGTGACCACCCCCAAAAAATCGAAAAATCCACCCAAATCCTAAAAAAATTGAAATTTTTATATGAAAAACTTCTTTTGGCCATATCTCCTAAACTAAGCGTCCTAGAGCGAAAAGGACGATAATTTGTGACCACCCTCAAAAAATCGAAAAATCCACCCAAATCCTAAAAAAATTGAAATTTTTATATGAAAAACTTCTTTTGGCCGTATCTCCTAAACTAAGCGTCCTAGAGCGAAAAGGACGATAATTCGTGACCACCCCCAAAAAATCGAAAAATCCACCCAAATCCTAAAAAAATTGAAATTTTTATATGAAAAACTTCTTTTGGCCATATCTCCTAAACTAAGCGTCCTAGAGCGAAAAGGACGATAATTCGTGACCACCCCCAAAAAATCGAAAAATCCACCCAATCCTAAAAAAATTGAAATTTTTATATGAAAAACTTCGTTTGGCCATATCTCCTAAACTAAGCGTCCTAGAGCGAAAAGGGCTTTAATTCGTGACCACCCCAAAAAATCGAAAAATCCAACCAAATCCTAAAAAAATTGAAATTTTTATATGAAAAACTTCTTTTGGCCATATCTCCTAAACTAAGCGTCCTAGAGCGAAAAGGGCTTTAATTCGTGACCACCCCCAAAAAATCGAAAAATCCACCCAAATCCTAAAAAAATTGAAATTTTTATATGAAAAACTTCTTTTGGCCATATCTCCTAAACTAAGCGTCCTAGAGCGAAAAGGACGATAATTCGTGACCACCCCAAAAAATCGAAAAATCCACCCAAATCCTAAAAAAATTGAAATTTTTATATGAAAAACTTCTTTTGGCCATATCTCCTAAACTAAGCGTCCTAGAGCGAAAAGGGCTTTAATTCGTGACCACCCCCAAAAAATCGAAAAATCCACCCAAATCCTAAAAAAATTGAAATTTTTATATGAAAAACTTCTTTTGGCCATATCTCCTAAACTAAGCGTCCTAGAGCGAAAAGGGCTTTAATTCGTGACCACCTCCAAAAATTGAAAATTCCATCCAAATCCTAAAAATGTTGAAATTTTTATATGAAAAACTTCTTTTGGCCATATCTCCTAAACTAAGCGTCCTAGAGCGAAAAGTACGATAATTCGTGACCACCCAAAAAAAGGAAAAACCACCCAAATCCTAAAAAAAATGAAATATTTTTATGAAAAACTTCTTTTGGGCATATCTCCTAAACTAAGCGTCCTAGAGCGAAAAGGGCGATAATTCGTGACCACCCTCAAAAAATCGAAAGATCCACCCAAATCCTAAAAAAATTTAAATTTTTATATGAAAAACTTCTTTTGGAAATATCTCCTAAGCTAAGCGTCGTAGAGCGAAAAGGACGATAATTCGTGACCACCCTCAAAAAATCGAAAAATCCACCCAAATCCTAAAAAAAATTGAAATGTGTATATGAAAAACTTCTTTTGGGCATATTTTCTAAACTAAGCGTCCTAGAGCGAAAAGGACGATAATTCGTGAGCACCCTCAAAAAATCGAAAAATCCACCCAAATCCTATAAAAATTGAAATTTTTATATGAAAAACTTCTTTTGGCCATATCTCCTAAACTAAGCGTCCTAGAGCGAAAAGGGCTTTAATTCGTGACCACCCCAAAAAAATCGAAAAATCCACCCAAATCCTAAAAAAAATTGAAATTTTTATATGAAAAACTTCTTTTGGCCATATCTCCTAAACTAAGCGTCCTAGAGCGAAAAGGACGATAATTCGTGACCACCCCCAAAAAATCGAAAAATCCACCCAAATCCTAAAAAAATTGAAATTTTTATATGAAAAACTTCTTTTGGCCATATCTCCTAAACTAAGCGTCCTAGAGCGAAAAGGACGATAATTCGTGACCACCCCCAAAAAATCGAAAAATCCACCCAAATCCTAAAAAAATTGAAATTTTTATATGAAAAACTTCTTTTGGCCATATCTCCTAAACTAAGCGTCCTAGAGCGAAAAGGGCTTTAATTCGTGACCACCCCCAAAAAATCGAAAAATCCACCCAAAATCCTAAAAAAATTGAAATTTTTATATGAAAAACTTCTTTTGGCCATATCTCCTAAACTAAGCGTCCTAGAGCGAAAAGGACGATAATTCGTGACCACCCCCAAAAAATCGAAAAATCCGCCCAAATCCTAAAAAAATTGAAATTTTTATATGAAAAACTTCTTTTGGCCATATCTCCTAAACTAAGCGTCCTAGAGCGAAAAGGACGATAATTCGTGACCACCACCAAAAAATCGAAAAATCCACCCAAATCCTAAAAAAATTCAAATTTTTATCTGAAAAAGTTCTTTTGGTCATATCTCCTAGGTTAGGTTAGGTTAGGTTATGTGGCAGCCCGATGTATTAGGCTCACTTAGACTATTCAGTCCATTGTGATACCACAGTGGTGAACTTCTCTCTTATCACTGAGTGCTGCCCGATTCCATGTTAAGCTCAATGACAAGGGACCTCCTTTTTATAGCCGAGTCCGAACGGCGTTCCACATTCCAGTGAAACCACTTAGAGAAGCTTTGAAACCCTCAGAAATGTCACCAGCATTACTGAGGTGGGATAATCCACCGCTGAAAAACTTTTTGGTGTTCGGTCGTAGCAGGAATCGAACCCACGACCTTGTGTATGCAAGGCGGGCATGCTAACCATTGCACCACGGTGGCTCCCGGTCATATCTCCTAAACTAAGCGTCCTAGAGCGAAAAGGACGATAATTCGTGACCACCCTCAAAAAATCGAAAAATCCACCCAAATCCTAAAAAAATTGAAATTTTTATATGAAAAACTTCTTTTGGCCATATCTCCTAAACTAAGCGTCCTAGAGCGAAAATTGCTTTAATTCGTGACCACCTCCAAAAATTGAAAATTCCATCCAAATCCTAAAAATTTTGAAATTTTTATATGTAAAACTTCTTTTTGCCATATCTCCTAAACTAAGCGTCCTAGAGCGAACAGGGCTTTAATTCGTGACCACCCCCAAATAATTGAAAATTCCATGCAAATTGCAAAAAAAATTATATTTTTATATGAAAAACTTCTTGTTGCCATATCTCCTAAACTAAGCGTCTTAGAGCGAAAAGGGCCTTAATTCGTGACCACCCCCAAAAAATCGAAAAATCCAACCAAATCCTAAAAAAATTGAAATTTTTATATGAAAAACTTCTTTTGGCCATATCTCCTAAACTAAGCGTCCTAGAGCGAAAAGGACGATAATTCGTGACCACTCCCAAAAAATCGAAAAATCCACCCAAATCCTAAAAAAATTGAAATTTTTATATGAAAAACTTCTTTTGGCCATATCTCCTAAACTAAGCGTCCTAGAGCGAAAAGGGCTTTAATTCGTGAGCACCCTCAAAAAATCGAAAAATCCACCCAAATCCTAAAAAAATTCAAATTTTTATATGAAAAACTTTTTTTGGCCATATCTCCTAAACTAAGCGTCCTAGAGCGAAAAGGACGATAATTCGTGACCACCCCCAAAAAATCGAAAAATCCACCCAAATCCTAAAAAAATTGAAATTTTTATATGAAAAACTTCTTTTGGTCATATCTCCTAAACTAAGCGTCCTAGAGCGAAAAGGGCGATAATTCGTGACCACCCTCAAAAAATCGAAAAATCCACCCAAATCCTAAAAAAATTGAAATTTTTATATGAAAAACTTCTTTTGGCCATATCTCCTAAACTAAGCGTCCTAGAGCGAAAAGGACGATAATTCGTGACCACCCTCAAAAAATCGAAAAATCCACCCAAATCCTAAAAAAATTGAAATTTTTATATGAAAAACTTCTTTTGGTCATATCTTCTAAACTAAGCGTCCTAGAGCGAAAATTGCTTTAATTCGTGACCACCTCCAAAAATTGAAAATTCCATCCAAATCCTAAAAATTTTGAAATTTTTATATGTAAAACTTCTTTTTGCCATATCTCCTAAACTAAGCGTCCTAGAGCGAACAGGGCTTTAATTCGTGACCACCCCCAAATAATTGAAAATTCCATGCAAATTGCAAAAAAAATTATATTTTTATATGAAAAACTTCTTGTTGCCATATCTCCTAAACTAAGCGTCTTAGAGCGAAAAGGGCCTTAATTCGTGACCGCCCCCAAAAAATTGAAAATTCCATCCAAATCCTAAAAAAATTTAAATTTTTATATGAAAAACTTCTTTTGGCCATATCTCCTAAGCTAAGCGTCTTTGAGCGAAAAGGACGATAATTCGTGACCACCCCCAAAAAATCGAAAAATCCACCTAAATCCTAAAAAAATTGAAATTTTTATATGAAAAACTTCTTTTGGCCATAACTCCTAAACTAAGCGTCCTAGAGCGAAAAGGGCTTTAATTTGTGACCACACCCAAAAAATCGAAAAATCCACCCAAATCCTAAAAAAATTGAAATTTTTATATCAAAAACTTCTTTTGGCCATATCTCCTAAACTAAGCGTCCTAGAGCGAAAAGGGCTTTAATTCGTGACCACCCTCAAAAAATCGAAAAATCCACCCAAATCCTAAAAAAATTCAAATTTTTATATGAAAAACTTCTTTTGGTCATATCTCCTAAACTAAGCGTCCTAGAGCGAAAAGGACGATAATTCCGGACCACCCAAAAAAAGGAAAAACCACCCAAATCCTAAAAAAATTGAAATTTTTTTATGAAAAACTTCTTTTGGCCATATCTCCTAAACTAAGCGTCCTAAAGCGAAAAGGACGATAATTCGTGACCACCCTCAAAAAATCGGAAAATCCACCCAAATCCTAAAAAAATTGAAATTTTTATATGAAAAACTTCTTGTGGCCATATCTCCTAAACTAAGCGTCCTAGAGCGAAAAGGGCTTTAATTCGTGACCACCTCCAAAAATTGAAAATTCCATCCAAATCCTAAAAATGTTGAAATTTTTATATGAAAAACTTCTTTTGGCCATATCTCCTAAACTAAGCGTCCTAGAGCGAAAAGTACGATAATTCGTGACCACCCAAAAAAAGGAAAAACCACCCAAATCCTAAAAAAAATGAAATATTTTTATGAAAAACTTTTGGGCATATCTCCTAAACTAAGCGTCCTAGAGCGAAAAGGGCGATAATTCGTGACCACCCTCAAAAAATCGAAAGATCCACCCAAATCCTAAAAAAATTTAAATTTTTATATGAAAAACTTCTTTTGGAAATATCTCCTAAGCTAAGCGTCGTAGAGCGAAAAGGACGATAATTCGTGACCACCCTCAAAAAATCGAAAAATCCACCCAAATCCTAAAAAAAATTGAAATGTGTATATGAAAAACTTCTTTTGGGCATATTTTCTAAACTAAGCGTCCTAGAGCGAAAAGGACGATAATTCGTAAGCACCCTCAAAAAATCGAAAAATCCACCCAAATCCTATAAAAATTGAAATTTTTATATGAAAAACTTCTTTTGGCCATATCTCCTAAACTAAGCGTCCTAGAGCGGAAAGGACTTTAATTCCTGACCGTCCCTAAAAAATTGAAAATTCCATCCGACTCCTAAAAAATTTAAATTTTTATATGAAAAACTTCTTTTAGCTATATCTCCTTAAATATGCGCCCTAGAGGGAAAATCCTAAAAATATTGAAATTTTTCCATATCTGTATAAATATGCGTCCTAGAGCGAAAATGACTTCAATTCTCCTAAACTAAGCGTCCTACAGCCAAACGGACGTTAATTCGTTATCACCTTCTTTACACATTGTCGTATATTTAGCGACACAGCTTCTATATGCATACAGTGCAATTCATAAAATTTGCTACTAACTCTACCACTTTTAAATTCTTACTGGATAAATGAATGGTCTGTAAAAATATATTTGTTGTTACCGGAGGTTTCGCCAATATGTTTGTACTAATATCTACTTAAAACTAGGGTTCAGCTAAAACTGAAATTACTATGCTCGCGGAAAGTATTAGAAGCTACTTTGAAGATGTTCATAGTCTTCACCTCTCAGAAGTGAACACTCACGGCCGCCAAAAATTTTATCCACATTTAGGACATGTCCACTTTTAAGAGTTTACTTTTAATGTGATAATCTTGTAAACGTCTCTCAGAAATGGTCCACTTTTAAGAGATGCTAGTAAAATGTTCTGAACTTACCACAAAAATGGTTTCTGCTTTGTTTATTTCTGTTTTTTTTTTTTTTTTTTTTTTTGAATGTTTCTTTAATGCTCACGTATGTATTTCTCATAAATCAATAACGCATATTCAACAAGTGGTGGAACAAAATGTTTTTGTTTCCAAAGGCTTCGCGCAACATCAAACGAATATATGCAATTAAATAAATTCACCACAAATACTCAAGTATTTACATAAACTATCGTCCACTCTTCTTTTTGTCATCTAGTTTATCATATTTTTGGATTTTTTTTTCATTAAGATTATTATAAATCGAACCAATATTATGAACCGATCGATGCAAACTGCAAGACATTTCAAATCAGAGCTAACACAAACTTACATGCATTACTAGTGACATCTGGCGCATACTTATTAGAACGTTGCAACAACCCTGTCTTATATACAAATGCTAGAAATGTATGTGAATTCATACATTAAGTTGATGTTTATTGAACACAGTTTAAAACGCACAATATTCTGTACAAATTTTGTAATTTCAAAATTATATATGTAGAACATTTTGAATCATTTAACGATTTTTATAGCTGCATTTTTTAAAATTCGGAATCGATCTCATTCGCAAGAATAACTCCAAATAAAGAGGTTCTTGTAAGTATAAATTTCATTTTATATCTGTGCGAACATGAAAATTTTATTATGCATGATTTCAAATTGTCCAAATTACGCGAATATACATAAATATGAAAACAGAACCGGAAAAAACCAAGAGAATTATGGTAAAACGATGCTTTACTATAAATTTTTGTGATTGATTTTTGTTTCAATAAAAAATTGTTGAATCAATTAAATTTTTAAAACTCAAATAATGCGCTTTACAGACTATCAGTTATTCCGGACGGAATGTCGGTATTTGTAAAGAATCTGTGACGGCCACCATATAAAGGTAAGTACTATGTTCGCTTTTCGAGTTGAAATTTTCGCGGTTACTTTATTAATACAGTTCAATATAAAGCAGATAAATTAATTCAATTGATACACAGTCTCTTGTTCCTCTAAATTTCGGCAAGATATTATGGGAATATGTTTGTTATCATTTACAATTTTGATTATTTAAGGAAAAGTAATCGCGAAAATAAAGTGGTTTTCAACTCGAAAACAGAACATAGTACACACCTTAACATATGAAATACATTTCGTACAATTTTACCATTCGTATGATTTATTGTACAACTTGTAAATATATGAAGTATTTCATTGCCTACTGGGGAATTTCTGGCATGTCTCATATTCTTTGCGCAACACGTCTATATTAAGGCTGATTCGCCATTTCCCTTTATTAACTGTTGCCATCATCATGATTTGATAGGAAGGTTTCGGTAGAATTACCCTATACCTTACCAGACATCAAGTCTAAAAAATACCATTGTGTACACATGAGTGCCATCTATTGGTTAGAATGGGCAACGCACATATCATACATGGTTGTATAGAAAGGGGAGTAGCGAATGCAGAGTTGTGATGAAAAAAGAGAGTTGTGGAGACTGACCTTACACAAAGTCGTGAGACAGGCTTAGCACAACTTATTGCAACTCACGCTTGTCATTAGTGAAGTCAAAGTCGAAGTCAGTGCGTGCAAATAAGGTACTCCCACATAGGAGTTGAATTGGCAGTATTGTTGTTAGTGCGAAATAACCTGCAAATTTGAATTTTTAAATCGGCATTGGTATATGGAAATATTATTTTTTTCGGTAAAGTTTTGGAAATTATAGAAGACTCTGGACGGGATTATAGTGTTTTATTTTTAAAATATAGATATTAGGCGACATTAATAAGTGGATTTATTGGATTTATGAGAACTTTTCGTCATTTTATGAAATATACCTCGGGTAAGAATAAATGAACAATGTGCGCCAGCACAACTGTTACATTTCTTTTTATCTAATTATATGTATATGGTATATTGGAAATTATAGGATTTGTGTCGAGACGTTTGGGTTTAGGAAACCCTATGAAGGTACTGGTTTCACTAATTGGGAATTCGTCTGTGATTTGGTCAGTGACAACTTGGGACATATCAACCCTGAAGGCACACGAAATCCCGAGGTTAATAACCTCTACTACACGGAAACAATGTTAAGTGAGTAGAAACATTAAAACATGCAGCAACAATATTCATATGAGCAAATTCATTAAAAATTTACCACCCTGCCAACATTTTTTGAATTTGGGGACTCTTTTGAGAATCCCCACTACGTCGAAAACAATCATATACGACATCAAAAACTCGTCGGAAAAGCGCCGTCACTATTGAGAAGTTGTACCACGCCAAGTTACTACAAAAATGTTTCGCATGAGTGCAATTATTAGGTGCCTTTATAGATCAATTTAGAACGACGCCAATAAGGGACCCTCCAAACAATCAGAAAAAGTGCATTTTAAGATAGTTGTAAAAGAATCATTGTGGTCGAGTAAAACACGTTTGTTTAGATATTTATTAATTTGATTAAACATTTACAAATTCTTAAAAATATAACATTTATACCACTATCACATTACATTTAACATAATTTTTGGCATTAATGATGATGTTGAGTTACAAGTAGCGAGTTACATGTTGCTGCGTCTATCAACCAGTGTTTTTATTCCATGGAGGCAGCGTGTCTGTAAAATATCTGAAAAACAATCACTTTATTCCATTTGGAAAATCACCAAATTGTTCACCAATATACCTTTCACAATTTTAAGCGTATAATCTATGTTTTCAGAACTTTATTTTCGTTTTTATTTAATTAAAATATAACAAGCTGGTTGCGCTTGGCGTTTCACAAAAAAAATGGCTTTTTTAACAGTAGGGATGGCAAATTACTTGCATGTACTTTTTGATGTACCTTTTCATGATGGTTGAAGTGACATTTACGAGTCTGTGGTAACGATGAGGTTGAAATGGAACTTTGAAATGCTGGCAGGGCACTCAAAATTAATAAACTATAAAAATATTTCGAAAAAAGAGAACGTAAATTTTGCATAAACCTTCTTACGTAACTTGAAATTCACGTGGCTTCACTATTTTTTACTTCGCCATTTTGTAAAAACGGAACAGAAAATAAAACAACAAAAAAGAAAAATCAGTAAAACTTCAAATTTATTAAAAACGAAAGTAATCTAATTAAATAAAAAAATTAAAAAAAAATTAATACAAATACAAAAATTAAAAAGTAACTTTTTTTGTTGAAAATAAATATGTTACTAAAATTAAAAAAAGAGAAAAATCAACTCTTTGAAACATATTTGAAATCTTATGTAATGAATTAAATCCTAAAAATCAATAAGCCAAATTTCTTGAAAACAATTTGAAAGCTTATATTGTGAAATTATATACAAAAGCAAAAAGAAAATATTTGAAATATTATTTAAACATTTTTTTTTTAAGAAAACGAACAAGAATAAAACAAAAACAATTATGTACAAATAAATCGAAAAATTGCTACTTATAAAAATTTAAATAAAAAAAAGAAAAAAACTCATATGAAAACCTGTAATCGATAAAAATCATTTTTGTATTCAAATAATAATAATAACATCCAAATCCATTCTCAATATTTTGTAAAAAAAAAGAAAATAAGTTTAGCGAAATAAAAAGTATAAAGAATGATTTTGATAACATAAAAACTTAACACAATTTGGATTTTATTATTATCATTTCATTATTAATTTTTTATTATTATGTATTTATATTTATATTTCTAATTGATATCTAGGAGTAAGTTCATATACAAATTTATTTATACAAATTTTCACGAAACCCTTTATAATGAATTCGAAACAATATATTGAAATGTGAATCGATTTTTGAAATTAAAATGTGCTGAGTTTTTAATTAAAGGATTGAGGATGTAGCTGGTTTGTAAGAGAAGTGTCGTGGAAATTTCTTGGGAGATTCCTTATAAAAATAAATGGCTAAAAAGGATCTCAAGGATGATCTATATAAGGGTCATGTTAAGGGGGGGTAGCCGAACGAACCACATCCAACAGGTTCAAAAAAAAAAATCATTAATAAAATTCATTTTCATTTCCGGAATTGTATAAAAACATTTAAAGAATGTCTGTCTGTCCGTCTTTCTGTAATAAGAAATTCATATTTGAATTTCTACTTGTTCACCGTTAAGAAAAATTAAAAGAGAAATTATAATAGGGAGCCACCGTGGTGCAATGGTTAGCATGCCCGCCTTGCATACACAAGGTCGTGGGTTCGATTCCTGCTACGACCGAACACCAAAAAGTTTTTCGGCGGTGGATTATCCCACCTCAGTAATGCTGGTGACATTTCTGAGGGTTTCAAAGCTTCTCTAAGTGGTTTCACTGGAATGTGGAAAGCCGTTCGGACTCGGCTATAAAAAGGAGGTCCCTTGTCATTGAGCTTAACATGGAATCGGGCAGCACTCAGTGATAAGAGAGAAGTTCACCACTGTGGTATCACAATGGACTGAATAGTCTAAGTGAGCCTGATACATCGGGCTGCCACATAACCTAACCTAACCTAACCTAAAAGAGAAATTATTATCAACACCTGGCACTTATTTTTAAATGGATGGATAATAACGGATCGAAACCCGCATTTCCGGCGAGCTACAGCCACAGCTTAAATTCATAGTGCCACCGTTATCACCACAAATCTTGTCCATCACAAATCTTACAGTGTGTCGGATCGATACGACTTGTCGGCGATGACTAAATAATCGGTAAATGTGTTATCGATCCCATAAACATGCAGCAGTATCGATTATGCCTTCGGACTTAACTTATAATGTTCCGGATAGTGTATCGTTTTTGCAATTTAATTGCAACGGGCTACGGGGGAAGATTAGTGAGATCGTGGACTTTATGAATCGGAAAAGGATAAGGGTCGCGGCGATCCAGGAAACTAAGCTGAATTCCACCTGCAGCCTACGCCATTGTGATGGATACAATGTGCTTCGAAAGGATCGCACATTGTATCCATCCTGGCTTTCATATTACACCGTTCCGTGCAGTATAGACCTATCCCGCTTGTGCCAGACACTAGTGACCCGTATATGGAATGTATGGGGGTAGCAGTCAAGTCTTGGGTTGCCGAGATAGAGCTATACAATGTGTATATACCGCCGGTTGGTAGCTGTGCTCCAGGTTATAGCCCAAACATTGAGTGGCTGTTGTGCGGGCATAAACGATTGGTTCTAGGAGACTTTAATGCCCACCATGAACTTTGGCATTCTCTCCTAGGTAATGACCAGAGAGGCATAGCTTTAACAGAGCAGATAGGTGAATCCACATTTTGCACGGTGAACGAAGAGGCTCCACGATAAATAACGTCTCCTGGCAACCCGTAATTTCATTGGGATCGGACCACCTCCCCATAATTCTCACCGACCCTTCGATTTCATAACCTCTGAACGCCGGACATTTTAATCAAAAGAAAGCCAACTGGGAAGGCTTCAGAGAATACACCGATCGCCGCTTCAGTGAGCTCCCGTCCCCCTCTCATGTTTATGCTGCCCAGAGGGCGTTTCGGGACATCATCAACGCAGCAGGCGTCGCTTCATACCTGCTGGTCGAATTGCCCAAGTGAGGCCCAACTTCCCAGCCGAAGCGGCGGAACTCGCAGACAAGCGTGATGAAAGCCGTCGTGCTAACCCTGCTGATCCTAGAATCAGAGAACTAAATCTAGAGATTATTAAGATAGTCGACGAGCACAAGCGGAACACTTGGTTAGAGCACCTGAAGCAATGTAACTTAGGCACAGGGACTGGTAAATTGTGATCAACAGTTAGAGCCCTCTCGAACTACAAGGGATGATGGGATTTCAGTCACCTTTGGCGACGTGACTGATCCGAAGAGATGCGCCAAATACTTCAACCGACAGTTTGTCGAGCATCCCGAGAGTGATAGAGTGAAAAGGAGAGCCACACGTCGCATAAGTGGTCTCCGAGCCGACGACACACCATAATTTACTGCAGCCGAAGTTACCAGTGTCATCAACAGCGCGAAACCATCTAAGGCGCTGGGCCCCGACGGAATTTCAATGCTAATGTTGAAGCATCTGGGAATACTGGGAGTTGAGTACCTGACCAGACTCCACAATTTGTCCTTAGAATCACTCATTATACCCGATGTCTGGAAGATGGGAAGGGAGATTCCACTACTGAAACCAGGCAAAGATTCGAGTAAAGGTGAATCGTACAGACCGATATCCCTTCTCTCGCCAGTAGCCAAGACACTTGAGGCACTACTCCTCCCTAGCCTTGTGGAGAATTTTCCAGCTGCCCACCATCAACATGGATTCCGTAAGGTATATAGTACGACGGCAGCCTTACATGCCATTTCGACACATATCAATAAGGGACTTAATCAGCCCAGGCCGTGTCATAGGAACGTCCTCGTGGCGCTTGACCTTTCGAAAGCATTCGATACGGTCAACCATGCCACATTATTTCACTCCTACCGGCAGGAGTGAAACGTTGGGTGCTGAATTATATGTGTGGACGCCAGTCGTACGTGGAATTCAGGGACAAAAAGTCAAAACCCCGTAGAGTTAAAAAGGGAGTTCCCCAGGGTGGGGTGATATCTCCGGCACTGTTTAACGTCTACCTGTCCTCGATTCCACGCCCACTTGATGGCGTCGAGATTGTATCATATGCGGATGACTGTACAATCTTGGCATCTGGGCCCAATGTTGATAACATCTACTTAGCTAATCTTACCAGTTATTTCACTGCGAGAAACTTGAGGATATCCTCAAATCCTCAGCTACACTATTCACTACATGAACGGCAGAAGTGCGCAAGCAGTTGAATATTAGTGTCGATGGCGAAATAATTCCGACCACAAATTACCCCAAGATTCTTGGGGTCACATTCGACAGCGCTACAAAAGAGAACCTCTAGATCAAGCAGCGTACCAGGCAGGTTTGAACAGGATTCATGAGGATACTGTAGCTGAAGCGGTGAGAAGCTACAAGGTTAATCCTGATCTCGGAGTCCGTCCACCGCCCATAGCACCGGAGGAAAGAGACCTCCCACGGCAGACTAAGGTAGTTTTAGCCCAGTTAAGATCAGGCAAATGCAGCCGCCTCAATTCCTATTTATCAGTGATTGATAGCAGCGTAGCTGACGTATGTCCAATTTGCAACCAAGGGCCACACGACACGCGTCATCTTTTCTCTTGCCCGGCTAAACCAACCCGACATACCGCCAGGTCACTCTGGACGCACCCCACCTTAGTCGCAGAGTTCCTCGATCTGGCCACAAGCTGAAGTACCAAAGCGTATAACATAAAAGTGGATGAAATCACAATAAACTGTTACAACAACAACAATATATGGGATATGTTCGACACGAGCACTGTCGTCCGGAATAACTGATAGTCTGTAAAGCGCATAAGACTTTAAGGTGGGTACTAGGGCTGTCATTTGGGATCGATTTAAAAAAACCGGGATTCGGGATTTCAAAATATAGAACCCCGGGATTTTTCAGGATCCCGAAATTTTTGGGATTGTTTAAATATGTTAAATTGTTGTACATTAAACAAATTTAGTTTAATTAAATTTTATTAACAAAAACAAAAGAACAAATATTATGACCAAAATGCACTATTTCTGATAGTTTGAAGGGGCTCTTATTGGCGTCGTTCTAAATTTATTAAAAAAGGCAACTAATAATTGCACTCATGCAATACGTTTTTAGAGTAACTTGGCGTGGTACAACTTCTCAATAGTGACGGCGCTTTTCCGACCAGTTTTGGATGTCATATACGATTGTTTTCGACGTGGTGGGGATTCTCAGAAGCGCCGTCAAATTCAACAAATGTTGGCAGGGATTAGGCGTATATTCGTATACTTTTGTACTTCATCGATTTAAGTAAAAATATCAAGGCATCCAAATTTTTATCAGATAAACGCGATCTTGTCACATTTTCGATGGACCTTTTAGCATTGCTTTTTATTCTATGTGACACGAATTCCATTTCACAAGAACTCATTATTCGTTTGCTTCGATTTTTGATAAAATTGTGCTGTTTAGTATACCGCATGTATAATAAATTCTTACTCAAGGTGTACCATAAATTTGTCGGGTATGAAATCTAAGGACCGCTTACACTGAGTGAAGACTCCAATTTATTAATAAACAATCATAAACAGCCATAATTTTAACAAATTCGAATTATTTTTTTCAGAATCCCGGGTGAAAGCGCTGGTGGGTACTACTTTCGGTTTTCGAGTTGAAATTTTCGCGGTGACTTTATTAAAACAGTTCAATACAACATAGATAAATTAACTCAATTGATTCGCAGTTTCTTGTTCCTCCAGATTTCTGCAAGACTTTATAGGAATATGTTGGTTTTCATTTAAAATTTTTATTATATCAGGAAAGGTAATCGCGAAAATAAAATGATTTTCAACTCGAAACCCGAAGAAAGTACCCACCTTTAATTGGGAAAATTTTCGTGAATTTTTTTCTTTGTATGCTTGAAATAATTAAAATGAATTTCAATTTTAGAAATTCTTGCTACTGTATTAAAAACATGCTGCTAACATGTTGAATTCTGCTTTTAAGGGTAATTTGTGTTTTATTTCTCAAATTCTTCTCAAATAGAATTTGAGCCTAATCCTTGGCAAAATGTATGAAAGCGTGTTGGATATAAACATATCTCCAGTGCTTATGTTTATTGGCATACTTATAAGAGAGAGATTGCAATGTGCAATATAGACGCTAGATGTCACTAACAGTGTATGTCAGTTTGTGTTGGTGCAGATTTGAAACGGCTTGCAGTTTGGGCCGGCAAATATAATATCGATGAGTTTTATAACTTTCTGATTTGAAAGCCATCAAAAAAGATAAAGGCTAATAAAAAAGATTGGAGTGAGTGGTATTGTGTCTAAATATCTAAGTATTATTGGTGACTTTCTCAAAATATTGCCAATAGTGGTGTGTTTCATGCACGGTTCATGGAAAACATGATCTTGATACTTCTGACATAAACATAAAACCAATAAGGAACCGGCAAATATTGTGGGTAAGTTTAATATGTATTACTAAATTTAGTTACCTGTTTTTGGTGAAGGATAATCTACACTGGCTGGAAGATCTAAAAATCTTCAAATAATAGGAATGCAAATATGCAAATTCCCTGAACGTGGCTGATTGCGATTTGGTATCTTGACCAAAGGTTTCCTGGTTCTTTAATAAAATATGTAAATGGGGTCGAAGTTTACACCTTCCATATATTTAAATCATGTGGGAAATATTCTTAAAGCTCCTCTAAGCGTTCTATCAAGGGAGCCACCGTTGTCCAAAATTTAGTATGCCAATCCCAGTTTCGACAGAGTACCAAGAACTTTTGTTAATCACTCATTAACAAGAGTAAAGTTCAACATCTATGGTAAATTGAAATGACCAGCACTTCTTAACAAGAGAGAAGTTCTACTGTTGAATTACAATACACCGAATAGACTATGTAAGCCAAAAATATAGGGCTGCCACTATACCTTACCTACATTTCGAATAATTCTTACAGGTATCTGAGATCTTTCAGTTATGATATTATATGTATGTTATATTAAGGAACCATTTTGCTTAAATTACTACTAAACCACCATTATTAGTATTTGTATTATTTTTAATAACTGTGATAGTAATCTGAGCCAATGGTGGAAGAGTCGATAATCCAGAATAAACTTCCGAAGGATGGCAATACATAACATGCAAAAATTGGTCCATAACCCCCTGGGGGTCGTGGTGAGTGGATCTGAGCATGTCCGTCCGTCCGTCCGTCTGTTGAAATCACGCTAACTTCCGAACGAAACAAACTATCGACATGAAACTTGGCACACGTAGTTGTTATTGATGTAGGTGGGATGGTATTGCAAATGGGCCATATCGGTCCACTTTTACGTATAGCCCCCATATAAACTGACCCCCAAATTTGGCTTGCGGGGGCTCTAAGAGAAGCAAATTTCATCCGATACGGCTGAAATTTGATACATGGAAGTATATGGTCTCTAACATCTATGCAAAAATTGGTCGACATCGATCTATAATTATATATAGCCCCCATATAAACCGATCGCCAGATTTGACCTCCGGAGCCTCTTGGAAGACCAAAATTCATTTGATTCAGTTCAAATTTGGTACGTGGTGTTAATATATGGCCTCAAACACCCATTCAGGAATTGGTTCATATCAGTCCATAAATATATATAGCCCCCTTATAAACCGATCCCCAGATTTAACATCCGGTGCCTTTTGGAGATGCAAAATTCCGTTGAAATTTAGTACGTGGTGGTAGTATATGATATTTAACAGCCATGCCAAAAGTGGTCCATATCAGTCCATAATCATATATTGCCCCATATAAACCGATCCCGAGATTTGGTTTTGGAGCCTCTTGGAGGAGCAAATTTCAGCCGAGTCAGTTGAAATTTGGTACATTGTGGTAGTATATGGTCATTAACAACCATGCCTAAGTAGGTCCATATCGGTCTATAGTTATATATAGCCCTCAGATAAATCGATCCCCAATCACTCAAAAATTGGTCCACATCAAGTTCATAATTGTATATAGCTCCCATATTAGCGACCCCCATATTTCAATTCTGGCTCTCTACCACGTACGGACTAATTCAGAATTTAGAAAACGATGAATACAATGTTAGTAAAAAATATGGGAAACAGTTAAATCTGACACAATTTTGAGGCAACTTCGCAAAAGTGTATTTATGATTTATTTGTCGATAGATGCGTATTAGAAGTATAGGCAAACTTGAGTAATTTTTACAAGTTTTCGATTAGGCAGTGGTGATTTTATAAAGAAAATGTGGGTATTTGGCCATTTTTGCCCAAATCGGAAAAACATATATATGGAAGCTATATCGAAATCTGCAACGATTTCAATCAAATTTGGCATACTTGACTACAGTACTAATTGTTCTCCTTGTGCAAAATGTTAAACAAATCAGGATAAAACTCTGGCTTCTGGGCCCATATAAGTGCATATCGGGCTAAAGATATGTATATAGGAGCTATATCTAAATCTGAACCGATTTCTTTCAAAATCAATGGGGTCCTATTTTGACCCAAAATAGAAACTTGTGCCAAATTTGAAGTCGATTGAACTAAAACTGCGATCTAGACTTTGAACACAGAAATGTGTTCACAGACAGACGGACATGGCTAGATTGACTCAGGGACCCACCCTGAGCATTATTGCCAAAGACATCATGTGTCTATCTCGTCTCCTTCTGGGTGTTGCAAACATATGCACTAACTTTTAATATCCTGTTCCACAGTGTGGAAATGGAATAAAATCTCATTAAGTTTTTTTTTTTTTAACTTATGCAAATATTTATTGATTGAAACATTATTGTAAAAAATATATGTAATAATTTTTAATATAGTCAGACTTGAATACGACAAAGTAAATTAAATTTAAATAAATAAATCTTATACTACGAAGTAACATTACTTTTTATTATTTATCTACTTATAATTCTAACTTATATGAGAGTATACTTTCTATTTTCTGATACTATTTGATAATTTATCACCTATGTCATACTACGTACATTTTTCTTATGGGATCAATCATACTATAGTTACATTTGTATTCGATTATGTATAATATATTGTTTTTGATTTCAATTGCGGTTTCTTATATAGCTATGTAGAGGATTTTTTTGGTTAAATAAACACAAGCATGTAATGTATTAGCACACAATTTTAATAAAATATTTTCTTTTTTTAGATAATTTGATTTTATTGTATCTTGTTTTTTTTTTTTATCAAATAGAAAATAATAATTATTTTCTATTTAATAAAATATTATTTTATAACCTATTGATGTATATTTATATGGATATAATTTGAACAAATCATTTATGTTATCATATGTATTTCAATTGTTCTTTTAATTTAAATTTATTAAGCATCTGTTTTAGCCTCCAGGTTTGTTTTTGTGTTTTTTTTTTTATTATTTTTGTAAAATATTTACTATGCCTATCGCAGCCAATTAGAAGAATTTACTTTTCCAAAATTTTGAAATTTTTTTTGTAATCCCTAATGAAAAATATGCCTTTATAAAACGAGACATAACCACGGCTGTCACTCGAACCAAAAATAATCTAAAGAAACATTTTGAGAAAATTTTACCACAAAACTACCAAACAAAACAATCTTAACATATTTTGCAAAATTTTATTTTTATAGGAATTTTTGTCAATTTTTTTTTCTATAGAAAATTTCGTCAAAATTTTCTTTCTACATATAATTTTATTAAAATTTATTTATTTTTTTCAAAATTATATTTCTATAGAAAATTTTATCAATTTTTTTCTATAGAAAATTATGTCAATTTTTTTTCTATAGAAAATTATGTCAACTTTTTTTTTCTAGAAAATTTATTAAAAATTTTATTTCTATAAGAAATTTTTATAGAAAAATTTGTCAAAATTTTATTTCTGTGCAATTTGTTTCTTCAAAATATTATTTCTGTACAATTTTTTTTTTTAATTTGTATAGACATAACATTTTGAAAAAAATTATATATAAATAAAAATCAAATAGAAAATTATTTCTATACAAATGTTTTAAGAATGTTATTTCTGTGCATTAATGGTATTTCTATATAAATTTTTTAAAATTTTTATTTATGTACAAATTTTTTTAAAATGTTATTTCTATACAATTTTTTGAAATATATTATTTCTGTAAAATTTTTTTTCAAAATTTTATTTCTATAGAAAATTTTGGCAAAATTTTATTTCTATGGGATTTTTTTAATCAAAATTTTGTTTCTATAGGAAACTTTGTCAAAATTTTCTATGTAGGAAGAAAATTTTGTAAATTTTTTTTACTAAAAAGTTCGTCAATTTTTTTCTATAAAAAATGTTGTCAAAATTTTATTTCTATTCAACTTTTTTTTCAAAATGTTATTTCTATACAAAATTATTTTCAAAATTTTATTTCTGTTATTTTTTTAATATTTGTATAGAACATTTTGTTTCTATGAAAAATTTTGTCAAAATTTTATTTCTTTAAGAAATTTTGTCAAAATTTTATTTCTATATGAAATTTCATTTCTATAGAAAATTTGTAAAGTTGAAGAGGAATATTTTGCAAAACTACCAAAACATCAAGAATTCTAACAATCTACCAAACAGTAAAAAATCTACCATTTTTGGTAGAATTCTACCAACTGCCTCAGCTCTCAGCGCCATCTATCTGTCACAGAGTGGTAGTTAACACTTTATGTTAGTTGCTGCCAGATTATTGTCAGTAAAATATAAAGGGCCGTTACCAAGCCGAAGTTTATCACTTTTATTTAAACGTAAAAATTTAGCTGTACATTTTTTTCAATTTAATCGTATAATCTATTCGAACGTATGCCTTGAGTTTTTAAATATTTGAATATTACGGCAGAATTGGCCAAAAAAAAGTAAGATTAGCATTAAATTATTGCAATGGTTAATCAATATTCTGCATATTTTATAATAAATTTCAAATTAATTATAAAAAATTATTAACATTGATTTAAAAAAAAAACAAATCTGGTTTTTTGTAAGACTGACACTACCTCTCTTATTGTATCAATCGTCATAATAATATCAAAATTTGAGTGGGTATAATTTTTTTCAACAATTAGAAATTTAAAATTATTATTAATTATAGTATTAATTATATGAAATTTAAACAATGCACAATCACTGGAACTTAGTTTTAATAAACATGTTACGGACTACAAACTTTTTGTATTTCATACATGGTATTAATAAATACATAACAAAAATTTTAAAAAATATATTATTTAGAAATATTTCCTAAAATATTGACAAAAAATATTTATTTATTTACTTGTAATTTTACTTTGTAATTTTACTTCATATTTTGAAAAATTCCTCATCATTTATTTCTTGATATTAAACTGTTTATAGAAGTCATTAGTTGATGTAATATCGGGGAAAGAGGATTAACGAATGTTTGTATTTAAAAATTTAATTTTCATCATTATTTTAATTTAAAAAAATTCGGGAAATATTTTTATATACACAGAAAGAAATATTATCCAATTAAAAAGTTATTTAATTAACTGTTACAATATTTTTTTTAATCAAATTAAAAAATAAATTTTATAATTAAATAAACTACTTTCAATTAAAAATTAAATTGAAAATTTTGTTATGAAATAAGTAGTTTCTGTATCACGATTGCCACAATTGGTAGAATTCCACCAAAAATGGTAGATCTTTTACTTGATGTTTTAGTAGACTTTGCAAAATATTCCTCGTCAAATAAAATTTTCTATTGAAATCAAATTTAGGAAAAAAATTCTATAGAAATTAAATTTTAACAAATGTGCTATAGAAATAAAATTTTGATAAAAAATTTCAACAGAAATAACATTTTCTAAAGAAATAAAACTGCAAAAATTTTCTATAGAAATAAAATTTTGACAAAATTAAATAAAATGTTGACAAAATTTTCTATAGAAATAAAATGTTGATGAAATTTTCTATAGAAATAAAACTACAAAAATGTTGTATAGAAACAAAATTTTGAAAAAAATTTGTATAGAAACAAAATTTTGACAAAATTTTCTATAGAAATAATATTTTGACAAAATTTTCTATAGAAATAAAATTTTGACAAAAAGTTCTATAGAAATAAAATGTTGACAAAATTTTCTATAGTAATAACATTTTCTAGAAATAAAATATTTGAGAAAATTTTCTATAGAAATATAATTTTGACAAAATTTTCTATTGAAATAGAATTTTGACAAAATTTCCTATAGAAATAGAATTTTGACAAAATTTCCTATAGAAAAGTATTTTTGACAAAATTTTTTTATAGAAATAAAATTTTGACAAAAGTTTCTATAGAAATAAAATTATGAGAAAATTTTCTATGGAAATAAAGTTTTGACAAAAGTTTCTATAGAAAAAAAATTAACAAAATTTTCTATAGAAATAACATTTTGACAAAATATTCTACAGAAATAAAATTTTGCAAAAATTTTCTATAGAAATAAAACTTTGAAAAAATTTTCTATAGAAATATAATTCTGATATAATTTTCTAAAGAATTAAAACTTTGACAAAATTTTATATAGAAATTAAATTCTTATAAAATTTTCTTTATATAGAAAATTTTATTTCTGTAGAAAAGTTTGTCAGAATTTTATTTAGAATTTTCTTTAGAAATAAAATTTTGACAATATTTTCTATAGAAATACAATTTTGAGAAATTTTCTATAGAAATAAAATTGTGACAACATTTTCTATAGAAGTAAAATTTTGAAAAAATTTTCTATAGAAAAAAATTTTGACAATTTTATTTTTATAGAAATAAATAAAAAAGTTTTGCAAAAATTTTCTATAGAAATAAAAAAAAAAACAAAAAAATTGACAAACTTTTCGAAATAACATTTTGAAAAAAATTTCTATAGAAATAAAATTTTGCAAAAATTTTCTATAGAAATAAAATTTTCGTTAGAAATAACATTTTGACAAAATTTTCTATAGAAATAAAATGTTCACAACAAAATTACAAGACAATTGTTTAATCTAAAAATAAAATATTTTAATTAAAAAATACCACAAATAATAGATTGTCTCAATTGAAAATTGAATCAAGATTTACCACCAAAATTAATTAAATTCGTAGTTGGACCAATTAAAAAGTTGATTGAAAGTTTGGAAGAAATCAATTATATTATCAATTTTGTCATTAATTCTGTGATTGATATTATCATTTTCGTGATTGAATCAGATCAGAAAAAAGTTTCTTTCTGTGTATCCAGATTTCCCATTTTTTTATTGTCTATGGTTTTAATTATATTTTTTTGTTGTTTAGATTTTTACGGGCTATTTGTATAAAAATTAAATAATTTCCAAACTCGAATTAAATTTATATTGACAAGGAAGAAATACGAGACATGATCAACAAATATAAAGCTTACTTAAATTTTAAAAGAAATTGTTTAGTTATTCAAAATTTTGTTTGTGGATTCAAGGCATTCCTATTTTTTGGCTAATTTAGGTTTTTGACATTTAGGTGCTTCCAGATAAACACAAGCAAATGGCAAAGGCATAGTATTGGCTGAAATTGAAAAAAAAGAAAAAGAGAAATTATTAATATGAATATAAGATTACCACTATATCTAATAATAATATGAACTAAAAGTTTGAAATCTGCTATGAATTCAAACATTTATCAAACGTTTGTTTTTCTTTGGAATAAAAGTTTGAATTCAATATGCTTTCTTACACAACACAGAAAATATGCTTCCGAATTTTTTCCAATCGATATTTTAATTCAAATCTTAAAAATTTTTAATTAAAATCCTAATTAATTTGAATTACTTTTTAATTAAACAATATCAATCACCAAAATTAATAATAATGATTTTTTTAATGGAATCAATTAATATTATGTTGAACGTTCGTGATTGATTGATCTCTTTATTGATTGATTTCTGTGATTGAAAATTTTCTTAATTAAATATTAAAAGGATCAATTAAATTCCTTATTGAAGACAAAAAATGTTTTTTTTCGTATTTGCTTTGAATTCAAGTATTTTTCAAAAGTTTTCAATATCTTTGACATCTTACCTTCATGGGCAACTTTTTCATGAGCTTTTAAGGAACTCTCTGTTCCAAATTGCTTTCCACATTCATCGCATGTATGGACATTTTCAAATTTGTGAACTGTCAATTTATGCAATGTCAACTGGGAGGGTCTGGGAAAACGTACATGACATATATTACAGCCATAGGGACGACCCTCAGCATCATGCGTTTCCATGTGTCGTTGCAAGGCATTACGCAGCCGGAAACCCCTTCTACAAATGGTACAAACAAATGGCATCGTACACTGATTATTGTGCACAGTATTTCGGTGTTTTCGTAATGCATGACCGGTGGCAAATGAATCATCACATAAGTGACACTGATAATCACGTGACACATTACGTTTCTCGCCCCCACAATATTGTGTTGTTCCCGTTGTCGGTGGTCCACAGCATTTATTGTTGTTGTTATTGTTGTTATAAGGGCATCCCGAACACGATAGACAAGCGTTACCTTTGCCGGAACAGTTAGAGGGACCATCATTATTCATTAGAGATTTAATGGCATTTTTGCGAAAATTCCTTAGTGTTGTTGTAGAATCTGGTTCAGTATGGTCTGGTGAAGGCATATTATTGTGGTGGCCGCCATCGTTGAGGTTTGTTCCAATAAATTGTTGATTGAATAATTGTTTGTGGTTATTTTGTGAAATACTTTTCATGGAGCAGCAACTATCGTCATCTGTGTCAAGAAAAAAAATTAAAAATATAACTTTTGTAATTGTGGCAATTTTTAGTGTGAGAACATATGTTGGCAAAGAGCATATAAATATATATAAAAATACACTTGAACAAAACGAATCAATATGACTCTCTCTACTCTTGCTTAATCTCCGTCCATACTATATTTTTATTTGTACAACTTTTTTATTTCTATAGAAAATTTTGTCAAAATTTTATTTCTATAGAAAATTTTGTCAAAATTTTATTTCTATAGAAAATTTTGTCAAAATTTAATTTCTATAGAAAATTTTGTCAAAATTTAATTTCTATAGAAAATTTTGTCAAAATTTAATGTCTATAGAAAACTTTCTCAAATATTTTATATCTATAGAAAATTTTGTCAAAATTTTATTTCTATAAAAAATTTTGTCAAAATTTTATTTCTATAGAAAATTTTGTCAAAATTTTATTTCTATAGAAAATTTTGTCAAAATTTTATTTCTATAGAAAATTTTCGCAAATATTTTATATATATAGAAAATTTTGTCAAAATTGTATTTCTATAGAAAATTTTCTCAAATATTTTATATCTATAGAAAATTTTGTCAAAATTTTATTTCTATAGAAAATTTTGTCAAAATTTAATTTCTATAAAAAATTTTTTGTCAAAATTTTATTTCTATAGAAAATTTTCTCAAATATTTTACATCTATAGAAAATTTTGTCAAAATTTTATTTCTATAAAAAATTTTGTCAAAATTTTATTTCTATAGAAAATTTTTGTAAAAATTTATTTCTATATTTCTATAGAAAATTTTGTCAAAATTTTATTTCTATAGAAAATTTTTGTTAAAATTTTATTTCTATATTTCTATAGAAAATTTTGTCAAAAATTTATTTCTATCGAAAATTTTTGTCATCAATTTATTTTATTTCTATAGAAAATTTAGTCAAAAAAATTTTGTCTTTCGAAAATTTTCTCAAAATTTTATTTCTATAGAAAATTTTGTCAAAATTTTATTTTTATAGAATATTTTGTCAAAATTGTATTTCTATAGAAAATTTTTTTAAGATTTTGTTTCTATAGAAACTTTTGTCAACATTTTATTTCTATAGTAAATTTTGTCAATATTTTATTTCTATAGAAAATTTTTGTCATCATTTTATTTCTATAAAGAATTTTGTCAAAATTTTATTTCTATAGGAAATTTTGTCACAAATTTATTTCTATAGGAAATTTTGTCACAAATTTATTTCTATAGAAAATTTTGTGACAAATTTATTTTTATAGAAAATGTTGTCAAAATTTATTTCTATAGAAAGTTTTGTCAATATTTTATTTCTCTAGAAAATTTTTGTCATCATTTTATTTCTATAGAGAATTTTGTCAAAATTGTATTTCTATAGGAAATTTTGTCACAAATTTATTTCTATAGAAAATTTTGTCAAAATTTTGTTGCTATAGAAAATTTTGTCAAAATTGTATTTCTATAGAAAATTTTCTTAAATATTTTATTTCTATAGAAAATTTAGTCAAAAAAATTTTGTCTTTCGAAATTTTTTTCAAAATTTTATTTCTATAGAAAATTTTGTCAAAATTTTATTTCTGTTCAAAATTTTGTCAAAATTTTATTTCTATAGAAAATTTTGGTCAAAATTTTATTTCTATAGAAAATTTTGTTAAAATTTTATTTCTATAGAAAATTTTGTCAAAATTTTATTTCTATAGAAAATTTTGTCAAAATTTTATTTCTATAGAACATTTTGTCACAATTTTGCTATATAAATTGTTGCCAACATGTTATTTCTAAAGAAAATTTTGTTAACATTTTATTTCGATAGATAATTTTGTCAAAATTTTATTTCTATAGAAAATTTTGTCAAAATGTTATTTCTATAGAAAATTTTGTCAAAATTTTATTTCTATAGAAAATTTTGTCAAAATTTTATTTTTATAGAATATTTTGTCAAAATTTTATTTCTATAGAAAATTTTGTCAAAATTTTATTTCTATAGAAAATTTTGTCAAAATTTTATTTCTATAGAAAATTTTGTCAAAATTTTATTTCTATAGAAAATTTTGTCAAAATTTTATTTCTATAGAAAATTTTGTCAAAATTTTATTTCTATAGAAAATTTTGTCAAAAATTTATTTCTATAGAAAATTTTGTCAAAATTTTATTTTTATAGAATATTTTGTCAAAATTTTTTTTTCGATAGAAAATTTTCTCAAATATTTTATTTCTATAGAAAATTTAGTCAAAGTTTTATTTCTATAGAAAATTTTGTCAAAGTTTAATTTCTATAGAAAATTTTCTCAAATGTTTTATGTCTATAGAAAATTTTGTCAAAAAAAATTTTGTCTTCGAAAATTTCCTCAAAATTTTTCTTTCGGAATTTTTTTCAAAATTTTATTTCTATAGAACATTTTGGTCATCATTTTATTTCTATAGACAATTTTGTCAACATTTTATTTCTATAGAACATTTTTACATAATTTTAGTTCTATAGAAAATTTTTTTCATCAATTTATTTCTATAGAAAATTTTCTCAAAATTTATTTCTATAGAAAATTCTCAACATTTTATTTCTATAGATAATTTTGTCTTCAATTTATCTCTATAGAAAATTTTGTTAATTTTTTTTTTCGATAGAGAATTTTGCCAATATTTTATTTATATAGAAAATTTTGTAAAAATTTTATTTCTATAGAAAATTTTTGTCATCATTAATTATATCTACAGAAAATTTTGTCAAATTTTTATTTTTATAGAAAATTTTCTCAAAATTTATTTCTATTGAAAATTTTGTCATCATTTTATTTCTATAGAAAATTTTGTCAAAATTTTATTTCTATAGAAGAGGACGTATTCGGACTGATGTACATGCTTCCTATTATAGGCCTGCTCTTCAATCTTCTTTGGCACTCCTGAAATGTGAAACATGTGCCAAACTACATCTAGAGTACATTGAAGTAGACTTAACGTGAATGAAGGAAATAACAAAATAAATTTATTTCCGTTTCCAAACACGAAACGTTAATACTCCCACCCACTCAGACGAAAGTGGGACTGAACAAATATTGTAGCATTTCAACTTTATTATGCTCTTTTCGCTACGTCCCCGCTAAGGGCCATGGTAGTTGATTTTGTACAATGTTCATAATTTCTCGATTGTTTAAACTTTCGAGAGAGATACACCAAAATTACACAATTGTGAGCCTAAAACTTACCTCCATTACAGTCGGGACAACACAATTTGCGTGTTGGCTGTTGTTGCTTATAGCATTGTTGTGTCGGATGTTGTTGTTGTTGTTGCTGATGATGATGGTGGTGGTTGTGGGGAGTAACTGTAGTTCCATCCGTTATATCCAATTGCGAATCGAAAGCTGTAAAGGTATTGACGAGTGGATGAGGGGAATAAGTGAGAGTGAGAGAAGAGTAAATAAGCATGTTTAGGGTTTGGTTGCTGTTAGAGTCTCGCGCTCTATGAAACCAATCACGGCACACCAATCACAATGGCTGCGTGTGAGAACAATAGAGAGACCTTCGCAACGAATTGAAAGAATAACAAAAGGAAACAAAACACAATGGCTGAGAAACGAGAGTAGGACAAAAACAAAACCAACAACATAATACTTACCATAGTTATTGTTGTGTTTATTTTTCATTCCTTCTTCCCCTTTTTCGTTATGAGCAAGCATATCCTCAGTACATCCGCGAACCAATCGTTGTTGCTGAGCCGAGTGTAACAAATTGTATGTGGACTGAGAGGATGCTGCCAACGATGATGATGAAGTTGAAGAGGTGGAGTTTTGCTGCAAATGATTTAATGCAGCCGTTGCGGATGCAGACTGTTGCGAGCTTGACTGTTGTGTTGGAGCTACGGTTGCTATACGCGGTGGTATGGCACAAGGCATCGTTGATGCATGAAACTTTTGCAAATGGAAGTCTAAAGCACGCTGAGCACAAAAACTCACCCCACATTGGGCACATTGGTAACGAGACCCATGGACTTGTGCCACATGATCCTGGCGTTCGCTACGTCGTTGAAAATGTTTGGGACAATAGTCACAGTTGTAGGGTTTCTCGGCGGGATGCATGGTAATGATGTGATTGCTGTAGTCCACATTGTTAGTGAACTTTGGCCGTTTGTGACAGAACCGACAGATTAGGCTTATCTTCTGCGTTCGTGGTGGAATACGAATGGGAGTTGGCGATGAAGTTGAAGCTCGTGGTAGTAGGGGTTTCTGTGATTGGATCCTTTGCTGTAAAATTCTTTGAATTCCTTGGCGAGTAATTTCCCTCTGTGGTGGAGCAACAGGCGCTGAAGCCGAAGTCTTCGATGGTTCTTGCACTTCTTCACTAGACGATCTCATAGGCATTGAGACAGGCTGACTTGGAACTTCAGAGGTTATTGGAAATGAATTGAATACATTTTCATTGGATGTGGTACCATCTTCTCCAAGGGATTGAGGTGTGCTAATTTCACTGCAATTGTCGCCAGCCATTTGGGTGTGCAATAAAACTGTGGGTGTTGTAGAAGCATTGGCAATATATTGTTGTTCTCCAGTGGTCAAATTTTTCACAACCATTACATAGGTATTATTAGGGGTTTGTTGCTGTTGTGAATGTGGATGTTGCTCTGATCCTTGGGAAGTTTGTCCTTGATAGACGTGGATGTAATTTTCATTATTTTCCAATGAAGAGCTATGAGCATTGGCTGGTTGTGGTGGAACCAGCACTGTATTGAATGTTGGATTACTTAAATAAATTTCTCCTGAGGTATTCACATAATATGTAGCCGCCGCTGCTGCTGCTGGTGTTGACGACGTATTCGACCAACTCAAATTATTGCTAGCTGTATTCGAGTCTAATGTAACATATTGAACATTTTGTTGTTGAGAATGTGGAAGCTCTTGAGGAGTACTTATAAAAACGGGACCATGCGGTGTATTAGTGAGAATATATTGTTGATGCATTAGCGAAGTTTCGGATACAACATCACCACATAATCCCGATGATTGTGCATAGTCCTCTGTTTCATATGGCACAGAAGGGTTTGTTGTTTCGTCTACCAATGGTGGCAGATTAGCATTAGTTGGTGAATCTATATCTGTGGCTTCATATTGCATAACAGAAGGCGGAATACCGCTAGTGGGGGGAATATAATTTATACTGGGTTCTTCTGCCGTGGAAGGAATAATGACGGCGGCATTTAAATTTTGGTCATCATAATCGTTTGGAGGCTGTTCTCCAGCTTCGTAGTGGACATTCGATTGCTGCTCTTCAATTATTCTTGTTGCAGTTTCTTTTACCGTAGCAACTTCTGCCAAATCTGTCAATGTTGATGATCCTGGCTCAATAGAAGCCTCTAATCTTTCCGCAGGAAATTCTTCAAGATTTTTCTCATCAGTCTTATCCAATGATTCCAATAGATCCCTATTGGAATACTCTTTATCTCTGACCACGTTTTCGCTTTCATTATCATTCGAAAGTTGGTCAACTGATGTTGCTATGGGTTCTCCATTAGCATTCAACTCAATATTCTCAAAACATGGTATATCATTTTGGAAACCAATTAACTCCGATTGAGTACTTTCCTCCGCAAAACAGTCTGTATAGGAAGGTAAATGATCAGAAGACAAACCTCCACTTTGATGGCTACTACTTATACTACTTATAGTGGTTGTGGTATGCCCACTCATGCTACTTTGGGGTGTCATGGCATTATAGTCCATATGCGTTTGAATGAAAGGACTCAAAGACATGGGATTGCTATTTACAGTTCTGGGACTTTCGGCATATAAGCTTTGGGATGGAGTTGTGGGGGCATCTGTCATTGGTGAATATATAGATGTATGGGCTAGAAAATCTTCGCTCTCACCTGAACGTGGTGTATTATACATATCACGATCGTGCATTTCATTTAATATACCATTTAGGGTATCCTCAACATCGCGTATTTCGGCACTCAATATGGGATTTGACGTTGTTGCCAGATGTGGCAAAACATCCATTGTATTGGTATCACCTTCGGTAACGTCGGGAGAATTTATGCAATTAGCTTGAAAATCATTGATAAAATCGGTTATTTTCGAGGAGGCGCCAGAAAATGGTTGAGGGTTAATTTTATTTTCACCACAATCAATGGATACTGATTCCTGTGCAACTACTTCTAAAATATTTGTATGTAATGCGTTTATTTGTATCGGTGTGTTGGAAGTGGATATTACATTTTCTTCAGAGATTTCGTGGGCGTTTGTGTCATTGGCCAAGTTTTCGGTTATGACACTGGGAGATGTGGAGTTAAAATCAGTTTGTGTCTCAGGCGTATGACCATCACTTCTTATGTTGGGTTCTTTTTGCGTTGCTTTATTTCCATTTTCTATCGATTTTCCGAGTGTATCCAAGTTGTTTGTTATTACATTATTGTCGTAATCACTATTCGTTAGTGTAGGCTCAGTTTCTCTCTCCTCAATTGGCGAATCGTTGGCATTTCCTGGATAGGATTTACAATCAATGTTTTCAGATGTTTTTCTTTCTTCTTCCATTTGATCGGATGAGTAGAATGGTTCGTAGGAAATTTCTTGATCAGTATGAACGTTTGAATCTTTTTCTGATGGAAAGGTCTCTATATTATCGTTGTCAATAGCCATTACTGGTGCACTAAGTTCCACATGAGGCTGAGATGTGTTGATCGAATTTTCGTTATTTGTTAGATCATCAGTTTTTGACAAAGTCCTTTCGTGATCTTCAGTGTTGGTAATACTATGTGAATGCAACTGGCTGTCAGGAGGTAGTTCATGTGCAGCATTATTAATTTGGCTATCACTTGAAATTTCAGTCTCATTGGCAATTCTATTTTCTTGTAAAGTTTCCTGGTCATTGGATGATGGTTTCACAGCCAGCTCTAAAGAGCTATCTTCATTGCTTTCATTTGTTGTTTCATTTAAAGTATCTTGGATATCTTCGGATATTATTTGGGTTTCTTCCTGCTTCCAATTTCCCTCTTCGCCATATGTAGCTTTTGTTAAATGCATTCTTTTAAAGTGCTGAGTTAATGAAGCCAACGGCACTCGAACCACCAGCTTTTGATTATCCATCACGGTTTCCTTTTCCTGTTGTGTGAATTGAATTCGTTCCTTCAATGAGGGTGAGAATTCACTGGTATATTCCTGTATTTGCGTGTCATTAGGAGTAAATTTATTATGTTTATCGATATTAACATCTTTTTGGCCGGAAGATATTTCTTCTTCTTCTTCTTCGGTTTGAGAATTCCCTTCTATCTTTGGACTTTTTTGAGTATACGCTAAATGTTCTTCGTTCTCAATTGTGTTAGGTAATAAATGATTTGCATTCTTCTGTTGAGTTTTGGCTGGAAGATTTTTTTCCATATCATTGGCATGGTGATCCGGTTTGGATCTTTTATTTCCTAAGCTTATAACTGTCTCATCAGCTATAATCGGGCTATCACATTCACGAGATATCAAATCCATTTTCTCATTTTTAGTATGAATGGAATTTTCTATAGCTTTTACATTTACGTTCGAATTATCCTCGTTTTGTAGTTTACGTTTTCCACTACGCACTGGTGATGATGAAGTGGAGGTTGATGGTGTTGATACATCCGTATGTTCGCTGAGGAGATCTTCTTTGCGAAGACAAGTAAACCGGGTGCTGCTACGGCGTTGTAAAATTAATTTCATGCCACGACGACTGCGATTATCTACAGTAGATTTGTGGTTGGTGGATTGTTTTCTTTTGTTTACCGCAGGCATGGTATTGGTATGGGAATCTGCACTATTTTGTATTGATATTGAAGGCTTCTGTTTGGTGTCCTCAGAGGTTGGTTTGCAAATATTAATTTGGCTTTTAGCTTCTGATTGTGAACTGAATTCTGGTTCAAGTTTAATTACGGTTGGATCCACCTCTTCCGCTTGGTCTTTTGGAATTGTTGTTTGCAAAGGATCACACATATCAATATCCTTCTCATCCTCACCTTCATCATCGGCATCTGTATCTTTATCACAAATTGGATTTTCCACTAAAGAGTTTATGGAATTTGTTCTTTGTATTGATTCTTCATTCATAGTCTGCAAGCGAAGGTCCTCCACAATGGAGCAATTATTAGGATTATCTATTTCGGATTCTGATTTCTCATTTGCTGAAGGATTATTACATTTGAATATCTTCTCCATGGATATGGTGTTGGCCTTCATTTGAGCTTTGGTTTTCCAAAAATATTTGGATCGATGACTTGCAGCATCCTGAATTCGATGATTGGTATTAGCCTCATCATAATAAAGCAACTCATCATCATTGTACGATTTATCCATGTCCTCGTCGTCATCTTCCGTAGAACTTGATACACAAGACGATGAAGAAGACATAGACGAAAGAGAAGTGGACGACGACGACGATGAAGAATATAAACGTTGAGCTCGTCTCCTTTGCCATCTTATATCATTTGTATCGTATGCTGGTAAGGTTTTGTAAATATTTTTAATATTCCTATCAGATTTACCAGGCGATGAGGTATACAAAGATGATGAAATCGATGAAGAGAATGATAAGGTTAAATTTTTTGTAGAATTCCCTTTATTGTTGTGCAAAATCTCTTTGGAACTGAATAATTTACTTGGTGATATTGTAAATATGTTTCTCTTATCACCATCGCCTTCGTTGTTATGAATGCTAAGTGAATTTTGATTTTTGACAGTTAAAATTTTTAAAGCACTATCAAATTTTGGTTGTTTTTTCATATCATGAAGGTTGCTTGATTTTCTTGCTAGGCTTTCTAGAGTTTCGGTGTTTTGTTGTTTTCTATCACAGCTTATTTGGGATATGGTTGTAGTTTTGCAGGAACTAGCGGGAGATCTTACATTTTTGGAACGTTTCCTTTTGACTCGTGATGACTTTTCTCGCCCTGAAAAAGATTTCCTAATGCAATCTTTTAGAGATTCTTGTTGAGGTTCTCTTGTATGGAGGGAAGTCAAGTCGATTTTCTGGTCTTCCGCCAGAGATAAGGATTCAGATACTATAGCGTTTGAAAACAATTTATTTTCGTCCTTCTTATTTTGTTTATGATCTTGATGATTTTGATTATTGTTGTTATCATCACTAAGGGGGCAGGCCATTATGATTTCAAGATTCTCAATAGATTCTTTATTTAAACATTCTTCCCTAATCTCTAAAGAGTTGGCTTCCAATGTTGGAATAAGTTCATCTTTTTCTCTCATTTTATTATTTGCACTTAAATCACACAATTCCATCGTTGCGGCTTTATCATATACCGCCGATGAGTTTGCTCGAGTTGTTATGGTAGAATAAGATTTTAGAGCAGCTTTGGTCAACGGCAGAGAAGAACTTTCAGCTGGACTTTTGTGAGTGAGAGTTAACAAATCTTTTTTTCTTGGTCTTCCTTTTCTTCGTTTTTCCGGTTTACTTTGTGTTCTAGCAGCAACGACATCCGGTCTGTCATTTTGGATTGGCAATTGGCAGGTATTATTATTTATTGTGGTTTCTGATACATTTCTGAATATTTCGTCGTCCTCATTTTGACATTTATCTTCAATTGTTGACCTCTCATTGAGATGATGAGGGTCACCATAGCTATTATTATTTCTTTTTCTTCTTTTAACCATAGGTTCTAATTGTTTGATATCATTATCACATTGTGGGTTTTGGAAGCATTCGGATGTGGTTTTGACGTGCACATTTGGGGCCTCCGTATTAGTTTTGGAATCCAGTTCAGCAATGTTAAGATCCAATGTGGCATTTGCATCTTCAGTAAATGTTGAAGATTTTCCATTGCCTTCGTTTTCTTGATTAACATCAGACGATAGAGAATGTGTCTCTGTTGCAAGTGGCAACAATTGTTGATCTTTAGTGGTAATGGCGGCGGTGGTGGTGGTGGTGGAGGTATTTGGTGTTTCGGTAGCTGAAACTTCGTCAAAAGATTTTGCTACCGAAATTATATCCACATTGAATGTGGAGGAGGATGATGATGATACTGGTGGTTGTGGTGGTGATGGTGGTGTTGGTAATGTTGTTACTAGATTGACGATAGCATTTTCTTTCGCCGGTTCATCTGTTCCTTCGCTGTGCATTTGTTGTGGCCCATCTTCGCCTTCATCGTTCTTTGTTTCCAACATTTTCTCTTGGCATTTGTGTTGTTGCTTTGGTTCCTGCTCCAGCCGCCGTAGTTCTTCCTCATACATGTTACGCATTTGTGCTTGAACTTTAAGGCATTTTCTTCGGAATTTATGGATCATATAGAATTGTGCTGTACATTTTGCACATATACGTTGGGGAAGGCCATCATTACATTTAATCTGCAAAATAGAAGTAAAAAAAAACGGAGAATATGATGAAATATGACCAAAACAAATGGACCAAACAAAAAACAATAGATGATGTAGTAGACACACTGACACTTTCTAATGGATTATTATTTTATGTGAACATTATTACTTTACTTTTTGTATTTCTTCCTTAAGCTGACAAAATAATACTTATGTGTACTTAAAAGATTTCAAGACCACATAGGCTAAAGAGGAAAACTCTCAACGAAGATGTTTTATATTTACAATCGTATTTATGGTCATGTTTTTATGGCCTTTAACTATAATGGAGTATTAAGGCTAACAATATAAGCCTAATTAATGCGATGAAACTCTGATATCCACCGATTTCCACGTTGATAAAATGAGACGGAGAAGTGACACATAATGTTTGTTCTCCAAATAGCCAATAGTTTTCAATTCCGATTCCAGTAGAACCTGAGAATATTATTTATACAATAGAAAAGTTGCAATTTATTACAAAAAAAAGGTTCCGAAATTATTCCAAAGCAAAAATTGTGGTAAATAACATCAAATTTTGGAATCAGTTTAGATTTGTTTGAATTCGTGCAAAAAGTGGCCTTTTTGGGCACAAAATACGGCCTTCAAACGACCAACAAAGCCATCACACGAAGTGGCATGAAAGTGTCTCGGTGGGTTTTTGGTTCAACCTCTTATTTATTTGGCTGGTACAATGAGAACAATGGTCACCGCAGCTCTGGACGTATTGATGGGAGTCTGCCCACTTGATCTGTATATCAGCAAAATAGTTGAGTAGAACACTCATGAGACTGAAGAGCTTGGACTTACTAAGCAACACGGATTAGAGACTCATATAAGATGGACAGCGAATGCAGCATTTTTCAGGCGGATATATTTGTTGATGAGGCTGATATTGAGAAGCGATATCAACGCCCTCATCGCCAGTCAGGCAGCAATAAAGGACTATATAGCGACTCAGCATATATACGAGGATGAGTTAAAATCGATCATACCAAGTATAGAAGATTGGGAAGAAAGGCGGCGCATACATTGTGGAGGTCTGAACATTTATACGGATGAATTAAAAATGGCTGAAGGCACTGACAATGGTATTTACTGCAACGATTTGGAGATTAGACGGTCATATAAGATGGACAGCAAATGCAGCATTTTTCAGGCGGAGATATTTGTTGATGAGACTGATATTCAGAAGCGATATCAACATCTTCATCGCCAATCAGGCAGCAATAAAGGACTATATAGCGAATCAGCATCTATATGAGGACAATTTGAAATAGATTATACCAAGTATAGAAGATTGGGAAGAAAAGCGGCGCATATACTCGTATTTTGGAGATGTGAACATTTATTCGGATGAATCAAAAATGGTTGAAGGCACTGACAATGGTATTTCCTGCGAAGAGTTAGGGATTAGAGAATCATATAGGATGGACAGCGGATGCAGCAATTTTTCAGGAGGAAATATTTGGTGATGAGGCCGATATTCAGAAACGATATCAACGTCTTCATCGCCAGTCAGGCAATAATAAAGGACTATATAGAGATAAATCGATTATACACCGTATAGAAGATTGGGAAGAAAAGCGGCGCATACATTTTGGAGATGTGAACATTTATAATAACGAATCAAAAATGGTTGAAGGCACTGATAATGGTATTTCCTGCGAAGAGTTAAAGATCAGAAAGTCATATTGACTCAGCATGTATATTGGAGCAAGTTGAAATCGATCATACCAATTATAGAGGATTGTGAAGAAAGACGGCGCATACATTGTGGAGATCTAAACATTTATATGGATGAAATAAAAATGGCTGAAGACACTGACAATGGTATTTACTTCAAAGAGTTGGGGATTAGAGAGTCATATAAGATGGACAGCAAATGCAGCATTTTTCAGGCGGAGATTTTTGTTGATGAGGCTGATATTCAGAAGCGATATCAACATCTTCATCGCCAACTAGGCAGCAATAAAGGACTATATAGAATCAGCATCTATATGAGGACTATTTGAAATAGATTATACAAAATATAGAAGATTGGGGAAAAAAGCGGCGCATATACTTTGGAGATGTGAACATTTATTCGGATGAATCAAAAATGGTTAAAGGCACTGACAATGGTATTTCCTGTGAAAAGTTAGGAATCAGAAAGTCATATTGACTCAGCATGTATATTGGAGCAAGTTGAAATCGATCATACCAAGTATAGAGGATTGGGAGAAAAGACGGCGCATACATTTTGAAGATTTGAACATATACGGATGAATTGGTAATTGAAAAAGTTGGGGATTAGAGTATCATATAAGATAGATAGCGGATGCAGCAATTTTTCAGGCGGAAATATTTGTTGATGAGGCCGATATTCAGAAACGATATCAACGATACTTCATATTCGTGATTTCGATGACATTTCAATTAAAAAATTAATTGCAACATTTAATTTCGTGATTAAATCATAAAAAAAAAATTGTATGTATAACATACTGCATTGGATTTCACAATCGAATATTTTTTTTATTTAAATAGGAAATATGCAAAATAGGGAAAATATTTTTTTCCACCTCCTTGTCTAGGATTGTTTTTAACTTAAAGGTAGTGTTTAAAACCATCGCAAAATCTAATAAAAAAAATGTTGGCACGTTATACACAGTCGAACTCTCTCCCTGTGTCTTTCTATATATTTTTACAAAAAAATCGCTTCTATAACATATACCCCAAACACATTTTGCTTCAAACATATATATTTTCAGGATTGGTGCAAACAAAATACTGTTTGTATTGTTCAAACATATTATGTTTCACCTTAGGGCATACACTGCCCTAAGGTGAAACATAATATGTTTTCTTTGTGTGGATATATTTTTAAGGCGCCAATTTGTTACTTCCATTATTTTACTTGCAGCATACTTTCTAGGTCTCTCTTTCTAAACACATTTATGTTTCCAAATTAATATATGTCTGCATCTAAGCATATTATATTTACAAACATTTTATGTCCATATGTCCCAAACATGTTATGCTAGTTTATGAACATTATATGCTTGCTCTTAAACATATTGTGTTAAAAAATTTTAGTTCTAAACATATAATTTTTACACCCAAACATATGAAAAACAGTTTTTTCGTCCGTGTAGGAATAAATTTTTTTACAAACTATAGAAATAAAATTTTTGAGAAAATTTTCTATAGAAATAAAATTTTTACAAAATTTTCTATAGAAATAAAATTTTGCAAAAATGTTCTGTAGAAATAAAATGTTGACAAAATTTTCTATAGAAATGAAACTTTGACAAAAAATTTTTTAGAAATAAAATTTTGGCAAAATTACTCCCAAAAAGCCAGCCGAGATATAAAACTAGAAATTTTAAGAAATAGAGAAGATGCAAGTTTTTGTTAGAGATATATCCCAGTAAAAACTTGCAAGAGTCAGTACACAATTACCAGCTGTTTTTTAGCCGAACAACTACTAAGAGTAAAATCCATTTTTTACTCTCTTGCAAGTTTTTACTGGAAAAGTAGGCAAACATACCGATTGCTTAACTATCAAAAGATATTCGTAGATGACATCCCTAATTTCGACGAACCCTTTAGACAATTGTCATACAATGTGTTGTTGGCCCTTTCGATAAGAAAAACAATACGAGTACACATACATGCCCAATCAATTACACTTCAATTAAAATGGTCGTCGTCATCGGTTCGTTTAATATGTGGACCCCTACCAGTCTAATAACCAATGGGAGGGAGCAGTTTAACGGTAGACATAGTTTGTTGTAAGTTTTATTCTCATATATAATTTGATAATTTCAAACATCCCCTAATTGATGTAAAATACATACATACATACATATGTGTATATGCCTGTATATCTACATGCATATACCTATATGCTCATACCTCTTCTCATATTATTTATTATTTACTTGTCGTGTCTGACATGCACATATTCTCATGTTGCGTTCATGCACATACGTTCAGGTAATTGAAATTAGTCAACCTTAAATGGTTCGGTAATTGCTCTGAGAGGCAGAGAAATGGGGACAATTTTGTTTTTGAATGCTCACTTAGTGGGGATAACAAAGAGAAGCAGCAAGCAGCTTTTGTGGATTTGTAATTTTTATTAATGTTGAAAATATATACATATGAAAATATATAAATATTTAAATAAAGGTAGTAGTAGTACAATAAAAATGAAAAAGAAGCCCTAGATATTTGGCATTTGAATGACACATGACATACCGCAATAACACATGCGTCAAATGTCACGATAACGGTACATTTAAGCGGTCATCATCAGTAATTGCATGACACTTAATTTTTCATGGTCTTTTAAGGTGAATATTTTGATCAAAGCTTTTGAAACTTCCTGGCCAATAGCCAATAATTTATGTCACCAATTAGATGTGATTGTAGGCTTAAATCATCATTAAAGGATCCCAAAAATATGAATACATAAGAATATAATCATATGTAAAAGGTCATAAAAGGGGTAGCCACAGTTGGTAGAATTCTACCAATACTAAGCGGTACTTTACAATATTTCTATAGAAATACAATTTTGACAAAATTTTCTATAGAAATAAAATTTTGCAAACATTTTTTATAGAAATAAAATTTTGCAACAATTTTCTTTAGAAATAAAAATTTGACAAACTTTCTATTGACTTAAAATTTTGACAAATTTTGACAACAATTTTCTTTAGAAATAAAATTTTGACAAAATTTTCTATATAAATAGAATTTTGCAAAAATGTTCTATAAAAATAAAAATTTGAGAAAATTTTCTATAAAAATAACATTTTTGATAAAATTTTCTATAGAAATACAATTTTGATAAAATTTTCTATATAAGTACAATTTTGCAAAGATGTTCTATAGACATACAATTGTGACAATATTTTCTATAGAAATAAAATTTTTAACAAAATTTTCTATGGACATAAAATTTTGCAAAAATTTTCTTAAAAAATAACAATTGTGACAACATTTTCTATAAAATAAAATTTTACAAACATTTTCTATAGAAATAAAATTTTGACAAAATTTTCTCTAGAAATAACATTTTTGAAAAAATTCTCTATAGAAATACAATTTTTGACAAAATTTTCTATAGAAATAAAATTTTTACAAAAGTTTCTATAGAAATAAAATTTTGACATAATTTTCTTCAGAAATAAAATTTTGACAAAATTCTCTATAGAAATAAAATTTTTGGGAAAATTTTCTCTAGAAATAAAATTTGTGAGAAAATGTTCTATAAAATAAAATTTTTGAGAAAATTGTCTATAGAAATAAAATTTTTGTCAAAATTTTCTATAGAAATAAAGTTTTGACAAAATTTTTTATAGAAATAAAATTTTGCAAACATTTTCTATAGAAATCAAATTTTGACAAAATTTTCTATAACAAAAAAATATAAAATTTTCTATAGAAATAACATTTTTGAGAACATTTTCTATAGAAATACAATTTTTGACAAAATTTTCTATTGAAATAAAATGTTGATACAATTTCTATAGAAATAAAATTTTGAGAAAATTTACTATAGAAATAAAATTTTGCAAAAATTTTCTAAAGAAATACAATTTTTGACAAAATTTTATATTGAAATAAAATTTTGATACAATTTTCTATGGAAATAAAATTTTCAGAAAATTTTCTTAAAAAATAACAATTGTGACAATATTTTCTATAGAAATAAAATTTTAACAAAATTTTCTATAGAAATAAAATTTTAACAAAATTTTCTATAGAAATACAATTTTTACAAAATTTTCTATAGAAATAAAATTTTGACAAATTTTTCTCTAGAAACAAAATTTTCTCTAGAAATAACATTTTTGAGAAAATGTTGTATAGAAATAAAATTTTTGAGAAAATTTACTATAGAAATAAAGTTTTGATAAAATTTTCTATAGAAATAAAATTTTGCAAAAATTTTCTATAGAAATAAAATTTTTGTCAAAATTTTCTCTAGAAATAACATTTTTGAGAAAATTCTCTATAGAAACAAAGGGTGATTTGTTAAGAGCTTGATAACTTTTTTTAAAAAAAAAACGCATAAAATTTGCAAAATCTCGTCGGTTCTTTATTTGAAACGTTAGATTGGTCCATGACATTTACTTTTTGAAGATAATTTCATATAAATGTTGACCGCGGCTGCGTCTTAGGTGGTCCATTCGGAAAGTCCAATTTTGGGCAACTTTTTCGAGCATTTCGGCCGGAATAGCCCGAATTTCTTCGGAAATGTTGTCTTCCAAAGCTGGAATAGTTGCTGGCTTATTTCTGTAGACTTTAGACTTGACGTAGCCCCACAAAAAATAGTCTAAAGGCGTCAAATCGCATGATCTTGGTGGCCAACTTACCGGTCCATTTCTTGAGATGAATTGTTCTCCGAAGTTTTCCCTCAAAATGGCCATAGAATCGCGAGCTGTGTGGCATGTAGCGCCATCTTGTTGAAACCACATGTCAACCAAGTTCAGTTCTTCCATTTTTGGCAACAAAAAGTTTGTTAGCATCGAACGATAGCGATCGCCATTCACCGTAACGTTGCGTCCAACAGCATCTTTGAAAAAATACGGTCCAATGATTCCACCAGCGTACAAACCACACCAAACAGTGCATTTTTCGGGATGCATGGGCAGTTCTTGAACGGCTTCTGGTTGCTCTTCACTCCAAATGCGGCAATTTTGCTTATTTACGTAGCCATTCAACCAGAAATGAGCCTCATCGCTGAACAAAATTTGTCGATAAAAAAGCGGATTTTCTGCCACTGATTTTGGTAATAAAATTCAATGATTTGCAAGCGTTGCTCGTTAGTAAGTCTATTCATGATGAAATGTCAAAGCATACTGAGCATCTTTCTCTTTGACACCATGTCTGAAATCCCACGTGATCTGTCAAATACTAATGCATGAAAATCCTAACCTCAAAAGAATCACCCTTTACAATTTTTGACAAAATTTTCTATAGAAATAAAATTTTTACAAAAGTTTCTATAGAAATAAAATTTTGACATAATTTTCTTCAGAAATAAAATTTTGAAAAATTCTCTATAGAAATAACATTTTTGGGAAATTTTTCTCTAGAAATAAAATTTGTGAGAAAATGTTCTATACAAATAAAATTTTTGAGAAATTTTTCTATAGAAATAAATTTTTTGTCAAAATTTTCTATAGAAATAAAGTTTTGACAAAATTTTTTATAGAAATAAAAATATAAAACTTTCTATAGAAATAACATTTTTGAGAAAATTTTCTAAAGAAATTCAATTTTTGACAAAATTTTCTATTGAAATAAAATTTTGATACAATTGTCTATAGAAATAGAATTTTGAGAAAATTTTCTATAGAAATAAAATTTTCACAAAATTTTCTTTAGAAACAAAGTTTTGCAAAACTGTTCTATAGAAATAAAATTTTGTAAAAATTTTCTATAGAAATAAGGTTTTGAGAAAATTTTCTATAGAAATAAAATTTTGCCAACATTTTCTATAGAAATAAAATTTTTGAGAAATTTTTCCAAAGAAATAAAATTTTTGAGTAAATTTTCTATGGAAATAAAATTTTGACAAAATTTTCTATGAAAATAAAATTTTGACAAAATTTTTTTCAGAAATAAAATTTTCTATAAATATTTTTTTATTTATTTTTTTTTATAAATATTTTTTGTTTGGTAAAATTTTCTCCAAATTTTGGTAGATTATTTTTGGCTCGAGGGGCAACAGTGCATGTTATACAATTTATGACGTTTGCTGTTAGGAATAATTTCTTAATGTTTTAGTAAATAATAATGTTAATTTCTTTTCATAATAATGTTCACAAAAAAAAAATGATTATGTATAAATATAATAAGTAATTTGACAAATGAATTAATTAACCTCACAACGCCTTATTTCCCATTCAATTGTAATGAATAAACATTAGAGAGAATAATGTCAAAAGGTCGCCAGACCCAAATAAGTTTTTTGGTGTTCTCATTGGGATTATTTTCCATGCTGTTATATTACTGTATAAAACCTTACTTATTACCATAAAGTCAGCCGTAACCAACAAATGAGTTTGTTTTAATTTTCATGACAACATCACATGAATACCAAATATGTTAAGGAATAACAAAGATGATCCCAAGGGATGAATTTGTAAAGAAAAAGCCTTCGTGATTTTTGTTCTGTAGTAGGTGATCATAAAATTGAATGGATAGTCGAAACAGTGAAATACTTTTTGTATTATAGGAATTATTAGGACGTTGGGATTATTAATATTATAGGGTAGTTAAAAAAATTCGTACAAGACTGGTTAATATTGATTAATTAATACCGCAATACTCTATTTGTGTACACCTTCCGTTTCTGAAACCATAGTTTACCGCCTGAAAATATGCTAAGCAAATTAGAGGTAGTTGCAGTTAGAGTGGCAACATTTTATTTCCATAGCAAATTTTGTCAAAATTTTATTTCTATAGAAAATTTTGTCAACAATTTATTTCTATAGAAAATTTTTTCAGAATTTTATTTCTATAAAAATTGTTGTAAAAATTTTACTTCCATAGAAAATTTTGTCAAAATTTTATTTCTATAGAAAATTTTGTTAATATTTTATTTCTATAGAACATTTTGTCAAAATTTTCTATAGAAATAGTAATTTCAGTAATTTTATTTCTATAGAAAATTTTGTCAAAATTTTATTTCTATAGAAAATTATGTCCAAATTTTATTTCTATAGAAAATTTTCTCAAAATTTTATTTCTATAGAAAATTTTGTCAAAATTTTATTTCTATAGAAAATTTTGTCAAAATTTTATTTCTCTACAAAATTTTGTCAAAATTTTATTTCTCTAGAAAATTTTTGCAAAGTTTTATTTCTATAGATAATTTTGTTAAATTTTTATTTCTATAAATAATTTTGTCAAAATCTTATTTCTATAGAAAATTTTGTTAAAATCTTATTTCTATGGAAAATTTTGTCAAAATCTTATTTCTATAGAAAATTTTGCCAAAATTTTATTTCTATAGAAAATTTTGTCAAAATTTTATTTCTATAGAAAATTTTGTCAAAATTTTATTTCTATAGAAAATTTTGTCAACATTTTATTTCTATAGAACTATTTCTATAGAAAATTTTGTCAGTATTTTATTTTTATAGATAATTTTGTATAATTTTTATTTCTATAGAAAATTGTTGCAAAATTTTATTTATAATAACATTTTGTTCAAATTTTATTTCTTTAGAAAATTTTGTCAAATTTTTATTTCTATAGAAAATTTTGTCAAAATTTTATTTCTATAGAAAATTTTGTCAAAATTTTATTTCTATAGACAATTTTGTCAAAATTTTATTTCTATAGAAAATTTTGTCAAAATTTTATTTCTATAAAAAATTTTGACAAAATTTTATTTCTATAGAAAATGTTGTCAAAATTTTATTTCTATAGAAAATTTTGTCAGAACTTTATTTCTATAGAAAATTTTGTCAAAATTTTATTTCTATAGAAAATTTTGTCAAAATTTTATTTCTATAGAAAATTTTGTCAAAATTTTATTTCTATAGAAAATTTTGTCAAAATTTTATTTCTATAGAAAATTTTGTCAAAATTTTATTTCTATAGAAAATTTTGTCAACTTTTTATTTCTATAGAACATTTTGTTAATATTTTCCTTCTATAGAACTATTTCTATAGAAAATTTTGTCAGTATTTTAATTTTATAGATAATTTTGTATAATTTTTATTTCTATAGAAAATTGTTGCAAAATTTTATTTCCATAGAAAATTTGTGCAAAATTTTATTTTCATAGAAAATTTGTGCAAAATTTTATTTATAAGAACATTTTGTTCATATTTTATTTCTATAGAAAATTTTGTCAAATTTTTATTTCTATAGAAAATTTTGTCAAAATTTTATTTCTCCATTTGTTTTGTTTCGTTATAGTTGGTTTTGTTCTTTAAGCATTGTTGTTG